>NC_141197.1:13362503-14649289 GCF_054491065.1 Syngnathus leptorhynchus
GTGAGTCCTTTTGGAATGGAACCATATTCACAGCGGCAGGGGTTAAGTAGGTCCCGTGATTAGCTGAAACAAATGCCTTTATGGTGTGCTTAGAGATAAAGAGAGAATCAAGGGACCCAATTTGTTTTCATTAAGCGAGGGCTCATTCAGACATTGCTGACAGAGAAGGTAGAAAAGGGCTAAGAGAGCATCACAAAGCAGTTTCTGTGGATTAAGGCGACACACAGTGAAATCTATTTGTCTCAATTTGAGCTTCACATCGAGAGTTATTAAGCTAATCGCCAGGCTTTGTAGCACATGAGAAAGTTGGTTTCTGTCTTTATAAAATCCAACATTTGCCGTGTGAACAAATATTTAAAAGAAGGTAAAAAAGAAGTCTGAGTGGGAACATTTACTTTGATGACACCGCATCAGGCCGTTCCACAAATCGCCTCAAGCATACTGTTTTTATATTTCTTTCTGTGTCAGCTAGAAAGATGGTTTGGCATCATAGAAGTGAGACAGCATGTAAACTGCCAATGCAATCAAATGTATTCCTTAAAAGTCATCTTGGTTTTCTTCTTAAAATAATCATAACAAAAAAACATAACAGCGTAATCAAATTCTACAGCGACACAGCAAATACTGCCTCCGCCGCTTGACCCCCTCCCCTTCCAGGACGTTGAGCGTGAGAGTGTGGGAAAGTTATTTTTAGGAGCCAAGCAGAGAGCTTTCCTGAGTTTGATGCTCCTGCTCTGGATCAACATTCCACCTTTGAACCACTCTGACCACAAAACCTTGCGCCCATGATGGCAATTTTCATTTTCTCCGCACGAGTGGGTGTATCATGTTTAATTCACAATAGGGAAACATTTTTGTGTGCGTGTAAAATTAGTGAGTCATTTCACTGCTGAGCAGGCCATCATGATACAAGTAAACTGTAGCATGTTCTAGGGTCGCGACATGGTCAAATATCATGGAACCTTTTTTAAGGTGAAATTACAAAGACAAGTTTTCCGTTTCATAATTTCACTACTAATCAGGCATTGTGATCTTTTAGATACAGATATACAATGGGGGTATACATTAATTCCAGCATACAAACTCCAATACAAACCTATCAGAATTCATTTGTGCATGTTTGGTAGTGGGGAAATCACATACACAAGTCAGAACGGCATTTTAAGACCGAACAAAAAAGGGCAAAGACCTAAGGCAACTTTAGTATTTTGTAAAGGCGGGAAACTAAACAAGATTATTCAGAAGCCAAAAATCTGGCGAGGACCTAGTTTACCACTAGGGGATATGATTCCCCAGTCACTACCATTATGCTAATGGCAAGCCCCCGCTGCACACACTAACACATAGCCTATAGTACTGCAAAACCCCACGGATGCAGGGTGGCGTGCTAGTTACAGTCTTGCCTCGCCTCCAACTCTCTTTAATGGAAGCTGAAGACAAGTGGGGCTACTTTAATCAGGACTGAGCCCAGTGTGGCCAGTCTGGTCTGATGGGGGCTGAGTGGTGCATGGACCACGTTAAGGGTTCACTGGTCACCGATGAAACAGCTTCACTTCCAGGGCGAGTTGAGGCAGACTATATTCTTACACAGTCTGGCAGGAGGAACAAATATGCCCGCTTTTGTTTTGCTTTAACGCTGTCCCTTTGTGAGACACAATCTTTTGCCTTTGCGTTGATTTATTGCAGAAGGCAGCGGATTTGGCAAAGAACCAGATATGTTCCTACTTAGTGTAGACGACGCTACTGCAAACGCAACTGCAAAACATTGACCAGCCTCTCTGGATGTTTTGAAAGTAAAATAACTCACTTTAGATTCTCTCTTTTTTTTTTTTTTTTTTTTTTTTAAACCCAGTGATCACTAAACTTTAACACTTTAAATGCATGTTACTATTCTGATTGCTGACTTATATCGGAACAAACTGAACTGCAGCTATAAAAAGTTGGATGTATAAGATGATTTAAGCAGCAGAAGAAAATGCAAATCAATTAACAAATCATAATGGTAGTATTGCAATAAACACATTGTCTTTTGGACCCATCATACAACCGATTCATCAGAGTCCTACCAAGCTAGGCCTTTTCAAACACGTGTGCACATTTGCAGAATAGATAAAAATCCTCTCTTCAATAATAAATGCACATCGGATGTATGTTGTGAATATTTTTCGGGCGAGGCGTCCGATCGCGTGCTGCTGGCTGGCCTGCGCAGCGCTCTCTCTCCTTCTCATATATGCACAAACCATAAGCGCACCTCATTCCAAAATGCGGCAGAGGCTGGTGCGCAACCAAGACAGGCGGTATAAATTATTCACAGGGAATATTATTTTAAAGGTCCATTCCCATCTGATTTTGATTCTTGAGGAAAGAAGGTAGGCGGAACACTGACAGAGTCCTGCAAAACCAATTTTGCTTTCTATAAGTAGTTTAATGACATCTCGTAAATCTCAATTTGGTGACCTTACCTCAAACATTATAACAATAATAATAAATGCCTTTTTAGTAATATGTGGCATGCAGATATGAACATGGAATACAAATACACACAAATGAAAAAAAAAAGCCTGGAGGAGTGAGTTTCTGTCAAACTTTTTTTTGTATTCCATAATTCCTTGTTTTTATTTCTCTCTTAATAAAACGGCTTGGTGCCTCTAAGGAACAGCCCTCATGTTAATTAGACCTGACCTGAGAATCACTTAACTGCTCCTCAATGCTTATGCCTCCACCCTCCCTCCTTCACTCCCCTCCCCTCTTCTCCAAGCCTTTGCTCTGTTTGCGCTCACATAGGTCCATTAACACCCTTCCCTCGGCACACACTGGCTGCGACGGGGAAGGGACACACACAGTCATCGTCTTAAAGACATTTTGAGGACATGCCAAGAAACATTAACCTACTCTATACGTTTCCACTCGAGAACCTGTTTTGTACTCCTCCGGAACAATATTATCATTTCTGTCTCCACCCATCTTAATCAGAATTGTCAGTCTTGTCCAGTAAAAACTGTCCCTGTCACATTTCTGTTCTTTTCAAAGCAATTTATTAATAATAATTTAAAAAAAGAAAACATCACAAACCCCCAGTATCTCTGTGCTTATGTTCCTTTCAGCCAATAACAATGTGTAACAAGTGAAAACAAATTTGTATTGATATTTTACATTTACATATGAAATCAACTTAATTCATAGTTTACTGGAGTGATATTGTGACATGGGAGAGTATCAGGGGTGCTGCAGGAAATTATTGAATTTAATGTGTCCAGAAATTCTTCTCTATTAATGACAAACGTCTTCATTCACGCTTCTATGCCAGTGAAATAATCTTTAGTTTGATGGAAGTAGAAACAATAAACCCAAGAAATGAATGTGTTGTGGCCTCCTGTGAGTAAATCGGCTTTGTGTTCAATTAAACAGGCCTTGATTTACTAAAGCAAGAAGACACCGATCAGGTCTTACGTTGGGTGAGCTAAGAACCTTCGATTGTCTTTAAAAGAAAGTGAATGGCGATAAGGTCTGTATGTATCGATGTGTTTTGCCGGAGAGGTATGCAGACTCAAAAACATGTTTAACATTACATGTTATTATTCTGAATACAGACTAGTAATATGTTGAACAGGGATTCCAACGAATTTCAACAGAAGTTAAAAAACACATACACGGAATCATATGCTTTGTTTTTTTTTTTTCCAAAGTGAGAGTTTATGAACGCTACACTTGCTCCGGATTCAGTTCCCATGTATCCATTTTCCATTGTGCAAGTTGTAAATATTTAGTTGTAGTACATTAATATGACATTCCATGATGGTGTCCTTCTATTATTTATGGTTGTGTGTTGTGTTGTCTGTGGTCACCCGGTTGTCCCCAAACAGTGACGATTCACTTATATTTTACTTGGTCATGTGACTGTAAGACAACTTGTACACCAATGTCAGTCAGGTAAAAAAAACATGACAAAAAAACAACATTCAGCTTAAATATTTGTCTTGAACTGCAGATAAAATATAACATTTCTTTTCTCAATTTCCCCTTTGCCATGCATGTTGACATCATTTACATGTCAAAAATGATGCAATTAGCATCATACGCAAGAAAGAAATCCAGCACCTGAACTTTACCAAGACAACACATGCAAAACCCCATCAATGAAAACCTCAAAAAACATGTTCACAGCACAAGTGCTGACGCTTGTCAGTAAAAGAGACACCTCATACATAGCCTCAAACAGAAGACTAATTTGACACAAATCCCCATCTTACACTGTATTTGACCCCACGACCTGCCTCTGGCACCCCAGTACCCAACAGGCAACTTGCCTGTCAGTTTAAAGGGTCAAACAAAGGTAAGAGCAAATGTAGCCGCATACCACATCCGAGCTTCATCCTTAAAGCATCTTGTGTTGTGAAACCAGTGGCGGAAAGTTCCCATACAAACAGTATGCGCGTTCAAGAAAGTGTCAGTCACATTCGCTTTCCCCGCTGGTTTCTCAATCAGTGGTTGGCGGAGACCACCGTATGAATGACAAAATCTATGAGGGCAGGGGGTGAAGAAGCGTCTGCGTATGCGTGTATGAGAATGTGTTAATCTTGTTTAAACACCTAGCACTCCTCTACCTGCTCAGACAGGGCCACGGGTTAATTCTGTCTTCAGGCATCATGGCTAATAATTGCACATCAACCGGAGTTTGAACTCTCTGACACATCAGTCGCTACCATGGTAACCTTATCACACAAGCAACAGAACCTTGCGAGCTTGCGTTTGTCACAGGAAGCACTAAAACACGTTCAATTGACAAATAGTCAATTAATTCTACTCATTTACTGCCAGCCGGCGACATGTTTGGTAAAACTGCACTGTCAAAGCGATTCTTTTCCGCGTTCTTAAGGTGCTACGTGATGGACGTGTGAGTCGAAAAGCATTTAGGAAATTACCCTGATTATGAGCAGCCAGGGTGACGGGTATCTGTCTCACCAAATTGGTGAGGAGATAATGTCAATTGGTGTCAGTCATTTTTAAAAATTCTATCACCAATATGTCTATGATGGCTATCCAAACAGGAAGTGAATTAAAAACCGTAAACGCTTGAACAGGAGAAGTTTCTGAGGACTATGGTGAAACATAAAAATGTTGCCGCAATGCTGCATTATATGGCCCAGGGCGCAGAAGTCTTGCAGCTTGAGTAAATGAGGTGATTAGCAGGGATGGTGTGGGCTGTCACACGTCAGACACTGGGCTTAGAATCCAATTTCAATCCGTGTGTCAATCAGCAGCCCACTGAGGCAGTAGACCAACAGGTCAAACATATTATGAAAGCTAACACATAAGCACAGCATACAACCCCAAAAATATATACATTAATAGTGAAAAACTGACTATGTTAGTCCACACTCAACCAAAATTTCAACTACCTGTATTCAGTCAAGAGGAGGCTGACGACATTTGGCACTAAAAGATTAACGCACTTTGCATTCTGCATTCAACTTATTGTTTTAAATTTGCCCCAAAACAATTAGGAGCTAACACGCATTTTAACATTTAACATCACTATCTGGCTCAAGGATACTCTGACATGGTCACAATCGCCGGGGATCAAACCCTGAATCTCTGTCTTATATGACCAGTAACCCCCCAGATTTCCTCACACGTGCATATGTGTGGACAATGCAAATTTCATAACTTTTCCAAACCCTCAAAGAACTCTTTTTAAAAATCGACAACAACAGTGGTTCATATGTTGGCAACAGGTTTAAGGTAAGACGGTGTCTTGAATCAGCACAGTTTAAGTACATACGGGGGAAAAAAACATATATGGTTGTACTAAGTTCATTTTGTTTTCACTTGTCAATCACTTCACTGGTTCTTTTATCACAAACAAGATATTTTAGGTTGCATTACCTGACATGTTTTGGCTTGTACTTCCGCCTTCATCAGAGTGGTATACTTCAAACATGCTTTTGTGAATGTTTAATAATAGTGATACTGTATAGTAATAATGCGATTTTAATGACTGCTCATAAATGTGTTTATACAAGCAGTTTATTGCTTATTAAATTAAGATGGAACACAACTGAGGTTAGCATGTTGCCGTGGCCCTTGACATCCATTCAGGTTTTTTGTGTGACTCCTAAAAATTGTAATTGCACAACCATGCTCTCGGCCTTGCCCCTCTTAGGTATGAGAGGCCTAATTTAAAAACGACTGAGGATAACCACCTTGACCTTTGCAGAATTTATAAATCTAAACTGGAGAGGACTATTCATGCAGTCAGGAGGGGGTGGATCAATACAGATTGGCGATAGATGATGCATATTAAATGCAGTCAGAAAATGGGAAAGGATTTACTGTAAGGATGTGGGGAATGTCCTCCCCCTCCCTCACCTCCATCTTAAAACAAAAGGGCTCAATATGAGCCTGGGACCAGAGGGTGTGATAAGGTAATGATAATGTAATGAGGACCAATCATGGGCCTGAGCTAAGAGGAGGGCCCCTTAATTTGCCTCCAAAGTAGTAGTGACAGATTACGCTCATTGCAGTGATGTGACAGTAGAACAATTTTTGAATCCCTGACAAGAAGAGAAAGACTCAAAGAGAATGAGAAACCATAAATCAAAAGAAACCATGCAACGGAAGGACATAAAATCATCTGTTATCTCCTGTACTTTTGTGTCTCAGAATGACCACACCAACAAATAGATTTAATATATGAAACATATTTAAATATTTTAACACATTTAATGTGATTAGATCACCCCTAATTGTATATAAAAAGTAAACAGGTATATTTATAAAAATAATTGTCAGTAGGATATAGCAGCACACAGTGGCCTTGACACATACCTCGATGCTGAATTGTTTCCTCTTGAGTTTAAAGGCCAAGTCCTTGTGGTCAGGCAGTTGACTTGTAAGACAGTTGAGCTGAGGCACTTGGCGTACGTGTAGCAGGCCTGTGAACGATTGAACGATTGATTGATGACATTTGCGTTGACTGCACAAACAATGATTTCAAATAAATTGGAACCTCTAAAGTCAAATGTCACTGAGGGCTAACAATTTGAATTTTCACAGTTTTGAGGGAAAATAGGCCAGTAGAAGTTACTCGAAAAAAAAATTCTTGTTTCTTTTGTGACAAGCAGTATTAAGAGAACAAGGGTTAAAACAATTTAACTACCAGAAAAAAAAATCGTTTGTATTTAACATTCTGTCAATCAAGATGATCCTAATTTTGAGCATCACTCATGTGGAAAAAAGATCACCTAACATCCCAGTGTGAAGTGTGCTCCACCTTACAAGTTCCACTGTACCTCCAGACTTTCATGAGTACTTGAAGGAGCACATCTGATGACAAAATCAGAATCTTTTCTCTGCATTTCATTTTGCAGTCATCACGTAATATGACAAGAGCAGAATTTGTTGATTGGGGAAAAAAATATGCCTTAAGTTCAAAATCAATAACTTTTTCAACTCTGTGCCAACACTTGTAAGCTCTTTTTTTTTTTTCGATTAGTGGAAATCAAGCATGCCATAAAGGGAATTCTACCTGGTGTGAAAAAAAGGTGGATAACGTCCACATGGGGAACGTCAAACTAAAAGGAAGCTGTACTTGTCGTTCTCCCCTACCTTGACCATAAAATTACATTTGGACACAACTGGAAAAGTACTGTACAAGTCGCTTGGTGTAAATGAGCGTGGGAGAGAAGTAGCGGGATCAAGGGAGTAATGGAGAAAGGAACACAAATAGAGAAAGTGGGGGATGGTGAGCTCGGTGCACTTGGGTGAGTTCCCCTTGCCTGATTTGCGGTGACAGGCTTCCCAGCATGCTTTGAGCAGCCCTGAACTGCTGCTGCAAACACGCGCGCATACACGCACGCACGTACACTCGCAGTCATCTCACACTCATACCAGATGAGTCTGCACTCATGAACACACATCAAAACATTCGTACACAATGCATTTTAAAACAATAATAGAATTTATTGGGGGTGATTAATCGGACAATTGACTTTTCTGAAACAGGTGCGTATTCTAATAAAATAAGGAAAATTATGTGGTGTAATGAGGTGGTACAAGACATCTCTGGTAAAATCACATCACATCTGCCATTTCACCGTGAAGGGATGTTATCACTTTAAAAGATGTTGCTGAAACAGAAATCTGCTATTCAGTGTTCTTACTTCTTGTCTCTTCATCTGTCTCTATCAAAGCTGTCTAACTCCAGGCAAGGGATGCGGAGAGAGAGAGAGGGGGGGGGTGAGAGGAAAAGCGCAAAGAGTTCGAGAGGCATGACTAAAAATACCCCAGCCGCTTATTCTGACCTTTATTGCATGGAGAGTGTGATAGAGTGATAGAAAAGAGGAGATGTGCGCAGGAAAAAGAAGAGACGGTGAAACCTCAGTGCCAAAGTGATGGGGAGGTCCGGGATTGCAAACTCCGGCCCCCTCCTCCCTTTTCTACACTACGGTCTCTCGGTCGTCCATTACTGACGTCCTCCTCCCCTACTGGAGGCGAGGAAGACATGCCCCCATTTATTAGCAGGGCATGCTGGCCACAGAGACATTGAGTGAGGGATAGAGAGATAGAGGCAGAGAGGAAAAGAGAGTGATGGTGAGAATATCGATTCCCCAGTGTTGGCCAACTCTGCTCCAGAGCCTCGGGGGTATGGGACTGGGGATGGTGAAGGGGCGAGAGAGGAGGGAGAGAGAGAGAGAGAGAGAGAGAGAGAGAGAGAGAGAGAGAGAGAGAGAGAGAGAGAGAGAGAGAGAGGCTCTGCTGGAGGGAGGGAGGGAGGGAGGGAGGCAGGGATGGAGGGGGTGAGGGTGCGAGGAGGAGGGGGTACAGCGTGGCAGCTGAATCCCCCCCGGCCTGTCTACTGAGGAGCACGTCTGATTGAGCAGCAGCACACTAACGCGCACTGACAGCCTGGCCTGCAAGGGGGCTGCCCTGCCTCTATCCACAGCCCAGCCAGAGCCTTAATGCACCGCCTATGTGCATGTGTGTATTTGATGGAGCCGAGACAGAGAGATAAGAGGGAGTGTGTGTTCTTACCATGGTAATCTTTGTAGAGTGGGCTGGTCTCCCTCTCAGAGCCTTTGAATGATTCCAAGGCTATGGCATTGTCACATAACCTGGTTATGCTGCCCATTAGAGAGCTGTTCTGGAGGATTGGAGAGAGAGAGAGAGAGAGAGAGAAACATAAGCAGGTAATTAGCAGCATCCTGACAGGCCACCAGTGTTACTATTAAATTAGGTCATCATTCCTGTGGACAGGTCACTCCAGCCTTTGGGCTCAGGTGAGGATGATGTGGAATGGAGGGGGTTTAACAGATGAGGCCAGGATGCACAAAAATACATTTATGCTGAGAATACATAGTCACACGTGGAGTGACAGAAAAGTCAAAGAGCAAAATTCCAGAATGATTTCATTTCAGTATGTAGGAGAGGACAGAAGGAAGTGGAAGCAATAATTAGAAGTGCGATGAGGAGAGCTCCCCCTACTGGCTGGGTCAGGGACTTGGAGGGCATGAGAGAGGTGAACAAGAGAGTGAAAGAATGAGAGCGAGAGAGAAGGAAACAATAAAGGGTGCATACAGTAGTTAAGAAAAAATGTGAACGTGAACTACAAAAAGGGTGGAGGTAGAGAATAACAGGAGTGGAGGAGGGGAGAGCGAGGGACAGTGGGATGGAGGGAGAGAGGGAGTCCTGCATTATTAATCCTTTTGCCTCCTGAATCATTCACATCCTTCTCTCTGTGTTGGCTGCCACAGCCTAATGCAGTTTTCATGCCTTCATGTCCTTTCTCCACTCTTTCTTCAGCCTTTTCATTTTTGTCCTACTTTTAAAGAATGCACATGCCACCAGCCAAGGCTGCTAGCACTTACGGGGTATCTGAGGTCACTTGCACGCACGCAATTAAAAGACCGTGTAAGTTTGGCTACGGCAAATTATTCACGACACTGACTGCGGTCAATAATGTTGGACTCAAATTTGTCTATGCAGGCTTTGTCAGGTCACAACCAGAGGTGGGCGGAATTCAAGAGTATTGTTATTTTAGAATAATACTATTAATTTAAGGTACAACTTCAGAAATTGCCCAACATTACCACTTTAACTACAACAGTAATGAATAAAATCATTTATAAAATGAACAAACTAAGCAATCCACAATTAAAGTTTGCCTCACCAGGTAACAATTATAAAAAACATGAACAAGGCAATGCAGCATTTATAATCACTCTCTTTTTTTGGTAGTAAAATATAACATTTGCATCTTGGCTTTCTGTCATGGATTATTTCAGTCTTGAGGGGAAAAAAAGTTGTATCACAAAAAAAAAAAAAAATATATATATATATATATATATATATATATATGGGATATATATATATATATATATATATATATATATATATGGGATATATATATATAGTAAGCTGGCAGTGTCACCTGAACACAATTAAAGCCTTTAAGATGACCAACACATTGACTTCTATTAAATTGAATTTGAATATAATTTATCTGGGTATGGCTCATAAATTGGCAAGTGAGTGTCTATGCATGGGTCAGAAAATCACTTAGTCTGACAAGGAGGTGAAGTGTACGTGGACAAATTTTAAGGGGAAAAGTGTGTGTGTGTGTTTTTTGTAGGGATGGGTGTGGTAGCAAGCGATAGTAGAATTTAGTACCAGCAGGACAAGCCTAATTAATGTTTCAGATGGACTGAGGCAGCGGGCTGCTCGGAGAAGGCTTTCAGTGAGTGGCTCAGCTTTCCAAACTGCTCAATAATGAATAGCGGGACCATTGCGGTGCCGGCCAGTTAGCTATCACTCGAGACAGTCTTTAAGGTCCAGATTTAGCTGACTAAGCTAATTATAAAATCAAAGACTTGTTCATTTGCAAAAACACAAGAAACTCCGTCAACAAGCATTCGCTCTTGTGATTATTCGAAAATTCAAAAGTTGGCATGGTCAACCAGCACCTGATTCGAACCTAAATTTCCCTCCTCCTTTTCTATCTGCAGGGTGGATGATGAGGAGGAGGACATAGATTAAGGGGACGTGGGGTCCAGGCCGGATGGGGGACTGGGGAACCGCTCCCACCACAGCTGTCATCTGCTAGTTAGCCAGTATACCTTTTTTGACGAAGCCAAAGCCGTGGAGTGCTGAGCACATAGGCGAGGAGCCAGAGCATGTTGTGACAACACAGCTGTTCTCAAAGTTACGTGTCTCCGCTGATCTTTTAATTGCAAGTTTGATAACGAAGATGGACATGAATATGGTTGCTCCAAAGAAAAAAGTGCAAGAGTTGGAGATTGAGCGACAAGTCACAAGATGTTAATGGAAGAAGGTCTCAATTGGCTCCTCTGGTGACTGTGCCTCTTTGGTCTACTGTCCGGGGGAGGTCTGTGCTTTGCCATATGCCTCAGCAGATGACTCCACCTTCACACTGAGAGGCCAGACTGGACACAGACTCGTGTAAGCAAACTCCCACAACCCCCTTCTAAAACGCACATGTACACCCAGAGACACAACTACCCGTGGAGATATTAAAGGACAATAAAACACATGCATGTAATTTTCAATACCAGCTCGATATAATTAAAAGCAAGCAAGCAAGCAAGCCTGAATTTAGAGGGTGGTGCATGGGGCAACGGCCTGTTGAAGAATGATGTGGGAAGAAGTTCCTTTTGCAGCCCTGACTTATCTTACCTGAATGAGATGTGAAGGTACAGTAACTACTGCGACTGCCAGTGATGACCTCAACAAAGCCCGCAGCCCATAGAGAAAGGTAGTGAGGGCGTGGCTGTGTTTTGGCTTGTCCTGAAAACACAGGTCATCACCCCACAGAGGTGATCCCAGTGAGTGGAGCCCGATACGCAGGATATTCCGTGACTGTGTCTGAAACAAAAATAAGGGAAACATGACAAATAAAAATGAATGAAAACGAATATGGCAAGAGGTCAATATTTCAGTTTTTATTTCTAAAAACTGCTTACATTTAGGTGAACAGCTAATTAAATCGCAAATTTGAAAAATAAATAAATCAATTTCAATCAATACATTCTTTAGCCGATCCTTCTGAAAAATAGAGTAGAAATGGAACATTTTTGATTAATCCCACTCCAAAATAACAACAACGTGACAAAAACATGATCAAGTCAGCAGATGAACAAAACAACAATACTGATTCAATTCCAAGTTCACACAGTATATTTGAAGAGTAACAGATTGTCGTTTTTAATTATAGGTGCTGTGTTTTGGGTTGTATTCCCATTCTCCATATGAGTCTGGACAGTCGGCTCAGCAGTACAGACGATGGCAATGCAGTGCCCAAACGTGAGTGGACGCAACTGCCCAATCACAGAGGCCATCTGACAGACGCACAATGGACCTGTCAGACAGGCTTCCAATATGGCCGCCACCCAGAAACCCCAGCACATTCTTGGCACCAAAGCCACGCTCGCCAGCCAAGGGGGCCTTGGTGAGGCTGGAGTGGCTTCCCTTGAAACACCCCACCCCAAAACAAGGGATCAACGGCATCCCACTCCTATGAAGACGGAGAAAAATAGCAGTGGGATATATATCACCGAAAGTGAGAGAATGGAAGAGCCTGTCCAAAACTGTGAGAGGGTTTTAACCTTTCGCACAATTGCCTTTTATTTGGCTTTTTTCGAAATGTCTCCTGATTATTGAGGTGAGAGCCACGAGTGATTTACGAAGCTCGGGCTTAAATCTGCTCGCTATTTCTTTTACGCTGATCCGTGCCCGTTTCAGCCCTCCTCCTCTATTATGTTGACCCTCCCAAAATTGCCACCATCCCACTCACCATCACTTCCTCTCCTTACAATGTGACCTCAGATTCTTTAGGAGAACTATCACAGGAATCTAAGAAAAATAAACCTTATTGTTGGAATTTTGTTCACAGTTGGCTCATAGTTTCCCTGCAGAGGGACACTGGAAAGCTACAAAAAAAAAAAATCTACTTCCTGTCTTACCATGAGTTTTATTTGTGGTACTTGTCATAATTAGATATGCCCTCTCTTTGTTACCATGCAAATTCAGGGCATCAAATGAGACTCTAATTTGATGACTTGAGCGCAACAGGGGGGGATCTTTGGTAACATGAACATTGCTATGGCAACATCAGAAAGAGAGCCCAAGCTTACTAAACCCAAGAGTTTAGCCTATAGAAACGTTGGGGGAACCATGCCAGTATAGTCCAGACAAGGACAAGAGGCCGCCGACCATATAGACGAGAAACAGTATAGGACTGTAAAATAAAAGCAGCCATGCTTACGGTCCAGTTTCTTCCCCCATTCCACTTTTCACAAAAGACCCCTGAAGTTATGTTGGAAGAATTCCTTGTTAAAGAATTCACAATTATAACCTTTGGGGAGTGAGATGAGTAGAGCTGGCCACTCTCGGTGAAAAGAAGATGTAAACAATTGTGACTTTAGCAATTAAAATGAGTTTTTACTAAATGCAGGTAATAATGCACACTTGCAGCCCATGCCGGGAAAATCTACTACAAGGCAACATTTCAAATTCAAAAGGAAAAACATTAAAAAAAAGATAATGCCACAAATATAATCACAGATCTTTCCCAATCAATCAGAATACATTTATAATTGACATACAAAAAGTGCATTTAATAAAATTGTCTTTGGAGTGAAATAAATTATTCAAATACATCTATTATTTAGTTTTAATTGAGAAAAAAAAGAAATTAAGCATGATTTATGGATTGCATATGAAAAAAAATAGGTATTATTTCCCTTGCTATAAATCTCATTGGAATGTCCAGAATTATTATTAGAAAATCTGTTTGCATCATGGGAAGTGGCCTTTTTTCACTGCCTCTTACCATGGGGGCTGCCACACTGAAGCCCTCCCTGCTTATGACCTCTTCAATGGATTTCAGCAACGCAGCATAGGGCTCAAGCACTGGACTGGAAATATAGAGCAGAAAGTGGACATGAAGAGAAAAGTAGAGGAGAAAGTATAACTTTGCACGGGAAAGCTCTTATTAACTGACAATCTTGATCAAACCGGGCCAAGCCTGTCAGCGTGGTGGATTAATCTGCTATGATTGCAGCATGCTCCTCCTGACTGTGCTTTTCTGGAGCCACTATCAAGAGATCCAATTAATTTATTTGCTTGATTAAATTACAACATGACTGGTTCTCTGTCAGCTCCCCCGAGGTTTCGATCGTGCCTCGACACACAGACAAGACAGACAACGAGACGTGCTTATGCTGATATCTAATACTAAGATTGGACAGCATTTTGGTGTTTAATGAAGGGTAACATCTGCACCACTGACAAAAGCGCACACGCCACCGTGGGACCGATGATTCAGCTCACTTTGTGCCTATTGGGCAGCCGACATAAATGTTAACCCCGTCTTTTTACACAGGACCCTCCACTTAAGAACGCCCTGCCATTTTAATGACCAGTCTGCACTGAGTCACAGTGGGCTGTAGTGTCACTTATCAATTTGACCGACATGCTGCGGAGAGCTGATACACATAGATGGCGCACACACACACACCAATAGCCCCGCATTAGGAAAAGTAATACGCACTTGTGTCGATTACACTTGTGCCAAGTATATCCATGTACTCCGTTTCATTTATTCAGTGCGACAATGGTGCCTCCTGACCCCGCTGGGACTAATGATAGAGCTGGTTGCGGTGAAAGAGGGACACCTACCCTCACAGGCTTCTCTGCCCATGCCCCTGCTCTGAGGAAGGGGCTTGACGAGCACTTGAGTGAAAGGTTGTCTTTGCTTGGCAGCCATTGTGTCTGTTGTCATTGTGTGTCAGCTGCCCCTACTGAGCACCCCTCATTCAGGTACCAATAAGGTCTAGGTGCTTAGCTACAGGGGCTAGCGCGTCGGCTAATTAGGATCATACATGGAGAAGCTTCTTTATCTCCATGTTCTTCTTTCTTTGAGACGACAGAAGGGGGTAGACAAGGGGGATGCTTAGTCTTAAACAACAGGATCTGTATCACCTAGAGAGCAATTTGTGCCAATTATGCCTTCAAGTGAAACGGAGCAATTTAACAGCTAGGGTAGCGACATGGGGCCGTGGACACGTGCAAGGGGGAGAAGTCTGCTTGGAGTTAGTCTGGCACATGTGTGTGTCTATGTATGTGCAGCAGTGATGGGGCGGGGCTGCGGGCACAATGGTGCTGTGCAGGTGTAGTTTCCTGCGGTTTAATTGTCTTCATGATCAAACCCGCGGACATGGCCCAAAGACAACCACATGTAAATATAATAACGAGAAGACATCATAAACTCTTATAGGTAATATTTATGCGGATCAAATGCATTTGAAGAACATTGAATGTATTTGCACTGGTGCAAATAGTTAACAGTGTTTGCCAAAATAAGCAAAGACTCTATAAAGCCTCCTCCTCATCCTCTGTGTTCCAGATTGCTGTATTTACCCAGTGAGTGAGTGTGCCTCTTCGTGTGCCCTTGTGTGCTCAGCGCCACTCTCTGAGTAAAGAGTCTGCATGACCTCTGAACCCTAAATACACTCAACGCGGGCGAAATCAAACAGTCGCTGAGCAAACACAACCCTTATTTGAATAGGCATACACAAGTTTTCCAAGAGGCTGACTGAACCTTTTAGACCAGTGGCAAAGCTACTTAGGGCAGATTTTTAGTTATTTGTATCAGATGCTAAAACTACAATAATCCTCAGTGAATTAGTATGCAGACTTGGGCTGCTTAATGTTTGCCAATATAAGCAAGAATCCCATTCAACGATTGTATAGATATGTTTTGTTTAATATGAATATTAATAATACAAATACTGTACATTTGTTCATAGAGTGAACCACATCAGACAACATGGGCATACAAGAAGAGACCTCTTTATTTTTTTTAGGCCTAAAATGTTTGTGTCTAATGTGTGAGAAAGTGTGTTTTAAATGTGTTTTTTTAGCATTTGGGAGACCTAAAAATATGATATATTTTTTTAAATATGTTCTCAAAATCTCACCTTGTGTGTGGGTCTGGAATGTGTCACCGGCCAAATAACTCTCAACCAAAGGTATTTTTTCATTTTACTTGGCTGCCGAGTTAAATACTTTATTCCTTCGGTCTGCTGACATATCTGGTTTGTAAACAATGCCATGCTTGCTCACCAGTACACTACAGCGATATCTTTGTTGTATAAATGCATTTTGTCAACAACGCCGCACGTATTTTGCATGTGTTCTCAGAACGGTCTCATTGGTTTGCCCGTGTTCTGTGGATGATGTCGTGTTGTTTTACCTGTGTGTGGCTGATAGTTGACTGGGACGCTCTGAATGGTAGAAGTGGTGGCACTTGGCTGCCTGGCGCATTTCTGGCTCCATTGTCTTGGAAACGTCATAGTAATGGCCGAACCGAGATGAGGATGCAAGACCACTCTGCGGGGAGGGGGAAAAGTCACACGCATGTTGAGACAAAATAACTCTCTCGAGTGGGAAAAAAGTATTTGAAAATGTAAAAATGCATGGTCATAGATGACTATCGTGTCCATGTTACAATTTTTTCTTCGCATTCAAATACACCAAAAGTAGGAAAGCAAATTTGAATCTCATTACTGATTTTAAAGAGGATGGTAAGTACAGTTTTATGGATGTATGAAAAACCTTTGCCAGAAAACTACATAAATTTGTCCAAAATGAAAATCGAGATACCCTTTTCCAAATATAACCGTTAGAAACACACAAAACGTAAATATGGTTTAACATAATCTTTTCTACAGACAGAAAAAAAAAGTCTCAGGCAGACAGAAGACAAGTCATCACTTTCAATCCACAGTATGTATAGTGATGGACTACTAGACAAATTCCAAATCCAACTGTTAACAAATGAGAAAGAGGATTCAAAGACAAAATATTCATCATATTTGCTTTTTTAACATGGCAAACAAGAGTGCTCCACAACACCATGGTAATGCAATTGCATCGTTTATGGGTCATTCCTCAACATTCCTGCAACAGAGAAGTTAAACAACCACTACCAACACACTCTTAATCATTTCTTCACATAAATGTCCACTTCTGGCTGTGAAAGAAAACGTGTCAGAGACGCAGGGGAAGGCGGATGTTTTCCTGCAGCTGAAAGAGAGAGTTTGAGCTCCTCTCTCTCGGTGAAACCAGGGATTCCATTGTTAGAGGCACCCTTAATCTACTCCTAATCTGGATTATGGGCCCCCGGTGTGCCCTTCTCCTAGTGGGACGAGGAGGTCAGCGGGGCAGGGGGGGGAGCTCAGGGGCTCATCTTCTTTTTGTGAGCCGGGCAACCCGCTTAGCGTTCCTTCCTCGCCCTGACAGCCTCACCTTTGATCTGATGTCTTCATCGGGAGAGAGGCACAGTAGGCAACGCCGGCAGAGGTGTGTGTAAGGGGAAAGTAAGCGTTGACTCTGGGGGTGAATTTGGGATGCAAATCCTCTGGTGGGGCTTACCAGTGGTTTGTAAAGACGATTTTACAGGGGAAGGGGGAGAGGTGACGAAAGGACACAGATATAAAGAAGTTTCCAGGGAGAGAGAAAGAGCGAGAGGATCCCCAGGGACACACTGTGTGCTGTTAATCCACATAGCGATATGGATTATAGACCAAAAGGGGGGAGAGAGCAGAAAAGTATAAGGGAGAGGCGGGTCACCTCTGCTCAAAGCGGAAGAAAGAGTGTAGAGCCGCCGACCATAGCAGGGGGAAAGGCGGGGATTTGGGAGAAGACAGAGGCGCAGGTCTGGGTCGTGGGGTTGAGCGAGCAGACATGTCAATGCGCAGGCTGCAAAGTACCCTTGTTTCCCAGGCTAAGCAGGGGAGCAGGCGTGTGTATATGAAGGCTGGAGACCAGTGAAAAGCCTACCTATTGCCAGCTAAGTGTGAGTAATCTGCTCCAGCTCTCAAAAGAGAAGCTGAGGCCTCATTCACTCTCAAAGAAGTTCAGACTGCTGATGGATTTAGTGGTGGAAACAATTGCAAAACACACCATGTCCAGTAAAAACCACTACTGTTCTTGTCACTCAAAATCACATAATAACCTGGAATATATCATGAATGGTATAACAAGTTAAAAATGTGAAAAAAATAATAATATTACACTTGATTACCTGTACTTTTGGGAGATTCTGATAACGCCAGGCAATCTTCATGGCATCTAAACTATCCTGAGGGTCACAAGATAGTCTTGGCGGGTCAGCTGGTTTGTGCATGACAACATCATCTAAAATGGGATCAGGAAGCTCCTGCACACAACGATAAAGAGTAGATGTTAAGTTAAATTTGCATTTTATTCGCAGTCACATTTCATTAAATCCACTCAGGAGCCATTTGTTAAATTTTTCATTTTTTTGCACCCATTTGTATTGTATTGAATTTGTACAGACCTGGTGATGTTTTTAATGTTTGTGCACATCACATCTGCCGTTATGATACATTCACCTCATTTTCATAATCGGTTAAAAATTGAAATTACAATAAAAATTCCAATATTTTGGAATTAAAAATATATAGTATACATTATTTAATTTGAAAAATAGATAGTACAGTATGTGCAGGGTCAGAACTCAAGATGTCCTGTCAACATAAGAATTGCCGCACACTGACTGATGTGGGCGAATTTGCTGTGATTGAAAATTTTATATGCAGTCGCACAATGTGGCATTGCCACAAATTAAAGTTGTGAAAGAAATAACAACACTTGCGCTGAAAACATACACAAGCGCCGTACGTACAGCATGGCTTACGTACGACGTGGCTTATGCAATGAGACCTTATGCTAAATCACCCAATGTGCAGGGGTGAGTGGCCAAATTAAATTTTTCCTGATGGTCAGGTCCTAGTCCGTGTGCAGCGGGCCTACGTTTCTGATATTGATTGCACATTTGACAGCAATTTGAATTTAACATTGTAAATCCCTTTTAACACGCTCCAGAGGCTTATATCTCGGTCAAATCTCCACAGAGCAGGTGGTAATTTGATAGGCTTATGTAGGATCCTATTACAATGTGTTCCTTTGGATTCATAAAAGATGATGTAGCAAAATGAATTTGGGTCGTTTGAGTGACGAACACCTATGTATATTCAATTAGCTAAATTTGGCAAGTTCTATAGATGTTCTAGTTATTCTTTTGATTTCCTTTTCGTTCATGCATTATGTTGATTTTGTTCTTTGATGTTCATGCATCAGGAAAAAAAAAAACATCTACGTCTTGAATTTGAAAAAAGTAATTTCATTTTTCACTAAAGAGGGGTTCGGTGAATGCGCATATCAAATTGGTGGGATTCAGTACCTCCAACAAGGTTAAGAACCACTGCTTTAATTTAAAAATAAACTTGCTGTAAAATGACTACTTTTAACAATTATAGAAGAACAACATGTAGAGAAACATGAAACTCTGAGTTTTGGCTAACTGTTTATAGTGATAGAAACACTAAATAATGTGATATATCCCCATTGAGACTGCCCCTGTCTTAATAAACCTTTGATATGTAAAGAGAGGGTGAGGCTATGACCCCTCCCACTATCAATCAGCGCGAGAGAGGCCCACCTCCCGTATTTTGGGTGGCAGTTAGCTTCTGGGACCGCAGGCCTCTTCACACAGCAATGCGTCGGGAAACAGTTCAAACAATGCCACAACCATGCCGCCCGCGACCTTTGAGATACCCCCGCTGACCTTTGTTCCTACACTATTGTTTAAACTGTACATTGACAGATGATGGATTACCTTTAATATTATATCTGATTGAATATCATGTTTGCTCTTTTATATATATATATATATATATATATATATATATATATATATATAGTGTAGGAGATAAAATAGAGCATTATTGCTAAAGCATTCTACATTGAAAGCAAAGTTATACAGTGGAAGCGTTTTTGAGGCCATTTCAACTTTACATTTTGTTTGGTTTATTTCAACTTTCCAGCCAAAACAGAAACCGACATGAACTCCTCACACTTACCTGGAAGATGTCATTTGGGTGATCTTGAGCCCCCGCTAGGTAGAGTTGATGTTGACACACTACTCCTTCTGCCAGGAAGTATTTTAGGATCATACGGGAGTAGCTATCATATCGGTCCTCCTCTGGTAAATAGAAACAAGGGTTGGCAATGCTTCAGAACTATGCTTGTTTATCTTATTTCCAATGACAAACAAAACAAAAGAAATATCAGATCCCATTACAGTGACACACAAAAAGTTGAAGTATCAGGTGCATTCAGGTATGTACCAGAAGAAAGAAAAATGAACCTAATGACTACAGACCCTAAGGAAACGATTCCCACACCTCACCTTCATGTCACAGAACTCAACCAAGGAGTCCATCATAGCGTATAAAAGACCTTGTCGATCTATCTATTCTGACCATTCCTTCATATCACATCTTTGAGTTTAGTTCTCCATGTCCACATCACAGTGCCTGACTATAATCGGTGTAAGGATTTGGCTAACTTAGGACTATCGATGGCACTCGATGTGGCACAATGGCACACTGTAGGTGCGTCTTTGTTTTCAACTCGCTTGTCAAGGTTTTGACTTATCATTGCACGAGTAAAGTATGTGGACAAATGTTTGGCCATTCATAATAAAGCCTCTGAGTTTCATAATTCTGATATATTTTAACAATAACTGAATGATTTGGGTAAGGCCACCAGGAAAACTTTTGCATAATAAGGATGCAAGACCAATTATTATGTTTAAAACTAATAATATAAGTGTACCGCTAAAATTGAGAATACATTTTTGTTAATGAAATATAAATGTTTTTTCAACAAAACAAGAATGAAAGAATTTATAAAAGTCATTAAAACACAATTGTTTTTTATCCTTTTTCATCTTGTACTTGACAAATACTCCATATATTATAAAAACTAAAACTGAAAC
Source organism: Syngnathus leptorhynchus (assembly GCF_054491065.1). Classification (NCBI taxonomy): domain Eukaryota; kingdom Metazoa; phylum Chordata; class Actinopteri; order Syngnathiformes; family Syngnathidae; genus Syngnathus; species Syngnathus leptorhynchus. Next base: position 13,383,388 of record NC_141197.1, read on the forward strand.
TAAATGAATTTAACCACAAAGCATTTATGAAAAAAATATATAATAAAACCGAACAAAAATTCTCTGCAAACTAATCAAAAAGAAAATGAAATGAAAAATTATTATTTTGAGAAATGAAAAGAACAGTTAGAACACTGCCCAAGATGGTCAAGCCTTAGAGTGATTTTCATTTATTTATCAGCCAATGAAGCCTCCAATGGGTGCAGCCCCTCAATTCAGAAACACCAACGGAGTATCATTATCATTGAAGTAAGAAGTCAAGACTGCCATGTTATTTGGAGTCAGAGCACGAGTGACAGGGCAATCATTTGGTCTACCAAATGAGTCCCAAAGGTACACTTGCTTATTCAACACAAAGTGGCCACCAGGCCATACTGAGCCACAAACCCCCCAAAAAAAGAAAGATAGCATCATCACCGTGACACCCCCCGAGCAGGACACATAACTCTGCCCAGCATGTCACAGCTGCTTCCTGTCACAATCAGCATTTTGTAAAGATTTCATAGGGTTCTCCAAACAATGACAACTAGTGGGCCAGGGTGGGGAGGGCAAAGGCGACAGTGACAGTTAAAGGTAACGGGCATGCAGCCGACAGCTTGGGAATGACATCCTGATGTGTCATCCTCCAGCATCCGGGGAATTCCGCCTCCCACGTTCCCAGTCTATGTCCTCACCTACGGACTAAGGATGGCCCAGGAAATTCCATGGCTCTTCAATTTGTTGTCGGTGGGGCTCCCTGTCCTCTTATTGATGGCTTTCTAGGTCAGCAGGCCTTTGTGGCTTTCAGCAGGCCCCACAAAGACTCCCAGATGGGCCCTCTCAAGATGGGGCCTATTGTGGCTGTGTTTCTATGGGAGCCTTACAAATGGAACCTCCAGGAGTCATTAGGCTGTAGAAGCAGGGGGGGGGGGGGGGGTGTAAAGGGTGGGGCTTGCGCTTCGGGGTATCGGAGCAACAGGGGGGGTTGGGAGGCAAAGTCATGTCTTCAAGGTAGATCAGTCACTCTGGACAGTCATGGGATCAGTTTGACTCTGTTTCATTGGGTTATGGTGGTAAAGGTTTGGTAAAATGGGGAAGGCCTCCATCATATTTGCTTTCATGTTGGGGGAGTACAAGACTCTTGAACCATATTAGCTGAAGCAGCAGTCGGAGGAAAAATATCTAGGTCATTGTGCTTCCCTCTTGTGAGACCTCACTCAATGTGCTATTACAGTGTGTGTACAGTATATATTATGGGCGATGAGTATAAGGTTGTTGTTTTTTTTACCATATATTGTTTCTAAATGAATCCATAAGTTTTTTGCAAACCTATTGTGAGCATAAATGTATCATATTTATCATATATTTATCATATGTATCATATCAATAAAACATATCTGTTATATTACAAGCGTTGAGGATCTTGTCAAGATACACCTGTTTCAGTATTTGCTTTTGTGAGAATGTTGACATTCAGAGATTAAATGTAGGATTTTATTGGAGTCATACAAAAAAATTATATAAAAAAGGACTTTTAATCTTACATGATCTTTTTTATAACATCCAATCTTGCAAAAAATATGTCATAAAATTTCCCATGTAATATATTTAAGGTGCAATTGAGCAATGCCCTGTCAAACACCAACGCGGTGAAGCATAATTTAAAGGGGCCGTCACAAAAGACTTTGTATGATTTTTGTTTCTTTGTTTTAAAAGACACAACTATAAAACGTATAAAGGAATGAATTATCCAAATCTGGTTAAGTCCTTAGGGGAAGCATACTCCTAATACTAATTGAGTGTTGGCACTTTCTGCAGTGTCCTCTTGTGGAACAATGAAGATCTGGAGCTGAGCTGAATAAACAGGCACCAACATAAGACACACCTAACTTGAAGCTTTGTTGTCCCACAAGATTCTGCCTTCGAATAATATAGCTACAAATATTTTCAAAGCTTGCCAAAAATGTAGTGTAAAACAACTTTGAAAGATCATCATCCCCCTAAGCAAATTCTCAAGATGTAGTAAAGACACACACACACAAGCTTTTGTTCCTTGTCTTACAGAAGCGAAAGAGAGACGCAAGCTCCTCAGACAGCAGCCATACTGCAAAACCCCGCTCGACCCAACCCCCCAAGTTGACAAATCTGGACAGACAGCTCAAGACACTTCAAAGGCAGACAAGAGCGGTCTGATAATTTTATGTCTGACTCTCACAAACAGGCCATCAGAGCTCAAGGGGCAGACTGTAGGAGACGACTGCCTGAAACAAACATAAACAAACACACACTAAACTCCGTCTGACCCACCCACACACACAATACACTAAACAAAACAGATGCACACACACACAGCTCTTTTAGAGACAAGCAGAACACACACACACATACACACATTTCACCTTTACTGTGTCTCTCATTACCAGATGAAACCAACCGTGCATTGATTCACAAAATGGAAGGGAAGAACGCATTAGTGTGTAATCATCGACTCCTGCATCGATTGGGGGGATGAATTAAAGGGCAAAGCAATATCATCAGTTTGGAATAGGTCTTGGATACACACATTCGCAGCTTCAAATGAAAACAAGAATATGGTAACATTACTATCTGCCAGCGTGCACAGCCTTGTCTATGTTGAATGATAATAATAATAATAATAATAATAATGGGCCACAGGAAGACATTTTTGTTTAAAAAAAACAAAAAAAACAATACGTGCTTTGATTCTATGCTGTATAAATATGCTGTTCGGGCAGCATATTTATTAAAGGTTACCGTGGTGGTTTGCAGACCTCGGATTCAAGAGAAAAAAATCATGTCATTCATCAACTTCCTGTTCCACGGATAAAAATGGCAGTTAATTCTGTTAGGCGAGCAAAATCCCCCAATGGACCAATAAAAAAATAATGTGAATCTTTGCTGGTTGCTTCTAAATATGTGTCAAGAAGCAAGGAAGGTGGCCTCGGCGATCTCTCTTAAGCATGAAGTGAAAGGCATTATTATTTGTAGAACACTGAGACAGAATTCTTTAGAGCAGGGGTGTCAACTCATTTTTTTCGCAGGCCGAATTGTAGTCATAGCTTCTTTTGGAGAGCCGTTATGACTGTCAACCCAAATAAAGGTATGAGCACCTCATATTATATACAATAAAAGTTACAAAACAAACTGACAAATAACTGGTTTTCAAATCAGCCGAGTAAAAACTGGTCAAATATATAAAAAAAAAAAAAAGATATTAAAAGTGAAGACAATTTGCAATTCTAGTAATGACACGGATTTGATGCACAATTTGTCTTTGCGGGCCACATAAAATGACGTGGTGGGCCATATCTGGATCCCGGGCCTCGAGTTTGACATCTGTGCTTTAGAGGCACACACCTTGGAAAGGGTAGTGAAAGAAAAGGTCCAATAGGTTACTCCCAACCACCAAGAGACCTCCGTTTATCGTGAGCAATTTGGAGGGATGCACCCAAATAATTAATTGCACTTGCAATTACAATATAAGAAACAAAAATATCTTCTAATCATAACATTTGTGATTTCACAGTTGTCGTTTGATATGTGTGCCAAAGAGTAGAACATTGGTTGAAATCACACGTCCTGAACACAGTTAAGAAGACAATAAGAGGAGAACATGACAAAGGTCTCACCTATAAGGAGCACTGTTCCAACTGCCAGACCACCACCTGTTAAAAAAAAAGAAGTTAGGGTACGCATAATAAAAGGAATATACCTTTAGAAGATAGACCTTTCAGTCTCATTCACAATAAAACTGGAAAACACATTTATTTATTTGTTTGTAATATCTGCAACAGTGATCATTAATGTGGTACACCAGATTTACTGGTGATGGAACATTGTGATTTTCTAGGAATGTTTCTCATTTTTAAAATGTGAACACTGGCAGAGGTGTAAAGAAATAAGTTGCAAGTTGATGACTACCTTTTACTTATTCTCACGCCAACAACAGTAGAACAATTGTGGTTTGATTTGCAAAATGTACTGGGAAAGATTTTGGTGATAAATCCCATTAAGTAACCCATCATAAGTAAAATCATGTTAAGTGCACTCATTTATATCCAAGCAAGTCATCACATGCACGTATGGAAAACGATCAAACTCTTCTCATGTCAAAAAAACACGAAAGAAAAGTTTTGCTTGTCAAACCGGACTTCACGCAAGCGAATGCCCAACATAAAAAACCTACAACCATGCATGCAAAACATTGTTTGGTCCTAGGTGCAATCTGAAATGACATCTCAGCACACTGACCGATCAGATAGTCCAGGGACGTGACACCGGTCGAAACTAGAAGCTGTCCGTTTTGCACCGAGAGTCTTGTACCAGGTATACTTAATAACTTGTTCCTTGTCTTCTTTTGGAAACTTGTAGCGTTCATCGGTGCACGTTTGACAGGTTGTTTACACGCATCGCTGACGGAGGCTGCCATACTGCTTTGAAACACGATGACAGCTTCCGCGTTTTGCTGCGTGTTAACCAATCACAGAAGACTTTAGTAGTTGCGACAAATGAGAGTTGCTCTTGTTGCGGTGTGACAGCAGCTCCATAATAACAAATGCATGGTCTGTGCTTTGACGCTGTCAGTTCATCCAGGTGAGCCAACCGACGTTTACTACGGTTCATTCAGTGGTGAATTTTCTTTCTCCCCTCTAATTTTGTTGCAACCAGTAATTATTAAACTCTTTGTCAATGATCCTGTCGTGTCGTATCGTTATGCTCAAGTATGACCTTGTCGGCCCATGCATGTCTTCTGACTATTCTGCAGCGCTCTGCACATCCGGAATAAAACATGTTGGATTTGTAGATTTGATTCCTGCTCAAGTGACAGTTTGAAGTGAGGTTTTAACTATTGCATATCATGCGTATATGAATTTTAACGATTAGATACGCAACCATCTTGTGTCTAAACATGTGGGCACTTTATCCCCTTAAGACCCAGCTATTCACTGTATAACATCCATATGTTGTAATCCGATTCTATGTATAAGTATTGAAAAGTATGTAAAGGCAGCTATTTTTGGACATCTGAATCTATTTCTAATAATATTTCAACCTAGGTATTTGTCATTTAGTAATTTTGGAAGTTCAAAATATTAAGAACATATTGTTGTAAAATCTCCTACATCAACTACACTAGTCTATACACCACCTTTTGATTAAAATTGCATTTGCAAAATGCAAATGTGAACTCCACCTGTTTTTATTCATCTCAGCGGGTGGCCATTTTTCACTTACTGGCGACTGAAAATGACATCCCAGTTACTCAAGTGACGACCAATCACGGCTCACCTGTTTTCTGAGTTTGGTCACGGGACTTTCAGAAGGGTGAGAAGCTCGATCATTCGGGAGAAACTCTGAGTAGAGCTGCTGCTCCTCCACGTTGTGAGGAGCCAGATGAGGTGGCTCGGGCATCTCATCAGGATGCCTCCTGGACGCCTCCCTGGGGAGATGTTCAGTGCATGTCCCACCGGTAGGAGACCCCTGGGAACGCCTTGGGATCCCCCGGGATGAGCTGGATGAAGTGGCTGGGGAGAGGGAAATCTGGGAGTCCCTCCTAAAGCTGCTGCCCCCCCGACCCGACACCAAATAAGCAGAAGAGGATGGATGGATGGATGGATGGATGGATGGATGGATGGATGGATGGATGGATGGATGGCATTCAGAAGCTGAGCCGTGAGTACTTTTTACCTGAGCAATGGCGATGTTATTTTCACTCCACAGCAAGTGGCAAAATGGTTGCCCCCTGAAATAGAGAGGGGGAAAAAAGGGGGATTTCGCTGCTTAGTAATTTATATCCCACAATCAATATTATATATCAGAATGCAGTTTTTAGGGTAGTGGGATTGCAGTGACCATAATATTGTAAAGAAAGTATTTTTCATGACTTCCTCTTCAAGAACCTGGTGTCATACAAGGCAATACCAATCATTGGTGTGGGCAATAAGGTGGGTTTCCTTGGTTTAATGACCACTTTTAACACTGATTAAGTGACAAGTGAGGAGTGTAATCTTTAAGACAGCTGAAGAATAGCTTTGTGTGTCAAAGAAAGGCCACAGGCAGCATAAGATCACAGGATACTGTAAGGCTCCAGAGGAAACTATTGCCCAACTGCTCACTTTATAAGCGCTCTCAGCAAAGGCAGCCCCGCTGTTTTGACAGCGACACTGAGATTTATATGTCCTGACAGAGGGCCAAGGGAATATATCATGACTGACGACACTAGCCCCATTTGAGTCGAATAAGATGCTCTAACTGACCTGCTTCTCAGCAGGAGGAAGGCCCACTTGCAGTTCAACATGCAGGAATATGAATTTAGAGCTGTAGGACTCCATCAAGCCTCAATCAGTTGATGAAAGACCAAATGTTAGAATGTACAGTACAGATAAGGGTGCAGTCGGTTGGTAAGTTGGTGCCAAAGCTCTCCGCACAATGCAACTAATAATAAAGTAAGAAAAAGAACATACATTGGAAAGTAAGCTTGGTTTAGTCATAATAAGGAGCCCCTCTAAAGCAGAAGTCTACCAATACTTGCAAGTTATTATAACATGCATGAGCGTATCTTGAGATTTCTGGCCATTTAACATCTCGTCATCCACTAGACAATGTAGCAGAAGTCTCACAGTAAGACAACTCTGTAGGTGACTCATGTTGTGGATTGACATCTCATAAAATATGACAAAATTAGTATCATCGTGTTAATAGAGTCATTAATCTACATGTAACCCTACCTATTACCTGTGATGTATTGTTTTCTTTATACCGTTTTTATAGTTTTTCTCTTTCTGCGACATCTGTAACCTAATTTTTCGGAATCTTTTGAATCCCATTCCAACCACCGTGGGTGTCGTGGTGAAAGGACTGCGGTTCTAATTGTGCAAAAATAATAACATTTTTCCATGTGTCCTTGGTACATGTGTGTGTTTATTTTGTTGTTAGTATTATCCAGGGGCTGTATCTGATTGCTCTATATAATGGTAGTAGTCATAACATGTCAGACTTTTCCTGGTTCTACTGTTTTGGTTTCTTCACTCTATCTTTGCAATTTGCTAGAGGTTTTTGTGTCAGAAGAATGCAAGATTATCATCAACATGCACCATATTTGTGTTTGTAACCATGGAAGGAAACAAATATTCCAAGCACAAAAGACCGCTACTATGTATGTAGTACCTTCTAATTTAGCTTTAAGTGTTGACCTCTTCATATCATCCGAATATCTTCAACTCTCTATAGATATTTAATTAACTGCGGAAACCACATTTATTTTGATACATTTGTGGGAAAAAGGAAATCCTCTTTGGAAAAGCCAAGATTTGTGTTGTGGTTGGGTTATCTGTCATTCGCTAGTGTTAAAATATCTTAGTCTTCGTCAGGAGCAGGTCATAGCAAAACATAGACGCCTTTGTCAATGTGATCCAACACTAGATAAGATCTATCCGCTCTCTCAGCACCAGGCCACCAGCCACATATATGCTTGCGGTCAATACAATAAGGCTTAGTGGCTACTTTTTCCATTCAGTGTAATTGGCTGGGGACTCTGTCAAATCACACTTCCTTTCAGTTCATAGCAGTTGTATTCATATCACTTGGCTATTATTTGCTCTGGCTTGACCCATTGATTGTGGGTTTAAATCCTCGGCTGCTCAAATAGTAGCCTCGCTCAGCTGTTTCACGGCTGTGTTGCTGTTAGCGACAATGAAAAGAGCAATATGGAGATCAGTGGTTTCAATTAAGCCTTGAATACAAGGCATACCTTGAAGAGATGGGGGTTGGACCGACAACTCTGCGACTGTGACTTTCGCATCTGTCACTCTCCATCCAGCCAGGTGTCTGTGTCTAAATCAGCAGGATTAACTCCGATTGCACCGATAGTAGAAACAGACCCCCCTCACTGCCAAACCACCTCCCTTTTATTGTTCACATTAAGATCAAATTAAGCTTTGCGCAATAGGACTAAAGCCCCACCCTCTTCTGCCTTCTGCTGCCCAGAGGAAGACATCAGAGGTGCGATTGGTTGCCTCTCTGATGCTCCCTGCTCCTCCAGACTCCCTTCCATCTGGGATCCTCAGGGAGAAGAATATCTGACAAGGGGCTTGTAAGCCTCTTAGCCCCCCTGTTGCCTGGCTCTCTCTCAGCCCATGTTTCCCTAATTTAGTTGTGTAAGGAGTCCAGCGCTAGGCCCTTGTGTGCTGTTTGGATTGAGATTGTCTTTGTGGCTCTAATAGACTGGCCATGTATATCAATTAACACTACTCAGCCAATGGCAGATTCCAGTCCCCGGAGATCAGTAGCTGTAATTCCTATTGGAATATTTCCTCATGGCCCCAATAATATCCAAATTAAATCACCATTTTAAATTAGTAGTTGTGTATGGAGGGGTGTTAGGGTCACACTGAGAGTAAATAAGTAATGCTCGAAAAATGAAATAATGGGAATACAATAATACATGGTAATTGGTTCTTTTATTAGGGTTGTGTACTCATTTACCAGCATTAAAAATAACTATGATAATATATGGCACATCTTAAAGAGCCTTCTGTCGTCTTTGTCTTTACTATTTTATCAGTGACATTTGTAGTCATTCTAATGACTTTTAAGAACGGAACATGTTAGCTGTAAGCTGTTGGTGTGATTTTTCATCATTGCAAGTCACCTCATTTTCTAAGACACGGCACAATTAGACATGTTAGTGCATATCACTTCCACTTCATTGTCCCTTACGTCATAGTGACATTCAAAATGTCAGCCCAGGTGACACGTACGCCTGATTGTGTCCTTCACTCACTTTTGACAGCCGGATGGACGGACGCGATGTAATCAACATTCATTGCATTTGATTTACATGTGTCATTTGTCTTCTTTGAGTTACTTGTGTTTCTTTGCTAAGAGGATCACAGAGTTAAACACACAATGAAGTGTTGTCACCGACTGCTATTCATTTGGGATCCCCTTCTTTTCTGCGCTGTGGTACTGTGACATGACTGTGGGAGGCCATTGGCCACAGATGGTTCTGCAGAGAGGGCTGCGCTGACTTTCTTTGTTTTCCCATGAACGTGTTTAGCGTGTAATCCTGGATTAGAGAGGAGACTTTGTGTTAATTTACAGCTGTAAATCAGTATTCGATTAATGTCAGAGCTGACACATACGTGCTGGGTATTAAGGGGCAAGACATAGTGTGGCTTTGCTGACTCTGGGGAATCTGAGGTAATAGAGGTCCACGTCACATCTCTGCAATGTCCACCTTGTGGTGCATCCCAAAGGAGTTACTGCAGCTCCTATGTATATATCATATGAGCCACGTAGGTAATGTTATTGTGTGTGCACATTCACACCACATGCGTGCACACATGGCACACACTATCAATGACAGAGGGTGCCTCAGAAAACCAGGCGGCTGCATATGGACTCTCTTGATATCAACCACTGGCTGTGTGATCTTGTTATGCAAAGTCCCTTAATCCCCACCTTTGCTGAATGCACACTGGAATGGAGGAGGAGTGGTTGCAGGGGGGGGGGGGGGCTTCACACACTGATATGAAGGCAGCTGTACGGCAGCCGTGTTACTGTAGCAAAAAAAAAATGTGATCCTCATCCTAGCAGGAGAAAGATCTCATGTGAGATGATGTCTGAGTGTGTGTTATGCAAGTGCCATGAGGCATTCATAGATAGTTCATAGAGTTTAAAATCAGCCCTTATTGATGACTTGTGTGGAAAAACTTGATGGGCCCTGACCCCAACTCCATATACATTTAGGGTGAAATGGAACTGGAAAATGGATACTGGGCACCAGGACCTTTCATCCATCAACAAAGACCTTTGACTTAAAAAAAATATATCCATCAGACCAAAATCTTACTAGGGACAAAGTGGAGAATATTTTAAGGTGTAATTTATAACTGAAAGCTGAATTGGTGGAATGAAGTTGGCATGAACAAGACAGCATTGTGTCTGTTTTGTGTGCGTGTATGTTCGAATATTTGAGTGGGGGTTATGGGATTACGGGTAACACCTTTGGCAGGGCTGGGAGAGCCACCTGACGCTCGGTCTGTCGGGAGCCTGGGGAGAAATTGGGGTGGCAGTGGCCGAGCAGAGAAGAAATTGGGGGTCTAATCCCTGTCCATCTTTGGGAAGTCATTCCCTGAGCTCTGAGGATTTGGGGCTTTGGTTTCCGCTCTGCTTGCTTTGGTTAATAATACCCTGGGAGGGGACGAAGACACAAGGGAACGAGACAGAAGGAGTCAGGGTGATGGAGAAAAAAGATTTCTTTACCCTGTGGTGAACTGGCAGGACAGCGGCCTGAGCTGAAATTGTTTGAAGAGTAGACAAAGCTTAAAGCCAAGCTGTGGCCGTTCTTTTCTGTTTTATCTGTTGGGAGAGGTGGAGTGTATATCCACTGTGCAGGACTTGTGTACAAATGCTCTTTGCCCTCTGTCCGTGCAGCAGCTTGAGTAAAAGTCAATACGCTAAGTGTGACTGAGGTGTTTGCTCACAAGCCACCTATATCTTGTGTGTGTGTTTGCGTCAGTGTTTTTCAGGACACACTGATGGCACCTTGTGTTTCTGTGTTCCTGAGAGAAGCCGATAACTGTTCTAAACATTACTTGTGATGGTGTGACGGTCATGGTGTAGAGGTGCCTTGTGTGCAAGTGTCACAGCTTCTGTGTTTTGTCCATCACCTGAGCTCAAGGTGTTGATTGGTCTGTCATATACCGGGGTCAAGGTTCGGGGCAGTTTTGTGGTGTGAACTGACTTCTGAGAATGAAACACCAGGGAACGTGTGCCATCTTAGCCAACTGTGACAACCTTTTCTACACCCTTAAGAAATTAAGCCCCAAATGGCTTGTGGCTTTAGAAAGTCGAGATAAGCCCGACGTAACGCAGACTTAAGGCTGTTTACGCTACACTTTTGCTGGAAATGGTTGAAAAATGTTGTTAGTTTCGTCATTTTTACAACGGCATTTTGAAAGTTAAAAAGTGGACATTTTTGAGTGTGATACCCGTTTTACAGTTCTGTTAGGGAACTTTTTTTTTCTAGGGTTCCACCATCAAAACAAAAAACCTAGACCACTGGGTTTGTGCCGACTGTGTAGTGTTAAAAACTCAAAAGAGAACCTATTCTGTCTTTACTTGATTGTTGCCACCGTGTTTCTGTAACTTTTGACGTCTAAGAAATTGCACCCATACTTTGAAGGTGGAGATGATCCGCCGTGTACTCGGGAAGACCTTGGGGTTTGTAGGCTACACCATCCAGTATGGCTGCATTGCACATTGCACCTTCGAGTACATCGGAGAGATTGTGGTGGTTTGTATAATCACAGCAACGCCGACAACAATGTTGTCATGTGTGCAGGCATGTTAACTGTTTTTGTTTTGCAGTGCTCTGGCCCATCAATGGAGCCTACCATTGTCAATAAAGATGTTATTTTCTCAGAACGAGTGACACGGCATCTTTGCAAAATACAAAAGTGGGTAGCAGTCTTACACTATGCATGTACATTTTGAAAATTTGTCCTGACTTACTATAGCAACATTGTTAGAAAATAAATTGATGAAATGTACTCGTGTCTTATCTCATATCAAAAAAAATAAATCCGAAATGTCTTTGTATGTTTTCTTTCAGGGGTGATATTGTGATTGCGAAAAGTCTATTTGACCCCAATATGAATATTTGTAAAAGGGTAATTGGGTTGGAAGGTGACAAAGTCTGCACGAGTGGTCCCTCAGATCTTTTTAAGACCCACACATTTGTAAGTATATCTACACTATTTAATGTGTTTGTAAAAATATGGTTGTAATTACAGGAAACCGATCTCTACATAATGGAAAAACGTCACCTTTTTCTTTGTGTACTCCGACCTCTGTAATTGTTCATGTTTCAGCATCACGGGCCAATTTTGTGTTATTGGTCAAAGTGTCCGCTTTTGACAACAGCTATGTTTTGTCAGTGAGAAGGCCAGAAAGTGAGCAGAGGCTCTGTTGGTGGAACGACTGTCATTGCTTTTCTATTACTGATCTCCCCAACACCCACAGCTCAGGCCTGCAATCTCTCTGAAGCCTGCTGGAGTTAGTGCCAGCTGAATGGTCAGACTGATGGGTGGGTGGAGATGTGTGTGCGTGTGTGCGTGTGCACGTGTCTGTGTATTTACATTGTTCTGTAAACCAAATATCGGATTTATGTTGCATATCTTTGAATTTATCGTGGTTTATGGATAAAGGGGCATCTGACCTGGATCAAGTCATGTTTAGTATGTGGAATGGGCAAGTGGCTTGCTGTTGGTTTTTCTTCACTGAAACGTACAGAGAATTTAAATTGTATTTGGCGTCATCCTTGCATTTTATTTTATGTTTTCAGAATGAAGCAGCATGCTCAGCCGCTTTCAGGTTTTGGTAAATTTGAATTTAACACCTGAAGGATAGCTAAAATATAGTGTAGCTTTCAGATTTGACCGTATGTCCTCACTCTTTCCCTTTGATTACTGATTCATATTAAATAAATTCCTTAACTCACTATGAAATAATGGCACACTGATTACTCTGTTGACTCTTTAACCAGATGATATTCCCTCTGTATCATAAAGCTCAATAAGTCTTTATTTTGGCGTGCTGCTTCGCCTGTACTATCTCTGATGCACCAGCTCAGATTTAAAATTTTAAGAGACCAGAAGGCCATTGTTCAAATAAAAGTTAGGCCTTCCTTCAGGGTGACATAAAGATGATGAGCACGAGTGTATGTGTGCAATGATGTTAGGCATTATGGGACCTGTAAAGATGAGTTTCACAAGGCGGTCGCTGTCATCGCCTCTTTTTTTTTTTTGCACAGACAGGCTGGCATGTCGTCTCCATCCTGGGAGATCCAACTGCAGGCTAATTGCTCTGTCACCTTTTTAGAAATGATCTCTGTGTCTGAGCTATTGTGTCAAAACAATGACACTTGATCCCTAATATTACTGCACACAGGGAAAGAGAGAGAGAGGACAGGCTGGCGAAGTGACAGAAAGATGAACCCCCCCCCCCTCCATACGATGCCTTCTATGCACTTTAGATTGACAGAGCAAGATAGTGAAAGATGAACTCTGGATCCTTGCATGTATTTAATTTGGCACCTCAATCATGTTAACATAATGAGCACGGTAATAATGTGGACATTTAACAAAATACGCCCACTCACTGAGCGGCGCTCCACTTTCAGCCCTCGACAGGTACACAAATGCTTCCTATCAATTCAGCCTGTACGACAGCGGGCTGGATGCTGCTGTCCATCATGCCACACATGTCGGCAGCGTATTTGACTGTACTCATTATTACAAGTTAGGTTATTCCATTGTCGCTGTAAAGCACAACAAATTCCATCGCTTAAAGTTACGCCTCCATCTTTTCTTTATGAGTAAAATGAGAGAAGAATGGATAAAATAATATTATGATGCCACATGTGGCCCACTGGTGTTTATTCGTGGCCCCTGAACTTGTCACGAATATTTGGGTTGGGTCAGCACATGCATAACGGTGATCTAGCTTCAAGTGGCATTTTGACGTAAAGACAGCTCCACTTACCTGAACTAGCAACAGTGGCAAATTCCTCCACTATGCTGCCTGTTACACGGCCACTTAGAGTTAACTGCTTTGAGTACAACTTTCACTTTTGTTTTTGGAGAATTTTGCGTCTTGACACTTTGGTAGCTAAAGGAGCCTAGATGCAACAAAAATGGGGTCAATTTTTTAAAATTCTATTCTATTCATTCTAATCAATGTCAAAACGGGAATGGTATTTAATTGTAGTTCGTATCTTTGGGCCATTTGATTGGGTGTTGCTTCCCTTTGTATATTACCACTTACACCCAGTGGTGGAGCTGCAACAGTGCTGTGATGAACTACAGAAGAAAATATTTGAGAGAAAAATACTTGGGTAGAAATACTTTCTTCTGCCCCTAAAATCTGTCGCATTCTCAAAATCCTGCATAATCCCAAAATGTTGCATCCACCTCACCTCAGTGAGTTTTAGTTTTATAGAACCAGGAGTTGAGTGGAAAGAAGGTTCTGGCTTGTCAGATGACAAACGACGTTGCGTCTTTTGCCTTTGCTTGGGAGCCAGCATATGTTACCATGTTAATGAGGTGTAATGGTGGGAATCCAGCATGCTGACATATGCTTCTCCGATGACTCCTTTAATGATATTCATTTGCGTCAACGTTATTCACCGAGTTGTTTACCCCATGTTAGGTCAACACGTCAGTGCCTCGAGATTATGTCACATCATCTGTCTCAATTATGAAAAATGAAACAAAACAAACCACCCCCTCTGTCGGATGGACAAACAGATCGTCCGAGTGGTGCCGGTGAAGGAAGCAATGTTGTTTAGCTTTACCCGTGCTATCATTCCGGAGCACATTTGCCATTAAAAAGTTAGGCAACGCCAAAATAGGCTTGCCGATTGTGATGCCCATTATGACAATATAATGTGTTGTTGATCCTGTCTGCACATATAGGGGGGACAGCGCACTTAATTAGGGCCTTGACAAGCCTACTCTCCTAAAGTGATGAGATTAATCATAATTGGTGTCATTGTGAATTAGAGCCTGCTTGGATGACCACCCCACTGGCAGGTCGGACCGCGGTGGAGACCCTTGGACACTGCTGCTAGCAGCAGTTTAAAACTCTCTCGCTCTCTCTCGCTCTCTTGCACTCTCTCTCTCTGCCCAGCTAACTCAAGCCACTCTCCTGCTTTGAGGGGTGCAAATCTCAGCCAACAGACTAATGACCCCTGTTTGAAGTTTTCTTAAATCCCACTCCGACCCTGCCCGTTACCCATGACCTCTCTCCTAATAAAGTATGGGGTTAAAGAGGGACTTGCAGATTGACGTTAAGATGAGGGACTGATCGCTGAAGCAACTCACCAGAAGGGTAGTGTAGCGGGTGTGTCCAGAGGTCAGGGAGAGCTTGATATATTTATTTATTTATTTATTTATTTATTTATTTATTTATTTTTTACAAAAAACTGAAATCACGAAATATCTCATAAACATATACTGTATATGTTCACTGGTTTTGCCCTGTATTTAGGCATCTGCTGTATGTTTTTAGGTGCCAAAAGGTCACGTATGGCTAGAGGGCGATAACCTCACGAACTCTACTGACTCAAGGAGCTATGGCCCAGTTCCCTATGCCCTCATTCGAGGGCGTGTTTGCTTGAAGGTAATGCAGAATCATGGTGTCATATACAGTGTGCTGTACATTTAAATGTCATATACAGCTCTAGAAAAAAAATGAGCAGTTTATGCCAAGAAATGGCATGCTAACAAATTCTCTGCCTAATAGCAAAATTGCCAAAGTCAGTTTTAAATTTGACCTTTACAGATTACCATGACCCGGATGATTAAGAGTCAACACAAAAAGGAAAGGAAATTATTTTTTAGTAAGCATTTTAATTGATATTGTACTGCAAGCAATTTTGCTTTCAAACTAACACAACTTTGTTGGGATTCAACGAAAGTGAAATGTTTGTCATTTTCTGTAAGTTTCTATCTGTGCCCAAATTCTATCCTTCAAGTGTCAGACTCACTAAATATGAGATGCAATTTAAAATTTAAAAACAATGTTTTAGTTTAGGTGTTCATTCTGCTATTAATTTTATTTGAGTTTTTTTCAAGCCACAATGGCCATTTTAAGCCCCCTTAGAAGATATGAGTCAGTTTGAAGTTCAAAGCAAGTGTGTCCGATTGACCAAAGCCTGGACAACATATTGTCTAGCTTTCCATTCTGCTATGTTGTCATGTCACTGGATGTCATACCAACCATGACCCCGGAAACGGGTCAGCCAACCTTCTGTCCATCTGATTGGACAGCAGCACTCCACTGGAGGGCTTTCTGAGACAGCTGATTAAATAACAAGATCTTGTTTAAAGTCTCACACGTCATTAAGTGCCATATGAACAAACGCGTCAAGCAACTTGTAATGATAATATGTTTCCCATTGAATATTTTGTCTTCTCTTTGCCCCAAACAGATCTGGCCCCCAGATAGTTTTGGAAGCCTTAGTGAAAGTCCAACCAGACGGATCGTTAAAGATCAGGATGATTGTGGTTCACATTGACATGACTTTCTCTCATTTTTAAATAAATTTCTAAAAGAAAAATCATATTGTGTGGTACATAATTGTTGTCGTGTTTTTTACTGTACTGACAACTTGTTATCATATTTATTTATTTTCTTTCTTTTCTTCCACATGCATCACTAATTATTGTGAGTTGATTTTCACTTCCGTAATATTAAATACAATCTTAGAGTGTTTAATGTTTACCTCTGTTTGGGTATATCATCCAAAGTCTTAAAGCTTTACATGCGGACAATGAATTAAAAATCATGAGGGAATTTATGCAATCTGGTTTAATGTTGATGTAAACCCGCTTTTAAAATGCAACTTAACTATATTTTCATTTTAGATGCCATTATCCTGGAGAATGAACTATTCATTTCATGTTTACCCTTTCTTAGAGTGGCCAAACAAAAGCCCCATTGTTTAATTATTTGTCAGGCTACTGAGGCAATTGAAAATATGTTAACATTTGCCATTCAAGCATACAATATTAATAAGCACTTAGTGAGGACTTTGTTCATCACTGAATAGAATAATATAAAAAAAATTCTGAGGTTCACTGAGTACATTAGCATTTATTTTCTTTTTTTTTTTTTTTTTTTAATCTGCGGTAAATTAATAATTATTTGGATTTATTTCACTGAGTGTCTGTGCATCATTATGTACTTCTATGTGTTTTCTATTAAGTTACCAGAAGTAATTAATATTACTATATCACTCTTATCTTACATCAGTGTTTTCTGAAAATTGGTTTGCATTTTATTGGACTAATTCAGGTTCAACATTCAGCAGGAGCTGACTGAAGAGTTTCTGAACAGGAACAAAAAAACCTTCATGTTTTGATATCATAATGCATTCATCAGCCTGCTGACTGCTGCAATTTTTTTTTTTGCTGTACTGCTGCTGTCATTTCTTAAAGGCCCTTCAGAGTACATTCACATAGTGAGCTGCTGAAGCTCAGCTGGTCAGTCTCCAAGGCAGAGAGGGACACTTCTTCGTCCCAGCTCCCTAAGGGAAGTGTGTTCCAGGCAGCCGTGGGTCCCTGTCCAGCTGCTTCCTCTGTCTGGAGGGGGGCCAGAGGGTCAGCGACAAGGCTCCGTGTGACACTGAATTATCTGCCTGAGTGTGATTGTGCCTGCTGGGAGGGATGCTCAAGATTGTGAGAGAGCGTGTGTGTTTGCAGCTGAGAAAAAAAAAAATCTTTATGTGGGCTTTTTGCTTCAAGCATATCTTTGTTTCTCAAGGTTTAATATTCATCTGCTGCGTGTCAACACTGTGCCAGCGTTGGGCTGAAATGCTGACACAAGTAGTCTTGGTGAGTCCGTTTGCCCTATTGCTGGAGCCCTTTCTTCTGATATTTAGATGAATGCCATTTCTGTGGTTAAAAGAATGACAAAGATTGTGAATAAATCATTTCAGTTGAGAGAAGTACCTACAAAATAATGCTGGGGCTTTATCGTAACAATATTACGTAGGTAGCGTTATAAGGCCACACACACATTTGAATGACAGCAGTGTGTCAGCCAGGACAAGGGTGACAAAATTTTGTGAATTTTCAAATTTGGAAACCTTCCATTGGATTTAACAAGAATTTTAATCCATGAATATACTGAAGGTTGACTCTTAACAAGGAATTTTAAATGTAGTTAAGGAAAACATGCATTTAGCATGCCTGTTAATATTCTTACTTGTACAAGTAATTTAATATTTATGGCATTAAATTCACAATTCTTTGGTTTGCTTCATGTTGCAATGTTCATTAATTTGGAAAACCCACTATTAGTTCCAAGAATATGCAAGATTTTTTTTTTATCACATCAACGTACAATTGTTTCTATAATCATAGATCATTAGGTAATCACTTCTTGTATTATAGTGGTTGTGCCTCACTATACAGGATCGCTGACGTCTCACGACCATAAAGGTTGTAACTCGTCATCGGAACTATGGTAGCGATGCTGAGTAATTCTGATATCCTTTCCCAATGCTTGCAGTTGTGCAAGCTGTTCCAAAGGACTTAAGCAACGGAGACACCAAATGGGACAATTGGGGTGGAAAAATGTTGTCCACAGAATCCAAATCCTTCAGAAGTACAGACGTAAAGTAAAAGAGCATATGGGTAAAGAGTGGCTCGCCTGTGGCAACGGCCTGCTTTGTTTGTTTTTGTATCCACGACGCAGAACATAAAAGCTTGAAAAAGTTGATGCTGTTTTTTCAGCCAAGGCGTTTGCCATCCTGTTCAATGCAGCATGCAAAAAAATCTTGTCATTTAATACTGATGATTGAAAATTGCATATCTGAAGAACTTTGACTGGAAATGTATTTGCATGCCATTGCTGCATAAATCCAATCACCCTTTAATGGCCCTTCCCGCTGTCTTTCCATTGATGCTCTCATCTGTTTACGTATGTCCTTTGCGATTTCTTGTCCCCCCCGCCCCCTGTGAGAGCGTTTCTCCTTTCATTGACAACACCCTTCTGATCATCCTCTCCTTTTAATCAAGCCCGATAGTACTTTTTAATTAAGACATCAGTTGTTGTTTGATCACTCTTGATTTTCTGATAGAACACGAGGAGGTATGGGGGAAAAAAAGAGGCACTCTGGGCTCTTAGAGGGTGTGTGAACATGACTGAACGACTTCAATTGGGCCAGTTACGTATTCGTCAACTCTGCTCCCTCAGCTACTGTGGTTTGAGGTGAGTACTTCCCTCCTGATCCAACACACATCCACCTCCAGAGATCCATACTAGGCAGATTGTATTGGAGGCCTATTGAGCACCCTACTGTCAATAATCTGGGATGAACACACATAAACACATACACACACACACAAAGTAAAAACATCCAATAGAAAAACTGCCCAAACTAAACTTTGTTTTTAGAGCTTCAATTTCTGTCAAAGCCTTCAACAGTTTTGCCTCAGACACTTGATGTGTTTGGGTGTTCTTGCTAATTTTTAAGATAATAAAATGAGCAATGAATGGTATTTTTTTTCCCATCACACCATCAGGCCCTCTCAGTGGTTATTAAAAGTCCTTAGAGTAAGTTCATGAATAATATAAATAAATAAAATATGAATGATGCATTATGACTGTTAGTAGGGGAAGAAAATGTCAGGTCAAAAAATCTAAAGTAAAAGTTGATCATTCTATCAACTAATATACTGTAGCTAATAAACACAGTGGATTTTTTAAATTCAAGTGTTTGTTATGGTTGATGCTGAAACAAGTAAAACTTTCCTTTTGGATAGTGCTGAAATGTCCTTTAAGAATTTTCAGGATAACTTATTGACTATATCTGACTGAATTTGAGATTGTTAGATGGTTAAACCAAACATAAAGTTAAAAATTTGCATACATTTGTATAGATTTTTTTTCTTTTATAATACCTTCCAAGATGTAAAACAATGAAGCTTTTTATATTTATATGTATGTATGTATCCACATTTAACAATTACTGTAGTTTTAGGGTGTGAGGAAAAACTGATAATTTATCTTCAATGTGCTTGGAAAGTCTATGAATTCTGAAGGGAGATAAATATCGGCCTATCTATAGTGTTGTTCTCGCCAAAGGCACTAAACGACTAATACTTATTCGCACTAATGGTGTGGGTGGATGAAGTTATGTATGTGTACGTGCAGGGTGGTGTAGGGGGTTGGGGGCTTTGCTGTATGGACTCATTGAGGGTCCTAATGGAAAGCTATGGGACCTGTATCCTCAGGCAAAGAGTGATTCACAGGATGACAGAGGCCTCAGTCCGACAGGCCTGACCTATATCCCTATTTGCATAATAGTGAGCTGGAAAGAAGAATTGGCAGATAAACTTCTTTTTTTACCCCCCAAGTGCCACCTCAACATTTTTTTGGTGTTTTTGTGCAAAGCGGTTTGTGTGCTTTATCATTAAAAGCAACACTGCATTAATGTGTATGTTTGTCGTTTTGTACTGTTTGGCCAATTAGTTTGTTGATGTATGTGAGTCACGGGGAAGAGGTACTGTTTGTGTACGTGTGTGCGCGGTCCCCCTGGCATGTCCTGGATCCTGTAGCGGGATAGCGAGGCCTTTCTGCCTGGTTTACTGATGAGGCCTGTTGTGCTTCCAGACAATTTAGCAAAGGAAACTGCACAACAAACATAAACAGACAGTGAGCGAGCCAGGCAATAAAAGAGAGAGCACACACACAATCAAAAACAAAATGTGCATGCCTGCTGATTTTAGTGTCGCTTTTGTATATCAAGACATGCATGCCAGTCATTGTATCAGGAATTTCTCGGTGTTACGTTCTTGAAGTGCAGTAAGTTGAATTATTGAAGTTTCAGGGAATACTATAATGTGTTGAATTGTACATCAGAATGAAAAGTTGCCACTGCCAACTTGTTCAAAACATCCACCGTGAACGGAGAGGTAGTTAGGAAACTGATGGACAAATTTATCTCATCTTTTGGCATTGTGCCATTCTAGTTTTTCTGTCATCGCAAGACAATGGAGGTCACTTGACTACTGTGCTGCTCAGGTGATGAGGGCTGGGTCACTAAATGGATGTTGAGGACAAAAGGGGGGAAAAAAAGGACAAAAAACAAGTTTTGGGGTCTTGGACCAGGCCCCGCTGTTGATGGAGAGCTGGCACGGGCAAGCAGAGCATTGCGTGCATGTTTGTTTGTGTTCCTCTTTGGTCATCGTAGTTCAAAAGCTGAACTGCACCCCAAGCTTTGGTAATGATGCAGCCTGCCACAAAAGACTACAATAACCAACAGTCTGCGGCCAGCCAATTACTGTCTGCTGCAATTATATTTCCAATTCACAAGTAACAGAGGGAAAGTGGCCCAACTCAACTAATCATTTCGAGCAATTACTTTTAAAACTAATTAGAACGTTTTTTTTTGCTGTGCGTGTCTGAGTTTGGGAGAAGTTTTTGTTTTAGTGTTTTGTTGCCATTTCACTTTGTCAACTAACTTGAATAGAAAAAGCATGGAGAGAGGTAACGGCGAGTTTCCATTAGAATCGGGGCAAGCAAAACATCCAGCACAGCCGCAGATTTGAGGAACCTGGTCATTATAAATGTTGGGCAAGTTTTGAGTTAATCCGTTGTATGAGAGAGAATGCCGTTTTCATTGAGCGGGTGTCTGAAACGCTGGCTCGAGTGATCAAATAGATTCTTGGCCATGTCAGCTTGACCGCCGTGAGAGAGTTTGTGAACTCGTGACGAGTGTGGGATGTGACTCGATTGCAGAATTCTGGGATGTTGGATACTTTCCGTGGGAAGAAGAACAAACAGTTTGAAAAATCCTCGAGCCATTTATCATGTTTCTGTACCCCTTGTTTTTAAGGTCATGGTGAGTTTTAGGTGAGAGGTCAGACCTACCCTGGATTGGCCACCGGTCTGTACAATAGACAACTATTAACACTCAAGTGCCCAAGAAAGCATGTTTTCAGGATGTAGCAGGGGCGGCCACAGTTCAAGGGCGGGGGGTGCTTTAGCCCTGTCAGAAATCTGTTTCGTCCAACCCAGTTAAGCTGCTCCAGCAATTAATTTCATATTCAAAAATATATTCCTTGATGATGTTCTCAGGTCCCCATGTATTGGTGAAGTCCCCTTTTATCGCCGATAATAAAATTCTAGAAAATAAATCCACTCAATCTTAGGGCGAACACATATTTGTTTCATGTTCCAACAAGAGATTCAAACCCAGATTTGCTTACTGAGGCAGATGTGCTAACCACAAGTAGAGAAGTGTAGAACAACAAACTCGGTAGTGTCGGAGGGGATTGTAGAGGTTATGTTGTTATAATTATTTATTAATCTTATTTATTATTCTAATTGTTTTTTGTTATGATATAAATGATATAATTTAAGTATTACAATGGTTTTAATTACCTAAGCGCAAAAAAAATCCTTTCACTTAAAAAGCTTATGCAAGAAACTCTATATAGGATTCGTGTGTGCGGCCAACTGCATGTGGGGTGTGTTTTTGTCTCAGTGTGTGTGATAATGTTTCCAATCGTAAGATCAGCAAGATGGGCTGTTTTATATTTCATGAGTCTTGGGGTTTCTTTTTATACCGTCCCAACCTTCGACACGCAAATACCTGCTATACATACAGCTGGTTAAGACACGGACTCGCGTACGGTGACTTGCAAATGTAAAATCTGTGTTGTAAAGACAAATGGGCGGTCTCTCTCTGAGACTAATATCACCTAATAATGTGCAGTGGCATCACTGAGATTTGCATAATTCTCGTTGACATGCTTCGCTAAAACACATGCAAATAAAGTATGCTTTGTCTTAACCATTAATTTGATGGGGAAAAAATAGAATTAGATAAATCTATACCAGTTTTTCAAATTAATTGCTCAATTCCCAAAACTTTATTTTAGGGTGATTTATAGACCAGTCACAAACTTTGAAATATTTTCTCAAAGTCTTTACTTAATTTCAAATTCCTGGCCTGCAGTGTCACCCATGGTTTCTTACTTGGTCCACTTTTTTTTTCTTTTTCTTTAAATCACAATTGTAAGTTGAGATAAATGATTTGAAAAATGCATTTCTAACATATAATACAAATAGCGTCTTGATCTTAAGCATATAGCAAGAATTTTCATTACGTTGTGATTATGATTATGATCATTACATGTAATCCTGAACCATAGAGTAAGCCCGTTTAATTCTAGATAATATAAAACGGTGATTCTCAACCCGTGGGTGCTGAAATAAAAGCTAATTTTGGTTAAAAGACGTCACTTTCAGGTTTTCTGACTTTTTTGACATCAGGTAAACTGGCGAACATAATGTGTTACTGAGCTTTGTATTCAGTCTTTATTTCTATGCTGATTGTGTTGTATTTTTCTTAAGCATTGACGCATGAGTGCTTGAGACTCAAAGCAACAAATTAAAATTAGAGGAGAATGCACCTCACTCACAGCAATTACTTTTATGCCACTGCTCAACCACCAAGTATTATTATTATCATCATATTGGTAATTGCTAATTATGTACAAAAAAGGAATCCACAATTTGTGATTGTTCCAATCTAATGTGCTAATGGGAATGAATATTTCAAATCTTTGTTTATCTGCTGCTAATAGGATTGAATTTGAGATGCTGAATGCTTCACAAGCACACTTCTCGGTTTGATGTTTGTCTTCATCTGTGCCCTGACCCGTTCTTGTCGGAGCACCATGGCCATTATGTTCACTGCGAGGGTCTCTGAGCTGGAGATTTCTCTAGAGTGTGCAAACTGTAAAGGAAAGGAAATCTCAGAAAGGGAGAAGCATGGGGAGAGGGGGTTGAAGGGGCATGGCTACAAAATAAATGGGACATAGAGGAGTGGTAGTTTGATTGAAAGTTGTCTGGCCTGGTGCCCACTGAGGTTGTTCCCCCTGTGAACTGTTATTATCAGCGGAGGGACTTCCCCATCGCCTTGGCAGGGAGTGTCTCAGTTCTCTCCCCTGGAGGATGCTATCCCATTTTGGAGGCCTTGAATAGGGGTCCCCGCATCCCGCGTGAGTTCTTTTCAGAGGGGAACTCATTGGCGTAAACAGGCTTCATGTCAACATCAGCATCTCAGACTTCTCAGTACGAAATTCGTCGGCCCTGTGACCCTGTCCCCTGACCCCCTCCCTACTCAAAGAAACATTGCTTTGGGCAGGAATTTGATTTGAATAGTCAGCCTTTAGAAATTCTAATCTCTATTCAGCGGAACGTTTAAGGTCAAACGCAATGTGTCGATCTCCACTTTGTCTGGATTTTTAACCATTTTTTCCTCTTAGACTATAATGACAGTAATAGGCCTGTGATTTTTAACATGCAGCTCAAGCAAGAGCTTTTTGGTATTACATTACTGTGTTTCAGGTTGCGTGGTTGCGATGTTGGGTGATTGGCATGTCTAATGTGCTGTGTTTAATGCAAGTAAATCCGCTGTAGTGTGTGTGCATTAAAGACAAAAAATCAAGACACACAAAGAGGTAAACAGAGAACATGCAGGTGTCACAGATGGGTTCATTAATTTTTTGTTTCTTTCGTATTCTCGTTATGTTTTCTGAAGGGTGCCAAAATTATTCCGTTTGACTATTTTGGGCACCCTTTTGTTGATATTCCGCCTTGAGTGGTATGTATGTAAAATGTGGGGCTCGCCATTGCAATTTGGAGGATCTGAGTTCATCCATTTCGTACAGCAGAGATTATAGTCAGGTAATAAAATTTTGTCATTCTTCAAGTATCTCCGCATGGCTGACATGGCTCTTGCAGTCATGTGGTATCAGTGTGTTAGTATTGGAACGTTTTCTTAAGTGAAAGTACAAGGACAGACGTATATTGACACCAGTTTCAGTTTTGGTGCATCCCTAGTTCCAACTAGGAGATTCAAGAAAACAGAAAATAAACATATACTTATAGAAAGACGGGACTCTCAACCATCCCACATACCGAGAGAACAGACCCAAAATACCAGATGTCCTTCATTGTTGTCCTCTTTCTACTTTTCCATTTGTCTCCAGTTCATTGGCGGGTTACATTGCTCTCAAGTCACACAACCAGATAAGGGTTTCTGAACTGTACCCTTCCAAGATGAAAATGGTCACACACCTGGAGCCCAGGTGCCACCTATACAGCCATCTGGGTAAATAGTTGCTTTTGTAAGTGCTGCATTGTGTCTTAATGTGGTAAGTGAGTGGGATAAACACAGAGCACAGCTTCCCCTGGTGAGGAGCTGTAGTTGGGCTGTATTGTAGACCTGGTGTTTACCGCCCATCTTTTAGTTCCTGCAGCCAATAGATGGCCATGTGTGGATCATGCAGCAACCATTACCCCTTCACACACACAAACTCAGGCACACGCACGCAGTTCACTTCTTCACTCTCAATTTAACCCTGGTGTGTGATGGGGCCCACACTTAGGCTCCTTGCGGGTGTTAATGGCCAATGGAGCAGATATCGTAATGAGTGATCAATCTAGTTGCTTGCCGTCACGGCAACACATTAGCCATTCATACAGATTCAGTCCACTCGCCCAAGCAGAAGATCCGGATGCATATTTTATATTTATCTATTACCCATCTCGTCTAATCGGACCCGCTCATAAAGCAAAGAACTTGAAAAGGTGGCAAAGTTGACCGCCAGATGCCCGGCAAAGGCGATTTTATCTATAAATGATAATGAAGTGATTATTGAAATCTTTTGATACTTTCTTACAATTAAGTTGCATTGTAAAAGCTCACCTTTGGAAAAAAGCGTGGCGAGAGATGAAAGTGAGCATATAATGTGCATTGGGAAAAAGACAGCGGCAACCCTGGGAGATGAGCAGAGTGTCTGCTTTTAAGTAGCTCAATCATGCACCTGTCACCCCGCTTCCTCATGTCCACATCCGTGTTTACCAAAATGAGCTCTGACAGAAGACATCAGCGCTGGCTTGTGTGCAAACAGCTTACGTGGACAGCCTCATGGAGCCCGCCACGTCTTGCACTCTAATGCATTTTTTAGCTTTTGCCATCATGCGAGATTTCATTTGAGGCTATTTGAAGCCGGAGGAACTTACACTCTTCCGGATGAGGGGGGTGGTAATTTGGTGTCACTTTGCTGAGACAGCATGAGAACAAGATGTAGCGCATGTAGGCTAATATGGCAGCACCTTAGTATGTCACCGTGGCATTTGTCATTATTACCTGAATACATTTGCCGCGGAACCCTCCTCTCGCACCCACCGCTGAACTCTGTAGCGGCGTCGTGCGTTTCGAACCGCCCGAGCAAAGTCTGAATCAGGTTTCAGGCAAGGCTGGTTCCAATTCAACTGTGATAAATGGGCAGATAAGACAATCGGTGCACGTGCTGACATGGTGCAGCGTTACCTTGTCACACCAGTTGCAGCCATGATAGCTTGAAGTAAAAAAAAAAAAAAAGAAGCTCAACAGGGAGTCCTTCATTATCAAAAATACAGTTTTAAGGACAACTTACACATCAGGCTCTGTTAGCCATTAAGGATCTGCTGCACATATGCGTGAGACGCTCTTTCTGTAAATGTGGGCATGTTTCTCCACAGCAGTCAAGTGCCCATGTTCCTGCATCTCCAGGATGCAACAATAAATCTAATTGTTGTTCCTCGCACTTGTACAGTGCACATCATGTGGCTATTATTGCATCCCTCCCTCATTTCAAACACCCTGCACCCCCCAACCTAGCCAGCTTTTCAGTGTTGGAACAAGTTCCACTCTGCACGCAAAGCTCCCAACAAGCCGAAACTAAAAGCACTGATGTTCTTTACAACATGTGCTTGTCAGTCACAAACACACCTATGAATTCTATAGAGTATATGTCTCTATATTTTGAAATGTTTCAAATTGAAGTTTGCAGCGATATAAAACTGAGTGCTTTCTAATATTTTGGCCATCTGGGTAGCTAGCTCAGGTGACCTATAAGAAATGGCTAACAATAAGGAGGAATGCAGTTCTGCACTAATGATATATGTAACATATTATTAATTGATTTGAAAACTTTATTATTTAATTTAAATAGGGAAAACTTAGCCAATGATGGCCAGTCACTATACATAAAATGTATGTGGATTATAGCAATTTGGGCATTTTCCTTTCACATCTTTACATCTTGAACTGTTTTGATATAGAATATATTTTTTGTACTGTATAATTTAATAATGCATTTAATATATAATATGAAATTTCAGACAAAAACAAAAACAAACAAAACATTACTTTTGCACTTTAAGATTGAATAATCTTCCATTTTAAATAATAAATAATTTAAACCGACAAAAATGCTTTATCCTTGTACTATAATCTGAAATGTAATTTATGTAAAATAAATGAAGTTAATTTTTTTTTATTAGATTTATATTTTTTCTTTTACACAAAAAAACCCCTCATCTTTAAAGACGACAGATAGATTAAAAACATTTCTAAGCAGCTGCAGAGGTACATGTGACAATACTTCCACCTAGAGGCATGAGAAAGAAGGGTAGGGACTAAGTTGACAAGTCTTGAAGTCCAGTTCACTACAGAATCAGCACACACACACACATGCAGAGTCATTATCACAACTATAGCACAAATTACATCTATGACGGCCTTGTCAAAAAGCTCTATTGTGCTTACACCAGGTGGGACATCATCCACCACATTCCCAGCTGGCCCAGCAGAAGCAAGCCAGCACATGCTGCTCTTATGTGCTTTCACAGGGACCGAACCGCGGGACCGAACTTTAAAGACAGGAAATTGCAGAGGCCAAGCGAGGACTCACCTGTGAACCAGAAAGGCCTCGTTCAGGTGGGACCCGTCTCGACCTGCTGCCACATGGACTCTAACGCAGGAGGAGGTGAGGGGGTGCATGGGAACAAAGTGGCCATCTGCTGTGTATGTGTGTATTGTTTATGGACTTACCTACAACCTTAATAGACTTATGGGAATTGTGCTGCACATTGTGACCCCGTTTAGCAGTGTGTTTAATGATTTACATACAATGTACAGTATTTACACATGAGTACATATGCCGTGTGGAATGAGATCATTCAAATAATTAAAAAGTTCATATATCCTGATTTTGAAACCTGTGTTCGTTTCTATTTAAAATACTACATTTTTGACGTGATGTATTTTAGATAAGAAGTAGGGCCGTTTTCAGTTTATTCTACATAGTCACTTAATCGTGCAGTGTTGGATTAATTGTTTTCAGTATGTATAGGTGTTTTTTATTAGCGTCAGCCCCTTATATAGATGCACTTATTTATTTGCCTTATATAAGTGTTATTTTTCTAAACTAGTGCCTGTCAAATAAAAGCTGTTTGTGTTTAAATTGTATGCCAATTAAAGCCATAATATGCACCAATTCCAGTTTAATACATGAAGCAGCAGCATACTAAGAAAAAAGGTTAGTATTTTTCCAATTGTCACAGTGGATTCATGATTTGCGTATTGAGGCTCTCGGGACAATGACGATAACAATAACAACGATAGTGACGTGATCCTCCATACTTGTCTTACCATCAAAGGTCAGCTGCTTCTCCAATTGAAACAATAAAAGTCAAAACAAAATCAGACACTAATCGCAACAATAACATACAGTGACTGCGACAGTCGATGACCTTAGCCATTTAAAGTAAAGAGCTGGTTGTGTGACGAGGCACATGCATGCAAACATACAAAAAATGCACACACACACACACCTTAAGAGCAAAACGTGAACATTTAATTGGGATTTAATTTGGGTAAAGGCCTGAGGGAGCTTGTTTGGCTAGCTGGTCTGTGTCTCGTTTCCTGTTTCTATTATCATTTATTGGGGAGAAGAGTGATTAGTGGAGATGTCCAGGGGCTTTCTCCCCATTGGAGACTTTCTAAAAAAATAAATAAATAAATAAAAAAACACTGGAATCAAATTAAAACAACAAGTGATGGCTATTTCTAAAATAGAAGTAAATCTGTGTAACAATGTCTCTTTCATTACCATGGCAACCCCACATCCCCTTTGTTATAAAATTGGTGAACCATACATTATTTTCAAATAATGTTGTGCAATGTATCATAATAAAATGTGGTTCCTTATGGCTGCTGTAGTATATTTGCACATTTACCGTATTGCGGTATAGAAAATGAATGGATGGATGGATGGCTTTATATGCATGAATTGAATCGCCACTCTGTTCTTTTGAACTTTATCATTAGGCTTAAAGTAATCATACATCCTGTGGGGAGTCCAAAATAATTGCAATCTATTACAGCTACATTCATCTCAGATTCAGACCATCTCAATATAACATGTCAACATGCTACCCACATTTAATCATATTATACTTGTTAACGCACAAATCCATTTGAGTGCACAGTTGTGCCTTTATCGGGATGTTACTCCTCACACCTGTAGGGGGCTTAGTGAGGAAAAAACAAAACAAGGATGTGTGGAAAGAGTGAAGCTTTAAAAGAAAATCAAACCCAATTGTTTGTGTTTTGAAAAACAAAATTGTATGTACCAGCAATAATGAAAACAGGGGACCTGATTAATATTGTGTTTGTGGAGTGGATCTGGTCCAGGTCCAGAAATTAAAAACCCAGTCACAGTTTGGCTTCAGTCACAGCTACTTCAACCTGCAGATAAACGAGGTCCCCGACCGTATATTAAGTATTACTCTGAATGGTCGATGCAAACAGTGAAGTTCGTTCTTTGAGAGGATCTCATTAATCCATTTAGTCATCCTGGCGTAAAACACACATCGATAAAAGCGTTTTCATTGAAAACCAAGCAGATGTTGTCAGTAACTGTGGCAATATAAAATGGCTGGATTGATAACATGATGGCTTGAACCTGAACTTTCTAAAATGTTGTTCATACTATCGTGCAATCAACCCATACTTTTGCATAAGCATAAAGAAGTGGCAAGCTAACCTCTTTTCTGGGATTGTAGGGTAGAATGAATAACGGCCATTTCCAATCAATTGAAAAATAAACAATTATTCCTTACGACAAGCATATTTCACCTGTATTAGCTCAATTTCAAACCCTTCCGATAAGACACAATGCCTTTAATCGTAAGCATTGAACTCGATCTCACATGCCCGTCCACTGCGCGCCAAAAATCTCCGTGGGCTAACACATGCAGAAAAATCAGACAAGCATTGGTTGGTTGTTACAAAGTCCGTTGACCCTAGCGTTCAATTTAAGCAACACCAGTTTAAAGTCCTGTTGACAACAAGCGAGAAGCGAGAAGAAAAAGAGGATATGACATGAGGAGAAATCGGCTCCTTCTGTTGCTTGTCACTCCGGATTATTGAAGATTTACCCAACATGCACCTGGGGGAATCAGTGTCTGTCCACCCGGGTCGCTCTTCTCTCATGTTGAGATACACACGGACACACACACACACACACACACACACACACACACACACACACACACACACACACACACACACACACACACACACACACACATTGCCTCATTCCTTGTCTTCCTCCTCGACGTACGCAAATATGCACTTATTCTCTCTTTTTTTCCCCCTCCTTCTTCTGGCATTGTTTTGTAAGCGTTTGGGCTCCAGCGGGTCATGTATGTCAGCCCGTGTATGTTTCCACATATGTGTACATGTGTGAGCAGATGTTTGCTCAGGGCGCTCTGGCATGTCTGTCCCTGCTAGCTCAATAGAAATGTGGGACAAACTTGAGATCACAAAAGAACTTTGCATGGCGAGGTATTCAGCCCACACATCGAATAAAGCTTTCGTTCCGTCTCTTCTGCATCACGCTGTCCTAATTTTTTTGGGGGGGAGGAGGAGGGGATCAACTATTCATTACTTGGCAATTTATTATAATTTGCATTATTTCTACATGTTCATAGAGGAGGAAAAATACATCTGTTAATAGAGCCGGCTCCTTGATAATGTCCCCGCAGAATGTGCATCTCCCCTCTATCCTATATTAATAAGTCCTCGAAACACGGCTTTAGTTATTACAGTTATTTATACATTTTACTTCACAAAGCCAGCTTCACACACCTCAGTGAGCACCAAATATATTTTGTCAAACTCTTTCATGGTAATTCAATGAACCGTGACCTTTGGATGACAATTTTTATGCCAAATGTATTCCCACAATGTTCATTTATTACGAGCTAATTTTACCTCGCCTGCATTTTCCCCTGCGCGTGCATTTGTGCGAGTCTTGTTCAAATGAGCTCTTCATCATTAGCCTCAGCAGGACAAAGGCCTCGCTGTCCACTCCCTGCAACTGTATTGCAAAAGTCAGCTTTAAATTCCTAATGAATATGTTCATGACAAGCGGGGCCAATTAACTGCCTCTTCATGATGAGCGCTTTTGATATAAGGATTGCAAAGCGACGCTGTTTGTCACACAGATTGCAAAACTAATGAACAAACGGGATTTTATTGATTCCTTTACAGCCATGATTGAACCAAAAGAAGATCCTTTCCACACTAAACTCGTTTTTATTTTTTTCGTTTAAAGCCTTATAAGTCTGCTATAGATGCTTCTCCCAGACATCCATCACAAGATCTAAAAAATATTCTGTTTCCGTATGCGCCCAGGCCGCCTCCTCAGTTTTCCGAATGTTTCCAGTCTATCATACATCCCCCCCTTACTGGGATCAGTGGGGCCATCACGCGCACACCTTTGATGTCTCCTGGAGTTAAGCTGGTTTTGAAGTCAGATTAGTGAATTGTAAACACCCCTTTTAGACCCTCAGACTCTTTGCGCAGAGTGAGAGAGAGAAGAAGTTGTGGGATTAACCCGCACACTGGAGCTCAAAGGTTAGCCAATCTAAAATTGTGCTATGTATAATTTGGAAATGCTCAATTATGATCCTTCACTAATATTGTTCCATTCTTTTGCTTTGTTTTTACCCCAGCAAGTATGAAATGACAACAGGCATTGTTTGATTATTTGCTAGGCTAACACAAAACCTACGGAATTGATTTGTGGAGGTGTACCACGAGCCAAACCTGTTTCATTTAGGTAAAGATTGGGATAAAGTCGCCACAAATATCTAAAAACATACTATGTAAATAGTCTAATGTCATGCAACACAAACCAGGAAGTAGCCCTTTAATGTATGGGCAAGTCATTAAGTCTTTATTAATTTTCTGAGAATTTTTTCCCCCAATTTGCACAACACAACTTCAAAAGAAACTTTATGCCCCCACCCACCCAAAAAAAAGCCCACTTTGATTATCAGTTTAACTTTAACAGTCCCTGCTGTATTCAGAGCTGTTCTAGTTTGCTTTCTTTTTTTTTTTTTCCTCGGGATGCTATGGAGATGGCCAGATTGAAGCAGACAGTGTGTCCGACATACACAACTATGTTTTTGGTATGGACACACGTGTATGGGGGAGAGGGCAGTGTTTTTCAGCTCGAGAAGCCCGTCTGTCTCTTTCACATTCCATTAGTTCCTGGAGCTACATCAGAGGGCAGAGGGAGTGCGCAGGCATTCCTGCAAGACGCAGATGCCAGGATCAAAAGTCAGACTGGCTCCTGTACGCAGCGGGGGAGGAAGACGCACAAGTAAGAAAAAATATGCCAAATAAAAAGCCGGGTGGGTATGCGAGGCAGCAACTTTTTTCCTCAACTTTTGGGCCGCATGCTGAAACCACAAAATCCCCTTCAACAAATGCCGGCAAAAGCCACGTGTTCACCTCTGTGCACCTGTGTGCTGCTGTGTTGACTCATCTCTGGGCTATGGCCGCCATCTTTACTTACCGCTCTGCTGCTGCTGCTGCTGCTGCCAGGCTTGATGGGAAACCGTGCACCATGCTGCCTACATCTTGTGCCTTGTTTCAGTTATTAAAAGGCACGGGACCAGATGGCGTTTGTGCGTGCGTGCGTGTGTGTGTGTGTGTGTCTCCAGGTCTAACGCTTTGGCTCCAGGCTCTTCCAGAACTGGCACAAGCCCAACTGGGTCATCCATGCACAGACTCCCTCTCTTCACTCTTCATCACCAGGAGCGCATCTGTGTATGCTTGTGTATATATGTGTGTGTGTGTGTGTGTGTGTGTGTGTGTGTGTGTGTGTGTGTGTGTGTGTGTGTGTGTGTGTGTGTGTGTGTGTGTTGTAAAGAAACATGTTCTCAAAAGGATGAGGTTGCTATGCGTCGTGCCTCGCTCCTTGAAAAAACATAAATGCGGCCATGCATCTGACAGTCTCTCCTGGGTTTTTGTGTGTCTGTGTCTTTGTGTTTTATTTAATCTGTTTTTCCTCTCATCAGAAGCCAGGTGAAAAAAAAAATTCAGTTTCCCTATGCGCCCAGGTCGCCTCCTCAGTTTTCCGAATGTTTCCATATGATTGACCCATGCTATTTTTTCTCCCTCTCGCCTGAGAGCTTCAGGACGAGAGGAAGAAAGAAGCTTTGGGACTCAAAGTGGTAGAAATGGACGTAAGAGATGTGCATGCTGACATGTGTGCAGGGATACTTGCATGGGATGGGGTGGGGAGGGCAAGTCTCCCTGTGTGGGATTGAGAAAAAAAGAATGGGGACAGAACAAGTGCTACAGGCCTAGTGGAGCTGTCAAGCAAACCATGGAATGTGATTTTACATCATTTCAGGGAAGACTCCTTGAGCTTTGTTCACATGTTCCCCTCAAACATTTGCACGTCAGTGTAATGGTGAAAAGACTCGAGAGGCTTGGACTTAGCTCTGAGCAACATTGCGGCGTCTCTATCTATCATATTCTCTGGATATCAACTCCAACGGGAATGTTAGAATTTGACCAGCAGGAATCTGCTTCTCTTTGCTTGAGGCTTTATGTAAACTCTTGTTATATTGTGCGGGTGTGTAAAGGATTGGGCTGTTGTCCCTAATTAAGTGGCCAGTGAGAGACCCTTGTCTCCTTCCCATCTCTGTCTTTGAGTTCCGAGTTCACTCCCATGTAATCACGTCCTCTGCTCCGTTCCGTATGAGAGAGCTTCATTTTTATTCTGTTCCTCCTGTTCTCTCCCACTGTCTCTTTGTCATCCGCTCTCTTTTTTTGGGTTCCCTCTTCCTCTCAATTTGCTCACTTTACTGTTTAATGACGGTAATTTTCGTCGCAGGTCCGAATATGAGCTGATGCGGTGGCGCTCTCCTCCCCCGCTGTTCCTGACGAGGCTTGGTGGGAAATTGCCCGGCGCCCTCTCCCGTAGTTCGCCGTTTAGTTGTAATAAGCTGGTAAGGCCCTGCGTGCATCCACACACACACACACCTCTTGTTGTGTGCATTAATTACACACACAGCTGTACGGGGCCGCGCCTCGCTTTCCGGGTCACTCGGAGAATCAACTCTAGCAAGGGAGCTAGCAGCAGACACAACAACACATAATGAGAGTCCTCCTCAGTAAAAGCCTCCTTTACATGTCCATCCATCCATCCATCACTCAGCCGCCTCTTCTCTGACTGCCGAGACATGTGGCAGAGTGTGCCTGGGGTTCCCTGAGAATGACGTGCTCAAAACCACAGGGGGCCCACTGGGGTGCCACCATCGGGAGAGTGGATGTTGATGTTGAGTTTGGAGGGTGGGCCGCTCCTGTCGCTGTGGTGTGTCACCTCCGCAGCGACGCTGCCACCAACAAATGGAGCTGTGAGTGGAACCCTGCAAAGAGGAACCTGCTGAGGTACTGTTTGAATCAGCTTGTTGCTAGTGGCTGACTGCAGCTTCTGTTTGATCAACAGCAGTGTGTAGTTGGTGTGTGTGTGTGTGTGTGGGGGGGGGGGCTGTCCACCTACAAATGACCATCCACTGTCAACACATAATGGAAATTTACTGCAAGTGGTTTAACCCGCTTACATAATGTTCATTTTCCATACAAACAGGATGGGTTTGAAAAAAATGTACATGCCGCTGTCGAAATCCCATGTTTTTCTGCCATGAATTAATAACTTGCACAATTCAATTGAATTGCTTTTTTTTTCAAGAGGTTGAAGTAAAAAGAATACATATATATGATATATCAGGTTGTACAACTGGGAACAGCCAACCGCCCCCTTCACCCACCCACTTTTGTAACTGGCTATGGTCGAGAATTAACCAATCACATTCAGACTCACACCCAAGTAGGTTTAAAAGTTGTCCCTGGGTTCATTTGTGTAAAACCATCTACTTTTTTTTAGATGGGTTTGTAATAAAACACTAAAATGTTTCCCTTTCAGAAATTTGGGTCCTGCTGATTTGGTCAATTTTATTTTTAAACCCAAGTTGGGATATTTTTTACCCGACTGTTTTAGGGTGGCATGGTTAAATGAAGTTCATTTGTTTGAGTGATGTTTTCATAACATTTGGTTCACTTTCTATAGAGAAGCCCAAAGGTGCAACATCCCCATTTTTCTTTTTAAATCGAGTACAGTGTTGTTATGTGTACCATATTGAGGCTACTGTGCTAACTTAACCCCCAGCACCTCTCTGCATGTCTGTAGTAATACTCAACCAAGAGTTCTGTTTAGCTGTAGATTGGCCAATGGTCAGCAGTAGCTCCATCATTGTGCTCCTGGCAGAATGTGGGCAAAATGACAAGGCCCTAACTAAACTGGTGTGATCGGGATCAGTCTGAGACACACACACACACACACACACACACACACACACACACACACACACACACACACACACACACACACACAAGGGCCGAGAGCTGACAGTAAATAAAACCAGGGACCCTCTTTAATTAGCTCATTGCCCGAGGGAAAATGAGGAAAGTGTGTCAGTCTCTCCCTCATGTTGGCTACGACTCCATCAATGTGAGCGTGTAAGCCAAGGAACATAGTAGTCTTTCTTACCTATTCTATTGTAAGTGAAAGTTTAGCTTGTTACATTTATAATTTGAACTGCCCTCCAATTAAAAGAAAACATGATGATCAATGACCAATTACTTTCTGCAAATATTCAAAATAATTGTGTCTATATAATTGTAACATGGATTTAAATTACAACTAAAGCCATTAAATGAGAGGATTCTCGACCCCCCCCCCCCACCACCACTACACGTACACACACACACACACACACACACACACACACACAACCACTCACAAATACTCATTAAGTCGAACATTGACTAGGTCAAGTCTGTCTACCTTTGTGTATCACCGCCAATTAATCCAACCTGACTTCATTAGCCTGTAATTACATAAAACAAAAGAGCCCTCCATCTCATTGTTTTCCTGGAGTTGGTGACCCTCGTCAGTCAGCAATTTAATGGGATACCCAGAGCGCACATAATTTTTCATTTCTGGATTTATTTACCATTTATACAATGAACCCCCTCAAAAAAATTATAACCCACAAAGTATGTAGAAATTTCATAAAGGCACGTGTTTTTATGTGATGAATAAATTAATGTGGACCATTTAAATTCTTGGAAAGGCTGTCAGTGGTACATTACTGCTCCCTGCTGGTAAGATGCGTCACTGTACTAAAACGAATGGTCGAGCAAGCACAAAATTTCATCCATCCATCCATCCATTTTCTGAACCGCTTTGTCCCCACAGTGGTCGCGGGCGTGCTGGAGCCTATCCCAGCCGTCATCGGGCAGTAGGCGGGGGACACCCTGAACTGGTTGCCAGCCAATCGCAGGGCACACAGAGACGAACAAGCATTCGCACTCGCACCTAGGACAATTTGGAGACAAAAAAAAAATCAAAGATTTCCACTTCAGTGCCCATATAATGTCAAAGGGACAATGCTGA
Source organism: Syngnathus leptorhynchus (assembly GCF_054491065.1). NCBI lineage: Eukaryota > Metazoa > Chordata > Actinopteri > Syngnathiformes > Syngnathidae > Syngnathus > Syngnathus leptorhynchus. Next base: position 13,419,630 of record NC_141197.1, read on the forward strand.
ACTAGAACATAGTGGGAGTTACAAATCCCCCTGACCAAAGTTTAAATCTGTCATACATCAATCAAGGCTTAAAAATCGTCCAATATAATGGCAGTTGTTTTAAAAGTGGTTGGGACCCACTCCAGAAGAAGCACATGTAGAAAAGGCCAGCAAGCGTATGATTAGCTACACGTCATTATCAGCACATGGCAGTGGCCCTCCAGCCACTATGAGTGGACTATCAGTCTCCACTGTAATGAAAGGCCCAATTAAGGACATTAATTATGCTTCCTTGGCACTCTACTACTCTCTTTTTAGCCTGGAGAGCACTTAGTCGCAAGCCGCACGCTCCCTCTCAGACTAATCCAATCTAGTTGAGGAAGTTTGTCATGTTTGGCCAAAGTGAACTTTGCAGGGCGAGGCGGCATATCCAGATGGACAGTGCAGCGGCGTCGAGCTCCTCCATGGGCTAAAGATGTGTAGTCACACAGAAAATGCAGTGTGATCTCAAAGAGTGATTCTACAAGGTTCTCCTAATGTGCTGTGAAAAACCTGTGAGCGAGACAGATGCAACATGTTTCGCATCAGCGGCATGCCTGACAGCCCTTGACTCAAACAAGACATGAGAAAGTCAACACGCCTCCTGACAGTTTGCATTTCACCACATGCAAGTTTATTTATTTATTTTTTATCATCGTTGGCCTGCTAATCACATGGAGTCACATGTGCTCTTAGTGTTTGCGGCCGCATAGTGCCTGAGGCAAGCTGCCTCAATATGTAAAGAGAGTTGTTTGCCTTTATTGCACTCGGTCTAGTGCACCAAGAATTAACATAATCATTTTAAATAAGTACCCATTTTGCTATTACGTTGTCGAGCAAAGGAGCTAAAATTAACTTAACCCTGATAGATAACGCACTGACGAATAGATGCGTGTACATAAAAAAAAATACATCACTTGTTTCAGATGTTTTAGTTCTTGAAAAAATGGTGAAACTAAATCTAAATGCATACAATACAAAATATATTAGTTTTTTTTTTCTTTCCAGAAAAAGTACATAATACCATGTAGCTCAAAGCCAACCTAGCAACTCTTCAACCATTTGCAGAACACCATACCTCAATTTTCTTGGCCAATGAATCATTAGCATGCTTATTGCCCTCACCGATTATCCCCCTATGTACGGCACATTACGGAAGTGTACGATTGTCCAACCCCCCGCCTGCACAATCAACACAGAGCGTGAATGAATGATCAGCCATTAGCAGGTCGGCTGTGAACTGTGAAAATGGGCTCTCACACCAATGACTGCAGGAGGCCTCGACGTTAGCCTAGCAGACTTCTCGCAGGGGCCTGCACTTTTCGTTATACACACGGACACATACACGCACACACACAGGGGGCAACACACGAGGGGAATGAACGAGCCTGCCCTGCCCAATGTAATGCAGTGGAACACACCGACTAGTGTAGCGTACTGAAGCCCAGTCTTGTGGAGGACTGTGTGCAAGATCATAGCAAGACTTCTTGCTAGCATATGCTTGTGTTTAATGCAGCGACCTGATTCTGCATGGTGAGTTTACACATACCCTGCAGTGAAGGTACCGTGTGCGTGTTTAAGTGTGCGCGTGTGTGTGTAATATCAGTGTGTAATCAGTGTACCTCAAACAGGCTGAGTATAACTAGGCCTGGTGTTGCAAGAGAGCTGCAGACCTGCTCCTCTCTGCCAGAACAAGTTGACTCTATCAAACCCTGCACTTTGAATGTGTGCATGAAGTCGTCATCGTGCTACTGGAATCTCCACCTTCAGATGAACTACAAGTTAAGGTAGTATGAAAACAGGAAGTAGATGTGTATATTTGTGTCTTGCTTGTGTTGTTCTTTTGAGAGTTTCTACTTCATGCATGTGTCTCTGTGCAAAGTGCTTCCATTGTTTGTGTGTGTGAGAGAGAAAGGGTTGGGGTGGGGATGCGTGAGTGTGTGTTTGATGGATCAAGTAGTGCTGGTATGGTTTCTATGCACAGGAGGCTCTCAGCAGGCAACATAGATGCAAAGTGTGGATGTCCTGTTAATATGGCGAACAAAAAGTTTTGGTTTCTATTTATCCTATTTAGCACGTCCGCCTCACAGTTAAGAGGGTGCGGGTTTGATTCCACCTCCGGCCCTCCCTGTGTGGAGTTTGCATGTTCTCCCCGTGTCCGCGTGGGTTTTCTCTGGGCACTCCGGTTTCCTCCCACATCCCAAAAACATGCTTGGTAGGCTGGCTGATTGAAGACTCTAAATTGTCCCTGGGTATGAGCGCCAGTGGGGATGGTTGTTCGTCTCTGTGTGCCCTGCGATTGGCTGGCAACCGGTTCAGGGTGTTCCCCGCCTACTGCCCGATGACGGCTGGGATAGGCTCCAGCACGCCCGCGACCCCCGTGGGGACAAAGCAGTTCAGAAAATGGATGGATGAATGGTATTCATCCGCCCCTCCTGCTCCCCAATTATCTTTTTATTAACAGTTCGGGCCTAGTTAGTCTTTTAAAACTGATGTGTCCTGAGACAAAATGTTCAAGAACCAAACCAAAATCTAAAAAAACAGTGAAAGCTATTTTTCAAGTGCCATGGTTTCAAACAACTTTAGTCAAAAAACTTGATTTCCTTTGTCATTGTCAAAGCACTTCTTTGTTGATCGTATCTTTCCTGACACGTGTATGGTTTTAATAATTCAGTTTTGGGTTAAAGCAAAGAGTATTTCAACAAACCGAGTCAAAGATGGCACATTAGTCATGAGCGAGAAAGCGACACAAATGTGAACATGAACAATTTTCTTCTTTATTCACTTTGACAGTGTTGAGGCGCACAAATGGGACAGGCGATGAATCTGGATAGCGCCGTTCAACCTCACGCCTATTTGTTTTTTTTCCACTTTCACACCCAAGTGTAATTTCACACCGTGGAGTCCAGGCTGCGCGATGGCTCATAGTTGTGTCTTAATTCAGCGGTCCATTGGACCACGACGAACCCGGGGCCGCTTACTGGGCCCCGGAGCTCACCGATATCAGCTCTGCACGATGACGCCTGCGTGCGCATGGCTAATTTGGTTGTTAGTGCCGCTACCGATGGAGGCAAAGCGCGTCGGTTGGCGGGCCAGGTTTTAGTTCCACTCGCTGGTCTAAATGTGCACATGGAAGCTGATGTGAACTCCCTCTGGATTACGCTCCTGACAACATTAAAATAGGTTGCTTTATTTCATTGATGGCGATGCTCACGCCTGAATGACAATGTTTCTATTCCAATTGTTGCAGATTGCATGCACTGATGGGTTTATTTTGTGCGACAAAACATTTGCTTGTTAGCACATACTCTCTTTTATATGGAAAACTGTGTGTGTGTGTGTGGGGGGACACAAGCAGTGCATTGCAGATCTCGGTCAAGGTTGCTTTTGGCTTACGTCAAAATGACAACTGTGACAAAAACAACAAATCAAACAGTTGCTTAAAACTTTTTCATTGTACTGTCTTGACATTTACTGTCAAACTAAATTTCAAATGTGAGAATTATACTGTGTATTCAAACCAACTGAATGAAGGACTAACAAATGACATCTCTGTCGCAGTATTACAACCGTTGACGCAACAGATGGTTAAACACAAATGCTGGAGCAACACATGTTGACAGAATGTCACAGGGAGGTATTCTTTCTACTCTGTGTAGAGTGACTAACATCACAGGAACCTATTGAGGAGATGAGACCAAATACATGCACAATATATCTTCCGCGTGTTGCTGTTCTATTGCCCCGGGTTGCATATACCCCATAAAGAGCAGAACAATGTCCATTGAAGTAAATCCCCAAAAATGTGGCAAAACCGATTTAATTTCTTTACATTTCTTACTACAGGTTACATGGCCTAACCTGATATTTGAACCCAGAACCCCCTCAATTTTGAAGAAGACAAACTAATCATTAGTTGTCAATTACATAATCACAAAAACATCATTCTAGAAGCCGAGACTTCTACAAAAAAAAACTTTCACTTCACAGACGAGCAGTTCTTCCAGTTCCACTTTAATATCAAATGTTAACTTCACTTTTGAAATCAAATCCTCCCACTTTGTGTGTCATATTCCCCATCACCGCACTCACCAATGCTCTTCTATCTCAAACATCTTATTATCTCCCTGATATATGCACAACTGTGCATTTATTTCAACTAATGCATCAGAAGTTCTAAGCATATTTTACCATCTCACTGCATGCACCCCTCAATCCAATTGACTCATCTCCAGGAAGGACACTGTGTGTGTTGTCGCCAGCTAATATGTGAGCTTAAAGCAACTAATGGTTGAGCTTTACCATCAAACTCTCACACCACTGGGATTTGTAGATTAGTGTCGCTTTTTGAGCTCACATCCCGGACCGGCTGATGTGCCATCAATTGCGGGGCCTCGATGCCCTCACGCAGATGCAGCCTTGCAGTCATGATAATGAGCAACAGGATGGGGCGCAACTGTGAGACGAATCCCGCATCCATGTGCTGTAAAGTGTGAGCACTTCTAACTAGATTTACCTGATTTGTGCCGGTTTATGCCCTGATGTGATATGCAACAGCCAACCTCATTATAGGACCTAAACATGTTTGTGTGAGTGAGCGTAAGTTCACCAATTAGGGTGAGGATAGTGAGAAATGTAGTTGTCCCTTGTTAGAGTGCTTAAACAAAACAAGAGAGAATGTGATGAGGGCCAAGCTAGTGTTGCATGCTTACTTGGGTGTAATGACCCATCAATTGTGACATCTTGTTGCATCCGCTTCTGCTTGCCTTCACTTGTCTGTCTGTGCTGGGCCGCTCCCTTCCTCCTGCCTTTATCTCATTCTTGCCCCTGCAAAGCCACCAAACAAATTTTACCTTTATGCCCTGACGGTGAACCTCAATCATTGTCACAACAGTAAGGAATCATTGGAATATTTTGGATGGATGGATGGATGGATGGATGGATGGATGGATGGATGGATGGATGGATGGATGGATGGATGGATGGATGGATGGATGGATGGATGGATGGATGGATGGATGGATGGATGGATGGATGGATGGATGGATCACTTTTGGGACAATGTCAACATTCCCATATTTTTAATGGCAGACTACACCCTGAAGAGTCACACATTTTGGTTTTGGTTTTAGGTCTAGTGTGATAATTCTGTTATGATCAGAGGACATGTCAGTCAGATGTGGAACGTATTGTGTCCTTGTGAAGACAGACATTTGCGTATGAGTGTGTGTTTATGGGTGGGGGGGTATCTGATGAGTCCTCTCACTGGGACACTGCGAGGGGCCCGGACGGCCGCAGGCTGTGCTGTGAGCTCCACCTCTGACAGGCTTCATACTTATTGCTCAATGACATTCCATGTTTTCCTTCAGTGTGCTCTTAGATTGATTCCCCACATATGTCCGAAATATCTCCAGAGCCCTGAAGCGGGGTGACGGCCACAGTGGCGCACACTGAGCGAGAGACAGAGGTGATGCTGTTCATGATTTGGGTGTGCGTAGCTAAAATTTTGAAAAGCCAGTGAGCCGTCTAAAATCCACAGATGACTGATACTGCTAAACTGGAAAAAAGAAGGATTTGGACAATCCCAAGAATTGAGTCATAATGTTACAGGACTACAGTTTTAATATTATCAGACCAAAGAGATAATGTTACGAGAATAGTTTTTTCCGATAAACACTGAAGTAAAAGTAAAACAAAAAGAATGTTGCATTAAAACTATAATCTGATAAGGACACTTTATCCCAAGGGTGTAACAGAGTAAATGTAATTCCTCATCCCATATCGGCATCAACTTCATCTTTCTCCTTGAGGTGCACTTTTATTATTGAGCGCATGATGATGAAGGATCTTGTGTGCGTTTTTGTGGAAGTGATTGGGTTCACTTCCTGCTTTGTTTCCTCTGCAATGAGATGGGAGCGGAGGCACGACTCTACTGTTTTAAACACTTTAATGCAATTTAACAAAGCCTCGTATCCTCTTCACGTTTCATTGGGGTCCTCTACGTGTGAAATTGCCGTGGCCTGGGCTACACGGGGGCGCAGCAGAGGCGGGGTCACACCGCAGCGCCAGATGTGGGAGGGCAGGCGCAATTAATTGCTACACATTGTTCAGTGGCTGTGTGCGCACCTTCATTGAATTAAGCGGTGCTCTCGCTCTCAGGGCGTGACTGTTTGAATAACGCGAATGAGGTGTGAGGGCCTCTCGCTCACAGCTGAAATCAAAAGCAGCCATTGCGTCCAATTAGCTTCCATGTCCTCAAATCACATGCTCAACTTGTCGTTTCGTGAGCGTGCGAGTTTGGGAACTTTTACACAAATAGTTGTTTGTCACTGGAGTTGTTATTTGTACTATTTTATTTCTGAAGTTCTGCCATTCTTCAGCAATGTATTTTATTATTAAATATATGAGCTAGGAAAAAGATGAATATTTTTGCTGAGCACAGCATCTATTTTTTTAACACCGTTGTTTCAATTTCCAACTTTCAATGGATTGAAACAGCTAGTGTATTATACAGACTTCTTCTACATCATTATGTCCTCTGAGGTCTTGGACCATCTAAGCAGCCCAGGTTGACTGCCATCAGTGGTGTTGTGGTGTCCACCCTAGACTTGACCCTATCTGAGAGACTCCTGCATCTCCAGCACACCTCTCTCCTCCACCTGCCCCCTCTTATATGGATGGGGTGGTTTGAAGGGCGGTGTGTGTGTGTGTGTGTGTGGGGGGGGGGAGCAGTAGCGATAGTGGTGGAGGTTGGGGGCATTCTGTTCCCCCTGAGGCTGCCTGCTGGAGCGAGGTGACCCAGCTTGTCGCTCGCTGACCTGTGAGAGGGACATTATGAAGTGTGAGTGGCTGTCACCCTAACTGCTCGTGACAGCACGGCTCCTGGTGCAGCTGTGCCAGGCCGCCCCAGCCAGAGAGCCGGCGTCCATGGACGGGAAGGGCCAAGGTGGGGTCCCCGCGACCGTGTCTGTGTCGGGAGGAGAGGGTGCTGAGGGTGGGTTCAGGCCCCTTGTGCTCTCATGGTGTAATGCCTTCTCCATTGATTCCTGAGCTTAGAGGGCGGCCCCGAGGCCCTGCAATGTCAACGCGGCTTCTGTCGGGTTTGGACAACATTGAGAAGTGAAGGAGGAGCTGAGAGACCAGGTGGTCTCCTAAAAGCCAGCTGAGTTAGCACATATCCATAACATGAGAAGCCTGCGATATTTGTTGTGACTGTTTCACAATCTTGTCATTAAAGAGATGAATCGCAGGCTAAGCTGTGAAATAAATGGAATCATTGTGAGGGGAGTCTCTGCTTCTCTGCCGTCACCTGTGCTGCTGCTTGTGACCAATGTTATCCTAGATTGTTAGGAATGTGAGTGATTAGCAAAAATGTTGGTAGGAAGTAATCTAAAAAAAATCCATTTTAGGATCGAACTAGATGTCGATGTGTAGACAGACTAATGCAGCGATGCAGTACAAATAAACTGGCGGACAAAATGTGATGATAAATGCTTTGTATTATTTATGATAAATAGCTTATTGCTATATTGGATGTTTTTTTTTAGTTAATCAATGAGCAGACAGACAATAATACCCATAAAGCTTTGTACCGAAGTGGCAAAGGTTCAGTTTCAGTTCACCCTTATTTTTTGTTTTTTTTTTAAGTTATTTTTCTTATTTACAAACTCACTGGTATTTTGTATGTTAGGGTTAGGGTTAGACATACATTGGTTTGACATACCAAAACGTATGTCAGTTCTGTGATTGACTGACAATCAGTCCAGGTCTTTTTGCGACATCTATCTTGCAATCCTGCTGAACACCTCTAGAGTGAGGCGCAAACCTCCGTCCTTATGCACGTGCGCCACTGTCACAGCTGACCTGCGTCCTCTCTCCGGAGGGCCTCTCCCGGTTGCGCCCAGCTGGCGCCTTTCGAGAGGGCTGGGCAGAGGCAGGAGGCTGTGCCAGCTCTACTGGTGCAGAAAGGGACACACCAGGCAGACAGGCCCAGTGTCAGCAGCAGAATGCTATCCCCCTGGCTGCGACACAAACATATGCCAGTCTAGTCCATGTAAAATATGCGCGTGTACTGTATGTTTACCACTGTGGCCCAAACGCACGTACCACCAGCACCAATGGAATCATGCCAAATTTGTTTGGTCCAACTAGGACAAAATGTTTGTTTACACATCATGAAAGCAAACCAGCTAGCACATGCCTCAAATCAAATGATCTTCCCACACAGTGGTGGGAAATGATGAATGATGCGCTTTTTTTTACTGCATTGCAAATTTTTGAGGATCTTGGGTATGCACTGAACACGTATGCACAAAATCTATCCGTGTGAATTTTTGAGCTGTGTCTTAAACTTTCCTTCAAGTTTCCAAGCACTTGTTGAGAAGTAGCATTCATGTTTTGGGCTAGCCCTTGATTTTTCCAGGTTGTGCTCCCCACTGCCCACCACTCCAGTTTGACCTTCTTCCAGTTGCAACTTTGTTAACCCAACTAAAGCCCCCTGTGTTGACAACAGCGGGGATGCCAGAAACCTTTGCCCATACATTGTTTGTGAACAACTTAAAAACTTCTCTGGAGTCCGGAATTGAAATGTCAAGCAAAAACCACACAAATACTGCAATCAATTCAAGCATCTTTCTATGCTTCTGCAAAAAAATGGATTTGCATATAGCCTTTGATTATATTGTAGGGTTTATGTGTGTTCATCCAAACTTCCTTATTGGTTCCTATGTGTGTGTATGTGTGTTGACCTGTTTCACACAGAGAGACCCCCAATTGTGCTCCGATAGCCAGCCGAGCTCAGTCGAGCAGAGCCTGTATGCTCAGTGGCATTTCACACGCCCAAACGTGTGCACGTAAACACACATGAGTACCATTTATCTAGCTGGGGTCGCATGTGACACATGCGGAAGGTTGCGTGCGGGGGGGGGGGGGGGGGGGGGGTAAGGGGGAGAGCGGGGGCTCTGATATTGAAATAATGGTCTCCCCTCATAAAAGCTTTGCACTAGACTGCAAATCTTAACTTAAGACCACCTTGTCTGCCGCCCCTCAGAGCGCTTCCAAGCAGACTTCCTTTTTAAAAGTTACACACCTTTTATAATCAAGTCAGAACCTTTTTGAAGTCGCCCACGCGGAAGATGCAGTCGCCTATTTTTGCGCAGACACTTTTTGAGATGTGTGTGTGAAGGTGGCCTATAGTGTCTCAGCTCATCCAACTGTGAGATCCTCCTTTCCCCATACGGCTATCATCTCACTAATGGTGTTTGTATCTGTTCTCCATAGGAGGCAAATGAAGCTTTTAAGCCAGGTGGATGGAGGGAAGGGTGAGGAGGCCTTCCCACTGAAAAGATTAATTGACTTTCTGCACAATGTCACTTATCCTCTGACTGGTGAGTGCTTCCGTGCTTGGGCGATGAAATAATATCATTGTTACTTGCAGCACTTTGCATGGTGGAGAATGAAGGCAAAAATCAGAGAACCCACGTGGTGTAGGTATATCTACCGATGTATTTGTTGTATATGGCTCATCTTGTTTCTATAACTTCAAGCATGGATTTGGTTGTGATAGATGAAACCGATGTAACGATGCACAAAGACTAAGGTTCCCCACCCCCCACCCTGCCGTGGATTCCGTCACCACCCACCGCTGCACAGACTTCTCCTGTCACGGTGATAATCTCTTTGTCACCGTCCGTCTGTTGCAGATTTGTACGTCTGATTCGGTGAATGTCGGAGTGGCTGGTCTGACTTCAGTGCCACAGGATGTTCGTGGCACTGTTTCTGTGTGTGTGTGTGTGTGTGTGTGTGTGTGTGTGTGTGTGTGTCTGTGTGTGTGTGTGTGTGTGTCTGTGTGCCACTGCCATAGGTGGTGGGATCTGCATCCCTGTCAAAATGAGTAACTGTCCAGATTTACACTAGAATATTAAGAGCAAACACATTTGTGCTGGACAAAAACTACGTTGCCTGAAAGGTGAATATTTTTTTTAAGGCTAGTATTTGTAGGCCCTTAAAGACTGCAACAGGTCTTCAAGCCAGAAAGTTCCTAAAATTTGAAAGTTTATTCAGGAAATTCTGCTATGTAAGAAGTGTTTCCTTTTCTTATTTGAGCTGATTTCATCAATTTATGAATTGAATTTACAAGAACATTTCTATTTTCCTTTTAGCTTCCTCAGGGAAATCTGAGCTAATAATGAGTAACAATAGATTAGAAATAGAATGTCCTCAAAAACGATCCTAAAAACAAATGATTTAGATTGATTCAGTACATTACAGTAGATGTGTTTTGTGGTCTTAACCTCAGGAAAGCGATATAAGTAAAGAGCGCCTTTAACCAGATTCACTCAGATAAATATGGAATTAACTTCGAGAATATGAAAGGCATTGCACTTGGATTAATTGCTGGTTGAAAGTTTTTGTTTTTCTTCAAGCTCCTTTTCCCTTCCTTTGCCTTTCATTCCCTCGCCTGACGACACCTTCTGTTGTTTGCTCTCCCCTTGTCACTCCACTGCAATCATCCTCGCAGGGGGCCTTGTCATCTCTATCTACTCATATCCTCCACTCCCGTTCGCTTGGAGCACTACTGCACTTAAATGTCAGGCTTGATGAGCCAGCCACACCCACCTGCCACATCAACTCAGAGCCCGCTAAAAGCTTTTATGGAAGCAAGTTTGAGCCCAGTGGTTGATACAAATTAAAGACTTTCTTCTTCTTTTCTTTTTTGGAAGGCATCTTGGTAGGGAAGACAGAACTTTTGCAAGGAAATGAAATATGGTCCTGAGAGTGTTACTGGTTGCCATCTAGTGGCTTCACATGCTAAAAGATGTCAAACATAGTATTAAGTAAAAGTTATTTTCTTTATAATGCAATCTGTGGCGTTGGAGGTATGACATTTGCATGACAGAAAACATGTCCTTCCATAAAAAATAAAAAATAAAATAAAAACGCACAAAAGGAATAATAGATTAAAGGAGTGCATATTTGTTATGGCTTCTTTTGGTGACACAAATACAAATTTGACAAAATCATGTATGCAGGGTTGCTTTGTCAGATGGTATTTTTCAGTTTTGTATTTAATTTACCAGTTGAGTAGGATTTAGCATTGTTTTAAACAATGATGTATTATTTTAAAGAGAGACATATAGACTGTAAACTAATGTAACAATTTCCTTCAAATTGCATGAAATGTATGTCAATTTTCCTATCTCCTTCTGTAAGACTCAGCATACAAGCACACAAGTCCATATGAAGAGACATAATTAAGACAAATACCACTGTTTGCAATCATATTTTTTATTTGTAAAACTTTGGCATGTTAACCAACCATTTAGATGATTAGCCAGGTATCTACACCCATAAACGGATGAATGATACAATATAATATGTACACTCTGCCCGCACAATATTTACAGTCTCAATGCTTGCTCCTCGCTATGCATCATTCATTATACACAACTGAACCTCGTCCAGGTGATTTAGTGCAACCGTATGTGCAGCCTAAATAAATGAACAATATTTACAGCATTACCTCAAACATATTTTGACTGATAAAACATATCAATCGTAACCGGCTTTATGCTACCTGACTCAACTGTGCAGTGCAAATTGTTTCATTCAGATTCTTGTATTCACTAACTGGCACAATCTAACGGCATCCAATCCAAGAATATATAAATATTTTTATTTTTCATATTTTTCCACCATAAATATTTTTAGTCCACCTTTTTGGGTCGGTGAGATATCATTAGATTGCACTGGTGTACCTATGACTATGTCTGTCGGATGTATAATGAAAATAATGTGACTACGATTGTACTTTGTTACACATGAAGAGATGATTATTGTGTGAATGTTGAACTACATTTCACTGCACAGCAAAGGGTGCTACTCATTTGCAAAAACGGCTTCAGTTTTACCTTGTGCAAATAGCATCTTATATAGAAATGTTGGACACTCATTTATTTGGCTTTCAAAGCTACAAGCAAACAGAAGCTTAAATGGCAGCAATTGTTGATCACACAGAATAAGTTCAGGTTGGTTCATTCTAAGAAGGTTCGCTAAGAATGTGGTGCTCGCTGCCGAGCCATGCTGACAACTTGTAAGCCGAGTAACAATGTCATAAAGTAACGCGACACCAGTTCGATGAATGTAATACCTTCACAGCTACACTGGTCCATAAGACAGGAGTGGCTACTTTTTGTTTTGGACTGTGAGGGTCCTAAGCTGCAGCTAAGGAGGACAACTACAAATACACCATCAAAGGATTTGATGCTTGTTGTTACTGCACTGGTGACGTTAACTCAGTTCACTTTGAAATATATACATTTAACAAAGCAAAGGGTGTGGATCTATGTAAGTAAGCATGAAACGCTGAGTGGCTACTTTTATTGATTTGCCTATCAGATCAGGTCAGCTGTTGAACCAAATGGATGATGATTAAGCTGAAGCTCACTACAGGTTTGAACAAGACCAAACGATAGAAAAACATTCACATTGAAGAGCTTTCCTTGGAAATGTGTATTTTAACACTGGTTTGTCAATGTTATTAAAGCATGACTTGTCATTTGGATTTAATTATTAGAAATATACTTTCACTGGACACATATGAGGTACAAGATGTTTTACATCATTTCCTCACTCATACAGCATATTGAAGCTGAAAAGTATCCAAAATATTTGAAACATCTCTTTGTATGCAGTGCTGTGGATCTAATTACATTTGCATTTGCATGCATTTGTGCCTTATGAAGAGCCCAGTGTGTGTCCTCTTTTAAAATGGCAACTGTGAGCAAACCGGCACATTTGACAAAGGCCACTGCGACTATAGTATTTGGAACCAGAATTTTAGTCATCTAATTCCAGAGGCAAGCATGAAAGAGTTATTCTTAGGGAATTATTTATAAATCACATTATACTGCCTTATCTACCCCTTTTCTTTAAGGTCTGAATTAATGACTGTACTCCCAACTTTCTTCATTTCTCTCCGCTGAGCCAAGCTGGAGGACTGAACAGGTTCTAGAACTGGAGCTGGAGTACAACGCCTCAAGGCTGAATAGGTGGCGGACAGCGCTCCCTGGTGGACGGAAGGAAGACACGCAATAAACATCAATAAATGGTAAACAGCGTCACCTAATGGACACAAAAAACATGGCGTCTGCATAATGACAATAGATTGAGTTGTAACTATAAATTGGCTTTGGAGATCTATGGCTGGTGAGACACTGACATTAGAGTCAGATTTATACATTTATAAATAGAGGTTTTATTTGCCATTAATTATCAGGCTGGTACTAAAAACTGATAAGGTGGTATTGTCTGGGCTGATGTTTGAAGTGGGTCTCAGCTGTTATAAAAGGACATAAAATAAGAACTACCTTGACAGTGAGCATATCTTGTCTTTTGAGGACTTTATCAGAGAGCTGGTCTTTCCCTACAATCCAAGGATGGCGAAGGACCTAAAAATAAGAAAGACTTTCATCGTAATTCCAACATTTTATAAATACACGAACAAACATGCATATTTGTGATAAAAGAAATAGAAATCATTTTCAGTGCTTTTTCTTTATATATTAGAAAATGTACTAAACAGTCACAATATTGGGAATAATACACTTGCATACCACTGAGAAAAAAAATCGGACTTTAAAAGATAATGCTGAATTGACTTTGCTATCAGAGAAGTATTTTGTAATCGTAGTGGCGATTGTTGATGCAGCTCTAAAATGTTGCTTTTTTTGTCATTTTATTTGGTAGTGGTTGAGGTGAAAAATTCAAATTACAAGTACCTGAGGGGCAGTCAGGCGCTGATGGGGGTCAACATGGAGCATCTTGGTCACAATATCCTGTTGAACACATACCGACACATTTACAGTTATGCTGTATTGACCCACAAAATAAAAGCAGCGTTTGTGTATGGATGTAAAATAAGCACCAACCTTGGCAGCGTCTGACACCAAGTCCCAGTTACCTCCGCTGATGATGAATTTACCACAACCAATTTGAGCGAGAATTTCCTCTGCTGAGTCTTCAGGACTGCTGGCAAATGGACTGAAACTTAAGGGAACATAGGAGAGTGAGATTCAGGGCAGGACACATTCAAAAACATCTAGGGACACTCAATAATAGACCCGCACTGAAGTCACTGCAGGAACTTGTCAGCTTACCCAGCAATCATGGTGTACAGTAGGATTCCCAAGCTCCAAATGTCACAAGCAGCGTCATAACCCTGCTTCTTTAAAACCTGCCCACAAAAAAGACAAAAATGCATGCCCAAAGAATCCCAAGTGTTTCATCTATATCTTTACGTTAATTTTACCTCCGGTGCCATGAACGTTGCTGTGTAACATGGGGTCATTAGTAAGCCATTTTCAGCTCGCAGCTGTTTGGCAAAACCAAAATCGCATATCCTGATGCATTCTGGGAGTCCTCTGTCATCACAGTAGCAAATGTTACTGGGTTTCAGATCCCTATGCACAACCTGAAAAAGGCATATAATCATTTTTGAATTTTCTGGAACAATCACTTCAAGGAGTGAAACAAACAAGCAATATTCTGTAGCTGTTGCATTAATCTTACCCCCTGGGAATGTAAATACTCCACAGTCTTGGTCAGTGTGCAGATGATGTCGGATGCATCTTTTTCTATGAAATTTGGCACGGTCAAAACTCTGTCAAGCAGCTCACCTCCTCTCAACAAATTCTGAACCAGGTACACACGTTGGCCATCATCAAACACCTAATGATGAGAGCATACACACAGATTAATGTAAAAGTAATGAAAAAAGAACTCCAAAATTCAATTATAGGTTGCGTCGTGTTTCACATACGTCCTTCAACGTGTTGATATTGGGATGCTGTCCATATCTTAGAAGAATCTCAAGTTCTTCAGATGGATCTTTCCTTCCTCTGTCAATAATCTGCAAATCAGAATCACTCATCAGCATGTCCACAAAAAGCACAATTTATTCATATTTAATTATATTGCAAATATATTTCTTGTGATAGTAGAAAGCGGTTTCGAAGATCACAATCTAATAATGATGATTTTGGCTACCACAAGTGGTATGCTGGCACCCTCTAGTGGTAAGTGAAAGCTTGATGCTTTGAATGTCAGTCAAATTCATGTTACAGTTTTTCAGAATAAAATGTTTTGTGCATAGTTACATTTCCCACTCTGTTTACCTTCACTGAATATTCCACAGCAGTCACTCTATGAAGACATTTCTTGTAGACTGAATTGGTTGCCTGGCCTAATTCCTCCTTCAACTCATAAATGTCAGTGAAGGCCACATCACCTCGGAGATGCTACAGTCACACACACATGCATGATTATTTGTAATAATAGATTGAGAGGATCACGGTGTGGCTTAATTGTGTACCTTTGCAATCGGATTAATGATGTTGCCCTCCTGGCGGGCAGGCAGAACGTTGGCCACACTTGGTTCTTGACTTTGATTGGTGGCAACAAAACTGAAACCACGGAACAGCTGGTGTGTGTTTGCACTGGGTGGGATGCCAGGAGAGTCTACATTGGCAAAGACGTACATGACAACATGTAGAAGCAGACATCTTGGTTTTTAATTCATTTTGGTTTACAATGTATGTTTTATGGTTACCAGTGGGTGTTCTGGAGGTGAACTCCGGGTCAAAGTGAAAAGTGTCCTCGGGTCTTCCAACGGTTGGTTTGAATGGTGGCCGAATTTCTTTCCTGTACAATTTCTAAAAGGAAACAATAATTAAATTTGAATTACAATGACATATTTGACCCTTAAATTGAATATTGAAAACGACAGCGTGTAATGGGTTTCTATTCTACATATATCGTTTTTTTTTGTCATCTTAATACATTTCATTTTATTCTCACCTGACACCACCGCCCTTCAATTAATAAAAATATAAAGTGTGATATTTCACTTTTCCTATAGGTGTCTCTACTTAATGGAAAATGCCCTCACTGAGCCTTATACTGAACAAAGGGTGCCTGACTGTCACAGTCACTTGGTCTCATTGTTGGTCAACAATAGACATCAAATAAAACAATCTTTATTGTGCAATCTAGTGATGCTAATTGTGACGGCAAAGAGTTCGCTGAGTGAGATTTATAAGGTTATGCTCTCGCTCACAGATGATCAAACAGCCCTACTAGAATGGCCATTAAAGCTAATAGGATTAGTACGTTACAATATAATTTGGGAGACTGGCACAAATTAGAGGTAAATGGTTCTGTTAGCCGTCTAGTGGCCAGCTCTTAGCTGCAGCGTGTAGTGTACAGCTATGTATCATATAAAAATAGTGGTCATCATATACAAAATGTTTTTAAAGTCACCTTGCATCATAAAATTTTACACATTTGCATGTCTTAACATTGCATACTAAAATGTCGGCGCACTCACATTCCACTTGATTGATGCAAAGAAACAATGACTCTTTATTTCATCCACCCCATCTGGTCCTGCACCTGTGAATCACACATTTATTGTAATTTTCCTTTTTTTTTTTTTCCAGGGTTGCGGGGGGTTGAAGTCTATCCAGCCGAGACCTGGAGCCTAGACTAAATCACACGGTAAATATACAGTATCATAACATAAGGTCTAAATGATTTCAATGTACACAATACCTAGACGGTTAGCAGGGTTCCTCTTGAAGAGTGCTCTTAATAAACTCTGCACCTCAGGACTAAGGAACTGTGGCATCCCCAGTTTGGCCCTTTAAAAACATAAAAAGATACATTCAACTTTCCATAAATGAAGTCATGTTGCTGTTCTTCTTCAGGCCGCAAACTAATTAAATTAAAACGAGAACGCCGCTCAGTTTTTCTTTTGTGTGCTTCATTTTGTCTCTTCTATGACGAGACATGTTTTATTAACAGTCAATTCCATTTGACAGTCAGTTAATCAACTAATTTATTCTCATCCCTGATGAAAACAATACTAAGTGTAATGACTGATAAATGCTCAATGACTAAGAGGATTTAATCTTACTTTAGAATAAGGGCCATTGTTTCTTTACGATCTTTTCCTTGGAACGGCAACGATCCTGTCAGCATCTCAAACTACAAGACACACAAGAATACTCTTCAGAACAAATTGCACTTGGTGCTAATGTACAACAAGAGGGCGAAAAGAACAAACAAATGTTACCATTAATACCCCAAATGACCACCAGTCAGCGCTTTGTGTATGCCCCCTCCTGTTCACCACCTCTGGAGCCATATACTCTATGGTTCCACAGAAGGAATACGCTCTTTTGTCATGGTCGATTGCTTCTTTACTCAAACCAAAGTCTGACGGCAGAGAAATTGTCTACGTTTAGAAGGAGGGGCAAGAAAAAAACAACGTCAAGATAGGCACACTTGGATGTACTTACCGGTTATCTTTATATGTCCTTCTTCATCCAGAAGAATGCTGTCGAGAAAGATGAAAATTGATACATCAATCAAAAAAGTACCTGACCGAGCAATCACATAAACATAACCTCCATTGGCTGAGACAGCAAAAGAAATGTGCTTCTACTTTTCAGGTTTGAGGTCCCTGTAGATGATTCCCAAGCTGTGCAAGTGATCCAATGCCAAAGCCAGTTCTGCAAGGTAAAACTTGACATCCTCTTCTGTAAACATCACCTGGAATAAAAAATTTAAAAAAATGACGTATCAATACATATCCAGTGACACTGCAGGGAGAAAGTACGCTACAGTATAGTCTTGGGAACTTTCTTAAATCTGTGTTCTACAAAAACGTGGCTTGACATTGTTTAAAGCTGACAAATACCAAACTAACCTCTTTTGATAGACGAGTGAAAAGGTCTCCCCCTCGGAGAAAGTCTAGGATAAGGTAGAGCTTCCCTTCTGTCTGGAAGGCTACACACACACACGCACGCACACGCACGCACATACACACACACCAGATATGACACATCGAGGCTTAACAACTGTGATAAAGCTTGAGGATAATCACAGTGTTATTGCTCAGCACGTATTTAGAGTTGAAAAGGTGAAAAAGTGAGCCTGTTCCAACGTAGTAAATTTGTTAAATAACAGCTTTGAGTAAAACACATCACTTTGAAACATTGGGTTGACGCATTACCGTAGTGCAGTTTGACTATAAATGGGTGGTTGACCTCTGCCAAAATGTCTCTCTCCATCTTGGATCGCACACGGTCTCGAACTTGGAAGGGGAGATGAAGAGATTTGACATAAACATCCTTATGGTGAATTTGCATTGCATTTACTTGATTTAAAAACATATATATGTATTTCATAGTTTTAGAAGAAAAATCACTGAAATCACTTCTAGAGGGCCTTTAGAAGCCATTTGCCACCCTACCTTTAAGTGTGGCTTTTTTCAGGACTTTCATTGCATACAGGTGTCCTCTGTCCACCCCTCTGATCTTTCGCACCAAAAATACCTGAAAAGGATCAAGTTCATCCATCAGCATTGTCAATAATACATTATCACTGATGAAGTGGTAGGTCTTTTTTTTTTTTCGAGACGTCAGATTTCCAATATGTACCTTTCCATAAGATCCCTGTCCAAGCACCTTGAGGAGCTGGAATTGAGATGGGTCAGCTTTCTCAAAGCCTTCTTTAACATGGTGGCTGATATCTATCTCCTTGAGTATGCTGTCATCCTGGCAGAAGAAAACAAAGTTGCAGCCATTGTTGTTATTGTTGAAATATAGGGGCAGAATTGCAGGGACACTAATTTCTAGGGCAAACTGGAAGAAAAGTTTTGGTCAATTCATGCAGAAATATATTTATAAGATTTTGTCGGTGTTAGTTTATGCCGAAGATGCTTGAAGGTCAGGGCTATTGTGTTCCTCAGAAATCATTCAACCATGAATTTTACAGACCTTGTTTTGTGCACCGGGAACAGTTCCTAGTACATTGTGCAAGTTCCAAAGGTGAGGCAAAGAATTTTCAAAAATGTCTTGATAAGATAAAAAATCAAGATGAGCAAAGGCGTGTGGTGATGATGAATTTATTTGTTAAGTGTGTCCTTGCATCAGAATATGTCTTTAAGGAAAATAAATTTCAAGATTCAGCACATTGGAGCCCCAACGTAAGACTGCCATAATGAAATACCAGCATGCATTTGAATTTTCATTACCAGGTGAAAGATAGCAATGATGCATCAAGGGCCATTGACCTCAAATGTACACAGGCGGTCAAGCATAAAGCCTTTTTTCAGCTTATTCAGTCAGTTTAATCGAGCATATGATTACGTGCCAAACTGCACTATAGCACATTTGTTTAAGCTGGACTGGATGCCATTTTGATGGATCACTTTTTGATGGATCCTGGTATGCATTTATGAAAAGGAATTGACAGTTAGCAGTTACAAAAAAAAAGACATTGCTAAAAATGAAGAAACATTGCAAAACCAAGCATGTATGTATTTGGTAATCAATTCATAATAGTTATGGATGATAGACACTTTTTTAACTATAGACCCAATACTAATGTTTTATTTCAGGTGTCAAACTCAAGGCCCGGGTGCCAGATACGGCCCGCCACATCAAATTGTGCATCAAACCCGTGTCATTACTAGAAATGCAAATTGTCTTCACTTTTGATCATATCTTTTTTTTGTTTTGTAGCTTTTACTGTATATAATATGAGGTGCTCATACATTTATTTGGGTTGACAATCATAATGGCCCTCCGAAAGAAGCTATGACTACAATGCGGCCCGCGAAAAAAAATGAGTTTGACAGCCCTGGCCTAGCAGGTAAACGAACAAGTAAATATCTTTATTTATATAGTGCTTTCACAACAGCATATAAAACATTGGCAATAATACAACAATATTAACTATATGTTTTGTTGTTTGAAGCAGTTATAGATGAAGATTACAGCATGAATGTTTTTCCATCTATTTATATAACAAAATACAAAGTGAGCCGCTAAACAACATGCTGCCACCCTGTCCGGCTCTGATCTGTTTGGGCTATAAATAGACCCCCCTTGCCGTGGTATCCACTGAATCAATCTGTCTGAATCCATTTATCTATCAAGCCGCCTGCCCGCTGGTTTGCTCATCTGTCTGAGTGCATTCCCAAGACGCCTGCCTCTCTCTCGGGCAAAGCAGCGGCCAGCTGAGGTGTCCCGGACCCCCGGACAGGCAACGACATTGGTGACACAGCAGCAGCAGTGACCTCACGCCACATTCCATCCCACAACAAACCAAAGGACACACAGCACTACCATGCTGCATAACAGTTTTTGAAAATCCAGCCATACATGGAATGGACATTTTTAAACACCTTGAGCTCATGTCTTTAAGATGATCTACAACATAGCTACAAATTTTGATGGTAATATTATGGGAGTTGGGAGATGTTTTGTTAAATTTTAAAAACATTTTTGAATTTTCAAACTACTGCTGAGTAACTTGTTCAATTTGTTCACATTGTCTGCAATGATATGGTCAGTGTGAAATTGCACAAATAGTGAAAATGTCTTCACTCTGTCATGTTTTAGGTTGAAAAGCCCTATAATGCACAAGAAGCAGGACGTTGCTGGATCATTCATTAAAACAAATGTCCAATGTATGTATACAATACAATACAGCCAATTAAACAATGCAATAATCCATTGTACTTGTACTGTATTTTCCCTAAGAAATTTTTGGCATGCACATGAGCGCACGTCATGCTTTCTGATCAAAACATGGTTTACTGCACCTGCAGGCTACAAACGTGACCCACCTCCATCTGACAGAATCCCGTCGCATTCTTGTTCCGGGCGGCCTTGTTCTTCAGGTAGATGGAAAACCATCTCTTCACAGTGAATTTTCGCGTGCTGGTATCCATGGCAACGATCAGACCTGCGCATCTGTTCCCTTCGCGAAGGACATGTCTCCGTGTGGAGGTAAACGCGCACGGACGATCGGATTTGATGGTGTCACTAATAACGAGGCGATTCCTCCGCTTGTCCCGTCATGACGCGGTCGATGTGCCGTTTGAATTTCGCCATTCTTTCCATAAAACCCGCTATCACCTTCTCACCTACTGTTTATCCCTGAGCTTCCGTTATGGTCTTCTATGCGCATGAATGACAGGTGAACCGGTTAAATCGAGTGTTGGCTAAGAAGATGTGAGGTGCTGCCTAACATCAGTTGCCCATGCGTGTGTTGATCCTCACCCTCCTCTTGCCGCTTCCCTCTTCCTCCCAACAGCATGCAGCAACAGCTGGCGAGATCACGTGGTGTCACCTTGTTTGTCTCCCTTTGCATCCTTTCTCATTTAACCTCACTCTGATGGAGGCAAACATTGAGCGCAATGATTCTGAAAGGAGGATGTGGGGAAAAGAACAGAACAACCAATGGAAAATGTGACATGCTGTGGATGACATTGATCTTTCAAATCAATACTGATTGATTGAATTATGCAGAGCTGTCCTGGTGGGGGTGGGGGGGCACAGTGCGCGTGTGCGTGCACGGATCTGTCATATCAGCAGCTTTGCATAGCTGCAGTGTTACATAAGAAGGGGTGGGAGGTTATGATGTGAATGAATTTTGCACTCTACCTGGGTCAAGTGACCAAAGCAAAATCCATATATTTAATTTGACATTCTTAATACCATTACCACAAAACAAACCAGCAGTGAAAAGTGTAAACCTTGGCTGAGAAGGTTATGGAATTTACTTATGTGGGTTTATAATTCATAACATATCTTTTCCTACCTCATCCAATTGCAGCAAAATGAATTCTGAACATGTTTAGGATTCTACCCAAAAATACTGCTGTCGAGTACCGTACGGCATTTCTCAAATGTTAGTTATAAGATGCAGTCTGCTGTGTCGTATGGAGTAGATTCAGGATTATGGACATGGTGTCTCTGTATAGATAGGATTAAAGCTCTGTAAGGAGATCACAATATTAATATACATGCAGGAAGACAGGCTGAAATACAGCATCAGCGCAATACAGCTACTCACTTGCTACAACAATCTAATGAGATTGGATCCACAAGAGACAGAATCATCAAGTCTGCCATTGCAAAGACAATGCTTAAATTTGACATTTATGTTGTTACAAGGTAACCAAAAATGAATTGAAATTGGTACACCCAAAATGAATCATATTTTTTATTGAAAGTCAACATATTCTGATGATTATTAAAAATAAACAATAACCAACAATAATAAACCATAAACAACTGAGAACCATAGCAAATTTTCCTCTGCACGTTGTTCCCTGAAAGTTGGATTACAATCCTAAAACAGTAGCGTATGATTCCAATAAACTTGCTCTGCCCCAGAGTAACATATTTTATATCACTCAAAACTAAATCATCATTAATTCTTGCTGCTCTTAAATCATTGCATTCGCCAAACACAGTCTACTATATAAGACGATGACATTGATTTTAATGCTGTTAGTGTAAACAACCTAAAATAGATCATGATTGGATATATAAACAACTTTTCACATACTGAAAAGACGTAACTCAACAAAATGAGACTTGTGCAAAACAATAAGTAAAATAATAACAAAGATACTGTGGCGCAATTATAGCGATGATATTATCAAGAAAAAAAGGAAGCTCGTTGATTTATTAGCAGATAGGTTCAACCTATAAACAGGCAGATGAAAAATGGAAATTGTTTTGTGATTGATTACAAGTATTGCAGGACAATAAATTGGAGTAAGCATTCCAAGCATTCAGTCTGTGTGCATTGTGACTTGCTTGACTTCAGTAGTTAACTGTAAAAGTATCTTTATGTACTGTATGTACAAAAATGTCAACGCTGTAGTGTGTGTAGTGTTCGCTTTTCAAAGAGGTGGATAGTAAACTGGTGTGTCTTCATCACAGACGCTGTACGCAGAGCCCCCGGGGGAAGAAATCTCTTTCTCACAATCCAAGAGGGAGAAGTCGGGGCTGAAACAAATCTCGATTTGACCCAAAACCTGCACATCGCCATTCTGGAAAACGCATCAAATACTGAGGTGAACTCAATACACTGTGGAATGAATTTGTGGAGATTCCAATATTCATTTGAGATGCTCATACCTTAGATGGATGGACACATTGTATCTTGGGTGTGAAGCCATAGAAGTTTTCTATGACTGCTTCGATTTGAGAAAACTACAAAATGAAAAATGTCATGCCACATCAAATAAAAACAACACAAATATAGAGTACATACTGAAATAATGACGATCTAGTCTCGATTTGAGCGCAAATTTACGTTTTCGCAAGCAGGGTTAATTGTAGCATCTGCCATCGAGTGGAAGAGCATTTCATAGGTTTGCTGTCGCTATGTGTCAGTGGCAAAAAATACCTGCGGATGAGCAAAGATATATATTTTGTAGTATATAAAACAGTCTAAGACCAATTATTGAAAACGGGATAATTTGGATCACAGTTGCAGGCAATTATTGTTCTACACTTCTCTATGTGATGCATTCCAATACAATATGCTGTAAACAGAAATACTTACTTTGTAATATTTTTCAGATGGGATAATGTCAAATTTCCTCAGGATACTACAATGACAAAGACAGAAATAGAATTATACTGTTGACATTGTCAAGTGAACTATAAACTTGTTTTGGCAGTTTGTGAGTTTTCAGTACCTATCCAAGTCCACTTTATGGTACAGTTCCAGTGCCTTGCTGAAGTATTTATGTTGACTGTTAAGCGCGGGTGCTTTCGCAGCACATGTGCCATGTTTGGACCATTCGTACTTCCTGTAGTCATAGAATTTATCATTTACTTTCCGGAAGTACAATAAATCATAAACACCCAAACACACTTGAGAGTTGATGAACTGTCTCCAAGTTAATCATTTCAATAGGTGAAATGCCTATTCTTACCAAAATCCAGATGATGCATTTTTCAATAAGTCAGGCCAAGACTTTTCCATGTCTGGGAGCAAGTCCTAAAAATTAACAAGAAAGAGTATTATTATTATTATTATTATTATTATAACTTACAAAAGAAAAGAAAATACCTCTATTTCAGATGTGTTGAAATGCCATGATGCATTACAAAGAGCGCCTCTGTTAGGCCTGCAAAATTACAGCATACATTTAATGTGACACCACTAAGGTTTCGTTACCTTGGAAAAGGAGAAGAGTGCACTACTGCATTTTGTCATATTTCTGCATAATAACTATGAAAAATGGGCTATTTGTAGACATAGGAAGTAATTCTATGACACACACACATACCAGAGTCCATGCAGTGTCCAGTAGGTGATGTTAGGATGATGACACGCCTCCACCTGAAATTTATCACAAAAATCTGATCTCATCACCTGCATTACACGTTCATCCGATGAAAGAAAAACAGCACCCTCTCCAAGTTAATCTAATAAAAGACTGCAAGCATGGTGTCACAATCATAGCAGCCTCATAAAATGTCACATGACCCCACAAGCTTCAAAGTTGAGTCAGAGGAAAAGCCCATAAAAAATAAGCAACATTTGCCACCGAGATTAAAAAGGTAAAGGATTCATGGATTTGCATTTTAGGAGTTACCTTAATACGATGAACATGTTTTCTACTAAAAGGCTGAAAGAAACTCACAGAACAGAAAGTGTTGGGCCAGTGGTGGGTGAGGATGAGTTTGGTCCACATGTGTCTAAGGGAAAAACAAACGTATGTCACAGAGACAATTCTTAATACATTTACTGAACATTAACAGACAAGAATGCAGTTAATGTCATTTTTTCCCCTTGTACTTACGGAGGTGACATAGCAAAGGCAGAGACTGCTGCCAGACAGAACAGAAGAGGATACCTTAGACTCATGTTGAATCTAAAGATACAAGAAAAACTGTGAATGAATTATTGTTGATAATAATATAACTCGGGTAACTGGGGCGAGAGTCCAGGGCACTAACCACTATACTATACAACCTTCACTTATGTTACATGGAAGGTACATACACTATATGTTTTAATGGTGCAGCTCAAACTAATAGACCCTAGCTCTAACATTAGCCCTAACCCTTACCCGAGGTCCAACCCTATCCCTAACCTTCCCTCAAGCTCTTTACCCTAGCTCCCACCCTAAATCTAAACCCAGCTCTAACATTTACCCTTACCCCAACCCTAGGTCCAACCCTTCCTCTAACCCCATCCCTAACTTTAGCTGTAAACCTAACCCCAACCCTACCTCTCACCCTAATCCCCACCCTGGCTTGAAACCTTACCCCGACTCTAACCATTATCCAATCCCTATCCCCATCAGTAGTTTGAGCCCTAACTCAAAACCTTTCCCCATTTCTCGCCCTAACTCAAAACCTATCCCCATTTCTCGCCCTAACCTTAACCCTATACCCGACCCTAGTCCAAACTCTAACCCCAATTCGAAACCCAATTCGAACCCTACCTCTATCCCCGACAATCGCCCTAACCCTTACCCCAACCCCTAATTTGTTGCATGATATTTTTTGGTCCCGCCGGGATTCGAACTCGCATCGCTGGGGCGAGAGTCCAGCGCAGTAACCACTACACTATGGAACCTTCGCTTGTAATACACGGAAGGTACGTAAATTATATGTTTTGATGGACTTTTATGCACATTACATTTGAGGTCATTATTTATTCCTGAAGACTATAAATAGTTTGTTTAAACAAATGGTTCAACTAAAAAAAATGGTTAAAATAATAGATCAGTTTAGTAACAGCAGTTTTTCTGGATTTACAAAGACAACAATGCTCAGACATGACAAAAACTTAGTTGTTTTATACATTACGTTTATTGGCCAGAATATATAAGAGCGGCTCAAGTTCGAAGTCCAACGTCAAAATGCGAGCTGCATAATGCATGAAATCAAAGCGTTTGATGACTCACTGCAAAGCCAGTATGCTTCGCGTGGAACAAGCGTTGATAGGAGGAATAATAACTTACTTCGTTCTATGTTGGGAAATTGCTTTGTGAAGGCTGCCGAGTTCTGTTAGCTCATGATAGCTTACGACACGGAGATGTCACAGGACGAGTGCGGCTGTTGTTTACGTCTTGCATGCACTTCCGTCTCTTACCGGTTGAGCCAATCACGAGTGCCGTCGACCACATGCATGGTCACGTGGTAAATACGTCGCTCCCTCTATGAACCGCAACGTGTCTGGGGACGCAACGTTAACCGCACGAATTTAGTCCAAAATAAGGGCTGCATCTCCCAAACTACATTTAGAAAAAACTGTACGAATGTGTTTTGTATGCTTAATGTATATATTTTGCAGTGCCATAATTCAGATGGTCAACTGACTATATTTAATGGCTCGCTTTTTTTAAATGGTCTCTTTCACTAATTCATGTTCATCAGGCAGGCTTGATTAAATGTATGAATTGCCATGGGGCTCTTATTAAATTAATGAGTCATTATGATCTAATGCGCAAAATTAAGCTTGTCAGCGGAGCACAACGAGGGAAACATTCACTGAGCTACAATCTGTCAGCAGGGACTGGAAGAAAATTACCACCACTTAGCTACCACAGAGCTTTGACTTACCAACTTGTCACTGTCTGCCAGCAACATTATGTGCCAAAAATAGAACTGGGCTTTATTGTCACAGTTCCAGCCAACAGGAGCTCCTTTTGACTCAATTTAGAGATGACAATTAATCTCAATTTGTCACATATTGGGATTTTTTTTTTTACTATAGTTCAAGATGAAGTAAACAAAAATAAATCTGGACCATTGGTAATTAGTGATGAGTGATATTAGTCTCGTGTGAAGTCTTTTTCGCAGGTTACTTACCATGTCAGGAATAGGGCAAGCTGTAACTGTAGCTTGTTTTATAAATAAGCACTGGCTGAACTTCAACATGCAACACACTCGTAAGACAAATCAGTAGAAAGATCCCAGCCTACACTACAGCATCACGTTGGCTTAATGCCATAATTGCCCAAGTCATTGTGACTTGACACATTACATCTGTGTGTTGTAGATTCTCAGTCAGCCAGGTCAAGGTGCACCGCAAAATTTGAATGGAGGCAACTGGACTTTTCTTTTTGTATAATTTGTTGAGTTTTCTTGTTTTATGGAAATGTTAAAATAAAAAAAGTTCGATAACTAGGCATCAGTATATTAAATACTGTACACTAGCTGCCATTACCATATCAGAAAATAATGTTTCAAAATGGAAATAGCAATAAGGCCAAAACAAACATATATATGCAAGAATAAGGTCAAAATATTAATACAGTTAAGTTGCATTATTGTATTGCAGGCAAAAAATGCACAATTTCACAAATAAAATGTCATAAATGTCTGCCTACAAGTAGATCTATAGACTGATCTTGTTATTTATGGGAATAAAATAGTATTTAATTAACATGTGAAACAAATAATATTCAATAAAAAAATTACAATCTTTATAAAACTGTTTTATTCTTCTGTGAACCTTTCATTTATGATCAGATTGTTGATTGTCAAACTTTTGTATCTGTTCCTAAGAGGATGAACCACACAAGACTGCCTCTTTTTACCATCTAACCCAAAGTGTTTTTATATTTCTAATGATATTGTGTGACTTTATTTTAACAAATATAACTTTTTCTTATAAAAATCCAAAATATTTCTTGTAATATTTCAACTTTTTCTCTAAATTGTCCAATTTATCTTTTTCATTATAATACACTAACTTCAGCAGTCCGACGTGTAACTTGGATCATATATTTCCCCCCAACTAAAATTGCATTGGATATTCCTTACAACATTTTTCAGATTCTCCCCATTGTGCAGACCATCTTTCAAGAGTTCATCAGTTTTTCATCACTGGGTGTTAAACTTACATGCCAGAAATGCTAACAGACGGTGACAATCAAAGAGACGACTGACTTGTTATAGTAGTTGTGTGTCTTGAAGGATCCTGGTTATATATAGGCACCTCTCTCTCCTTTTAAGGCCTCCGAAAAAGGCAGGTGGGGGTCCGTTGGAGACGCTGGAGGTTTAGTCGGCCCGGGACTGGTTTTAGGCTCCCCCGTGGATTTAGGTTGACAACTGAAGTCGCTGCTAAGGAAATCTCAAGGGGTGAGCAAAGCTTTGTCAAAACCTTATTTTTTCCCCCTTGCTGTGTTTGGAATTTTAATGTACTTGTCTTCCAAATTGGGAGGGACCAGGTAGGAACAAGAAATGTATCTGAGAAGGGGTGCGATGAGGTGTTGTACACTTGCACGCATAGATATGATAAAATAAAAGTCAGATGTTTTAATAGAGTTGTTGCAATATGTCTAAATCAGTGTTTGTTGTCCAATAAAATAAGAGCTATGGATGAAATGGACAGTTGTTTGCGTGTTCTCCATAGCAACATCCTGGAGTCTTTCTGGCCTTTTGCTAAAGTTTTGTTTCAGGTCTTAAAAATAGAGTAATGCGAACCTAATGGGACTTTGTTAAACATCACATGCATGTTGTTTTATCCATTGTAGGAATGTCACATGTTTGTACAGTTTTAGCTGAGCATTGCAGAGGTTTAGTGTTACAGACTGAGAGGTTCAAGTGTTGTTTTGGACAGTTGTACTTTTACAGTGTTGGCCAGAGGTAACGCACTGACAGGAGCAGCTACCTTTCAGTTTACTTCAGTTTCAACGCACATACAGGATAGTCAGATTTGTTGTTTTATTGTTTACTGCTGGTTAAAATATGGCATGTAACAAACAAATGAAGTACTTACATAAGTTTCATCTTCCCCAATAGAAAACTTTACTCATGTGAATCTGTGCATCTTTGTCTTTAGTAATTTACCCAGTCATTGCAAGGCAGCCAATGAGAGATTATGTTTGAACCTGTCTGAACGTGCGTGGCCAAGTGTACAAGTTCCATTTGGTAGATGGTGCTAACACAATACTAGACACTTGCACAATCTAATAATAACTGGTAGTTGCTCTACGTCATACTAAGAAGGGTCCAACATTTTGTTCACAATGTCAAAGGGTGAAGTATTACTTCTCAGAATGCTGTTCTACAGTTGGACCAAACCCCAAGTGGCCTGTAACATTAGCATTTGTCATTTTAAATGGCTCTTTACACAATATCTTTGTATGTGTTGTTATTACTGTGCTGACATATTTAAGGCAATCGCATGTGATGTGTTGTAAGTACTATACAGTATATGTGTGTGTGTGTGTGTGTGTGTGTGTGTGTGTGTGTGTGTGTGTGTGTGTGTGTGTGTGTGTGTGTGTGTGTTGCTGATCCAACAGGTCAATATCCGTGGTGTCATCATGTGGGGCTTGATCAAGCGAGGGAGTTACAACCATGACTACCACCATAAACAGAGCCAGTATGTGCTCAAAGAATACAGCAGGTACAGGACAGCTACTAGTTGTAAGGCAAAAAGCAACACTGTTTATGATTCTAATGATGCTGATTGTGTTCTTACTAAAAGTAGCAGTTCAGTTGTAAGCGTTGCCTGAATATGCAGCCATACCAATGCAGCTAATAATAATTTCAAATGGTGAGGCCAATAAGAAACAAAATTGAAGAGCAGAGAAATTTACTTTATCGCAGTGTCCACGGCTACCTCAAAGTTTGAATAGTTTTAAACTGTCCGAGACTGCGTGGGACAAGTAGCTCAAGTCCTTTGAGGGTCCTGCCTCCTTTTGGGACTGAAGTTGAAATCAAACATTGATGGCCCAAAAGCCTCTGTTTAGGGGGGAATGGTTGTATCCATTCTGATAGGCATTAGCTGCTCAGTAGATGGCTGGAATTTAATGAGTTAAGAAGAAAATGAGAAAGTGCTGCTCAGTACTGGTTTAATTCCCACACGCTAAGGCTGCCCAGCGACATTTTTTGACACATTAATTAGTTGTGCCTTGAATATCTGATTGCTGACTTGTGTTTGTCATTTGCTGTAATTCATTTTGCAAAGCTCCCCACTTGTCCCTCGTTCTCTTTTTTAACTCTTGCTTATGCATCCTGTCAATGCGCAATCTGCCACGTTTAATTTTTTTTTTTGCTGTGCAAGCTGCTCATATAAAGCTAATTTTCTTACCTCTGTCATGTGAATGTGATATTATGCATGTGATATTATGTATGTGTCCTGAATGAAAAAAATCTTAGTTGTCGACCTTTATCGGAATCTGCACCGACATTGAATGGGTTCTTTGGACCACGTTCCATCGACCCTGATATTTTTTACACAATTCCAGTTTTGCTTATAAAAGAAATTACAAATCTAAAAGTTAGAAGTTATCCATATGCATCAAAACACACCAACTTGTCATTCACTTAAACGCAGATTTGGAGCTATGGTCCCTCTGTCACCAAATAGTCTGTGACAGCCCTACCGCAGATTCCCTTGGCAACATATTTGACTATTGTTGTTTGCTTTCCTATGAGTTCGTCAGACAGTCAAATTCTCTCTTCTACAGTTAAGATGTAGCATTGGAATGATTTTTGCTCTCAAGGGTGTAAACATAGTCTAGACAACACCTTGCATCAGAACACAGCTTTTGGATCTTTTGAAAACAGAATAACATTTGTGACAATAACTTGTTGAAAAAAAGACGACGATTTTGAAAGCTGCTAAATACACATACACCCTGATATGCTAAGTGCTGGAGTCCCACTACTACAGCTATTGTTGGGGCGATTCTAGTGGTCAAAGCGCCATCCTGAGATGCTGCAACTCTTTTTGTGCTCCCCTTTCTTCTGACATCCATTCTTGCATGCCTGCATGATATGAACCTCTCTGGAATGCAACACAAATACAAGAGCACGTGAGATGAATTTTTATCAGGATAAGAAATAATAAAATATAAAAATACCAAATACCACTGACTGCTGCAGGGTTGGATTGGAGTAGTATCAAAGTACTAAATGGTAACTTTCAGTATCGTTGTGTCTTGTTAATGCATCTTGTAAATATATTTTTGGGGGCAAAATTTTAACATGAAGGCAATATTATGAATTATTTTAATTGGCTAATTTGCCAATATTAGGGTATTGCCAACTAAAAGCACCCATTAATTGCTTTTTCAAATGCCTAATCTGTTATGAAGTGATTCATCTTTGTGTCTGTTGTTTAGCTCCGAGGAGTCGTCGGATAGATATGCATACAAAACACGAGCCCACATTCGGGAAGTGGTAAGAATTCTCTCACTTCTCATTTTTACACTGATTTCAAAACTCAAACCTATCAAGCACATAAATAAGAGAGCTGTGTGACAAAATAACCACCATAGCATGTTCTGTTCAGTATTTATGTTCAGGCTTGAGTTTCCATTTCCATTTAGTTAAACATGAGGATGCCGCGCAAGTACGTGCGAGAGGAACCAACGATCAGGGGGCCATCCTTCCTGGTCAGACTCAGGTCGCACACTGTGTTTGAACACACTCCAATCAAACTTTTTTGTACTGTGGAAGGCTATCCTCTGCCGATTGTGAAATGGTGAGTTAAAAAAAAATGTACACAAATGTGTTGTGATCTAATGATGACGGTACCATGTCTCAATTCTACTATTTATTTATTTTTTACTTAGGTATAGAGATGGTATGATCCTGGACATGTCATCTGGAAAGTATCTCGTTGAATCAAAAGGAGGAGTCCACTCTCTGGAGATTCCAAGGTACATTAAATGAGGACGATGTGAACACTTGCTTTGACAAGTCCTGAAAGCCTCTGTGCCGGGAGCATCATGGCACATAGTTTTCTCAAGGGAGGAT
This sequence comes from Syngnathus leptorhynchus, assembly GCF_054491065.1. Lineage (NCBI taxonomy): Eukaryota > Metazoa > Chordata > Actinopteri > Syngnathiformes > Syngnathidae > Syngnathus > Syngnathus leptorhynchus. The sequence continues at coordinate 13,451,255 of NC_141197.1, forward strand.
TGCGTATTTGCAGTCCCCTCCCCTCTTGAGAAGCTCAGCTGTTCAAGTGCTGACCTCAGTGTTAAATGACACTCAAGGATTCCTTTAGTCATCTCGCTCTCCTTGGATCCAATCACCTTCAGATCCTTCTCATTTTACAAACACACAGTTTGAGCCTCCTATAAGTTCTAATAGTTGTTTTTTTTGGGGGGGGGGACTAAAATGTCAAAGAATGACCATGATACATGTCATTATGAATGCATGCAAAGCCTCAACATGACAGTGTTTCTTTAAGTCTTTAAATCCTCCAGTCTGCCAAGGCAAGTGTCACAGTAGAGTTGGAGAGCATGTTAATCATTCTTATCCAGAATTGCTGTACAACACTTTTTGTCCAGCCCTCGCCAGGGACATCAGTAATCTTGTTGAGAATGTCGAAGAATTTTGATGACAGTGTGTTATAGGAGTGAGCTGTTAAAGCATTAAGGGATGAATGTCAATTGTCAAGGTCAAATTCCAAATTCAATATTTTTTGTATTGTAGTGTATTTTTTTTCCCCCAGATGTTCAACTGACGATACAGCCCAGTACACAGTTGTGGCTGGTAACATCCATGGACAAGCAACAAGTCAGGCTTCCATTATTGTGAAGAGTATGTCCTCCCACATTTTATACAATATTTAAATGTTTTATTAATGCACGTATTAGATTTCCATTCATTTGATATAATTCATTTGAGTCCACAAAATGTGCAAGTAAATTCACTCACATGAAACATCTTCTAGATATTACCTTTTGTGCTATTCTAACTTTTCTACATCTACGTATTTCAAACAACTTTGATTTTTATTCTTATAGGGTACAAGAAAGAAGATTTTTGTCCATATGGATGGATTCCTTACAACGGTATGTGTCAGGAAGTTATGGCAGCGGATGATATTTTTTGTATGGGTCATATGAGGCATATTTTAAATTTGGGTGATGAAATGTTAATGAAACCCTGTTTTATAATTACAATAATTGGAATGCTCATGTCATTTGCAAGGGATTTCCTACCCTTTTTGTCATCTGACATTTTTTTCACCCTGTTTTTCTTAGTTTCAATGATTCCAAAAATCCATTTCACTAAAATCCACATTACCTTTACGGAAAAGTTCGGCCCAGTCTTTGCTTCTGAAGGGGATTCGGCTACTCTGACCGCCGCCATGGACCTTGAGCCCAACCTGGCCAACCTGCAACCTGATGCACAGTGGTACAGAGATGGTAATTGATTACAAATTAGTCTTATTTAAATTTCTTTTTGTTTGTCTTTTCTTTTTGTTTGCTACTCTGCACAATTGCATTTCTTTATGTGTTTCTCAATTCCAGACACTCGTTTGTTTGATTCAAAATGGGTCAAAATTGAAACGGGCAGAGGAGTCAGCACCTTGACTATTCCTGACCTCTACAAAGAAGATGAAGGCTTATACACACTGCGTATGGTTACAAAAGGAGGCATTGCGCAACATAGTGCATTTGTCTCTGTTGCAGGTGAGGAATGGTGAACTAAATATTATATGCATCCAACACCTTTAACATGAATGGAACCAAAATTAGAACGAAATCTTGTCAAATAACTTGAAATTTCAATTCCATTTGGCTGGTGTTCTTCATCTATATAAATAATGACTCAATCAATGTCAACCTGTCCCTTGCTGTGTAGATGGTCCTACCCCAGTCGCTGGTGCACCCGGTGCTCCAATGGACATCAAGATCCACGATGCCAACAGAGATTATGTCATTGTGTCATGGATGCCTCCCAATACGACGACAGAGGGTCCAATTCTGGGATACTTTGTTGACAAGTAAGAGTTGCCATTGAGTAAACAAGAGCTATTCCGCAAATTTTGACCTTCTCATACTAATGATACTATAGGAAAAATACTTAAAAGTAAATTATAAATATCAATCACCTCTCTGTATCCTCGTTCAGTTCAAGTTTTCTTTTCACCCAACATTTCAGAAGCGAGGTTGGAACCGAAAACTGGACTCAATGCAATGATCAGCCCATAAAGATCTGTAAATATCCGGTGGCCGGCCTGTTTGAAGGACACTCGTACTGCTTCAGAGTCCGAACCGTCAACGCCAAAGGAGTCAGCAAACCTTCGCGCATGTCTGAGCCCATCGCGGCGCTAGACCCGACTGAGTTTGGGAGGCTGCACAGTGAGTGGCACTGGAATACTAAGGGTTAAGGTTTCAAAGTAGGGTTTCAAACTCAGGTTGATTTAAAAATATTAAATATTAAAATATTTTCTTTAGCAGTTAAAGTTGCCCTTTTTTTATTTTTCAATGACTTTGCCATAAATGTGAAGTGCAATCTTCGAAACATGACAACAAACTGACATTTGTTTTTGCTATTTCCAAATATAATCATATAGAAAAAGCCAGACATCAATTTGGAAATACTGAAATAATAATCATCATTTTTGCTCTTTTTGTAGCTAAAAAACTTGGAGGAAAACTGGATGTCGTCTCTTACCATGATGAAGTTGAAGGTGTGTTTTTTGACTTGGAATTTCTTGTATACATTTCTCCTTGTACAATGCGATTGGCAGTGAATTTTTGCTCCCTTACATACTTTGTATAAAGCTGAAGGAGAACCTCCAGGTGCTCCATCAGGCGTTCATGCATCGGAAACTGACAGGACTTACATTGTTCTGAGCTGGAAAGCTCCGCCAAAATCCAGCAAGGCTCCAATGTGGTACTACATTGAAAAGGTGAGCCAGACATTTGCCTCTACTGACAGTCAGCCTATTGATCACTGCTACTTTGGTTCTCTAATGTCAGATACACACTCATAAAGAACGTAAAGGATTTTTGCATTTCAGTGACAGAAAACAATTATCCAATAGTACTTGGAGTAACAATGGTTGTCTCTTTCGCTGCAGACTTTGGCAGACAGTGAGGCGTGGCAACGTGTCAACACTCAGGTCCCAATTCGCTCTCCTCGTTACGCCGTCTTTGACTTGTCAGAGGGTAAACAGTACAGATTCAGAGTCGTTTCTGCAAACATGTATGGATGCAGTGAGCCGTCAGAACCAAGTCGACCTATTGAAACCCAAGAGATTAAAGGTCTTTAATCGTGTTCATCTCTTTCCGTCAGTATCCATCATGAGTGATGTGATGACAACGTTAATACTGTTGCTTCATTCCTTTGGCATCAGGTGTCCCTTCAGCTCCAGGTCAGGTCATCGCAACTCGGGAAACCGACACGTCTGTCCTCATTCAGTGGGCTCCTCCAAAAGAACCCAATAATCTGATTGGCTACTACATCGACCAGTGTGTAAAGGGGTCCAAAGACTGGACCTCAGCCAACCACAAACCACACAAGACCACTAAGTACGTTTGCAGTAAATAAATAAAAACAATCTCAGGCAGAGATTTTGTAGTTTTGATTAGACTCAATGGCTCCGGTGATTATTGAAGAGTGTGAAACCCGTGTGACGCTCTCGTTACAGGTTCGTGGTTAGCGGTCTTACCACCGGAGAAACCTACGTGTTCCGTGTCCAGGCTATCAATGAGATAGGCCTCAGTGAGGAGTCCCAGGAGTCTGCACCACTCACAGTCAAGGCTGCCCTTAGTTAGTATTTCCTCATTTTGCAATTAAAATTAGTTTCTTATTCTGTCTTATTGCTTGTGTCACTGCTTTTCAATTCATTCTTAAATTTTCCATCTAGCCACACCTTCCGCTCCTTATAAGATTGCTTTGGTGAACTGCGATGGACATTCAATGGTCCTGAGCTGGAAGAAGCCCCTTCACTCCGGTGGAGCATCAATTAAAGAATATTACGTTGATAAGAGACGTAGTGGAACAGAGTTGTGGAGGGAGATCAATATTCCACCAATTGCTGAAAGACTTTTCAAGGTAATGTATAAAACCTTAAATATACTATACTACTAATAACGACAAACTTTTCATATGCATGCATAATTAAATAACTGTGGGAGTATAGCTCTCTGAAGATTGAGAGTGGATAACAACATCTTTGCCTTCACTGACAGGTGGAGGAATTGACAGAAGGAGCGGTCTATCAGTTCCAAGTGTACGCGGCCAATCTGATTGGCCTGAGCCCACCATCCCACCACTCACCCGACTACATTTGTGAGGCCTGGACAATGCCTGAGCCAGGTTCGTTGTGTTTGTTCTACACTGAAATGAAGAGACAATATGCAAATGAATCTTGATTGTGTGTGCTGCGCTACAGGTCCTGCTTATGATCTGGATTTCTGTGAGGTCAGAGATGATTCTATGGTGCTCAAATGGCAAAAGCCCGTCTACATCGGCTCCGGACCTGTCACTGGTTATTATGTGGAGTATGCTAAGAAGGACACTGATGACTGGACTACAGCCAATGAGACACCTGTCAATCAATGCTTCTATAAGGTGGGGATATCTGGTAATGTGATTGTTCTGTTGTTGCTTTTTGGACCTTCATTAGGAAGTAAGTAACGATTTGTTCATTCTAAACAGTAGGCCTGTTTCTGTAGTAGACCTTTTCCTACCTCATCTAAGACATTCATGAACCGGATCTCAATGAGTCAAATGTCCAGGTTGCTTTTATTACAGTCCTGATAGTTGTGTTCTTGTTTTCACCATTTTTTTGCCCTGCTGCTGTGTCATTTACCTGTATGACACTGGCATCTAGTGCACAAAGTTGGCAATTGCATGTTGGGTTTGAGATGCCAGAGAACATAAGTGATCCATTAAGCATAAGATCATTGTTGTATTTAAATCCCTCGATAGCGCCAATTTTACACCTACTATGAATTATTGTCTTGATTTGTGTTTAAATAGATAAAAACAAATAAGGTGGAACTCTTTTCTCATAACTTTCAGTAACATTTTTTGTTCTCCTAGGTAACAGGTCTGGAAGAGGGCTGCACCTATGACCTGAGGGTGCGTGCTGTCAATGATTCAGGTGTAGGAATGGCCTCAATGAATTCTGACCCTGTCACTGCCAAGGCTGTGCCAGGTAAAGCGAAGAACAGCTTTGCTTCAGATTAAAAGAAAACAAAAACCCCACTAAAATGTAAACACGGGCAGCTCCTGTGTTGTTGTCAGATAAGGACAGTGCAGTCAAAGTATTCCCAGTGATGCTTGTGTTTTCTTTGTGCGTAATGTAGGCTCCCAGGAGGTGTCCTGCAGTATTGATAAGAAGACGGGCGACATTGTTTTCACTTTTGAGTCGTGCCAAATGAATGCAGGCTCTCAGTTTGTCTGGAAGAAAGATTATGAAGAAATCACAGATTTCTCCAAAGGAATTGAGATTAAAACTGAAGGCAACAAGTAAGATACCACGCACTCATATAAAGATCTTCAACACGACTCATCTGACAGTCTTTGTCTGTCGATGTCTCGCGAAAACTTTACTGCATAGAACCCAGCTGATCTTTAAGAATGCAGATAAAGAAGACTTTGGGAACTTCTCTGTTGCTGTCACCAACACAGATGGAGTTTCATCAAGCTTTTCCATCGACCCTGATGGTATGTTTTATTTTGTTGTAAATTTCTCAATCCCCACGAAAAGTGTTTTTATCCCTATTTATTTATGAGTGTGGTACATTTGAATAGAGCCACTTCAAACTAGGGTCAGGTTTTCAAACTAGGGTTAGGGTTTCAAACTAGGGTTTAAAATGAGGGTTAGGGTTTCAAACTAGGGTTAGCGTTTCAAACTAGGGTTAAGGTTTCAAACTAGGGTTTCAAACCAGGGTTAGGGTTTCAAATTAGGGTTAGGGATTCAGATTAGGGTTTCAAACTAGGGCTAGGGTTTCAAACTAGGGTTAAGGTTTCAAACTACCGTTTCAAACTAGGGTTAGTGTTTCAAACTAGATTCAGGGTTTCAAACTAGGGTTAGGTATTCAAACTAGGGTTTCAAACTAGTGTTGGGGTTTCACACTACGGTTAGGGTTTCAAACTAGGGTTTCAAACTAGGGTTTCAAACTAGGGTCAGGGTAAATTAGTCTCCAATGAACATTCTCAACAATCGCCTAGCCGTCCTTCTCGTGTATCTGCCAGTTTGCGGTTGTCTTCAAAATGACCAATATTGGGTCTGAGCCGCTTCTCTGTAGTTATGCCAGCATTTACGATGGTCCGCTTACATAAAATCCATGTGTATAAGAAAACTAGCTGAGCAAGCACTAAGTGATGGAGGCAAGGAAAAAACAAAACGTCAACATTATCCATCTTTTTCCAATTTTCAGTATATATCGATGCCCCTTGAACTGAGTAATTAATAATCCTCAAACAAATGAACAATAATTTTGTTTTGAATCATTTTTTTGCCTCTTTCACTATGGAAGATCGTCACAGTCGAAATAGAGAGATTGAAGTGTCAAACCATGGCATGAAATACAGTACAAATGAATGTCTTTGTGTTTCAGAGATGAAAAAGCTTGTGGCACTCAGCTATGATGTCAGACACCCAAGTAGGTACCATTTGGCTGAATCCTTCTGTGTCTTCAATACATTTCTGTGAATAATTCATCCTTTGCTTTTTACCCGTCCTCTACCTCGTCTCTACCTTTTGTGTCTTAGCTCTGAAACAATTCTTTTGTTAGATCCAAATATTCTTTACCTGCATTTGCATCACCTGCCTAACTACTATTGCTGCATCTCATTTGACTCCCTTAGCCCCTACTCCCCTATGAATGCTGAGAGACGCTCTCCTCGGGCCCAAGTGCTAAGGAGAGAATGAAAAGATGCTTTTTTTTTTAACCTCTTTCAAATATTGTCCTTTTTTCTAGTCATCCCACTGAAGTCAGAGTTGGCCTATAAAATTTTGGAGAGAGGCAGAATGAGGTTCTGGCTGCAGGCTGAGGAAATTTCCCCCAACGTCACCTACAAATTCTTTGTTAACGACAAGGAAATGTCTGGAGCTGATGTAAGACACAGTTTTAGTTAAAAAGAATAGTTTGAAAAAAAAAGATGGAGCAAAAGTATGAAAGAAGTTAGCTCTGGGCAATGCACTATGAGGATGATTCAGTAAGCTGCATTTTGTATGGCTGCAAAATGGAAAAGATCTCAAACACTTTTATAAGCGTCTTACATTATTTCATATGTGGCATGAAGCAGCTTTAGTCTTTCAAACGATTTCTTTGCAGTCCATCAAGATGGGCCATGACGTATCTACAGGCGTCATCGAGTTGATCATGGACCACTTTACCGAGGAAAATGAAGGGACATACACCTGCCAGATTACAGATGGAGGCGGCAAAGCACAGAGCTCATTGGTGCTCATTGGAGATGGTAAGAGAAGCTGGTGGACAAAATATGCTACAGTTTGATAAACGTCCTAAGTGTATGTCGGCAACAGAATTAAACATATTTTCATTGATGTTTGTATGTAGTGATAATGAGACGCTCTAATTATTTCTAACTTGTTCATCGATTTTGGTTCATCTAGCTGTACCATTGCGTTGTGGAATTTTTGTTTGGCTTCTGGTAGTTCTTTATGTGATATATGTGCCTCAATTAAGGTTGGAATTCTTACACTGTACATTCAAGGAATGTGTAGTGTAAGAATTCCTGCTGGCTAATTTAAATTATTCTGTGTGTGTGCTTGCATTCATGTGTGTGTAGCTTTCAAGGCTGCGCTGGCTGAAGCTGAATACCAAAGGAGAGAGTACATCAGAGTCAAGGAGGGTAAGAAATACAACATTATTTATTCTATGGGCTCCATGCATCACTTAGACTAAAGCTGGAAGCAATGTATTCACCAGGAGGAGGTGGGTTACATATTTCATTCATATAAAAGAAATAAACCCACATACACAACCTTCAATTTTTTTTTTTGCACATAATAATTTCTATTACACATTTTTTGCTAGTGAGATGCAACATAAGGTGATTCTATTATTTTGTCACCATTTTTTACACCAAGGAAAAAGATGAATAATTGTGCAGCTCTCTTGGTGCGTTCATTAGAATGTACAGATGTGTCTAATAATGTGGCCAGCATTTATGGATGACCACACTTTCATTGTCAGACAAAGGTTAGCACACAAAGATGTGAAATTACTGCTAAATTATTCAGTGGGCTGTTGCTGCAGTTGAGGCAATAAATGTCCAAAAGTCGTTAAACATAATGACGTTTCATCAGTGTTTTGGTGTCCCGTTGCTCTCCAATAGGCCCCCACTTCAGCGAGTTCTTATCCCTTCACGTGGGAGACGACTGCTCAGTCACACTCTTGTGCAAGGTAAATGCAGCCAAACTCAATTATTGAACATTTGCACTCAAAACAAACACAAGGCTCACTTGTGGAGCTCTCTTTAGCCACTCGGCTCAGAGCGGGTACAGGAAATAATGGTCTTCAATGATAACGCCCATGCAGAGACTTAACTGAAATGAGGCTGCTGAGATTATGCCTTTGTGAATAATGTGAAAAAAAAAAAGTTTCGAAGGATATGCATACACTGCAAGTACTACATAAGGTCCTTGTCAAGCTGCCGACATTTAGCAATCGTGTGGTGATTGTTTGTGGTTAGTTTGGGAGCACTACATTATTTTGGCTGACTAACTGCAGGCCACAACTCAGTACGGTGGAAGAAAGATGGAATTTCCATCCGGGAGAGCCAAAGCAAATGCTCAAAGAAAATCTTATTGATCAATTATCAATGATTTAGACAGTCTGAAGTCAGCCACGTTGAAAGCATTAGGAATCAATTTACTTACAAATGGTATTAGTGTTTTTACCCTCTGCACAGTTTCACTGGGAGTGTAACACTTAAAGCTTTCAATTGTTCTGAATAAAGATAAGGTACTTCACATGAAAAGTCACTTGGAATGGTGGCTTAATGGAAGCAAAAGAGAACGTTATACTCATGATCAAACATTTAGAAGTTGTTAAAGGGAAAGAAAGAGACCAAACCTGCCTCTTTATTGGCCATAAATACTCTATTGAGTTAAAAGTCAATTGTCTATTTTTGTGCGAGTGGAATTTCCCCTCAAGTACAGTAATCCTTCGTTTATCACGGATAATTGGTTCTAAGACCACCCGCAATATGTGTCCCGAAGTAGTGTCACCCTTTTTTTAAACATACATACATTGTTTGTGTATCAATAAGTATATATTAAACCATATAAGTGCATACGTTATCATTAGAACATTAAATAATGACTTAAAACACAAGAACAAATAAGGCGGCCCGATCCCAAATGACCTTATAGGTTTAGAATGTTTCAAACATGTAAATACTATATTAATATGTAGTATAAATGACATACAGACAATAATGTATAAATAATATAAATATAAATATAATACGTGTGTGTGTGTGTGTGTGTGTGTGTGTGTGTGTGTGTGTGTGTGTGTGAGTGCGTGCGTGCGTGTGTGTGTGTGTGTGTGTGACATGTATATGCAGCTAAAGTGTACATACTGTAAATATGGTTTTAGAACTATTTAATTATTATAACAGCTTTTTATAACAAGGAACAATACTGTAAATATGTTTTTATAACTCTTATTATATTTTTATAAAAAGGTACAAGTGTACGTACTGCAATTGTGTGGACACTCCCTGCTTTCTGCTGGTGTGTGGGCAACCTTTGTGCCATAATTCCTCAATTTAGAAGGTTTATTTTGAATTTGTGAATTTTGTTTGGGGGGGGGGGGAATCCACGATGTACTGAAGCCGCGATAACCGAACTGCATTGTAGCGAGGGAGTACTGTAATTTCAATGAATTCAAAGAAAGTAAACATTGTAACAAGCCTACAGCAAAGATGTCGATTGTTGAGAACTCTGTTTGGCATGTCAGCATGTTCATGCATTGAAGCTTGAATAATTCAAACTATCTTGCTTCCCAACATGACTTGTAGATGAAGCTTGCTCTTCAACATCCTACTACCATCGCCCGAATGATCAAATTCCACATTTTATGATCAAAAATCGACATATGACTCATGCATACCCCGACCACTGCATGATATGTTCATAGGTTGCCAACTTGAAGAAAGACTCTGAGTTCCACTGGTTCAGAGAAGATGCAGAAATAATTCCTGATGTGAAACCTGACCTGGTATCAGGAGTCTGTAAACTGGCAATTAAACTGGTAAGTTATTTTTAGTTCCTGTTGATGTTCACATCTTTCACTCAATACATACGATGCTCCCGCTACAGTGGCTGTAAAAGGACAGCTAGACTTAACGAATTAATTAAATTTAATTGCGGTTGAGACATGTGGAGATTGGTAAACAAATGCCATCTCTCATTATTTTATTGCTGTCTGTTCTCCAGTTCTCTCTGAAAACATCGGGGCTTTACAAGGCCACCATCAGCGATGCTAGAGGGAAGGACATGAGCCAAATAGACGTTTCTGGAAAAGGTAAACTGAATTACTTACAAGGTTGATTGATGAGGGCAAAAATCAAGAATACATCGCAAAACATGTGAAATCAACTTTCCTCATTAAAACGTGTGAAGGACAGAACATGTTTGAAATATAAGTGTCGCAACTGGCCTTGCCTTCCACTTCGTATTTCATCAAATTTCAAATTCTGTAACTTTTCACCATAATATTTCCATCAACTTTTCTTGTATGTCTTATTTTGTAGTGTTTGAAGAGGCCATAAACCAGATCACCCGACTGGCTGGTAGGTGTCTTCCTGCTTCACATAGCACACACACACGCACACACGCACGCACACACGCACACACACACGCACACACACACGCACACACACACACACACACACACACACACACACTCACACACGCTTGCACGAATTTTCATCATTGGAGGATCAAAAAAAAAAAATCGTACCCTTTTAGTCATGCACTTCTCCATGCTTGTAGACCAAAATTGAATTAGACTTCCCTGATGACAAGCAAAGGTGCTTGGTGACTGTCAGTAGTCCAAAAGTGGCTGTGTGATTTTCCAAAGTGACCTCTCTCACCTCTATCATCACCCACAGGAGTGAGTGCGCATGAGCTAGTGATCCACTGCACCGCCACCGGGATTCAGCTGCAGTGTCCCATGAAGTATTACACTTCAGAGATGAACATCGTCTGGTACCACGGGTAAGGCGCCATTTTCAGTACGAACACCTCTCACCGCTAAGCCCCTGACTGTAATTACTGCTTACCTCTATGACAAAAATCATGAAAACACAGTGTGCTAAGTGTAGGGGGAGAGGTGATCATTTTAAGCCTGCCTGCAAATATATGAGGAGCACAAAGCACCTTGTTTGGTTTCTCCTCTCAAGTCGAAACAAAAACATTACTCTTCGGGACGGCTGCTGCAAGTGCCTTCATTATCCCTGTTATTGGAGCAAAATGGGCTTGTTTTGTAACCAAAATCACACTCGATTATTTTCCACAGAGCAGCGTGGACGTCTTTGCACTTAAAAGCACTCCATGGGGCCCAACAGAGTGAAATGCACAAACAGGTGTAAAGACAACGTGGAGAGGGAAGGCTTGAGGGGACGGTAAAGAATGAAGACACGGGAGGCGGAAGGGTGACACGGGTTAGCGGAGGCTTTTGAGGTTATTTAATTATGCATAGAACATAAATTACGGAGATGAGATTTGTAACCTCTGCTCACGCCTTCTGCGAATGCACATGAGAGCCAATGACAGATAGCAAGAGAAAGAGAAATTGCTCTCCCTCGGCGTAACATTAGGCTGGCATGTAAACATGATTTTCCATTACCTCAAAAGTAGGCAGTACACACACTCTCATATCAACAATAATTGCATACATGTGCACCATCTAATAATCTCTCCCACCCCGTGTCTCTCAACAGTGACAAAAAACTTTGCCTCAGTGACAAGATTGTGATAGGAGGAACACCTTCCATGGCAACAATGGAGGTATGACATTTTGTGTGTATATTGGTGGGTCCATAACTAATTTGGGTTGATGGCAGGATGGCCTCTAAAAATGAAACAAATTTAGATCACTCATTAGTGGGGATAAAAAAAAATTCATTGTGTCTATAAAAGTTAATTAAGTGAATGATCTCTTTTTTTACCCTGTGCCAGAGAGGTAATTGTAATTACCTTTCTGATGAAATAAGCATGAGTTATAGGCGTGCATGTATAATTTAATAGCCAGGCACTGATGAAATGATGGCTTTAGTGTTGATAAGCGGCTGAATGAACTTTTTGATGTAAAGGTGATTGAGCCAACTGAGAAGGACAAAGGGAAGTACTCAATCGTGATTACCGACCCGGAAGACTCACACAAACGGACGCTGGACCTCAGTGGTGAAGGTGATAAAGGGAGTCAGTGCTATTTTGTCATTTGAATTAGAAATGATGCTATTCAGTCTTTGTCTTTTACAGTTTATGACAAAGCATACGCTGAGTTCCAGAGACTCAAGTAAGTATTCAATCCCTAATCACTTTGAAACTTTGAATCAGCATAATTTGGACATGTGCTTTGTTAGCTTCTCGGTGGTGACAAAGTGACTCTCTAGTATCAATATAAGTGAAACCACAGCATGTGGCTTATCAATTTGTGTATGATATGACTCGGTTTGAAATCAAACAAAAACAATGGAAGTCCAACAGCTTGAGTGTGACATGCAAGGTACATGCTCCATTTTTAACATCAATGAGGAAAAAAAAATGGTGCTAAAAACAATAATCACGAAAAAGACAGTGGAAAGCTCCCAAATCCCTTTTCTAATTACGTACCAATGAGAGGCGTTCAAGCGCAACATTTCACCTACATGCTGGAGCAAGTGTCCCACCCTGCTGGCTGTTTATTGAGAATCAAGATGGAACAAGGAGAGCAGAGCTCCCCGAGCCATCTGGTTCTCAGGCTGACCTCTCACCCAGCCTGCTGCTCTAATTGGCCTCTTCCAATTATTATCAAAAGGAAAACAACTTTGAATATCAGAGAAAAGTACATTCTAATTGTGGTTTGGCTATTGGACTAAAATATCCCCTGGTAATTCATCTGATACTTTTTCCGACCCAAGCGTGTAGAGGATAATTTAATTTGGCCAATGGCCATGAAGGGAAGCAGAATGCAACCAACTAGAATGAGAACAATCTGTCATCATTTTGGATCATTGGTTGAAAGATAAAGCCAGTGACGACGAAAATATGAGTGTCGTTTGAAGTCAAACACATATAAAGCGTCTTTCAAAATCACGGGGACTCCTTTTCTGCATAAGGATGGTAAAATTTTAAGATCATTTGATCATCAATTGCCCTGACTAAAGGCATGTATCCGTTATCTTTCAATTCAACGTTGACCTTGCTGTATTGGATTAGATAACCATTTCAATTATATACTGTTACTTAGACAAGGGTAGTGCTTTGACGTGATAAACCTAAACAGGAGAGTCATCTATCTAAATGTCATCCAATGAATTAGAACTGCAGTAACTTTATTTGAAGACTTTTTTTGTTTTCTGTAAGTAAAGTGAAGAGCTTAAACAATTTGTTTTTCTTTTTAGGGCTTTAGCTTATGCTGACAAGAGTGAGTGTGCATCTTTTCATTCTGTTCAATTATCGTCTTTTGGCATGATAATGCTGTTTGCTAAATGACAGTTTTATTCCAGATCGCGGTAAAGTGATTGGAGGTCTGCCAGACGTCGTCACCATTATGGAAAAGAAGGTAACCTGGCGCGATAGAGGCCTTTTTGTTTGGATGCAATAAGAGGGTATTAGTCAGATTACGTTACTAATCCTCGTTTCCATGTCACTAGACGCTGAGTTTAACGTGCACAGTGTGCGGGGACCCCAAACCGCAAGTCTCCTGGCTAAAGAATGGAGTGGAGGTCGAGCGTGATGATCAGGTAAAATAATAAATGGAGAAATAAATGAGCAGAACCTCCACTTCCACGCAGTGCACATCAACCATCAAACCGACATCTTCAAAAAAGCGGTTGCTCTGTTTATCATTACTATGACCGTATCTGTTTTCACATCGTCTGTTTCAATCACGTTTTTTATATCTTCAAGCACACTCTGAATGTATAATTTCAAGAGCAGAGTCTGTGTTGGAAAAAAACAATCAGAACTGAAAGCAATCGAGGTTACACAGCCTACTTGATGATGAGGTTACCAACGTAGTAAGCATGTTCAAACAAAACAAAAATAAACCCAGCCTTGCTTAAATCATCCATTCCGTGTTCCCAGTCAGTCAGTCTTTATACATTATCGGCATCCCAGCGGCTCCTGCTGCCTTTGAAGATTTAAGTTAAAGAAATGGCAGCGATCCAGGAGGAATATATGTTTTGAAAGTTTGCCCCTCGTCTTTATTCATTCCCTCACCTACTAACAACGCGTCTAAAACAAGAACTGATGTCCTTGGTGATATGTCTGCTAAAACTCAGGGGTGCCTTCCCTCAACACAGCTACCGTCAAATGCTTTTGAAGCTAAGTATTGGGAAAACACAAAGAAAATGCATTTAGACAGTACATAGGACACATGCGGAAATTATAGCTACTTACATGTTGACTAAAGCAGTTATGTTTCAAAGTTTGAAAACACACAGAATGAAAGACTCATTTTTGATACCGCTTGTCCTCATTAGGGTAAAGGTTGAGCTGGAAGATTTCCCAACAACCTATGGGTGAGAGGCAAGGTACAGCTAAAACCAGGCCTGGATTGGCCCAAAGACAAAAATATGTATATTTTTATGTATAAAGCGAAAACTTTTTGAAAATGTTTCCTTGCAAATTAATGAAACAGTCTAGTTGTGTTTTTATTGGTCATTTAGAAATACAGTCTTGACGTTACCGGTATTTAAATACTGACATTCACATGGCTTCACGTGGCACTGACACTATGAGTGGGAACTCAGACAGCTACTATATTGATATCTGACGTTGCTTTATTGACTTGTGCTGGAAGGGACCCCAACTGTGCACAAATATCACCAGAAATCTAGTTCAATATTATTTATTGTTTTTTGTTTGAGGTTCAACATAAAGGTCCCAAGTTGACAATTTCAACATTTGTTTTCCGTGTTTCAGTACGTGGTCTCCCTCGACCAGGGTAAGTTTGCCAGCTTTACAATCAGAGGTGTTTCCATGGAGGATTCCAGCAAATATTCCATGATTGTCCAGAACAAATACGGAGGGGAATCTGTGGATATTGTGGTGAGTGTTGCTGTACCGCAAATCACTGGAGCCTAATGAAATATTTTGTAATTTAGAGCTGTGATGTATACTATTATATCTTGTTTGAACCTGCAAGGTGGTTCGATTCCACCTCCGGCCCTCCCTGTGTGGAGTTTGCATGTTCTCCCCATATCCCAAAGCGTGGGTTTTCTCGGGGCACTCCGGTTTCCTCCCACATCCCAAAAACATGCTTGGTAGGCCGATTGAGCACTCCAAATTGTCCCTAGGTGTGAGTGCGAGTGCGAATGGTTGTTTGTCTCTGTGTGCCCTGCGATTGGCTGGCAACCAGTTCAGGGTGTCCCCCGCCTACTGCCCGATGACGGCTGTGATAGGCTCCAGCACGCCCGCAACCCCCGTGGGGACTAAGCGGTTCAGAAAATGGATGGAGGGATGCAACGTGCAAGGTTGAAATGAAACTAACTTTTTGTCCGAATTTCTTCAGGTTTGCGTGTACCGCCAAGGTGAGAAAATCCCCGAGGCAAAACCAACCGTGACAGCCAAAACAATTATCCCTCCCAAAATGCCCATTGAAATGCCTCAAACTCCGATCCAGCCTGCCCGCTCCCCTTCTAGCCCTACCCCTCCCAAGGTAGCACCTGGAAGAGGAGTGAAGAGTCCCACACCCACTCGAAGGAGGTTTTAAATAATTACGACGTCGGAAAACTGGTGCTCATTTTCTTGAAATTAAATAGACTGAAAACTGTGACATTAATTAGAGTTGGAGAATCATTTAAAAAATTCTACTAAGTGTATGATCATATCAGAACATTTCAATAAAAACGAGTGGGATGTTTCAAACTGTGGAAAAAACATTATATCATTCAACAACAACAACAAAAATCATGTCACAGCACGATTTAATTCAAAACAACCCAAATAAAAACACTTGAATACAAAAGTGACCTGTTTTAATTCAACTGAAAAGCAGCACGCTCCAAATCCACAGTTCCAAAGTTTACGAGCCAAGTAATCATCTACCTTTTTTAATTATTATCATCAATCATTGTTGAGTCCCATCAGGTAAAGATAATGTGTTTGTTGAGTGCACAGTCTGTGCCTTGCTTGCCTCCGACCATCAGTCAGTAGCGAAAGGATGGAGGCAGTGAAGGTATCACTGACAAAAAGATGGCTGAGATTCGTGACTCGTGAGCAACTGAAGAGAAAGGCGCAGGCGTGACACTTGCATGCGGCAAACAAACACAAAATGAAAGATTGCGCTTTGCAGCATGTCGGGACACTAGATGGAATGAGAGTGAAGCAACTCCAGCCAAGGCGACAATCAACAATGTCTTGCGCTCTGTTGGTGGTCTGAGAGGAGTCAGCACTGAGACGTGATGATTTGTGCTCGTACCAAACGCAAAAGGACGTGAAAAAGCAGACTTGCATTGAATGCATTCAATCTGCGCGCGCGTAAACCTCAGAGATTTGAATCATTTTTTATGTTTGGCTGATCATCTGCTGTGGGATCGTTTCACTGACTTTTTTTAATTTGTACATTTTTGATCATCAACAAAATTACTTGGAATCAAACGTTACCATGGCGACCAATTTTCAAAACAAAACTAATCCCAAAATAATTTAAAGGGACTCAACTCTATAGGGAATGCAGACAGGGCACGCACGCACACGCACGCATGCACACGTATGACTACAGACAGACGGCAGCTATCTAAATGGAATAGCTTGCCAGGACTGATAGCATGAAATTGTGTTTCCAAATATAACACCGTGTCATTGGAGTGCGTGTGCGTGTGTGGGAGTGTACGTGCGCGGGTGTGAGCGACAATATGAGAGTGTGGTGTAGGACTTCAGAAAGCATGTCATCCCACAGTATTCCTTAAGGGGGCACTATTGCAACACGCACAAAAGTTCATGAGGTTTGGATAAGTGCGCACGCACGCACGCACGCACGCGCACGCACGCACGCACGCACGCACGTCCTAATTAAAACAGTGCTGTTCAAACAATGACATGGCAAACATTTTGTGGCAACGCAGACATCCCAATTTTTAAATACACAGAGAGCCATTTGAGTTGTGAAGGACAATTATTGCGATGATAATATTGATGACACCTGATTTTCGGAGATGCCCAGGAGGCCGTGTTAATGGATGCAATCCTTAATGAATAAATGAGACTATACAGTGCAGTCAGTCTTTTTATGGAACAAACCTCTACAAAACATTTTTTTATTGTTGTTTATTTCTTTCACTCCCCGTGACTCTTCTGACTATTGAACCTCCAACAGCAAAAGCAGGTACTATCAGTTAGTATTTCTAGCACCTGCTCCAATCTTGCTAAATTTATACAGTATTATGAACAGTGACAATGCATGAATATTTAAGTTGTTGTAATGTTGACTCATCCAACAGTTCCATAGCTCAACTACAGACAAACTGAACCCTATATTACAATGGACATAGTAAGTCTGTCTCCTAGGCTTTCTGCCTCTCACCTCGATCCGTCTCCATATTTCATTTAGTCCCCATCCTCCCTCCCTCCCTCTTTTTTTTCTTTCACTCATTCTCCAATCACTGTGAAATTGCAAGGCGGCTGGTCGGGGTCTTTTTCTGACAGAAATTTGGTAGAGATCAGAATCACACATTCCTGCGTTCTTTTCCCAATTTAAATGATTTTGCCGCTTCACGGGAGTGCATGCACACATGCACGCACACACACCCACACACACACACGCACGCACGCATGCACACGCACACACACTGATGGTGTGGCTGTCAATACATGTCCAGAATGGATATCCACAGTTGAGTCAAGGGTTTCATTAAGGTATACATTTTACATTACTCTTAGCATGTATACTCCAGGTCACATTACTATTAGGGCTATCAAAAAAGTTGTATTATTTTACAGATACATTTCAAACCCAAACTCCAAGTTTTCCCCTTTAATGTAATCACTCTGAAGTATGTGATTGTAACCTCAACATTTGACATCAATCAGAGCTGCAGAGAAATTCTCCAAGAATTCATGGTAGAGAAGGTTGGGAGACCATAGGAAACCATTCAACCCCCAGAATCATATTGCAGCATCCCATCTGGTCCTGAGATTTCATATGCCAGTAAGTAGCCTGCTAATGACCAAACAGATGGACAAACAACACCCAATTGTGAGCTCTATGAATGCTTTTTGCCTTTATTAATAGTTCCTAATTGATGGAAGTCTGTGCACTACTTAGCGGCATTCTGGTTTTTATGATCGTAACAGCATTGCTCAATTAACAAACGTAAGGCTAGCCCAAAACCTTTGCATAGAAACTATAAGCATGTAAAGCATACTAATCCTTAGAAACTCCCGTCAGGTGATGCAATACATTTCTACAAAACTAGAAATATGAACAAAATGACATAAATGTTCAGTGTCAATCAAAAAGAAAAATCAAATCTTATGCTGTTCTATTGTCTATAGCTTGTCTTTCCTCAACATTGTGTTTAGTTTCTTTCCAGATTTTTTGCAATGTATCACTTTTGACGCCTCTGGAAAAAAGCAATGCAGTTCCACAATCAGCATGTCATCATGTGCAAGTCACACAGCCAAAGCAATTTTTTTGCGTGAAGTGAAGGTAGTACACCGGGATACTGTCAAGTATGTTCTGTGCACCACATGTACTTCTTGACTCTTAACGCTGAACTGCCAGGCCACACAGTGCATGCCCTTCGACTTTTCCAAGATTTCAGGTGTAAATTCAGAAGAAGAACTATAATTACCTGCTTTAAGCTCAACTTTTCACCTGTCTCATCATTCCCTCTGTAGGGGTAAAAAAGATGAATACATTCCTCCGTCAAAAAAGTATGTTCCTATAGGCCACAAAAAAATGCCAAAGCACTACCTTTATATAAGGTAGGAAATTTCCCTGTCTAAACGAAGCTACCACGTTGTTAAAGCATGCCTTTAATATTGGCATTGGCACCAGTTTGTGGGAGTTTTAGAGCATAAAAACTGAACAGCGGAGATTTCTAAAATTATTTGTAAATCATAAATGTAGCCTTTGACAGTATTAACATTTGAAAAGCAGAATTCTTTGAATGTTGACCTTTATTAATCAAACGCAAGTGTTGGGTGGATTTTTACTTAATGTTCATCAAAATGGCCTTGCATGACTCAGTAAGAGGCAGTCAGACATACAAAGTGTAACCACCCTTTTGAAAGAAGGCATGAAAATAAAAATGCATGCAAAATATTTCTTGAAAGCCTTTAGGGGAAAAAGGTTAGGGTTAGAAGTTAGGGGTTAGTGTGTGGGTTCAGCTGACAGGGTTGTTGGTTAAGTGTCGTAGTACCGTTTCAAACTAAAGTCATCTTTTCAACTGAGGGTTAGGGTTTTGAAGTATGGTTTTAAATTAGGGTTTGGGTTTTGTAGTAGGATTTAAAACAAGTGTTAGGGTTTCAAACTAGGGTTAGGGTTTCATGGTAGGGTTTCAAATTAAAGTTAGGGTTTCAAACAAGGCATAGGGTTGGGTTCCGGTTAGAGGTTTGGGTTAGTTAATGTCTCATTCATTAATTGGGTCCTGTATTTCATCCAAATAAAAAATGACATCAAAAGAAATAAAAGGCAAAGATTGAGGAATGACAAAATCAACGAGTGAAAGGGTGTGAACAATTGAAATTGAAAGTGAGACAGCGTATGCGTGTGCCGGTATGCGTAAACGTGTGCGCGCGAGCGCGTGTAGGCACTGCGGATCTTCTTGACAATGATTAGCCATGACAGAGGAAGTGTACATGCTGCCTGCCAAAAGCAATTGTGCACATTTACACGCACGCGTACGCGCACACACGCCTCGAGTATCATAAGGGTCAGCTATTTTAGTGTTTTGCATCCGTGTACTTTCAGAGGAAGGTATCAACGCACGCGCGCGCACATACGCACACGGTATTCGATCTCAAGTTTTTAATCTCTTAGCTGACGATCAGAAAGTGTTTGACTTGGTGAAGGGTGGCCATGATGAATTGATTTTAAATCAATTTTGTGGTAGAGATGGATCATCTGTTTAACAATGTATTTCCTTTTTTTTTTTTTTTTTTTTTTTCAATTGAGGTAGGGTTGCATCTTTGCGCGTATTCTTCAAGCAACATTATTGGCTTTTACTTTGGAGAAACCAGCAGAGGGCACAATTAAGTCTCATCTAATTTGAGGAGTAAACAGGTTTCAGCAAAATGGAAGACAGCAAACTACTAGCAAACACATTTTTCATTTATATAGGAGTACATAATTCCTACAGAGAGAACTGTTAAAATTCACAAAAAGTAAATGCACCTTACACCTACGGTATTTAAAAAAAGAATAGAATCTCGCTTACCATATTGTAAAATGTGCAATGAAGATGCCTGACCTTGCCAAATCAAGCACATCAGTTAATGTAAGATACTACCTCAGGAATTAATCCTAGTAGTTTGCTCTGTTGTTGAACTCGATCCTGCCTCTCTCATGTTGATAAATAGGCTCAACAAATTATTAGGAACACCTCTCAGAGTGCATGGTAACTATAAGCACATGAATACAATTAAATAAAAAGTATTGTGTTATTATTTCTAAAGGCAGATTCTTTTGATTCTTATTACATTGTGCAAAGGTACTCAGTATTGACTGATAAATCTACTGTGTGCGTGAATTATTCCCAGAGCAGCAAGTTATATTTGGAACATTTCAATACAGCACCAAAGAGATCAGATTTTTGTATGCACGTTAGCACCATGAAGAGTGAATTGTGTGCTATGCTTGACTAAGCACCATAGATGCGAAAAGACGTGCAGTGCCCGAGGCCAGTCGTCTACAGGAGTCAAGCTATAGAACCTATAGAACATCTGAAGAGACAGTTGCAAGGCAAAGGGAAAACATGTCCCCAGATGCCAGGTCTCCCGAGTCCCGTGCTCGTGCATTTAAATAATATAGCGGTTCTTTTTTGTAATACGCAGAGCTTCATACATGCCATAAAACAATGTGAAAAATGTTAGAACGTTTTCAAAAACCTTTATTTGAATTTTTGTTACCATTTCAAACAGAAAAAAGGAATTTCACACCAAAATGATAAGTTGTTTTTTTTAAATCTTAAAATATGAGCCAACTAACCAGGTTTCTCTGTGAACGTGGAAATCAATCAAGCAAGCCCACAAAATAGCTTGAAACATTTTCAATTAAGTCTTTGGCAACAATGCATCCCAATAATTACATTTCAACAATGAAATTTGATGAGTCCCTTTGTTTGGTTAGCACATGGAAAGAAAGAAAGAAAGAAAGAAAGAAAGAAAGAAAGAAAGAAAGAAAGAAAGAAAGAAAGAAAGAAAGAAAGAAAGAAAGAAAGAAAGAAAGAAAGAAAAAGACAAGACATTCATGTCTGACAATTTGTTCTTGATTTGTAAAAAGACATGGTGCACTCAGAACTTTCATGGCCCCTTTTTATGAGGTATGATTTGAACTTAGACCAACGGGCTCTGTCCCTGAACTTTCAGGTCAATTAGCAAATCTAATCATCCGCACAACAAGGTGACCTTTTCCCCCGTCAGAGTCACAACAGATACAACAGCACAGACAAAGCAACAGGTGTGTTAAATAAATAGAAAAATGAGCACAAGTCTCTTACTCGAGTTAATAAACAGATCGTATGATTTATGCGTAGCTTCACAATCAAAGCATTAGCTGAAATATGCAGCACCTCCTGCCAATTTTCAATTTTCTCAGCCAAGCCCGTAAGATGATAAAGCCTCTTTCATTTGGCACCTGCTGCTCTCAGGCTCAGAAGTCACAATGACAAGTGACAAAAACACATTGACTGCTGTCACACGGCACAGACAGAAATAAGAGGCAAAAAGATGACTTGGAAATGTGACTTCACCTCTCATCACCGCAGGACAGACATGATAGATTAAAGTAGATGCGGCCTCCGTCTATCTGATGATTCATTTTCTACACGCGGTTGCAGATCAACGGGTTCGGCGATGCAAGTTAACATCGTGTAAGGCTAGCGGCTGTGCAAAGAAAATTAAAGACATCAAATAAAATCAACCAACGTTCATATTAAAATAGGTAATTACACACACTCACTGGCTAAGCAAAATTTATAGCCGCATAATCTAAGGAGGTATTTGGTCTACTGCATAGTCATTATTTTGGTGTACTTTATTTATTTCTAATTTATTTAGCTACGGCAGAGAGGATCTGATTATGAGGCCATGTGGCTTTACACCAGAGCAAACTACACTTAATAAAATCTTGTGTTCTAATTCAACATTTTTATGTGGAGAATTCATTGATGAAGTACACTTGCAACTGTATTACGATTTGGGGAAAACTAGTCAATATGAGAAAATATTGTTTCCAAATTGCTATGAGGAAATGAGCTGGATTACCCAAATTGGCATAATTTAATAAAATAATCATGAATGGAAAATAAATAAATAATAATAATAATAATAATAACAATAAATATGTGAATAAAACACTTTTCCTACTCAGAATAGACATTTAAAAACCAACTCTTCTGTTTTAGCCCACTTCTCGCTTCAGCCACTAGACCAGAGGTGTCAGACAAAAGGCCTAGGGGCTAGATCTGAACCCATCGCATCATTTTATGAGGCCGAAAAAAAGCAAACAAGGCATGTCAACTTCTATGCTGCTTGCTAAAATCTATACCGAAATTTGTAATTGCTACTTGTAATAAATACGAACATTGATTCCAAGCATTTTCTTGTTACGAATATGAGGAGGTGATATAATCTCACATTCAAAACAGCCGTCCACGGCCCTTACGGTGTCCATAATGACAATGCAGTCCACGACAGAATGTGTTTGACACCTCCTGCTAAACCCAAATGTACAGTTTGTCTGCTTCACAGTGAATAACATCCAACCTTTTCATTCAGATAATCAGTGACCCGACAGAATTGGAGCCATGACTCCTTTGGGGATCTGAAGTAAAGTTTGGAAAAAGCTGCAGTAAAATGACAAATGCCATGTGAAATGTTCAGGCGCTGTTCCCACTATCACGTGATCACTCAAGTCACAGATAGCCACTAAAAGGTTAGTGTTTGGCCCAAAGGTAATTCCGGTGGATGTACTTCTGACGTCAAGCCAAGAGAAAGAAAAGGACACACACCTTTAGGAAAGTGAGCAACTCAGATTGGATCACCAAAGACTGATTTCTTTTTTTTCTATATCAAAGTGCCACTGATTTTAAAACCTCACGTCTTGGTCTGTGTCTCTCTCTGCAAGTGGTGTTTCCCTAACATGCTGCCACGTTGAATATCTGGCATCACACGGCTCAGACGAGCAGCGAGCAAAGGACGGAACAAACAGACAGAGGAGTGTAGGAGAGTGGAAGATGAGAGCGGACTCAGGAGGCTCTTCCCTGAAGGAATCCTTCATTCGCTGTCACATGCGCACACACATGAGACGAGGGAGCGAGATAGCAAAAACATAATTCAGCCACTCTGCCAACTGTGCAGGCTGCCAAAATGATAATCATGCCCCAATCCCTGCAATGATGCCAAAACGCGCTGCCATTTTCCAGTTTAGGCCATAGGCCAATGCAATAAGTACATAACAGCATTTCAGTGTTTCCCCAAGATATGTTTTGTGGTTGTGTCAAAGGCCCCCGGGAAAAGAAAACAAAAAACATGTAGCTGTGTTACTAAACTCGGCATTGAAAGAGATGATGAAATTCTGGGACAGCGAAGGGTGTGCCAATAAAGTGATTAAACAAGTGATTAAACCTGAAGCAGCAAAGGTTTTAATCTGTGCTGATTTTATCATGGGACAGATGCACCCTACCTGATAATGACTTACAGGCTGATGCACTCCCGCTCATCTATTTGTTTACAGTTATCATCATCAGCAGCTTAATGATAGCACTCTGATCATTTCTTCACGTATGATAAAGATATAGGAATCTCACGGATGAGATCATTTTGTTTTATCTCATATAAAATGCTCCTGTACAAACTTTTCCACCTCTCCTCCACACCTTATTGGAATGTGGAATCATTGTACAATGTGTTCACAACTGTGTGTCTGTCTGGACCAACTTTTGATCGTTTGGGATTTTTCTTTATAGTGAGGTTTTTTTAAAAATTTAATTTCCTTTTGAGTTTTCTTTCTTTTTTTGTTTTTTAGAGAATTTAGTTGATTTTTTTTCCATCATTTTTACAGCAAGTCTGATAGTTTGTATTAATTTTAGTGGTAACAACTAGCTTTGTTTTAGCATAATTTTTATTACTTTCAGTATTTTTTATTAACACAGGGAGTGAAGGTATTTGTCAAGTGCGGGATAAAAAAAAAAAAAAAAAGTCAAAAACAATGTGCAACACATGAAGAATAAAACAAATGCAGGTACTACACTGAATAACAGCCAATGGAAATGCAAGTGCAATAAGGGCTGAGCAAAGTACAAGTTCACAAATAGTGAGGCAGGACTGACTGGAGTGAGGGTGGGATTCAAATTGATCCACTTGTGGACAGTCACTCTGGACTGGGGCTGTGGCCTGAAAGTAGTTCGGGATCTTTGCACGAGAAACTCAATGCATGGGGCGCTAATTATAAATTAGCCCAATGTTACGTAAGAGTGGGTCAGAAGTGTGCAACGGCTCACATTTTAGGAAAAGGCAGATAACAAAAGATTGACTTCACTGTTTAATTTCACACTTGATTGGTGGGCAGTCACTGCACAGAGGGTCTATTATTTGTATACAGACGAGTGGGGGGGAAGCCATTTTCCTTTATATGTCCCCTTCCATATAGGTTTCCATTCCTTCTGCATCGCAATGCCTCACCAAGAGTACATTTTTCGAATGTTATTTCAGGCACTGAAGTCCTTAATAACTGTTGAATAAGATATCCCAACAGTAATCACACCATACGTATATGTTCAATTCTGATAACTGCAAAGCAAAATCGCTCATTTTGACAAGGTACTGTATCTTGCCATCTATTTCCTGTCACTTAAAAAATATATATAATAAAGTGAGTAAAATGCCAGCCAGGCATGATGTGTGACAAATATTGGCATGTTCTAACGTCGTGCTTATATTTGTTTCCTAGACTAAGAAAGTTATTGATTTATTTGTGGTGGTGGTACCCGCATGTTAATGGGCAAATTTCACCTTTTGCTGCCAGTCATTCATTACTAAGGCCCAACGAAGCAAAATGTACTTTTGTCTTAATTGTGCATCTGAAGGGCACTTTCTATATTATCCCATTTTTAAATTATGCTCTTATATGATTCACATGGGGGAACATGATTTTTTTTCTCGTCTCCTGTCATGGATTTCATTGAGGCTGAGTAAAACCCCACAAGTGAATGTTCACTGTGGTTGCTCTGGCATGAAATTAAACAATTCTACATGTGTTGTGCACCATCTCTTACATGTTTTGTGTGCCAGATCCAACATGATCTCCCCCAAAAAATCTCAGCTGTTCTTATCACAGTAATTGGAGAAGCTACTTTACATTTGTTTCATTAATCAGGTGAGTGGAAAACGTTTTCTTTTACAGTGTTGAAACTAGGAACCAGGTTTAGGGTTTCAATGATTTAATGTTTGAAATATCTTTAGTTTTGAACTTTTTAACTTATTTGAAAAAAACAATTATCTAGAACTGTCATAGAAAAATGTGAACATTATGAACATATTTTGTGTTTCAATCCAATGAAGGCCATCAATTCTTCTATGGTGACATTAAGCCTTGTTTTACAGTCTGATTAACAGGGTTGTTTTTTGAAATCTAAGAAAACGCAGCATCTTCGAACTAAAGTGAACTGCCATTCAGAACCATTCATTAGCCCCAGAAGGAGCGTATTCACGAAAACGTTCACGAAGCAAAAATGCGCTACGTTCAGTTCATGCTCGACCACAATATGAACAAGTTCAATGCGGGCAGTCTCCAAGTTCCCCCCCTTCATGTTGCAGATGTGCTGGGAGTGGAGTAGATCCAAGTTTGGGTCATTTATCACAGAGCTTGCAAACTCCATGGAGACAAATGCCGACACATCACAACTAATGTGCTATCTGTGAAAAGTGTCGCAGTGTGAAGAGGATACAACACACGAGAGAAGTATAATCATGCAAACTGCACACTGGAAGGTTTTTGCTGCTTTGAGCCCAGGACGTCACTGCTGTGTTTCCATCACGAACAAACACATCACCTTATTATTTATTTTTTATTCACCTGTCAGTACACAGCCTCAGAAACTTGTGAGACCAAGGCACCACACATTGCCTAAGTGGTTGTATAAAAACTTTATTCTCAAATAATATCTTCAAAATAGCTGATAGTGTGAGTCAGTCTCCTTGACAACAGGTTAAGAGGCGGCATTCACAAACGGTATGCTTGCACACATTAGGACTCCTCACACTATTTATTTCTCACTTTAGATCATTTATCAGAGGACATTAATGTAGGAAAGGAGGATTTGAAACATTGCAGCAGAATCTAAATTAAATGGGAGCCTCCATAATGTGTTCATTTGTTACCATTTAATCCAGTGGTTGCTTTTTGTTTGGGCCAACATGAAATGTGAAAATCTGCGACTGCAACTATTGTTTGTAGTTACAAATGGATTGAGCTACTCTTACACAAGAACACATTAGTAAAGAAGCCATCGTTTACTCATCCATGATTCTGATGACAATAAAATTTAAAGTCTTGGCTCACCACACCGTTTTCAACAAAACTTTACTCTATGATGTATTAAATACTTTTATTCATTTTCATTTGATTTCAAACTGTGGAGACAATAGGACCACTTGAGTCCCCCGTCCATTTGAATCGCCTTCTCTTTGCTTATTAGTTTCCATAAACTAAAACAAACTTTTTTGGGGGCTCATTATTGTTTTATTCCATTTTTGTTTCACTATCCAGCCTTGGTCTGTGATCAACGGGGCAATATTCTCGTATATGGTCACTACAACAAATTTTCATGGTGGCCCAAGACCTTTGTACTTCTTTATCATGCCATTGCTATTGTATTGCAACATATATTTATATTTACCACTTGGTTTGCATGTTCCTGTGTAAGAGCAACATCAGTCATTGTGATCATTGATCCTGGCTCAAAATCATTTGATATGGGCCATAATACCAAAAACATTGATTTATTTCAATAAACATGTTTGCCAATCTACATCATTGATCATAAAAAGTACAGCATGTTTAATAATATGTATGTAGATTTTTTTTAAACAAACTCTCCATAAAAAATAGATTTCTGTACAAAAATGTCTTTTCTGTTGCACCTACTTCAAGTTAAGCGGCACATAAGGATGGCTAGTCGACAGAAAATGATGATGAAGATGAACACTGCCGTCTTCCTGAAGGACCTCCCATGTTTTAAAAAACATTTGTTGAAACAATCGTGTCATAAATGAGCCACTTGCAACTGGAGTGGGTTAAGGCCATTTTTAAGTCCTGAAATAAGGAAGAAAACATCTTGCATTGTATTTCTGATTCATTAGTGCAACAATCAAGCAGATTCCATTTCCAAGATGGACACGCTCACAATACGAGGCTTCACCTCGGGCAGAAACATTTCAGACAGTGAGCTTCAGCTTTTGAAAGAAGAATCAGAAAGTAAGCAGTGCCTTTTGTGCATCTGCAAGCCAGTAGAAGTGAATGTTATTTATCATATTTCTTGAACCACTGATAGATATTATGGATGTCTGGAGAGGACTAAAATCTGCGGAAACCAGCAATTATGTAAAAAAAAAAAGCATTTAGAAGAATTAATTATTGGTATGTAATCCACCAAGACAATACAAATCCCTCAAAATTTAAAGCAGCAAATAACTCAATCACTTTGCTGCAAAAATGGACTTAGCCCACTCTAGTTTAGAGGCTCAAATATAATTCACACAAAGAAAAATAAATACAATATCATTGTAATGTGTACTAAAAAGCAAAGCAACGTTATTACATTACGACCATTACATGAATTGAAGCAAGGTGACAGTCAATCAATTTGAAGCAAGCACATTCAAACACATGACAAATTTGTCCAAGATAGAAGTTTCAGAATAGGAAGACACGAGGAACATCTAATCTGATTAGTAATTGGTGAGAAATTTAAATGTTTGATGTAAAAAAAATAAAAATAAATCTATCAAACTCAGTGCTTCACCACATCTCAATGCTGGCTGCTGAGAGGAAAATCTGCTGCTTAGTAATTGTTCTCACTAGATAAAAACAAACTTAAAACTTCAGATAGTCGCTGCAGGCAAGAGACCCTATTATGGTACGAGTAACCTTTGTGGATGCGCACACACTCACTGTGCATTTACCTCAAATTCTGCGGGTGCACGAGCTCCTAAATGTAACGTCTCGCAACGCAGCTCTAATCTTTTACAGGGCAGAATAAACAGGAGTCCACATTTTTTTTTGTGATCAGGCGCACTAGGAGATCAGCCGTGTGCCATCAGCAGATAAAAATAGACCTTTTATTATGCCTGTGGAAACCTAGCAGCCTCTTAATTTCTGCCTCCATTATGCCCTTTTGGCTCTGTGGAAAATCTCAAATGATTTAATGAGATCAATTCAGGGAGCCACTGAGTGCATGCCAGCATGAAAAATCAAAAGAAAAAAATGTAAGCCACAGTTTTGTGATGAGGCATTGTTAGTAGTTCTGTTGTGGGTGGCACGCTTTCATCCCAACAGCAGTGCCATTCACTTTAAGGTTGCTAAGATTTACATATAGATTTGTTTTGCGTTAATACGAATACACGTGTTTCCTCAGTTTTGCTCAAAATGTATAATCTTCTCATGCCAGACGGTTTTTCAATAGAGGTAATTGATTTCTTTCTCAAATTCTTAATTAACTTTTTTTAATTCAATGTTTTACCAGGTAAGCCAATTGAGAACATTTTCTCATTTACAATGGCGACCTGGAGGCAAGGTGTGTGAAGTGTCTTGCCCAAGGACACAACAACATGTGACAGAGGTGGGATTGAACCGCCAACCCCCCGGTTTCTAAACCACCCACTCTACTGCCTGAGCCACAGCTGCAATAATGTTCAAGATTATTATGGACTGGGGATGGACTCCATTCAAAAAAAATACGACAAAATGTAAAGTTAATGCTGACAAAGTCATGCAGGTTAAAGAAAAAAAGCCTGAAGTACAACCCTAATGTGAGAACGCTGCATGCAGAGTGTGAACCTAGCCTGCAGACAGTGCAAAGCCAAAACTGAGGACGATTACATCAAAACTCAACGCAGCATCTTTGACAAGCTTGCGAATCATTTTAGACACTTGGATGATGATGCTGGATCATGAAATATAGCGTTATAACGTTTTGATTTCAAATGTCAGGCAAGCTTCTGTTTGCGGCAGTGAAAAAAACAAGTTCATTCCTGTAAATGTTATGTCTTAACTTTGTAGCATATTCAATTGAATATTGGTTAAAAGGGAGTTGACCTCATTGACACCTTGCAGTGCGTGCATCTCAAATTTTTGCTTGTAAGTCAAAGCAAAACAAATTAAAATGAAATTGTGGCTGAATGACTCATGTCTCACAAGGCTCCTTAGTCGGGTCATTTGTATCTCAAGGCACTACTGTAAAATTATTTATCGCGCTGCACTTTTCTATCACTGTGTTTTTAATATTTTCACATTTTTGTTTACGCTTGTGTGACAAAGTGAGGGGTATCAGTAATGTGACTCACCTTAGGAATAGATAGAATTTTGATAGAACGTTAATAGAACTAAACTGGATCACTCCCAGAGGCGAGTTTAGGCATGAGACTTGACTGATTCATTGAGCGTTACAGAGTTTGTTTCTCGCAATCTGTTTGGAAAACTCAACTTTTTAAAGATACGCTGCCTTGTATTGATTTGGAGGCTGAAATACAGCAATAAACAGCTTGTTTGTTTAGATAAATTGCACCTATAAGTGATAAAGTCTCACAGGCTGTGTGCTCTTTAAAGTTGTGTGTGTGTGCGTGTGTGTGTGTGTGTGTGTGTGGGGGGGGGTGCATTAAAAGATGTGAAATGGGTGGCGCATGAAAGTGGAAGTGGTGGAGCATTAAACACGTCTTTTTAAAGACTTGCTTGTTTCTGAAAACTTCTACTGTCTACTACTTTTAATGAAGTCGACTGTATTCTATGTCATCTCTGTGTGCTATTTGGGTGAGCATTAAGAGTAACAGCAGTGTTCAGTATGAGGTTTCAGAAACAGGGACGATCAATAACACAACATGGTGTCGGTAAACACGGGAGGTCCATAGGTAAACTCGTCTTAACTTTCTGGGTGGGCTAGAACGTTGTCACGGCAACAACAAAAAGCAGGGTAAAGCAGGTGCTCGCACCTTCAGCGGGCATGAAATATAAATGTGTATATACAAACACTCTGTAACCCTGTATTTAGCCATCTGTAATCTTTTTTTTTTAAGATAGAAGCTCTGAATAAAATTCTCTTAATTTGAAGGAGTCATTTTCTAAACCCATTTCAGACCCCCAAAATTACTTTTTTTTCCCCACAACCCAGTCAGAAAAACACACTAGTGCAAAATTTGTGCAATTTAAGAGTCTATATAAAGTTTATAGTTGGGGGGGCTTCCCCAGCAGCAGCAGATTGGGAAGTCCCATTGGGCCACTGGGTTTTGAACATAAAAGTCTGTTCATGAAAATCTTCACGGAAGAAAAATGCCAGAAGAGACAATTTGCCTCTGTTTCCGTAGCAACCTGTCCTCATCTTCCGTTCCCAACAGAGAACTTCCTCTGTCCATTTGTCTAATTTCACTCAGTCTTCTTAGTGTGTTCATCCACTTTTGATTTTGTGACTGACTGGTGCAAAATATCACTTGGCTGATATTCTCTTCTCACCAGAGACTTGAAGACGACGTTGGGTCGATGAACCTGACAGTTCATTGCCTCCAGGTCTCCCCCATTGTTCAGTCAGTAAGCACGCATTCCTGGCCAGTCCAAGTATGACACTCAGACTATTTGATTGTGTTTGACATCTCTCTGGGAAACTCACAATTGTGTATAGCATCTCAATCATTTCAATTTCTGGCTCATCGTAGTCTGGCTATGTTGGACTTTTGCGTTTATAGGTGGTAAGACAATTCGGACGAGTAGTAAATTAATCCGATTCCTGTCACTCATAGAGCAACGTTTTTTGGGGCACTAAGTGGGAATTTATTTCACAACAGCAGCAGTGAACCACTGCAGTATAGAGGAGTTGGAAAATTCTAAAGGTTCAGCCTGATTGTTGACAAAAAGGCAATGCAGGGTAACGCCAATCGCTAAAATGAACTCCCATGGCCGTCCTGCTTGAATAAAATAAAACCATAAAGTCACGATCTCAGCTAACAGTATTCTTCACTTTAAGATATAAATAATTTGCCTGGTGGAACTTTAGCCACACTGTTTACTGAATCTAGCAATGGGTATCTGGCAATGTCACAGCAATCTGTGTATTTTCTGGAGGAAAAAGAAAAAAAAAAAACTACCTTTCAAATCCAGGTTTAGTCCTGTCAAAGCCATCCTAATGCCCACCGGGGAAGTTTGTCCTGCACCGTTTGTGCTGACGTATGAACCATCTAATTAGGATTTTAAGCCTAAAGAGGTGGAAGGGGGAGGACTGGTTCCCCTGTGGGTCCGACCTCACATCAGTCAAACACGTCTGGCCTGCAGCAGTGGATCCCTTTTACCACTGTGCATATGTGTGTGTGTGTGTGTGGCTGTGGAATTAGATTGGGCCAACCATCTATCAGTGTGGGAGGAAAGGTACGCGAAGGCCATTGGTGTAGTTCATACTTTAAATTGGACGTTGGGAAAAAAAAAACTTCAGAAATTTAGAGTTGTCTGTTTTTCCTTCATCTCTGAACACGTATCCGCGGACCTCACTTTTTAATGACATCACCGTCTGATTTGACCAAAGACTGAGGCGGAAGATGCTCATGTGACGTAGGAGCAGAGGCACATCACTGTGTCGGGTATGCCGAAGAGCACGCCGCCGCACAGATTGCTCCACATGATGAGTGCCAATCATGAGTTTGCTCATTCGTCCTGATGGTTGAACCAGATCACGGACGGCCCGGTTGGACTGTGCTACGGATCGGAGTAGCGGCGGATATGGTGGACTTATACCACAGTGCATACTGTGTTGAGCGTGGTGTCGAATCGAACGGCTTTAGCCTCGGTGGGCTTCATGTTGGTGTCGTACATCGGGTTTTCGAATGATGCTTGACCATTGGTGCTTTCATGGCCCACGTAGCCATTGAATTGGACCTTAGGGCGGGTTCTGGAAATCAGAAAAGAAATTGTTGTTATAGTAGATATTATTTGAGAATGTTAAATGATAAATAAAAACATGATGTGTACAGTGATTTGAACTGCCAAGTACACATCTGCTCTTCACGTATTCTAAATCAAAAGTTTCAATTTCAAACAAATATCTCATTTAGGATAATTTATTACAGCGGCGACACAAAGCAGTTGGACTATCACTGTTAAGGGAAAAACACAGAGGTCACTGAAATAATTAGAAAATAGTAAAAATAATAGTAAATAGATAAAAACAAAATCTATATTTTCAGAATTGTTGTCCAACACAATTAAGACACTTATCAAACTGGCCCAGACAAATGTGATAGAACGCTCAACAACTTTGTTGCACACCTCTCAAGGCAATCCAACAATTTCTGAAGCTGTCAATAAAATGTGTGCACCTTCTCAGAGAAGGCCACTTCAGAATAGTCTAGTGTTTTGCTCTTAGCAATTCTTCCGTGTTTTTAGCTGAGTGTTTTGGGCTACTACTATCATCATGCAAGACTCTTAACATGTAGGTGAGATGAAACTGTGTGACACTGAGCAGAATAATTCCAGAATGCCTTGACAGCATTGAGATATGATTGTACGCTCCACAGATTGAAGATCCTTTGCACCAGATGTAGAAAAGCCATCCCAGAAAATGGCATCCTTCATCTTTCACAGAAGGTGCAATGTTCTCTTTCTTTGAGCTTAGAGCCGGTGTGACTCGCTCCACTTTCTGCAAGGACATTCACTCACAATTTGTGTGCCTCAGAATGTATTTTGATAAATTCTACCAGCTTCAAATTATTTCAATGATCATTCTGTTTTTTTTTTCCTTTCTTTAACAGGAGGCAATAAATAATTTTGCCTGCATGGAATGTGGATTGTGTAGTTGAAACACCCTTCGGCTCTGATCTCATTAAGTCTGTGTGTGTGTGTGTGTGTGTGTGTGTGTGTGTATCTGTGTGTGCATGCGTGGGTGTGCGCGCATTGGTAAAATCCAACCCCAGGGAGCCACAATGCCCACCTTATGGGCTAAACCTATTACTATACAAACGTGCACACACACACAAAAAAAGCACACAACAAAGACTCCCCTGCATGGCAGTAGTTCAACTCACTGCTTTAGCTTCTGTTTGTGGCTCTGTGTGCAATACTTTAATTTTATCGCTGGGATGAAAAACAGCACATGTAATTGCTTTGACAGTATTATAGGGTCTGCACAGGAATACAGGCCAAAGCAGGACAAACTGCAGGGGACACTCTCTCACTCTTAGACTTTCATTAAAAACACTTTGTTGTAAAATGCAATGATAAAACACTATAGTGTAATGCTACAATATTGTCGCTGTTGGCTTGGCGTTGGGAAAGATTGTGTTAGCAAGCAAACAGG
The DNA here is from genome assembly GCF_054491065.1 of Syngnathus leptorhynchus. Taxonomy (NCBI): domain Eukaryota; kingdom Metazoa; phylum Chordata; class Actinopteri; order Syngnathiformes; family Syngnathidae; genus Syngnathus; species Syngnathus leptorhynchus. The sequence continues at coordinate 13,484,993 of NC_141197.1, forward strand.
GCATGAACTGGCAATCTGAAGGTTTTGGCAGATGAGTCTCAAGGCAATTACCGCCATGTGAGGTGTGTTGCATGGATTATCACAAACACATCTTGCGGAGATTCAAGCTGATGCAATGATAAGCCAATGACCAAAAAGCAGCATTTCTATTGAAAATGCACAAAAATGAATGTAAGGCAAAAAAAAAAAAAGGACATTAGGGGGAAAAAACAGGTCTGGCATAATTTTTGGCAACCATAATGTACCCCATTTTCCTCATATTTACAATTCACAAGTGGACACAAGGTAAAAGCTTTCATACCGGTAATTAAATTGTGCTTTTGCTGTTCTGTAAACAAAATAATTATATGAACAACGATTAACCGATGTATGCTAGTGGAATACGATAGAATTCCTTAAATATGTCATTCCGTCAAATAAAATGCATCTGTCATCTTAGCGAATTGCAGTTATCATCGAATGGAAAATTTGAAACTAATGATGATTCAAACAGCGAAACAATTTTCCAAAGCCAAATGCTGTTCTCGTATACGTATGACGCATAAGAAATACAGTAGATAACAAACCAAACAGGACAAAAGTGTCATTTTCTGTTTAACATAAAGAAAACATAAAAAGCAATAGCAATCACTTGCTTGAACTTTCGACGGCAATATTTGTTCCTGATGACATCATGCTGACATAGAAATGACAATGAAATTAAAGACTTGCTTTTCCTAGCTTCAAATGATTGCTGTTCAGACACAGTAGGGCTGCACAGCTTTGGTTCCTTCAAAGCAAATAGAATTGTATATGTTCGCCCAATTTAGAGTGTGTGAATTTTATTTATTTTTATTTATTTGTTTTTGTATTGCATCACAATAATAATACTCCCTGCATTGTGCAGCCATACTCCAAAGCATGAAATAAACCTACAAACTGTAAACAAGCGATGGTGAGGTTAGCGGAGAATGTGGCGGCGGGAGGAGCTCTGGTTGCCATTGGAAACCAGGTCATTGACAGGCGTCAGTCTTACCTGCCGCCAGGCCCCCAGGTGTCTTTTGGTCTTTCATTGTCATCTGTGTCAGCAGACAATGTCCTGCATACAACCATCAACTTTAACGTCTAAGAACATGGCACAAGTACGAGAGCAGCTTAACTAAGCAGTTTAACGCCAGTAATTCTCAAGTCTGGCGCAAGTACAACGAATCATACGTGGGCTACCTCTGGTGGTAAACAGAAGTAATGTTTAAACTGGGCAATATGACACAGTGGCTTCAACTTTTTTTATGTAATCGGAGACCGGAATAATTTGAATGGGTGATTTGAACTATTACTTCCATTCCTTGAATGTGAGGTTCTTTCTTAACGGACAAACGAATAATTAAAATGTGTTTCCGTTTAAACTGTAGTTTCAGCACCTCATACTAGTAATAGGCTCATTGATGAAAACTTTGTACAATGAGGGTGAAGAGAAATTGTCCTGTATATTTTAATTAGAATTTTTTTTTTTTATTGTTACGATTTTATTTTTTGTTTTATTTTTTAGCTTCAATTTTTCATGCAGCAATGTGATCAACAGAAGTTGCATTTTTAATGTGCTCAAGATGAGTTGCCTAGTCCAGTGCAGTATATTTTTTTATGGACAGTTCAGTTGTATTGAACTTTTCATTTGACTATTTAATATATTTTTGATGTTGGATAACCAAATGACTGTTGTAGAATGCAAAGTCCGGCAGCATTCCCTTTTGCAATGAAAATGAGAAAGAAACATGCGGCCACCTATTGAGTAGGCTATAATTGTTGATTATGAAGTAAACTCCTTGAGATGCAACCTCGTTTGCCATAAGGTCCCACACAAGAAATACAACAAACACGGCAATCCAAAATACCACTCCAGATAGGAAATATAGAATACAAAAGAACAAAAAAAAGACAAACACAGTTTCACCACACAGAGGGAAAAGAAACAAGTCCAATTATTTCATAAAAAGGCAAGATAAAAATAATATTGTCAGATAAAACAAGAGACTGTCATGTAACAGGACATTAAATTATAATTGGAACCTGACAATCAGTTGAAATTGAAGTTCATTTCCATGTGATCCAGCCATTGTAGATACATATCTATAATGATTGGTTGACTTACTAGGGTTTTATATATTGAGCGCCTATACAATCATCAACATCATTGTGTCAGACACACAGTAATTAACTAGCAGTCTGAAGAGACCTCTGCACAGACGTGTTTGTAATATGGCAAGAGAATGAGCTAATTTCAGGAAAATATATGAAATTACTTATCGAATTAGACAAAACAATTTAGGGAATAATCGTGCACTGAGGAAAAGTGATAAGAGAGTCAAAGTAAGCACTGTTGTGCTTTTCAAAATGCTGGGCCTGTACTCTTGTATTCATTCATACACGAGGTGATGTGCCTGACACTAATTAAAGGATGTTGTTTACTTGTATTTCCATTGCCCTCTGCTAATCATTTCACTGTTGGGTTAAACTACAGTCCAATTGCAAAATTTGTTTTCTCGACTGTTTGTCAACTTTCTTCCGTTCACGTCGCACGTGTTGCCTACCTGTGCTTGTAGAGGTAGAAGGCAAATCCCGACAGGATGAGGGCAAAGAAAGGTACCAAGATGGCTGCTGCCACAGAGCTGCTGTTCGTATAAGGATTGGATGGGTCTATCGCCATGGTTACAGGGCCTGACATCACAGACACGTACACTTTGAATTTACGGCTAATTGAATAGTGTTTTTCACGATACAGTATTGCCGATGTTGCATTTCGGAAACGTTAACGTTAATTAACTCTCAAGTATAAAAAAAATAACAAGAGGCCACTGCAGCTGCATTATTTCATACCTTGTCTTGTCAGATAGAATTTGCCAAAGTCTTTACTGTGAATATGCCCTTGGTAGACAAATGTTTTCTGGTCAGATTCTGCAGTCACCTGAAGTAAGAACATCAAGAAAAGTTAACATTATGGTGTGATCAGAAGTAACAGCTGCACAAAGCATAAAAATATACATACAAAAAACACTCTCATCAGGAAACCCGCTGTAGCGGTAACAGACACATTATCCATTCCGGAGGGTGAATGTTTTATAATGTCGTCTTCATTACATCGTATTGTATCATAAAAGGCATTACACTGCAATGCACTGCTATAAATCCACATTGCCTTGTGAGATTTACAACATGAAATAACATAGCATGAACACTATTTGTTTCTATCCAGCTAATATACGTTTAAGGTGCAATGAGGTGCATGCACTTGCAATGAGTCTTTTTCTTTTTTTTTACCTCCGATGCATTACTCAATAAAATCACTATAGAACACTTTTAGTGGACTGAATGAACCAGAATAAAACATCATCATCCAGTGGCCTTAATAAAGTTTTATTAGACAGGCAAGAGGTGAGTAGTAATGTTTCACTTTTAGTTGTCTTGGGGGAGAAAAGTTAACCTCTAAAAGTCTCGTGTGTGGAAACATCTTATCTATAGTGGCTTACTTATTCATATTGAAAGATTAGTTAACAAACAGGCTAATACAAAAAAGGATCTTCCGCATGGTGTAGACTACAAACTGATTTAGTAACATTTTCACGTTTTTTTTTTTTACTTGTCCTTGTGTTCACAAAGATGATAACAAAAGCCTTTTAGTAAACCATAGAAATCATCCTTAGAAAAGATAATTAGACTTCATTGTAAGCCATTGTAACGAGTTTGCATAATCTGACAGACAGGAAAATGTTTGGAATTTTAATGCACTTTGCAAAGACCCGATAAAGGCGACAGTTATATTCATGCAATAATGTGTGTGAATGACGTCTACTCCAGCAAAACAGATACAAAGTTTTCAAAAGAAGAGGTTTGCCTTACATATCCATCCATTGCCCAGTTGTCATTCTTAAACTTGTTGTAGTAATGCTCTGTGGGCCCTTTGACTTGATAGACCTTCAGTAGAAGATGGTTCTCCTCAGACTTGTAAGTACCTTCAGAAGATAGATAAAGAGGCGCTGGTAAAGGTGCAACCGATGTTACGACACAATTTAGTTGGGTGGTAGCAAGTTTGAGTTGAATGTCGTCCAAATTGATCTTCCGTGACCAATGGATTTCTGGACAGTCAGAAACCTGTCTGATGATTTACAGTTGCCACCAGTGACACCGTATATTATATGATATATTAAATACAGTAAAAAGTATGACTGTAGGCTCTGCAATATCACAGAAAACCATATTGTTACTGCTCTGTCTGCCGCGATTGCTCCTTTCAGGCATCGACCTCCCGTCAGTCAAGTGCGGATAATGAGTGTGAATCAATGTGGGATCTCTTAAGCATTAACACCTTGAACATCCTCTCTTGTTTTTCATGTTGGATTTGCCGTACAGCTTTACTCTAAAGACACGATAAATGATGTCATTTCTTTTAAATCTCACTACCACAAAAACAATGGCTTTCCAAGGAGCTATGCGAGAGCAGAATTTTATTTTGATTTGAGTCAGATAATGTATGAACATGTCACACTGTGCCTGTGTATTTTGGTGATTGTGTTAATGTTGTTTCTTGGCTACAGGGGTCATAGATGAACAGAATTTTACTCTTTCGGCCAAAACATGCAGAGAGAACCTGAATGACCATGTTTTTGTTTACCTGATAATCTGATCGACACTCCACTGGTCTCCAATAAGGTGACATTAACCCTACCACTGCTAGCATTGAACCCAGTCACTGTAAATGCGGTGGCCTGTCTCTTGCCCAGATATTCGTAGAAACCTCTCCATTCGGAGTTGGGGGAGAACACGTCCACCGGAACTGGAAAGAAAAAAAACAAGACTTGTAATCGTTTTATATCCATCCGTCAATCCGTCAATCCGTCAATCCGCCCGCCCGCCCGCCCGCCCGTCCTTTCTTCCATCCATCCATCCATCCATCCATCCATCCATCCATCCATCCATCCATCCATCCATCCATCCATCCATCCATCCATCCATCCATCCATCCATCCATCCATCCATCCATCCATCCATCCAGTACACAACACTGTTCTGTTGGTTGTGTTCAGTACACAACACAGTTCTGTTGGTTGTGTTCAACAGTGTGACCCTGTTGATACCTCGTATTTTGTTCTTCTGGATGTCCGTCTCTCCTCTGCCTTTGGGATTGACTTTAACTCCAACTGCAATGTAAACATAATTTTGGTGGGTTAATTTGGGGATTTGAGGGTGAAAGCAATTTCATGTGTGTCAAGAGAAGAGAGCAAAATGATTGATAACTGTGAAAATTATGTTTGTGAATGATTGCCTTGTCAATTTGCAGTGGCATTTGTCATTAGGAGAGTTTTCTGTACGAATGGGAATGAAAGTACAAAACAACACCTTGTGTACAACAACATAACATTATTTTGCAGTGGAGCAGTTTCAGGAAAACCGGCAAGGAAATAAACACAATGAGGTTTTTCCAAAATGGTACATGGTGTTTTTAATATTGTGGCATTTACTGTACTATACAGTACATTTAATTTGTCTCCAAATGATGCTTATGTCAAGGGAAAAAAGTTAAACATTTCCCTTTTATCTTCCGTGGAAATTCTTGCCACAAAGTCAAGGTCAAAAAGCCATTTTCGTACCTTTACACAGTGGTGGTTTTCCTGACCATCTCCCATCACTTTTACATGTGCGGTGTTCGGATCCTCCGGCCAGATAGAAACCATCTTGACAGGTGTAGATAAGTGTATAGCCCAATGTTGGCAGGTCCATCGAGCGAATGTCCACATTACTGGGGGTCTCGGGCTGGCGGCACGAGTGGGCTGAATAATGGGTGAGAGTCAGTAAATTTTATGCTTTTATATTTTAGAAAAATGACTTTACGAGACCATTACGGAAACTCACCGATACATTCAGGTTGTGTTCCACTCCAGGTGAGGTTTTCTAAACAAGTTCTTGTGGTAGAGCCGAAGATGTGGTAGTTCTTACGGCATTTATATGAAATCTTACTTCCGACCTAAAGAAGCGTGGGGGGGGTGGGAAAAAGGTCACCAACCAAAACCTTTTTTTTTCTGTGTAAAAAGTACACTTTATGTTCATGATGAATTAAGATATCGTCCCTGACCTGAAGGCCGGAGGCTTGTACAGGGATACCATAAGCTGGTGTTCCTGGGTCACGACAGTTGTTAAACGCAGGGTCTAAACAAGCGCACACACACATAAACACTGACTTTTCACATTCATCTTTGAAGGACACTTACTAATCTTTATAGCCACAGAATAGCATAGAAATGGCAAGAGCTATCAGGCACCTTTACCCTTGTTACATTATACAGGTAACATTTCTTTCATTTTGTACTGGTAGTGAACTTATAAAAAAAATATAGATTTGTCAAAAGAAAACTTAAAAAAGCCTACTGTCTGATAAAATTATCCTAAAACGATCTACTGATGAGATAAAGTCTCAAGCTTGTGTGACTCAGGAATACAAATGCTAAAATGTCTCACAAACTCGAGCAACAATATTCTATAAAATCACATCAAACTGTGGTGATCCAAATTTGGACACATTCCTTGTCATGTGTGATCATTCATTACCTATACAAGCTGGTTGTTGGCCACTCCAAATGCCATCAGCCTGACACACTCTGGAGGCGGAGCCAACCAACAAGTATGGCGTCTGGCAATAGAATCGGACCTCTGACCTATGGAGGCAAACACCCCACAACACAAATGAGTTGAACAAAATCCTTCATACAGTCTGCCCTACATCACTTTAAGTGTAAAGTTGTTCCATTCTGCTCCACTTATTACACTTTGAAACTCAAGAACCAATTTTGATGAGAGCGGCAACACTTTCTCGTCTTACAGCCATATAAAAGCCCAGTTGGCCTTTGTACTTGATACACTGTCCCAATGAATAACCTCCAAGAGTAATGATCATAAAACAAAGTAATAGTCATCATCAATATTGTTTACCACTGACCGGTAAGTAAAGCTACTCCCTTCCCGAAATCCGCCTCCAGGAGAGCCCGGATCGCCACAAAGCATGGCTGGACACACCAAAGATGTCAAGTTAGATTTTGAAGGCACTGTAATATGAATCGTTTCACAAATAATATGAGTGAAGGCCAGCTGACTTACGAAGACATTGTGGAACATCTCCGGTCCATGTTCCGTTTCCCTCGCAGGTCAACACAGCCGGCAAAGACAATTGATAACCATAGAAACAACTGTAGCTAACACTTGAGCCCCACGAATAGTGTGTTCCTTCTACTTCCCCATTTGGTACTTGAGGGGGAGGTCCGCATTGGATCACTGAAACACAAATCATATTCATTGTCATTAATTCTTTTTTTTTCTTTCTTTTTTGATTTGACTGTGCACATATTTGTGTTAAGCCATCTGACGGCTTGTTGGATGTGAATTGCGGCGACTTTATTGCTGATGGTTATCGTGTATCACTTTGAGAGTTGGGTACATGTGTCATTGTGTGCACATGCATGTATGAATGGGCCAACCATCAAATTACAACTATATCTCTCTGCCCTGCGTAACATCATGTGAAACGAGTACTTTGTAATGATTTTTCATAGAAAGAGCTTGGCAAACATAATGATCTGAAGAAAATGTGACAACATTGACGAAGTCCATTGGGATACAATCTGGTCATCTTGCAACTACACATTTCTCAATATAACTAGTTCAAGGCAGATGTACACTTTGACGTGGTCTTTGGAATCATGGCTCATGTAAGCCATCCATGCTCAGCTAGCACATATACAGTATGCAATAACTGCAAGATCAAGAATCAATGGATGACTATAAAGCTATATCCCAACAGTTGTTGCCCGACCAGCCACACTAAGAGACCACACAACATATGGGCATGTTCCTCCCTGCTTGCTTTAATGAGTTCTTCTGCTCTCCCATCTCTCCACTTGAGTCTTGTTTTGCTTCCCTCACTAGGCAGCACACGATTAGGATTTCTGAGCTGAAAATCAATTTGTGAATTTGGGGAAAAAGAATCAGATCCAATCAGAAGATGGACTGCTCTACTTAAAAACCTAACCCTAGTTTAAAACCTTAGTTTTAAACCCTAACCCTGACTTTTTGTATGGATCCAATAAATGACGATCGATCAGTAAAATCTGACTAGCACGTGATGAGAGATTTATCGTGACTACTAATTTGCAGGGACAAAATATTTTTACTTTCTAGCTCTTTGTCATTCTAGGAGCAACATAAGTACAGCATGTTTTGAAAATACAAAGCTAGCTGTACGGTATTATAAAGTACCCTCTCAGACTTGACTGATTGCTGCTCCGTAACTGTTTTCAGCCTCATCTTGCTTGCTCAAGCACTCTCTGCCATTTTGTGACTTTTTTGTCCTTCGTTAGACTTTCTCCAGGTGATTTGTGCCCTCCTTTTGTCTCCTGCCCATTTTAATTGAATTCCCCTACAGTCCTTCGAGCAGGTCTTTCTGCCATACAGTAACTTCTGTCCATTTTTGTTGAATTTTAATCCTCTTGCATTGCTCTTCTCGAATTATTGCTCTTTTGTCTTTCAGGCATCTCTTCCTTGGTATAATTCAGCCAGTCAACACATTTTATAGGCTAATCCCTACCCTCTTGTGTGTTTACAGGTTTGGGGGCAGGTATTGATTTGCCTCTTTTGTTTCTCCCATAATGTGCTTCCTCTCTTGCCTGCCTCCCTGCAATGCTCTCATTGCAGCTTCGCTGATGGCACATCACCTTCACTCCTTTTGCTGTTTCATTCACCTCCTTGACTCTCATGTTTCCTAATGACCCCCCCCCCCCAATCCTCTCTCACTTTGTTGTTGTGTCTTTTAAATGGCTCTGTCCCCCGCCCCCCCCCCCCCCCCCCCACACACACACACACACACACAAGGACATTGGTGGTTTTTATTACAGCACATTGTATTATTTCCTTGAATTTGAGTATGTTTCCTTACTTCAAATGAAATTCGTTGGAGAGTCTAACTACTGCCATTATGGCAGTGCTCAGACAAAGCTTCAAGTGACATTTTGACTTTTTTAGTTGGCATAGTGAGTACAATAAGACATGTGTTGAGTGTTTCTGTATCACAGTTGAGAGGTTCTAAATTAAAAACTAAGCGCAGGGATGTCATATACACAACAGCGTGTAATGGAGCTATCCATGGTGCTGGTTTCTGGATAGTTGGTCTTCTGTGGTACATAACTTTGTCACCCATCACAAGTTTCAAGGCAAGATGCAGTTTCAAATGATGACAGACTTGCTGGCAGATTGTGTAACACCTTCGGCTCATTTCACTTTTGGAGGCGCGGATGTGTTAGGCCCTTGGCCTATAGTTACACGTCACACAAGACGTGTCAGTGCCATGAACAAATGATGGGCTCTTCTCATGGAAAATGTATTAGTCTGCTCATGAGATCATTAGTGAGGGTTTTTTTTTTTTTTCCTCGAAGTTTAAGTGTGTCTTTTTTTAAGGTTTTCACTATACTTGTTAGCCAGTCAGCAGAATTATACACAATCCATCCTTGAACAGTTTTCATGAAAAAAAAAAAGGTGATTTGTATTGTGGTGCACTTTCATTAAATTCTATGGGAAATTGAGTTGGCCTCCGGCATGGGCCAATTCTCTTAGTTATCTAATGTCCTTTCTTGCCACGCCCCTTCATCGCTTTAATTCTCCCGACCTTCCCTTACTTACTGTATTCATTTTCTCCTCTTCCTCCAAACTCTCACTTGATTGATTTTGGCTGTCAGGCCATACGTTCAAAATGACTTTTTTTTTTAGATTCTTTATTAATCCTTGAGGGGACGTTTTGTTGAGGCGTAGACACACATGCACACAAAGAGATGCACGCACACACAGTTATAGAGGGGTTAGAAGGTGCTGTCAAGGGAACAGCTGGAGGTTGGAGAAATTAAAAGGACTGTTGAATAACAAGGTTGCGCTCTATCCCATTTGTGGACACGTATGAGGAAATGGTGTCCCCAAAACGGGATCAAATAAAACCCTGTGAATTGTTTGAAGAGCTTTTTGCTCTCTCTCCTCTAGCCCATTCTTCTGCTCTCCCTCTAATTTTCCTTTTTTCAATTTCCAGGCCCTCTCTCATTTTCGATCACCAACAGTATCTCCTGCTTCTCAGTTTCCCCTCTCTGTGCATCTCCACTCTGCTGGCTTTCTTAGCTTTTTCATCTCAGTTCAAAGCCCCGGCAACCCCAAGAGCCAGCTGGAGATTTTGTGTTTGTGGGATGAAATGGTGGAGAGAGTTTCAGGAAATATTCCTTTGAATGTTGTTGCAAACTAAGGTCCAAACTCTAAATATAGACTCTTGTAAAATGTTGGGCTCATTTGGGTTTAATGCATTCCTTTTTATTTTCTTCCTTTGTGCTTGTGGAGAACAAAAGATGCTCTGGAAATAAAGCAGCTCTCAACAATTTGTTATTTTCAGTCCCAAAATTTAATTTTGTCTCAGCCTGCTGACTTGCTAGTCTTATTTTAATTTACTAGGCTGCACAGAAAATATCTTACCAAGAGTTTATTACTGCACTTTTTTTACATCAATATCAACGCTGTATTTATATTTGACACAAAATAAATTTTCATACCTTTGAAGCTTAAATGTTAAATATGTAAGTATGATAAATTTGGCTGATTAAAAACTGTGGGAAAGAAATTGTTTGAAATACAGGCTTAATAGCATACAGTTTCAGAACCAGAAATGCAAATGTAATCTTTTTACACTGCATTTTGAATGTGAAATAGACTTGTATGTATTAAATGGGAAAACATCTCAATTTTTCTTTCGAAGTTAGACGAGTCAAAGTAGACCTTGTCATAGTGTGTTTGTGTCTTACTTTTACAGCTGGGTTTGGTTTGGTTCCACTGTCCATCTTTAGTGCAGTGTAAAACATTGCATCCCGGTCCAGGTGGATCCATCAGATGACCCGGGTTACAATAGTATGTCACCGTGTGGTTGAAAGTGAAATCATGTCCCAGGTACAAGCCGTTGGCTATCGGCCCTGGATCTCCACAGCTGATCACTGCAGGAAGTGGGAGCACATTGTATAACGGATGCTAAAGTTCTGCCTACCTTTAATTTGTAATTCTGCGTTTCTGAAACATCGTCTCCAATTTTCTTCTCTCTTTGAGTCTATGTCACAGCTACAAAGTGCTGTCAAATTGAGCCAAGGTGCAGTTTCTCAGTCCCACTCTTTCCCCTACCAGTGCAGTCCGGTGGTTGTCCTGTCCACGTCCCATTTGTCGTGCAGTGTCTGGTGGTCAGGCCCGATGTTCTGAACCCTTCCCAGCACGCGTAGGCCACTGAGCTGCCGAAGGTGATGCCGTCACTGAAGACGATCCTGCCTTGGGCTGGGGTGCCAGGGTTGCCACATGACACCGCTGAGGAGTGAAGGCATATTTCAAAATGATGCTTTAATCTTATTACTAATGGCAGTGTGAGAAAGGCTGTCTTGCTGTCACTCAAGGTCGATCCAGCGTATTGTTTGCAATAATGAGATTATCGCTGGAGCCAGATGGAAATAACAAAAAACATGTCCTTGAGGTAGTGAGGCTTATTAAATATTAGGGGTTGCTGGATAGATTCCCAGCATTGAATAGCAGGCAGTGCTGTATTTCAGCAGTGAGCTGCAGGCTAAACGCAATGGTAGCATTCGCAGTGGGTTTCAAACTGCTACTTGTTGTTTTTGCTCCAAATGAAAATATGCTGCAAGTATGCATCAGCCAGTCACGCTCACTGGCCACAACATGAGTAAACCTGCATAATCACATACGTATAATTCAATACAAGAGCTGTACCAACCATAATAATGCTCAATTTTGATTGACATTGTCAAGGAAAGTATTTGTATGTGAAGCACATTGCGGTATCTCATGTATGAAATGCGCTATGTAGTATAGACAACAAACATGTCTTGCCTTTACTTGCATGCTTCTATTATTTAGGTAAGCAAAATAAAAGAGCTACAACTACAAAAACAAACTAAGGAGGTTGTTTCCATCTGTATATATTTGTGTCCTGTGTGTTGTTTTGGATGGAATACGTAAGTGTGTATTTTGATGATACAGTGGCTTGATCCAAAAATGTTGTCATTAGTTTTTGGGGTATAAATACACACCAATAGTATTAAAATTAATTAAAATGTTTCAAGAAAACATAACTTATACATGCATCAAATATTAATTTGTTTGAACACATTTGAATGCTTAATCAGTGTGACCAATCCACATGATATTTATTTTGTGTTTTTCTTGTTGGGTCTCATTCCGTATTTTCCCCTGGACCGTGAAGAATTTCTCAATTTTTTAGTCAACCTTCGACTTTGTGGAAGTTTTCTTGTTGTAAATGCAGAACTGTTGATAGAGCACTTGCATCTACAACTGGGTCTGATGAAAACACTCTACTGCATCTGATTAGTGGGGCACCCAGCAGTTCCAAACAAACACGAACAATGATTATGGAGACAACCCATAGAGTATCTTCAAAGATCTTGAAATTGGACAATGCCTTTGCATTTGATGTTACACCAATCTGGTGCTTTTTGTTACGACACTTTGTAGCTTGTTATCCTCGCTAAGTTCATGCTGTGTGATGGAGGCATTACCATCATTCCGTCTGCAGGCTTAATAACTGCCTCATCAAACATTTTTTCCCCCCAAGAAGGGATATTTAGGCCTTCTGCGTTCAATGAGAAAACTTTTTTTTTTTTTTTGTCATTCCATGAAGCCATACTAACATAAAAAGAAGAGGGAGGAAATGGCTAGCCCCCAGCACACTCATTAAGAACATGCCAGTTGACGACTTTAACAAATAAACACCTATTGATGAGAAACATCAATGAAGGAAGAAAGTGTGCATTTGGTTGTGTTGTCAACATTTGTGTGTCTGTCCACATGATGGATGTGTGTATGGATCTTTGTATGTCTCGGTGATAGATAAAGCAGCCTCCACTGATTCAGCTTTTAACCACCATTAGTGTAATGAAAAACCGACAAGACACAAAGAATTAGTGTCACGCAAACAGAGACTTGGGCAAGCTTAGAAACTAGTTGGAGTAAGTGCATACATGTTTGTGGAAAATAAGATACACTTATAGGCAGGGTTAGAATTTTCAAAATACGACCTTAAATCATGAATGACATTCATTGGTAGAAGGTGTGTTGAATATAATCCATATATACTATAATCCACATTTCATTGTTTATTATACTAATATTAGAGGTCAACATTTCAAAAAACTGTCGAATGCACCAAATGTTGCTCAATTCCTTCTACAACGACATCCTTAGTGGTGTTATCTTTTTAGGGCAAATAAGGACATCCTTTGTTCCTCAATTATGTCAAAGCATAGTGATTAAAAACTTTAAGTCTCTAGATCAATCACATTTCCTACATGATCAACAAAGTTCTGAGTCATACACAGCTACTTATCATACATATCCCTAATAGAATTTCATACGAGGGTTGTATAAAATTTGATATTATTGATTGCTACCACTGAATGTAATGTGGATTTTTAATTAAAGTCTTTAATAAGAACAGGGGAACCCTAAGGGAATTATAAGCAATTATGATTTAGCAGGCCAATGACTGAAAGGGAAATTATTGAATATTTTCATTATGTGTTATTGACTTGATGGGCCTCAAAGTGACAACCTAAACTTAGGATTTCTGTGTGTGAAGCACCACAATGGCATTATTCTACATAATCGTAATTAAATTAAAAAAAAAAATACTTGCACAACTTTTTACTACTACTTGGTCACTTGACTTTGGGTGCTGTCACGTGACTCTGTTTCAACAAAACAAGTTAGCCATTAGTGAGGTTTGACTCCGTTTCATCAATCAAATGGAACTGGGTAGTCACATGACAGCACAAAGCCTACACCGCCCCACACAGTCACATATTTTCGGTGACTATAATTAAACGCATGACTGAGTTTAGTCAGGAGCCACAAAAATGTCAAGCTGCCAAAGCGAATGGTTTCAGAAGAGTTGTGTGCAAATAAAGAATGTAACTTTGATCTAAAACAAACCCCCTTCTGTGTGAATTGAGGAGTGAGAGTATTTGGCATCACTGCGGGTCCCCTGTGTCAACGCTTGCTGCTGGGCTCTCTCACCTTGACACACAGGCTGCGTTCCACTCCAGGTGCCGTTGTGCAGGCACGTCCTCTCAGCGGAGCCAATCAGATTGTATCCCGCCTCGCAGCTGAAGCGCAGCAGGCTCTTGGTTTTAAACTCTTCTCCGCCTAAACGGGCACCGTGGGGAGGAACACCCGTGTCCCCGCACATCCCCGGACTCAGACCTTGAGTGAGAAGAGATAGTTAGAGTTAATGTTCCTAATAGTAACAGCTTGGGCAGGTGCACACTTGCATGTAATGGGGAGAAAGAAATGCACAGGCAACACAAAGGCAAACCGCACAATTGTTCATTTTAGGTCACATAGTATGCCAAATATCCTTGTTAAGAAAACAATTACTGGACTGACACCCCTCCACAAAAGATTTTTCACAAAGTTCATTTCTACATTTGCATTTATTGTACAGTGAAGCCGAAAATAAAAACAATCTTCTGTTTTTACATCTTATTTTTTTCTTTTTTTGTGTAATTTCCTCAAAACTGTTAATTAATTTTTATGTCTGCACTTTAGTGGCTGTGGATGTATATCTTAGATCACTATATTTTTCTTATATTTGCATTAAATCATCAATACAAATGTTGACCTATTTGTCTACATTTCACTGCTCTCAAAATCTATTTCCTACGATGGGATGAATACAACCTCAGCGTGGTGCCCGCAGGCACCAGGTTAACCCCGAGAACCGTAAAAGAAGCCCGTGGGCATGTTCTATAAAAAAAGGCTCACCAGTGGTAGGATACTAAGACTTTTTAAAATGTTATATAAGTGCTCATTTGAACATGTAACTCCAGACTGATTAGTTTTAGTGCTTTTAAGGGTTAAGTATAAAATATTTTTGTTGGGGGGAAAAATGCATTGATGATGTATGTGATTTTATAGTTTTGGGTGCATGTACACGGAGGCATTCACATACAGTACAGAACAACGCCCCTGCAATCTAGCATAAGTTTGCATTAAGGCTATGCTAAATTGTTCCAGCAGTGAAAGCACCGAGCGTGTCACAACTTTAGGAGCTTAAATTCCACCGGTAGGGATTTGTGACTTTAAGAGATCCCATTGAGGCGTCTCGCATCTCAATGAGGTTTCTCCAGCTGCAGGATGAATTTTACCCCGCTGAGCCTTCTGGTCCGAGGCCAGCCGAGTGAGCTTATTGCGTTCCGGCTGTTGAGACAGTTGACGCTGGGTTCGGAAATGATCAGTTGTAGTGTTATGAGGTGTGTATAATAGCCGCACTTGACAACACGAGTCGTCTTGTTCACCTTCATCCTCCTCAAAAAAGGTAGACCAAGCCAGGATAATGAATGGTTTTCACTTCTCTAAATGTAAAAGTTACTGCTGTGCAACAAAAGATTGTTGAATCTTTTGTTTTCTTCAAATATTTCTCAGTAATTGGTTTTGATGTCAGTTGGGAATCCTGAAGAAGGAAGACTCAGATGGAATGTGAGATTTCTTGAATATACATGGAGTATTCGACAAAAGTAGGTTATTTGACGACCTTTCTTCGAATGACATCAACAAGTCAGTCTGAAAAATAATCTTTGGAGTCCTCAATAAGAGGTGGCTTTGAACATGTCGGTGTGACTGCTGCTATTCATTCCGGTCATATCTGATTTCAATAGAGATAAGAAGAACTAGCAAATGCTTTCAAAAAGTTTCTGGTGTCTTCTTTTTGTCAAGCTACAAGCTGAATATTAAAATATAGGATGAATGAGAGCTTGGGCATACACCAAATTCATATTTCTGCCAGTATTATTGTTAATGGACTGTTTTTTCCTCCACTAAAATGAGATTTATTCCAGTTTATTTGTTTTTGGGGATCACTTTTCTTCACGTAATTTCCCCCCCACACACAATTTTCATTCATTCATTTTGTTCAGTTCATTGTTTTGATTAAATCTGGATTTTGTGAGTACTATGAGCTGGCAAATTCACTCTGGACTTTCTCAACTCTTTTATTTATTTATCTGTTTGAGAAATAAAGTTTGTTTTACTACTTTGATCAGATCCAAAATATATCACATTTCCCTTCTGGCATTGATTTGAATCGAGCTGCTGTTGGGAGATGCTGTGACCCACTAAGCTTGTGCATTTAGAAACACCCTGCTTTGCACATCTTGACTGTTGACTATAGCGTGTATCTAGAATAATATTTGTAACCAAATCCATATTCCAACAGCTTGGGGGTAAATCTGCTTCACTTTATCCATCTTACCAGTGCAATAGGGCGGCGCCCCACTCCAACTACCGTCCTCTTGACATTGGCGTGTAGCATTGCCAACCAGTGTCCCTCCTGGCTGGCAGGAGTACTGCAGCACAGAGCCATAAGTCCAGCTGTGAGTCCCGGGGATGATCGCATTTGGGGGCACACCAGGGTCACCACAGGAAATAGCTAGAAAGATGGTTGAGAGAGGTTGAATGAGAGAAAGGAGGTAGGTATGGGGGGGGGGGGGGGGGGGGGTAGCAATGTACATGTGAATTGGGTCCAAATATGGATTGCATCTATTTCAACATTAAGTACTACAGGTGGGTCAGAAGGAGCGAAAAAGGAAGATTGTGAGGGAAGGTGGTAGCGTGATCTTTGCTGCATGATTACATTTGCGTGTATTACATGCAGGAACAAGATAAATATTGTAAAAAGTGTCCGGAAAGACTGAATGATAATCATAATAGAGTGGAACCTGGGGTGGTTGTTATTATCCAACCACAATTTTCAGGCCAGATGCACATCAAGTGTTTTGTGGCTTTTTTGTGATCCTATTCATTCCAAATGAAGGAGTGACCATAACAACTCTGAATAGCAAAACAGAAGCGATGTAGGAAGAATAAACACCGGACAATTTGTGACGGCAACACACGTGAATGATTTGCCACAATAAGTCAGACTTTTGTTAAAATGTTTTGACATTGAATGACAATAACAAATGTGATGACATGAGATGAGTACATCAAGGAGTCATTCAAATTTTGGTGCTTTTTAACTAAACCTTCCATGGCTGCGTGGAAGGCAGAAATCTGTGTCATGACATAACTTGTGTCTCATGAAACAACAGAAAAAGAAATTAATCTAACACAATGCTCATGGTGGCAATAACTAACATAACCAAATGCATGTAATGCCCAGTCATTAAATTGCCTGAGAATGTTAGTACCAATAATTTATTCCAAATGAAATGGGAAATGGGACGGACACCACAGAACAAAATCTTCTATTTTCATCTTCAATTTGTGAAAAATTGACATTTCACAGAGGTCAGGCGGCAGAGCTCTCCAGATGACACAGATATGAAATTGCCCTCGATTTTCTATTTCTGCCAAACAATCGGTCCAGCGACACCAAGCCAAAGTTGGATTACTCCGTCCTCTCCTTGCCCTTCTGTCACCCACTTCTCTCCCCCCAATTTTTTGATAAGACCTTGTTCCTGGAATTTAATGCCCCACGCTCCACGTCTACCTTGCCCTCTTCATCCCATTCTTCATTTCTACATCCGTGCCGCCATATCCTCATTGTAAAGTGTTGGGGACTTTCAAAATAGCATATCCTTCCTCTGTTACGATTGACTAATCTCTGTTTTATCAGTCACGTACACTTCCTTACAAAAGTATTAGAAATTTGTGGCAACTGTTTTTACATTCATAGAAGATGCAAAACATTTGTTCATGTCACCAACGGATGAGTATGGAAAAATGATTGGATGTGTTTTCAATATGAAACACTTGGGAGAGCAACGCAAGCGCAACATTAACTTAATTTGAAAGTCATGGAATTGGAAGTTTTTGTGGGAGAGAAACATATTATTAAGGCCTGAAAAATAAAATGATTGTTTTTATTATTTTTAGGGAAGTCAGCAACTGCATAAAAAACAGTATGTGCCCATCCGGCATAGTATTGTGCTTAAAACACACCTAAAAAAAAGAAAAGAAAACAATTTGGGGGAGGTCAGCACAAACGTCACAGAGTGCTGACGGAGGGAGTGTATGAATTATAAGTTTGTCATTATGCCATAACATAAAATACACTCCCACGACTTTAAATGGCCACTTTAAGCCTTCGGTAACCAAGTCTGAAAGGGGCCTTTGAGGGTCTGTTGTGCGATAGGACAGATACATTCTCCTTTTACAAAATCTTCTTTAAAGCTGTCCTCCACTGAATCACACACCCACAGGAACAATTTATCACTTTTCAGGCTCTCCTCTGAACCCACTCATGTTCTCTATCTTTTAGTTACTTCAAAAAGCTGTTTATCGCAGACAACCTGGATCATGTAGCCCTTATTCGGGCATGGTAACATTTGTTATTCGAATTAGGATTCAAATGATCTTATAAAACATCTCTGATGGAGTAAATCAAAAATGCTATCCTGTGTTTAGTGAAAACTAATGAAATAAGGAAAAAAAAAATATTACAGCAACCATCCGTCTATCCCTTTGTCATGATATTCATTAAGAGAAATTAGAGTGATAATTTTAGTGGGTGTTAGTTAAGAAGGTGTTTTTAATGTACGGTAAAACTATTTTCATGAGAATTAATCTCGCCTCACCCAAGCATCGAGGGGTTGGTCTGTCCCAGCGTCCGTCATGTAGGCAAGTGAGGAGCGCAGAGCCGAGCAGGTAGAAGCCCCGTTTGCAGTGAATGGCCACAGTTATGCCGTAGTTGAAGATTTCCGGGTAACGTAGTCCAGACTGCCGCACACCATTCTCCACATGCCCGGGGTCGGAACAGTTTACCACTGGTGAGAAAGAAGGATAAATGAAACATTTGAAAATAGATGGAACAAACTTCAAGTGATTTCACTGTTTGCTTTCTTTACAGTTACAGATGATGACAATTATTTCAATCTTTGTGAAAGTTATAGTCAAGTAAATTTTTTTGGAAGATGCACACAATTATATTTATGCTAAAATGCTTTTCTTTGACATGGACGAGTGATATTCTTGTACTATCTTGTTATAGTTCATTTTAGCATGTCTTCAATTCTGCTTTGTAGATTTTCCTGTCACAAAATATTTACGGAATGAGTCATTAATAATTAGGCAAGTGGCCCTTTGATGTCCACTAGAAAGACAAGCAGCTTTGAAGGCCGCTTCAAGGTAGCTGGTTCATTTTGTTAAAACATCTTTTGGCCTTAATGCCAGTCAGAAAGCGCAGTTTGTTTTCTACACGTCACTGGGGAGACTGATTCAAATCCAAGCGGGGAACATGGAATATGTATGAAAATGTGCGTGCGTGCGGGCACCCAAGTTGAACAAAAAAGCTTCTTAATTGACAGCGACTGCTGAGAAGCAAAAAGTGAGAGTTTGATAAATTTCTTGAATAGAAGACTGATATGTGCAACGCCACTGCGTAACGTCCTGGCCTTTTGGGCCACGTTGGCTGCCTTGCACTACTCTTGTGCTATATTCTGATTGTCTGCTGTATGCACACTTGCTCTATTTTTGCTCCTCTTATTTATTTATTTATTTATTTATTTATTTATTTATTTATTTATTTATTCATCGCTTTTATTTATTCATTGTATGTGCCCGCTTGTATTTACTTTTTGTATTGTTACTTGAATGTTTTGTTTGTCCGTGATGTAATATGTCTTGTCACCGTGGGATGGTTGGAAACAAAATTCCGATCTCTTTGTGTGTCTTGGCATGTGAAGAAATTGACAATAAAGCAGACTTTGACTAATCGGTGTTATTTGTTACCTTTGCAAAGAGGTAGTGGGCTGCTCCATTGCCCATTGAGTCGACATTGAGCGCGGGTATTTCCACTCAAGATGTAACCTTTATTGCAAGTGAAGTTGACAACATCATTGAGGTTGAACTCACTGCCATTAGTCCGCCCGTTGGCTGGGTTACCGGGGTGACCACAAGTTATGGCTAAGGGCAAAGAGTACAAATGTTACAAAATGTCATTGAAAAATCAAATGTAATTACACCCATTGTACACTTTATTAGTACATCTGAAGAATGGAATCAAAAACTACAATGAACGCTGTCACTGTCACTGTCGGAAATGTTTTTTTTTAAGAATTACTCAGGCGTACCTATCGTTGCGATAGATTATTGTGAATTTATAGTTGATATCCATCCTTCCTTGAATTTTTTTTATTAGTTCTCTGATTATGAAAAAGCGGTCATTAATGATCTGCTTTTGCAATTTCAGGCACTTACGGACACAAACAGGTGTCGTTCCAGACCACTGATGGTCTTGTTGGCAGATTCTAACAGATGTGCCGATCAGGCGATATCCCAGCATGCACTGGTACACCACTGTGTCGCGGTAGCTTGAGCCATCACCGCTAATGTGTCCATTTACGATAGGACTTGGAGAGTCACAGTGGCCAGCTAGGAGGCAAAAAAGCCATTATATTACAATACAACCTCAAAAGAAAAAGTCACATTCATGTATTTATTTCAGTTTAATTTGTTGACCTTGTGGAATAGTGACACATTCTTTATTTGCATATGCCACATCCAGGTTGAAACACAATAAAATTACTTTATATATTATTGAGTCATTGTGGTAGAAATGCATCAGAAGAAGATCATTTGAGTTAACTGGAGCATGTGAACAGATTATTTTGTTTTTGGTTCACTCAATTTTCAATTATCTCATCTCGACACGCAAAGCAACTAACTGTGGTCAGAAGTATTGAAACACCTTGCTGTTATACCTAAGCAAAGTCGCACAGCTTTGCAGGCACAGCAGGGAAGACTTTCTAAAATATGGTGGTGCGTGTCTGCGGATGTTTTGTCTATTCATCCAGAAAAACAAAGGTCACTGATGTTGGACCTTTGTGAGTGCCTGTCTCACGATCTTTATTCCTTTTCATCACAAATGTTTTTTGAAGGAAGGCTTCTTTCACATCAAACTCAGCCAAGACTGCCTTTGTGGATCTTGCTTTGTGTACTGGGAGCAGAAATATGCCTTGCAAAAGTTCTTGGTAAAATAAAGAATTATGATTGAGCGCTATATGGGTGGGTGGATGAAATCTCCAAATTGTGAACTGGGATAGGCTCCAGCTCACTTGTGACCCCAATCAGGACACGCAGTAAAGAAAATGAATGGCGATATAATCCAAACTAGATTTATTGCGACTTACCGAGACACCTGGTTTCAGAACCACTCCACAGGCCGTTGGCTCCACATTCTCTGACATGTGACCCCACCAAAGTATAGCCATGGTTACACATAAAGATTGCAGTTGCACCAAATGTGGTCAGAGTTCCAAGTTTGGTGCCGAATGGCGGAGAAGGAAGATCCCCACAGGACAAGACTGCAAAGCAAAATTCGAGTTTAATATTGACAGTAGAAAGTAAAATACTATAATAAAGAACGTGGCGATTAAATTATTCATTTAACAATATGGTGTATTAAACTTTTGGAATGCAAGGCATAATGAAATACAACTATAATTCCAAGAGGAACAACAGAACAAAACAGACAATAAAATGTTTTAAATCGTTTCCTGCGGTGTCCTGAGGACCCACTAAATTGTTGTGCGACTTTCATAGCAGTATTGATTATTTGACTTACTCCTGCATGTTGCTGGGTCATCCGACCCCTCCCACGTCCCATTGGCAAGGCAGCGTAGTGTTCGATGTCCCGCTCCGAAAGAGAACCCCGCTGAACATTCCAGCATGGCCAAGGAGCCAAATTCTCCCAAGGTCCCAGAGAGCAGACGGTAGGTCACGTGATCAGACAAAGCACCCTCAATGCTGGGACAGTGAATGGCTGGGAAATACATGTAAGGTCATGGGAGCTGAATTAATGAAGAGCACAGTTAATGATGGTGGCTGGAGCTTAGCCTTTGAGGACTTTACAGGATTAGCTCTAATAACAAGGTGACTGGTTCAAGACCAAAAATGTCAAATTGAGTATTTATTTGTACGCTGAAATACATGAAAAAAAAATCTGCCACATCGCCCTCCATCTTGCCCTCTAATCACAAAAAGGTAACACTTACAGAGACACCTTGGGGGTGGGGCAGAATTACTCCAGCTGCCATCCTCCAAACACACTGCTGTGGCTGGTAGACTGGGGTCAAGGTAATATCCGTGTTTACAGTGGTAGGTCACCTGGCTGCCCACATTGTAATGGTAGGCGTAGAAGCTGCCATTGCCTGGTGAATGGGGGATCCCGCAGGAGATAGCTGCCAATCACAAATAAAAGTTTCATGGAGATGCTCATCTTATTCATCATAATGAGACGCTAAGGATTTGCTGAGGATAAACAAATGTACCATATACTGAGTATTGCTTGTTTATATGTGTGGCTCCAGCGGTTGTGTTCAAATATCTGTTGCTTTAAGGCTGTGACACTGATGCTATTCATTAGTCTGTTTAGGATGTTTTGAAATGTTTGTCCGTATTAAGCTAAATAGGCTATAAAGGCAAAATACATCTATCTAAAAAAAATAAATTGAAAGTGGGGTCACTCGTATCTTATATCGAGCCACTACTGTTTTGAGACATGCTTATTATAGTACCTTGACAGAAAGGTGAAGGTGTGTCCCACTGGAATAACCCATTAGGGTGGAGTCTACAGGTAGAATTCATTGAGCCAACCAGACGGTAACCATGGTTACAGAAGAACTGGAGTCTGCTGCCCGGGCGGAGTTTGGTTCGGTTGACAACACCCCCATTCGCTGGTGGATCATTAATACTACAGTATGCAGCTGAGGAGACATTGAGAGAGGAAAAAAACAAAACAAAGAAACAAATGAGAACAAAAAGCAAACTTTATTTTAGGGTGGGAGGAGTGCTTCTCCCACACACAACAACAATGTGAGTCACTAATCATTATTTCCATGTCGGATAGTTATCTTATGCACAAGTATCTTACGTCAGCCTCATTTAAATGACTCATGTGGCCTTTTGTCTTTCACTAACATCATCTGTTTGAAAATACATCTGATCTCTCTGTGGCTCATGTTATACAACCAACATTGTTAGGGCTATTGAGGACAAGGGTTTCAAGGGGCTTACTTACACCAATTATGCCACTGTATATGAAACAAAATGAGAAACATTTCAGAAGTGGAGTCATTAATTACAGTTGCAACTCAAACAATTTAAAGTCCTTTGAAATTAATTTTTAAAATGTGGTAACATTCGAAAGATGTACATTTTCAATAGGTATCAGTCATTGTCTTGTGTTATTTCAACCCCAAACTACATCGTGAAAATAATTGTAATTTTGTGGTTAAGTGTGGCCACATTATTAATAATTGAAAGAAACCAGGTGGGATACAATCTTTTTCACAATATATTTAAAACATAAATACCAATTAATGTGCACTTGCACTTATCATTAAGGTCACGTTTATAAATCAAAAGGGCACACACACACACACACACACACACACACACACACACACACACACACACACACACACACACACACACACACACACACACACACACAACACACAATGTATATAGTGCATAATTTACTGAAATGTATGGTGTGCATGTACCCGAGTATCTTATCTTGAATCCTTTCTTGTTGGTTGCATGGTCAGTGGACCAGCGTAGGTAAAGCTGATTGGTTTTGGAGGTGAAGTTGAGTTGAGATGAATGATTTCCACTGAGAGCCACAAGCAAAGGGCTCTGTCCCGAAGACCCTGCACGTAGCGCATGAATAAAACATACTCTGAAGCTGTGTACATAGTCAATCCTACATTTTCAGATTGCATGGATAACTGCATGATTTGTTTTTCACCTGGGTAGTTGTTCCATTACTCGCATATTCATCCTATATTAATAATGCTAATGATAATAACAACACTTGTGCAGGATTGTGCAAACCAAACAGATGATGCAAACCTGAGAATATGTTCAAATTCTATATTATGTGTGTGTGTGTGTGTTGCTGCATTTTTAATGACAAATTCCTCAAACTGTGGCGAACACCTACTAATGGTTCATTCTTAAGAACACAAAGATGCAAAATGTGACTTTTTTGGCATAATCAAAATGGCATATTTGCATTTGTGTGTGTTTCATGTGTGAGACAGTGTACCATCAAAAATTTCCAGCTCGTCAAATTGCTTCTCACTGTGGAACATCTCAACGTAGATATTGATGATGTAACCTGAGAGACAAGATGCTCATTAAACTATAAACACATTAAGCAAATTCCACCAGACAACATTAGGCACGTCTGAGTTTTCTAATGAGATTCAATACATATCAAAAGGAGGATTATTCAGTGAGCCTGTTCATCATTGGGATTAGAGAACTGCACTTCATATTTATTTAGCAACATGACAAGGGACAATAAAAACAAAAACAAAAACTTCTCAGGATAAAGTGCCCGTCAACATCACTGCAAACTACAACCGGAATGAAGAACATTGATGCAAAACTGAGCATTATTATCAATTGCAAGGGCAAAATGTACTGGATCTCATTGAATACAAGAGTAGCTAATGACATGGCATGTGATTGTTAAGCCATAGCCAAGTGTACCTGGAAGCATGCGAAGTAGCCAGGAGCAGGTCTGGCTGTTGGGGTAATTGCTGGGGAACATAGGACTCAAAATGACTCCCGATGATGAAGACCTCTCCTCATTGGCTGGACACTGGGCTGGGGGGGAAGCATATACGAAGCATGTTACTATAAACCGTCTGAAGAGGAAAAACGTTAATGTACAAACTACACCTCAAAGCGACACAGTGAGTTTTCTTATTGTATTCAAGGTTGTTTTTCCATTTACATGTCCACCTATGTTAACGATAACTGTTAACACTGGATGCGTGATAATCAAACAAAGCGTTCATTCTTTTCAATTCATTCAGCAGCCTTGAGTACAAGCAAGACATAAACAGGACGTACTGCCCCATCTCTAAGTGTGATAGCAATAAACACTTTCACATGAAGAGGAGGTGAACTCTAATTGTGCCAAAGGAGCACTTAAGTTGCATGATGTTACGGTAAGAGCACAGTCTTCTATCTATTAAACACAATGAGCAGAGCAACGACAAAGGCTGATCCTCTCAGCGGCGCCACATCTGCTGCGAGAGAAATAAATGCAACAGCTCGCTATTTTCACAGATTCCACAAAGAGTCTCAAATTCATTTCCAGAGATGTGCTGATGAGGATTACAAGCAAGTGTTTCTCTTGAGACACTCAGATTACTATGTTGGCTAAATGATTAAAAAAAAAGATTAAAAAAGATCAATCAATGTATATGATAAAATATAAATAGCATTTTTTGTAGCAAACATGATATTGAGATGAACAGTGTGCAATAAACTAAGAGGTATGTTTTCCTCCGCAGATGTATTTTTTGACAGGTTTTGCATTTTGAGTGTAAAAGCGAGTATATTCAACTTTTGGGAGCACAAGAAATGTGCAATTTTCACAAACAATGATAGATTGTATGAAAAGAAATATTTACAAGTCTCTGTTTCAGATGATGACAAAACTGAGAAAATTGTTGACTTGCCTCCTACTTGCAATAATAAATTTAAATACTTTTCCCCACATACTACAGTTTTTGAATGCCCTGGTCAATTTTAATTCAGTAAAGCAAAAACTTTGGATTATTTGACTAGACTTTGACTTTTAACAGATAATATAACACATCAAGTACGAAGGAGCATATATTGTCAAAAAGATATCATGAGGAAAGATATTGCAAGAATAACTTCAGCAGACATTGTCGTCTTGTCATCTATCGAGTCATGACATTTAGCCTCAGTTTGGCTGTTTTTAATTCCTCTTTAGGAACAAACACAAACAATTATGCAATCACAAAGTTAAATTTAAAATTATTATTTTGATATTTTGTATGTTTTTTTACACGTCCTCAAGCACACATGTATTCTCACAATATTTCATCACATGGATTCTCTAATACAGGAACTGTATATGTGGATTGCTGCCTTACCTTGACATGTTGGCGGTGGAGCCTCAAACAGTAAATGGGAGTTGAGCGTACACATGAGCTCCGCCTTCCCAACGAGTGTGTATCCAGGGAGACAACGATAAGCCACAATATCGCCTATGGCGTGGAGAAAATGAATTATTAAAAAATAATAATAATAATCAGTCACTTACTATAAATAATTGATTGAGATGCACAAAATGATAAATACTTAATAGTAGCCTCAGGTCTTACAATAAAGGTCATTCATTTTCTGTGTTTTGCTGCATTTACTGTTCTATTGATGAAAGCTTGCATTTTTTTTGCGTGGCTGTTCTATTGAGGAAAGTCTGCATTTTTTTGCGTGGCATTATGCAAAGCTGCTGCTGGACTTGATGTTGATGAGTATGATATTTTACTCTCATATTGTTAAAAAAGTACAAATGTCAGCTGATATTTCTTTTGACTATCAAGTACAAGATCATTTTTATGTTTTTTTATAAATCAAATCTATAGACTTTTCTAAGCAATATATTTTGTTCAGTTTTGATGTTTTTTTTTTTTTTCCTGTACACGGAGAGATGATAACATATATAACTGTAAAAGACTACATTTTCCATACTCCTGACAAGGACAATTGATGGTTGCTGTCTGTTTAAAATTACACTAATGGTTGATTTAAAGGTCACGAGCTGAAAATGAAAAGCAAGAGGCGGTGAGTGCATTATATAACATCGTGGTGAGGGAAAATAGAGGCCTTGACAAGTGATTATTTACCCGAAAATGTATGTTTTTCAAAGCCCCAGCACATATTCAACCACAATGAAAATCTTGTCTTTATTTGAGGTGGCGGTTATATGTCATTAGATGTGAATGACAATGCATTTCAAAAAAGCAATAAAAGCAATTGATTAATTTTTCACGTTGGTTCCCCCTCAAACTTCACTAACATCAAGTGAACATATACAGTATTCTGCATTATTACCTATTAGAAATTCTTCATCCTCATAGATTATGTCAGCGTTCTCCACTACAGGAGGAGGAGGGCATTTTTTCAGACGGTAGGCTGGAAAGAAACAACAAAGTTTGTGAAGTTTGATTATATATAGAATATTGCAAAAAATGCATTTGCATATATGCAATTTTATTTGATGCATTTGTGCCAGCAACAGTTCCATGAAGTTAGCTATTCATATAAGAGCTTTGTTTTATGAGCTGTGCAATACAAACATGGCCCATGGCCAGTCTAATTTCCTTTTATAAGAAAACTTAAGGGTTGAAAATTAGATATTGTTTTGAAAAACAATATGCTTGTGTACCATGGAAGTTGAGAATGAAGAATCCTCCAGTGGAAAAGTCCGAATGAAAGCGGATCTGAACCTTGGAGCTCGAACTGTAGGCTGACTCTAATGCTGTATTGCCGCTGAAGACTCCCAGCTGAGGACTGGATGCATCTGGACCGTCCCTGCATGAGGACCAAGTGAGAGTACAGACGTGTGACAATGGAAAAAAAAAAAAAAAAAAAAAAAAAAAAAAGTAACTGCACAAGCACAAGCTTTCCTGAACATCTGGTGTTTGTGACAGGAAAAATGTGATTTTAACGATTCATATTTATACTCGGTCTTCTATCACTCAGTGTGAACAAGTCGAGCCCTTAAAATCACAAGATGACACGACAATTAAGTATGACCAGATGCTCTTTTAGTATTATTACCACCTCTGACATAACTTTAATTTGTTGCCATTTGCTGTCTAATTTCAAGAATATATTTATTGTTTTGCAATGAAACAAGGCCCATCTTGTTCTGAAGCGGAAATAAAAAGAGAATAAATGAGAAGCAATTATTTACGGTAGTTTGTGCTCATTTAGGTCTGGGGTGGCCCTGATTTATATTTTGTCACCTTTGTTTGCTTTTCCACCCTTTTGCAAACAAGTTCATTGAACAAAGCTGTTGGATTAAAGGCTTAACTTAGCTCATTAATAATTGAATGTTGTTGAAAGGTTACATTTTCTAAAGTTCCTAAATGCACCTTTCTGTTTTTAATGAGCGTGCATTTGGATTAAACAAGGCTTGTAAAATTTTAATTCAATAAGTGTGCCTGGAATCTCTTCGCTGCTCAATAATTCAAGGTCCTCTGTAGGTGTTGAAACTCTTTTAGAGAATCAAAATGTACTGTTTGTCTATTTAAGCACAAATTGAACATAGAATGTTGAGTGTTTCTTATTTTTTAGCCTAAAACTCACACAACTACAATTTTTATTAACCAAGCACCCGCCCCATCTTTTTATTTTATACAATTTGATTTAAAATATTCTTTGGTGGCTTATATCTATAATTCATGCTTAATTTTGAAAAGTGCATATACTCTCCTTTAACTCAATAAAATCCGGCACTTAGCTGGAGCTGGCTGTTTATATCTTTTATCAAAGCGTATCTTCCGTTGAGTGCATGGTATAAGCTTGTGAGCAAAAATAAATAAATAAATAAATATATAATATATATATGTATATATACAATATATATAATATATGCAGCTCATATTGTAGTTCAAGCAATTGCCATACATTAATGAGAGTGCAAGATGAATGTGTCCCCAAAAATAAACTGATGTCCTTGCTGGCTAGCAAAATGTATATGTGAGGATTTGGAATTGTGACAAGAATGTTCACTGTGAGGAGAGATTCAAAAGTGATATATCAGCGTAACATTACCATATTGCAATACATCATACATGTCATCTTTTCTGGCCCGGAAGATAGCAAAGTGGAGTATCACAGTCTAAAGCCCCCCTCCCACTAAGTGGTGAACAATTGTGAGTCTTTTTCAAAGCGGCAAATGTAGCATTGTTGTCAGGGTTCGTTCAAGGTCGCAAATGTTCCAAACAAAGCCCCAGTATTTTACTAAATAAAGGATGATCAATCAAACAATTGAGTATGGAGAAAAGTTACTATAGATCATCATGATAAAGGATGATCAATCAAGCAATTGAGTATGGAAAAAAGTTACTATGGATCATCACAGGTAAAGGTAATATTCACTTGGCACCATTAACGGGTGATTGGAACCATAATTTTTCATTAGTATAGAACAACGGCCTTCAGGACTCCAAAATATCCGAATTCACCTGGAATCAACAGCTAGACAGGTGGTACAGGTTCAAACAGGACAACAATTCTAAGGACAATCAAAATTTGTAAAAGATAAAGTAGGCTAGTAATTATTAAACTTCTACAATTATCATCCTGAAGCCTCCAGCCTGAAATAAGAATTGTTCAAAAAGATAATAAAAGTCCAACATAAATATTACTTTCCTGCCCATGATAAAAACTTCTCACTACAACTGTGTGGATTTGCAAAAAAATAATCTCCAGTATCGTCCAATGCATAGAATGGAGTGGTGCTGTCGTTCATCAGCGGGCAAAACACAACAGGGAAAATTTGGCAACATTCCCTGACATTTGGATACAGTTGCTGCCACCATTCCCCGGGAGTTAATGGGCATGCTGAGCCGAAAAGCAGCGAGGGCAAATAAGTGAGATATGAAGAACATAGCAATATACAAGACGCGGCATTCAGCACGATGATTAATGAGAACATGGAACAAAAGAGGAATGGCGAAGAGGAAAGCTAGAATAGATGCTAAAAAAAGGACTTGCATGAGAAGCAGTATTAAGTTTCACAAGCATTTTTTTTAACACAATGTGTTCTGCATAAATTGAAGCAAACCCTCCTTATATAATACAATTGGAAGGCAACAAGTTTTGCATTTAAACTGTTCCAGTATGTGTTATTATTAATGTACCTTCTACATCACTGCGAAATCATACACATGCTCAACACTGTCATCTAATGCTAATCTTTGCATTCAACAGAACTCGATGCGCAGTCACCTCTCACTAAGCAAGCGCTACCTGGTGCTTGTTACCTCACTTACTTTATTTGGATCTCAGTGATCCACCAGCAGACTTGATAAAGAGAAACCAAAGAGCCCGACGGTGTCCTCAACACAGCGGTGGATCATTAAGAGTTGCAAACATACAACTTTGATTTGTCCCTTTAGAGGACATGAGAAATGTTTTGGATGCATCATTAAATGCAACCTCCAGCTTTTTTTTTTTTTATGTTTATTGCCCTCTTAGGTCAGTGGAAAAAGCCTGCATAGACAATAGATTTGATTCAATCTTATTTCAGACAGCCTCGTTGGCATCCAATAGCTCATTCCTGTTTATGTCATTTCATTATTTATCATTGGCGCAACCAAATTAGGAACAGTAAACCAACTAGCAAGTAGATGATTCAGAAGAAAGCACCCATCTTTTGACAAGCCGATTTACTCCAAAATTGTCAATTATATTTATTTTGCAACACTACAAGGTCAGAAAGGGATTTTCTACTGGTCAGTGGAGTGGGCAGTGTTACGTGAGCACAAGGATGACCTCAATCTCCGTTCAACAGTTGACTCACTTGGTTGTGGGCTTCTCCTAACATGTACCAATAGACTCTGAAGGGCAGCAAAATTGAAAGCAAGTGCTCACCAATTGCATTGCCTTCCATTTCAACTGCTCGCTTTACAGCTTGACTCATAAGCCTTCAAATTAAACGCTTAGACCAGTTCCACTTGATTTTTAGCTTCACTCAAAATAAATTCTACAACATGCTGCCAACAAGCAACTCGTAAGTGAGAATATTGTCCGGAGGTGACCCGATCTTTTCAGATGCAGCCCAGTCTCACTGGATTTGGCAACTCCGGCTCCACATACGCCTTTCATTACATTCCCCACTCCTGACAGAATCTGATCATTACGACCAGAGTTACTCAGACTCCCTGGGCTCAGTCGGGGCCGGTCCACTGAGTCAGATTAAATTGGTCAGTGGTCCCATTGTAAATGCATTACTCTCACACTACCTGTATTACAATCTTAGCTCCACATTGAATCCCATTATAGCTACAGTAGAGCCAGGGTGTGCATAAACTAGAGTATGCATCGGGAGGCTATGAAGTTGGGATCCCTGCAAATCCACCAAAAATAACCTCTACAATGAGACTCATATACTTGCACCTATAAAATGTAATACACTTGCACCTGTAATGACCTGTCAAAGAAAATTTCAGTGTGTCATAGAGCTGCAGTGCATCACCATGAAAGACCGTCACATAAATAGACATGTTTTTAGAAGTCAGTACGGTACCGTACGATTGGGCGCCACTGCAAAAACACAAGCATAGACAACTAGAAATGTATGTCCGTAGATGAAAAAGGATGAAAAGGAGTACATAGTATTTGTACATTCCACCGGGTTTAGGCTTACCATACAGCTATGTAATCAGTGACAGGCTCAGTCTGCAACAAGGTAAAGTTGATGTAAACTCCATGTCCGTGGGGAACGGCGATGAGCCAGCTACAGTCTTGGGAGTTAGGGTATTCATTGGGGTACTGAGGCGAATAAATGGTCCCATTTTCAGCTGTGACATTGTAGCCACAGGGAGCTGCAAAGGCAGAGTCATAAAAGATTATTTATTTGGAACTGTCCTTTAGTTCCAAATAAAACATTTTAAAACATTTCAGGCCCTTCAAAACTTGATAGAAACAAGATAAAAAAAGAGCTGGAAGATGGGCACTAGCAAAAAACTACCACTCATTTAGAAACGGGCATTATAATTGGTTCAAATTTGGTGTATTGTGAGGAAATGATTTTTGATTTCAATAATCGATTGATACTTCTCCATCAGTTCCCAAAAGTAAACAAAAGACATACAATATTTTGTTCTTACCCTCGCAACGTGGAAATGGGTGGTTCCACCTCCGGTTGCTCCCATGCAGACATGTCAGGACCGGGTGTCCGATCAAAACGTAGCCAGGATAGCACAAGAATGTTATTGACCGGCCAGCACTGTAGTCACTGTTGATGATGTCCCCATTGGTGAAAGGGGAAGGGTCCAGGCAGTTTTGAAGTTGATAAGCTAAAAGTAGACATTAAATTAGTACATACACTTTATTACAACTCATTTAAATCAATTCTATATAATCAATGATGCAATGTGATGGAATAACCAATTCAGTAAGGAACTAAAAAGGGATCAAAACCATTTCTGAGTGACGGGAGTAGCATTCATTTGCATCATGGGCTTCAAGAACAAGAGGTTTTTTGTTTTGTTTTGTTATTTAGGATGGCTAACTTGGTTTCAACCACAAACAATGGTCATAAAAAAACGTGTTGTGGAAGTACAAATATTAATTTTAAAGCCACATCCGTGAGGAAACCAATTTTTGGCCACTTTGGTGTTTACTGCACCAAATTACAAATGTCACTCTTGCAGCAAAAAAGTGTTGGTCTTCCATGGAGCTAGAATAGGACGGTGTTTAAGATTAGGCGTCACTTTAAACTAAAAAAAGGACACAAATTAATTTTTTGTTATTACTGCAAAGTTGAGTTGGTGGGGATTAGAGACAGGATCAAAGGACATGTGATCTATCCATCTATCTCTGATTTCTATCTATCTAATCTTCCCCAGTGTTATCCAAACATAAATCTAGTTATGTACTAAATCTTATTTCTCCCTGTCAAGTCGGGATAGTTAGTCTATTCTCTGTACTGGGACATGAATCATAGTGACAGGCCTTGACCGGTGCAAATTCAGGTCAAAACAGGGGCAATTATCTCATGCATGTAAATGTAGGTGAGCTTGTGTGTCCTTTAGCAAGCCAGGTTACGCCGCCAGTGACATGTGTTATGTGTTTTTGATGGGAACCACTCAACGGTAAGAGTAAAGTAGACAAGATGTCAGCCTCTCATGGGGGCTTTGTTAACACGGCATTCTTTTTAAATAATTAGAGCAAAGCCATAAGGTTGCACACACTTGTCCACTGATGAAAGCTTAAAACGTCATACTCTTTGTTAGTTGGCAATGGCAACTGCATTTGGATGGTAAATCAGAATCTGTACCGTGCACTGAAGCACTTTATTATTTCATCATTTAAGCAACTTGAAATGATCAAACCAAATGAGACCAGAGACAAACCAGAGTTGAGGAAAATCAAGCAGATGTTCAAATTTCTTTGGTTTGTCACTTTCAATTAAAAAAATAGAACATTTTCTGATTGACGTGATTCATGACAATCAAAAGTGAACTCACCTTGATAAGTGAGTTTGAAGCCCATCCTGTTCTCTGAATGGTCACTGTAGAAGTGAATGATGGTTTGGTGGGTGGTACTTAGAAGAGACGGTGGGACTTGCGAACCAGTGAATTGTCCAATAAGAGACGAGCTGTGCTGTGGTCCCGACCGGACCTCGAGGAAGTCGTGGTTGTCTTCAGAGGAAAAGTTTTGGAATTGAATATGGGCTCCTGGGATGAACATAAAAACAAACGTTAATAATGTTTTTTTCATTTTGAAATATGACACAAGGAAACACTTGTGCTCACTGTTAAATTTCTTAGCCCTTTGATTTAATAGCGTAAGAGCAAGCACATTTCTTGCGCATATTCCAAGCCTACAACCAGATGTTATCAATGTCAAATTTAAAACACAACACATCACAC
This sequence comes from Syngnathus leptorhynchus, assembly GCF_054491065.1. NCBI lineage: Eukaryota > Metazoa > Chordata > Actinopteri > Syngnathiformes > Syngnathidae > Syngnathus > Syngnathus leptorhynchus. The sequence continues at coordinate 13,518,547 of NC_141197.1, forward strand.
GCTTGCCTCTAATTAAACATGCGATAGGGCTTTTAATAAACCACGTGTCACTCTCAGTAATGTTTTGCTGTAAACGACACCAGCAGATGTACTGACATTGCCTGATCCTCTTCAGGAATTATTCCTCGGTCCATAATACTTACCATATCCTGTTGGCAAGATGATTTGCCAGGTGCAGTCCAGGTTGCCCGGGTAGTTGCCGGGGAAACCCGGACTCAGGATCACTCCAGTGACCTCAGACAATACCCCGCCACAACGGGCTGACAGGATGAGAGAAAGGCTTGCGTTAACGAGGCTTCACATGTGCTTCGAGACAATATTAAATGATGAAAAACACCAGCAAAAAGAAAAGACACAGACTAAAGTCACATCTTTTGTTGGGTTGGTCATTATCATCCTTCCAGTAGTGCTTTTAATCATATTATAAAATGACCCAATAAATATTTGTGAATGGCAAATCTTGAGAAAGAGACAACAATTGCGAGTCTAAGAGTGATACTTTTCCGTTCAGGGGGGCTAAGATTGCTCTTTCATTAAGGTGACAATTTTATTTCTTTAATATAAGAAAGAGATTATATTTTTTCCCAAACCTTTTTTTTTTCTTGTAATATAACCACAATAACAATATTATGACCTGGCCATAATATTACTACTTAGTTTTTGTAATTTAATGTTTTAATTTTCCTCCCGCTTTGCCGTTTTGTTTCTTTTTTTTCATTTTCAGTATTACTCTTGAATGCCTTCCTTCATCTGTGACATCAATGGACATTTCAGAAAGAAGAACAGTCATTTGTTTGCTGTATGCGGACTTTTACTTTTGTTCAACGCAAACATTTGTGCACCTTTTATAGAGCATACCAGTAACCTTGCCATATATGTCTCTAAGTGTGTGTGCATGTGTATGTACCTATACAAAGCGGAGGTGGGTAGTTCCATCTGCGCACAGTTCCAGGCATGCAGGAAATATGAGAATGGCCCTTGACAGGACAAAAAGTATTATATTGCAATTATTTTGGAATGTTTTATTGTTATATTTTGGGCTAAGTGTTACCTGTAAGGCATATCCAGGCTCACAAGTGAAGGCCACAACCTCATTGACCATGTATCTGTCTCCTGCTTTTATGCCATTTGCTGGAATCATCGGCTCAGGACAGGTTGTCAGACCGACCGCTGCAAAAAAGTTGAATGTAAACGAATGATTACTGGTGCATGCATACTTACAGTACATGACAGCAGTCGCACTAACAGCAACATTTCAACAATTCAAAGTGTTAAATAATCTTACATGAGAAGCATGTTTTGGAATGTGGCACGTTTTAACCAACATACCCTTTGTCATTTTTGCAAATGATAAAGGCTCCAGTTTATGCCCTTGAGTACTGTTATTTTATGTGTCTATATGTGTTGCTGCACAGTTTTTGTTCATATATCCATTGCTTAACACTGCAACGATCACCCATTCATTAGCCTGTGTATGGCATTTTCATCATGTGTCAGCATTAAGCGAGGATACAAATAGACTTGTAGACTTCAAGGAAAAGTTTTTCTTCAATAAACAATGTGCAGTTCTCTTTGTTTTAAGTTTAGCTTTTAAAATATATTTCAACTGCAAGTTGCAACAAACAGTTGAAACGTCTTTTTGATGAATTACTCAGAAATTCTGTCTGCCAGACTGCTGCTTGGTGTGAAGTGAGTCAAGTTCACTGCTGCCATACATTGCTCATACTGTATCGCAAATGTTGGCTCACAAATCAAAGCAAAAAAATAAGAATAAAAGTCTGATGCATGACAGCTCGTATACAACCAATATTTGTAGTATATTTACATTTACTTTTCTTTACTCTGCGGTTAATCAAAAAGCAGCAATCTCATTTCCAGACCAGTTGTTTGTATGACACATGATAAATGACTCTAGCGATGATCAACATTATTCAACACTTTTGCCTAAATTATAACACATTTTGATTAATTTTATCATGAAATACACGTGGCAGGTAAATAATACTAGATGCTCCTTCTGGTTGTTTTCTGTTCCTATCATTGACACCTAAGATTGGAGGAGTTTTTATAATACCTCTGGGATGGAGTGAAAGGAAATGGTAGTGTACACACCCCCAACACAATTAAGGTTCAACACATTCGGGTTGACAGAGGCGAGCCTTTCATCAAGTAGCATTAGAAGAAAGGGATCTGTGTGTGTGTGTAATATATACACATATATGTGTGTGTGTGTGTGTGTGTGTGTGTGTGTGTGTGTGTGTGTGTGTGTGTCATCCATTTGTTTGTGTGTTTCAATCCCAAACTTCTGCAGGAGACTGCCCTGGAGTAAGTGGTTACCATGGCAACACTGGGGTGGAAGAAGAATAAAGAGGGAAGGGCAGAGAAGTGAATGTGTCTGTATGTGTTTGTGTGTCTGGTCTTGTTTGTTCATCATCTACCTGCCTACCAGCAAAACAATGTGATCCCGCAGAGTGCGCACACTTATGCACATGCATTCACGCACACGCGAATACACACAGATGCCTCGGAAGTGTATGCTGACATTTGGGAGTGCACTCTGCCTGCATGCATTGGCAGGAGGGAACTTCTGTAAGAAGAAGCACAAGTAAAAGAGCTGCATACGACATTCACACTCAGTGCATTATTAGTCGGAGCGTCATGACAACTGATCAATGAAACTAGCCCATTTGGCCGACCATCCCTCTTTCTTGTGCTCTCGCTCCTTCTCTCCCATTGGAGAAATATAAGCTGTGATACCATTTAAAATGCTGACAGAACGACAAAGCGAACCTCTGTGGGCATACGGCATCAGCTAGACAGTGTCAGCATTTTAGTCAAAATTGACGAGATTTACTACAAAGAGGCTTCAGAGGGTGAAAAATGATGAGAATATTACTTGTCACACGTTCCTCCCCACTTATATAACATATATCACGCGCTAGAGGCACATCAGCAACAGTGGTGGGCAATCTACAGATCTTTGTGGCTTCATCCTATTTCTGAGTGACTACCATAACTTCCTTAAATTAGGAAACGGCGTGAAGACCATCAATCATTTTCGCATCCTCATGCCAGGCACGCACATTGGGTGGAGCAACCTAAAAACGTAGGAATTAATTCCCTGTAAACCTGCTGTGAAAATTCCCAATAACCTTAGCACATTTCCTGGTGCTGGTTTAGAGATTTGTTTGGAGGCGTGGGACAAGAACTACAGTCATAGTAATCTTAGATAGCAAATCGTTTTTAGTTTACATCTATGCAGTTGTCAAACACGGTAGAGTGAATTGCCTGGTCTATGGCACAGGGAAACGTGGGCACTACCATTCTATAGAATCGCTCTAAAAAAAAATTTGAAGTGTGATAAGTCAACCCAGGGGCAGCCAACAAATGAAGTTAAAAATGACAGCAAGTTAGTTGCATAGACTAACAAATACATGAAGACAGCCCCCCGACACAAAAAACCTCGCACATTCTCACAAGAGGAGACATGTTCATTGATCTAGAAATGATTGTAAGCCAAAAGAACTACAATGACCTGAAAAGCACAACCACGACCTTACAGGTGGGAGTAATTGTGTTTACTTTGTATGTGTGTGCATCACTAAGTCACTAAAGTGTCTATTCTTCTAGCGCGCTATATGACACAAGTATTTTGACAGTCTCTAGGTTATGAGTGTATGTTTTGTGTTCATGTACCTGTACGTGTGTCTGTGTCCTAGTTCAGGTCACTGACTCTTGTTATTTCATGTTGAAGGTGTTGCCTCGATGTGTGTCTGTGCGTGTGTTTGGGTGCATGAACCAGTCCCTGCATTCAACCATGTTTTGTTTTCGATACGTATATCATTTTCCTGGCGATCAATCATTAATTCCATAGATGTTGAAAGTTTCAACTTACTTTTGTATTCAAGGTGAAAGCCTGCAGCCACAACGCTTATGTCACTCTGAAAGTGCAAGAGAAGCTGATTGGATGTGGAGTTAAGGAGGGCAGGAGCTGTAGTTCCTGTAAGAAAAATAGAACAATAATTTAAATGGATTAAGAATTACAAACAATTTATTTGGCTTAGGTGTACCTAATGATGTGACCGCTGAGCATAGAAAAATGCATAAACTATAAAAGTCTAGCCTTAAGAAGTCTTTACAACCCAAGTCCATCCGGGAATTACCAGGAAAGGAAGGTGAGTGACCCCTAACCCTCCACAGACCGCTAACAAGGAATCGTCCCGATATGAGGGAACCCTCATCAGACCTCACGCTCAGTGGCAAACATCAGATCACTGCGGTTAGATTGGGCAGCTCCCTAGTGTGCCTTGTGGAGAAGGGCACAGTCATTTGCGTGTCTTTGTGTGCGAGTGTGTGCGAGTGTGTGCTACCCAGTAGGCGGCATTTTTCATGTGTGATAGGTATATGACAGGTATGTGCTTGGGGCAGGTCACAGGGGAAACACCGCTGGGAGATTGTAAAGGTTAGCTCATTCTTTACTCCTCCCTGTCCTCTCTCCCACCTTCCAGGCTTCACTCAAAGTACAAGTGAAGCTCCTTTGCTCTTTCTTCTCCAGCTCCCTCCGCTCTCTGTCGCCACAGAGGAGGACTTCTTAACGCATCAAAAGGACATTTAAGATAATATCAGATTTCTTGGTATTACAACTCATCCATTATATATGACTGGTGTGCAGTGTTATGTGTGTGCATGTGTGTGCTCATAGATTAATATCTGTCATAGCTAATTCATCACATATACTCAGTGTTTGTGTGTGTGTGCATACAGCTTTAGTTTGGGAGCTGTCATATCCTATCTATCATAGACCTCAACTTGTGTGTGTGTGTGTGTGTGTGTGTGTGTGTGTGTGTGTGTGTGTGTGTGTGTGTGTGTGTGTGTGTGTGTGTGTGTGTGTGTGTGTGTGTGTAGGGGCATTATTGTCATACCAGAAAATGACCCTAATTTAGGAGCCGTCATGTCTCCCCCATCGTAGATCTCCAGAGAATCCCAGTTGTGCTCCGTAGCAAATGTCATCACTTGAATCTAAACAACACATAATGAAAATAAAACATATTTTGCATCAAGTGTCTGTGCAGAGTCATTGTATAACTTTGGAAGCAGAAGCATTCTGGTGGCATTCTTGTCACGTTTTTTTTCCTGCCTATTTTTATAGCAGCAATAACATTGTGGTGTGGCACCCAATGGCTGCCATGTAACTCAAATGCAGTCAGCCTCTACATATTCACCGTTCAGCAATCACAAATCCCCCTATTCACGTTTATTTCTAATGTCATGTCAGGTCATATGATATAGCGAATGGTAGTAAAACAGTCGTGTTGGCCTGCTGTGGCACGTAAACAGACAGCAACACAGTACTGACCGCCCTTGGTATTTAACAAGGTCTGCACTTCAACATCTGCCCAGCCGTATTTCTCCACCATCTGAATATCTGCATGCAGAGTGCTGTTCACCTCATTCGTCTTGTCAAAAGACGGGCACTTAACAAAGTGATATCTAGCGGTTAGCACGTTGCTTTAACGTTTGGAAATAGTCTTAGTTGGGTCGGAGTACTTAGTGCGCAAGCCAGGTGTTGGCTGCGATTGTGGCGTGAGGAGAAAGTTAAGTAGTTGGCAAGGGTAAGTGACTCATCAATTACAACCATTCATGATTATTTTTGAGAATAACATCGATATCAACAACTTCTCTGAAACTATGAACCCCCTATTGGGCATTCATGAAATATATTTGGGGCTTGCTTTGACATGCTATGATCGTTTTAGTCCAAAATTAATTTATTTTACTGTGATTTATGCTAGGTGAAAGAGCGCCAATATTTTGTGAATGTGTAATGTTAAAAGGGTTTAATCAGCTCTTCACCTGTATTCCGGCTCCTTCGCTGACATAGATTCTCCACAGACAATTAAGACTGTTTGGGTATGGCTCCGGAAAGCCAGGAGACAATATGGTACCACGGCGCTCTGTCAGATTGCCACTGCACGGAACTGAAGAGAAGGTCAAAATTACAGATTTTTCAGTGCAGTTTATTAACCGAATAACTGAGAGAAATGACAGGCTGTTAGAAAATGATGGTAGTTGCAGCCAGAATAAAGTGTTGATATGAGTGAAACACAGAGTCAGGAGCAGAAAAGAAAAAGTGGCTCCATATGATTTAATAAACTGAAGTGACAATTAAAGCTGTTTGCAGCAGAAATAGATTGCATACAGACGTAGATTTTGTTGGACAGCATTGGTATTGAATGATGATTTAGCGCTTCGGAAGAGTGTTTAGAGACGGTGTAATGACAGAAGAATATGAGAGCCAATAAAAATGCAATAAAGTCACTTTTCTGAAGTGAGATATTAATTAACTAAAACTATGTTCATTATTGAGGTTATAGTTTGCAATGGTACAAAATTGTATTGTATCATAAATGAATGGAGTTTGTTCAATTTGCCAGCTCTTGAATTTTCTGCATCTTGTGTCCGATGAGGGTATATCTCAGTGGCTTACCGATACAGCTTGGCGTCGATGAATTCCACTGTGCCAGAGCACCTGGTACAGCCTGGCATCGGATCGCGCTGGATCCCTTCAGCAGATATCCCGGACTGCACTCGAAACGGACCACCGAGCCGGCTGAGAACTCCGACCCGATCCGCCGGCCGTAGCGAGGCTCTGGCACAGAGCTACACTGACTGTCGCTGGTCCTAGGCACAGCTTCAATCGGCAGTCATTAAAAGAGTATTGGTTGGTGGAAGGATCACAAAAAAATATATATTCATTGAACCTCATCCACTATCAGTCCTCATGAGCACCTATTTGAAATGCCTTTAAGGAATTCAGATGATTACTCGTTCATTGTAAATGGTTTCGATAAAGAGGTATTTTACAAAGTGACCCTCGTGAGGATAAGCAGTTAGGGAAATGGATGGATGGATTAAGTATCTGTGGTGTTTCATTTACAGACATTTCAAATCATGAAACTTTTTCATCTTTAGTTATTTCTGCAGCTAAAGTGGAATACTATCTCCATTTCAGAATGATTAGTGTTGATGTTGCTTCATTTTGTCTTTGACTTGGATGTCCATTAGTCATCTGTTTTGCCATTCAAAGTGTAACTGTGCACCAAAGCAAAGAGGGAGTCAGTCACTGTTAACTACAACTTTCAAAGAAATAGATTTACATTAATGTGTTTGAATGATTCATCCTTTTAACAACTCACCATTAATCTGACAGCACTCTCAAGCTGGTTATCTCATATGCAATACAAATACACTTTGGTGTATTATTGGTGAATGAGGTGTTGAAAGAAGATACTTAAATGACATTACCTTGGTAGACAAAGTGAAAGCCCTTAGCTGGTTGGCCACTCTTGGCATTGAACCGCAACATTATCTGATGGGATGTTGCCAAGGGTAACGTCTCCCCTGGGAAACACAAATAACACAAACCCAGCAATGGGGTTTTGAAGTTAAACTTTGCGATTGATCTGCACAGTCTTAATAAGAATTTCCAGAGGAACATGAGTTTAAAAGACACTTCGTTTTTATAGTGCGAATAGATATATGGATGGATATATGAACGGACGGCCGGATGAATTTGTTAAAGGCACACTCTACCTAAACGTTTACCACACTATTGTTGACAGCGCAGATACAGTAGGTGGATTTTCAATCCATACTAATGTTATTGCTATGTACGTTTGCAGTAGATGGATTGATATGGAGAATGCAGTACAGTTCTGCTGCTTCGTCCATGGCCCCAACGAGGCATTCCTGTCGCTGATGCTGTCTCAAAGATAAGCCATAATAGATTCTCACTAAATACATCGCTGCCAAATATACTGAGATAACAACTGCTGGTGCTGTGATCTCATAGCCCCCAACAGTGGCTTTCTTGTGGACAATTTCATTTTATTCTTCTTACAAAGATGTGCTCAGAAACTCCTAAAGAGCATAACTTAACTAAATATATTCCTCACCTGAATGTGATCCCGCCAGAGAACTCAACAATCGGGAGTTCTCATTGGCGCCATCGAATAGCTCCACCGAGTCGTTCATCGCAGTCTGGAAAATGGCAAACTGACCGAAAACAACTGGAAAGGAGGACAAGGGACAGACCAGAAAACAAAAAAATGTTAAATACATAAGCGGATTTCGTGCTACGATTTTATGTATTTACAATTCAACCATACCGAACTGTGGAGGCACTGTGATGTAGTAGGAACAAATTTGTCGAGAGGTGTAATTTAAAGGGTAGTTTGGAGACAAAACGACTCCCTCAGATCCACCATAGTGTCCACCACACGGCGCTGCAGAAACATACACAAAGATGATGTTAGAATTTGCAAGGTAGTAGGATTGTGGCAAATGCAAAACCATAATGCAAACTCTTGTTGGCTTGTTTGTAAGATTTTTTAAGGCTTGTTTCATTCTGCTATTAACACATTTAAGGTTGATGATGAAGTCACAACTTGTTTGTTGCTTGCTTTTCACATATACATTGCTCTTTGGTTTACCTGCCAGTTTCACCTCTAAATATAAATGCAGGCTTCACTCATAGAAGTCAAATTCTTGCAGGTCAAATGCCAATTATGTAAATGATCTTGCATGATCCTCCTAGTTTTGACTGCTTATGAGTAAGACAACACATTCCCCACTAAGCTCTTTTTCATCTTGTTGATGCATTGAATTGACACCTAAAAAGCCCAATTAAATTTTGAGGGATTATGTTGACAACTGCATTTTAGTTCACTGCTGTTTTTTTTTCCCCTGCAACCTCTACCTTCTGTGTGATCATCAAGAGGATGCAAAACTCCTTCACCAAATGCTCATGCTACATTTGCTGAGGAGTTGTAGCATGAGTAAATCTAAATAAAGCTTAACATTGTATCTCTTCTAGGTTTGATATTCAGTATTCTGCTGAGTTTACCATATTTTGCGCAGGCTCCTGATGAAATTTCTCATCAACATCACGAAATACGGGATTGTAAAATTACTATGATGTGTCTCGGCCACAGCTTTAGATAATATTTTGGAACCTGTTTTGCACAATCCCATTGCCGCAGTAAATTGAAATGCATTGAACTTAACTTCATTCACAAAATACTGTCAATAGTGGACGCTTGCAGTAAAATGTAGCTACATTACTGAGTCAAATTCAGATTTTACACAGACTGCCAATACAAATTGACTGACTGTGCTCATGAAAGTGATCCATATTCAATTTGGAGAGAAAATCACATTTAGCCTACATTTATTAGCTTTTTAGACAGTTTCATTTTATCCTAATGGTAACACATACAGTAGGAACGTGATTAGAATTGTATTAATTTTTTTATCATATAATATAAAAAAAGTCAATTATTTAAAAAAAAAAGTCCAAATATCTAAAGACTGCATATTAAAGGGAAGGGAAATAAAGGAAACAAACATGACTCCAAAAACACAGCTTTCCACAATCTTTGATTTGGGCACTGCCACTGTGTCTTTGATTTGGGCACTGCCACTGTGCGCGATGCCATACGTCAGCCAGAAGGAGTGGCCTAATGTACAAATAGTATAAAATATTATAGGAAATCTAGTTTGCTGTTGAACATAATGTTAATTTAAAACACATGCATACTGAGGTCTTGAGCACAGAGACCTCCTGTCTTTCTACAGCCATGACATTTGTGTGGATAATGTGCATAGCATGAAGGGGTTAAAAAGTCAACCTAATAACTTGAGGGACATCCCTCAACGTGACCCCAAGATGGTCTTTTAACCTGCCTGCATTACAGAGCGGAAGCGATTCAGATGCGTAGAAGTCCTGATACAAGCAACCTCCTACAATAACATTTAACAAATTAGATTAGTGATCTGAGCACATGTGCTCTTATCACATACATAACTTTGCACCCTGGATGAGACTGACTAGTTAATTAGATCAACACACCAGAAAAACAAGACAACTAAAATTGTTTTTGATGCTATTTCCAACAGAGCAGATGTATTTGTTGGCCTCCCCCCCCCCATCCATTTTGCTTCATAAACCATCAGAGTAATCATCCACTTTCTTTCTGCTCTTCTTCATCCTCCACACCGACTGATATTTTCTGGATTGATTCATGCTGTGATGCTGCATTCTAACCCTCAGGTCTGAAGGTGTGTTCTTGATCTACCCACAATCTCCCAGTGGTGTTGCTCCAGGCTCAGGTGCTAAAAAGCCTCCACACAAATGGGCTTTGATCACTCATGCTCACAATGCACTGAAACACACAAACACACTTTGGAAGACTTACTTCTCATGGTCGTTCAACATCCAACAAACACTCACACACACTCACACACACACACGCATAAGCCATTCTTTGTAACAATGAGAAAAGAGCACAGGCACAAGTCTAAAAATGTCCCTAAGTATTGAGCTTATGTTGTAACACCTCCTGGAGTTTTTTTGAAAACTAGCTAATAAAATTGTTATTGTGCCTTTAATTTTCCAGGGAATAGATTCATTTCAGGAAAGAAAATGACCTCAAACTCTTGAGTCTTGTACACCCACACTTTAACAAACAGGCACTTATTATTATCCTTTTTTAAAGCAGAGGCAGTTTCACTGTCTTTTATGGAAGGAACTGAACTTTGTGTATCATCAATATGTATATCTTGCTACTTTCGTTAATCGATCAACATGTGTGCATACACGTAGATTGGCCCACAGTCCCACAGCTGAACTTTCTTCACACTATTAAGATTTGAGTCGATTATGCGTCCTCCATACTGCTTCTCAGTTTTTGAGTGTTAGGTGGGGTACACCCTGAACTGGACGCCAGCCAATCGTAGGGCACACAGAGACAAATAACCATCCGCGCTCACAATCACACCTACGGACAATTTGGAGTGATCAATCGGCCCACCATGCATGTTTTTGGACCGTGGGAGGAAACCGGAGTACCCGGAGGAACCGGCATGCAGGCGGGGAGAACATGCAAACTCCACACAGGAAGGCCAGAGTCAGAATCAAACTGCATCTGAGGCAACATACTAGCCAGTGCATCACCACACCACCTGAATTGATTATACTTAAAAAATATTCTATACTATAGATAGAGCAAATTACTGTGCATGTGCATATTGCAAATGAGTGTGCTGCATTTAGATACAAGTCAAAAAACTCATGCACACGCGCACGCACATACACACACAAAAAGAGAGAAGCCCATCAACAGCCACTAAGAATTTCCTCTTCCTTTCAACAGCTCTTAGTTACCATGGGAACCTATAAAAGAGCATTTTGAGATGGGAGGAAGAGGTGGGAGAGAGACGAAGACAGAGACAGATGGAGAGAGAGAGAGAGAGAGAGAGAGAGAGAGAGTGAGAGAGAGAGACAGAGTGAAAGAGGGTAAAGAGAGAGAGAGTTTGAGAAAGATGGAAAGCGCGAGGGGGCGCGAGAGTGAAAGCAAGACCGAGGACGAGAGAGAGGAAGAGAGAAAGAGAGCAACAATATAGCATGAAAGAGAGAGAGGGAGAGAGAGACAGAGAGCGAGAGAGACAGATTAAATCAGACAGACGAGGCGGTAAAAGGCGGTGCAAGAGAGAGGGTTGGTGAGAAGTCATTACATGTGGAGGGAAAGGAAAAAGGGGCTGAGCATGGGGACAAAAGGTGAAACGAGAGGAGACGGAGGGAGTGTAAGTGGAGCTGTATTATTTAAGGGGGTCTCAACCTGTCTAATGAGCTTGGTCTAAGAGCCCCCAGGAGTTGGCCCGAGACAGACACAGAAAGGAGGAAAAAAAGTGCTCCAACGATGTGGTAAGAAAAGTCAATGTGGAGAAGAATGGAGACGAGGGAAATGGAGGGAATTAGTAATTCAAATTGTGTTGACTGAATTGTTTGACCAAAGGAGGAAGTGGCACTTTAATCAAAGACCTTGTTGTGGAAACAGAAAGGGGAAAGCAACTTTAATCGAAACTTACATCTAGACAATATGATGAAATCCAAACACAGACGTGCGGGGAAACTTTGCATTCATTCAATTAAATAATAGTTTTGGTGCATATATTCTAGATAAATTACATTTTAAGTCATATGCTTCATTGTCCACAATTGATTGCTTTCTAAATATAAATAACCGTTTCTGACTTGATTGATATACTAGCAGTTGTACAAGACCCGACTGGCATAGGTTGGGTCAGATGATGTGATGTGTGGAAAAGCTATGATACGATTACAATATCAATACTCAGCTTCTGTTTATATGCCACTCAAATAATCACACTAACTAAAACATGTATCGAGCTAAATGCAAAACTGCTGATGTAAGTCATGCGAGGTGAGCAAAAAACAACACGGTATCAGCATCGTCGTTCTTGTAAAATATCTTTGATGTGTGCTCGTTGTACAGATGACAGTGTCTTTGTGTAGGAAACAACCAAGTAGACAGCAAAGGCGATGCTTTTATCTCGATAAACGGTCACCAGGTGGGACATCCAATAAATCCACTTTACTGTAGTTATTTGTTGCTGTTGTGAAATACCACACAGTCCTTCAACCCAGACATGATAACAACCAACGGTAAGGGAGATTTGATTAAACATATTTTACTGAGTTCATTTTAAAATTTTTCCAAGATTCTTAACCTGGGTTGTTTGGCAGAGCTGAAAGAGGAACCACAGTTGTATATAACAAGTAAATTACTTCAGAATAATATGATTTTTATAATAATATGACAAAAGCAAATAATTACTTGAGTAGGTGTTCTATGAAAAAAAAAGTTAATTACTAACTTGTGATTAACTTCTGATTTCTTGAAATAGTCATATGACACATTTCTTTCTTACAAAGAAAAATAGAACCCACAACTAGAAAAATACTTGTAGGTGGAAACAAAAGTAGATGGTTACAAACCACCTACATTGATTTGTGGACATGGGTCAGATTTCTCTCTTATAAATCTTATAAGTCCTCCTTATATTTAAACGCTCAAACATCCGCTTTACATGACAAATACACTGCAAATGGCCATTTGGCAGGTGTCACTTGCTCTGCTCTGTCAGCCATTAATCAAATAGACAGTTTGGACAGTTTGGCCTTCCAATCCCTGACAGAATCTGGCTCAGATGGACACATAAGGAAACACACACACGCACGCAAGCACGCACACGCACACACACACACACGCACACACACACACACACACACACACACACACACACACACACACACACACACACACACACACACACACACAAGCACACACACAGGTCAAACCAGTCACAGCATTGATTGTTCATAGGCTACAATACAATGTGCCATGAGAACCAATTTCAAAACAAAAAAAAGAATAATACTGTAAATTATTATCAATGTCTTATTAGGCTTTTAGTTTTAAATTGGCTCATGGAAGCAATCACTGTGGCACCTCCACACGACTTATGTGCCCTCCTCGATTATGACCTACCCGAAGGAGTTAATCGGCAGTGGGTGTTTGTGTGCCTCCTTGGTTATTTTTGAAAAGCACTTGATGCTTTTGACGTTAGGGTTCTTAATTTCCCCTCATAGAAAACTCCTCCAAGTATCCCTTTATGGACCTTGCTTTGCGGTTTGAGAGCAGAAAGAGGTCCACACAAACTGTTCACACAGAGTTGCGCAGAATTGTCCAAAATGCCTGATGAATAGATCACTTCAGTAACTAACACTGGCAGTATAACAAGAATTCTAGTCAAGTCAAGTCAAGTTTATTTGTATAGCCCTAAATCACAAGCAGTCTCAAAGGGCTTCACATAGACAAACAATTGACAATTATTCTCAAGGCATCCCCTGATTTTGAGCTCCCAAAAGGGCAAGGAAAAACTAAAAAAAAACCCTACCAGGGGAAAAATGAGAAACCTTGAGAAGGGACCACAGATGGAAGGATCCCCCTTTCAGGATCACCAGGCTGCAATGGATTTCTTGATTAACAATTTCTGTTTATAAACTATAAGTGGCGTGACACTTTATCTGGTTCCTATGTGTGTGACAATTTGTGCAACCACTGTCTGTCTTACCTTTACATGACGGTAGAGCCTTGTCCCACACCGGCTTCCCATCATGGCCCATCACACAGGTTATTGTTTCGCCTCCCACAGTTGTGTATCCATGGTGACAGTTATAGGACACTTGAGATCCCAGTTTATAGTCATAGCCGGTCCTACTAGCATTCATGATGTTACCAGGATCAAAACAGGCCTCCCTTGGCTTTTCTGAAAGAATAAAAAAAGAGAGTTGGGGGCTTTTAGAAACTCATAAAATTTCCACAGATCCGTACAGCACTTCCATGTTTTGTATTTCCGGCACTGCGCTTCCTAAATAAAATGTATACTTCAACACATATATCCCCAAAACATCTTTGTTTCTCATTGCTACAAAATACAATCTGAATAAATTGTATGTTGACGCAACACAAAGCAGTGGAATCGTCGTGCCTGTACTGACAAATAAGGAATACTGGCAGGGGAAGGTCATGAAAATGAGGATGCAGGTAATCAGGAACGCTTCACAGTTTATGAGCACACCAGGAGAGTGTCTGTTTTTCTTTTTCATTCTTTCTGGATTGAGACCAGCAGACACCAACCATCGTTACGCAATGGCAGGGCAAACTTCACTCACTTTACTGTACACTAATAAAGTAAACTAAAGGAATAAGGATGGAATTAAAATCAATAAAAACAATAGCCGCCACCATTCGTCACTTTTCTTTCTAATACTAATACCATTTCATATTAGAACATTATTTTTTTACAAATATGTCAGATCCTTTAAGACTTTAACTCAAGCAATTTTACTTCTATTAGTTCTTTTCTGATAAGATACTTTCCCTCGGGTTTCGCTTTCAGGTACTGTATAGAAGTCTGATCACTTGACCGATTTTCTATTTAGTCAAACCCACAACAGACTGGCAAGGCGTAACTGAAGAACTGCATGGATGACTGCGAAACGTCTTTCTCCCACCCATTTCATTTAAGAGTCCTTGTAAAATGCATGAAGAGCAACTATAAAACACTGACAAAAAATACTCGCCATCAATGAATGCAAGACCTGATCTATATTAGAACTGTTCAGGACAGACCATTTATTAATCCAAAGGATATTTGAATAGCTATGATGATAACGTTTGAATATTTGAATAGCTATGATGATAACAACAATTATATTTGGAAATGATCACTTATTTCATTTTACATGTAATAGCATGTGTTTATTGGAAAACAAAAAATAATAGCACAGTTCTCATTTTTCTATGCATTACTGGTAGGGATGAAGGTGAAACTGTCTCCTAACCTTTTGTAAGAACTGGACTACATATCTTGAACAAAAGAAAAACAACAATAACAGCAATTTCTTGATGGAAAATGCTTTTTCCCCTTCTTTGGATCGACTTAGTGGCTGCTGTCAAGTGAACACTATGAAGTCTCCACTCTATTTGTTGATCTGATTGGATGTGACAGACAAAAGGAGACTCTTTACGACATTCCCTCTCATGCATTTCTGTTTTCATGGAAGAAGAAGGGGCTAATGAGGGTAAGATAAGAAGCAAGATTGATGGAGTACAAACAGGAACTCAAAAACTGAGTTCTAAATGACAGTGCTGGCCCAGGTTGTTTGCTTTCTTGTGATTGCCCAGCAAAGTATGGTAGAAAAAAAGAAAAGAGCTAGAGAGGAAGCGATGAGGAAGGAGTGGTAGAAGCAAATGAAACAGGGAGATGATTAAGGTTGCATTTTAATTAGAGTGATGGCAGATGAAAGGTAGTGAATTAATGACGAAAAGTACAGAGGTGTGAGGTGGCCTGGCAAGGCAGACAACAGAGGGGGAGATAATCGTTTTTAATTACAGATAAATGGAGTGAGATAGACAAAAAAAATGAAGAAGGATTTTTATATAACTTGACAGAGAAGATCTAGTCTGCAGTCCAATGATGAAGTAATAATCTGCCTCACTTTGACAATAGCTCTTAAATCACCACCAGTCAAGCAGCTTCTGTAAAACCAAGATGAGTCATAATCTATGGAGGTAAACAACTCACGGGCTGACACGAAACATCAAGCACTTTCTGCTGGGAAAAAAAAAGCCTCATGATGTGAGGCTGAAATGAATATAGTTGGCAGCTTTAAATATTAGCCAGTCTGCAGATACAACACCTCTGTGTTGACGTTTTAATATTGATGCCAAGTGGAAAAAAAAAACGGAGTATCGTTGGGCTAATGTAGAAGATCAAATGCACACATTTGGGTTGTGGGATGTACCTTGGATTTTGTCTCACAGTTCAACGACAAAGAATTGATACACTTGAGTATCACGTAATGGTGATCTGGTTTGGGATGAATGTTTGGAAATGGTACTTTTGATTGACATCCTTACAAGTGCTTGAAAACTTGAAAGTCAGCTCCTTGAATGGATTGATTCGGTTTCCATAATTAAACATGGGGGAAATAATGCCATGACGGAAGGGAAAAAAGTTAAATGGCCTCATGGAACAGATTGTCTCAGAGGTCTGATGGCCCACTGCACAATTTGCTTTTACCCTTATTAATTCATCTGTACATCTCAGTCTTGGTTGAAAAATGTTCGGACCATCATAAAACAAAGACCGAAATGTGAACATAAAATTTTACCTCTGAACTCAATGGCGAAGCCAGACATGCCCAGTGAGGCGTCCGATCGGAATGCCAGGAAGAGACTGTTACCACTGCTCTCGATGCGCTCTGGGGCCTGGTTGCCTTGGAGACTCGCCAAGAGAGGCCCATTAGAGTCTTCGCCCTCATAAATGTGCAGGAAGTCATAACTGGGCTCCATGTTAAAACTGATAGAAACAAAACAGAGATCGATTGCATCAAAACAGGCTGCAGACCATTCTAGAGGAATATCTGCCATTCACAAATTCACATTTGAATAGCTCGCGACCTCTCACGGGAATTAACTTGAATATATACATATTCAATCACTTATCATCCAAACCACTTCTCCTCATGAGGGTCATGGGTGTGCCAGCGGTCTTTGAGAAGTACATTCCATGTCTACCAATTGTATAATTATTTTACGATCCTTTTTATATGTCACAGGTATGACGATTGTTTTGTGTGGTGACATCCTGCCTACTTCCCCCAAGTGGTACGCATGTTGCAAGTGTGCACCTGCTGCTCAACACAAGAGCCTCTTCTGTTGCCAGCTTTGAGTAGTCACAACCTATCCTTTAACAACAAAACTTCATCACCTAACAAATCCGGTCATAACACTGAAGCTCTTTCTATCAACAAGTAGCCTTTTGGCCTTCATAGAGAGATCTTTCAACAATGAAGATCACCTCATTTTATTTATTAGCAAAATCTTTGTCAACCTTTACCTTGCTATTGGATAAAAATTATCTTTCCAAACATCAGTAATGTACATTTCATGTGACCAGAAACGGCCATTAAGTTACATTGTATATATTGCCATACATTCCTCATTGCTTTTTATAGAATGTCTCTGAAAATGATCCACTTCTTTTCATCCCAATTAAATATACTTTGAGACAAAATCAGGTAAGGCGTGTTGGCTGTTTTTTTGTTTTACTTCTCCGGTAAATGAATGGAAACATTTGTGCAAATCAGCTGAAAACAAATCGAACACAAAAGCGTGCATTTCAGTAAAGTTTTGCATGATCCTTTATCCCAAGTTGGCAGTTGCTCTGCACAAAATGTTTCTGTGATACCACTAGCGCCCAATTCACACATGCTTGTATAAAGTGTAAAAATAATGCACGCACACACGCATATCAAATTGTTCACCCTGACATCAATTATGTTAGTCTTAGCGTCCAGCTGCCAGTTAAACATGCGACAATCCTTCTGATTTCTATTGAAGTCCACGTTTATCCTTGTTTTAATTCTCCACCTGTCTAGTTAAGATGGAAGTTGTGTGTTGGTGTATTTGTGTGACACCTGTGAGTGCAAAGGAGGATCAGAAGGATGTTAAAGTAAATCCCAATGTCAACTTAATTTTTCCATGCTGCATCTCCCAAGACTACATCTGCTGAGTTGTTCGCAGAATTATACAAAATTATGATATTCACTTCACAAGTATTTTAAGTCAAGTTATCTAGATGAGAATAATAATAGATGAGTTAATAAGTTTCCTCCCACATCCCAAAAACATGCTTGGTCGGTCTATTGAGTACTCCAAATTGTCCTTAGATGTGAGTGCGAGTGTGAATCGTTATTCGTCTCTTTGTGCCCTGCGATTGGCTGGCAACCAGTTCAGGGTGTCCCCCGCCTACTACCTGATGACGGCTGGGATAGGCTCCAGCACGCCCGCGACCTTCGTGGGGACTAAGCGGTACAGAAATTGGATGGATAGATGGAGTTAATAATAACAAAATGCAGGTTAATAAAGCAGGTATATAATCTGGTGATCCTCTAATTAGTCAGTGTTCTTGGTAAAATATTTACATTTTCTTCTTCAGTCTTGCACACTTTCTGGTAGTATTATCTATTATGGTATAATACCGCCTATAATCAGCCAATGTGCTCATTTGTAAAGTTAACATACTAAACTCTGTGAATGCAGAATGTAGGCCTGTATTTATATCTGATTTAGCAAGAGCTTAACACCACATAAGCTCCTCTGCACTGACAAAGCATGAAAGTGATCCTTGCAAATACATTTTTCTGTAGAGCTACATTCCAAGTATAAATGTCATGAAATGACAATGCAGACAGGGCTCTAACATTCACTAGAGATCAATTATAATCTCGGCATTGCATTCAAGTCTTAAAGGCCACCGTAATCATTATATATGCTAATTTAATTAGCAGAAAGAAGATTTGTAGAGTATGTACTCTTGCGACGCCATCAAGTCAAAGTACCATAATCAGTTGGAACATTTCTTTGTTTTATTTTATAATGAATGGAAATGTTATAAATAATATTCCCCATGATTGCATGATTGTGGACCGTGCTGAGACTCATTTGGCTTGGCGAGCAGAATTGTGTTGGTGGCCCAGAGTTGCGCGGTTTTCATTCACTTTGCTTTAAACTTGTGTGGCGTTTTGGAATGTCCACCCATTCCCTCTTTTGATTGGAATTAAATAAAACATGAAGAGTTAAACAAAATTTTATGACGGTGACAGTTTATGACTGGAACTAGTTAATTATTACCCTTATATTATTTGGATGATTACCTTTGGAAATTGCATGAACTTTGGAAATACAGGAATGTAGTGTAGAGTCAAAGTGGTGTGATAGAAAGATAAAGATTATAAATAAAATGTATACTTAGAATACCTGTGCTGTGAATCATTATTATGAACATGATATCATTCATTTTAAATATACTAGAATTTTCTGGTTCAATGAGTGTCTTATATGCCTACTGCATACAACACTTTATATTGTCTGGCTATGATCTTTTTTAATGTGGAAAATGATGCCGAGTAACCATTAAAGGGTGATTATTCTCACATTGCTTGTCCCAATCGGAGTTCTTTATTTTTTTTAGAGAGCAAATTACTTATTATTTGAAGTCATTTCATTTCATTCATTCATCTTCCGAACCAGTTATTCTCGGAAGAGTCATTTCATCTAAAACAGCTTTCATTACAATTGAAAATACAGACACTGACCTGTATACTTGTTTATTAACAAAAGAGCAAAAACAATGAGAGCACCACCTACGATTAAAAAATATAAAACATATACAATTCATTTTTTTATTGTCTAATTGCTTTATGATGTACCTAATTTGTGTCTCTTGGTCATATAAGAAACAAACAAAAATATTTGGCAAACTAAGAAGTAGAATTTTTAATGTGCTCCATTAGCTTCACGTTAAGTTCAGTAACTCATTAAAAGATGCATGTTTTTTTCTTTTTTTTTCATCCTCAATTGCTTGAAATCAGGTTCAAACATGATGGTGTCCTAAATAAATTTTGAAAAAAATATTTCTGAACGTATTCGTTAGAAATTAAAACATGTTTTGCCAGGGCTCAGACAGCCATTTGGACAAGACAATTCTATGCAATTATTCTCTTTCATCCAAAACAAGGACAGGAGAGACCTTTGTGTTCATTCTGTTGCACAGTACAAATACTTTTCTTTTCAGCACGGCCAAAACACTCAATGGCATTTTGATAGATTTTCACAACACTTGAAAATTATGTATTTCATTTACACAACAAAAGCCATCTGTGGACAACAGTCATGGTACGTACTTCTTCCAGATAGATTGTTGAGATTTCATAACTCTAATTAAGTGCTTTATATTGGCATTTAGTGGGCCCATTAAATCTTTTGGCATGACTGCTTATTTTTAACAAACATTGGTTGACCAGACCTTATTATTATGATGCTACAGCAAAACAAGCCATTGCAGCGATCCCTGCCTGAAGGAAACCAAAAATCAGAGCCAAAAGGATGAGCAATGCTATTTAGATCTAAATATTTCATGATTAAAAACACGTTAGAGGTACCAGTGGAGGTGTTTCTGCAGACACAGAATTCCACTTGCAGGCCGAGATCTTTCATGACAGTTACACTTTTATTAAAAGCCACGGCGGTCACGAATATTCTGGGCCCCTACCTTTTGAAGATGAGAGCGATGACAAAGTCTGGGTTGACTCGGATTCGCCAATCACACTCTTTCCCGGCAGGGTAAGGCTGGGGGTAGTTAGGAGACAGGATCACTCCAGAAGGACCACTGACATTACCACCACAGGTTGCTAGGGAAAAAACCCAAAAATAGAGCGATGATGATCACACATCATTAAATCTTCTGGAAGGAGTATCACCCCTTGACAAAGCATCCGTGACCCCCCCAGCCTGCCAAATGTAGGCAGAGGAGAAGGGGGTCAGCTATTGATGAGAGGTGTGGCAAAGGTTGGAGATGAGAGAGAATAACACCTAGTGGACCACTAATATTGCCTTCACAAATTGCTAGAGTAAAAGAGCAAGCGTGAGAGAGAGAGTGATAGGACTTGAATTTGGAAACAGAGTAAGGTTAGGGGTACTAAGCAGTAAAATCACTCCTGGTGGTCTTGCTATTCTTCAACAGGAGTAATATTCTGCACCAGGAAGGCAGGTGGGTGTGCACACATTAGCAACGATGCAGCGGAAGGTAAATAAAGGCCTTAATTGTTGAGTAGATTACTCACACAAAGTCATACACTTGTCTAAATAACCCGTACAATGCAACTACTAGGAGATGCATAATATTTAGAAACACAGAGGGGACAGAAGGGGATTTAAGTCATAGGAAAAGGTGGCAGTGGCAGAACAAAACCCGTGTCTCGATTGCTGAGTTGTGGGTTTGCATACCAACCGGCCACAATAAATTGTGATGCCTTTGAGGAGTTGATGAATTTGGGAAAGGAGAAAGAAGGAACGCAATTATGAACTCGGAAGTAGCAGTACGATTTGAGGGAAACTTCTAAGGCATTAAAGGGGATGACAAATTGAAAGGTAGGGGGATGGAAGCATCTAGAAGAGATGGCTGTGGATTTTCGAACAGGCTGTTCAATAAAATTCTAGAGGATGAGAAAATGGCTGGGGAATGGAAGAAATGTGTACGGGCGCCAATATTTATGAATGGGGTGATGTGCAGAGTTGGGGGATCTATAGAGGAATACAGTTGATGAGTGGCACGATGAAACGATGGGAAAGAGAAGTAGAGAATGGACTCAGGTAAAAAAAAAACTTTGGAGTGAGCCTAGGATAAGTATCACAAATGCATTGTTTGACTTGAGGGTGTTGATGGAAAAGTAGTGTGAAGGTCAGAAGGAGCAGTGATATGTCTTTGTATTCTGAGAAAAAGCCTATGAAAGGCTACTCAGGATGGATTTGTGGCAGAGCATGAGGAAGTCTGGATCGGTAAGAAATGTACTAGGGTAGCATAATAGTGGTGACGTGTGCTATAGGTGTGACAGTGCAGTCCAAGGTGGAAGTAGGATTGCATCAGGCATCAACTCTAAGCCCCTTCAGTAATGGACAGGCTGACAGTCAAGCTTAAACTGGAATCCCCATGGACCATGATGTTTGTAGATGACATTGTGATCTGCAGTGAAAGGAGGGAGCAGGTGGAGGAACATTTTCAAAGACATGCGCTAGAAAAGATGAGAAATTAAGATGAGACCAACACTGAATATACATACATATGTTTATGATTGGGAGGAAAGTGGGGCTCCGGAGAGAACTGTTATTGCGGATGGAGAACTTGAAATACTTAGGGTCAACAGTTCAGAGCAATGGTGAGTGTGGCTCGAAGGTGAAGAAATGGATACAAGCAGGTTGGAGCGGGTGTAATAAAGTGTCATGTTATGTGATAGAAGCGACTCTGGAAGGATGAAGGGGAGCATTTATTAGACAGAGGTGAGGCCAGCCATGATGCTTTACAGCTTTGTGTACTAAAGAGCCAACATGAAGCAGAGTTAGGCGAGGATGAAGATGTTTAGATTTTCTTTCGGACTGATTAGGTTGGATTATATTACAAATGATCTAATCAGAAACGTTGACATATAGCAGCATATTGTGAGCTGATATTCTTCCACCACACTTGCAAAACTTTACCCGGAGTGACATACGTATAAGATGGGTGGCACATTGTGTTACCTTCTGAAATATACAGCACTCATCAGTATTGTTTCGATGAGAAGCAGCAATACAAAACAGCTTGTGCGGCCGCTGGAGGAGCTTTCAAAGAGGCATCATTTGTGCTGAAGTATTCATCTGCCTTACAAGCACTCTTTCATCCAATAATTACTCAAGCTACAAGGCAACTCGGGATTCCGTCTGACTCAGACAATTCTGGAACAGTCATGATGATGTGTCTTCAAGGTGACATGAAAGCTAACAGTCAGTTTGTGTCAGGAGTTGAAGGAAAAGGTGGTAAAGAATATTCTAATCCAGAGATTTACAGAGGGTGACATAATCACCCATCCTATTAATTAGAAGCAAACATATGCTGCAGCAAGTGTAAACATACTATGTAGGTGACTTGCGTGACTTGACAGCGATGTAAAAGTCAAATATTTGTGTTTGACATTCTTTTTAATAGGGGAAACAATTTATTTAAAACTGTGATTAAAGTGCCAGGACACATGGCCGGTGAAAAATGATTCAGTGTGGAGCAGAGGCAGCACATAAACTAATTGTGTGAGAAAATGAAAAATGTATCTTCCCACAGCCTCTCAGCTTCAACAGCCCGTATTTCAGTAAACAAACATCACCTTGGACACTTGAGCATAAAACTGGATGAGATCTATAAAAGAGAGCATCTGTAACAAATCTGCAGGGTTGTGTGGTAGGGCTGCTGATGAGTTATTTCTAGGGTGTGTCGCACCTCCTGACTGGAATCCACCCTCAGATGGCAAGAACATGAGCATATTTTATCAGTCTGGATCCCTGTTGTCAAACGATTTTATATGGAAAATAATGCAGTGTAATTAAATGTATTAGTAATAGTGCATTTGCTCAAACTGAACTGAGTGAAAATAAATCTTCGGTGTCTCAGACAATTTGGGGTAACACAGTGTTAGCAAACCTCACATATCCTCAGTTTTGCGTTTTGGTTTGTCTATTTGGAAATAAAGAACGAATCTCAATCTGATATATATAAATAAATAAATAAATAAATAAATAAATAAATACATAAATAATCATGGATGGCCATGATTTAATATGTGAAATAAGGCCGCGATTAGCAAAGTAATGCACACCTACCAACACATGTTGGAGGATCCGGCTGCCAGAAGAATCTGTTATCCATGCGGACACATGTGATGGTGTCAGGTCCTTGGAGTTGATAGCCAGGGTCACACTGGAACGTCATACTGTCACCGGGCTCCTTACTGTCTCCGTATCGAGAGCCATTTACCGGGATGCCAGGGTCATTACAGGTTGTCGCTGTTGTGGCTTAACAAAGTGAGACAAAGCAAACACAACAATATTATGTATGTCTGAAAACAAAAAGCACAATTTAGAGACACACAATAGTCCATTACGAGCTGAGTCCAAAAAGGCCGAACTGTCAACAACAGAAAGGCCGCATATTGTGTATAGACTATCATCTGCCATGTCAGTGTTTTGTGGCAATATAAACCCTGTTTAGAATTTGCTGCGAGCTGCAGAGCCATTCCAAACTGCGACAAGTGATTATGCCCTTTTTTTGCTGGTGGATGTGTGTGTGGGGGAGGGTCATCTAAATTTTTACAAATTAGTATTCGAGCAGTGTTTTCAAAAATCCAACATGTTGGCGCTCTGAATAACAATGCCATGTTTTATTTAGCTTTAAAACCTATTTTTCTCTACTTTTGAGGTTCTGCAAAGGAAGCAATACTTTTGACAGTCACCAGATATGTGTAAGGTTGAAGAGATCCATCAATGTGGGGAAAAATTAATAACTTCCGCTGCAGATAATGCAGGTAGCTAATGCATACTTTCAGTGTTCCTTGACTTAAAATGCACCCCACCACAAAAAAAAAAAGGCTGGAATATTAGTATTTTGAAATAAAGCATATAATAAACAGTTTACATGAACAACAAAATTGCAGCCTTTGTCAGTTCTCTTAAAATGTGTTCAGATTGAGACAACAATTTTTTAAGGTATTGCACGGACGGAATACATTTACGTGAAGCAGGAATTTGAAAATAGTTGTTTGTTGATAATGTAGTAAAAATTCTTCATCTTAATAGTATCATTCTAAAATACAATGCACTCATTTATAACTATAGAATTCCATCAAGATAGCACATCTGACATTAAAAGGGAAAATTTAATCATGCAATTATTATTCAGTATATTATTAAATATCACATTTACCTAATGGTAAATGAACATAGGGGAATAAAATGAATTAACATACTAATGGAACAAATAACCATTCTTTGATTAGCATGTTGGCGTCAATATTTACTTTCAAAATGAGGAGGGTTTAAAAACCAAATGTGCCTGAGAGAAGGCTAGACGCACATGGTGCTGGATCTAAATATTAATCGGAAATAACAGTTACTTGAAATATATTTTAATGTACAGATTTGTGTAGACATTGCTGCTGCACTCATCATCAGCCCTTATATACACGCACAAAAACACTTGATGATCCAATCAATCAAAGATCAAAATAGTTATATTACAAGGAGGAATAATCATAACGTTTATACTATTTGAGAAAAATTAAATTCATAATCCCCAGACATGGGCCAGGATATCAGAGCAAACCCGAAAATGATTTTATGGTTCAGTGAAGACGTATCTGTGCACAGCCACAATTTTGTCTGGGTGCTATTTTAATGTATTATACAGATCTGTCTGATAATATCGTATTGAACCGGACCACCTGAACACTAGTTTACTACACTTTACTTCAATTCCAGAGACTGCACTGCTGGGAGCACTGCAGCTTATCGACTGAGCCTTGCAGCAGCATCCCGGCACCATCAGTGCCAAAGCAGCCATTCAATTCTTCACATATCCTAGCTAGACATGTCATTGCTATCACACATTTGAAAAAAAGCTATGATTTGAACATTTTGACAGCCTGTCACCACAGCATCCCCCGTGGGTTGACACATGCTAACATGGTGGACGATGAGAATATGGAGTGATTAAGAAATAAAAAATATTGCCGCAGCCATTTCACCACGTTTTACTCAAGCTGTCTTTATTTTGTCCTTCACAAAGCAACAAATACAAAAAAAGCATGCAGAAAAATCCCTCAACCAGCCCTACAGACAATCTCATTCTAACTTTTTTTAGTCGAGAGTTTACCTGAGGACAGGTGGGGACATAAATGCAATTATTTAACATTAACAAAAAAAGACAAACTTACTAGAAAACTGAATGGAGAATCCTTGCTTGCTGATAAAGTAGTCGGCATCAAATTGAAGTGTGAGTATGTTGAAGGTTGAATGGATATCTTCAGGCAAGGCTGGACCGGACCATTCTTTTAAAAGGATGCCTCCATCCGATGGTCCAGACGGCCCATCCCAAACTCTCAGGATGTCATGGCCAATCTCAGTGTCAAAGACGATAAAATGGAGGCTGATGGAGAAATAAAGGAATCATTTTGAGACAAATAACATATTTGAATGTTTTGCTTAATTTCTGTTCTCAACAGCTAGTCTAAAAAAGAAAAAAATATCTACTGGAAGTTACATAATGTATTCAATAATAACAGTGGTGAACTTTTTCTTACATTTATGATTCGTAAGACTTTACCTGATAGTCTTGCCAGTATCCGCTTCTATAGCCCAGGTACAGTGGAGATTGTTGTCGTACGGGGCAGGGTATCCTGGAGACAGAATTCGTCCAGACACTGCTCCAGTTACGTGACCTCCACACTCCGCTGCAAGGACACAAGACAGTGACATTGTCAAACACTGCTTTCATCATTTACTGTACGATTTATAGCTCATATGCTCTTTAGCTCTCAGTTCTTGTATAAAAGAAAACGGTCAGAAAAGAAACCACAACATTTTATTTGGTGATTAATTAACAATGCAGTTGCTGACATTACCTTTTTAGCCATGAATCTCATTCAAATACCTCAATATGTTTGAAATATTGTGAACAAACATTATCCCGTATAATGACAATAACCCTTTCAAAACTTTCATATTTTTAACACTGATTTTAATTATAGTGTTTATCCGATTACCAGTAGCAAAAAATGGTAGTGGTCTGATTTTTAAAGCCATATTCGGCTGATTAGCTCAATAAGATGCTTTTTCTCTATTTGTCATTAAATTAGCAAGAGGTATGAAGGTTGAACTAAATAAATGCTATGGACATGCTTGACATTAACCTTGAAATGCCAAAGCTTCTGCTTTACATGTTCAAGGTTGATGAATGACTTGTTTGGAATATGTGCTCGCTAAGTATCTCATAGAATACAAAGAGTCCAGGAATGAATCAATGTTCAAAACAAAAGCGATAACTGGAATTTGTGTGTGTGTGTGTGTGTGTGTGTGCGTGTGTGTGTGTGTGTGTGTGTGTGTGTGTGTCTGTGTATGCGTCTGTGTGTGTTTTTCCTGGTAATGAGTTGTCCAAGGTAATACATAGAAAGAAAAGGACCGACTGTTATTAGAAGAGTCATTGCAGCAGATTTCCTGTGATTAGAAAACAGCATGGTTAAGAAAAAACTTAATGTCTCTAAGTTTGAAGTCATATTCAAGAGTTAATCGATTTCCGAAAGGAGAATGATGAAGACAACTTCTCTTTGACTCAGTTTGGGAAAGATGGGTCTCGGCAAAACTGCCTCATCTACATGGTAGTAAAAGCAAACATTTTATTGAGCCAGACAGACAGGGAGTGAGGCAAGCGTAAAGGCAAAGTGATAAACTGCCCAAAAGGGTAACAAAGGAGGCAGATGCAAAGGTATTTAGCCCAGGGGCTTGCCAGCAAGTATTCTTCAGGCTGCAGGTTTACCTGAAATAAGACGACAACAAAGCAGCTGCAAATTAATGTTGGACTGTGAAGAAACACAGGGACATTGCACACCGGCAAAAACACATGTATTAGGTCCACAAGTGTATGTGTAAACATACATTCTTCTATTCCTTGTCGTTGCCATTAGCAACCAAATTGTGTCCTGCCCCTGAGAGCTCAAATGTAGAAGCTGGTTAGAGACCGACAATGTTTGGCTCGGCATTTGGGAGTTCCAAATTAAAATGTTCAGAGAGCCCACACGATCCCGACAATGTAAGAATGCTTACAGGCTGTCGTTTGTTGAATATGCAAAAGTTACAATTTAAAGTCAAGTTAAACAGAATATTTTACAAGCTGACTTTATCAAGTTAGACTAAAGGGGATGCTGTATTTCTCAATGGGCTTCTAGATACCAATCAAATTATGTTTGACCTGGGGGATGAAGTTATCTGCTCAGAAACTACACTTCCAGCAGACAACAAAATGTTCTAGTTTAGAGAATTTTGGGCTTTGAGTTCTACTGCCAATGGCATAAGCAACACTGAAGTTTTTAACTTCTACACATCTTGGGCAATGTAACATGTGAATTGAACGTATGATAACGTAGTATCTGAATGACAGGAGATCAATCCTGTGCCAGCACTTTTGGATCCACTGGTTAAGATTACATGACTAGTAATGACGGGGCCCTGGGAGCACGGTGCGTAGGAGGCATGTTGAAAATAATTTTTTGCAGTCTCAAGGGGTAAAGGAAAAAAAAGAAGCGCTTTGTGTCTCGGCTTTGTCAAAGCTGGCACATTGGTGTCCGACTCGGTTACTTCTGCATTACGTTCCAATGCTTGCACTGCTTGAGGCCTAAACATCTGGCAAGAAATGATGGACAACATGCGTGAAGTGTGTCCCTGCTTCCTTCCAACAACTGGGACTGAGCAAGCCGAGCTTGGTGAGGCGGCTGTTCCAAGTTTTGAATGCCAAGCGCTCTTGCGGTGAAGGTAGTGTCTAAGTGTTAGGCATCACTCCAGCAGTCAGGGAGGTCTGTGTCAGAGCTAGAACATGTAGGAATGATGTACATGGGTATACAGCAGGATGAAAAAAAGTGGCAGTCCATACATGAGTATGGATAGTGGGCATATGTGGTCAAAGGACAGAATAATATCAGACGCGTGCCACTGACTCGGGTCAGTTCCTGATATTTGGTCTTGGCCACACTGGGCAGCATTCTACATAAAAGCAGCAGCCCTCCGGCCACTTGACAGCAGAACAAATACCGATTCACTGTGGCAGTGCTTGGATGCTTTGGTACCCTTTAGTAGTAAAAGTCTCTTTCGGCTCATGGTTGCCTTAGGCTTGAAAGGGCAGAAGTTTGCTTTCCAGGAGCGACATCACAGCTACTCCAAATGACTATTGTTTAGAGTTGAGAGATGGCGACAATGATGGTGTTGGGAAAGTTCATTTTCTGTGCAAAGTGGTTCAATGTTCAGTTCACATTTTGAACTAAACTAGTTATAATTATTAAAAATACTATAATCATAAAATTTGAACAAGTCCACAATTAGAAAAATTAACTAGATCATAGATTTTTATATGGATGTCTTTGATGACATACGAACCTATACAGGACGGAAGTGGTTTGTCCCAGACGCGTCTGTCCCCACTTAAACATGTCAGTGTACTGCTTCCATGGAGACTGTAGCCAGGGTTGCAGGAGTAAAGGACAAATGTGTTGGCATAATGTCCATCATCCTGGATCTTAAACCCATAGCTAGGAACACCGGGTTCTTCACACCGTACCAGGTCAAAACCTAGAAAACAACAATATTAAGAAAATTGGTTAAACGACAAACTGTAGTTTTTCAAGAATGACTTATGACTGCTACTCCTGCACTTTGGGTTCAACTATCAGCAGAAATTGCTTGGAAATCTGACAGCGAGACTCTTTGCCTGTCAGAAGTGGAAGAAATTGCTATTTTGCTGAGTGTGAAATACTATTCTCAAGGGATTTGTAGTACATGTCATGATTTATTTCCTCCCCTTACAGTCAGAGGAATTAACTTGACCAAGCAAGTTCAGCCAGTAACTAATCCCCTACTTCCTAATGTTTGGGAGAGGACAAATTATATTTTCATGAAGCAAGTTTCAAATAAATAATTGTCAAATGTGAGCTTTGTCATGAAATGTGAGCTGATGTTCATCAAATTCACAACAAATAGACAAAGGTATGTGAGCCTTTGGATTTAAATTGTGGTTGATCTTCCTTTAGCAACAATTACATTTGAACCGAATATTTCCCGTAGTCCTATAGCAGCCCTCCACAAGGGTCAAGAGGAGCTTTGGATTTCAAAACTGTTGCAGTTCAGCAATATTCTTCGGATTTCTAGTTTGAATTGCTCTCCTGAGGTGATACCACCACAGCTGCTCAACTTGTGGGAGTCAGGATCATGACTCAGCAACTTTAGAATGTGTTTTCTTTATTTTATTTTTTTCATTCAGTTTAAGCCATTCTGCTGTTGATCTACTTTAGTCTGCTGGATCATTGTCTAGTTGCATTACGTTTTCTTCTGTTGAGCATTTGGCAGATAGAGTTCTGCAAAGTATCTTAACAAAATTATGTTTCCTTTACTAATAGCAATGAATCCAGGCCTGAGGCAACCCTGCAGTGCCAAACAATGACGCCCCCACCTCTACCATACTTAAAAATTGGAATGATGTGTTGATGGTGGTGTGTGCTTTTTTTTTCTCCCCTCACATTGTTTATGACTTCCTTCCAAACAACGCAAAGTTAGTTCATCTGGCCTCATAAGACTTTGCCAGTAGCACTGTGAAAAATCCAAGCACTTTTCAAGCACTTTTTTAAGAAGGTCAACCTTTTCACAATTTTTTTTGACAGTAGCAGCTTTCACCGTGGTGCTCTTTAAGGACTTCCCTTGTTGTTTAATATTTAACTTATTGTAGATGTATGGAAAGAGAATTTGGAAAGTGCCAGAGAAGTCTGTCTCAGAGAAGACAATTCTTTAGATGTCATTAGGCATCCTGCACTGTGCTCCTCCAGTCATTTTACTGTTAAACTCTCTCCATTTATACACATTCTGTCTCAACATGGACTAATGAACACCAAGGCTTTTAGAGGATCTTTTCTTGTTCATGCACGACATTAATTCTTAATCATAGGTATTCTGAGAGCTCTTTTGTGCCAAGCATAGTTCACGCCAGGAAATGTTACTTGAAAGACAAACGTCATACCTTGAGGGTTGTTTATAAAGTGCATTAAAGTGACCAAACTCACTTGTGTATGTGAGATGAAAGCCCTGAGTTGTTCCAGAGGCGTTGCTGTTGAACTCCAGCCACAAGTGATTGGAGGTACTATTGATAATATGGCCCATCATGACCTTCCGGGTGAAGTTGCCAAGAAGTCGAGATGAACTGTTCTCACCATCATACACCTGCCAATCATAAAACATAATGATTAGGGGGACAAAGTGTATAACCTTTTGGGTTTCTGAACTTCAGATATCAAAATAGTTTAGAGTTTGATTATTTGATTCAGTTGAAATAGGCAACCACTAACAAGAACACTGTATATTTCCTTCAAATAATCACAGGTAATGTCATTCATATGTATATTTTTAATCAACCAGTTAACAGTAAAAACAACAGAAAAAATAGCATTTCTACAGAAGCAGACTTATAATTCCAATTTTATGCAGTTGATTTCCTTGTTTGTTTGTACACTATGTGGGAATTGATTTACATGTTGGGCAAGTATCAGTATTACCGTATTGGCCCGAATATAAGACAAGGTTTTTTTCATTGAAATCGTCTTACATTCGGGGCCTAGACATAGTCTTTTTTCAAACTTGTGTCTTGAAAAAGAGGGGGTCGTCTTATAATTAGGGTCGTCTTATATTCGGGCCAATACGGTATTAATTTTATTTCAAATTTTAGTTGTGAATTTACATGAAAACCTAGAAAGTGCCATTTACTGTATATTTAGAGGCCATTTGACTCCTACTTGAATTTTTTCCAGTCTTCAGTACTGAGACTATTTGACAATGAGGGACAAACTCACAAAGTATTCCCATCTAACGAAATATTTGGCCTGAAGCTTGATGAAACAATCACCCAAAAACTTTTTTTGCTTGAATTATTCACATCAACATGAATTTCTTATGGTTGCTGTAGCACATTACAATATCTCTGAAACAAAAACAAAGAAAAACCCTTGAAGGTGAAAGTGAAGGTCAGATCTTTGCCTCTCGGCAGAAGTCTGAACACGCCTAAAATCCACCTGTCTGTATTCTATATATCATATTAAAATCTCATTCGAGAACAATGGCTAAAAGCGCTTTGCTTGCTTAAAACATGACACATTGCAGTGTAAGTATTTGCATGATGGACTATCATCAATAATTACTTTTCATTACTATTTATACATGGATGACTGTAATAGGTGTGGCTTCATTAGACGAACTACTTCTGAATGTAAACTATATTTTGAGATTAAAAAAAAAAATATATATATATATATATATATACATTTAATGAAAAGCATAAAGATACAATCCAATGTGTTTTTTTCTTGGTGGTTCTCTTTCAAAAAAGGCCAAAAAATGACCTTACTGTTGGCTGATGCCCTGGCTGCTCAGTTCAGTTCGTCAAAGACAAAAATAAGAAGAAATATAACAATGGAATGTACTGTGAAAGTGAGGTTACGGTAACTAATAAATCAGGGGAGTGATTGATTTAATTAAACAGCTTGCAAACACAGAATCATATTTCCACTCAAACCTCATTTAGCATCATGACTTGGCACATGACAAGTCAAATAGCTGACTTCAATTGAATTTCTGTAAATCTAAGATGTATAAAAAATAATATTAGCATCGGCGGCTTTTTGGCTTTCATCCGAGCTATTTGAATCATGTTTATGACTGTTTGCCATCCTGGTGTCACCTCCCTATAACAGGATTTCTTCTTTTTGTAATTCTTATCCCACTGGGAACATTTCCAATTTAATTTACAGTCACGTTAAGCCTCTTTAAAAGTCAGGCAGAACCCTGTTAATACAATCTAACCACAGATGGGCTCAGTCTATGCTTGGGGCCTAATAGTGATAATACACGAACCACATATTGGCGTAACCATGGCCTTAGGCCTAATACTGCTAGGAAAAGTTGTAAATTGAAGCAGTTTTAGATGGCGTTACTCTGAGAATGTCATGGCTATTAAAATAACTCGTATGGCTGCTCTTCACATGTGATAAAAGAGAGAAATGTTCACCTTGAGATAATTTAGCCTTTTCTGACAAGAAACAGTGAGACGAGTAGTAATTATATATAGTGGTAGGCTCGAATAAAAAAATATACTAGTTTTAGACCATTTCCTGATTGATCCGTTTTTATTGAAATATAAATGGACAACTAAATGGCTCCATGTGGCAGTGGGAGGATTCTTGCTGGGACACGTGCATAAAGGAGCTAACCCTCCAGCTCCGCAGTAACTGAAGCTAATACGCTGAGCTGAGGGTCAACAAAGAAAGAATCAATCCTTCAGCGCCGTTATTTTCCATCCATTCATTCATTCATTCAGCTTTTGTTGCTATTCGGGCAGGAGCACAATCAGTGATAATAGAAACATGGCTAATACACCCCTGCAGGGGTATTTGTGCTTTTTGTACAAGCATGTTAACATTTCCAACAAGAGTGCAAACCTCACGGATTACGCCGAGCTACGAATTGGCAAGAGTCCATCAAATTGTATATTTGAGTCTACACAATCCTATACTTCATTATTGTGATTGTAGTTTGCTAAAAATGATGTGCTAAAAAACATTGGCAACATTGGTGGACTGCCTCATGAATAATTTGTTAAAGAAAAAAATGTCATGTTGCAAGGGTCCCTTTGTGTCTGATAAATACAAAAAAAAATTGAATACATAAGTATATGATATATGTCGATCATAATATTGTTGTCAAAATTAGCTTTTTGTGTGTTTGTGTGTATGTGTTGCATAAATACCCCGAGATAGTCTCCATCTTGCAGAGAGAAGCTCTCAGCTTTCAGCCTGATTCCTTTTCCCCTGTCAGTGGTGATGCGATAGATGCATTCGTGATTGTTGTCATAGTTGGAAGGGAAGTTTGGTGAGACAAGAACACCTTCTGGTCCCAGAGAGGTGGCTCCACACTCAGCTATAGCAACAAAAGAAAGGGAGGGAGGGGCAGACACACCATGGATGACAATCAGTGAAATTTCAGCGTATTATCTCTGCGCATTCACATATCTGGTTTGGCTGTCTGTGTGTTGTGTGAAAGACCATGACAAGGGGAACGAGGGAAACAAAAGTCAATGATAACATCAACACATGGCAACAGTGATGACAATCAACCAACTGCAACAACATAATAGTATATTATAGCATATTATAGTCATGATAGTATATTTTTAAATGTATGATATTAAAGCAAAGCAATATTAAAAGTCTAGATGAAACAAAAGCATCTACACATGCACAGTTCAACACAACATGGCCTCCAAAACAATACCTGTACTCTTATGTTGTTATTCCAGTATTACTTAATTGACACTGTCAGAGAGTATAGAATAATATGTCTATTTTTTGGTTATTTTATTCAGCTAAAACATAATCCTCCACAGCGGGAATAACAAACATTGTATTTAGAGTCATTACATGTCTCACAGACGTGAACTCTATTTTCTTTGTGAAGGCAGATTGGAGCTTATCCTACACGTGTGTACCTAATGTTCCTGAGAATTGTAGAGAAAATTGCTTTGTATGACACCTACATTTATTTTGCATAAAGTGAAAGTACGCTTTTATTAGACGAGAACATTGTTGTTTAGCATTTGAACAGAATGGCACTTGTGAACATCAGGACGCAAAATTTAGATAGAGGTTAATAAAATCTAAGTAATTGACATCTGAGAAAGTCTTAAATTATGAATCCGTCATTACTACCATCAATTGCTAAGTAAAAAAGCACACCGAGCGGGGAATGACAGACGAATGGATTGATGTGGAAAAACAAGGTAAACAAGAAGCTGTTTAAAAATATGCATGGGTAAATTAGAATAGGGAAAGCGGGAGTGACTTGGCTTTCATAATGCGCTAATGATCTCCCCATGGAGTGTCTGTTGTGAACATTGAGGGACATTTACAAAGTGGTTGAACCCAGTCAAGTCCCCTGGCTCCCCTCTCTAAAATATTAAAACGGTGAGGCCAATTCCTTTATATTTGCTGTAAAGTGAAAACATTCGGGTTTGACATCAAATGTCTCGTCTCATATTTACAAGACCAAAAATAAATACATACACAAATATAAAGAATGGCTTATATCCCCTGTCGCTTAAAACTGTTATTTCATTTTGTGCTTGTGTAATGTCATTAAAGTGGTGACCCACTGACATGACCAAACCTTTCCATATTAGCCTTTT
Organism: Syngnathus leptorhynchus; assembly: GCF_054491065.1. Classification (NCBI taxonomy): domain Eukaryota; kingdom Metazoa; phylum Chordata; class Actinopteri; order Syngnathiformes; family Syngnathidae; genus Syngnathus; species Syngnathus leptorhynchus. Next base: position 13,553,383 of record NC_141197.1, read on the forward strand.
ATTTTTTTTGTCTTGTATTTTTTTCAAGCTTTTGACCACAGGATGCTTTAGGGTGGGCTGGGTTGTGAGCACAGCAATTCCTTTTATCCATGAATCAGTTCAGTGAAAGTAAATATTTTTCAGTCCAATCTCAGAATTTTTGAGGGTCATCTTTGGACTTTTCAGAAAACTCTAGCCTTGCTATTATAGCAAAGATTGCACAGCATCACGTAGGATCCTTTCCTTTCAACAACCTCGGACTGCAAAGAGACCGAGCCGAGCACACAGCCAGAGACAACTACCATTTATCGTTGACATTTCTGATAGATTTTTTTGTTCTTGCTTTGACAGTCTTAACAGAAAAAGACCCTTGAATCCCAACTTTTTAGATACCTTTGTTGGTTGGGTTGGATTCAGCTGATGCTATTTTTCTGAGCCTACTAATTCAACATTTGTAACTTAGTACAGGAAATGGGGTCTTTCTTGTGTGGAATTCCACATATTTGAATCGCACGTATATGCTCTGGGCAACGTTTGTGGAATGGCCCTGATTAATTTTATATCTTTCAGCATCATAATCGCTTGTTTTTCAATCACAGACAGCTGATTGCATCTTTTGTTCGTTAGACCTCTAACGGTAAATGCCCAAATGAAACATTAAAATGAATGTGAACAAAAATAACTATTTGTTCGTTTGTATAATTGATGTTATAGCACACAAATAAACTATCAATCACATTCCAATACCTTTTACTCATCCCCCCAAAAAAAAGTTTTAAAATGCAATTGTCAAATTCATCTTTGGATGTCAACTCTACACAGATTCTCTCTACAGCAACATTAAATATTTCTATTAGCAGCCATCTACAAAAATGTCCCTAAAAAGAAAGTTGCACTCATAAGCACAGACCACACTTTGTGCAAGACTTGTGCTAGACACGAAAATAGGGCCCTGTGACTATGCTTTAAAGATCAGGACGTTAACAACTAACACAATAACTACTTTCAACATCCAACCGGAGAACTGATAGATAAACAAACAAACAAACAAACAAACAAACAAACAAACAAACAAATAAATAAATAAATAAATAAATAAATAAATAAATACATGTAAGTCACTCAGGGAAGAAATTAGCTTTGGAAGCTACCAATTTATCAAACTTCTCTCATAGTGACGTTCAAATACTGTATATGCTACTTAAAATGTGTTGGCTAATAGATGTTTTTTAGAAAAGCTGTGTGATGACGGTCTTGACTTGCCAAAATTTGGCTTGGATATTCTTATGTCTCACCTATACATCTGGGCAGTGTATTGCTCCACACTCGCCTGCCTCCACCGAGACAGGTAATCTTGCTGTCTCCCTCGAGTCGGTAACCGTGGAAACAAGAAAAGGCAAGTGAGTCGCCAACTTGAAATCGGAATCCTGTACGCCTGCTGAAAGCTGGAACTCCAGGGTCCTCACAAGGCTCCAAGTCATATTCTACAGATTTGAAAGACATCAGGCAAATGATTACAAAAAGACTTGGTCCTAAAAGGCAAATGTACATGACTGGAGAAAAGTCTTTCAGCCGCCTCTCTGCATCATACTTAGGATTCACAAGACCAGAGATTATGCATACAAATTCACACAACCAAGAATCTGAAAAGTTTTTGTCTTACCTGAGAATGTGATATTAAAGCCCTCATAACTCATGGAGAAATCCGATATGAATCGAAGCTGAGCGCTAAAATTTCCAAAGAGCCCCGCTTTGACACTAGGAGGCAGCACAGAGCCAGTCAGTCGAGCTACCGGAACCAGAAAATTGTCGTTCTCCGTGATGGACAGGTAGTCATGGTTCTCCTCCAAATGGAAAGTATGGAAGACAAGGTGAACTCCTAGGAAAACAATGTTTGAATGGAGTGATTGACCAAGTTGAATGGATGATTGGATGACAAATGGACAGACCAAGACATACGTAAAGTTAATTTTAGTGGATAGGACACACCAGAGGCACATACACACATTGTGGAGACGCTAAATCGAAAATAATACATTCACTTAATCAGAACGCAACTTTACGTAAACTGCATAAGAGAGTCGATAACAACTATGCTATATGTGAAACAGACTCTAATCTTATAACAGGATTAAATTTAGTCAGAAAGAGGTCAGAAAAATTACCATTGTGTACTATTTGATCTCTTACCTTTACCATGAGACACCTCTATGGTCCAGGTGCAGTTCAGCGAATTGGGGTAGAAGTCTGGAAATCCCGGCGAAAGAATCGTGCCCATTTTCCCAAACACGTAGCCTCCGCACAGAGCTATGGCGGAACACAAAATATGTTTAAAGGTTGACGAGTGTCAATTTTCCAGATGGATTTCCTGTCTCTCATTTTCCATTGAAATTAAATGATGATCCAAGACACAAACACATTGGAGATGATACCAAACACAATCAAACTGCATTTGTCACTCCATTTGTCAAGTTGTTTACAGTTTGTATGTTGGAAAATATAAGAAAATCACATCGATCGCTTCAATGAATTGCAGATGATGTGTGTGGTGAATCATTATTTTATTTTACTGATTTTAATATAGTAGAACACCTCAAAGCCATTATCTCTCCTTTGTGTGAAGAGCTGTGTGTTAAGTGATTCCCCTCATCTTCCTTTTATTTATCTACTGCTTTGCCACTATCTCCCCCTTGTCATATTTCAATATAGTCTATCAGCTGAGTTGCAATGATGAGTCAGATCTCTTTTCCGCTCTTTTTCTGACAAGCCCTTATCACCCGCCGTCATGTTCGTCACTCTCCTGTCAGGATTCACCTTAAACTAGGACATCCTCTGACTAAACGACCCTTGTTGAAAGAAACATTTGTGCGCAGACGTTATCTGTTGAGTGTGAAAGTGCATACTTAAGGGTTATGAATGATATCAGAGAAAGAGGAAGGCGACGGATTGTTGATGTATATGTGAGGAGAAATGTGTGGCAAGGCAAGGTGAATAATAAAACGATGCTTGTTTTTTTCTTGAAACAATGGAAAGAAACAGCATGTCATTGCAGCCGTATTTTCCTATTCAAAGATAATATTCAGATAACACACTTTAACATACATTTTATTAGGCTGTATGTCACGTACGAGACTTAATCCCTGCCACTTGTGCGCAGTCAAATACGATAAGCAAAATATTAGAAACAGTACACCTCAACATAATGCAACAACTCCAGCCAGATGAAGTAGTGCACATGATCTTTTTTAAATGATTTTATTGTATTTTATCGTGCTGGATTTATTCTGTAAGTAACCTTAGTGCAGTTACACGGCATTTATTATAGAATAACTTCTGGCCTGGCTACCTTAGCTACATTTTACAAGTAGCTTGCCCAATGCTGGCTTTTGCATTGGATCTTGTTAAATTATGCAAGTGTACCTAATAAAGTGTCTGGTATCAAGAAATTGGATTATTTTGTAATTTGCATGCACTGCTTGGAATATAGCTAAGGGAGACAGATTTCATTTCCTTCTTTCCAATCTATTTCTCAGTAGGCTTTGCAATTTAATCACCAATGGTTGGCTGCCTAGTTGTGACATTCTGTTGTATCACAGCACCTTAGCCAAATGAAGAGGCACTCAGAAAAAAAACACCTATAAAATGCAATAATAATATACTGAGGTGTCTCTATTACGGTTAATGGAGCATGGTGTTGGTTCAAGCAGGGCGCAACGCATACAAACTTGCAATCTCAGCTGATCCAGTGCCAGCCCACTTCAGCTGATCATTCAATTATTTCATTCTAAGCACTCATTTGGCCCAGCTGATTCCCTTAAACACACACACAAACGCACAAACACACACACACACACATACATACACACACACGCACGCACAACACATTCTCATTTATCACATGTATAGACCCTTAATATTGAAGTTCACAGAAAATGTAACTTCACAGACCAGTGTACTGTTTGGCTCCCATCACCAACTAGAAATCAAGAAATGAGCTGTCTGAACCCTCAAAAAAAAGAGTAGGGAAAAAAACAACCACAGAAGAAAGAAGACAGAAGGCACAGACACACATCAAGGCACTTCTAACTACGTGTGGGTATTCTAAGAGAGCCTTAAACCCGTCAGGACGAGAAGGGCAACTACTTGTATACCCTTCCCCCGTGGATTTAAACAGGAGGCGGAACGTGGTGGTCCCTCATGTGGCTGGTTTGACGGATAAAGTCTGAAGGATTTTTTTCTGAACATAATATAGCGATGCACTTCAAACATTGCAACATCCTGAGAGGAAAAGTTCACCCCAAGGACAAAATCCTTGGAGGCATGCTCGGCAACGTTGTTTATGCAATGGAGTAGAGTGGAGTGAAGCATGCTGTGACCTTGACATTTAGGAGATCAAGTCATGGGGCCCTTGACATTCATGTCACTTGCGTGCATTTTTCTTCAGGAAAAGCAAGGTGAACATGCATGCTCCTGAAATCTGTTACAATTATCTGACATCTTACGATAGGAGTTGCATTTTCTTTTTTTTTTTAGGAATTCCCTCTGTCCAGAGAAAAAAATTTGTTGATACTTTACAACTTAGCCGCTTTAATAAAATTACTTCCTGAATTGGGATGGGAGGGGCGTGTTCATATTCATGATTAAAAGTGGCCGTTTTTCAAGGTATTAATTATTTCATCATTTTTCCAAAGTAAGTGAATGAAATAGAAAAGGCAAACAGATTTTTTTTTTTAATTTTGTGATTAAAAAACAAACAAACCGAGCTTGTTAGTGAAAAATGGGCCATTCCGACTAGACATTTATTTATTTATTTATTTTATTCATTCATTTATTTATTTGTTCGTTCGTTTGTTCATTCATTATTCTGGCGGTCATTGAGCTAAAATTTAAAGCGGAAAAACAATGCAAATAAAAAATAGAACAGGCCAAATTGTTGACCTCATAAGTGATGACACATTCATGCCAAGTGTTGCAATCGTTAATATAATATTGCAACATTGTTTAAAAATCATCAAGCATGCCTCAAGGTGTATTTGTCTCTCAAAATGAAGAATAAAGTAATACGGCGAAACCAAATTGCCTACCAGTGGTGCCTCTTGACCTGAGTAATTTCTTTCAATATCCAACTTGGGAAAATGTTCAATCCATTTGTATGGAAGGACTTTGCTTAATTGAAAAGGAAGAGCAAAAATGGCAAAAAATGATTTTATTCGCCAGCTTTCTAAAACTTGGAGGCCCAGACTTGTTCAAACACTACAGTGATCCCCCCTCCCTTCATTACAAATCTCAGTCATTGATTGGTTTCACATTCACAAGGACTGTTACTCAGGCCTGTCCAAATCAGTTATTGAAAAAAACAAGTGGACCATAAAACACTCAGGTAGTAGGCAAGTGATAATGCAGATATGTTGAATATTGTGAGACTTATTACACTCAGAAGAAACGCAGCTGGCAGCTGCAAGAGGCGCCATTCTAAAAATGCAACCATAGCCAACCAAATGTACTATTAGGCTACTATGATCATGTGGCGTTAAATAACCATTTTTTCATTCACTTATTTTCTTGAAAATAAATGTTCGCATACTCGCCCAAGTCATTTGTAATGGACTGTTATCAAATCAAGTTTGTTCTTGTTCTCCAAAAATCATTAAATCTGACTTTTAGCAACCATGCTTTTAGGTGAATGACATTCCTCCTTCACTTGTGAGTGCAATTGTGCAAATGAACCCAACCAAATATCACATCAGTTATTGACTTGAGAAAAATCGGCAAGTTTCAAGGGAGCTAAAACTATTGACACATTCTCACCGTCGCAGCTGGGAAGCGAGTGACTCCACTGATGATTCTGCTCGCAAATGATGGGCTCCTGATCACTCAGAGTATATCCTGGCTCGCACGTAAATGACACACGGGAGCCAATGGAAAAGTCGTTGCCATGGCGACGCCCATTCACTGGAATACCGGGGTCAAGACAGGAGTCTGACTCCATTTTCACACCTGGAATTCATATAATAGGCGCATATTTATGTCAGAGACAATAATTTATGTGCAAGCGTGACTCTCCATGCCAAACGTGTGATCACCCGCTTGTGACCATGAGACTTGAACACAACCTTGATATTTTTCAGTTTGTGTCTGCGAAATTTTCATTCCGCAGTTAATTCTTACTCTCGTATCTGATGCTGAATCCCGCCGCAGAGCGACTGTTGTCAGTGGTGAATAACAGGAACAGGAAGTTGGACGTAGAAATCAGGAAATGAGGCGCCTGGGTTCCGTGGTATTCACCGATTAAGGGGGAGGAGGACGAGGGACCGTCCCTGATCTCCAGCGTGTCATAGTTGACTTCTGTTTGGAACCTGGACAGAATTGACAACAACATAAGGACACATAAGGCAAAGACAGCAAATCTTTGCTTTTTTCAAATGCTTTTCATTACATTATTAGACAGAGGACTGGGCTGGAGGTTTCTTTCAATAATTGTATTGAGAGCTATCAACTAGGATTGACTTCCCGTAAATAAGGGAACTGGTTTACCTGCATCTCGATTACATAGTAGACCACTTCCCGCCTGCTTAAGTATATTCCAGCCCAAGCTGCACTCTAACTTCGTACACATTGTTCTTGGACTTGAGTGGCCCCGACTTCAGAACACTATCATTATAAAAGAGTATACATTTTCGGAATGGACTGTTATTTGAATGCAATTAGTAATTTGCCGGAACAGAAAACAACATAGCAGACTACCAAAGAAAAAATAATAATCACAAGCTGCAATCTAAGATGACTTGAATATTTCCATACAAAAGCAAACAAAGTTGTGCCTGCACAACACATTTGCATAAACGCAATCCCCCACAAATGAAATCCCTTATAGGCCGTGAGGGTGATGTGCTTTTTTTATGTTTAAGTTCCAAAATAGATAGATTTCATCCATAGCAATTTCATGCTATGCTGCTCCTGCTTATGGATCAATGCCAGAAGGAAAAGTGAAACTCCAACATTAATCATTTACTGCACCACATACTACTTTTAGACTTATCTGACCATCTCATAACACCTGACGAAATAAAGCTGGGAATGCAATCCCCATAAAAATTGCATGTAAATGCTAAAAAAATGCTATCGTGAAACAAAAACCTAGAGCGAAAAACATGACTCAGTTGTTACATCATTATAGCATGTCAACGATGGATATTAGTACATACTTTGCAAATACTGTATAGCCAACGAAGCGAATAAATGAGTAACCGCAATGACATTATGCAAATCTAAATCATGGTCTGAAACCATGAGCACCTCTGTTGGTTGCAACACAGCAGTGCACTCACAATCAATTCAACACGAAATTTAAATAATCAAATATTATCACAGAGTAACATTTTTGTAGCCTAGAATAACATGAGCTATTCATTGTGTTCAACTGATTTAGTGGCACAGCAGAAAGAAAAAAAGTCTTTGTGACCTCAAAAGAACAAAGTCGTACCTGTCAAAATGTATCTTCACAGCGTGATCCACTTGTGATTCGATCACCCACTGGCAGTTGAGAGAGTCCTTATAGAATGAAGGCCAACCAGGAGAGAGAAGAACTCCGGTAGGAGCAGTGAGATGGCCTCCACATGGAGCTATATAATATATATAAGTTATGACAGAAAGGCTTCACTTCTCAGAATGCTTTGGAAATGTTACTAAGCGGAAAGTTTTTCTGTCCGTATGCATAGCAAAAACTGGTGTGTTTACCTTCACAGCGAGGCATAGCTTCAGACCATACAACATTTCCGTCTTGAATGATGCAGGTGACTTGATCTGACCCCTGTAAATTTCATTTGTCTGATTTGCAAAGGCTTTTCACTCGGATAAAAAGCCATTCTAATCTTTATACTGGATGGACTTTTTCATAGAGTCAAATATTTTAACATCAATCACCTGTGTCCTAATGAATCCCTGGTCACACCGGAAAGCCACGGAGCTGCCGAGCTGAAACTGGTCTCCATACCTTTGCCCATTGACAGGAACGCCTGGATCGTGGCACTCGTTCTGGCCAAATGCTTAAAAAAACACAAATATAAACAATTGGATAAGAAGAATTTAAAGTAGTACAAATAGAAATATCCCAAGTACGTATATGATGTTCACATTCTTGACTTAACATTGTAAAATAAATGCCTGTGGAACTGCTTATATTATTTCCTGTAAATAATAAAGAAAGAAAGAAAATAATAAATACATAAATAAATAGAAACAAAAAATAACAAAAAGTGATTAATTAATGAATTAAATAAATAAATAAATAAATAAATAAATAAATAATGCTCTTGGCATACACTGTTGGGAATATCTTACCTGCTATCTAAGAATACTGCTAACAGTTTCTGTATTTCAGGAAAAGTTTTTATTTTTTAGTTTACAATTCTGTGCATGCAATGCTGTCACCGAATCAGTTTCCTACTGCTCTTTTGTTGATGTTGTCTTCACATCCTGTTTTTTATGCTCTTTTTCTTTTGCGCTTACATCTGCTGCTGTTCACCTGCTCCTGATCTTTGCCTGCTGTATCTGAATTTTCTGGAGTTTTCAACCTTGGAGCAAATTGTTTTTCTTCCCCCGCTGCCTGTCAACTTCAGTGAAGTCTTTGTTCATCTTAACACCTGGCTCCATATTGTCTTACTGCGTTTGGGTTCTTTGTCTGATACCATGACAGATGCTACAAAAATAATTCTATTCAATGCTGAATGTAAAACTTACTGCAGGTTGAAGGGTAAATATAAACCATCAGAAAACTGCCCTCATGGTCAGAATTAAAAAGTGTCTCAGAGTAGAGAAGCATGAAAATCTTGTATGTACTTGTATAGCTGATATTGAATCCTTTCCCAGTATTGGAGTGATCTGACTGAAATTCCAGTCTCATGATGTGTCCATGAGAGGCGATTTGGGATGGTACATCCTTTCCAGAAAACGTTCCAAATGTGGTGGGCTCGGATAGACCTGAAAGTAACAAACAGTCGAAATGTCATACGTCAGTTTTGCGACTTATCTATACAGATGCATTTCTAAAGCAGTTTTCAATGGCAAGGTAAAACTCCTTTAGACCTATTAACACGAGTGACTCATCAAGGGAGCCATGGTTTCAAGCAAAAGGCAAACGTCAATGACTCACAGAACAGAATACACCATAGGGAGACTGAGAATAAAGGGATCAAAATGTCCTCTTCATTACAACTATTGGACTCAAAAGTATCTTCTGATATTTATTCCGGGACAATTCGGTCTCCATGACAAAAGAAAAATCTTGTTCAAAGGACTGCTCGTTTCCTTGGAGACCTGTAATGCATAATGTTGCAATAGCTCTCGAAGGACTGATTGTACACAAGTTTCATTAGGTACAACATAGTGCGCATAGTCCAATATACATACAAAGTAGCTTTTTTTTCTTTCAGAGAGAAGGTGGAATCACAATATATTACATTTTTTTATTAAATGGAAAATGTTATATATACATATATACATATATATATATACATATATATATACATATATATATACATATATATATATATATACATATATATCTATATCTATATCTATATATATATATATATATATATATATATATATATATATATATATATATATATATATATATATATACAGTCAAAATGTTGGGTGACAGTATCTTTTCCAGGTAATGTGACCTGATTGATACGAAGTGAAGCGAACTGGAAGACTTTGGGGCTTTAAAACTTTAATTCCAGTTTACCCAGCCCAACAGTAGTAATTGCCCTGCAATTTTCAAAAACATTGTCAGAGAGATGAAAGTCTTTGCAGAGAAAAATTTATCGCCAGTCAATTAAACACAACTTTGGCTCTAATGACCAGCCAATCACCAGACACTTTGACTTGATTTTGTTTCAGTCAACAACCTAACAATAGATATGCTGTGTTCTTGTATAATGGCAAATGTTTTTTAGTGCAAAATAATGTAACATTTCAAATACAATTAAACAAGTATTTTGCCATATTGTATTTGTATAATTGTACTAAATTGTCTTTGAGCCACACTTTTCCTGCTATAGTCATCAATCTCTTATCATTCAATTTCGAGAAATCGAGCTTGAATGTTGCGACATGAAATTTTTCTCCATATCACCCAGCCCTTGTCACCAATATGTTAATTGTGTGCTCCTCACCTTCATCTTTGACCACCAACCAATCAAACTGTGGCTCCAGGTCAAAGTCAGAGAAGAGCAAGTGAATGCGGCTTCCTGGTTCAGAAATAATCAGCCATACACAGTTGAGATTGTTTCCGTATTCCTCAGGATAATTTGGGGACAGCACCGTTCCTGATGGGGCCGTGAAGTTGAAGAAACAAGAGACTACGAGGATAAAGGACAATTGCAAAGAAAAGTGGTTTTATAAAAACGTGATTAGGTAAGAAAACAGACAGCGAGGAAAGGGAATACAAAGGGAAAATAAACAAATAAAGAAAACTTAATTAATTAGATTTTTTGAGGGCTGGGATAGAACAGAAAAGCAATTTAAAAGATAACACATGAGTACTTACAGATGCAACTGGGTTTATTCCCAGACCATTGGTTATTATGCTGGCACGTAATGCTTCTCTCGCCAACTAATTCAAACGCAGACTGGCAAAAGAAGGTCAGCACATCTCCATGTTTAAATCCATCACCACTACGACGACCAAACACTGGCACACCGGGATCACCGCAGCCTCCTCGTTCAATCTCTGCATCACACAGAGATAAAGATAGGCCTGCTAATTACACTCAACATACAACACAGTGGTAGTCTAGGTGAGTTTATGCAAATGTTTACACTAAAACAACTCTGTTAAAGTGTACACCGCAAGCCCTTGTTAGGGTCACTGGAGTCTTTCCTAGTTGACTTTGAGCAAGAGGCGGGTTAGAACCTGGACTGGCTGCAAGCCGATCACAGCGCACATGGAAAATCAAGGTTTCATACTCGCATTCACCACCGATGGACAATTTAGCAACTTAAAAAAACAAAAAGGACAGACTGCGTGACTCCAGACTGTGAAATAAAAATAAAAATGAATTTGAAAAGAGCTCTTTTGTATTTTGAGCATAATTATTATACTTTAATAAGACTATTTAGCAACATGACAAATTAAATAAATAATAAAAAAACATTGTAGAACACTCATCAGTATAGTGTCCTGCAGCGCAGCTTTACATTTGCAAAGTGCAACTTCAGGAAATTGTTTAAACTATTCCATCTTCAAGCGTGTAAACCAATAGTGACTTTTATTGTCCTTTGAACTGAATAAACTCTTGGCCTGCATCTCATCGGATGAGCAGGATGATTACAATGATGTATATTCTGAAGAAGTGTGTTGGTTGGGTATTTAGTCAGAAAATGTCAAGATTACACACACAAAAACCAAACAAAAAATGTTGCTGGTTCTTACAAAGCATGGTTTAATCTAATGGCCAAGGGATTGCCTATAAAATCATAGTACAGATCCGAATAAAGTTGCTTAACAAGACATTTAATTTCAGTGTGTTAGAGTCAGCATGTATTACGGCCAAGTAGAGTATTTAACCAGATGGAGCTGCTATGATTAAAAGTTTGTGAGGTAGTTATCAGACAGTATAATTTACCACCTCCTCTGTGACTGGGATAGAAAAGAATCACTTTGCATATTGTGAAATTTCAAATCAATGTGTCAATCGGGCATGTTTCAAAATGTTTGGAATCACAACAATCTATGATTGCATAGTACTGATGGCAGTGACAGTAATAAACAAATGTTCATCTACTCTGGGAGGCAAGGCTAAAAGTTAGAAATAGAGTGAGAGGGCTATACGCTACATCCAACAAAGGGATTTATGAGTTTGCCATCTTAAAAAAAGGTCAACTGAGGTGCCTCTGGATTTGGATGTTTTTAATGTACTAAGCTGACATTAGCTGAACTATGCTATGGTGAGACATTCTGCATAATGCAAGTGTATGTTTGCCCCGGTATGACTGAAAAGATTAAACATTGTCCGTTCAGCTAATGTCCTATAAAGGGAAAATGTGGTCCCGCTCCTCAAATTTAAGCAAAAGCTACTTTCTTCAGAAGCGAGCTGACAGCATCCCTGATTGGCCTGTCAACAGCATGACAAAAACACTGCAAGGGACACCAGCAGCCAAGCTAATACGGTGATGTCAAGTCAGAGAAAATAGGCCGATTTTCACGTGTGCCTGTTTGTGTGTGCATGTGTGTGCGCATACCGCAGAGCTAATGAATATGATAGAACCTGTTAGAGGTCCATTCGAACGTGTTCTCGTTCCCGTCTAAGCTGTCTTCAGGGACGTTGAGGAGCAATTTTGCTTTAATTGTGGCATGCAGGCAAAACAATAAGTGGTGGCATGCTCCTTTAACTAACAGGATGATGTTTATGACAGGCAAGAAAATATGCCGCACATGTTATCGCACTTCCTGAATGTCGCTTATTTTGTGGTAGCTGTCTCTCTTTCAAAGACGCACAATCCCTCAATAGGATCAATACGCTGTGCTTTGTTGATGATGTTGGTGATGTTGATGATAGATGCGGTTAGATTCACGTTCCTTGACTTTGGCCACTTTTCTGTCCTGCCCTTCCTTAATTGGAAAAGTTTTAATCAACGCAGATGTTTTGTATTTTTTCCTAGCTTTAAAATGTGACATTCTGCCAGATGTCTGTCCACTGGTAACACATGCTCCACCATGCTCCTGGATTAGCTTTGGGCAAATACACCTCAAGGTGAGGTGAGTTTTGCATATGGGTGTGTGTGCGTGCATGTGTGAGCCAGGGGAAAAGAGTGTGAGTTAAAATTGTCATCACTCCTTCTTATCTGTCTTTATTGTCTTTGTCAAATATTTCTGTGAGTCCTGACATTTGATTGAAGAATGTAACTGGAGTTTATCATTGCAAGTTACATCTCAAATCGAAATTTATATTCCAACGCTAGGCTGGAAGAAATTGCATACAGTCAAAAAATACAGAATCTTTTTTTTTTTTTTTTTTGATAGATTGAAAAACATTCAGCTGGTTACTAAACTCCGTTTGCTTTATTGCCACTTTGTGTGACGCATACATGTACACATTTTTAGATTCCACCCACAGAGTTTAAACATTTTCAATGAACAATCATTGCTCAATAGGGAATCTCTTCAAATTAGTGGTTAGGGCTTAAATTCATTTAATTACATGGTAGAGCAGTTATTTTCCAAGCAGGGCACCCTGGTGTGTTGAGCTACTGCAGGAAATTATCCAACTTCAATTAATTTGTTAGATTTTTTTGGGAAAACTACAAATATATCTTTGTTCTATTTGTGCTGATGGTGTCAAATGGCAGGCAGAACAAATGAATGTCCTTAGATGGGAGAAGGTTCAATCAAGCATATAATACACATATATCCACCTGTTACCAACAACAGAATGCTAAGTCGTGGCTTGTGAGCTTTGTATTAAATTAGGAGGGTCAAAATCTATTTGTGTGATAAATTGAGGCAAGAGTTGTTGTTTTCTGCATTAACCCTTTTTGTTTGTTGGTGTGTCATCAGATTTTTTTTAACCTAGAATGGGTAATTTGGCTTACTATGAGATTTTTCTGATGTAAAATGGGTGACTGTGGAAGAGACATAGACATTCAAACATCTAAATAAACTGTCATATACAGTATTTGCTTTATATAAGCTTTGATTTTGACCGAAATAATTGCACTATGAGAAAAAAAAAATATATATATATATATATGCAGACAGTGACCTTAAATTTATAGCTGTTAGACCTACAAAAATGTATGAGATAAAAAAAAAATCTATCTTTGCTTTTTAGGCACAGTGACTTGAGACTAGTTAGTGACTATAGGTGCCCGAAAAAACTTTGACTTCTAGCTCAGTCGTATTAGTCAGGTGTATCTCATAAACTCTATAGTGAATTTTTAATAATGTAATGTGTTTTTTAATTATCACAAATGATGTCATTTCAACCCAGAGCTGCAGCAGAACTGACAGCACACAACTCCAGACAAAGACACGCACTGCTTACTTTCAGTACTTTGATCAGTCAAAAAAGAAAATACATTATTCACATCGATGCAGCCTTCGCAGCCAATTGCCTTCAGCCTGGAAAGTCGGCAGTCACAGTTCACTGAAAGCCTCAGTTACTGTAATCGCTGTGTTTCTCTGTGATGTTAACACGGCTTTTCTCTACGCACACAAACCTACAAAGTTTCAATTGTTCAAATGCGTAAAAGTTATTCAGCAACAAACATGCTGCAAACATGCTGAAAATATACACCCACACTTGCAGGGCTGAATAACTTACACGGCTCCGGGTCTGTAAAAGGATGACATTATAGGATGTGACAGCATGGCGGTGACACAAAAAGCACTCCAAACGCCAATTGTTTAGTTCTCCTGAAGAAAAATGCAGGCTACAAGAATAGTCTTCTGTTACATCGAGTGACTTGGCTTTTTTTTCACGTGATCGCTTGTAAATTCCTGAAGTAAACATTGACTTCGTTCTGTCTGTCACGAGTAAATCAAAAGTGTGATATGTCAAAGTTTTCACCAGACTGTGACTAGAGAGCAGACGTTATTACTCTTGTTGAAAACCTAAAACATTGAGTCGTGACTCAGCTGTTTTCAACTTGGCAGTAAGATTATATAGCAGTCCAGCAAACTATATTTCTGAAATAGAAAAAAAAAATTGAAGGAAGCCAAAATGCTTGAAAAGGGAAAGGTTAATCCAAAATACAATGTTTAACTGGATGGATGTTGGTGTAACATCATTTTTTGGGGGGGCTCACACTATCACTATGTTGAAAGGAGAGCTACAAATCACTCCACCACACATGAAGAGATCCATGATTATTTGTGAACGTCGCAAATTACCAACATCCAGAGCCCGCTGCTGGGTTGAACCCAAAACAAGGACAGCTTACGCTGCTTGGCCAAGTTGTGCAAACATTATCTGGTCATACCAGTGGCTAACATACTGAGCGAGAGAATTCATTTTTCCCCTCCAGCTGGCAATACTACTACACAACAGTGGAGTGGCTTCATCCAGCCATTTCTACAGTATTCTCCACCCCTCTACAAAGGTTTATTGAAAGAAAATATGAAAGAAACACATAGATGTGTGCCATATACCACCACAGTCAAGAATTCTTTTGAAACACATTCATACTAGACCTTTATAGTGTATGCTGAATTTTTTGAAAACTGACTGACCCTGGCCCACCTTGTCAGCAACAGTGGCAGGAATGACCAATAACACAAAAACCCTTTCATGTGCTCTCATTTCTTGTTTGACTCATGTCAGACATATATAACTCCTCACTCAATTTGTCATTTTAGCATTTTCAACCAATTTCTCACAGTCCATCTCTTTTCCTGCCGACATAAATGCCAGGATCCAATTATTGTACCTCCATTTTTACCTTTCTCGTGTTTCTCTCGGTGTTACTTGAATTCAATTGAGCTCAAATCAACTTACAGGGCTGCACTGGCATGTAAAGGATCTGTATTTCATCAGATGTATGGATAAAATGCGTGAATAATAAATTAAATATTGAATTATTAGCCCAACGTTCCCATTGTCCCCTCTTCACCTTCACTCTATCCTCAGGCCCTGTCTTCATCTCTCCCTCTCTTTCAGTGTCAGCTCGTGCATAATATGAAAATAACCAAGCAAAACGATCAACTGATTGACTCATAATTCATTTATTACCATCTTGTAATTCACAGTTACACACGTTCTCTCACACACACACACACACACAAACACACACACACACACACACACACGCACAGACACACGCACGCACACACTTAAAAACAAGTGCACGTACACACACACACACACACACACACACACACACACACACACACACACACACACACACACACACACACACACACACACACACACACACTGATAGAGGAGAAATAAGAGGTTGTGTTTATGACTAACTCGGAGCATCAGCGATAATTTGACTTTCACACTCTGTTATGTGAGCTGTGTGTGTGCGCGCGTGCACGACAAATAGTTCAAGGTGTTGCAGGAGTACATACCTTCATAGACTGCCTTGAAACCAGCAGAGCCGATTGTGTCGTCAGACTGCAGATGAAGCCACATCTGATTGGACAAGCTAACAATGATGTCAGGCACACTGGACCCTGTGAGTCTACACACACATAAATAAATGGACACATTATTAGAATGGTAATTAGAATCCAACGCTACTTAATCTTGGTGTGTCTATTCTGTGATTGATGAACCTTCAATGGGTTTACGCAATTTAACATTGAAGTGGGATATGTAAATTTGATTGGCCTTGAGGAATTTGGTTTTGAAATTGGGATTTAAATTGTCAGAAAAAATTGCCAATAGTGTAAAAAAAAAAAAAAACTTTAATTTGTGGTCACAAATGTCATATAAGAAGCAGGTGATCTTCAGGATAGTGGTCACCAAGGACAAAGTCTTTTTTGTAACATTCTCAGTTAAAAGAACAACACGAGAAGACAAGAAGTAGAATATACACAGGAATTTACACAAACTCATATGCAATATACTGTAATTCAAAATATATTTTAAAAACTATTGTGTCAGTGCTGAAGAAGTTGAGCTCTAACACATCCACTTGAAAACAGCAAAACTCCAGCTTCAACATTTGTTGTCACATTTTGTTCTCATGTTTTATTATTAAAGTCCCAAAGTCCCAACGACCATTGTCACACACACATTTGGGTGTGGTGAATTTTGTCCTCTGCATTTAACATGTGATTTTGATCCATCCCCTGGGGGAGAGGGGAGCAGTGAGGAGCAGCAATGCCGCGCTCGGGAAACATTTGGTGATCTAACGCCCCAATTCCAACCCCTTAATGCTGAGTGCCAAGCAGGTAGGCAATGGGTCCCATTTTTATAGTCTTTGGTATGCCCCGGCCGGGGTTTGAACCCACAACCTTCCAGTCTCAGGGCGGATACTCTACCACTAAGCCACTGGTTAATTCATTAATTATTAACAATGTTAAAATGTTAGGAAAACAGTCCCCGCATTGGTGTGAGCATTTACAGTTTTAATATTACTTACACATAAAGTACCCGTCGAGAGTCTCCAATCTTCCCTCCGTCACCCACTGTGAGCGTATCGTAGCCTCGTTCCAGGTCAAACTCTTCAAATGACAGCTTTATAACCTGTTGAAATCCGGACAAACTGTTAACCGCTGAAAGGTAAAAACCAAAAGAAAAAGAAAAAGACAAAACCAAGAGCAAGAGCAAGAGCAAATGAAAAATTCGTCATACATGAGAACAACAATAACCATAATACCGATTAGACAGAATGAAATATGACCTTTTATTCATGGTGTGAAAATTGTCTCTCCCTTAATTAAAATGACCTACAAGATGCAATCCAATTGAATGAATGGAAAAATTTTGCAATCCAACACAATAAAAAAGATCAACGAGACAAAGCACTCACTTTTATTTGTCAACCTGCTCTTTTACATCCGTAGTTCCAAATATGTCTTTGGAAGGCTCCACAGGGCTTGTGCAGCCCTCTGCTGTCTGAGCCAGACAAATTGACTGCTAAATGCTTTACTTTCAGGCACAAGGCTTCAGTTGCATGCATAGTGCACTGGATCATCAATCTACCGTGCACTCTAAAATGCTGTAATACTGGTATTCCATTATTTGCGGCTTGTCAATTATTTATTAGCTGTAAATCATACAAGTGAGAGCATGAAAGATGGAACATTTCTGCTGTGCTCGGGAAACCTCAAAGAGAGCAGAACTGGTCTCAGTCGAAGCCTCTGGTTGAATAGGTCTCTAGTGAAGCATGGGTATGAGATTGTGCATGAATATGACAAAACAAATGACATTACCCTCGATAGACTAAATTTGATGTCAAATATGAATGTTCTATGCGTACAAGCCATTATTTGTTTACTCCATTCTAAATGACAAAAAGAAAAAACATTTTTATTTTACAATTGGCATCTTAGCTTAATGGACACAGTCCATCAAATGAGAAACTGCAACGTGTTCAACGCATTTGTCCTTCTTACAAAACGCTGACTACTACTGCCTCAGGCCATCTTTCGTCAGCTAATAATAATTAATGACTCCTAATGTATATAAGATGCAAAGCAACTTGAGAGTTATTATCTCATGGTAACCAACAAATACCATGACTATAAAAAGGCAAATTGTTCTAATTCCTGTCACTGATTGGATGCAGTCATCCTTTAGGTCTAAGAGTGGTAAACTTCACAAAATGGAGTGGAACATTTGAAGCAAGGGTTCAGGAGTACCATTATGTTAACAAAAAGCCAACATTAAAAAAAATGACCGTCAATTACAGTAATTATCATAATTTTTCTCAGATTTGCCTGAATATACTGAGAGCTTTTGGATTCTCAGCGAATGGACAAATTCAACGGAATGTTTGCTTTCTAATATATGTCAGAAACATTTACTGTGGCTCTCACGAACAGTCAATTAGTCCCGCTCTTGTCCGACAGCAATCCACAAACTACAAGCTGGATACTTTAAAGTGACCAATGATCCATAAATCAGCAGCAGAAGAGAACAAATGCCACACAAAAATACTAAGTTACAATCAAATTAGAAGTTGTCTTAAAAAAAACACTTTATTGCATTTTATTTCAGATTTCAAAGTAAACAATGACTCAAGTAAGAGTGGCCAAGCTATGCAACATTCGACGACATCATTTATTCACTTATGTAATAGTCTGGGCTGTTTTTATTTTGAACAATGGAAATCTGTTATTTAATTATGGTGTTAATTTAGAATTTTTAAATATCAAACAAGGCTTCTGCCCAGTGATACGTTACAATGCAGCGTATTTTGAAGTAGCTTCTAGTCTAATGCCTTACGAGTCAGAATTCAATTACTTATGAAATACGGTTGAAAGTTACTTTGTTGAATGAATTCACTACTACATTCCGTTAAAGTAACCCTACATAGCATAGCCCATTTTGACACCATTGACAGTTGCATTGCATCACCTGCGAGTAGTAGCTGAGAGAAAGAATTGACAAGACCTAAAAACGACACTCCTCCCACCCACGGTGTAGTGAGTACTCACATATGAAGAATAATAAAATTCAGAAAAACACCTGATAACAAACATTATAGTATTCACTAAAGTCACTAAACAACTGGTATTTACAACTTGATCATGGTGAAAGGCATTGTGGGAGTATTCGAATTTCGAGAGCCCTATAAATCCTCTTTACAGTGGGTCGAGCTACCGTACTGAAATTTACGGTGGATACAAAATACACTGCCGACCAATAAGAGACAAGCATATAAGCCAACAGCATGGTAAACGTGAAACTGCATGAGTTTTTATTAATGCGTCTGAGAATATGATTTTCAACATTAGCATTAACTGCTCTTCTTTACAAGAGTTCATTGTTTCTCTGGTTCTCGCTTGCTCTGGTTTAGCTATCGGCCAGGGAGCAGGAGGTGACCCTCGACAGATGGCTGTCCAATCACAAGGATAGCAATAGTTACACAATCATTAATTAAGAGTGTCTACCTGACTTGAATGTCAGTGAATCTTGTGAGAAAAAAATGTAACGAGGTAGACAAAATATGCCAGCATATAATTGTTAAGAGATACAATGCACTTTCTGATAGATTTTTTAGGTGTGCTTGTCAAGATACAATAAAAAAAAACATGTTTATAACCTGGCCAAATTTACTATTTTTTGTTTTGTATTGTTAGGGGTTCTGTCTTTTCTGGTCCATCCACTCATTAATTTGATGAACACACCTAGTAAACGTAATGAGCTATACTCATGTGATGATGCTGAAATGTAAGGTTGAGTGTCATCTGCACGTGTATAAGACATTTTGTAGCTAATAAAGTGACCGGTGAGTTTCAGTTAGAGATGTTTCACAGAAGTGCCCTGGACTTGATGAATAGAATTTGCACCTAACAGAATAGAGCGGAACAGAGGGCTTTAATGCAACTGCATTAAAATCTAATCACAGTGATTGACATTCATAATTGATGACCAGTATCACCAGACAAGCTGCCGCATTCGGCGGATGTCACCCTAGCAGAGACAAAAGATGAACGACGAGAAAAAGTTTGAGGTCGTCATGCACAGTAACACAATTACTTTTTGAAACAAGCAAAGGTTGTTTCTTTTACATGTTGAAAATTGGTCATTGTGTCTCAACGAGCAGTCTTTCTATGATCTGACAAATAAAACTGACATGCAATGCTACATAAAAAAGCACCAGATCATTACAAAATGAATAATGAATAGACCAACATAAAAGGTATTGGGCGAAGCTCGCATGTACCCAGATGGTTCATGTTTATTTGGTGTGGTATTGCCCCGAGGTGACCTTTGATTTGAATAGTGAAGAAGCAAATGACTACAGTTTAGTGTAATAAGTCTCTTGTTGAAGTGACCATGGAGAGCTGTTGACTGGAAAGTCTAAACTATGTCTGAGGAACCGGTTAATGACAGAGCCAATTGTGATGCAATAGGTAAATATATATATATATATATATATATATATATATATATATATATATATATATATATATATATATATATATATATATATGGATGGATGGATGGATGGATGGATGGATGGATGGATGGATGGATGGATGGATGGATGGATGGATGGACACACCGACGGATATTTCTTTAGATATATTATTATATTTTATAATGATGACATTTTTCTATTTCTTTCCATTTCCAACACCCACAACCTCATTTTTAACTTCCTGTCATAAAAAGATTATGGGTGAGGGAATGAGGGTGCCAGACACATTTAATTCAGTAAATTACGGTCTATGGGATGGAAAATACAGTCAAAACCCAGAATATCTAAAAGCTTTGAATTGAGATAATGTGCTAATTAGGGCGCTATTAGGGGAGTCCATTATGAGCCAAGGGATTATTATTTACTTTACACTTTAGTGCTGTATTCTGCTGAGTCAAAGTGAGCAACAGCACTGGCAGTATGTGGTTTCCAACATTTTCAATACAACGTTGCAAAAATTATTATATCTCACTTGTGTGCTTTATTGTCACAGCAGACCAAAGGAGCTGCATTTTCAAAATTATCAAAGAGGGATATTAGATGCTGCAAAAACTGTTACCAAGTCACAGCTCATAAAACTGCATCCAATCAGCCACTCTCATTGCACACTTGATAGGGGGGAGGCAGCAGTGATGGCACTTAGTGCACTTAATGGCATGTAACCCAAACATCCGTGGAACTCATCTTCTATAAAAATAGAAAGGTAAATGGTGGGGACCAAAATGTACTAACACAAACTATGCACGTACACACAGGAGGATTTGTTTTACAAAAAACACCTGAGAAAAAGCTAAAAGTACCTTGGTGCGGTCAGGTACAAGTGACCTGTCTTGACCTGAGAAAGTTGTAAAATAATATATGTATATTTACAAAATATTATTTATACAACATGGCTCTGATAATTTTCTAGAATCAGACAAGACTAATTCTGCTTTCTTCAGTGTTTGCATTCGATAAGATTTGACATAATGCGTCCGGACTTTTGAGGACGGTGAATGAAAGTAAGCAGATCTATACACGTAAAATAACACACACACACACACACATATGCACACGCACACAAATACGCACATTGATATGGATTCATTGGAAAAAGGCAGCAATGATTAGACACCTAATGAGTTACGCCTGTGAGCAGTCAAGCGTGGCTCAGACTTAAGCAAAATAATTATCTTCTTGATTCCGACAAATCCAGTGACTGACATGAACACACCGGTGCCGACTCACGGACACGCACATGCACGCACTCCTCTCTGTTCTCTCTTTTTCTGAATTGACTTGAGTGTTAAATATTGCCACCGGAGTTTTAAACATATTTGATCAAAAATGTAAATAACTCTACAGTCACTATCAAATCACTGCAAATGAAAAATCGAGCAGAGTTGGATGACATGGTGACAAGCAGGTAGCACTACTTATAGACTATTTAAACTAAGACATCAAGAGGTAACAAAAACGAACACATTGTTCAATAGGATCATTTGTCTTTGTCTTTACACTGTATCCAAGATGCAAATCATGTGGAATAATAGTCAGGGAGGACAAGGGACAACGAAATTCAGAGGTAAGGAAAGAGAGGTCGTCAGACCGATGATTGTTATTCATCTTAATACAGGCTCATTTCCTTTCTTTGAATACTTGATTATCTCCTCTGGCCTTTTCTCGAACAGATCACAAAAGGTCCAAGGGAGCATTTCTTCCTGGGCAACAACACTTCACAGCTTCAGTAGATGTGTTTAATCATCAGGAAAAGTCGTTTTGATTATGCCCACAGAGGATTTAGTACAAAATATTATCATTATAATCACAATGGTATTCGCAATATAGGATTATCTCGTGTTATTTAAAAGGAAAAGTCATGGAAGTCAGTGAAAAAAAAAAGGGGTTTCCCTGCATCTTGAAAATTAGACTTATTACCACCAGATTAATGGAATCTGAACTCAATGAATAAAATGACTGAGATTAGTAAGGTTAGACAGTGCACATTACATTTCATTTAAATTTTGTTTGTTTAGTTTGTGAAGGAAATGTGCTTTTTATTTTCAGACTGTAATGGAACTGTAATGGGTAAAGAGCCGTGATGAAGTTTGGGTTTGATTGGCAAAGTCAGATTGATTGTTTTACTGGAATATCAATTATTTAGAATTTTGGTCTCTTCCTGTTGGTTGAGTGGCAACTACTGTTTGCTGTTTTGCCACCGGGTAGGTGAACAACCAGATGGAATGCACAACAGTCATTCAGCAGTCAGGCAATTGAACAGATTGTAACGCAGGACCGTTATTCAGCAGACACACCTGACATCAACGTCAGAAATAGCAACTCCAAGAAGACAGGTCTACCAGAGATATAAATAGACAGACTTAGAATTTATAACTTAAGAGGATTCAAGGTTAAATGTCTCCATCAAACATGAAGAGCCCAGTTGCCTCAATTCAACCAATGCATGTTATGTTACAACATCTTGAACATCCATCAATTTATTTTTTATACTGCTTTGACTCAACAAGGTCGCGGGTCCTTGTTAGATTTGGCTACGCGTGGCCAATGCTTTGGGTGTTTTAACTGAGTGTATTCTCGCTGCTGGCTGAGTTTGTTTACTAGTGAATATCCATAAATATATAAATAAATAAATACACCTTGCTGTATTGGAAGAATCAGTCAACCAAAGTCGCTCTGTTTTGTTGTTTGTCTGTAATCACACTGCTTTTTCATGAAGCTGATATGAAGAACAATGCATCCCAGAAATGTTTTAGGAAACAAAGGAAATTGGTGTCAATAAAGTTGGCACAAAAAAGCAGTGTCGCACACTGAGCTACATTTACCTACACTCCATCACAGACCCAATAGATGGATTGACTCACTTTGTTTCCATCATCTGTAAAAGCATCTCTATTAATATCTCCAATCAAGCGCACCAACATGGAAATGCAACATTTTCCATTCTGCCGCTCACTTTTCTACCTTACTATCTAAAGGGCCTGGCCAAACACTTAGCCTCATTTGGCTCATCTATACTTTCAGCCTCTTTCCTCTGTATTTGCTAAATAACTCTGGTCCCATCTTGCTCTCATTTTGCATCCCCTCTTTCTAGTTACACTATTTAGTGGAGGAAAAAATGAAGAGGGGATATGCAGATGCTGAAGCAGTGGCGCAGAAGATGGAGGGATAGGCGGTGGATAAAGGAGGGGTAATGGAAAATGAGGCAAGTACATTGTAATGGAAACAGCGACGGGAACAAGTCGAGAGCGAGGACAGGGGAGAAAAGATGGGATATGTGATCAGACATGAAGAGAAGATAATAGTGTCAGGGAAACTGGAAAGACTTGAGATGTTGTAACAAAGTCTATGAATTATTCATGCCGATACAACAATGACTCAACAACAAAGCTGCCTTCACAAAATTGTGGAGGTGTGGTGACCTTGAGCTCAGAAATGGAGACTCATAAGGAAGAGGGAACAACACTTCAACTGGCTCCAGACTAGATCAGACTGACGTGAGAGTAGTGCAGTCCAGTGGTATCTTTATAAATACTGAATGATCATCTTTGATCAATAATTGCTATAATTCCATCCAATTGTTCAGATCTTTGTTCTTTTGGAACGGCAAAAATTTTTTTATCATTAACGTATTAAAATACTATTCTCATGTTAGAGAGTTTAGGGGGGGGGACACAAAAAATGTTTATGTTGATTTGGTTTAGATTATATTTGTCACGTTCTTCCTTTGTTCCTTTTTACATGTGTCTTGTTCGGTTTTTGTATCCACCTGTTCTCGTCAGCCTGGTCCCTTTTGTCTTCCAATCAGCTTTCTTAGCCACTTGTGCATTGTGTTCCTAGTTGTCTTATTAGTTTTCTTGTATTTAGTTCCCTGGTTTCTTTCAGGTCCTTGTCACATTATATTATTTGTTGCGGTGCACCTGTCCTTGTGTCACACGTAGGCCTCTTTCTAACTAGCTCAATGGCGAAGCTAGGATTGGGGGGCAAGGATAGCTCAAGAGGGCTGCAAAACAAACCAAATAATTATTAATCCCAAGAATTTCTTCAGAAAAAAAATCTGAAAACACCCAAAAGTATATTATTTGGCATATTTTAGTTTGGGGGGAATGGGGTGTCAGTGTACCAGCAGCCCCAACTCTAACTCCGCCAGTGAGCTACCTTGCTGAATTAATTAAGATGAGCCTACACCAATCAGATCTTAAATTAAAAAAAAAGGTTGATCTGACATACTCCTTTACCTCTCCTGCTTTGTTGGTTGCACAAAAACAAGAAACTGCCCAACAAAGCATAAACACATTGCAGCCTGTAGACTTAATTTTTTGTTGTGTCTGGCAGAGTGGTACTCTGGCAGAGCACACCCCGCCAAATGTGTACGTTGCAGCCCTTTTCACGTTCATATGTGATCCGTACATGCTCGACTATTAATTTTTTTTGTTATACAGGAAGGTATAAAAAAGATATACAGAAACCATGAAATCAATATATGGCAACTAATAAATGTCAGTGAATATACTTCTCAATAGAAAAGCCATGCCAAAAAGTATGTCTTTTGAAACTATCTTCTACCTGAACATAAAGCTGAACCGGCGACACATGGGTGGTGGATGGTCCTTTTATGACTTTTACTCGTCTGACTCTGGACACATGCTTGGGCGCTTGATTGTAAAAAATGTCCCTTAAATTACATGGCAACAGTTAAAAGAAACAAGTGGCAATGTCTCCCAAGTTGATGTTAACGCACAACAAGAGTCCATTTTCATATACACCGGCCTGTCAGACACCTCGCCATAACGTTAGCATAAATGGAGCTCAAACCGAGGCCTCCTTTATGCGGAGAATGCACCGGTAAGGATCTGAGAGGAATTCATTGATGCCCTTGTGAACATGCAAGACTGCCTTTATTCAAATGCACCGAGGAGTCAATTTACCACCAAGTTCTTCAGTGGTGTTCCGTGCAAGACTAAGCCTGGTGGCTGCACCTCACAGTCCTGTCAACTCAAGAAGGAGATTCTCTTTGACACCCCAATAACACCCCAGGATGTCTTTGGCACAGCTGTCATGTCAATGCAAAAGATGTGTGAGGACAAAGAGAAGGAGGATCAAGCCCCGAAGTTGTGTTTGCCAAGAAAGTCATCGATCATCTCCCCTTCAGCTCAACTCCAAACTTTCGCCTCAGCTGTGATATTTTTACCTTGGAACCTTTAGCATCTAAACACTGCCCAAAGGCTTGCATCTCCTTGGGCAGTCTTACCCTTGTTCTCATCACCATTAACCAATGTAAGATAAGACTTTGGCATTGTTATAGATGCAGTTCTGTACAGAATGATCATAGCAATTTAAGTACAAACAAACAAGTGTAAAAAAAATCACTTTTGATCACATATCCTAAGATGGAAATCCAGGTTCAAACAGCGAGATGACCTGTCAATGACGACACAAAAATACCGCTGTCACTAGGTTGATGATCTGAGACTCATTACGGGAAGTAGTTATTTGTCTTAGTTTTAACGCCGTGAGTTCGTATACAAGCTGATTGAAAACCCTGTCAAAAATGTTAAATTACATACCGGATCTAAAATTAGAATTGGATATTAGGACTTGCAGCGTAAATACATTCTTCATTCTACCACAAATGGAAAGTTTAAGGAAAATAAGGCAAAAATGTAATAAAAAATGAACACCGTTTCATACACTCATACAAGTCATATTCGAAAGTATTGGAACAGTGTGATCAATTGCTTTATTTTGATTATAAGCAAATACTCTTTTGTTCTTTTCTCCACTCCAAATGTTAGGTTTTTTTAAACCTTATTTCCAATCAGCAAAAATAAAAGAACTGGCCTCATTGTTCAAATACTAAGAGTAGTGTATGCGTGAATGTTTGGCATTTATGATTAAAGTGGATTAAGAAATATAATAATAAAGGGTAGGGGGGCTCGGTGGAACACTGGTTAGCACTTGACACTCACAGTTAGGAGTGTGTGGGTTCGATTCCACCTCCAGCCCTCCCTGTGTGGAGTTGTTCTCCCCATGCCCATGTGGGTTTTCTCCGGGCACACCAGTTTCCTCCCACATCCCAAAAACATGCATGGTAGGCCGATTGAGCATTCCAAATCCCCCCTAGGTGTGAGTGCGAGTGTGGATGGTTGTTTTTCTCTGTGTGACCTGCGATTGGCTAGCAACCGATTCAGGCTGCTGGGATAGGCTCTGGCACGCCCGTGACCCCTGTGTGGACAAGCAGGATAGAATATGGATGGATGGATAATAAGGGGCGGACTCACCTTTGTAGAATCCAAAGCAGTGATTACCCAGACACAATGAGCATTGTTTTCATACTGGACAGGGTAGTTAGGAGATGTAATGATCCCTCTGGGTCCCCGTAAGTTGCTACCACAGGTACGGGCTGAAGGCAAAAGACAGTAAACAGACATTTTACACCTCAAATAAAGGTACCAATGGAAATCCAGAAAGGTGTCATGAAAATGTTCAGCAAAAGATTGCTGGGGTTTCATTGTGGCTACTGAACATGAGCATTTTGAATTATTACAATCAAGAATGTGCAAAAACCATGATTGGTCAATCATACTAACTGATGAAACTATACACCAATTTCATCAGAGGTTAAACAAAAACATACATGCAATTATTATGATTAGGATTACAAAATACCAGCAGCAACATCAACATAATAATAATATAATAATAATAAACAAAATCAAATCACATTCAAAAATGATTTAGCAATAATGACAGTAATAATAATTTGGTCATATGTAAACAAGCCCTTTGCCATTGGTGATGATACCATGCCAATGACAAACATTTGTTTTGAAAGCGTACAATCAAGAAAACAAACAAGGAACTCTTAGAGCTGGGAAAAAAAGCCATTATCCATTTATGTCGCTCATTTCGTCAATGTAAATTGCATATTGGACTAAACAAGAATATTTAAGACTTGTCGCCATTCCAGGCATTGTTTTCTTTCCATTAGTGTAAAAAAAAAAAAAAAAAACTCAATACAGATTCAAGCAATTGCATAAAAGCAAAGAACAAATTTTTTTTTGAATAGAGACCTATTAAGAGACATTCATCAGTGAAAAATGATTTCAGGAACAAAATGTTAAGAGGAAATGAGTGATGTAGGAAGGGCAGAAGGTTAGAAAGAGACAGAAAAAGACTGAAAGAGAAGAGGACTTCAGGATGACTGCTCTGACTGTTAATTAGAAAAAGAGAGCTGAAACACACTGTGGCGTACGCGCACACACACGTGCATGCACACACGCAAACTCGCACATTAATGGCTATTCATTCCACAGATCGGCTTCTAATTAACAGTTGGGCCTCAGAGGAGAATTGGGAAAGCTCGTGGGCTGGAGTCCCTGGAGAGGGCCAACACCAGACCAGACGCACTTAGCATAGCCGTTTCAGTTTGTGAGTTTGTGTCAGCGCATCAAAGCACATAAAACACCCTGACTTGGAAGTTGGAGAGGCAATCCACCCCTGTTGACAAAACAAGCAATTAATCACACAATGTGTTCAAATGCTGATTGGGTTCAAGACAGTACAAAACACTGTCTGATTCCCCTTGTGCAACTTTTGTCCTTTGTGAACGTCTCAGACAAGTGACCAGTGAAACAAGCATGTATATTTTACCTTCGAATTACCACGATCCGATACAAAATCTGTATTCAAAATGTGGCCCAATAATGACAAGATAAAAATGTGGCTGGTAATTTGATGCAATATCAATTAAAACTTTGCAATGGTATGAAAAAAAACGATGGTATTTTCGAAGGGAGGAAAACAAAAACATTCTGGATCCTTCGTTCTATCTGTCCACATCTCACTCGCCCTGCAGGCTCTTTGTCTCCTCCTGACAAGAGTGGCCGGTACCATGAGGGCCAGTGAGTCTCTGCAGCCACACACTGACTTCTAGACACAAACCAGACCGACAAACACAGACAGTGTAATACAATGTGACAGGACTCTTACAGTATGTGTCTGAGCATGGGGAGCATGACCGTCAAACGGACACACATACGCACACACAGCTCGAGGCAAAGACTGCTGCAGAGGTGTGTGACACCATCCTTTGGATACATGCTGTCAATGTGGGCGTGTGTATCTGTGTGTATTTTGCTTTGTGGATGCCAGCTGTCTGTCTTTCCGATGTGGAGCAATAAAGGCACCAGGGTATTGTATTGTCAGTAAGTACGTGGGCAGTGAGAGCCCCTCCATCATTGCTTTGACACTCACACTGCAAGCGGCCATGCAATCAGCAAAGCACCGAATGCAAATAATATCATGTCTCTGTAATATTAGCAGAGCAAATAACAATAAACCAATGTCACTCTCACAAAAACAATGCATTCTCATATGTCAATCATCTCAATGGAGAGGATCAACAATTCCTTCTAGAGAAAAGAATCATTTTGAAAATGTCCTTAATTGTCTTATCAAAACTGGCGGTGGGATACAGTCCAGGTACAGTACAGGACAGTAAATCATGTCATAGAGGTGACGGCACGTGTTAAAACCTACTTCTGCAGATGGGCCTATGGTCACTCCAGGCAGCCAGCGTGTCCGTCACTCTCTGACACGTGATACTTTTAGATCCTTGAAGAACATAGCTGTCGTCACAACTGAATTGGACGCTGGAGCCGACTCTATTTTGAGAGACAAAACAGAAGCAATGTCAAACAAAGTCATGCTATTTGTATGAGATTTGCCAGCATTGGCGTCGTCTGGCATAAAGGGTTTTGGCATTGTGTGTTTTGGGTGGGGTCATTCTGACATTCGAGCTTTTACCACCACTGCTTTTCATCAATGTCTTATCAATTAAAGTTTAATCAAACATGAATAGATTTGCAAACAATTACAATCCCAAGTATGTCATGTGGTTTTAGTTCTAAATTTGTGTTCGACTGCCTGCTTTCCTCTGCTCACACTTGTGTTTTCAGTTCTTATTTTAAGAGCCCAGTACTTTGTCTCTTGTCCCTCGTCAGTTTTTTCAATTCACTAATGCTTTCGACATCCTGCTGTCTTATATGTGAACGGGACATTCAGCCATGTCAGCACAAATCCACATGACGTCTTGCCTGAAGAGCTCAATGTCTCTGCCCTGCTGAAAGACAACCGTTTACCTCCTGGCCCAGATTCGACAGTAGCTCCTCGTTGTTCAGGGGCTCCACCCTGTTGTTAAACATGATATTGCGTACACATCTCTCTGTGATCATGCAGAGTATACAACTTACATACAAGTACGGGCCAAGAAATTTGTAGCAACAGGCACAGCTGTATATGTATTGAATTAAAACTGATTAAATTTGATTTTTGTCATATATATGTATATTTGATGTATGTTCTTTAGTACAATTTACTCTGTCCTTTCATTCTCATCACAAATCACAGTTTCTGCTCCTCTGCTGCTTGACAAGTGGATATGAAGGCCAAAGCTCACCAACGATATCCACACAGCCTTGACATGTATGCACACTTAAACTACATGTGCATATGTTGGTAGTAACCTTTCACTACCACACAGACTCCAATAATAGTCCTATTACATTTGTGCAGCCATAGTAACTAATGGCAATGAAGAACAGCAGGAGCAGGAGAATGAAAGATGATATCATTTAAACGTTTTTGGGCCCCAAAAAAAAATCTTCCTTGAGTCTTTTGTAATTACAAGACAAGACTATCAGCTCCAGATGCTATGCTCTGAGGATAATTGCATCATACAAGAGGATCATGAATTGTCTCCTTTAGTGCTGGTTGACACCAACACATCTAGTGCATGAGTCACCAAATGATTTTGTTTGTTAGCCATTCGTGTTGCTCCAATCACCATTTTCTGACACATTATTCCCATTTGCTTGTTGCTACAACATCAAAAATATGAAGGGAGACGGAAGGGAGCAAGCTAATGGCAACGTGTTGTGCGTGATGCACAGCCACCTCGGCCATATTTTGCTATAAGGAATTTAAAATCTATCGTTACTTTAATCCCACTGGTATGATGGCTAGGATAGTCTAATGTAGGCCCTAAAAATACATTTATGAAGGTAATGTGAATTAATTTTAAATTTGTTTTTCCAGAAGTGAGTATCAATTTAAAAGCAGTTCACATTAAGGAGCTCTCAGTTTCATAAAGGTCAGTGACCACATTCTGTAAAACACCTTTGCGAATCATTTAATGCAGATGCATTATTCATTTTCAACAGAAAAGGTTTTGTGTACAATATCTCAGGATGTTTGGAAAATAATGAAAGGTGGACTCACTGGAAGGTGGAGCCCATCCTCTTGCCATTGTCAGGGACTCCAGGATCTGGACACACATCTCCAGCCAAGCCACTTTGACTCACTAGGAGAAAAGAAAATGTATTCATTACCATTAACAGACACCAAGAGAGTAATCCTAATGTATGTGTGAAATGCATAGAGTTAGTGTCCTGGAGCCTAAATTTTTCTGATTTCTGTTTTATCCTAGAATTAATAAAAAATGATTGTCTGCCCAGCTGTGACAATGAACCTGGACTAATGATACATAAATGTCTGTATGTACTATAAACCATGCATCCCCAACAGAAAAAAACCTCCAACATGAAAAAAAAACAGATTGATGTATTTTTTCTGACAAAGTTGTACTAATAAATTAAAGTGAGGCTTTTGGTTGGGGTGGTCCTATTAATTAAAACACTTATATACTGCTTGATTGTGGTGCATCCATGCATCACTGTGCTGTGCTGCCCCAAAGTGAACAAAACCCCACAATTTTAAAGCAAAAGCACCAAGGAAAGCTATGAAACGTTGACAAAAAGCCAACATGACGGTAGCAGTCAAAAGGCATGTCTTCATCTGCCAGAAGTCATGGTGAACATGATGTGTTGAAAAGTATCTCGGTACATTTACTGAAATTTGAAATTCAAAATAAAATATATCTTGTCGACCACAAAAGGAGGAGAAGAGTTTGGGTCCCCCGATAAAAGCAGAAACTAAAGTAACTGTTACTGAATGTGGCAGCGTGAACAAATGTTTTTTTTAGGAGACATTTGACAATTCTTTGAAGAGAAATCACAGCTATTTCTAACACATCAGTAACGGTTCCAAAATATGAGTGCGACGGTGATTTGGCGTGCACAAAAGCAGCCTTCTTCCTCTTCAAAAATGGACACATGAGCAGCTCTAAGGAGGTGATAGCCTGACTAAAAAAACAAGTGAAAAATAAATCAATGTTATTAAGTAAGTTTCTAAATCGTTTTATGAAAATATGTGACGAGTTGCTTGATAATTACTGGCCTGATATTTTTCTGAGCGAAAAGCAACAGGCAAATGTGGATGTAATAATCAGCATAAGCCGTGTCTTGACAATTTTCTTAAATAAGGACTTCAAAATTTCTGTATGACCTGAAAGTAGTTGCCCAAAAAATATTTTAATAAAATCAGCCTTCACATGTCCCATATTGTACCTTTCTATTTTGATTTTATGTACACGGCCATGCTTGTTGGAAAAACAACAAATAAAAAATAAAAAACGACCAACAACCAAAGACAGACTGACAAGGTGACAATTAATCTCGTGCACTAACGAACACACTCAAAAAAGGCACGCTACCTATTTCCACTGCTTCAACGGAAGAACAGGAATAATAACACGACGGCAGCAATAATAGCAATGCAAAACAATGAGGGAATGGAGGCGGGCGTTTCGTCTTTCAACTTGAAAGTTTACTTCTTAAACTGTCTCCTCACCCATACCTTATCGGAAATGTACACAGCGATACGGAGGTTTGAGAAATGCAGGCATCAAAGATGAATGGGCGATTTTCTGCATTTGTGTGCTGTGGGTTGTGAGTGAATTGACAATTTGTATGCATGTTTGTGTGGGATATGGTGCAAAGAGAACAAGCTGTCTTGCAGCTCCACCGTGGTTTTGATGTTCTTTCCAAAAACACATCACACATCCGGAAAACACACACACTCAGCCACATTCCTCTCATCCCTTTCACCCTCACTCATGTTCAAATGACATTCATTGGCATCCTTTACCAAGGTTTATTTGCCAAATACGGCTCATTCAAACAGCATGAGATTGTAATAGAGAAAAAGCTGGGCCGTTTTCAAAAATTCTCATGCTGACTTAATCCTGTATTTGCACTTAAAAGGCCATTTGCCATTGAAATACAAGATTATGATGCATAATGTTGTTTCTATATCTTCAAAGTGTCTTTCCAGACCTT
This sequence comes from Syngnathus leptorhynchus, assembly GCF_054491065.1. Classification (NCBI taxonomy): domain Eukaryota; kingdom Metazoa; phylum Chordata; class Actinopteri; order Syngnathiformes; family Syngnathidae; genus Syngnathus; species Syngnathus leptorhynchus. The sequence continues at coordinate 13,586,208 of NC_141197.1, forward strand.
TCATCTTTACAATTTAACTCTCTAGGAAATCATAGAAAGTGATTAATTTTCTGTTTGGTGTCAATTTATGTGCGCAGCAACCATACAGCAGAACATCACTCCGGCTATTTAAATCAACAATGCTTACTTTTGCATTAGATTTTTTGGACGGTGGACTAATTTATCTCGGATTAGTAATAATCACATTGTGAAAATCCATAACTACATTTAGAGACCACCATAAAACTGCACACAAAAAATAATTAATAATTTGTGAGCACTTCAATGCAGCAAATAAAATACAATTTCAATGTTAAAGTTGAATTTTCATTTGTTTTATTTCAATCGGCACAAATTAATTTTATTAAGTGGGGTTAATCTTGATTTTTTTTTAAATGTGATTTATTTAATTTAAGAAATATAACAATAATGGTGAAATAACTTGTTTATTTTTATAATGATGATGATGATGATTATTGTTATTATTATGAAGCATAGGATTACCTATAATTACAGGACCAGACAACAACTTTACAATGCCTCACATTCACACAATGAGAGGCTGTTGCCATGGAAGGTGCTGCAAGTTCCACTGGGAGCAAATTAGAGTTCAGTGTCTTGCTCAAGGACATTTGGTTTTGGTCACTAGTGTTTAGGATCAAACCTTTGAGTTGGGAGACAACCACTAAGCCACGCTGCCCCGTGGCAAAATGGGTGCCTTGGCTCAGTAAAGGTTGAGAACACTTATTAGTAAAAAAAAATAAGTGTCATTGTTTTATTTGGTAGAAATTCTTACATAGGTCCGATATAGTCGCACATACGCAGTATGCTGCTATTAATATGACACTGTGCTAATGGTGTTGAGCCCCAGAGCAGGTTTGAGGGCTTGAGGCCACCTGACTCAAAGGTATGCTGGGAGTGCTGAGTAGCCCAGAATCTCCGCAGCAACTAGTTCAATTTTCTGCATTTTTGACATCACCTTATGACCGTCTGGTACCCAACTCAAGGCCCAAAACCAAGTCTTTGGCGATCAAATCATTACTAGAAAACACACAAATGAACTGACACCATGAACCGACACTATGAACTCTTGAGCTGCTCTTCAGGTTATAGAGACATAGAGTTTGTGGAGTGGAGTTCGTGGAGTGGAGTTTTAGATTCACTGGATGCCTTTCATCCACTCTTCCACCAATTCCGCAGGTCAGTCAAGCCGAAGACTCATGTCTACAGTCACTTGTCTGACATCTGCTCATGGAACACACGAGCCACTTAATCACCACATAAAAACACAGATGCACACTAAAAGCAATTTGCAATAAAGCAAACTAGTAGATGGGAGAAAACACCTGGTTATTGCACCGACTGGAAATGAAAAACTAAAGAAAATATGGCCTTGCTGGACTCTCATTTGGTGTCATAAAAGCTTCCACTCTTCTGAGAAGATTTTCTATATAGTTCTCAGTTGTTTTGTACTTTCATCCAAAAGTCAATTTCTTAGATCAGGGACAGTGTTTAGTCAGTGTTGGGGTCAAGGGATTTCATGGTCTGCCACAACAAACCTATCAAAAGCATGCCTGCGCATGTGCTAGGAACAGAAGGGTGTCCGAATAATTAGCTTTGGAAACACAAACACAAGATTCCCAAACTTTTTACGCTACTGCTCATATCAGACCATGCTGTACTATAGGCTAAAGGTTGTTTTAATTAGATGGTTAGATGATGATTCATATGCACTCCATTTTGCTAATAGCTAAAACTCATCATCGTTCATTGAGTTGATATAATAATTATAAATTGCATGAAAACTGCACACCTTGCTATACAGCTAAAATATTTCCGCAGGGAGTGGTAATGCAATGTTCAATTAAATTGGCCTCTGTTTTATAATGCTTTGATGGTGATTGTGTTTCCCTGTGACCTCCATCCGCTTACATCCAAGATCCCTTGACCCAGTGTGCGATGCATTGTTTCTCCAGTTTAAGTCTCCACTACAATAGCGCTGCTATTTGTTTTAATGAGCAGTGGACCCGGAGTGAGAAATTAAACTCCTCGAAGCTTGAAGCATCCCCGGACAACACGTTCAACCGTTATTATCCTTATTCGTTGGCATCACATTATTACAGATAGCGAGCATGTTTTCTTCTGTGCATTTGTAATTTAGTGCAATGGTTTCTTAGGGGGGTGTTTTAAAACACATGCAGGACACAGTGGAGATAGCTGTAATTTTACTTAAATATCACACCAAAATCCTCACAGAGCAATGTTCCGTGAGCTATATGCCAGGTGGAGCATCGTGTTCCACAAGTCATAAGGTTAACTGACTTTTGCAGCTGCACTGAGCTCAGTTAGTTTTAAACATTAGGAGAATGTATATTTAGGACACCCAGAGCCACTTTTCTCCAAGTCTCTGAAGTATCCTGCTGCAATAATTTAGTCGATAGCCGAAGGGAAAAATGCAAAGAGAGTCATAACAAAAGGGTGCCGGTGTGTAATCTGAACTCTTCACCGGACATCACAAGATTGATAAATATTTAAGACACACACGCACATTAACTCTCACGTGCACACGCAAATGATAATTGCAGCAGCACATGCTTGACTGAGCATGTAAATGGCCCGATTTATTGACAAGGGTATTATGATGAAGGTGAAAGCTGAGGAACACTTGGGGCAGGAGCTCGGTCTGCCATAAAAATTCCATAAAATTAAAAAAATAATAATATATATTTTATATATATATCACATGACCTAAATAGTGTTTCAATATGTCCCTTGGCAGAAATCCAATTCCATAGAATGTTTTTTTCATGATTAAAATTACTCAATAAAGACTAAATTACTGCCATGTAATCAGTGTAATATTGAAATCTATAAGAAGTTTTCTTTTTTTCCCCATGTAGTACAGTACACAGGGTGCCTTATAAGACGAGTGACGTGAATTTTCTGTGAAAACCGCTTACTGGATTTATTTTGTTTGCTTTGACTTGCAACAAGGAAAACAATGGTGTCAAGCTACAGTGAAAGCAAAGTTTTTAACCATTCAGTTAAAACACTATTAGATATAAACACCACTATAGACAATAGTCAACACCAAATATTTGTAAAAAAGCTGATAAAGATTCAGCAGATATAGCGAATGTTTAGTGCCTTTACAACAAGAGCACTACAAAAGCAGTCAAGTTTGCTGTAGACCTCTCATTTCTCTTCGACATTTTGTTTTTCCACTGACTTAGCTGTTTTGCTAGTCTGTCACTGTTCCCATCGGGTCATTATCACAAACAGCATCCGGCTCGTTTCCACACAAAAAGGCCTTAAAACCCCCACTTTCAACCACCTGCAAAACACCAAATAGCAAAACAGACTTATTTATGGACAAGCCGGTGAGCATTGTGGAGCAGGCTGAGGTCTGATATTTCCCCCAGGAGGTAATAGAGACCATAAATGCAACTTAGGGAGAGGTGATATTGGATTTCCTTTCTTTGGCTTAAAGGGAAACAGCTCCATTATGCTGGAACTGCTGGGTGTGTAAATAAGCCACTGTTTGGGATCAAATGGTATGTCAAACCAGCAGTATTAATAGATTCCATACTCATTGTGTGAAGGAAGCAGGGGCCACATTTATAACCAGTACGCACTGTAATCAAGCAAAAATAGCTTCTTCTATTTTTCTGGAGGAATATATGCATTTCAAATACTATGTGTCATATCAGACTATGAGATAAACTAACATGTGTCATGATTGACACTATTTGGAAGATATTATTCTCTAAACTATTATTATGTTTGTTTTTTGAAAAATGGTATTGTGTCCCATGTGATTGTTGTGTGGTTGTGTGCGTGCGTGTGTGTGCGTGCGTGGGGGGGGTACTTACAGACTGCATTTTTGTGACTGGAATCTTTATTGGGCATCATCTTCACTCCTCTGGACTTCAACTCTATTGCTTTTTTCACTGAAGGGACAGAAAGTGATAGAACTCATTTTATTAGAGAAAAACTAAAAAAAACAATAATTCTTGCTGATAAACTCCTGATCCTATCAAAACTGTGATCACTGGCGACAACTTTAGGCGCACAATGACAAATGTAATGAGATCTGATACAAGCGCTATATAAAAAAAAATGCTTTCACCAAGATAATAAAGCTCAATTGACACAGTCAAAGATACTAAGAAACGTTCAATATTTTACCGCATTATGATGTGAAATAACGAGTAGTCAAATTGTTTAAATAATCATCACATGATTCAGAAAGCTCCACACTACAGAGCATTATTTTTATTTTTAACCCAATACGTTATACCTTCGTGAAAATGTATATTGAAAGTGATTTGAATTTGAATTTCTTTAGCTAATTTTGAGAGAAAGAGAAAGAAAAAAGAAAATGAGATCAGCATTGAAATTCATCCATTTTACAGTATATATATTTTTTATTTCGTTTAACGGCTTTACAGAGGATAACACAAAAATCTGTGGTGCAACCAAGCTGCATTCCACTGAGAACACAACATGGAAATACAATTTTAACTTTCTCATACCGACACAGAAGATAGAAGACAGAAACAGGATGGTTATAATGATAAAGAACAATTGTAAAGAAAGGCAAACTAAAGTAGGACTTGGACATGCGCTATTTAATCTCATCCATTCAGATGTACTTTAAATATGCAAATTATGTCCATCCAAGCACTCAATAAGAGCAAATGGAAGCAAAAGCAACACTGCCATTTCAAGCTCCTGTCACTGGAAATACTAATAATATGAACTAAATAAGGAATAAGCCAAGCATGTGCTTAGATGTATTTATGTTTTCATGTGTGACTAAAAGGGTCAGCGCCCATTCGCATTTAGCTTGAACGTGAGAGCTGATATTGCCTGTTATGCTATGCATGGTGAACATGGAGGTATAGTGCTCATGAGTGTGGCCACGTTTTAAGCAAAGAATAAAGCCTGCAATGTAAAGGTCACCTAACTGTGTTATGCAAAGTGAACAAGTGCATAACCATCACAAAAATATATAGAGAGTGTTTTTTTATAGGATTTTCCAGTACCTTAAACAAAGATAAAACATACATATATATTCATTTTATAGGCTTTCTAGTCTCATTGTGTGTACTTGTGTAGAACATACCTTGGTACTGAGCACTAAATCCTTTCCTTCTGTGGTTGCTGTCTGAGGTGAAGTGTATCCGCAACCAGTTCTTGCTTGATATCACTGGTGAGGGCAGGGTTGTACCAGTTAGCCTGAAAAGAATCAAGTATTTATTTATTTATTTATTTATTTATTTATCCATCTATTGATCTATTTATTTATTTATTTTCTATTGAGAGCTGCAGACTTAAGGGGGCATCTTTTATAGACAAACAATGAACTGGAATCTCAATGGACATGTGCAGTGAGTAGCTAAATAACGTGTTAATGTGTGGTCACTATAAGTGCACATCATTTAAAAATAGATCTCAGTATGGTTCTGCAAACATCAACTACAATCATACACACATTAAAAAAAATAATACGTCTCTGATGGTGTCAAAATTGGTGATGGTTTTGTGCTGCACTGCCATGCTTGCAGAGTTGAAAACTAATGGGAAAATACAAGGAGTGAAATACTAAGTCTTAAAAAGTAATCAAAGTTCCCATCCTTCAAAACAGTTTTCTAAGCAACACCGCTGAGACTGTGTTGGTTGTCGATAGTAAGTCTTACATCAGCTTCAGCTACTCTTATATTTCCTTACCAAAGAAGACAGAGGCACGGAAGGGGAAAAAAAATACCCAAAAAATGAGGCAAAGCAAACGGTGCAGTGAGTCAAAAAATAGGAAGTGATGTATAGACTGCAGGCTTGCTGAAATTCAGTGGTCTACTACCCTCCCTCTAGAAATATGAGTCACTTTAACTGCCCTTTAATAATATCACAAGTAGATAGAAACTGAGATGAAGAAGAGAAACATGCGCAGATAAGGGACAGGTCAGAAATAAGAGGTTGTTTGAAAATATTAAAAGAACTTTATTGAGGGCTTATCACAAGAGATGCATACTTGGGAAGGTTATCAGGTCCAAAACAAAGGGAATGAAAAAGACAGCTCAAGAAAATCTGGTATAATAAGTAACAAAGCAAAAGCATGACACTGTCACTGTGTAAGCCTAAAGGCAGCAGAAATCTAGTCCACAATGGTTCCAGAATATATACATATATATATATATATATATATATATATATATATATATATATATATATATATATATATATATATATATATATATATATATATATATATATATATTGTGCCAATCGCAAAATGTTTGATATGTGAATCACTTGAACACCTGCTGAGATGAAATGTGTATAGCTCATATTTTTTTGTTTTTGTTATTTTTCGACAGCAGAAAATTCCTCCAAATAATACTATGAATTCCGAAAACAAACAGCTGGCGCACTGCAGGGGTTGCTCTGCAAGCTTATTTGTGTCAACAGTGTGATGCCGTGAGCCAACCTGCTCATTATAAATGTAAAAATGTGGAGTGTTAGAGGTCAATTGATAAAGTCATAAATAGGGCAATGCACAACCATCTTCCTATTTCTACATCAGACATTTAAGATGCAGTGGGAGATGGACTGGTTGATCGGTGTAGTATTTTGCTTTACAGGTGTTCTATGTTCCTTGGTCACGCACTGTAGATTACACAGGGTGTCTGGGCTTCCGTGCTAAACTACTGTCTTGTGATCTGAATCCCTGTAAAAGAAGAACATTTATGGATGGAGTTTCCATTTAGTTTAATCAAGAGTTGGTAAGTGGAAATGAAAAACCCGTTTTGGTGAATGTTTGCTTAATTTCAGATCACCACCTGCCCTCTTTGCTTTGACTCAATATAAAAAAAAAATGTTTACTGGCATCTAAAATTCCCCAGTCAAGTTGAGAAGCAACACTTCAGGGAGAATGTGACTATCTATATCTGAAAGCTGCTCAGTTCAGTTATTAGAAAAGCTCATTCATACAAAAACAACAGTGGTGAATGTGACACTTCTGGTTCTCCAAAGAATACGCAAGAATTACCATGTTAAATATAATGTGCTATCTGAACAAGTGTTTTGTTAGATTAGGAGACAGTTCTTGTGTAGGATTGTCACTGTGTAAAAGGGATATTGTACTTGTAAATTTAAATGCCCATGATATTGGGCAGGGGTAAGATACCATCTCATGATCAAAGGCTCATCAGGTCCTCCCTCGCAGACCATGTCAAAGTGTCCTTGAAAAAGATACTCAGTTATTGGTAGAAACTTTGTATGGCAGCCTCCACCCTCATCATTACAAGAACAAGTTGTTGTTAAACTGTATATGTGAAGAACCTGAAGCTGCTAAAACTGAAAAATGACTGCAGAGGTAAGGAATGATGTTAATCTTCTGTTCTATTTGGTCATGCATATCAAATGTATTAGTGATGTCACCAATTAAAGCTTGAACCACCCCCCAAATGAAAATTTTGTGACATGACATGGCATGACTACCAACAACAGAACAATCTTTCAATATGTACAAAGTTGTTTAAAGAGTCCAATAAAGTCATTAAATATGTAGCTAACCAAAAGATGAAATGCATTAAAGAGTAAAGCTTTGCACGAAGACAGAAACTGAAGAATACATGGGGGGTGGGGGTGAGATATGCTGCGTCTGCTCCATTATTCATTTGGGCTGGCCAGCCGCCTGACACTGGAGTGAGACAGCGACAAGAGGTCAGGGAGGAGGAGGATTGAGAAGAAGATGCAAATGAGAAGTGAACCAAAGATGGATCTTGGAGGAGGAAAAGGGAGAAACAGAGCAAGCTAATGACGTGCAGATCTGCCTGAAGCCAGAAGTAATCAAACAGGTTCGAGGAAAACAGGAATAAATGTCAGGGGCCATATAATTTAAAACGAGGCAGAAGTACATGACGAGAACATGAGGTGGTGGGAAGGTGAGCTAGAGTGGGTGGAAATCCACTTAAATCAATGTGTGTGTGTGTGTGTGTGTGTGTGTGTGTGTGTGTGTGTGTGTGTGTGTGTGTGTGTGTGTGTGTGTGTGTGTGTGTGTGTGAGAGTGAGAGTGAGAGAGAGAGAGAGAGAGAGAGAGAGAGAGAGTGTGAGAGTGAGAGTGAGAGAGAGAGAGAGAGAGAGAGAGAGAGAGAGAGAGAGAGAGAGAGAGAGAGAGAGAGAGAGAGAGAGAGAGAGAGAGAGAGAGAGAGAGAGAGAGAGGGAGAGAGAGAGAGAGACTGGGAGGAGTAACCTCAGGAGAGAGGTTACAGTGGCTGTGAAGTGTAAATGAGTCTGGACATAACAAATACGAGGGAGTAAAAAAAAAAAAATGCGGGATGGGGAGGTTGATGTAGTGGGAGACTACACAAGGAGGGTGGAGAGAAGAGGCAGGTGGAAAATATTTCCATCACTACAGCTCTAGGCAATTGGCTTCACTTGTGATAAACTAATTAGAGAAGTGTCGTAATACCCTCAAGATACTGCTGTTTTGGCCCTTAGCCTTCCGATTGGCCACAATCTCTTTTTTTTTTGTAAAGTTATTACAATTATTGAAAGTCTGGTGGGCGTGAGCCTCCGCAGAGGGACAGGTAATAAGAAATTGGATACTAGTGCACAGACGTTTGTTCTTTGGGATTAAAGATGTGCTACCACCCACTGTTGTTGTCTGACGGCTTTAGTGGGAGAAAGTGGTTAGGAAGACACTGTTTACAACTGTCAATTATACTGTCAATTTCTATCATCGACTATGTTAACATGCAGTCAATAACCCTTTTCAAACTCGATTATGGGCAGTATTAGAGGTTGTGAATCAGGTAAGACCGAGATTCAATATCAAACGTTTCCCATGGAGAACAGTACCATGTTTGCAGTACTATAATGGGATTCTTGCTCTTGATAAACTTGAAAGATGTAAATTTGATCCACATTTAAAGGTGTATCAATATTTTCCAAATCTCTCCTTGTGTTTTGAGCTGTTGTAGAATGTTTCTGAGCATCTCTCTTTGGGAGTACGAGGTCTCAAAGCAATCAAGTTAGTTGAAGCAGGGAAGTGGATGCTGATTGACGTGTGCGTGACTTTCTACTGTTTGTTATTAACAAAGATGGGCAATCTGCGGGGATATTGGGTTGGTATTTCTTCTGTTTGCAGATGATGTGCTATTGTTGATTCATTAATCCACAATCTGTGTGTGTTATGAGAATGTGCATGTCTGGCTTCAAAATGGACTTGAATTTTAATTGGAGGCTGACTGAGGTGGGCACATTCGTGAAAGTGGTGAGGTGGACCCATTGGTGAAAGTTGGCTTTGATAATTATTGGTTCTATATAAATTTATATAATTCAAGTTGTGTCGTTATATACATTTATAATTTAAGTTGTGGCGTTATCGGAATAAAAGGCACAACGGAAAAATAGTAGTCAGAGTTTTTGAAAATTAGAAAATAATAATGAGTTTAAAGTAGAGAGCTGTTGTACAGGAATATATTATGAATAACAGTTTGATCACATTACCAGCAGTGACCCCATTAACAAATTACTAATTGTCTACTAGTGTTTTTAAATTAGGTTAAAGTCCAAAGCAGATGGAAATGGAATCGGGTTATTTCATGTGAACATTTGGAGATTCCATCAACCTTTCAAAATGAGTATAAAATGGTTGACTATCTCAGTGATTTTACTTTAGATTAAGGCAAATTATTGAGGTTTTAGTGCTGCCAAGTGTGGTGAAATAAGTGTGAAAATGTAGTGGACAGCGGGGAACAAAATATGATTAATTGCTCCAGCCATCCAGTTAAATAAAGTAGCACTACAGAGACTTGGGGAGCTGAGGAAGAGGAGAGAAAGGTGCTAGGAAAAAGAAATAAGACGGGATGGCCAGAGGGAGAGTTGATTGTGCAGGCTGGAAGGCTGTGACCTTCAACGTATTGTGATCTGATTTATGCACGTTCGAGACGATTAATTTCCTTTTGTGTTGGATTCATAAGCTGAGAATTACAAATTGTAACAAAGATTAATTGTAAGAGTTACTACATAGGTAAAAGAAATCTGTAAGAGTTAGGTCAATAAATGCAAATGGGTAATGTTAAATTTAACACAAGCTGATTTACGATTATTTTGTTAAATCTAGGTCTTCCTTGTGTTGTGAAGAAAAGTTTTAGTTGAGTTACAATCTTCCTAATTTTGTCCATATAAAAAATGCTTTTAGTCAGTACAATTGAGCTACATTTTAAGGTTTTTCTTTTTCCCCAGCGGACCTATGATGCCACAAACTCATCAGTGCTCGATGAACTTAATGCGGTCAGATACTTCAAAAGTCTGGTTTCAGTCACACTAGTCGCAATTGTAAGGAAACACAATGAGGATTTCAATTTAGTGGTGTGTGTGGGGGGGGGGGGGGGGGGGGGGGGATCAGGTATGGCCAACACAAATGGAGAAAGATACAAATCACCATAATTTCATTCTGACAAGCTTGAAACAAACATTTCAATTTTACCAGTTGATCCAAAAAAAAAACTCCAAATGGTCCCAGTCCAATTACGCATGTGTGTACACGCTTGCCTGCGTGTGTGTGTGTGTGTGTGTGTGTGTGTGTGTGTGTGTGTGTGCGTGCGTGCGTGCGTGTATGCGTACGTATGTGTGTTTGTGTGTGTGTTTGTGTGCATGTGTGACAGCCAGTCAACGTGACATTGAACCTGCCACCTAATAGACAGAAACATGGAACAGGAAATTGCTTTTGGGACAACCAATCAGAAAAAAAAACCTCCCGGTAAACAGGAACAAACCGTCATAGTGGTCCTGTCATGTGTCAATCATCCTCACAATGACCTGCCCACATCCCTCAGAGAAGCAGTCAGTCATGTCTTAATCCCACGTTTGGAGAAAAGTACATACTTAGTTACCTGGGAACATGGCGATGGCTTTCTCAAATAAGCAGAGCCAAACTCCATACACTTCATTTAAGGTAAGTTAGAACTCGCATGTCACACACTGTACAGTGAGTAAAAATCTCAATTTTCTCTTAGTGAGTAAGTGTGACAGATTTATAAAATCCATATCTTATGTTGGATATTGATTAGTTGTTGCCATGGTATTGTATTGAATGTATGTCTATGTAGTCATAGAATGTATGTCATTCTGCTGACTCCCATCGTGCTAATCTCTATCCAGCCTTGAGGCAAATGTGAAGCAAAGTCAATGCTGTTTTAGGTAAAGTAAGCCCAAAACAGTCTCAGTTTTATTTCTACTTGATTTCACGCTCAATTAAGTAGTGAGAGATGCTTGAATTGTGTATGGATCGCAGTCGTTTATGACAGTCACTGTTACGGTGTCATTTCTTGACCACTGCATCCAAAGTTTCTCTAAAACCGTGTTCTCCTTTTAGCTGTCATGTTAGCACATGAAACAATATTGAAAAATTCATAGTATATTTGATATCACATGATTGGATGCTAATTTTGAAAAGTCAGTCTACCAGTCTGTGTTTCATGCCTACTTTATCTCCTGATCTGGGCATCCAACATGACAGAAACATGTGATCACATGATCAAAAATGATATACACTAACGATCTACACCTATTTGTTTTATTTTTAGGCATTTTCAGTACCCTGAAATTGTGCTATTGAGCCTTGCAGGACAAAGGCTACTTACTAGTTGTATTCTGGGGGACACTAGAGACACAATATTCTATCGAGTCGAAAGGCGTTGGTTGCTGAAGCCGATGATTTCCATCTCACTGACTGTGCCTTCAATAACCCGCCCTCTGTCTACCCCGATGACCCTCCAACTCCAGCACTGCCCAAGCTTCGGTGATTGTAGTCTTTGAACGTAAGCTTTCACAGGTAAGGCAGGCGGGTATGTGCATGCATACGTGTGTGTGCTATCTGTCAGCGCCCGGGGGGACAACACGCAACAGCTCAAGCTGTCAGCAGGCCACTTAAGACCTGACACCGACATGCAGACATACACATAAATGGTATCATGAGAACTCTACGCTTGATGTGTAACCGCTCAACTGGCGACAGGACTAAACACGCAATTATTCGCCCATCCTTTTGTTTCCGTCGAGCACCATCCTCTTGAGCCACGTACACGCCGCCCATTTATCTGTCCACCAATCAATTCCAATCTCACCACACACACAATCAGGTTTTCTTCTTCAGCAGACGACATATTTCTTTATCTGGAGACTGAAGACGATGATAGATAAATAAAGATACAAGTCCCATACAGTCAGAGTTACAGAGCATGGAATAACCCCCTCTGCCCTTTGCATGCAAGCACCTGCTCTCACTGATATTTGTATTTACCGATCGAGACCAAATGCCATGTCACCTCACGCAGCTGTGAGGACACCGCTGAAATAAGGAAATAAGCCTTGGATGAATTATTGCATTACAGAGGATTATAGATTTTTGGGAGAAGAGTTATGTGTATTGTAAAATTTCTTAACTGATTTAATCTATGTTCTCATGAAAGCAATTTATTTTTATCAGTTGAACACAAAGTCATTTATCTTACTGGAAGAAGGGGAGGAAAATGTGGTGTCACAAAAGGCTAATGAGGACCCTCGGGAATGAAGGCCTTTCAACATCCTCTCAATCAATTGACGATTTATGAACAAACTCGAAAATCGGTCTCAATAAAGCCTAAAATCACCATAAAGACTGCTGATGTTATTTTTCCAACACAAATGCGCCTCACGGTCAATACTGTTGTTGACACAATGGACACGAGACTTTGTTAAGCCTTTCGACATTGTCTCAGCAACTTAATGGAGCAGCAAGACCGCATGCTTAACTAGCAGGCAGACTCCACTTCTGCTCAAACGCATTACGCCTTGAGTGAAGACGAAGGCACAAATTCTAAGATTGTACTAAATGAGGGAAACAAATGTAACAGCTGCTGAAACAAACTGCCACTTTTGAAACACAAATATTGTATACAGGAGTGAAAAAGGAGTCATTTTCCCTTTGGGCTTTGAACAAATAAAGAACAAGGAACATTGTGTAGCATCAAAGTGGTTTTGAGCTGGCACTCACAAAACATTTTGTTGATATTTGTACAAAAAACGATAAGCAAGTACTTAAAAGTTATATGACCGTCCTAAAATAATGAGTTTAAATTTTTTTTCCAAATGCAGTGTGTTTATCTATTCATTGTATTTCTAGACAAACAAATGACTATTTTAATATTATTTACATCACAAATAAGTTACTAAAAATGAAGTCCCTTGACATACCTAAAGTAGTATTATTTCATTTTATTTACAGAGCAAGACCAGGTTGTGGGTGATTTTGTATGAACGGTATATATACTGGTTAAAAAAAGATTTGTCATTTTCCATGCACACAGAAACACTTCTCACCATATGCTGGGTGCCTCGGTCCCGCTGATTTCCAGAAAGTCATACTTGTCTTCCAATAAGAAGTCATTGAAGACAAGAGCTATCGTGTCCCCTGGCTCAGCCAGGATTGACCACGTGCAATCCAGATTGTTGTCATACTCAGCGGGGTAGCCGGGACTGGTTATTGAACCTGCGGTGCCTCGTAACGTGCCGCCGCATGCCCCCTCCGCTGGAGAGAGAAGAATGAGAATGAATGAATAGATGGATGCTTTAGACACATTCTTACAGTGAGAGTTCCACTGCCACCTACTATAGTGGAGGTGAAATTAGACTTTATTGTAGTATGGAGAAAAAAAAAAAAAAAAAAAAGAAAAAAAAAATCACACCAGCCCCACTATTTGAGTCTACTAAACACATTTTTAGGATAATACAAATACTATGCATACAATCATGAAAGGTCATATATATTTGAATATATAAATGCCTATATAAACTAGCAATCATGCCGTGAATTTTTGGAACGTGTGAAAGTTGGAATGGGGTGAATCGGTTAAAGTATGTGGGAGTAGTTAGGTGTCAAAAAAGTGGGAGGAATAAAGTAGGATAATAATAATAAGAAGAAGAAGAAGAAGAAGAAGAAAAATAAAGTAGAATAACAATAGTGTGAAGGCCTTCGCCTTCACACTAATAAAATAGCTCTTAATGATATAGTATAATATGGGTATAAACAAATACATATGCACCTTACTGGAAATTATTTGAAGGCATTTGAGAATTCTTGGTATCAAATCACATTCAAGGGAAACTAAACAAAAAGTATTTTGCTGAGATTGCCCCTGAGATTTGAAATTCTTCTCCTTCACGTGTCTCTTCAGTAGAAACATGCACAGGTTTCTTCTTGTTTGCAGACTAATTGACCATTAGAGGAGGTTTCTGTCAGGATATGAGACTCAATCTGATGCTTTGTTACATGCAGTTGTTTAAACGAGACCTTACTGTAATTTCAGGGAATCAATACACAGGAGCTTCTCGTCCGTTTTCAGCCTGTGACCTCATGATCTGGTCTTTCCATTCTCATGACCCAGGCAATTAGTTTTATATACTTTCAGGGCTATTTCTGGAGATATATTCTCCTCAGGAATTACCAGCAGATAGAAAGCTCCTTTGGGAGACGCCATAACTGCTTATCTCAGTCAAGGATGAGAAATAAAGAAAGGCAAAGTGCACTTACCTCTACAAAATGGTGAAGGGAAATCCCACTGTGCTCCGCTGCCCGGTGATACGATGCACGTGAGGATATTATGTCCCTCCAGGACAAAATCAGACTCGCAGCTGTAACGGATTTTGTCCCCAATGTTGTACCGCGCTCCGTGGATGACTCCATTCGGAATGAGTCCGGGGGTACCACATGTGTGGCTGGGCAGGACTGAAACATAAAAAAAGCAAAAAAGATGAGTGATATTATTCTATCAAGAGATTTCACTTTGACAAAATATTTATATAAAAGACCAGAATGTAGTACCTTCCCTAATGTTTCAATATCTAGAAAGGTTTTTGAAAAAAAGAATGCTTCTCTAAATATGTAATTTGATTACTTTTTAATTGATGCCCAAATAGATCTCTGTTCCCACCCTTTGTATTATTCACATTATTACACCTTTGGAGTTAGATTCAAGGATGTCAGCTGTTGCATGTCTCGCATGGTTATCAAGGCCGGGGAGCTTTGCAACGGAAAGGACCAGACAAATTGTTAAAAACCTAACCTGTTCTCATTGAGATCGGACATCTCTTTTGCAAAAGAGACCTAGCCAAGATGGAACCATGAAATTTTGGACATTAACGACGTTCAGTGAATGACATAAAAGAAATAAAAACAATCAATGTGCAATTACAATGCAATGTATTATTTTAATAAAGCCTATACACACACTTCTGACTAATGAATAAATAACACATAATTTATTTTAATCACAAAATGGACCTAATTTGATTGTGTGCATGAGTATTATGTTTATTTATCCTTGATGAACATGTGTTGTCGCCAGTTGCTGGATGACACAGTGGCAGCAGCTACAGGGCGCTTGTGGTCTAACTGGGCCAAAAATCAATCTGCGGCTGAGGCCAACATGCCTGAGCTCCACAAAGAGGGCAGCAACACAGTCAGTGAAGAGCATGAAATGGGGGGGGGGAAAAAAAAAAAAAAAAAAAAAAAAAAATCCACACATTCTAACCCTGTTGTGTTATGTGCGCTTGTACAACTGGAGCGTGTTAACTTGTTGAGTGTGTAAAGTGCATCCAAATCCCAGTGTGTGCATGTGGTTGTGTGTGCGTGTATAAAATAGTCTGTCTATATTTAAAGGATACTCAGTTTAATCAGTTTGTGTAGACTGTTCCAATTAAACACTGGCATGGTAATTAGACAAAGCTTCACCATGAGACCCTGAGAACTAGGACAGGAAGAAAAAGAGGGGCAAATGGCGAGGAAGATAAGTTGACAAGAGGGAGGAAGAGAAGAGCAACAGGAGAGACCAGAGATGAAAAGGAGGTGATAAGGAAGAGACAGATTATCAGATTTAGCTCAAATGGAAAAATATGGATTGAAAAGAACTGCTGTATGCATAAAGTTTGTATGTAGCAGGTATGTCGTGACCAAAAAGTTTGAGGCCATCACTACGGTTTTGTTTTAATGACCTTTTACATAGCAATTACACCTTAAGTTAATTTCCATGAAACTTGAGGGGTGGTGTGTGGGACAAGAAGAAGCTGTTTGATGAGATGTAGAGTTAAACTGTGTATTTATTACTTCAGGAATTTGGGCCCTGACATCAGTCACCTTTTTTCAGTATAAGAGAGCTTGACGAATTTTGTTCGCATCAGTGGTCATCTGGCGCAACTGCGACATGAGGTTAGCTAACAAATCTAAAAGTGCCCCAAGATAGCACTGCACTTACTCCATTTCAAAAAGACTAATTGTCCTATTAATTGTACGAAGTCAAGCAACTGAGTGGTGTTATACACACTCAACTGACCAACCATTGCTTTTGCATATATGGTGCCTGCTTAGTCCCAACAAACTCAAAGCCCTGACGGCACCGAGCGAGGTCGGGACGAGACAATAAAATGACTCGTGTCTCAGCCAAGTGATTAGTTCCACATCGGTGACCATCCAGCCTTGTGTTTGCCAGACTGCTGTGTGGGGTGCATGCACAAAGGTACTCCCTCATTTAGGCTAATGTCAGAGGTAGTCATCTGAAAGAATCAGGAAGGGTATTTTTGGAGGAGAAGGTAGACACTGACTTGCACCTCAATTCTTGACAAGAATATTCATTATCATAGCTATCAGTCGCAGTAATCATTTAGATCATTGTGATGATTTTTCAGACAGTTAATGGATTGGTGGGTTTTGCATTGACTAGGTTTTTGAATACTACTTTACACCGCTTTATAGTGATTAAGCTTAATGATACGGTTCACTCACCTCACACACTTAGTCACGATATAACAATATGCTATACACAAACTCCACTCCGTGTTAATTGATACTGTACATAATTAGCTTGGTAAAAGCTACATTTCTGCAAATCTGACACAATTCTATTACATGCAGTTTTTGAACAGCATGCCCATTGAGTGCATGTATGCTCCAATTAAATTAAATGACTTTATTTGGCTTTAATTAAAATCTCATTAATATATAAAGAGGGGCATGTGTGCAAATTGCTTTTGTGAGTTGCTAAGGAAGGAACAATCGATATTTATGTGGAGTTTGCATGTTCTCCCCGTGCCTATGTGGGTTTTCTCCGGGCATTCAGGTTTCCTTCCACATCCCAAAAACAGGCCTGGTAGTCTGATTGAGTACTCCAAATTGAGTGCAAGTGCGAATGGTTGTTTGAATCTGTGTGCCCGATGATTGGCTGGCAACCGGTTCAAGGTGTCCCCGATGACAACTGGGATAGGCTCTAGCAGGCCCCCAACCTTTCATGGGGACAAGCGGTACAGAAAATGGATGGATGGACGGACGGATAATTATGATATAATAAATAAATAATATTTATAAGTATTGAATACAGATTTAAAATAGCTAAGCAAACACTTTTTTCAATGCTTTTATGGAATAACTGAGTCAGTTGCCGCCTGTTAATAGCTAGCCTGCTACCTGGATAACTTTTTTTAAGTTACCCTGCTGCACAGTCCACATCAAAAAGCAAGATTATTCTGCCCAAGTAAATCTATCAAACCGAGGCCACAGAGTGGCAATTATGGGCTTTTCATGGTTTTTGGTTCAATCATTAGTGAAGAAAATGAATGCAGGGAACAAGATCAAATCAGGTAAGTTATATTTTGGGTTGTTCTCAGAAATCATGGTCATCATGAAGTGAGACCTGTGTTTAAAATGAGATGTGCTTTGAATCAAACCTTCCCGCAGTGTGCTCTGAATACATAGAAATGCAAAGAAACTTCACTGAGCCCTTTGTTCGGGGGAGATGATTGATTACTGAGTGTTATGGTAGTTACATGAACAGTTTGAACAACAAACACTGAGCACACAAGTATCATAGTTTTTTAGTTAATCATTTTCAGGCTTGAATAGCTTCACCACCTTCATATAAAGATATTCAGTTGAAAAACTGACCAAAAATGACCAAATTTATGTTGAATAATAAAAGGTTTTGAAAACACATTTCTAAAGAATTGGCAAACTACTTTACCCTCACAATGTTGAATCAGAAAACTCTGTTTGCTCAAACTTTAAAACAAGTTTAAAAGAAGGGCAAAGTGGAATGTCCTTCCGACTAAGCAGCAGGGTCAATAGGATTGAAAAATACAATGTTGACCTGCACTGTCATGAGATTTCATGGCTTATATAAGAAGCTACCTAAAACCCGCCTTCCGTATCTTTTTTTCCTCTGACAACGGCCTCGGAAATGTGTTTTTTTAAAACTGTGAACTGACAAAAGCAGAAAATATTACAATGCAACTGTATGAGCATGGTGCTTTCGCTGTCTTTCCTTCGATATATATGTAGAAGAAATTAATTAGGTTATAGCTCACACTGCAGGATAGCAAAACAAAATCAGTTCCTCTTCCAATACTAAAAAGAAAGTAGGGATGGAATACGATCCTGTGTAACCTCCTCGAAGCCAAAGTTGGAACAGATGTTCTATTAAATATACCCTCCATTTACCTTTGCTGGCAAAACTCACAAAGTTCATGTTTGGTTCCCCATGGCTATTAAGTGAACACCAAGCACAACCGGAACAAATGTCAGACTGTGAGCACGTTTTCCCAAACTGGGATTTGATTAGATGTAAGAGGCAATTTATCTTTCAGAATGATGAACACCTTGCTTTACTGGAAATTCACTGCCAACGTTTTTTTTCCTAGGCTTGGCGCACAGTTGCACACAAAGAAAATGTGCATCTTAAAAAGCTAGAAAAGTGATGTCTTTCTCTTGCATCCAACTCATTACCAGCAAAGTACCAAACAAACTGCAGTAGTACCGTTTAGCCATAAAATATTACCTAAAGTTCTGACTGCATTGTCTGCTGTGATATTGTGCAATGTTTTAATGTGAAACGAGCCTTTGCTGGGAACCCGAGTTTATTCAGAACTCCCGTAGGCTTTGGGGACCTCCATTGACACTGCATAGGTAAGCAGAGATGTTGGAAAGATGCCAGAGCCCTACAGCTAAATGGACTCCTCGACATCGATAGTACTCCCAAGGAGTAAACGTATTAACATCCTCACTGGGACTTTCCGCTAGAACATCATAACCCTGACGGAACGGACATGAAAGGATCTTTGAAAAAGCTCGGTTTACCAAAAGAGATGATGCCATGTTACTGATCTTTGAGTGTGATAGGACATCTTCACCCCTACCACATCTAGTGTTAAAAATGTTGAGCTCTTTTTAAGGGAAAATATACGTAATTCAGTGGGAACTTTGGCCCGACTGTGCGTATGATTTGGATTTTGACTGAATTGAAGTTGTGTGACTTGGGCATCCATTTCTCAAGATCAATGTTCAACTTACAAACATTTTTAAAAGGGGTCTGGATGGCTCTATTATTACAAATGATTGCATTGTGGCTGCATCTTTTATAGCAGAAACCCAAAGATGTGAGAGTGTAAATGCAGAAATAGCGTCAATGCTTTGGTCGGTTTAAGACTAACCAAAACTGTTGGGGTGTATTTATTTTACAAAGCAATATGGAAGGGCAGTTATTCCGTGGATATTACCCAGAGTTTGTACTGTAGAATCACATGTAAAATGGTAAACAGGACTAGCGGACCTGAGCAGCATGTCAAATCAACATTCCTGTTTTGCCCATACACTATAAATGTATTAAAATGTCCTAACAGTGGCTTCTCTATGTTCCCTTCATAGAAATGTATTAGCAGGGCAAGTGACATTTCCAGCAGTGCTTCTCATCAATCACCCGCTAAACAAAGTAATCACTGTAGCAGCCACAGTCTGTTAAACAGCAACTCTGCACAACCTTTCCAGCAAGACTATGGAGCGAAGAATGGCTCGCTAATATAAAAAGTGCCCGCGCATCTAACAGTGGTCACGAATTGACTATGTTGTGCACTTTTGGAGCAAAATAACAAACCACAGAACACAGTTGAGTTTGGATATAACTAAACATTCCCCTAAAACATTTATTCTATTACACTGTAGAATTCAATTATTATAGTGACTGAAATTTTAATAATCTGTCGAACTAAATTGAAATGCTATTACGATTATGGCTGAGAACAATGTCAAAAATTTCAATCACAACAGAGCATCATTGCTTTAATATACACTGAGTAAAAAGCACAAAATGGAATGCGGTGGATGCTGCTGTCATCCCTGCACATCAATTAACAGTCATTTGATTAATAGCGGTTATTAACATGCTCTGATATATTATGATGGACTCTTTAGACCAGCTGTAGAGGTGATATGCTGCCTGTGAAGCATCCTATAATTGGGTTATCACATACAGTAAGACATGTCATATATAGCATATCAGGTTATTTCATGACATGTTGTATTTGTTATTTATTTTCCCTCTGGGACGGGTGAAAATATGGCTGCATTCAATCAGAGGCTGCACAAAGCAAGTGTTGTCTCTTGGTTCTGCAGTGACAAAAAAAATGTGAGTACGAGCTTTCGTAGCTTATTGACGGCCATATATCATTTTGACATACTTAAAGGAATATAGTGCATTTTTCAACTGGATGTCAGGAGCTTAGCCTAGAACAGCATCTCATGGATTGATTCAAAGGGTGTCTTGACTTTCCCAACAAATTCTTACTTACATTGCATTACATTTTGACATACAGTTGTCGTAAAATATTTTGTAAATACTTCAAGTTGAATTGGATATCACTAAAAGTTAGTCTTTTAGAAGCAATCACTCTTTCCTACTGTAAGTTTAGGCTTCAGATACGTACGTTTGTCAGAGGTGGGTATAAGCAGCAAGGTGCCACAATCTTGCAAACGTTCTTTTAGTCAAGCACATGTGGAGCCTGAAATGTCCAAATTCAGTAATGTTTCAAATAGTTTGAGATATCTTAAAACTCCCACCAATATATTTTCATTCTGCAAAGACACCACCTCTAGGCGCTGTGAATGATTAGAGGCCAGGGCTTTTCAGTTGCTTGAGCATCTGCTTGTTGAATGTTGAATAAGGAACCCTTCACTCTCATCAACTGTCTTGTGCTCTGTGACAGAAAGAATGAATACCCAAGGCTCATATCAGCTTTAAGCCACCATGAAGACAGTGCAGACGTCTATTTCCCCTGAAGGGCTTCCAATAAAATATATGATGACTGGAGTTGACTTGACCTGAGGGGCAATTTGAAAGCAGTTGTGGAATAAAATACTACTTCTAACCACCACCATTACAGTAATCCCTTATTTATCGCAAATAATTGGTTTTGATAGGTGAAAATCCGCGAAGTAGTGTCACCCTCTCATTTTTAACATACATAAATTTTTGGTGTATCAATAAACGTATATTAAACCAATTTAGAAATTTTATTTTGATTTTGTTTTTAATTTGGAAAAAAATCCACGATGTACTGAAGCAGCGATGAATGAATGGTGATGTAGCGAGGGATTACTGTACTCCAGATCTAAATATAGAAAATTAAGACTGGCCTCTAGAGAGATTTTGGTTTTGCTTTTTCAGGACTACTGAGGTACCCTTGAGTAGTGCACAGTATCTACAAAAACACAAGTACTATAAAACCTTCAAGGTAGAACACAATCTGTTCCGGGAGACTCATCGACCCCCAATTTGTTGCGGATTAGGAAACAATTGTGCCCGATGCCCATAGGAAATAATGAAATTGGAAATAATCCATTCCAGGGAACAACTGTTATCATCTTGAAAGGTTAATGATAAAATAAAGTAAAATCAGGGAGGATGGGCAGTATGGAAAATGGATGGATGGCTGGATCACCATTTCTTTTTACTCCATGTTACACCAGTTCCATATAAGATTGGCAGTATATCCTCATAACTGACACTTGATAATTGCAAGCCCGTTGTAACAAATAAACAATATAATTTTCGTAATCACACCTCACTAGTGACACGTGCAACAATGACACTTGCAATGAGCTCACGACCAATGGTTGCTATAGAAACAATGACCTAGCCTGAAGCTATAGAGAGTACTGCAGGGGACAACCCGGGGAGCCATCAGTCAGCTTCACTTAAAAATGCACATAAAAACCAGAAAATAACACAAAAACATTCCCAATCATTTGCATTTGAAAGAAACCCCCAATCAAGTACAATTCCATTTGATTTTGTTAAAATGTAGGACTGCTAAAGTATATTTTCTCGTTTAATTTAAAATCAAATTTTAAAAACTTTAATTTCTTCAGTGAGAAAAAAAAGAATAGTGCCTATTGTCCTGGTTGAATAGTTGCTATTGTTTTGGTACTAATGTGATTTATTCTGCTGGCCAACTCAGGCATACGGAATATGGGCGGGGGGGGGGGGGGGGGGGCAATCGATAAGCAGGCCTTCACACGGAACAATATTAACAATGCAATATAAATTGCGGCATTTTTCATGTTGATGTTCTTTTCATATCACTGCAAATGTGCTTAACAGAATCAAAAGGCTGGGCCTCCAAAACCTTCTCGAATAACCACATCCATTCCCAGCATGGCAGACACTACTGCAGATAGGAGCAGTGGGAGATAAAACAGCATTAAACCTTTAAGATTTCATCCCTTCCCACTGTCCCTTATCACTCCCCCCAGCACAATTCCTTGCTTTTCAGTCGCCGTGACTGCTGTCAGTATTGCTATGAAAACTCTGACCTGAGCCAGAGCAGCTCGAGTGAGAATGGTCTGCCCTCAGGCTGTGCTGTTAGCAGAGGAGACATTGGCACCCAAAAAAATACCATAAACCCTGTACTCATCCTCTACACGACAGAGAGAGAGAGTGTGTGTGTGTGTGTGTGTGTGTGTGTGTGTGTGTGTGTGTGTGTGTGTGTGTGTGTGCGTGCGTGCGTGCGTGCGTGCGTGCGTGCGTGCGTGCAAGTTTTCACAATCCCATGCAATCGAGAGTTAATGAAATACGCCCACCAGCTGACATACCCTGACATAAAACTTTAGCCCGTGAGATAAGTTGAAAAAGCTGTGTGAAATATTGTATGTTTTTGATATACAAGAATAACATTAAATGCAGGATGGGAGATGTCCAAAAGGCAATTAAAATTTTTTTTTGTGTCTTTACATTTGATTAATTTTCTGTATTTACTCATTCAAACAATTATATGTTCCAAAGTACAATACTTTTGAACATTCTTATTACAAAACAAACTTTGTTTTGTAATAAGTTAAATGTATTTAGGGGTACAATTAAACATGTTGATACTTCTTCCGATTCCTTTGAAAGGTAAGAACGGATGCAACTTGGCATTTGTTTCATTTTTCTTTCATCTCTTTTTTACTATATTCAGTTAAACAAAGAGTTTTTAATTTTCTACACAAAAAAAATAATGTAGAATTTTTGAAACAGATGCTGTATGATCGTGGAGGTGTTTCTAACGATGGGCTCGTTGTGTCACGAGGCTAATTGTGCATATTTCGAGCTCCATGGGAAAGCAGATTATTGAACTATAACATGAGCAATACATTCATTAGCGTGACAGATTTAGGCAGAACCGAGCAAGATTTACAACACAAATGACACATGCTTGGAGGTGAACAAAGTAGAGCAGATCAATACAATAGG
Source organism: Syngnathus leptorhynchus (assembly GCF_054491065.1). NCBI lineage: Eukaryota > Metazoa > Chordata > Actinopteri > Syngnathiformes > Syngnathidae > Syngnathus > Syngnathus leptorhynchus. Next base: position 13,609,787 of record NC_141197.1, read on the forward strand.
AACACGAGTGTGCATCTCTCCAATGCTTAAATAGACATTCATCATCGCAGCCTCTGCTGCTTGAGGCACCGCTCGCTCTCCGAAATGCACACAAACACGCATACACATGCACAAAACGAGGTCTAATGCATCTTCATTTAGTCTTGCTGTTCTCTGGGCACATTTACATCTGTCAACTCACTTTGCCGAATGGATGGTCTTGTGTGCGTGTGTGCACGCGTGTGCGTGTGTGTCTTCACTATACATGGATGTGTGAATCAATTTTGCCTCCTGTTTGTTTTTGTATTCTTATGTATTTTGTCTACACCGGCGACGACCTGCATGATATTTGGTCTCAGTCTTTAAACTGAAAAAGTAGTTTGTGTGTGTGTGCGTGTGCGTGCGTGCGTGTGTGAGAGTCTGTGTGTGTTTATTTGATTGTGAATCTGTGCATGCTTGTGTGCAAAACAGTCAATTTCCGTGGTAGGTGACAGTCCACGGTCCCCTGAGCAGCGTAGAATTGTGGGTAAACACAATGTCACAACGATTCTCATATATCATAAAGCTGACACAAGGACACACCCATACAAATATAGCACACACAGATATGCCGACGCTTACAAAAGTTGGCTTGTTTTTCTAGTGGGTAAAAAAAATGGGGAAAAAAACATGTAAACAGCTTTAAAGAATGAACAGATTCGCCAAAAATCCAAGTCTTCATTTTTTTTTTGCTAAGATATTTTTCTTCAAATGTGACTTTTATCGGACTACTCATTGTTGAAGCAGTCATTGAAGATTTCACTCACAAATGATGAGAGAACTCAAACAACAACTGAAATAAGGCAGTATTTGCGTTTGCAGACTTTTGATACCAAACCCTCTTTATGTCGTATCAAAATCTGCAGTGAGGGGAATTTATTAAAATGCCTCAAAATTGGCTTTATTGAATTACATCTGTCTAGTAGTCAGATAACTGAATAAATAAACGTTATATAAAATCAGATGACCGATGGGATGTATGTACGCTCATCTCAAAATGCGTGTGTATCTATGATGGTTCAATGCATGCCTGCACCTACTGTATAGGAAACACTCCCGCTGATGCCAATAAAGAAAGCCGCCATGTCCCAGAATTTCAGATTTGGATCTCAATATCAAGCCAGTGAAAAATGACAGAAATGGTACATTAACGTGAGCCAAGCACTGCCTGCTTATCATAGTAGTACAAAAAGTGAACATCAGTGAGGATTTTTTTTTTTTTTTTAAACCCGAGTTTGTTTTAACACACAAGACGTTTTCTCACAGCACTCCACCAAGGCTAAACTATCAACACATCCATCAAAAATCCAAGGAGAGCATGCATACTCCACAAATGAAGGCCAGAGCAGTGATTGAAGCACCGAAGCTCAGAATTATGTGGTAGACATCCAAATGTACAGCCCACCTTAAATAAATTAAAAAAAAAAAAAAAAAAAAAAATGAATACAAAAGTGATGACGAACAAATTCCCTCAACGGTAAATTGTTGTGGTTGTTGCTTACAGGGTAACACCTGGTGTACTTTTGTATACTTTTGTGTGCTATTACAAAAGTATTAAAATACATCAACAACCCAATCATTCTGCTTTTAATAAACATCCAGCAAACAGAACCAGTCAAGACATCTCCTGCTGCATGTGCCTTATCCAACCTCACACAAGTGGATAATGAAGGTAAACATCTACTCTAAGGGACATCCTCAACATTCATTCGAAACACACTGGAATAAGAATGACAGTTGGCCCCTTTTCAACAAATGCAGCTACATCACACTTAAATGATAATATTTATCACTGTTCATTAGCCAATCGAGGCACAGGCTATTAATCATCTGCACACAAGTGTGCCATTGTGTGCACTTTTCACATGAAGAAAAAAAAGTAAGACATCTGTTGACATTAGTGGGTATTTTGTAAGTGTGTATTTTTGAGGTTGTTATCGGTGGATGGGGGAGCTGTTTCATCCTTTAGACATATAAAATGAAAGATTGATGTGTGTGTGTAGCATACAAGCAGCAGTGAAAATCTCAAATCTCAAAAGCTTGATGGTGTGTACATGAGCACACCTCGGTTTTACAGTGTTTGACGTAATATTACCAACAGCTCAATGAAATTAAATGTGCTTGGAGAAACATACGTATGGCTGCGCACACAGAGGTGCAATGACCCTGCACATGCTTATTAATGATGTGAGTCTCACAGTGAGACAAGTCATACTGGGATAAATGGCAGCCATAATCAGTCACTGCACTTTTGCACAAAGAACCACATGCAAAGAGACACACCTATTGGGATATGACGCACACACCAAGAACACCCTGGCTTCTCCTCCTTGATCCACCTACTCACATACACACACGCGCATACATCAAAAATCACTCATTGTGACATCAACCTCTGTGTTTCATTCATCCATCTCTCGGCAGAGGGTGAAGGACGCCTGGTGAAAACAAGAAGGAGAATGAACAAAAAGCCTTAATTTCACAAAGGGTGGGATGCCGGTTTATATAACCATCCATCCATTTTCTATACTGCTTGTCCCCACATGGGTCGCGGGCGTGCCGGAGCCTATCCCAGCAGTCATCGGGCAGTAGGCAGGGGACACCCTGAACCGGTTGCCAGCCAATCGCAGGGCACACAGAGACAAACAACCATCCGCACTCACACCTAGGGGCAATTTGGGAGGCACTGGGAGAACACTCAAACTCCATCGAACCGGCACCCTCCTAACTGTGAGGTGGACGTGCTAACCAGTCAATCTAATCAATTTCCATATACTTCTGCCATAATATACAGATGAATTGCACGACAATTCTGCACGTTTGTTTGACGCATCCACGGCTGCGCCCAGTGAGGAGCTCAGCCTCCACATCTGCCTGTGTGAGCAAACGTGTTTGTAAACCTTTGGAAAATTTGAGTGAGCGGCATTCAGCAGCAGGAGGTCAAAGAGGACACATTGACGGGACCTTGCAGATATTCCTGTTGGCAGCGTGTCGGTGGTGGGAATGATCAATGTAACTCAATAAGACAACCGGCTTGTCTAGACAATTCACATGTAGGCCCTGTAATTGAAAACAAAAGCAAAATGTCCCATCAACGATCCCCATGCAAACTGGAAGCGCCTCTGATCCACTTCTGCAGATGACATAACTGAAGACATCTTTAATGAGACACAAAACAAAAGACAAACAAACAAGTGAAGAGGAGGAGTGCTACTCATAAACGCTAATAATTATACAAATACTAATGAGGTTTCAGACCCTCTAGAAATAAATTACGAAGTGCCTCATAAACCAGTCAATACTATGCCATAATATTTATTGGTTAAACAGGCAATGGTCTAAATGTCATAATTATTCATCTTAATGATCATTATTATGGTCTCCTCTTTGAGACCAGTATCATCAATGTGCTCCACTGAACATGACAACACTGACAACCGCAATGTCCATCTGTCCATTTTCCATTACGCTTCTTTTCTTCTAGGTCAAGACAAATGGCCTCAGATCACTGCCTCACAACAAGAGGGTCCTCTGGTTCATTTACTGCATGGACTGCGGTTAAAAACTGACTTTGGAGGCTATTTTGGCATGTTCTCTTGGATGGAAAAGAGCTCAGTTGAATTTCTAGTCAGGCGCTGTTGCAAGATCTGGAATTAGTCCCTGTGCGCTACATGGATGCTGCCCACTGCTCCTCAGGGAATAGCCAAAGCCCGAGAAGAAATGTTATTGTACATATGACAAATGAAGTACCTTTTATACTACCTTAGACTGGTTGTCAGGGAATCACAAACCAATTCTGCTCAAGTGTAGTTGTCTTTGGGATATCTTCTCATTTCTAATAAATGTTTTATGTCCGTAACGTCTTTGTCATGTCAGCCACTTAGTACAGTTAGAACCAGTTGTGACAATAAACTTGTATATGGATCATGTCCTATGATTTCATTTTTAGAAATTTCACTTTTACATGAACATTCAGAACGATGGATAATGTCCAAACCATTTACAATTTTAATTCAGCATTTTTTTTACGTCTGGTCAGAATTTTTGCAAGTGCTAATCAGTATCAGACAAGCCTTGCAGCATTGCCACCAAACAGAGTGCCCTGATTCCACAGTTTCATTTTCATATTTTCATAATTAAATTTCCTGGCTAAGGGTCAGTTTCTCATGTCACCACTGACCGGACCTTTACACCGTGACTGAAATGTGTCTTGATTCTGTCAAGGGAATGGAACTAATTCATTTGTCACCAGGTTGCAGCAGCCAAATCATTTCTCCAGACAGCTTATTTCATACACAAGGCAGACAGACATTAAGGCTAAATATGGTGCAAAACCTCAGCTAGCAGAAAGGGTAATTTGCAATGACGCGTGACACATTTAGGAAATGTGAATCTTGGAGAGAAAAAAAAAACACGTTCTAATATGGCAGTCCTTCAGTATAAACCAAGGTGTAAGTGCTGCTGGTAAGTGTTTGGTTTGTTCTTCCTATGCTGCAGAAGTCCCCAAAATGCTGATGGCGGTCATCTGGTGGACCGCAAGGGGGTTGGGTGGGCAAGTGTGTGTGTGTGCGTGTGTGTGTGCGTGTGTGTGTGTGTGTGTGTGCACGCGTGCGTGCGTGCGTGTGCCATTATTATTAGCAAGAAACTGCAAGAAATGTGTTGTGCTGTTGTTACTGCAGCTTGGAAAAAGCATGAGGTGTGTGCGATATTCACTCTGTACTGGTCAATCTCAGGAGGTTGGCTGCTTGACAAATCTTGAATTGTAAACGCTTGGGCTCCCCTACATACTGGATGTTTGGAAATCTGCAAGAACTGCTGATAAATGTTCTATATTTTTTGTTGAACCAGAGCTGAATGAAAACTCAGTTGTAGAAAGTATTAGCAGTTACATTACTTTGCTTGGACTCAGGGCCAGAGTGGGACTCATTTTAGAGTTTCCGGGCTCAGGGCCGGTAGAAACTAATGTGCGGGCTGGGCCTACCAGGAAATAGCCACGATGTCCAGATTACTCACTCCGGGCTTGTTATACTTATCTAATACGCGAGTAGCTGTGGGGATCCTACTTTCAATTGAGCGCAGCATTTCGGAAAACATTCTTTAAACGGGGTGCTGAGAAAAGTAAGAACACTATGACTGCTCCTGTATGAGGCCGGGCAAATGTCAAAAAGAACATCTGTCAAAAAGAAATTTCTGACTTTTAGCAAGCTGAAGAAATCAATAACTACTGTTGACATTGGATCTTGCGGTGTGCTGTGTAAAAGGAGGGGCTTATCGTCATGAACCTCCCGAGGATTAAAATCAACTACTCGACTTCCCATCAGCGGTAGCCAGCATTTGGAGTATACTTTGAATCCGCCCTTGGTTTTCATATGAGGTTTTTTCCTAAGGTCTGGTTGCTATGGACCATGGAAAGACGCAGGTTTGACGTATGTACCAAATTGTAAATCAGGATGTCAACTTGGAGACATTAAAATTACTGTAGCTTTGTCCATTTTTGAGGTACTTCCATGTTTTATTAAAGAGGATCTGAATATATGAATAGTAGAAGTCCAGAATTGGAATATATGAATGTCTTCATTTGCATTTTTTGACCCATGTGGCTCTTTTAGCCACAGCAGTTCAGAAATGACAATGTCCAGGTAAGAAACTTTCAAGAATACTATACCTGACACAAGATGGCCAGGGGAATTTGATTGAAGACCTCCATTTCGTAAATGTTTACTGTCAGCTCTTCAATAGGGACCCCATTGAGTAAATGCAAACCACTTTTGGTTTGTAAATCCTGCACGCTGAGCATGACAGCAAAGAGACACTTTCTCATTGGCAGTTGTCAGTATCTCACCCCTTATCACCTTCTCTGTCAGGCTATGCTCCCCAACTGGGATGAGCATGTTGACAGGCAAGGTGGTGCACATTTTTGTGGACGTCTGTACTGATGGAGAGCTGAAGAGGTAGCTTGGGTCAAAGGTCATAGTGTAGAACAGAAACCCTTGCTATCTTCAACAAATTGCCCTTGCTGTAATCCGTGCACGCGTATCTCTTAAACCACAACCAACTTCAAATGGATGGAATTTTATCAAGCATCTTTTTTTTGTCTCCACATCCCTGCATGTTTGAGTCAAGAAAAAAAGTATATCCACTTCAAGCAGCCTGTGGCTAGAACATATCTCACCAGAGAGGTGAGGCAAGCCACCAACTAACTCACAAGCGACCAGGCTTCTAAAGCTCCTGCCAGCCGATGAGCTCCTTTGTGTCACCTCCTCGCTTCAGAATTTAAATAAAAGCACAGAGCTGTTCTGTCAATTGCAGCGTTCAGAGAAGATGCATTGTCAGTTAGTTGATCGTTTTAGTGGTAGAAATATAGATTAATAACACAACAAAGTAGTATCATTAGTCCTACTAATGATACTAACTTGCAGTTGTAGATTGTAGCCATGCCCCCCCCCCGCCACCAACATTGCAGAGAATTTACTTTGTTTGGCATTGACACACTTTTAGTGATGACAGAAGCTGCTTTGCATTAGCAACACAGAGGATTTTGAACCTTCTTTAAGCCAGAACTCATATAAGTTACTGTCCATACCGATACATGTGTCAAAGTGAGTCTTCGGAAGTCTTTGATGAATGATGAGGATTTTTATTGTTTGTAGCGTTATATGCTTCCGCGTCTAGCTACACACATTTCAAAGCTTAAAAAAATGCATACGTATGCACACCTAATTTTATACTGACCCGGTTAAACAAGAAACAGAATGGATGGCAGCACTCTTGGCCATGCTTTTATTCTTTTGTCAACTTTTTCTTCTATCCACTTCCTCTTACCATAACAAAGTCATCTTCTCCCGCCCTCATTTTTTTTTTTGCCATTTCTCAATACACAGCTGTGGTATTATTGACATCACCCACTATTGTATAACTGCCCCCCTCCCCGCTTGCAAAAAGACACGTGCAAACACACACACACAGACACACACACACACACACACTTTCCACACACCCTTTCTGCGTCCATATTAACCTTTGAAAGCTTTACTTCATCTCTCCACTCTTTGTGGCTTCCCCATCACTTCTTTGTAAAATGTCTCAATGCATTAGCTGCTTTTTGACACTTTTGCATTAGCATCATTTCATCTCAAGTTCTTACCATTAATGCGTTGTGGAGTAACCCGTTATCTCTGAAGACCCTATACATCAGATGCCATTCTCTAATTCCAGCATTTCATCTTTTTATGCATCCGTCTTTTTGTGTTGGCACTTTCAGCATTTGGTATTTCATTTCCATAATATCTCCACAGCACCTGTGCATCTCATGTTTTGCATTAGCTGCATTTCATTATCCTCTTTTCCTTTAGAGTTCCGGTTTCCAGCTCACCTTTCGCATTGGCTGATTTCACTTCAAAGTTTGGCATTTCGTCAATGTGTGGTTTGGTATTCTCTCTACATTGTGTAACCGTGCCTTCAAATATGCTGATTTCCATTCATATTGCAGCATGACCAAAAAAAAAAGTAAAATTTTGCAGAACATTTGAATCCCCCCTTTAACATTTTTATTGGATCAGAACACACATTCTACATTGCATGAATAATTAATTAAAGCAACTGTATTTCACAAATAGCTCGGAGAATGTGACGCATGAACAAATTCAAACATGTACTGCAAGATAATATTTGATTTTTTGAGAAAGTTATTTTTGCCCATGAGGTGGTGCACAATGGCCGCAGGCTTTCTGAAGCTGCCTGGTGTTAACTGGATCACGATGACTAACAGCATTAATTAGAAAAATAATTTCACACAAAAAAGTCTAATTGGGATGATAGTGAGAATATAAGTCTATATAACAAGTAATATACATTTTTGCTGACTAAATTGTAGTCCATACAGGCTTGCATTTATTTAGTATTGACTGACCTTTGAGTTTAAAAATACCAGCGTGTGGAAGCTGACCTAGTAATATATTGCAACCTTTGCAAGTGTGACAGTGCAATCCTTTAAATGCTGTTTCACCTCTGTGACATGATGTAAAAATGAGTAAATGACGTAAAAATGTAAGAATGTCCCAGAGGGAAAATGTGTGAGGCTATCTGTTCAAGCTGCTCATCCTGAGCATCACTCCCTTGGGATGTGAGCAAGATGAGGTGTGAGGAAAGGATACATTTCATTTTATACCCGAGAAACACTGCAAAGTCCACAGTATTACCTGCCAGACACACACACACACACACACACACACACACACACACACACACACACACACACACACACACACACACACACACAAAAAATACATCTGGATCATTTTGAAAATGGCTAATGTGACACAAGTGGATTGATTTCCGAATGGTGTTTGGTACTTGGAACTTTGACAGTGAAATTATTGTTAATGTTTGATCAAATAAAAACTAACGTAATAAGGTAATCATCTTGCTCGAACTGAATTTCGAGGAAAGTTGGTTGTTTTATTTCTGTTTTGATCAAGTACTTTGTACTGTATCCAGTGTGTTTCTTAACTAGCCCTAAATTGGTACAAATTAGGAGAAGTCAAGGTTATCTCTGCGGGTGTTGTTCTTTTCTCTATGTTAGTTTGCAGATTTTATTTCAAAGGAATGACCCGTCTTTTCTTTTGGTTGAGTGAACATGAGAGAAAAAAAATAATATAAAATAGTAAGACTCCAGCTGTGATTCAATACTATTTGCCTTTTTCACCATGTGTGCTGGCACGGATTGTGTTTGGCCGTGGATGATCCACTGTATATTGAGAAAATTGCACTGCCCAACCTAAAATTGCCCCCCCAAAAAAAGAAATAAAAGTTCTGTGCTCATGTATTTTTTTTAAGTCTCCAAATAAAAAGACATTAGAGAGCCTTGACTCTAACAGGACAGAGTAAACCGAAACCTTGGTTAAGATTAATGTGCTGCAGTGGTCCTTTAAATGATGTACCGTTATTTGTCCTGTGGCTGTATCTGCTGCATTTGAGTGCGAGTGTGTCAGAGAGTAAATTTATTTAGATTAAACTGCAAGACCATCTAGTAGCCTATTATTGGTGTTCAGCAGAACACTGTATTGATTAATAACCATTTGAAGCCCCGAGGAAATGTCAAGGTTACAATAAAACACCAAATGACACACAATGATAAGATACTGACTGATAAAAAAAATAATAATAATAAATCAATTTAGACATTAACATACATGTTTAACGTACGCAATGAATGTTGCTTTTCATAGCCACATTTTTCTTTTCTTATACAGTACTGTGATTTGCAATAGAGCCATTATAGAAAGCCTATAAATGATGCTAAAGAAATGAGCGTAATTAAAATGATTCAGAAGGAAAAATGTGTAGCCTAAAGCTACAGTCATGTGCCATTACAGAGGAGAACACCTTCCAAATTGTTTGATAGCAAATCCCATCTGCTGGTCCATTTAGCAGATACCTAATCTATTAAGCCTTTAAGACATATCCTAATAAATATAGTAATCCTCTAAATGAGGGATGGGTGGGTGGATGGATGGATGGATGGATGGATGGATGGATGGATGGATGGATGGATGGATGGATGGATGGATGGATGGATGGATGGATGGATGGATGGATGGATGGGGTTGGGTGGGTGGGTTTGGATGGATGGATGGATGGATGGATGGACAGAAACATTTCAATGTATGTATTCTTGACTGATAAACACTCAATGTTTTCCACCAAAAAATAGGTGAAATGGAAAAAACAACCCCTGACCCCCAAATAATAATAAAAAAAAAACATTTGGGAGAAATGGGGGAAAAAATCTGTGAAAATGCAAATTTGTGCATGTTGAACTGTATACTATATAAGGAAAATTATTCAAAATCTGGGGGGAATCGACCTGTGCTCAAAAAGGTATTTTTTCCAGTGTCATTTATTTAAAAATAGGAAGGAATAAAATAAATAAATTCACCAACTTAACTTTTAGAAAACAAAGAGGCATTGTGGTAAAATATAACCAAAAGCAGACATAACTTAAACTGTTAGCCTGTGAACTAGAGGCAAATAAAGCCTCGGGCCATTAATGAAGGGAGTCATGTAATTACCTGAAGACGTTGATGAAGTTCCCTCAGTAAAAGTTTTGTCGTCCATGGAGGATTCTTCTTCGCTGGCTGCAGGCAAGCTAACATGTGTGTTTGCTGCATGGGCCTGACTCTAAGACTATCAAGCATCACTCTTCAGCTTTTTCATATATATTGTGTTTATACACACATTCCCCCTGGTTGTTGGCCTCCTCGGCTGTGCCACTTTGCATTACAAACATTGCTGCAAGTGTTTTCAGTTGATTTTTTTGAAGTCTAACTAGACTTGTGAGTGCTTTCTGCTTGACACTGTTGGGATTTGCTGTGAGTCACTGTGACTAATGTGCCGTGAGAGGTCACACAGATGCACTCTCAGGTAGTTTTTGCTCAAGTTCATTACCTTCATCATTGAAGTGTTTTTTTTCATCAGTATGGAGTACTCATGTTATTTATCCTCATCTTCCTGTCTCTAATTGGATAAGGGAAATATGTTCTTAGTCACATATTCATTTTAGTCGGAATACAAGGCTCCAAATAACATTATAAAAAAAGTATATTCTCCCATTTCTGGAATAGTTTACTTTCTTGGTAAAGATGGAACTTTTCCTACCCTAAGATGTTTGAACCTTGGTAGATAGTCACGATCTAAGAATCTTCTGGTAGTTGTTTAGTGTCAATATCGCAGTAATTCATTCAAACATAGACTCACAAGAAACAATTTACATCTCTTTCAGAATAAAAAAAAATGACGAATGGCATTCACTTGCACATTCTGACAGCCCATTATGAGGGATGGCCTTATTTTCTTCTTCGAACTCTCTCTTCCTGTTTTCTTCTTCAATGTCTTTCGTTCTAGATCGCCCGATGACTTCTGAACAGATTGAATGGAATATTAATTGCCCTCCTAATTTATGTTAATGCATTCTAAACTACACGCTCATCGACTCTCAACGGGCTCGTTATCCAGATCATTTAGAGAAACTAGGAAGACATTCAGTCTGTGTGACCCTAAAGGTTGCCAGTTCAATTCTCAAAGAGCATCTTGTGGGTTTGCAAAGTCTATATAACCATACATAAACCGTCATACAGATATTTTCCTGAATGGGTGACATATACCTGTAGGCACCAATAATCCACTGGATTATACGTAACCACCTGCAGAGAAAGACTCCATTCATACAAAATGTCAAACTGCCGCATGTAAAAACCGGAAGAAAACAGACTTGCAAACAAAACAAAAAGGTCTGTAAAGTTTCAGACCTGCAAATCATTCGAATCTTTTCATTCAACGCAACATCTATTGATTTATTTGACAGTGCTGAGGAGAAAACACAGCGTCATGTCATCGGGGGCTCGATGGTGTGCGTTTAAGAAGCTTTAATAATAATTCCAGAGATATCACAAAGGTGTGGGAGGAAAAGGTTGATATTGTTGAAATATGTTTTCTTCTTTTCCTCACTGCACAAAGATATATTTTTTAACCCTGAGGTAATGATCGTAGATGATACACATATTTAAATTAATACCTTTTGGCATTATGCAAAACCAGGCATTTTTATCTTTGTAATCAGAGACATTTTGAAAAAAAATATTTGTGCACTAAATTAAGCCACAGTTGAGTGAAGATCAGGCTTTTTATATTGCTGTTATACTGACCCAACCTGAATCGGTGGACTTGAAAAAAAAAATCCCTCAGGCTGGATCAGTCTCATAGAGGGAGTGTCATCATGTCCTTGAGCAACACTCTAAACAGCTAATTGCTCTTGATGTACTGTTGATGAGTGGCGACGCAGTACCGTGAAGTGTTTTGTGCAGAACTTCCTCTGACAGCCTTCAGAGTGAAGAAGTAACGATACGTTCAACTTAAATCGTCTTTTACTACATCACACGTCTCTTCATTAATCAGCCAAGGTGAGACAATTCGGTCCACCTTGAATCATATTCTTTATTTTCCAAAGGCGTGTCAGACAGTTGCTACATGAGAACAGTTTTAGGAAGGCCATTTGTGTTCCCAGTTCACAAGTTGGAAACATCAGGCTATGATTAGAAGAATTTGGTGTCACAGAACTGGAGTTGAGCCGTGACTTCAGCCACATCAAACACCTTGAAACAACAGAGATCATAAGAAGGTAGCATGAATGGACAAAAGTCCAAACAACACACTGCACACATCTCTTAGAAAGGCTTCATGTAGAAGTAGTTATGAAATTTACAAAATTACTAAATTGGTAAAAGCAAATGCAACAATGGAGTATTTTGTAAGATAGTAAAAAAATATTATAGCAACACACATTTAATGCTATTTCCTAGAAATGTCTCATTCATTTCGATGAAATGCCAGCTGGCATAATCATACACAAAATATGTTTCATTTTCAGGTCTAATGAAGCTTACAGCAGCACACATACTCTCATTCTAGCAACAAAAGTGCAGACATGTTGAATTCTGAAAACTGGACAAGAATTTTATAGATAACATGCTTGCCCTTGTGTGTGCGTGCGCGCGTCAATATGTGCCTGTGTCTGTGTGTGCCTGTGTCTGCACTGTGCTTGATAAGATCAAGCGGCATTGAAACAGAAGGAAGAATCGGAGCGTGACAGTGTTTCTGTTGGGTTTTTGGATGATGGAAGATTTGGAGAAATCCTGTTGCTTGGCAAAAAAAAATAAAAAACCTTCCAGGAGCAAAATAATGGCTAACACTGTTTCATGTCAAATGTCTGAATGCCCTAAATGTGCTGAATAGAAGAAAAAGAAAAGACAACAGAATAAAAGGATTGCAGGTGTAAAGATGAGCTTGGTGTGCAACAAATCCACACACTTCCTATTGATTTGTTTTGGCTGGATTCATACTGCAGCATTAAATTTCATCTGAGCCTGTAGGACCTTTAGTGTGAATGAGGCTGGTCTTATGACTTTGCAGCAGTATAAGTGGCAAAGGCCAGTGTAATCAAAATGTTGATACTTATCCATTTGTAATTTAAGTTTAGGTTTATTGGTACAAGTGGCGATTTGGGCCGAGAGAAAGAAGATCCAACAGATGGCACTGTGGTTCAAAATATGTTCAAATGTTTTGAAGACTATGACTGTGCCCAACAAATATTTTTGGCTACAGATGTGCCTCGAGATACGAGTGACTCAACTTACACATTCTTTAAGATCAGAGGTGTCAAAAATTTGAGCTATGAGAAATTATACACCTTGTACTGTATTTTGAACAACCACATTTATTTTGTCTTCGGACAATCCACTAAATGCGAGCAAACATTGAAAAATATGAAAGATGGGCTAATGAATAACGTCAATGCTATTAGCCTTAGGGAAAAAAGTTTTTTCATATAACGATGGAGTAGCATATGTAAACAATCAGCATATCAATACTCATATGTTTTATCTACTACAAAAATTAACTATTATTATTTTAGTTTGGTGAGGGCAATTTACTGAGACTGGAGCGAATTAATGGCATTTCCATTCATCTCAATGGGAGAATGTTATTTGACATACAAATATTTGCAAGTTACGAGCATAGTCACAAATCGAACTCATATCTCACGGTGCAACTTTGATTTTAACATAAGCAAAGTATAACAAGAAGGGGAAAAAAAACAAGAGCCAACAACCTCGATTTTGTAGGAAACATTTCGACTACCAGAAACTTGTACGAAATAAAAATGCACTGTACAGTCTGATGCTGACCTTTTTGGAATTATGTTTTGACATATCCAATACCCACACAACATACACGGATGGTTTAAACTTCCAGTGCTAAAGCTGTCTAAAAGCAATCATTCATAGAGTTCACACACAACACACACACAAACACACATTTAGTGTCTTTGGACCATTATCATTAGCATACAGTTTATATTCTGTATGTTCTACCTTTCTTCTTCTCCTTCTGTCTGTAAATCTTAAATGGACACACACGCACACACACACACACACGCGCGCACGCGCACACACACACACACACACACACACACACACACACACACACACACACACACACACAAAGGCTTGTCCTGTCTTTGGGCTTAAACAGGGATTGTCACGGAGTCATGCAAGTTTTCAACTCAAGAACGTCAAGCTAGCACGTCAGATTAAGGCAAGGCTGGCTGGCTGCACTAGATAGCGCATACACAGACGCAAACGCACACGCGGGACTTTTCGCACATGCGCATATACTGTATATCCACATGCACCGTCTCAATGACACATGCACTTGCTAAAACCCAGACTAAGTGACACATCAGACAAGAGTGGATGGCAGTGAGGAAGAGAAGGGAGAAATTGAGGCAAACATCTGGGAGAAAATGTTAGCAGAAAAAAAAATGTGAAAGGCGAAGCAATTAAGAGAAAAATGAAACACAACCGGGGCCACAATCACTCTAATTAAATAAAAGAGCAAACCAATTCTACTCCTGCAGAAAGACTGTATGGGCAATTATGTTGTCAAGCCGTGTTTATGGGAGATGAATTGTAATGATGAAAGTATTGAGCGGTTGCATTAAAGAAAAATTGTTTACAATGTTTGCTGTATGAACGCACACAATGTTCTTGACTATAATCGTGAAATGTTATGTCTTTTTATCATAAACCCATTACAAGTTTCAACAAAAAATAGACTGTAATCAACAGTAACATCGTTCTTTTTTCTCTTGTTATGTTTCTATTATGTAAAAATCAATATGCTGTAAGACTCAAAGTTTGAAATCATTCTAAAAACAATCAACATCTGTTCCCCCTACTTAAAAAAGAAAATACAAAATTCAATATATCTCTACACGTGCAAGGATGCGGAAACACTGATCAGTGTGTGAAAAATGTTGGCAACTTGATATTAGCTCAATATTATGATAAATGAAGTTTGATGACAGTGTGAAGACAACCGGTACTTTTAATCAGGTGAAGGTCAATTGTGTTCTTTTTTCTCCTTATCTGTAACTCTTTTGGCTCTATTCACAATGTGGCTCATAGAAAACACTGCTCACTCAAAATGATTTCTAAATCTCTCAAATCTCAGTTTGAAGGATTATTTTATTTTTGGTGATGTCGTGGGTCTGTGACCTCGTATGAGTCTGCTTGCGAGTGCACAAATAATAATTGCCGCCGCAAATCTAAACCTATCATTGATTGGTTGTTTTTGGATTGAAAATGTTTTTTTCACAGATCATACTTATTAAGTACTTCTTACAATTCATAATGACTGTTTAAACAACTCCTCTTTATTTGCCATAACTCTGTGGCATAAAACCAGCTCAGCTACAATATGTATGGTAGAATACTGTAAAAACACTGTCAATCCAAATGAGACTGAGTAAATACTAAAATTTTTTTAAAAAGATCAAGAAGGGAAATGGATCCTCTGCATTTTTTTCTCAGAACATGGCCACGTTGGAGGGACTCACTCTATTCAAGAGGAGATTGCATGCATGAAAATGGACTGCACACAATGTGGAGACTGCACACCAGTATGACATCATCAAGGGCTCAGGGTAAGCTAATGTTGGCTGAGTAGGCACCATGTATTTGAAAAGGGGCATACGGTACATCTTACTGAAGATGCTATGAGCTATGTTAGCTTTTGTTGATACTGACTGTGTAGAATGGATGAGGAAAAAATAGCTGAGTTGTTGCACCCACAAAAATTTGCAGAATTGATTTCAACAAGTGATTGACTGATTGCAACTATGCAAATAACGCTACAATATATGAGTGGGCCTGGCTCTTTTGCACAGATTCCTGTTAAATGCAGTATTTGACTGCTGCTTGCACCACCCACTGACTTAATGTCTGAATATTGAAAAGCTGACAGCAATCTGGTCATTAATATTAATACCTTGCATGCAAGTAGAATAACATTAGTCATCATGGCTTCGTCGCTTTCATTGCAGAGCTGATGTGACTTGATGAACAGTGAAAAAATACTCATTGTAATATTTTCAAATATTATGGTAATTACAATTTTGCTTTTATCGCAAGTTTTGAGTTGTGAGTCACCGTGTGTACACCTTGCTTTGCAGACATATGCGTATTTGAATAATTCAAGTTGCGGGTGCACTGAGTCGCATTTAAAATGGACTCGACGTTTTCAGTGGAGCACTTGATTGCTGACCTCTTCAACCTTCTACATTGAAGTCTGGATAAATCCTCCTTCACTGCTCTGCCAAGCTGAAACGTCCAGAATCATTAATAATGTCAACCATCATTTATGTCAACTCGAGTATTTCCAGACAATGCAAAATGGAAGTCACTTCGTCTGACTGAAACTTGTTGCGTTTTGGGGGGGGGAGTTCAGTTTTCTTTTCTTTTTTTGCAAGCTAATTGCTCTTGCCTCTTCTTCTCTGTCTCCCCTGTTCAGTCACTTTCACCAAGTGGAGAGAAATACAGTTTAACAAGTGAAACACTGTCATCATGAAGTGTGCAGACAAGAGCCGCCAGTGCAAGTGGAGTGGAAAGTGGAGTAGAGTAGATCCTCTCGGCCTCAGCTGGCAGTCCTGTCTGGACATTCAACCTCCTCGCACACTTTTACACGTATGCATGCCTTTAATACACACAGTTATATAAAAGACTTACTTCAAACGCCGTGCGAAGCCCTCTAGGAAGAGATACAGATGCCTGCGCTCCCGCACCACCAGACTCAGGGACAGCTTCGTGCTCCAAGCTGTCCGGATCCTGAATTCCCTCCCCCCTCCACCCTCTGCTACATGACGTCCTGTTCTTTTGCGCTATGATCTTGCTGTCTGCTATTAGCGCGCTTGCTCCATTTTGCTGCTCTTATTTGTCTATTTATTTATTTATTGTTTATTATTTGGGTTATTTGCTTATTATTTATTTGTTGCTCTTGTCTGTTCGTTTTTACTCTTTGTGCTGTTTGATGTGCGTGTTGTGTACTGTCTAGTCACCGTGGGACGGTGGGAAACGTAATTTCGATCTCTTTGTGTGCCTGGCATGTGAAGAAATTGACAATAAAGCGGACTTTGACTTTGAAAAAAAAAAAGGTTAAAATCTCTAAAGTGCAGTCACAGATGTTTGCTTCTATTTATTATTTACTGTAAATAATAATAATAATAATAATAATAATTATTATTATTATTATTATTATTATAATTTCAAGGAACTGGTTTCATGTGTTTTATTCAAGCTTTAGAACAAGTTATTTAGCTTGCCTTGATTTCACTTCCCACTACACACAGTTACTTTCATTTATTTTTTTTACAGTTCTGTAACATTCAATATAGTTTGATTGTTATCTTTGCTTACTCAGTAACTTTGGCAGCAAAAGTCATGGATAGACATCTCCGGTTGCTGACTGGATGGAATTGGATTTGTTGCACAAGCAGGCAGAAAGTAACCAAAGCACCACTGGTATGGTTCCCATACAGACTGGGGACTGACGTCAGCAAAAGCCACCACTTTTTCAACTACTTTTTCAATAGTATACTATTGGACCCAAATAGGAGTGTGAGTGTGCGTGCGTGTGTGTGTTTGTGTGTGTGTGTGTGTGTGTGTGTGTCCTTGTGAGTCATTGCTACTGAGAGAAAGTGACATTTGTTTGAGCAGTAAATGACCTGTGCCACACAGGGAAAGTACAACTGGTGACTACGCTAACACAAACAGACACAAAATGAATTTCATGGTAAATTCTTGGATCTGTCGCAAAGGAAAGCACCTCCGTAATTATTCATGGATTAGAACTAATACTGTATATCAAGTAGAAAATACAATGAATGTGACAGTAGGTATTTTTAAATAATCTTACAAAATAGCACAACTATTGTTAGTTTAGCAGTTGTGACTGGCATGCAGCTTATGTGCTGATATCTTAAAAAAACATAAATTCCCTCTAGTACAAAATGTCACACGCACCTAATTTGCCACCATTCCAAAGACGAGAAGAATTATTCAGCATGTTTGTTAAATCCTCTTGCGGATGCTCAGACAGTCGCATCACAAAGCAATATTAATATCTGGTTCCCTGGTCGGAGGAATATTGTCTTGCTGAATATTTCTAGCCTTTTCAAATCAGCTGGTGGCCAATGCGCAAATCAGTGAGGACGTAATGTGCAATCAGTAGAACGCTTGCATGTTTCTAATTTGGGGAGACGTTCTCGCCAGCTGAGATTGCTGAGATCCGAGAACAGATTTGTGCTAAAACCATAAGGGGAGGCCCCTGAGGGACGCAAGTAGCCATGATAGTGCACATTGACAAGATTATACAATGCAGAAGGAAATAGTGAGCTAATTAAAGCTTATAAAAGGATTATGTGGCATATTTTGCACAAATATTCATGGTGAGAATGACTTTTGCACTATTGTGTGTGTCCAACAAATTTGAATTGCAACGGGGACGAAATCAGGCAAGAGAGTGCAGGACATACTTATGCATGCATGCATGTCTTTGCTCAGTGCTACCTGGAGAATGTGTGATGGTGTATTTTGATCAGCTGGTGAGGTGAGCACGCAGTCAGCAATGTTAATGCATCCGTATGGGGATGACCCTCAGGCAGGAGGAAGAGGAAAAAAGCATTAGGGAGGCCGAGCAAGACAGAAGGCTGAGGAAACTGGAGAGAACAGGCTGTGTTCAGAGCAACAGGAATGCAGTCTTTTTAAAATACCAACTTGGCCTTTCTTCAATGTTATGAACTAATGATAACTTTAAGAGCATTTGACTTTAATGGATCAATATAAATGAACTAAACAGGTTGAACTGGGAATTTTTGAATGCCAATATGAAATCTCTTAAGACTACTTTAGGGTAAGGGTAAGCGTCATTCTGTCAGAAGAGACATCCACTCCAACGTACCAAACCCATTATTGTAAATCTGTATAACGCTATTAGAGTTTGACACTTTATTTGTTTTAGTTGACATCTGCTGCTGCTGGAGATGTGTGAGCAAGAGATTAAGTGCACCCATCTTAAATTCCGTTTCCTAATATTTTCTGTAAAAATAAAAAGGATGCTTTGAAATGAAGGCCAATCAGTGAGTTGGAACTGACCTCTTCTTAGGTAAGCTGTTCTTTGGAATTGGTGAAATGTAACAAGAAATGTAATGCCAGAGGGATTTCTTGTTATCTGTAAAGCACATGCCCACATCCCTTTGATTGATTTGTACAGTGAGTGCTACAAGTAAAGGCTTGTCCTCAACTCAACTCCAAACAAGGTGGTAAAAATGACTCATCCTCAAAGAAATGTAATATATAGCACATATTTAATTCATTAAATGTCGCCGTTGGGCACGCTGTCAGAATAGGAAAACTAGCTATTGCCATAATATGTTAGGATGTCAGAATGTGTCATTTCTTGAATGTCAAGTTTAAATTAACAGGAACTGTTAGCAGAACTTTTCAAATTGTGTATTTCCTCAATTTTACCTGCTGCACAGGTAAGGGCAGGCCATGAGTGACAAGGGGAAAAAAAGTTTTAATACAGGTAATCAGAAATAATATTCAAAAACTGTTGGGTTAGACTCTAACTTCAAATTGTGCTATTGAGTGACAACACACGTAAAAAAATAAACATTGCTGACATTAAGACTGCTTTCGCAGTCGCTCCTCGATAGTCGTGAATGGCTTTCCATTTGCCTTTGTATTAACTTTTTTCGTTTTCCTCCTGGTTCGCAGTGTAGAAAAAAAAAACAATCCATATAAGACGCCACAACAAACTACTTTTATATTATTTATATTATTTTTGGGTTTCTTTTAGATTGGGATGTGGAAGGCAGCCACACAACTGTGATTTGATGCAATTTGTTGACATTCTGTTCAGATTAATGAAATACAAAAGAAGATGCATTTCTCAACATTCATATCAAACACTGAAAATAGCGGTAGGTACACAATATGTAGAAAATTTGTATTTATTTAATATTTGAGTAGTAAACCATCACGGTCATTTGAAAGGATTCACAACCACTTGTTTTCTTGCTTCCATATTGCACAAAATCTACATAGTAACGATTACAGCAAAATATGTGTCAATAAGACCAAATGACCTTATCTACCTGGCATATGTAGTGATCCTCAAAAGATTGAAGAGACCCATTTGAAGACTGTGACTGGTTGACCCGTAAAATGAAACCTCAAATGGCTCAAATGACTGATTGGCAACACATAAAAATAATTGAACAATACATCATGATTCTACGCTTTTCACAACCCGTATCCTTTAACTGTGTATAAGCATAAAATGGCTGCAGTATGAAATATATCTTAATCAGTGAATCTTTCAGGTATAGCGCAGAGGCGGCTACATCTCATCTAAGTAGACCTCATTAGTGTCCACCAACTCATGAACTCACCTTTACTCCTACTTCCATACCATGCATGCACTTCCTGAGCTGACTCATGATTTTGCAAAAAAAATAAAATAAAATAAATGATAATAACAGCTGCATGGCCTGACAGCATGAGGACTGTGAGGTAATAAAGTAGGCCCGTTATCTTCAGCCCATTAAGAGTTCCTTGTGAAAATAAACTACTCTGAGATGGAAAACGGGCAACGCGATGAAGAGCGAGTGCTCGGGGAGGATAGCAAGTTACGACTGCTTCGATAATGAATGTAAAAGACAGCGAGAAAGCTGCAGGTTGACAGCAGTTGACGGCCTTTGCTTCATATCACGCGCCTCTCTCATTATCTGATATTTATTGGATAATGAGTACAATTAAGCCTTTTTTTCATGGTTGTATTAGGCCTAACCCATAACCCAGACAGCATGTGACATCTGTTTGTTGCAGATGTACGGCCTGATAGTGTAAGAGAGCTTTCACGGGGAACTCTTTTTGTATTAGTTTTTTTGTTTTGTTATTTCCAACATCTAATAGGCACAGCGGGTGCTAAGGGGGCACAGTGTTAGCTTGCGGCTACATCAGCAGAAGGCTAGTAAGATGAAATAAAATGGCTGCTCTTGTCGCCCTCAAGTCCAGAAACAAGTTTTATGATTTGGATTCTACATCACAATGTGTTTGAAAGAGAACAGCTAGGATTTGAAGTAGCATTGAAAAACCTTGGGTGGAAATGGTCAGAAGATGATTCACTGATGTGAAGAACTGCCATAGCATAGCGCTAAAAAAGAAATCGGTTACTTAACTCTAAGTTGTCACATTACCAGTCTGTCCATTCCGTGAGCTGTGTCGGACAGTACCTTTGCTTTGTCATTATTTTCTTTGCTCAATTTTTTGAAAGGGTACAGTATAAAAGTCAGAACCAAAGTGGGGTCTTTTTTAAGGCGCAGGGGAGTATGAGACTTTTTGTAACTTTCGTGACTTTTCCGTATGTCCCCTTCTGTGCTATTTGAACTTGTTAAAGCTCAAATATGTAATTTTTTTTTCCCAGCCATTAATATTACTTTAATTTAGAATCAAGCACTTGGGTCCTGGACGTGAAATGCAATGCAATTATGCATGTTCTTTCGTGAAAACATCCACCGCTTCTCTCAGGTGAGAGAATCATCTCTAAAATGTCAGCCCCATTTGAAGCTAAATATATATTTAATTTTTGTAGAATCCAAAAGGTTATTTGATGTTTTTTTTCTCTCTTTTACTGAACTCACATTATTCATGCATTACTGCAAGATGTTTATGCATTCTGAACCGTGCATATATGTTTTCTACACAAAATACTTTTCACATGTAAATCCAATGATTAAAATGTGGCAAATAGTCAGAGCATGCCATGTCACATTTTCAGACCATGATTATTATCTGTCTTCATTTGCCCTGCTGACAATGTTCTTTTGTTTTTATGTGTTCTTTTTGTCTTGCTGCATAACCTTTACCTCGACTCTCTCTATCTCTGTTTCTACTTGTGGCGGTTAGTTGTGTGTGTCTGTGTAAGTGTGTAGCTTGTCTACAAGTGTATGTCTCAGTGTGCATGACAGTGAGTCCACCTCAGGGAGAGGTATCTGCGTGAGTGTGTGAGTGCATGGGGGGGGGGGGGGGGTCTATATTTAGGCACTTCTCAAACGGAATGCATCTTGGGAAAAAGTACAAGTTCAACCAAGTGAGAATGATTCTTAAAAAAAAAAAAAAAAGCATTTTCCCCCCTTTTTCATTCCTAAAAGTCCCAGGTGAATTATTCTCTCATTAGTAGTTTTCTTCTTGGTCGCCTCTGTGTTCTGTCAAGGAATGGGTATTTGGAGAAATACTGTTAATAGTTTACACCTAATTATTGATGTTTTTTTAAATGTATAATATAACAAAGTGGGTTTTTCTTCCACCGGGCAGCACAGTGGATCATTTGGTTAATTTGTCTGACTTGCAGTCATAGGTTCTGGGTCTTAAGCTCTACTCAATGTTTACATATTGGGGGCCTGCATTGTTTTTTTTTTGCCCAGTAACAGTTTCTTTCAACAAACACACTGGTGCCTTGAGACACAAGTTTAATTCATGAAGTGGCCGTGCTTGTGACTCAAAACGCTCGTATCTTGGATCATTTTTGCCCTTGGAATGGAGTGAAAAAGCCATTTATCGCTTCTATTCTCTCCCCAAAACAAAAGTTTAATTTGGGTTTTAACAAGAAAAATAGCACACCTTAATATTATAATTTAGTAAAACATACAGCAATGACAATCAAATAGAAAGAAATTAAATGTCTGCGTTGTTTGCTTCAGTTCAATGGATATTGCGCTTCTCCTTCTGTTAACTGTTTTGTAATATACTGATACATATCAGTATCTATTTTTAAATACGAGAAATATTTGGCTGTAGCTGGAAAAATTGTTAAAACACCTGATCGTGTTTATTGTGTTTGGTATTCTGCCCCTGCCTTCTACTTTTCTCTGCAAGCCCTCTTCTTGTCTTTCTCTCTCAGCCAGAAAAGTGTTTGGTATTCTCGGATTGTCTGCCCCTCACTCCTTTCCTCGGCACTCTGCTCTGCTGCTCAGCGCCCTCTTTGCCCTTTTTATTTTTTTACTCCTCTTCTCCCAAACACCTTTCTTCCTATGCATCATGATGCATTATGTTCGTTCTCACTGCTTCTCCCCCGTCCGTCTTCCTCGTCTTACCTCCCAACCTGGTTTTTGGCACCCTCAATTTCCATTTAAAGAAAACATTCAGCAGCATTCAGCCCTGCTAATGTGTTGTAGCCTGCATCCTTCCAGTGACTGGTTGTTATTCTATGGTGCAAGTCACACATGGCTATCTCATATACATGTGCATGTGCCTTATTATGCATCGCCTGCATTTAATTTTCTGCTTCATCTGCTCCAAGCGAAGCATTCACTTGATACTATACAAAGTCATAATCATATGAAAACATACATGTACCCTCTTGCTCAGTGGAGAGCATTACACGCAGATGAACTTTAATGCAGAAATGCATGATCGGTATTACTCACGATGCAAAGGAAATGAAAGCGCTCAGTGTGGTGTCGTTTTGTTGTTAAATAGTGAAAGTAATATGATCAATGAATGAGTTTTTATTTTTTTCAAATGTGATTTCGCATTTTGGGTAAAATCTCATTTTGCAAAATATATAAAAACAAATAAACAAGTGGCCAAATGTTTAATGATCAAATAATTATTTTAGGAACAATGTAATAGGCACATTTGATTAAGCTTTCACCCTGAACAAGACCTGACACAAGGGGATAACCTCAATTTGAAATTTGCCAAGGGAGTCCATGATGATGCCCATGATGTCAGATTGAAAATAGATACTTTTTGTGAAAATAAGACTCTTGTTAAGATGTAAGACAGAGCCAGTTAGTGAGTGAGAGCCAAAAGAAAAACAACAAAGCAGGCACAGGGAAGAAGAAAAGAACACAGCTTAAATGGTGGAAAGCAAACTTTGCTTCACTGAGATGTCCACACTGATTTGATAAACTTTACTTATCAGACAGAGAAACATTAGGAATAAAATGGTCACAGAGATATGAAGACGCTTATCAGTGCCCTCCAATTCCCATGGAGGCTATTTGTAGCCGAGTCAAACAAATGGACAGAATAATAACTAGGGAACGATCTCTAAAAAATACATTTGCTCATTCGACTGTAAATGCAGGGATCAGCAAGTGGTGGCCATTTCATAAATAAATAAATAAATAACTCAAATTATATTGTTTTTTGTTTTAAACATACTCCAAAAACTCTTCAAAACACTGGTCAACATTCATTAGATTTTTTTCACGAAAGAGGTAAAGGGAGGGGATCCCCAAAACGGGCAAAAATCCCAAATACGAAAAATATTCAAAGAAAGAAAAAAAATGCCTGCGGATATGCAAATCCTCAGGTGCCACATTGCAAATATGCGACTGTTTTTTTTTTCCATAAGAAAATGATAAAATCACCATTCACCCTTAGATGGCAGACATCTCTTGTACTCACAGTGGTTCTTATGTGGATTTGGAATGAATTACAGGACAATGATATTAAAATTTCAAGTGATTTTTGGGGGCAAAAAAATGTACAAAGGGAGTTGTTACATTCAATGTAGGTTCCTTGTTTGGTTATTTGATGTTACTTTTTACCCACTAAATGAAATATGCCTCTTCCCAATTTGAACAATGTCCTTTGAACTAACGTATAAGCCATCCAGCGTGGGGGTCCGCGTGACTTTGAAATTACTATTTCCGGATGAATATAGCACAGGGAAATCAATATTAAGACAGCATCTGTAGCTTGACATAATCCCCTTCATGCATCATCAACTTAAGTGTTTAACGACAAGTACGGCATTCCACTCATCTGAGTGGGGGACTTAAGGTTCAGTGCTCCTTTTAAAGTAGGGCCAGCGGCATCACAAGGCAAAATCGAGACCTGCCTGGGGTTTTGAATCAATGAACCAACCTTGAACCCAATTGCCAGACCATGAATGAGGCATTATCTGTTTCCTGAATGAACAGTTATATCTCACTTAGAATTCCTCAACAGCTATAAGAAATTGATGTCATCTGACTTTAATATAATCAATGGCTGTGTGATTGTTGCCTTTCTATGAATGTCACACAAACAACAGAATAAATTAATTACAGTTAATAAGCTTCCCTATGTTCAACACAAGATGTGGAGCTCCCGTTTGATATTCAGCACCATGCTATAAATAAATCATGTGGTACCGCTACGCTTTGTGAGAATCTTAGAAGGGTAATTGGACCAATTAATGTTTTACACTGAATGAATTTGATTTCCTTCTCAGAAGAGTTGATAGCTTAAGGTACACTTGGAGGAGGTGCTCTGGAAATGGAAAAATCTTTGGCGAGTGGAAAAAACGTGTCAATAAATTCAATAAGTCATGCATTATACTGTACAAGTAAGATTCTATGTATGTATTTATTTGTATATAGTAGCTGCTTGTTGACAACAGTGAATGAGTTTGGAAATAAAGACGGCCTATCATCAGAGATGTCAGCCTATCCTCATCATCTGTTATGAAATATATCATGATTGATGTAAAAGACCACCTGTCATACGCACACCTGTCGAATGGGTCACTTCATATAAAGCAGAGCACCTAAATGCACTAACTGGGTCCACTGGTGTGTTATTGTGCTGGATTAAATGCAGAAGTTACAGTACATGTAGGATGCATGTAAATGACAAGAAAACAGTCCCGACACAAAGTATAAATGGGTTAATGATATCAACTTTGGAAATAAACTTTTCCTCTCTTCCATAAAAACAGTACTTGCGTGAGAGTGAGACAAACAGACAGTGAGAAAGAGGGTAAGAGAGATAGACTCAAAATGGCAGTCACCTTTGGCCTCACACAGTCACACACATACCATGTGCATACACCCAAACACACGCACTTAAACACACACAGTTGGACGGTTGACATTGCAGCTTTGATCGATGAAACAGACAACTGCTGGCGCCAGATACAACACTTATGTGACACGCCCACCATCCCGGCACCCCAGCTCCCTGTGCAGGGCATCCCACAGTGTCGCAGTCGATACGGTTTAGTGCCACAACTATCCACCGGCACAGCCAGATATAGACACACACACAGTTCGACAAATATGCGGCGTGATCTGATCATCAAAGTTGTCAAATCCCTTTGTACTTTTCCCCCCTCAGCTTTAACGAGCTGTTTGCGCCAAGAAACGCCCCCTGCTGACTCCGCTGGCTTGCAAAATACTTTTAGACTTAGTGTCCAGCATACTTACATATACACAGCAAAAGCAACAACCGAGTTGGGTGTGTTTATTTAACCATCTACACTGGATTTATGGTTCAACTGACACTTTTTTTTTTCTGCCAGCCATTCAGATATGCATCACAATAGCATAAGGCAGGTGTTATTTTTAGCGAGTATACGGACTATTTTTTAGATAAAGCCACTAGTGGTAATGCCATCAGTGGTCTTCATGTTAGCAACACTCTTATTTGCTGCACAGAAGAAGGATTAGAGGGATTTGCCCTGATAATGATTTGGGAGTCTCAACTCGAAATAGCACACTGCTGGAGCTTGGACTCAAAATGTCAACACACTAAAAATTGGGAAAAAATAGGCACACCGGAGACTTGGTTTTTTTTTTTGTGAATGTTCATTAGATAGTGCTGTAATACAGTAGTGCCGCAAGTTTCATTTGTCACCTGACCACATACAAGATTCAAAACAATAGTCTTGGGAGCGGCATGCCTCATTGGTAGAGGGGTCATCTACCAACCCAGAGCTGTTATGGATTATTGATAGCCTTTGAATTAAAACATTTATACCTCTTCCCCTGACAAAGAGATTTCTCGAAACATGAAAATGGCCAACGGACAATACACCCTGGACCAGTCAATCATCGGGCACATGGATAGCCAAGCAACCATTCATTTATTCATTTATGCTATCAATGAATGGGAACCTATGGCTAGCACGGCTCTGGAAAACAAAAGAAAAAGATGATGATTAAAAAAAAGAACAAAAATGCAATCGCAAGAACCAAGACAGTCTCGAGAGAGGCAAACTGGGCATAACTTATCTGGACAAACAGAACATAAAAATGGAATTAAGAAAACACTGCGATTATAGAGATAATAGCACCAACAGGAACACTCATTGCCATCTCCACATAATGTGAGATCGTATTTAGTTTGCAGCGTCCCAGTTGCAGCAGGTACAGTAATCCTTTCCACTTGATGTAATCTGGTAGGTGCTGCTATTTTGGTTTACAATGTTCAAATGAGCTCAGATCGATTCTTTAAAGACACTCCAAAGGGAATTCAACGCTTTGTTTTTAACACATAACCACAAACCTTGAGCTGGACATTTCAAATGGCTCTACCTTGTTGGACTGTGTGCCTTAGATTTTCACTCACATTTGAATGGGACTGCATTCTCATCCACTTATATGCATCAAAACACCGATCATATGATGTTTACAGGCAACCACTTCAAAGCGTTAATATCGTATTTGTACAGATGACCACTTGCATCACTGCGTGCACTCCCTCTGGTATTCCCTCAACAAGCTAATCAAGAACAACTCCAAATGAATTTATTTTCCCTCACACAGATGGAGACTGTGCTGCTGCTGACAAATCTACAAGCTTAATAATTCTCCTGCCTAATGAAGGTTGTCGCCATTGCAAATCGTTGAAAGCTTGACATAGAAAAGTAGCATTTAACTGCACCGGTACTTGAAGAATGTTTGGAAGGAGTCAAGGCAATAATTGCGTCACCTTTAGAATTTGTGCGTAAGAATGTCAATTTTGGGATCATTTGCCTCTTTTTAGGTCTAAGTCACTAAAGTGTCTGCAACAATTGGATTTGCACAAGAGGCAAAAAAAAAAGCATCACCGTTTTAGTTTTTTAGTAGATATCGGATACATTTTTTTTAGGGGGGGATTGACAGTGCTGTCATTATAAATAGAAAGCTCATGTTAAGGTCAAACCACCTTTGGCAGGCTCAGAAGAGGAGAACAGTCAGCAACTGAAATGTCACAAGAAGAACACGCAAGTGACAGTCAAAGTAGAGTATTAGGAATTCAAGTCATGACCAAATATTTTGCCACTAAATCAAATTATGAACTTGAATCACTTTGAATCCGCTTTTAATGTAAACTGGACTGGTTTTAAATTGCTTGATCAATTTTATAAAGTGAGCAATATTTAGATTATAAATTAATTTTAGTTTCTCCTTAACCAACCAAACACAAGAAATGTGTGCAATGAAAGAAACAAAGAATGATTGATATTGACAAAAATCACAGTTAGGTGATCTTTGGGATTCATAACAACAATGTGACTTCGGCAATAGCAGAGAGCATGTTTAAATATTAAAATATTAATAATTGATGCTGCCAGGAACGGCAAACTGAAGACTATACCTTGAATAAAATAACATTGTAGCATGTGACACTATTACCAAATATCTTCTTTTAGAAAACCAAAATCAGGCACTTTTCAAAAAAAATAACATCCCATGCATTGTCCATAGGCTGCCAAAACAGACATTAAAGTTGTGAAAACTTTGAACATTAATTGCTGCACTTTGAGACTGGCTAAGATGAAAGTCTAAAAAAATAAAGGCATCACCAATAAAACAACTTGGCTGGAGGCTTCAGAAAAAAAAACTACAAAGCTCGTCTTGTGTGTGACAAACATGTCGAAGGACCCAAATTCCAAGAAAGAAGAAACAGCAAGAAACTACGATCCTTCTGCATTGAGAAATAGTGACTGCAAGAGTTGCCGATTGCTGGCGCAAAGCTGTACATCAAGACGGCCACATTTGGAAGCTGTTCCGAGTGGGTGTTTATGAGGCCAGACTCCGGAAACAAAGTGAATACTGTAACGAGTAATTGGGGGAAAATAAAAACACACCCTAGACACAGTACACAGTTTCCATAGTTTTTTTAGTTTTATAAGTATTTGTTAACATGTATTCATTGAGCATCAGCATTTTTTTTTGTCCTGGGATGTGTACAAGTGGAACAAGTGTCTCTGACGTGTTTTTCTTCCATCCTCTCTTTGTTTCCCCTCTGTAGAATTTTCAAAGCGAATCCTAAGTAATCTTCATCAGTCATTCATGTTTGTATGCACCATATGGATGTTTGTGAAATATGTTGCAGCATATCTGTGTGTGCATGTGTTTAATGACCAAAGCCCCTTTAATGGGCTTCCAAGTCGTGGTGCAATCATGTCCCTCAATAGGAGGGAAAAAATGAGCAACAAATTGAAGGAATCAAATAAAATCTACATGTGGCTTCAAGAAAGATAAAGAGAATGTCGATGAGATGGAAAATAAAATTAAAAGAATAAAATAGATAATAAAGAGCTTTTTGTCTTTACGACAGTGATGACCCCATGAAGAATTGTACCTCCTACAAAATTATTGACAAATTGTACTCCCTTTAATAATCTTGACTAATTCAAGCAGCTTTGTTCGAATGTAAAATGAGAAAATCTCCTTCATGGAGACGCTCAATTAAATCACATTTGCCCATTCAAACAGCCAGGCCAATTAGACATTATTTGAATGATATATTAATATCATTCCTCGTGTAGTTGAACACAGGAAATGTGCTTAACATAACAAGGAAAATAATACAATAGTAAGCTGTGACTCAGCATATTGGACAAATGGTTAGCACATCTGCCTTGCAGTTCTAATATTTGCTCTGGCCCTTCACTTTGTATGTTCTCACGATAGCAGATCTGTGTGGGAATTTCCACTTTTGTTGGCTTCAATGTAGTGTGAACGGTTGTTTGTCTGGCAACCAGTTCAGGGTGTACCTTGCCTTTCTCCCTAAGGTCAGCGCGAACAGGCTTAAAAGAGGACAAGCGGGATAGAAAATGTGATAATATGTGTGACCCATTTAAAACTATTTTGGTCCATTTGGAATTCTGCAGAAATTTGTCCTGTGTGAAAACAACTTTTAAATTACCAGCAGCACAAATAAAGGTTGCAAGTTCCACAATATTTCCTCAGTGTGGGACGGTCCTGGAGCTGCCTTTGCACTTTTACATTGCAGCATTTAACAAATGCTCGGGGGAAGTTCTGGCACTGGTTCTTGTTGCTAAAGGACAATTTGAAATTCATTTGAAACCAGGCGATGTTTTACTAAATGTATCAAAACAGTTGAAAAACACATAATGCAACATATATGAAGTTACAAATACACCTTATGAGCATTATCTTATTACTTTCATTTAGTTTTAATCATCTGAGTGTTTTATTTGAAAAGAAATGATGAGCTAAGGGAGAAGATTGTGTGCGACACAAATCCCCATCGGATCTTTACACCATTACATCAGGATACAAAATTGCTGTTACTATTAGGTTTGATATTGATGATGTTGATGGTTATGATGATGATGAGAGCATTTCGCCCTTCTGATCTATAAATATTAAGTATTCTCCCTCATGTCTGATTACAGACAGATACAATCCCCTCTGTGCGTCTTCATACTCCCCTCTTGTTCCTAGTGATCTCACTTCTCATTTTAAATGTCTCCATTCACACCTCTCTCCTGCTGCTCTCCTCTGGCTTTGGGGCCAAATTAATTGATGATTATCTTGTCTTTGCTGGGCTGGTTTGCAAACCTGGCTTTTTATCAGTGAAAGATTGCTTTCCATTACTTACAGCTTTATTTAGAGCACTCATCCTTAAACTGTAGCCCCCCCCCCCCACCTGCAGACTATGCACCTCTTCGAGACTTCATCTATTAGCGCTGTGTGAACACTGCTAATTCAGTTTGATCTCCTTCCATAAAATCATAGTCTTGTTTAACTTTCGTCGAAACTAGAAAGGCCCTCAGTTGAGGCATAAATGGTGGAATATCAATGCAAAAGAAAAAATCCTGGAAAAGAAGTTTAAAATTAATCTATTATTCACGGTGTTAAATTTATAAAGTTACTTTGTTTCATGTACTCAAGTAACTTTTAATTCATTTGCTTGCGTGATCTATTTTGGTTTGTAACATATCGTGTCACATGACTACTGTTGATGTTTAAGCACACAGCACCCGCACGGTCCCACTCGGATACAAAGATTTCAAGTCATCAATGTAAAATATGACTGAAATCTAATCTTACCTTGGAGATGGACTCCAGATTTAGGAATATCTAATATGGCATGCTCATCAGTGTCGACAGTCATACTGCATACTATATGGTCATTGAAGGTGTTTTTGATATTTGGAGCTCATTATTAGGAATGGACTTATGCTCTACAAACATGTATCTATGTCTGTGTGCATGCATTTGTAAGTGTCTCCAAAAGGGCAGACCCAGGCTTTGCGTGCCAACAGGCACAACCAATATCAAACAGCGTTGCTGCTTGCATAGAGAAGGGGGTCAACGCACAACAAGCACCGGCACTAACCGATGCGCACCTTAGTGCACGAGTAAACGACAAGATAGCCTTACATTTGCACTGTGTAAACACTCACGCCAACTCCAACTGATACTGGGCAGACCAAGACAGCAGCAGCGATAGGTGAGTCGCCTACACACCATCATTAACACGGGCAGCTTTTCTCATAAATCACAACCAAGGCTTACTTGAATCCACCCCCCAGGAAAAATATAGCCCAGTCAACACGAGATGTTGCCCATTGATTTGTCTATTTCAAGGACTGACAAACGCGATAGCTAATGTATGTCTTGTTCTTTCTTTTAATCCAAAAAGAAAAAATGCAGGAGGATTGCAAAATGACATTTTTTATATAAATACAGTACATACATAAGCATACCCTGCCATACTGGCTCATTATCATTGTCCTTCCATATCATGTCATGTTTACTGCTTGTTGTGTTTCTACCTCATATTATGACAGTTCCCAGTTCACAAATAGATAAGAACTTCAAGGTAACATTATTGCTTTCATCTACTGTTGTTATAGTATTATTGGTCTCCATTGTTTTTGCTCTGTTGTGTTTTCTCTTTGTCATTCTCCTCTTGAACCGCGTTCTGTCTGACTGCATAACCAATAAACAACCACAGAAATAAAATGCTTATTGGGAATTTAGCCTCGGCTTCATTATCCCCATAAAAAGTATTTGTATTTCCTGTATGGTATTATTATATTGTGCATTTGTACTTATTGTTGTGGCCATGTTTACTATGGTATCAACTATAGTTGACACTTGGTTGCCATTTACAATAATCAGAAAAAAAATTGCAATCCAGTTGGAGTCATTTCAACACACGTGAAACGTGATCTTACCTTCGTAGACAGCTTTGAAGCCCTGTGCACTGACGGCGAAATCGGTGGTAAACCACAAGGCCAATATAGATCCGGTGCTGACGATAGGAGAAGGCAGCATGAACCCCGACAACCTAAGAAACACAGAGTAAAATGTAAAAAAAAATAAAAAATAGTTTCAACACAGCAGGGTTACGCCAGAAAACAATTTGCAATTTATGAGCTAGTTGAAAGTAGGACATTGAGATTCTCTAGAAATGTGGGAAACACTGGCAGAATTGATAGAAATATTGCTTATTGACATTTAATGCTATGTTGATTAGTGTGAGAAATAAACAATATTGTCAGTGTCTTCACGTAAATTAATATAATTAATTAATAACATTATTACATGTTGTTTGAGCATGTTTTTATTTTCCAAGTGAGCAGCAGACTATTAGCTCTTCTCATTAACCAGCGCCCAAGATGTAGCTCTCAGCTCCAAAACGTATGGTGACCCTTGGTTTAAACTATTAGGCTTTGTCTGTTCAGCAACTGTGCTTAAAACCCACAGACTGGTTAAGTATGCCGTGACCTTTTGTCGTCTGTTCACCAACTTTTAGGCTTAGTCTTCCTGTTGTTTCCTTTGAAAAACCAAATACTAAAATCTATTACCCACCCCTAAGATTCACAGAATTAAACAGTAATTAAATAGTTTTACATTTAACATTGAGTGCACTATTTAATGATGCTACAAATTCAATCTCTGATACAAAAATATGAGTTTTAGTCTGTAATGGAATCTGTAATGGCCTTTTTAAGATTAATTAAGAGGTGACGACTGAATGATTGCGGGAGCAGAATGGGAATGATGCAGAGATAAGAAACAACAAAACTGAGAGGGCTGACTAAAACTAACTGCCTGGCTAATAAAATAAAATGACTGTATAGTCAATGAAAAATGTTTTATTATAGTAATCTAAACTCAAACGGTCATACAATTTTTGTGTCATGTTTCCATTGAGTCACACCATTCAAATGTAATAGCAAGGTTAGCTATCAAAACCAAATCAGATGAATGTCCATAGGAACCCCATTGAAATTGGAGTGAAATGCCCTTGTCGGCATTTTTCTAATCACCAGATAAATTATTGCATACTGTCTGCATTCACTTGCCACTGTATTGAGCACACTTCCTTTGCAGAGCAGTGCAAAATTGCTGTCATAAGAAAACAAATATTTCTCAGTTGTTGACGAATATTATATCTATCCGGTCATATGACATTGACGTACAGCAACGTACAGTTTCCCTATTAACATATTCTCTGCTTTTATAAAAAATACATTGCTCGTAGATAGCGGTGCATACGCACGCACCTGCAAATCTGACAAACGGTAACCAAATATGGAGCACTTCAAGTATTGATTGGCAATGAATTGCAATCATTGCTACTATTCCACTGAGTAGTAACTGCATGACTGATATTCAAGTCACAATTGACTGACATTGGTTTCCCTTTTAAAGATGAGGAGCGCAACCATTTTAAAAAAAAAAGGGGGGGGGGGGGTGGAATAAGCCTGCTAATTAGAAATGTATTATAAAGCTGCGGTTGAAGTGATTCTGACTGAATAGTCCAAAATGGCCATGTGAACCTAAATAAACCTTCAAGAATACATTTGATCTTCCACGCAAGCAGATTGATTTATGCTTGTGTTAAAGTCACTCAGCAAAACACTGACAACATTGCATTGCATTAAAATTAATTTACTGTAAGTGTTGAAAAGATTATAATGAGTATAAAAAAAAATTCCCCCCCAAATATATGAATCAAGCAAATGAATTACTGACAAGCCATATAGAAAATGGATGAATAGATTTATTTTTTTACATGCTTTAAAAGAGACTCTAGCACACGCACATGCACACAATAAAGCCTCTCTCCAAAGCAGTGTATATTATCGCAAGCCAAAAAGTTTTCACGATCTCACAAGGTCTACACAAGTTCTTATTCAGAAGCTTCATGGCTGACTTTGACAAAGAGTAGTGTTTCTCCTTGAACCTAATCTACATTAAAATGGACGCTTTGTAACAAAAGGTGAAAGGTGACAACTGAGCCGGCTGAGAGCGTAAAGCATCAACTCAGCCAATATGTCTATTTGTATACAAAGTATGAGTAAGGCTTTTTTCATTGACGAGGAAGAAGCGGAAATGTTTAATGTTTCTTCATTTTAAAAAATGACAAAGTGCAATAGAAATACAGTTATTGCATGTATGTTTCAATGAAAGAGAACTTTTTGCTGTAAGATAAAAAAAAAAAATCTCAAATATGAAAAATGTAAAGATAAGAAAAACACCATTACACATATAATTTAAATAATACGCAATGGAAGAAAATCTGTGACAATACTGACATCAGACACTGTGAATTGATTTGGTCTAAAAAGAGTTGGTCAAGGGTGACAAAGACAACCAATGAAAAAGAACAGACTGGGGACAATAAGAACAATCGATGTCATCAATCCAAAAGTAACATAAAGGTCTAGGAAAAAAAAAAAGAACAGTGGAAAAAAAGAATGATTTGGCCTCAAAGCAAGGACAAAAGGGACAGAAAGTAAGTAATGGAGCTTGTGGGAAAGCAACAAACAAAAAGACAAATGGAAAGAGTTAAGAGAGGAAACTGGGGGGGAAATGCGCAAAGGACAGGACCAAGGGGAGTGAAGTATGTGATGGGACTGGCCAGACACAAAGTCTTGAGTCATTTTCTTCAAGGGGATATTTTTATTTTTTTTGCTGTCAGCGTTCCTAAAACGGAACCATTTCTTGATCAATTCATGCAATACTTTAAAGCTTTAATAAGTAATGAAGGGAAATGTCAAGCAATTGTGTCGTTCCTTAAAGCCGTGCTTTGTCTGGTCCCTCACCTAAAACCTGTTTGCTATGGCTGAGCCTGCCAAGGGCATAAAGCGACAAACAACTTTGGATCCTTGGGACGCACAAAGCCCTCCACCACGATTAAGCGAGGGGCAGAAGAAATCACGTGTGATGTTTTGCACAAAGACAGGCACAATGTAACATTACATCTGGATTTAACGAGAACGAGAGTTTACTCTGCGGGATTCATCATTCATCTAAATTAAACTAATTAACACAATTATTTGAAACGCTGTCAACCTAGTGAAAGTTGATTGCACTATTCAAGTAGATCTTTTGTATGCTTTCCAAAGTTATTGTAAGCTTTTATTTAAATACTAAATTATTGCCACTTAATGCTTAATTACTGTTAAAGAGTCATGCCTTCAGAGAACAGGAGAAATACTCCCCTACCATTTAGACATGAGCTGTTTTTAACATTACACTAAATACAAGATAAAAAGGCACACAAAGAACAAGAATATAACATCACAGGAATTTATGTAATTCCACATTTCTGGTGTTTATATGGATTAAACGGGACTGGGCTTTCTTCAATTGGTACATGATGAATACTTTTGAAGTGGAGACTAATATTCTGTGAGCTTTTATTTCTTTTCACGATCGAAAGAAAAAAAAATTAAGATTGCTTGTTTTCTATTGGATAAAAAACATGAGAAAATTGCCATCCAACGTAGATATGTATTTAATGCAGATGAAAGAACAAGTCCCCTGCTTTGGGATAAATCAGAGCAATGAAATGTGTCTTGAGTGTTGGCCAAAACACACACATGCACACACGCACACAAACAACTGTCACTCAGGTAATGAGCAGTAATCACCTGTACGGTACAGATGGGCCATCTTGGCCTTGTCATTTCTCTCTGCCTCACCTTCTTAGTTTGTTGCACTGCACAGTTCCTCATAATCAGGACAAACCATTGATCCTATACTGCTATGTGACATCTATTGAAAAGTAAGTGGGCTTGCTTTAAAATATGGGACAGATGATATCGTCGGTCAGCTGTCCAGTCAGTCATCCAGTTCATGCGATGAGACAGGCACTTCGTGAGAGCAAGCTTTACAGTCAGATGACCAATCACTCAGCTTGCTTGTGTGCTTTTTGTTGCGGCTTCCATCTGTCTTGACTGCCTATCTGAATCTTTTCGTCCATCCCCAACTCTGCCTACTGGTCCATAACATTGATGAATTCTCTAACGTTACTTTTACACATGTAAATAAATGTGGCTATGTTATTAATTTTTGAAGACTATTGTTGAAAATGTGAAAGACTCAGAACTGTAGTACTCAAATGTTACGTTTAACTGTTTTTATCGTTTCCGTTTTCCTTTTTTAGGGCTGTGGTTAAAATGGTGCCTCGTGACACACTTTAGAAACCAGCATGAGTCGCATCTGCTGTTATTTGGCGCAACTGTGACATGCAAGTAGCTCGCTAGCTAGCTATAACTATATAACTTTGGATAGTCTGCAGGCATGGCCACTTTAGAGCGCCTTGTCGTTGGCCATGAGTGCACGCATGTCACAGAGAAGAGACAGAGGAGCAAGGGGGAGTCTGATGTGACAGCCAACTTCAGGACAGAGGCTTCACAGTGGCATCGGTGCTTTAGAGCACCTCATTGTTGCGGGCGTGGAAAAGTACTGCAATGACCCGACGGGATAAATTGCAGTCAGGCTCTGAGCTGATATATTTTCTGGCCTCAAAGATTTATCTGGGGGCAGAAGAAAGATGCTAGACATTTTTTCCCTATAGTAAAGGTATGTGACTTCTTCCAAATACGTGAAAACAGTTTGGGGATGGCCCCATCTGGATTTCAGATATAGGAAAGAAAGTTTAGCACAGAAATTTTAGCACAGTCTAATTATGTATCTCCCAGAATTTAAATACCAGAGACTCGTATATTAAAAAAAAAAACATTGCGGAAAAGGCTGTTTAAGCAGTCTGCGGTTTTCTGGTGAACAAATTGACAGTTGAGTAGTGTGTGATTCAAAATAGACTTTCCCATTTTGGAATCAATGGTGCTTTAACAGTTGAGCGAGAATAAGTGAGTCGTGGAGTTCCAACACCTTGGCACACACACACACACAAACACAGATACACACACAGAAAGTGCAGCACCAACATGGCCACTGGCAAGCCGTCACCTTTCCACACGATCATCGATTGCAAGTGCATTCAGAGAACCACTGAGAAAAAAAGTGCAGTCCATGTGACAAATGCGCTTGTAGAAAGGTAACATGATAACGCAAACATACTATATTTAACATTATTGTATGTTATTCCTATAACTGCTATACATTAAACCTCTTAATGCCAGAAAATAAAATTTGGTGAGTTGTAATCAATAAAAACTCAAAAAAGGCACTGAACAAATAGTTGCAATTGGTGCTTTCTTGCCAAGAGCACTTGCAGAGTAGATATATGACCCTCGGGTGAATGTGTTTGTTTTAACGTGTCATTCTGAAAATATGGTCCATTTGTAAGGTCTGTCTGGAGCAACTAGCTGTTTTATCAGTGACACCACACAAAGTGAATGGATGGACAGAATGTTCTTGTTGGAGACAACTGACTTAGATAGATATAATGGGGAGGAAAAAGATTAAGAAAATAAAAGGCAGTCTGTAGATAGTGAAAAAAAAAACATTGAAGAACTATATAACCAATATAAGCCAATTAAGAAGTGAACTAGATGAAATTGGTGATGAAGAAGTTCAACTGGCGGAGATTCACGGACAAACTTTTAATCTGGATACAGGGTGTTATAAATCCTTGGCAAAGCTACTGTTCATTTTGGGATATTTTAAGACCAGCTGGGCAAGACACACATAAATGAGTGTCTGCGGCAGTGAATAAACACAGTGCAATCCTCCTTTTTATCATTACTGAACACCAAACTTATGTTACTAGGACAAGGGAGGTAAATGATTGTTTGGGCTTGGTTTCATTTGTGTGCCAATAACTGAGGTTGCAAAATGGTTAGCACTACTTTGCCGCAACCAGCAGGGGCGCTGTTGATTTAGAAAAGAATCAACAGAAATTGAGTAACTTTTAAACTACGGCACAACTGCCCCAAGGAACATTATACTTGCCAATAAAGAAATAATTTGATAAAGAATCAAATTGTAGGTCATTTTTAATGGATGATTTTTTTTTCAGATGCAGACTACACATGAGACTTTTGAACGTAGACTACATCTTTGCAACTCTTGTTGGTTAGGCTAGCTCGAAGCCAACCTCAATTTGAATTTTATAACAAAGGTATTTGAAATGTTCTAACGTGTTATTCCAAGAAAAATTATACCTATATTGCCTCGGGTGATTATGTAAGTGAGATAGATAACAGAGGGAGTGGGAAAAGTACACAAGATCACAGATCAGCATTGTAGCTCCGCTTCAAGGTTGGAAGGAGTTAAGTGCTGTACACTCTTGATGTTTATGAAAGGAGGTTTAGAACTGTGCCATTCCCTAGTGTCCTTAACAAACACAGCAGCGCATACCACTTATATTCAAAGACTGACTCTAACGAACAGAGTTTAGTGTCAAGAGCTTGTTCAGCAGGTGTTAAATGTTTAATATGGTTGAGCTCATGTCTGACTTGCTGCTGTTCCCATGCAAATTCCCCAAAGTTCGATGCCAATAAATAAAATGAAGGTCTACAAAACAGATTATAGTTTCAATTAAATTCGTTCGTTGGTTGAGTGCTTCATGTTTGGAATTCACTTTGAATGTATGTCCGTGTCTTAATTCACACCTCAACAATGAGGAATAACGATGCTGCTTCCTGACACAGAATTATATCAATTATTGTATTTTATGATTGTAACAACTGTTTTTAAATGCCTTCCAAACAATTTCTTTAACACTTCCACAAAACTATTTATATTTTTTCTGTTTAGCTTTGTCTAGGTTCAGCCTCACTTGACATATTTAAATCATGTTCAGTGACTGATGCAGGGTGTTAAATAAGAATTAAACCTCTGTGGGGATGTTTTGCTCAGCCAATAATTCAGGTGAAACTTTACTGGCTGTTCTATCGTATAATGACTTGAAAATTATATGTAAGGACAATAAATTAATTAAACATGTCAAATATATTTAGTTTCATTCAAAAACTCAAAACAAAAATCAAACATAAAAAGTGTGTTCCAAATATAGACTGTGGCTTGTGCTTGTTTTTCTCAGACACTATTTTTAAGGTATATTTATTGAGAACAAAGCCCAAGTTTGCTTTGATGTTTCTTGTCAAAAGACAAATCTTGAGTAATCTGGAAGGATTTGTGCTCTTTCGTAAGATCTAAATCAAAGATCCATATATTCAACGTCATCTCTAACAGACGAGGTTGCATCACACATTTTAGGAGGAAACGTGTGTGTCGTGACAGAATCTCACACATACAGACACACCCTATCAATCAATCAAGTATGTGAAGGTAAAGTTTAAGTCATTTTTTTTCATACTTTGTAGATATAGAAACACATTTCTTCACAAACATTGAACCTTCATTTCACTTCTGTCCATGATCCTAGTTATTCGCTCTATCTGAGCGAAAGAAACATCCATCAAAGTGCTGATAGATAAACAACCTTCACACAAGTATGCACACAACTATAATTGCCCAAGACATTGTTAAATGCGTCAAACCTTGACCGAGAAATAAAATCTACAGGGACCCAACCCGATGCAGCTGTCAAACTGGAAAGCTTCGATTGTAATCAAAGAAAGCTACAATGTTAACCATGTCAGACTCACCTATCCGCACTGCAAAAATATCTTTTTTTTTCCCCTCTCTATGCTGCTTTGCGGTCCTCCAGGCACAAACTTGGCAGAAACTGCAAAGAGCTACAAATCTATCCGAGGCAAGGCAGCTGTGCAATGTTCTGTTTTTCATTACATTTAAATGAATCGCATCAATGTGTACCCACGACCCAAAGTGATCTAGTTAATTAATTCGGTACAAATTAATAAGGCCTACATTTCAAAATCCTGCATAACTGGATAATCACTTGGCAAAAGTCAACACGCATGCGATGATGCTGCACGTGTGGATGAATGCCGGGAATGTAAACAGAAGTTGTCTCCCGATTGCCCTGTGCAAAAAAAGTAGGCAAAACTTCTAAGCCAAACTATAAGACAAGCTATAAAAGTTGGTCTTGTAAAGGCACATACTGTGTTGAATTTATTTGATATCAAAGCCTTTAAAAGGACAACAATGCTCAATTGTGATTGACACTCTCCATTCATAACTTAATTGTAGTATCATTGCAACTTTTTCCCTGATAATATGGTGTCCTTATTGTCCTTAACTTTGCTCTTTAAGAAACTTCATACTCAGTTACCATTGTTTACGTGGTTGTCATCACCGATTCATGTGTACAATTTACACTCTACTGTGTTAAATTAGTGTAAGTGTGTGTGCGTGCGCGTGCGTGCGTGTGTGTGTGTGATTCTGTGTCAGACCACAATGAGAAGCATATAATCCGGTGCTATGGGCAATATCAACAGAGGAACGACTGCGCTAAAGTAGGGCATGCTTCCCTTCCACATACACAAGAGCACACACACACACACACACACATACACACAGTCACAGCATCACCAGTCCACCGTGGGGGGAAAGGCATTATTTGACAAACCATTCAAATGAATTCTCTTTGCTTCTGAGAGAGCGCCATAGAAGGCGTGCTTTAGATGCAGGAAATGAGCATCAGGAGCGAGAACCCCTTCCCCTCTATGTTCTGTCCTCTACCCTCCTCTTCCCCCTCACATCAGCCTGTCCCCTGTGTCAGGTGCAGCTTAGAATCCCCTGACATGTGTCCTCTTCATGCAGGTAACTCTCTATTGGTGTGTGAGCTTGCGCTGTATGCGTGTAAGTGACTATGCGCCGCTACATCCGTGCGGATTTGTGACAAGGTGTGAACATTAAAAGCCTTTAAAGTCGGATGCATACCCCTAAAGGCTGTGAGGCAAGGGCACCTTTACAAACTCTGGAAACACATATATGCGTGCGTCTATGCACCTAACCATATTCACACATGTCTACATGTCACAAACATGACAAAAGCAAATGTTGGCACCTTTGCTTCAATTTGAATGTACAGAGGTTGTCATATATTTGTGTGTGTGTGTACATATATATATATATATATATATATCCCCTTATATACTTGATATACTTCATATATATATATATATATATATATATATATATATATATATATATATATATATATATATATTTATGAAGAGAGAGAGCGAGAGAGAGAGAGAGAGAGAGAGAGAGAGAGAGAGAGAGAGAGAGAGAGAGAGAGAGAGAGAGAGAGAGAGAGAGAGAGAGAGAGAGAGAGAGAGAGAGAGAGAGAGAGAGAGAGAGAGAGAGAGAGAGAGAGAGAGAGTGAGAGAGAGATAGACGTCTTGACAGGTTATGGGAGGAAGTTGCGCCATTTATTCTTTTGTCCCAAGCGATGCAGACTACAGACAAAGTCAGCTGCTGTGGCCGAGTGGTTAAGAACAGTGGAATTCCATTTTATGGGCACGCCTGTGGTGTCCATTAGCAAGGTATCAATATTGTAAAACAAAAAAAAACAAAAAAAACACTTC
This sequence comes from Syngnathus leptorhynchus, assembly GCF_054491065.1. NCBI lineage: Eukaryota > Metazoa > Chordata > Actinopteri > Syngnathiformes > Syngnathidae > Syngnathus > Syngnathus leptorhynchus. The sequence goes on from NC_141197.1 coordinate 13,651,442, forward strand.
AACTGTGGCTGGCAATGGGAACTGTTGCATTAAAATTATATATCATTTCATCTGGATTTTCAGTCATCAAGCTATGATTTATCTTTTTTTTCGGAGGTATGAAATTTCCTTGATGGAGGGATCATTTGTCATTTAGGCTGCAGCAGCACCACCAGTAAGACTGCACATCCCAAGTACCCGATTTGAATGTTATTACTCCGTTAAATGGCCGCAGTGTAGTTATTCACACCGTTAGAGTGGTTTAGATGGGGAATCCAATAAGCTTCAAGGTTGCAGGTACTACAATTAAAATGCCTTCAGTTTCATGAAAAGGTTCATTTTGTACTTACTAAATGAGCAAATGCACTCAATCTGCAGGATTCCAATTATACTAACACCATCCCTCCCCTGTCTGTCTCTGTATTGTTTTTCATTTGGCATTGTGACAATACAAATCTACATGCTCAGTCAGCAGTTGAGAGTTTATTTATGAGCTAATTCATGTTGGTAACAACCGCAATTAAGTCTGTTTTATATATCCTAAAAATGTCCAGGAGGATTATTGACTGACAAATTACATAATTGTGCAAGAGTTAATATACATAAAGATAGAGGATACAGATGGTGTCTTGATAGTCTGAAATAAACATTAAACTGAAAGGAATTTTAGTGGCAGGAATCCCAGCAACTGATGATGTACGTCCAACATCATTTAAACGCAAGTATATAGTTAAAGATTTAAAAGGGTAGTAGACAATAAAATTCAGGACTAGAAGTGACGATCATTCAGTGAATCGAAGCCATTTCTATTGACAATAGTCAAGTCCAAACTGTTTGTCATAATAACTTTGGCCTTAGATGAACATAAATACAAAAATTAAAGAAAAACTAATACATTTTCAGGGCATGAAAAACATTTTAGTTGTTGCTTTGAATGATCTTATTAACAAGCTTGGGCTTTCTAACTTTCTCCATCACTACATTGGACTTTATCTTCGTTCCATCAGCCATTTTTCAATTTCTCTTGCGCTCATCTGTATTGACTTTTTTGATGTCTGTCTCACCATCTCTCTATCTCCTGCTCTCTTTCCACACACACATACACAAAACACCACACATAAAACCACTTCACTTCAAGTCATTTGTTAAACATTGTTCAAATGTTAATCAGCACTTACCAAATCATTGTTTCTCAGTTCAACCCCCGGATTATTCCATGCTGTGTTTCTCTTGACCTTTGTGTCGACTCTTTCCTGGTGTTCACCCACTGTTTGTTTGAGTACACGTCGCAGCCTCCCCTTTAGGATTAAAACGCTCATAAAAGGTAGCTAGGTCTTCTTGGCAGCCATTCCATTTTCTAGTGACTTTGTAATAAATTGTTTGAAATCTCAGCAAACAGATTCAGCTGTTGTAATATGGACTATTTTTCATATTTATGTCGTGTTATTTTTTCTTTTTAAGAAAGCATTAAGTTCTTCGAAATGCACTTTGGATATTTTTAAAAATGTTCTATGCCCCCCCACCCCCCCACCCCCACACAAGTGGTTACCTTGGAAGGGGCATCAACTAAATTATTTTTCAAAAATTCAAACAAAAACTCAATTTTTACCATCATCGCTTGCAGTGAAATCATTTACCTACTCCCGAGAAAGAACTACACAAACTGAAATGACCTCTTTTGTTCGAATTGTGATGTGTTTTTGATCAACATTTAATGACATTTCTTGATCAATAAAACTTTCTGGCGAGCGAGAGAGAGAGAGAGAGAGAGAGAGAGAGAGAAAGAGAGAGAGCGAGAGAGAGAGAGAGAGAGAGCGAGAGAGAGAGAGAGAGAGAAAGAGAGAGAGAGAGAGAGAAAGAGAGAGAGAGAGAGAGAGAGCGCACAAGAAGAAAAACTTGTTCTTCAGGACATTGCTTTACTCTCAAGCGTGTGTTCCAATTCAAAGATTGCACATAAGAATCTGATATATTGCCCAGTGGAGTGGGACTAGAGTTTCTTGGATGCGAGGTGTGCAGCAGTGGCTCTCCAGTGAAGTGATTGTATTAACACTAAAGTGGCAGCTGTAAAGGTCTGATGGCCCGGGCCAGTAACCCTGCCAGGAGAAGGCTCAAGATGCCATCTCCTCCGCCTGCCAACATCCAATCTCCATTTGCTTTTAGTAGTAAATACCTTTACAGGATCACCTCAATCTTCCCGGCTTTATGTTTTCAAGCTAACACACAACCTCTACACTTAAAACACATTCCGTTTTTATCTCTCCTTTCCTCCTCCTTCTCCATATCAGCAGCCTCATATTTGCTGGCATGTGACTATAAAATAAACTTTTGCGTACAGAGGTGACGTTTTTTGCAATGTAGCGGTTTTTGATTAAAACTAATGGAAAATTTGCGTTTTTGAAGCTCCTTCCTAAGATATTCAATGTAGGTGTGTTTCGTGTGACAGATCAGCCTGACCGCTCTGTTGAATTTGTCAGTCATTTATAATCATTGATGATGTGGCAAACGAGTGTGCCATGAGAGATCATCAGAGAGGTGTTGCAGCTGATTATCTAATTTCATCTCATTTGTCTGAAAAATGTGATTTATTGATTGTAAATGTATCTTGGTTGTTATCTATGCCAACAATGTAAGTCACAACAATAAAATCTGGAAGCTACAATGAACCGATGTATTCACCAGTTGCCATTCATATAATAGAATAAGTCATTTATAGAGCTACAATGCACACGTCATTGGGGAAGTACTGAGACAATCAAATGTGCATCTGTTTAAGGACAACTCATAAAATAACCTCTAAAAAAACAACCTCAACACCTACTCGCACACAAGTCAAGCAATGAATAGAATGTTCCATTTTTTCACAATACAAACAACCTACACATCCAAATTTGACATTTCAATACACCCACCATACTGTAAGCCAGTTGCCTACCATTCATACAATTTGCATATTAAATGTTTTTTTTTTCTGCAGGGAAAAAAAAGAAAAAAAAAACAGGCTATCTGAGTTTGTTGGAAAACATGCTCATGAGTTTGCACACTTTTTGGGTGGTGGTGAGGAAATAACATAGCAGAATGACAAATGGGAGAGAATTGGCTGGTGCAAATATAACACCCTGCACTCATCTTTATGGATTCACTGACAAGCCATTATTGATAATAGCCCCCGTCTACAAACTCAAAAAAAAATGTTATGCTGCATCATTATTAATGTTGTCAAGAAAATAATGGTTTCCAGTGACTGAAATGTAATGCAATACTTATTCAAAAACCAACTTCAAGAAAATCCTGTCATGGCTAAAAACATCTGAACAACTCCTAAGATGTCATTTTCGTTCACCAGGCAGCTGAGTAGTGGTTTCTAAGTGGACATTATAAAAAGAAATGTTATTTACCAGTGCAAGTAACAGTAATGAAGAGAGCTTCTTTTGATTTCTGCATGTTCAATAAACTGTTTCCTCCAATAAATTATTTTTCAAAAGACGGTCTTTGGAAGTGTTTTCTCACTTTTTTCTCCACCTTGATGTAGCTGAAACAAACATATCTGAACTTTCAGGGTGTGATTTCATATTCACACCAAGCAAACACCCAAAGGAAGGAGGTGGGAGGTGGAGGTCGGATAAATCCCGGCTCAGATGTTCTAAAAATGATAGGCAGCCATTCTGTCAGCCTGTTAGTCAGCCAGTCAAGCAGTGCGGAGAAGAGAGCCAGGGCTTTATGATGTACACAGTTTTGAAATGCAAAGCAGAAATCAATTGCTATGCCTAGCGGATTGAATTAAATAAGGATGATTTCAGGTTGCACTCTCGATTTGACTGTGCCTTATAAACTACTCCCGTGGCACGATGTTTAAATTAAAAAAAAAAAGTGTATAATGTCATCACCGATTTATCTGTGAACCTTTCTGTGTGCAGTTTGTATTGGTGTTCTGCACATTGAATGCAACAAAATGAACTGCCAGGCTGTGTGATGTCGAAAAGACCTCATTTCATGCGGCATCAAAGGTGTAACTCATGTGTAGTATCCGGTTTCCTCTTCCTTTCCCCTTGTCCTTGTCTTTTTTTTTTTTGTAGCTCATAGCTACACTCTTTTTGTAAAGAGAGAACCAAATAAGTGGACCTACATTCCCGAGCAGAAAGATGTCTAAGTACATTCTCTTGACTGAGCGCATCTTTGAGGAAGAACCGTATAGTCTTGTTGGCCTGACAGAGTGTAAGTAAATTCAATGTTAGACGAGTAAGTAAAATTTAGGGTGACTTGATCTAATTTGATTTTAACAAACTAAAATGCTTGTCCATTTGTCATATTTATAAATAAAAGTGTTTTGTGTGTACAAGGGTGTGTGCAGTGTGGAATGAGCAATTTAAGGGATGAAAATAAGGATTATGTGTGTCAAAAAGACAAACTTGAGACAACTTAAGTAAATCTCAGCTGAACAGCCTTAGTTTTTCTATAAACGAAGTGTCAAAATGGTGTCTCGGCTGCTTTTCACCTTTGCTTCTCCAACTCTGCTTTCTCCCATTACATCTCTCCTCGGTGCTGTCTCTTAGCATTAACAGGTGTTTAGTGCAGTAGGAGGCCCGCTGACCTAAATATACTCATCAGTCCTACCGCAGACTCCTGCTGAATCACTTCCAAGACAGCCCCCAGTGACCCTCTCTGTCACTTTCATTCAGTGTAACGTCAGACTTTTTAGGCGTTAGAAGGTCCACTTGAAAAATTAATAAGCAAGTACATTATACGCTGAATCCTAAACAACTCTTCAGTCAAGGGGGAAAAAAAAAAAATCATTCTTAAATTACATTCTGGCAACTGACGCTAGTACACATGGATGATTTACCTAACAACAAGTAAATTGGGTGTTTCACAAGAGTTATAATCCAATTCACTTTTAGAGCAGATTAAATTTACTGACTGCTGCCAGTATTTGCCTTGGAGGAAGCTTGGAAGCAGGACATATCACACCTGGAGTTTGCAAGATGGACCTAAAAGCATGCCAGCTTGAAAAAGTCAGAAAAACCTCTTCTTGGGAAACAATTGTCATATGCTACAATTTACTCTGTTTAGAAATTGTGATCAATCGTTTTCTTTTTGTACGTGATAAACATTAATTTTGGTCCTGAAATATCGGCCCCTAAATACTGACAAGAATGGTTCAGTCAATCTTTAGAAGGGCCTCAATAAGAGTCACTGCCATCGCCATTGTGTGTCATCAGGCTAGTGTATTTCTCTAAAGTCAGGTTAGATCAATTCACAAGCAAATGATGACGGTGATTTCAGCCTCCTTGCTAGTATTGTCCTATTTTTACGGACATTCAAAACAATAAATGCCTGCACACATTGATTTTTGCATGGTCAACAGCTTCCTGACACTTTGCGGCATACTTGTCATCGACGCTATGGCACATGACATTTAGTTAAGAAAGTTACTCATGCGAGTAGACATCGACTTAAGCTTGCTTGCTAACACCCGTCCAGAATATGTACACATGCACGCGCATGCACGTGCACACACACACACACACACACACACACACACACAAACACACACAAAACCCGCGTCCCTATGAGTGTTTAATATTTAAAATAATGGGTTTAGATTTGGGTGCTTATGAAAGATAAGATCATGAAAATAATAATACATACAGTACATCTATACAAAATGTCTATTGGGGAGCGTTCATGTCTTTTCCCCCCCATCTTGTTCAACTCCTAACATCATGTTGAAATTGCGAACTTTGCGATGAGCTGGTGACAAGTGGAAGCAGCTTAGAGAATTATCAAGAACACAATACGATACAGGCAGACGGACAGAACTACCAACCACAGAGAGACTTAGTTCGACTAGCTTTAGCACCCTCCTTGTGTATTTGTGCGTGCTTGCATGTGTGTGTTTAAGTCTTTCGTTGGCCCCGGGTCTCTTTGTTGGCGCGCCTCTGTGCCTCCCTCCTTACTTCAACCCCTCAACTCGACCGCCCTACCTTCGTCCCTCCCCATGCTCCCTCTCTTCGTGTCGCTCTTTGCTTCCCTTGCGGTAGTCTTGGATTAGTTCCATTGCCTGGTTATCTAGTGTTGGCCTATTTTTCACAAGACAGCATTGCTTTTACACTGCACTAACACGAAAGAAGTGATGGAGTGGTGAAAGTTTGACTGTGCAAACATACTTCTGAAGTTGTGATCTCTTTGACAAGTTAGTTTGGGATTGTAATCAGAAATGCAGAATGAAGCCATTTTTGCTCACATGTGCACGCTACCTCTGTCTAAACTTTGCTATGCTCTGTCTTCCCCAAACAAAGACACTCCCAGAGGTCCCCCCCAAAAAAAGAAGGCAGCAAGAAAAATCAACATTTTTTTTTTTTTTATGGAACCAAACTACTGAAGCCCCTCCAAGCATACTGCTGTCATATGAAGGCATCCACACAGCAATATATAACTCGAGTGTGTCCACACAACATTATCGATCACAGAAGTTGGTGATCCGACATTTTTTTCTCTCCATAAGTCAGTGTAGCAGTATAACATGATTATCTAGCACACGACAAGGTCATCAAATCATTACCAATATCCTAAAACATTTTACTAGCACAGCTCATACATGCATTCTTTAGCAATAAACTACATTTTAAAAAGAGCTGAGGAAAATTTGGGTACCCACTTAAAGATGCCCTTTCAATAATTCACGGTGTGTAAGCATGAGCGAAGGTGGCAGTAAAAAGTGTCTACGGTCAGCTGGATTTCACTCAAATGCATTTGATTTTAGTGGCGACAAGCTACAGAGTAGCAATTGAAGAGTAACTTTTAAACATCTTCCTCAGCATATTCTTAAGTGTTGCTACCTATCCTTACACGTCATGTTCCAATAAATCAAAGTTTTACATCAACTCTTCATTTCTCAATCCAGAAGTAAAAAAGTGTGTTAGGAATTCAATGGTACAGTCCCGATAGTCCTTTTTAAGTTCAGCAAGCACAAGGTGGATCTTGGCTATTCTGTTTCACAAATAAATAGGAAATAAAGATGTGTGCACTGTTGCCATCTTTCATCAGCGTGAGTAGGATGGAGGAGATTTACTACTGCTGATGCACAGCTGGGGCCGCCGAGGAGAAGCCTCAGATGTCAGGTCAGCCCGTCTTTCCTACGAGATTGCAAAATTTCCCCACATAAGGTCTGAGGGCAGTTGCACGGCTGTCTGCAAGAGAAAGATAGAGCCGAGCTCCTCTCTGAGAACAAAGGAAGGAATTCGAGCTCCTATTGCTTTCCTCCGAATGACCACAAGCAATGGGCTCATGTCAGTGTTTCGACAAAGCAGGTTTGAAGTTGCACAACAGAGAACCACTATCCCCACCCCACCCCCCCACACACACACACAGCCAGAAAACATATGTAGCTAGAAACAATCATACAAAAATTTGTGATTTTAAGGCTTGACGTCCGGATTGCTAAAGTTAATTTGAATCAACTTGCTTGCCCACGGTAACTTGGGACTTTGCTTGTGACTCCCACTTAAGTACCTTACATCCATCTTGACATGTAAAATTAATCATTATGGTTAATTATAATAATTATTATCATGATTAGAATGAAATTACTGGTTTCAGTGAGTCGAGGAAAAAAAAAAGTGGAGTCAAAGAGCATCAGCTGTGAGGGATTTGAAAATTGCTCCGAAGGGCCAAGCACAAGTGAGCTGCTGGTACACTTCACTCTCTTGTTGTCTCGACACAGCTGGACTTCACTGGAGGCTGTTGGCACAGCTGTCAACTCACCTTGTGTGGGGACTGCAAGTGGGGTAACGATTGTGCCAACAAGCTTCATGACACACACGTACACACGCACGCACACATTTGTGATTTTTTTTTTTTAGTTCTTATATTTCATGACTATCATAGTTTTAAATCATAGTCATATGCAACTTGTAGTACTTATGTCTAAATTCAAGATGATAATAATAAAAGTTCATTCAATTAATTCATCTCTACAATGATTCAGGGGGACTTGTTCCATGCTGTTGTCATATGTATAAATGAAACACAATATGTGTCATAAAGGTCCCTTGGCACCTGATTAAATTAACCACCCACGACACAACTTAGACCTGCTTTAAGCAAATCAAAAATTTTGTCAACTTGCACGGGCACAAAAATGAAAATGCACACATTTTTATCTCAAAACAATCTACTTGTCAAGTAGAAGTGGATGAGGAAGCTCTGTTTTCCAGAAAGCCCAGTATGGTCTTTTTTTCCCACCCTCACAGATAAATATAGATGACACTGTTTCACTGACTCATGATGAAGTTTATTTTTTTAACATAAACCCAAGTTTTAACTGTATGTAGTAAAAAGGTCTCCTTATTTGATTAGAGGGTCTAAAGAGTATTGCTAGAATATCCTGGTGAGCAAGCGAAGCATAGCTACACTATCATCATCATTTGAATTATTAGCCAGCCGATATACTCTCTGTGTGGATAAATATGTGTATTTTCTAGAAGCTCAGTAAAGTCAGCAGTCCTTTTTTCCTCCTCTGGGCAAACCACTAAATAGGTATTCTTCTCACTCAGAGACATAATAAAGCTGCTGGATATAACGTTTTAACAAAAAAATAACACTGTTATCCAAAACTGCACCGGCAAGCTCAAACACAGCAGTGTGCGCCTTCCCAGCTCATCCCTCCTACACACAAACTCTGTGATGAATAAAGCTCCCAACAGCAAGCCAACTCTGTGGACGCTGTTGTAACGACCCTTACTGCACTGCAACAAATCAACCAAATACCGACGCTGCCGGTTCAGCAATGCCTTTTAACTTGGTTGGCATTCTGGCCTGATCATCTTAATGATGACAACATTGGTGTATCGAGTTTATCTTGCATACAGAAAAAGTCCAATTTAAAGCTTACAAAGTACAAGAATTTGACTTACAAAGCAAATCACTTTGACCCATTTCCATTCTTTCAAGGTAAATATCTAGGTATATCAAAACTGTTTATGGCCTGATTTCATTTTGTCACAAAATTTTGAGATTTGAAAAATCATGTTGTGTACCAGACATAGAGGTACTGGTTGTTTTTCAAGAAAATATGCTTGAGAGTATTTTTACATTATCTGGCTACATGTTGCGCCACCATTTGTGTTCAAATGTGTTTGTGATCATCTATGGTATTTTAATTTGTTAGTTAGCATCAACAAACGTGACAATGTATTAATTAGCATTTCACAGGGGGGTGTTCAGCAAAGTCCATATCAGAACCTTTATCACAAATGTTTGATTACAAGTCAGTCAGAAAAAGGATAATTGATAGCACACATCTTGAAAAGCTTTCAACTCAGATCAATTATGTACAGTATCAAGACAACAGTGTGTGCACATATTGAAACTGAAAAGCAATTCAATATTTTAACTAACACCATTAATAATAATAATTTGAACCAATCAAATCATTACACATTGATTGCTAATCTTGTATGTATGTAAACTTTGTCCGTCTCCATTCAGCTTCAGAAGGAGATTGTGTGTAACAGAAAATGTGTCTTATCGCGTGAGTTCACATCTGAGTGACAGCATCAACAGAAAAGATCACCACAAAAATAATCAAATATTCTAACCTCATTTTTAAGTTCCCAGGCGAAGGTTGTCCATCATACACAGACACCATATCAAAGTCTTCCTCGAGTGCAAGCGTGACGAAGGTGAGCTGGATCCTGTTTCGCTCCCCTGTTATTATCAGCCATGTACAGTTGGCATAGTTGGGATAGCCGTGGGGGAAACCAGGCGATTCTATCGTTCCGTTCAGGCCTTGGATTATACCACCGCATGATTCGGCTAAAGGGGAAAAAAAAAGAACACACAAAATCAGGACATTTTTAGCTTTTGGTATTCAAATGGGATTTCAATTGTTTCACAGATCACACAGATACAGTCAAAGCCACATTCTTCAAAGATTTTAGGACATCAGGAAAAAAATGTGCTCTTCAAGTTTCTTCTATCTTCTTATTACCTTGTGTTGAGTTTAATTCATTCCACTCACCCAAATAATTTCACCTGATAAAAACCTAAGGTAATGCCAATTAAGTAGAACAAAGAATAACATATTTTACCCTTTTTTACTTCAATTAATTGGACATTGTGTTACTCCTTTTGGTATAAACGCCTTGGCTACCAGGCAGTAGTAGAATGCAGATCGTCACAATTGCTGTGTAAGACAATATTATTGCTGTTCTTCCCAGAGAATTAAAAAATATATATGCTTCGAGTATTGTTATATTAACTGTCTTCATGTGCTGCTCCAACATTTGTGTTCAAATGTCTGTTGCTTACACTGGGCCACCATACAGTGTGAGTAGTACATGAAATTTAAGATAAGCAAACATTCTTGGAAAAACTAGTAAATCTCCATCATTCATCATTGTACGTAAAATCCATAAATTCAATGAATATGCAGCGCTATAAAAAGCGAACACCAGCCGCAAAGAAATCATACAATTAGTCTTGATTTCCAAGCATTTAGGGTTCATTCAGTGGCTTTTTAACCAGCTCGGAGCTGCCAATCGTTCCTCTTTTCCCTTGCACATGGCACAATAATTGTCGCCACTGGGGGGGATAAAAACGTTGGACTGAGATTTGAAATTGGCCTCGTGGAAATGAGTCAATGTGAATGTGTTAAGTCACACAAGATGGAACCCAGCTGCCCCGCAACCCTGAAGACAATAGATGGTTTGGAAAATTCACTGACGGATGGAAGAAATTTACCAACATACAGTATATACATTATATTAGGTTGGACTATTGGGGCTTTCTCAACTGCCGCGGGGCAACAGCCGTGCTTTTGCATATATGAGGGTTAATTGGAAGATGTATACAATCAAATGTGGCCGGAAAGCAATGTCGTGTGATTTTGAAGATAAAGCTACATCGTCCAGTGCAGTAAGTGTGCAATGAATGAAAGGCATTTAATTTGTAAGAAAGTACACTAATAAGGTGCATGTATGAGTGATTATTCTTGAGAAATTCAAGCCTGATGAAAACTAATCTGTCAAGTTAATTGTGAATTATGCAACGTTAGGGAAAAGACTGTGCAAGTCCAGGTTTAAAGGAATAAATGAGCAGTGCAAACTCATGCAAAGGGCTAAAACAACAAATAACAAAAACCGAATTAAGACATCAGGATGTGTTCTATGACCAATGTTTTGCCAGCATTTACAAAGTATGATCATTTATCCCCGTTTGCCTTCATCTTTCATTTCCCGCTGCTCCCCTTCAGAAAGACTTTGTACATTTTTATCCTGACATCACTAGAACGTAGAAACATACATCAATGTGTTTCCAACGTGAAAGTCAGCAGTAGTTCTTTGTCACATTGATTCATTAAGCTTTTGTTGTTGAGAAAACCAGCTCATGTCGACAAAGACAAGCTCCAGTCACCCAAACATTTACAAGCCATGTCTAATTTTTCGATTTTGTTGTTGTTTTTTTGAAAACTTGTTCCTTGCAGGTGTACCAGATGTTTCCGCTTGCCCGAAGCAACCCAAACCGCACAAAACTACATGCTGGAAGCGAGTACAACAACAAAACACGTGCAAGAGCCATACATGCGCACACAAACAAACATCAAACCATCTGGAGTGTCCAGATTCATTTCAGATTGTTCTCCGCTGTCTTTCCAACCCAATTCACCTCTCTCTCTCACAGCACTCGTTATGTATGTCTTTCATTAAATCTCCAGTTGTCTCCCTCTTCTGTCCTCACTCTTTTCTGCTGCCAGATCCCAGCTTTGAACAGATGGGATGAGTAGGACTTAGCAGATATTTGCATCACATCACATAACATATTGGAGCAACTTACTTGGAAGAGTGCAATGAAATACTGTTTTGCTTTGGTGAGTTCAACCCAACTCATTTTTTCATGCTTAGAAATGTTTTCTACACTGTAGCCTCTCGAATGCAATGGCTGAAAAACCATATGCTGGGCTCAATTAACAGCAATGTACTTTGTCCAGGGTGAGCGAGAGGCTTTTTGAAACTGCACATGGATAAGGAAAATAATGAAACACTCAACCGTTCATTTGTTCTAATGTAAGATAGACTGCAACAGAAGCTCAAAGCCCCCCGCCCCCTAAAAAAAAAAAAACACAATTCCAGGATGCTGGTTGACCAATTTGTACACTTTTTACATTTATGCTCATTAAATGTATCCACTACATTTAGCGCATCACAGTGGTGAACACAGTGGAGTGCCTGCTATATCATGACTTAAGTTACAAGCGCTCTACAATAAATGAAGCAAATCTAAACTGAAGCCAACCACCAGAGAAATGCAGCAAGTTAAGTTACAATAATAAGCTGCAATAAATAGTACATTTTATTTTAATTGATTATTTATTCCCTTCACAGACATGAAGTTGTTTTAAAAAAAAAAAAAAAGGTTTTTGTTGTTTGTTGAAGGCAAAAAAATTGTTACTGTTCCATTCATGGTTGGGGAGTGCCTCCACAACATGGAGCATAAATAACTGGGTTTTCCACAGCAACTTGCAACAAGCCTTGTTGCATGAAAGCATGATGCCTACTTAGAGGAGAGAAAAATGTCTTCTAAGCCAAGCAGTCCAGTTGCGGTCGATTCAATGGCCTGAGAATGAAATGATGAAGGCAAATATCCACAAGCACGTTCCCTCGCCTTCTTTACTGGAGCAGAAACATGTCAACTATTAAGACAGAGTATGTGGACGTGTTGTGATGTGACTTGACATACATGTTTGCAGTAGTAGAAACAGAAACAGACACGTGTGAATCCACACAGATGCACGCAATCCTAACATGTGCAAACAGTCCCACTGTGTCAGTCTTCATTAAAGCGCCACACTAAATCATGTTGCCTTTGATTTATATCTCGTGGGCTTTGTATTTTTTCTGTGGCCTATTTAATGTGCTGTCTTTTATCTAACACAGAGCACCAATGTATATCACTGGATTCCTTACACAGGGAACAAAATGTTATCATTTCTGGCTATAAAGTTCTAAAGTCTCGCTCATTAATGGAGAGGCGTCTCTATGTATATTGCTTGTGAAAATCTCAGCAAGGAAAGAGATGGTGCACTGAAGTAGCACTCCACCAGAAGGTCCCCGGTTCATAAATCAGTCGATGTCCACCTCGTTCCACGGCACGCCAGGCCACAAATCAAATGCATCTTTCCAAGTTAAGCTGCAGTGAACTATTGGCTGCAGCCATTCAAGGGAAGCTATAAAAGAGGGGCTCTTTTGTGTGACAACTTTTTTGTTGTTGTTGTTCCTTTCCCATCCTCCTATTTGTATAATCTCACAAACTGTGTATTTCTGCCGTCTAAATGGCCATACTTCTACTGTATGTCCTTCCCTCTTGTGGTGTCATCAGGATTACCAGCATCTCCTCCTCCTTAAACAGGCATTATCTACCTCTGTCCTCCACTCGACATGTCACCCCATGCCTCTCTTTTTACCAAAGTTGTTTCAGGATTAGCACGACTAAATCCCTCCCTTAAATGTCATTAGGCCTTTCAACCTGGCTTCTTTACTGTTATTGTAATATCATATTGTTTTACGCTCTCTTTCGGTGTGATTATTTCTGTCGCACTGCATCCCTTCTTATCCCGCTCGAGTGTTAGCTTGTTTTCAAGCCACCCACTCACCTCCTATATTTATCCTACCAAGAATAAATACCACACCCTCTCTGTCTGTCTTTCTAGCCATTGCCATCACTAGAGCTCCCTGCCGACCCAATGTCAAACAGGTATAAGTAAACAGGGCTGTAGTTAGATTGAAGCCTCGCCAGGACTTTGGCAGTGGAATAATAGAGGATGTTTTGGTGAAAACTTTTTCAACCTGGTTGAACTCGCAGATCCAATTTTGCCTCATAAAAGAGTAAACTATGTGGCTTATTGCTATTTGTTTGATGCAAAATTATGTTTCAAAATAGAAGACATACCCAGTTACCGTCACCATGGCAACTAAGGAAGGAAGAGATGAGACATGTATCATTTCGCACACTCTCATGGGAAGTATTGAGACAATGTCCAGAATAAATCCCAATGACTGTCCAAAAAAAAAAGGGTCTTGGACGGACAATCGCAGCGATAGGTGAGATGGATAATGTGTACGTGTGTGTGAGCCTGGGTGTCTGCGAGTGTTTAAAAAAAAAAAAAAAAAAAAAGATCACAGAAGCAATTACGTATGAAGCCGGGACGTGTGCGGGTGAGAAGTGCATGTGATTGCGTGATAGTGCCATTTGTATCTCTGTGTTTCTGCGTCACCAACAGAAAATACAAGCTTCATTTTTCTTCATTCTTACTTTCTGAGAAAAGCACCACTCTGTAATCAATCCGCCAACAACCTGCAATTTCAATGCTTTGTATTTTCTATGATGAATGGGAATGTACTTGGATGCTCAAAAACAAAGTGCAAACATAAAATACAAACACAACTTGAAGGAAAATTATTATTTTAAAGTGAACAGAGGACATTGCTACAACCTATCACAACAGTGAAGAAAACAAAGAAAGTCACAAAATGCTTTGAGTTTTGTTTTTTTAAACAGTGATGGATGTGCTTTTCACTGAAGATATTATTGTCTCTTGATTTTTTATAGCCTAACGTCATAAATCCATTATTTGTATGCACTTCACCAGTTTCAGCAAAACAGAGCTCACTTGTTTGTTTGGTGCATTGGGAGCTGCAGTCATTCCGCCGATGGTCCAGCTGTGGGCGGTCTTACGGCGTGATGGCCAAGTGGGAGTACGGGACCTCCATTGAGTGAGCAGGTTAACCATTTAAGGGGTCACGCGGTTACAATAACCTACACGCCTGAGCCTAAATGGTGAGGTACATGCGGTTATTTGTCAACGGCTGCACCAAGGGAGGCCCGCGGAAACATATTTAAGCCTCAGAGTGAGGCAGCAGAGTCAGACTTTAGCTGCGGGATGTTATCAAGAGAATTGAGGCAGAGAATAGATGAGAAATATTATTCTTCTTTCAACTTTCAGCCAGTTGTCTTTGAGTAGAAGCCTGGGAGTGTTACTTGCGCAACCAATGAGACTATTTCATCTTACATCATCATTGGATTGTGACGAAGCTTTCAATATGCACTTAAACAGAAGTCTAGCAGAGCGACAAACTTTACATCGAATGTGAAACCTGTAAACCGCATACTTTTTCTAATGCAGTTTTGTTTTTTACCTCATTCACTACCAGCCCAGTTAACAACTATATTTTTACATGTATAGTTGTAAATGGCAGTGGATGAGTTAATAACTGGTGTCAAGTTATGAAAGAATAAATTAAATTCAAGTTGATCTTATAGCATCTTTAATTGATGACTTGAGTGCAGAAAATGAGTCGAGAACACGGCATGAGACCGCGATGGACATTCTGGCTCTCCTTAAAGTCAGAAGTATCATAAAAGAGGATGCACGCTAATCGGCGATAGTGGCCACTGATCTGACTGCGTAATCACCTTCTGCAGCACGCACACCAGCCCGCAACATAAATGGACAGGTATTAGAAATAAAAAAATAAAATGTATATTTGATCTTAAGAATAAAGTATTGGGTTGAATTAACTGTATAGTGCAGTCCACCTGTATCTTTGGCAGACGCAACCTCTGTGAAGGCATACTCCATCACAATTTTGTTCATAATGAGATTCTACTCTGGCTGCCAAAGTGTCAATGAGATGCATACTCTTACTGTGGAAACAGAAGAGATTGTTTGTGAAAACAAGAGCTAATCACTGTGAGTTTTGTGGTTTCATGTCTCTTGCTTTTGTTGTTGACTATCTTTTAAATTACAACCTAAACAGGGAGATTCACAGCTAATTAGCCAGTCGTCATCGGAAAAAGGCATGATCGCGGACAGCTATAATCACACAATTCATTTAAACATTGTCAATCAATAGAACTTTATTTATAAAATAATTTTCGTACAGAAGTCGCAACTCAATTTTAACCATTCTTCCCGCTACTCGTCCGCAGGAACACACATTTGCATACACATCTCAGTTTCAGAAGTGTACACTTCAAATTCACAGCCAAAGGTTGATTTATAGTATACTGTAAACAATAAACCAAAACTTAATCCAATCCTATCTGATCACCTTTACATCTTCAACTGCAGGATGAACAAGAAAACTGCTTACACTACCTTGACAACTAAGGGGCGGAGCTACAGACAATAAAGGGATTCCTTTTATATCACTCGTGGATGCTAATTCAAGATATCTGAACTTTGATACTCTGATGCTCTTAGAGGTGCTGAGGTCCAGATTACAACACAGTGGAGACAGAGCTTTCCCTAAAGTGCCGTTTACACAGACTGTTCAAATGAGATTTTATCCACCATTTTTCTGGGTCACTGTTCTGTATAAACAGCACATACATCGAATGGAAGCTCAACCCATTCCTAAGTCAAAGCTGGGTTGACGCCGTGTGAATGTACGAGGTTGCTCGGTCAGGAGTATTATCCTCGCTTCTTCTGCCCTCCTTTGTAAAAAGCGCCAGACACGTCGGCGCCTTTTGCACTGGCTTAAGGCTGGACTTTCTACGGCTCTGATGTGGCTAATTTGCAAGATCTCGCTGTAGAACAGGCTTATGCCTGCCCTCTAACTGTGGAACAACTTTCTGCTCCATATTACCTCACAAACAGTGGAGTTTTTATACTTTCCTTGACTTTTAAAAAAAGATGGATTTTGACATTTTCGAAAACCCTTCTGTTCGTGTTCCCTATTTTTAATCCATCCATCCATCCATCCATGACAGAATACTTGACTCTAAAATAATTCAACAGCGCCTGCTCTATTGGTTATCATATTGTTGAGAGTTTGCATGGTTGTTTTCTACTTGGGGTTTTCACTGAAGGCCTTCACTCTCATATTCACAGCAAATTGCCAATTGCGACAAAATTGCTTTGAATATGAGTGTAAAAGTTGAAGGTGATAACTAAACAGAAGTTTGGTTTTGAAGCTGTAGCCATAGGACGCCGGTTCTTATGTCATCATTCTATGAAGTGTTTTGGAAAAGTTTTCCCTTCAGAGTCTCTTGCAGTTGATCCTGTCAAAACCTCTTGGCTTTAGGTTTTCTCGCTAGAGCAGCGGTGTTCTGAGTCAATGAAGGGGAAACGCACTCAAATACACAAACCCATCAAAGTGGAAAAGATGTGCCAATGAAAGTCATTGATGCCTCACTGTCTTGGCAATGCATTGGCTAAAAGAAAAAACAAAGAAAAAATAAGCAGCTTGCTCAATATTTAACTTCCCCTTGGGGTGAACTAAAAGAAAAAGCCTATGGGTTGCATTCTTGAAAAGTCAACCTGTAAATTTGATAGAGCATAAAGTCAACACAGAAAGATACACACTGGCTTTTCCTTAAATGTACTGCAGCAAGAAAACAACAACAAAAACTAAGGATGCTTTTCAGTCAAGGCTAAGTAAATATAAAATGATTTGAAATCCACTGAGTCAGCAATGTGCACAACATGTCAGGTTTAGCCATAGTAAGCACTCATTGCTATAATTTTGTTTGAAGTCTGCATGAACACGGCTGAGGTTTTGTGGTTATTGTCTGGTATAAACTGCAGCTCGAGTTCGTACTGGCTCACAATAAACTTGCTGACACACACACACACACACACACACACACACACACACACTCAGAAGGTGAAAATCACACAGTTTCATCATTTTCTGCTTCGTGTCATTTTCTCTGTCTCTAATCTTCTCCTCAATAAAGTTATTTGTCCTCGACAGTTCAATCAATTTCATCCAACAATAATGTTTCTTTTATTGCAAAGCAATATTTACTTTCGGCTATTTGTCTGTGCAAGAGCATCAAAACAAAAACGAAAGGCTACTCTTTTTATTGTCTTAAGTGCCACACTGCTGTTTTCAATGCTTTAAATAAATCTTCAGTCTCTTTTATTTTCTTGTTGATAAAAGGTCTTTGTTATTGTGATTGATATTTGTTGATTGATATTATTTTGGATTACATCACGCTTGTTTACGTGCATCAACAGAGACAAACTAAACCAGGTGTGGGGTTTTTTCCCCTCTCTTTTTTAGTCTGTAGAGGAGAAGATTTTAAATATTCCAAACACTTTATGCTTCTGGAGAAAATATAGACACCGTAATTTCCTGAAAATAACACGCATCGTGATATGATACGTCGCAACAACAACAAACATGACAGTTGTATATGTATCATTCAAGCCCTGTTTTGTAAAAGCAGCATTCATAAGTGAGGCCCACATCTTAGAGCTTCAACATTTGCTACATGAGCAAGGCCAGGAACATAAAGCAAGCAAAGTAAATATTCATCTTAACACTGACACGGCAAGATGGCCATTAGGTACAAACTACTACTTTAAGATAAGCCATTGCTTCCTGCATCTTCATCAGCTTTATATTCAATAGCCCAGATTCCACACTGAGTAAGTCAGTTTGTGAGTAAATTGAGGAAAACTCATCATTATTTCAGGATTTCTGTTTGGTGGTGAACCATGAGATTTATAATAAACAAAATTGTTGCCTTGGCTAAATGAAGAAGGGGGAAACGCTGGTCTAAATTGAGATGTAGCACGCAGGGTTTTATGAAAGAAAGCAGAGAAACCCTTGAAAGGAAAAAGGCCAGACAGAGTTGGAAATAATCACACTGTAAATTATTTAGCGTCTTTTCTCCGGGGAATTAATGGGGTTCTGTCAATTCTGGTATTTACCTAATTAGTTACACCTGCTATGGTGCTATGTCTTCTTCCTGCCAGAATTCTGACTTATCAGGACTGCAAAGAATCCCTGCATCACTATCTGTGGAGGTCTACTTCCTATTTTCCCTCCGCCTGCGTGGAGCTTATTGGTCTCTGCGGGTTTTGGGACCTAGAGAGACAAGAAATGAGCGAGACGGATCGAGATGCTCTGCTGCACGATTTGGTGTCTGTGTGTTTGTCCCTCGGTGAAAACACTTGCTTTGCGTGATAAGAGGCCGGAGAATAGTCTGCATGTGTGTGGATCTCAATGCATACATGTGGACAAATGAAATGCTTATGCATGCATGGTATGGTTTGGATTTTCACTGCAGGTATACGGAAGTATATAATTCCAATTTAGTGCCTTGGTGTATTAATGCAAGTCATTAATAATAAATGACTGAAAATGTGTTGTATGCGACTGAGGGGTTTAAATTAAGATACCATAACGGTGACATTCTACATGCTCGTCGTAGAAAGTGGCTGTGAGTTGTAGATTTTTTGGGTTTATTATGATGCACCGTGCGCGAAGTGCGTTGCTAGGCAACCTATTCAACTTTCAATTTGCAACTAAGAATTCCGTTATGAACACGGTGTTCTGATTAAGTAGCTTGTCTTGGATTTATTAAAAAGAGTGATTGCAAAAACGCACGCGCCTTCAAAGTAGCCTGGAGATGAGCAGCGCACAAGTCGCTCGAGAATTCACAATCAAAGTGTGACAATTTTTAAAATGAATGTCTATAGAATTCACATCTCATGAAAACGCCACAATCCAGATATGAGGGCCACCTTCAGACTTCATGAGAATATTGCCGTGCCTCAAAAACCCCATAAGAACGCCACATAAGGATTTGACTCAAACGCAAATGGGAGTAATGATCCACATTGAATTTTCTTAGAATAACCAAAAGGAAAAGATCTCTTAATATGCACAAAGGTGCAGATAAGGGGGCGAAGATCAAAAGCAAAATATTTATGTGACTTTTAATTCAGAGAGGGAAACAAGGCAGATAACAAACAGGCAAGGATGAATTAAAACAACATGTCGCAAAGGGGGGGGGGGGGGGGGCAGGGGGCGGAGCTCTTTGCATATACTTGTACACTGGCCCTTGGGGCTCTGATCCTCTATGCTATTCATCTGTAGGGATGTTGATGTTTCAGATGAGCTTGCAGGTTGTGCATGGGGAGCTAAAACGCACACATACATACTGACATGAAAATACACTCACATATAAGTAATTTTTCAAGGCTATGGAAAAACTTGGGGGCGGAGATGAACTGTAAGCTGGAAAACAAACAAGGAATGAGATCTTCCATTGTCATTGACACTCTTGAGAGCAAGACAAGCACAAGGTCAGACAAATCTTTCTTGCAATATTCTCGGGCTCTTCTGTGGCTGAAATGTGTGTCCAGAAAATAAATGTCAAGTGTTTGTGTTTGAATTTGATTCAAAAACTTGAATGAATGGATTGGAGAAGCTGTATTTGCCAACACACGCACAGCAGGAACAGACAGTTTTGTTTTGAGTCTAACTGCTATTTTTGCGTATTCCTATTTTACCATTATTTTTGTTAACTTATTTTCGGATTGTTCTTTCAAATTGTATTTATATTTGACCTTTCATGGAGTCAAGGATATTTTATTGTTGTGAGAACACAAAATGGCATCAAATAAGGTCTGTTCAATGGCAGAAAAATCTGTATGAGCATGAGGCTATGGTGTTAGTTTTGAGTAGCTAATTTGGGTACATTTTAAAATCAGTAAATAATTATTTATACACACTTCATCATTCAATATCCCCTAAATACATTGAGAAGCTAATTTGGGGTAGTTGAAATATACAACATTTTGAAATCAGTAAATAATTATTTATATTCATCGTGATTTCAATATGCCCTAAATACCTTTGTGTGCTGAGCAACAGCAAACCCAGTTCTAATTTTGTTTCCACCATGCGCAAACAATGAGATCTTTAGGGAAACACTGAAAACAATTTCGCTTTTATGGCAGTTTTTAATTTCTTACAACCTGGGACAGCGGTGCAAAAACTGTAAAATGCCAGTCATTAGTTTGCATTATAATAGGCCACTGGAAACTCCCTGCTTGTGACGTCATCGTTTCATTATGTTCATCTTCAAAAACTGCTTGGCAAGCAAGCTTTGTTTTGTGGACATTAGCAGTAAAGCCCTGTGGAGTCATCTAAACTATATTTAAAACCGAAGAAGCGTATATCAGAGTTGTTCCTCACCAGTAAACATTTTAGTGGGTGAACCTACAGATCTGTCGTTGCTACATTACTGCAGTTCAGGTTTTTTTTTTTCCCCTCAATCGGCGTCCAGGGTTTTATCCACCTGAGACATGCTCCAGCGGTACAGAATGGATGAATGAAGGTGTGTTTTTTTTTTTCCTGCATGCTCCACAACCCAGGTCGAAGTTCGCAGAATAACTTGCTGGACTTCTCCTGCGAAGAATGTTTCTGAAATGAATTGTCATGTTCACAATGTCACCCTCAGTGCAGTTGTGGTGCACTGGTGTATAATTTCCCACCTGCATGTTCTAGGCGATGTTTTTATTTGAAATGGCATCATGACCACATGAGCGATGGAACGACATGACACGCTGGATATTGAAGTCAACATGACCCTGTGTGGTTAGAGCTTTTCTGCATTCAATATTGAATTGTTTATTTTGACCACATCATTGAAAATATTTCTGTTTGCATTTGAGTGCCCTGAAAAAGTAAGCTTATCATCTTTTGTCATGCTGTACTGAAATATCAGATATGAGTAATGAATAGCTCACAAAGATGGTTCATCCGACCATGTGGTGTAAAGTGTGAGGTTATGCTGTACACAAATGTATGAGTGGTTGTTAGATTCAGAAACATTCTATGTCTTAAACTTGGACCTTTAGTTTTTTTTCCAGTCTTAAGTCTCCATGCTGCCAAGACATTTTTCACAATTCTATGCTTTCAAATTAAGTGAGAGTTTGGACAAGGCCATTTTCATTTCCCTGTGTACAAAGACTCAAAAGGCATGCATGAATGAAAGTGGAGAATGAATCGTGAGCTCTGACCTTTTTCCTCATCAAATATCTTAAAGGTGAACTAGACCACCACTTTCTCGGGTCTGTAGCCTCTGACCTCACAAATGTTCGGTATAACTAGGCAAAATATACACACACACAAAATCTTGGAGAACCTTCTTTCATTTTGTGTAGGTGCCACTGCCAAATGTCTGAATACCATTTTTTTTTTTGTCCAAACAGAAAATTTGATTTCTCCGTAACATATCATTGATGCAACTCCTTTCCACAAATAAACTCCCAGAACAACATATCATGTCTCCTCTACCATGCATAATGTATTCAAGATCAAATAGAATTGATCTGATCGTTAATGATAGGTGCCAATAATAACCTCCCTCGAATACTGACACTCTCTGAATTATATTACCGGCGTGCTGTTGAAATGCTTACTGCCTGTCGTCAAGAAATTTAACAGGATAGACGGACAGACAGGCAGATAGATAGATTTCCCTGGATAATAAGCATGGATGCTAGGTCTTATTAAAATCTTCCTGAGGAACCTCTCTGCAAAGGAAAGCAACGTTTGACTGCTTTTACCAAGGTTGCAGTAGACAACGGTATATAAAACAGCAACTGTGCAATTATTCCTGATGCTGCATCACGGTATGTGAAAGAAGCAATATTGTAATGGCACCTTAAGGTAGTAACTTACAATATACTGTAAATGGGCTATCCACTTCTGTTTTTTGTGACTTAAGAGATGTAAACTTGAAAGCTTTGTCATTCCGTATTGTGAGCAACCGGCAAACTTTACTGCAAAACTCTGAACCAAGGAATCAAGGATTATGTGTTAACATTGAAAACTTTTTGAACATTTCCAAAGTTAATGTTACATGGCATAATAGCAATATTCATAGGTACAAGGTTAGTATTTAGGGAGGTTTATTTCACAGGTAATATACTGTACTCTATTGAGCACCATTCTAGCATGCGTCTTTTCATTTCTGGTTTGTTTTATATGCTGTATGTGATGCAATGCGAAACTATAAAGGAATATGTGTGTGTATTATTCTATTTGCACAAGGAAATGTATACTGTATTATCCTTTAGAACAGTGCCATCTTTAGCATGACAAATTAAAACAGGGAACAAATGCTTATAACGCAAGACATCCATCTTCTTGTGTCAGTCTGCATACATACAGTCGTGTACAGTGCGCGCAAGAGGAGCCTACAGCCTTTCCATAAATTACATCATATTCATGCATGATTAGGCAACGGATATTAAACACATACCCACATATGCAGGATCATTTAACTAAGCGGATGCTGACTTTTGCCTTTAGCGTTTCCCATGACAACAGAATCCCATCAACACTTGCAAGTAACCTTTTGCTGTGGTAGTTATCATGCATTAAAATTCTGTTAAAAAGACAGAAAAGGCTAAAAGCTCTGGAAATCTGATAAGGAGAAATGGTGCTACAGATACTAAAACCTGAACAAAGACTTTATTTATTTATTTATTTATTTATTTATTTATTTATTTATTTATGCAGTTACTTTTGGATCAAGAAGTGAGTAACTATAACTAATTACTTTTTTAAAGTAACATTGCCAACACTGCAAATCATCATGCATAAATTGACTATTCAGATCGGTCTAGATATTCGGCAAAGTACTGAGACAGTGTTTGAGGAATTGAAATATGTGCACCACAGCTTCAACTTTGCATAGAAAACAGGGGAGAAGTAAAGCCCAAAGCAGCTGGCTGCAATCTCCCAATGAGTCTGGTCTCAGAGGGGTGCGACTCCCAAGGAGCTTGACATCCTGTCACCATCGCGTGAGTATTATGCATGAGACCCTCTTTCCATATTTCATTTGTGTGCACCCACACAAATGTACAAGGAGGGAGGAACTGCTGTTTGTAAAATGGATGCTTAATCTAGCATAAATGTGTTTAAAAGGGTGACATTTTCTGACCACTTAAAGTGCAGTCAAACCAAGCATAACCCAAAGTCGAAATGTGTAAAGATTAGAAACTCAAATCAAGTTGAATTTTATCCTCTTTGCATATAAGTCAGGATCACAAAGGAAAGAAAGAGAGAACGCATAAAATGAAACATCCAAATGGGTTTTGTTTTTTTCGATCTCACTTAGTTGGGTGCAATTTTAGCAATTAGTTAACATTAGCGATGAAATTGGTTTTCAGATAGAGAAGTTGAACTTCATTGTAGCTTTTGAAGTAAAAATAAGAATACAATAGAATCAATTATATGATGCAATTTGCAAAAACACAATCCTTTGTTTAGCGTTCAGATTTTACACTTTTTTGGCCAGTTTGGGTTTTTAACCATCTTAACTGTTATATAAATGTGGAACAGGTTAATCAGTGAGCAGTAAAACTGAACACCCAAATGTATTAATCATCATTAAACGTATGGTAGACACGAGGTGAGTCTCTTCACATTACCACTGAATAGAAACAACTTTTAGATCACATTGTGGGGGGGGGAATGTCAATTTAAATTGCTCC
The DNA here is from genome assembly GCF_054491065.1 of Syngnathus leptorhynchus. Classification (NCBI taxonomy): domain Eukaryota; kingdom Metazoa; phylum Chordata; class Actinopteri; order Syngnathiformes; family Syngnathidae; genus Syngnathus; species Syngnathus leptorhynchus. The sequence continues at coordinate 13,675,725 of NC_141197.1, forward strand.
TTCAATCCTGTTAAACTGAGCAGAGAAAGCAGAGAGAGTTTGCTACGCTTTCCACTGCAACTACATTTATTTTCTGGTTGTATGGTCATATCATTTTTTCAGGTTTTCCATTACTGGTAGCCTTCTGTCATGGTTAAAGATCCATTCACGCCATCATGCTACATGGATTTTTACTTTGCAGGCTTGAGTTACAGAAATATTGCCTTGTGCTTGTATTATTTGGAGCTATCACTTGAATTACTTTTTAATGTGGTTTTTATCTCGTTCTATTTCTGCCATAAAATACTACATTAATGTTTGATAGTTATCACAAAGTTGTATTATAGTTGTGTCGTCATACAAACTTTTTGAGTTTGAGGGAGCGAAAACAGAAGCATTTTTAGCAGACGTCGTCACAAACATGCTTATTTCAATCTCTTGTTTGAGTGTGTGTGTTTTATAACAAGAAAATCCCAAATAAAATCCCATCTTTGTCCAGGCGGTTTTGTCTAAGACATACGAACCAATTAAACGAACATATGCGATTTGGGGCTCAAATGTAATTCCACTCCAATTCAACTCCAGAGAAATAACCTCCTGCTTGTCTGGGCCGGATGCTAATTTGAGATCTTTAAATGGTCTTTCTCTCCTTAAACAGCAGTGACCTTCTTCCGTCTGCAATATTCAATGCTTGAAGGGCAACATGACATGAGATAAAATGCGATTACCTGTTACTCACAGATGTATTGTTCATTAACACTTGTGCACCGGCAGCAGGTTAGGCTTTACAAATTGCACATGTAATAAACAAGTATATTTGAAAAATGTATTGGCAGCGTAACGCAGAAGCAGCGAGAGGAGCAGAATTGCAAAGAGGTTTACGCAGCCATATAAATGATTAGATTCATAGGACTATAAAGCCATTGTATATTTTAACGATTATTGATAGTGAGGGAGAGTGAGACGAGCAGGAGCAGAGAGAGATAAAAGGAGCGAGGTGGAAAGAATCAATGGAAGAAAGTCTGGTACTTAAAGAAATGAAAAAGTGACCATAGATGAGTTATGAAATGGCTCAATCCTTGTCACCATTTGAGAGGAAGGAAGAGGAATAGATGCGGGAAAAAAAAGAATGGGCTGAGGTTCTCAGCAGGTAACGAAAGCATCAGTGCTGTACACTAAATCGATGAAAATGTGAAAATGAATATTTGTCCGTCCATATCACAAACTTCAACCCAAAGAGGAAAAGACAATTCTGTGCAGTTTTGAGTCTTTGGCACAAGTTGCTACTCTACGCATCTTCAAAGTCAGGGATACTACAATGAAAGACGTTATCGGGTCTCCTTTTGTGTCCTCAACCTCAACTAAGTCGCAATGCATAATCTTGGATTTTAAAGTGAGAAAGTAACTTTTAATCAAAGGCTGTCAAGTATCAACCTACTTTTCATCATAAAAATACATTTAGAAAAAATACTGGCAACTTTCTTAGTTTTGAAAAACATCTAAACCCACTTTATCTCTACTTTTCAGCTTACACAGTCTCAACTTCCTCAACTTTTAAGATACCATTGCCTGATACATGTGTGGATGTGAGTGTATTGATAATCTCTCCACAGGCTCCTGCTCTCCTGCGTCTATTGGCTTTAAGTTTTCATCCTCAGTCACTGAACCACGAAGCCAGGCAGCCAGCGAGAAGCTTCATCAGCCACCCAGCAAGTCAGTCAACCATCAGTAAGCCTGTCAGCTAGTTATGTGCTTCGTTAGTCAAGCGACCTGGGAGCCAATCGGTCGGTCGACCAGTCCGACAGCAGCTCTACCAATTAGTACAAAACCCCTGAGCCGGTAGATGATGGTTTGATAGGACAGCTTCACGAGGACGACTTTTCGTTATTTAAATCTTAACGTCCTCATAACACATTGTTTGAAACACAATTAGTTGCACCGCACTGGTATGCTCTTATTATTAAGGTTGTAAAACATAACTAGCATGGCAGTCAGTCAAGCGTAGGCACAGATGGTCAAGGCCGAACAACCCTAATTTGGATCGGCACCAAATTTTGCGGATACACACCCTTCGTATGTCTGACTGTCGTCAAAAGACACAGAGCGGAAAATGTTAGGAAACGGGTCACATTGTGCATCAGATCCAGAATTCAGAAGCTCCAAACTAGGCAATCAACAACTTGTGGTTTTCTGCTAACAATATAGACCCTATATACCATTGTCACTTCATAGCATGAAGGAGAAAAATGGAACATCCAAGATCTGCGTTTGTCTCATTTGGTCGGACAGCTTGTTGACAGCGTTGTCTTGATTTTGATGCTGTCAATTATTCATTTGGCAGAATGCAGTTTGGACCGCAAGGCCTCCTATTAAATTATAGACATTGAACAGAATGACTCCACCAGCACAAGGACTGGCGAAACCGTGCGGGCATGTGAGTTGGTTTGTTTCAGTTTAGGCTCACAGCTGTGGCAGAGGCGTCGGGGTGTGCACTACATCTGCCTGCGACGGCGGGGCGGGCGCGTCTGCTGGGGAGGTGATGAGGAAGCACTAAATCATGGATGGCCTCAGATGCTGTCACTGGCCTTGAAGACCACATTTATTATGCAGGTTGTCAAAAGTGTGATGCATTAAAAACCCCAAATGACTCTGGCAACTTTAGTTGCTACTATGAAGTGGAGGCGTGTTTCATTTTCATTTATTCGGGCTGAAGAAAGCGATTAAAAATAAAGTGAGCAATTTGTTGAGCGGCTATGTTGTGACTAAAATGTCCAGAATTGTTACTGTATGCTAGTTAAATCACATTATGAACATGTGGGTAGGGCGTACAATATATTTTTTTACAATTTAATATGTGTCAGGCCACAAACACGGCAGAACTAATGCGCACGGATTTTAAAATGACATGAATTGCTTTTTGGGCAAAACCAAAATACATAACATGGAGCGTAATTGATGTAAAAGGGGAGAAAAAAAAACGTTTTTTTTGTTTATTATCCCCAAAATATTTGTTCTTAACTCATCCTTAACTAATCTTTGGGTGCAAAATCTGTCTGAATACAATACAATAAATATAATCAAAATAGAGGTATATCAATTATTTACTAAGGCCAGAAACAGCAATTATTTGTGTCAGGAGTTCAACGTGGCGATGCAGTTGATCAGAGCAGAAACATACCCCAACAACCCATAAGATCAGCCATCTGGACGATTTTGTATTGGGCTGCTGTATCGGATTGGCATTTGAAATGACTCCCTCCTGCTTTCTGTTGTATAGACTGTACTTTTGTAAGAGTGCGGTGTGTAGCAATGTAATGCTTTTGGCCGCGCGTAACGTTATCTTATCAGTGGCAGCATGCTAACTTTTGCACCAGTGTTCTGTAATTTGGCTATTTAGTGATTTCCTGCAGGCAGGCATTGTGTGTGCTAGTTTTGTGTGCTGGAAAAACAACAACTGTTAAATATGGCTGCAATTCAAAGCCTGTTTCAAAGAGACAATCTACTTACAAAATGAAACAAATGGGCCGCACGGCACATTGTTGTTGCTGCGAAGCCACAAGCATTTAAAAGTACACTATCGAATACATGACGGTGGGATACTCTTCAAATAAGCTTTGACTCGTTTTCTTTGACACTTTGTGAGCTGTTGGGAGCGTGCGCTTGCTCTGTCTCTTTTGCCCTGTGGTTACTGACACACCACATTCACTTGCGCTGCTCATGTGAGCTGCACGTCGGCTGCCCTGCGGCCCTAATAAAGCTTTTTTAAATAGTGGGGTGTCAAAACTTAATTCGTGTTGACGATGGCATCAAAAGTTGAAGAGTTTATTTTTAACTCAAAAAACAACTCACTGACACGGAGCCAGCTGCTCAAAGCGAGTGGGCTATCATTGTGCTACGAGGCACGGCAAAGTTTCAGTGACTAAACTTAATTTGACATGATAGATGGTCTGAATGGATCTTTAGATTTATTTGAGCAGTAAGTGTAATAGGTTGGGAAAAAGCCAAGGATGGCCATGTGCATAGTTCCAACTTTAATCGAAAAGTCATCATTTAACATAACAGAATGTACAGAATTTTGCCCAACACGCACAGAATAAACATGATCAAGTCTATGTCAGCTAATTTACAAAATTTCCTTTGCTGCTGCTCTGCATTTGTGTACTCTCATAGTTTACTTCTATCTCATGCATCCCTGGCGGCCAATTAGCTCCGCCCCCATGGTGAGGTATTGTCCACCTTGAAAAATATCATATTTAAGTGCTGTTTAATGCTCGGTCCTAAAACCTTCCAACACAAAAAGTATTCATCCATCTTGTATTAGTCCACCAACCTTTGGGATTCTTTTTTTGTCTTCTAATTTTAGCCATTTGCAATTATAGATATTGAGCAGCAGGGAAGCGCCGGAGTGTGAGTTGTGATAGTGACTCCCCGGGGCTGCTGCTGTAATATTGGAACCTGATTGTCTGTGAACTTCTTTCATCAGACATACACATTAGAAACACTTTGTTTGCGTGGCACCTTACATATAGTGCAAAAATGAAAGAAAGGTATGTGAAGGTGCTGATGTAGTAAAAATTAAACTGGAGGCAGGGGAAACGGCATACAGGAAAAGTTAATCTAGATAAGCCTACAGTAGAGAGTCACTAGGGAGCCTCAAGATGTGCATAGACAATGGGTAAGTTTTACACAATTGGAGTGAGGAGGCACATTAGGAGCAGTTAATCTACAGTTGGAGAGCAGTGCACTGCGGGATCTAATCTCCCTCTAACACACACACACACACACACACACACACTATAAATAACACATAAACATTAGTGGGCAGAGTGTATTGTATATGAGGGGCAATCCACTGACACTGTATATCCAACTAATTCTATTTGCAGCCAAACTGCTCACACACAAGAATAGCTGTTGGATCAGAGAAGGCGTGGAAGAGGGTGGTAGCATCAGTGTTGCTATAGAAACAGCAAGCTTGAAAAGGGAACACACAGAGTTTGTGCATTTGTGTTTATAGTTGAGGTGTGTGTGAGTGAATGTAGACATTTGAAGGAAGTTTATACAGCCATCAAAATATGCAGCCTGTTTTGGGGCAGTACAGTGGGGATTCTCTCGACAAGTTGAGCATTTGGACATTTGATACACCACAAATAACAGGTGTATAAAATGTCACAACATGTTTCTGTGAGCTTTGAACATGCCATTATTTTAATGGGGACATGTTACATAAACCAGACTCTCCTTTGGGAACAATGTGAAATTTATGAGAAAACACTGAAAGAAAAATGTAGAGTGAAGAAATGAGAGGTAATGAGAGTGTGGGAGTATGTTAGCCTTCATATTAAAACAATGACTTTTTTTTTTAGAACATTTTTTTAGATTGAGGGGGAAAAAAACTAAACAAAAGAAAGTAATCCTTTGTAATATGACAAACTTTCACTGGGACAATGCCCAAAACATTTTGAAGATGCTCTAATATTCACAGTTAAATATTCAATTTAAATGCCAAACAAGGTTGGCTTGATTACTTAATATGTCATAAAGGACATAAATCGATGCGTGCTTGCTGCCTTCTCAGGAAATCATTTATACTATGCTATGACATATCCTGTCACATTGAATGTATGGTTTTTATAGTTTGCATGTTTTTTTGCTTAATTTATAGGACAAGGCTAATTATTAATTGAACATATTTTTCTCCTGAATGATTGATTAGCTCTCTTCACATCCAAGAGAAGTTTCCATTGGCAGTAAAGTTTTGTTCCCAAAGATGGTTGTGATGGGCTTCAGCTCAAAAACAGTATGCGTTGCAAAAAATTAATGGATAGATAGCCACATCTGGTCGGCAAAGTTCGCGGAAAATAAATAGTTGGATGTTTCTATGAAGTGGTTTGCTGCTATATAGAACATCAGCAGCCTAATTGATGCAGTAAGTGACTGCGTGCTACTTCCTGATATAAAACTGCCTAATGTTAACAATACTAATTCTAAAGTCCGGGAACTGTGTGCAAGTGTGCAAGCCTGCTATCTGCACAACAGTTACACTGCACAGTACCTCTTGGCCATGATACAGAGTTGCCAATGTATTGCCAGTGTTAAACTTAAAAGAAAAAAAGACCAACTAACGGAGTTGAGTGATGGAAAACCAACTTTTGAACCCCACTCAATATTTTTTAAATCATTAATAGTTGAGTACAAAGTTTGACGGCTCGCTGGAGCAACACACAAAGGCACATTCGCAAATGCGCTCACACGCACACACAGCCCATCTGTCCACCGGCACTGGAGTCAAGGATGCTCGTTGACAAGTTGATTTATGCCGCTGTCGTCAGCTTCCATCTCTCACTCTCTCTCCGAGCCATCAGGAGTAATGACTTGTGCTCCAGATGCCCACTAAGTTTTTTCCACAGTTCGTCTGCCAATCAAAGGCAAACAGGCTCACATGAAGACACAAGCACATCATGAACAATACCAAATATTACAATTATTACAAGATAAAATGTGATCAAAAAGCAGATATTTTTTTGTGGTTTATTTGTTGGTGCGCACGTTCCACAACGAGTTGATTTGTCAGGCAGTCACACTGCGCCAACTAGACAATGATCACCAAATTAGTGCCGTTAGCACCATATGGCAAAAATCGTAATCAAAGGTTTGCAGACGATAAGGGGGATAAGAAAAAAGTCTTTTTATTTAAAAGATATTTTTACAATGTTATTTCCCCCTTTACTCTCGCAATATTTAATAATTACGTAATCACCTTGAAACCAGTTTAAACCCTCTGCAAAAGTGCTGCTTATTTTGAAGTGGATTGAGTTCAGGTTACTGTCACTATTCGGCACTTGTCAAAATTTTGCTCAAGAGTGAAAGCAAAAAATGAATAAAAAAGATAATGAATGATGTTGAATGATGGTTGATGAAAACTTGGGGAAAAAAAACATTGTTCGGATCTATTTAGAAGTGGCTTCATGCAAAATAAAAAGGCCAAAAGTACAATAAACTAAAGTGCCAAGTTAGAATTCGAAAGAGCAACTACACAGTGAACTAAATGCTAATTATTGCCGTTCAGATTTTTTTCAAAGCTTTGTCAATCACCAGGTTTTCAAAGCATCTGAAGGCTTTGAACAACATGATGACGACGTTAAAACAAAAAGATACATGATCAGTGCCAGAATGGATGCAAAACTGTCCAGTGGATTACAAAATTAGCATATCTGAAGGTAACAAGTGCCAAACACAAGAACAGCATTTCCCTCCAACAGGATGGACCCTTGTCCATTTTTGAGCATATCACTCAACTGAACTCACGATTGTACTGCCACACAGAGCCACTTGAAATGGGTCATAGCTTTTTTTTCCTGCATGTTATATAAATAGTTACCTTGACAAACTCTGTGACAAAATACATCCATTCAAGCCTTTTGATAAGTGACTGATAATCTGAAGTGGTACTGTAAAAATCTTCTTTGGTACTTATGATGACCTCCTAAAATAGCTGCTTATTGAAGCAGCAGGTGGAAATGGTGTTCATTTTACAGTTTTGCTCAGTTGTTTTGGATCAGATCAGAATTGAAATTTGCAAAATGGTAGGTGCATTTCCCAAAACAATTCGTACAAATACCAAAACATGCTTTTTGTTCTCAAAATCCTTAATACATCACTCAAAAGTGAATATTTGTGTCACTGAAAATGTCAGTGTTATGACAATGATGAGTCTTTGTGTCATTGCTTGGTTATAATAGTGATGTTCGGAAACTAAACTGTAAACTGCTGCTTTAAATTTCATGACAAATTCAATAGTCCAAATGACACTTTTCTGTATATGGTAAGATTGGTTGCAAAAGACTGGGCAGAGTTTGACTTTTCCTGTCTGCATGAATTTGTTGACAAACCATCACTTTGTGATACAGAAAGGTAAATATAACCCTGCAAACTCACTTTGAGACGGACAGACTGACAGTCCACCACTGCTCCAGTCCCTGCAGTGTGTCTGTCTGGTTTTCAGGTCTATTAGCTCATTAAGCAGCGAGCGTGATTGAACTAGGAATTACATGACTATCATTCATCTTTATCAGTGATAAACAGACAAACCCTTTTTCTCAGTCAACCCTACAGTATTTTTATTTACACTGAGCTCCTGCTCCTTAATATAAATTTCACGTCTCTGTCTGCCTATCCCCACGTCACTCTCGCTTTATTACTCCTAACACTTCTCTAACTATGCAGTCATTTATTTAAATACTACCATTACGGCTCATAAAGTATCTATAATCTAGACAATAAAAGAGGACAAAAGGCTATATTGCCATATTAACCGTACCATGTGGAGTACACTTGAATGCCGACTACTCCTCGGTGTAGAGTCGACGTCTGACATAACAATATTTTTCTTTCAGCAGTCAAGAAGCATAATGAAAATACCCTATTGTCTGCTCCTCTGCGCCTCCAATAATCAGTGTCATGCAATTGACTAAAATAAAAAATCTCACAAATAGATTGTTTTGCTTTAGGCACAAAAGACGCGCAAAGAATCAACACAGCAGGACAGAATGCTCTGTGTTTATCGAAAAAGCAAGAATTGGCAAGACCGCATCCTATCTTTGTTCACTGCTCACCCGCACTCTCTGATCCTTCAGTTGTTTTAACGTCTTTTTTTGCAAAGTCCGCACTACCTTTGGTCAATCTACTTTTAAATTTTAAATAGAGATTAAATAAACAAATTGAATAGAGGGAACACTGCCTGCCGGCATGGCATCTGGAGAGCAGAGGTTGACAGTACTGTATGCAGAGGAGTAATCCAAAACATAATATGATAAACAATTCTCCATTGAGGCAAAATGAATGTAGTTGTATATTCATTGGCTTCAGTTCCACAATTAGAGTCGTCAATCTTCCTCGAGTCGTAAATATAATCATTTATTATATCCACTATAATGAGGATGACATTATAATATTTATTACTTTCATTCAGTAGTGTCGAGTAGTTAAATGCCCTTTGGTATTTGGGCATATGAGAAAAAGCATTCAGTCCTAGCCTGCAACGCAAACCTCACAAAAACAAATGTACCAGTACTTCTTTCAATAAAAGATGACAGCTATTTTCTTTTGTGTTGGCATTGAAAGATTCTTGGATTGGTGAACTATTACTAACAAAAGATGAGCAGAGCCCAAAAGATGAGAAGGGCCGACCGACCCTTCTTCCTGTGCTGAGATGAGAAGTTGAAAGGAGAGTATCAGCACGATCTTTTTTTTTTTTCTCCCAGCTGTGCTCGAGCACCTGGGTGTCCCGTTACGAGTGGAAGGTCAGTGTTCTAAAAACACACCGAGAAGGATTGCTTTTTTACCATGTCTTCTGTCCTTGTGTGTTGCAACATCTTCAAACATCAGCATGTCAAGTTTGTTGGCCACATACACACGCGCGCGCACACACACACACACACACACACACACACACACACACACACACACACAGATGTATTTGCAACCATCTATTTTAGTTTTTATTGCTCCTCCTGCTTCAAGCTATCTTTTTGGCTATTTCCTACTTCCTAAGGCAACATGTCTCTGATGCATATGATTCTGTTACTATGGTTACTGACCTACAGTTGAAATCCCGCTCTCTGATTTTTGTGTCAGCGTGTGTACATTTGCTACTGACAGATAGCAACTAAAATAAAAACAGACATCCATAATTAAACATTAAGAACCTGATTGACAGCAACTGACACTATGGCACATTCTATTGATATTTTCTATTGATGATGGATGGAAGTAGTCGTGAAATGGACTGATTAGTACAATTTTCTAATCTAAAAATGGGCAACAGAACCAGCTAGACACTCAACAATGATATGAATGATTTCTTTAACTAATCAGTAGACGGCTTGATGGATTTGCTTGGGATTTGTCAAAGGATTTACAGTAACCATATTATTGATGACTCGTAAATTGCCCATAGATGTAAATAGTTGTTTGTTGAGATGTGCCCTGTGCCATTGAGGGTGTGCCCCGCTTCTAAACTTTAGCTGCTACAGGCTCCAACTCAGTTTTGGCCCTGAACAGCACAAGTGATAGAAAATGGATGCATAGATAGATTCCTTAAGAGCCCGGAAGAATGGTTTTGTGAGTGGCCACCTTTCATTGCTTTGCTTTGTTTTGCTTTCAAAAAAAACTTCTCAGATGTAGGGAGGAATATAGCAGAGAGCATGGCACATGGCACTGAGCCACTTGTAATTCAATGCCTGGTTCAAAGGCACTCCAACAGCATTTCACTCATACAAAAGCCTTTTTCAAATAGAGGCTTAGGGTTTGTTAGTAAAAAGAATGAATGCAGCTAAATGAAAATGCAGCACATTCAATATTAACAATCGTGTACAAATATGTAAATTCACACGTCTTAAGATAATTATTCATATTCATGTATTGGTTATCACACAAATCGATACAAAAAGTAGAACATGTTCTATGACTGCTGTGCATTATTATTAATATTTTACAGTAACACCTATTTACAACGTTTTGAGACTGCAAACAGCACACAACTAACTAGCCACCAAGTGGATATTTGATATTATTGGCACAAGAAGGCACACTCGCTTAATGCTGTGTTTAATGATTTTCATTTGACTGTTTCATATTTACGGCCTAGAAGTGTTTGTTGGGTTATGTCGTAAACAGAAAGCCCATGGTAGTTTGATTTCGAATAGTCAAGCTTATTTTCACATGGTTGTAACAATAAAAAGTAACTCTTACATTTTTTTCTACCTGTCTAATGAAGGATTCATACTGGACTAGACATCATAGTTCATTAGATTTGATTGGCAGCTTCCCCCGCACTCATGTCCATCACACATCACATAAATAGTTTTGAGGACACATTAGTGTTTCTCTTTTAGTTGTGCTGTTTATTCTGGTGTATACGCTTTAGCCACCAGGGTCTGTATAAGAGAGCCACGAGCTATACTGTACCATGATCTCAGTTCTTCTTTTGGCTTTCTTAATATGGCATTGATATGAGTCGTTCTTCACAGAGAATAGAGAATACTTGCCTGTGAGCATTGCTATAGTCTTTCATTGTGTTTTAGCACGGTTTACGTTTAGATATCCATTGCTTAAAGTATAACATGACAGCCAGATAGATGCTAATTGTTGTGCTGTGTTGATACTTTGTGTTCAATTCTTGTTTGGTTTGACGGATTAGGTCATCATTAGAGGTTGCGCTGTATTCGATGAAGTTTTATGAGTAATCCTAGAGGAAACTTTGCAATATAAAGACATGATATAGCACGCCCATGGTATTTGCATCTTGAATTGATGTCATCCTTATTCAGCCATAGAACTCCAAGATTTTTTTTAGCGACATACATATTTTCATATTCAGTTAGAAAATGTTGCCCTACTTTGTAAAGTTAGACAATGAATTGAATAACAATATTTAATTATAAAGGTTATAAACTTTTTTTTTTAAATAATACTTTTTTCTTGTTTCCGGAAGTTATGCTATCTTTTTGGTCTTTACCAACTCAATAGTCAATCGTTAACGAGGCATGGAGGGCTGTAGAGGCGGCGTTAATAACTGGTATGCTAATTATTGCCATGGAAACACTATCACAGCAGGAAGCGTGAAGGCAGTGACTAATGGCCCACTCATCTGATCCCATTCAATGTCACCCTTTTTTTTGCGATTTTCCCTCCGTCCCTGCCATCCTTTTTTTTTTCTCCGTTCTGAAATCGCACTCTTCTCTCCACTTCACTGTCCTTCCAGCTGTCACACACTTATGCCTCCTCGCTCTCTCTCCTTCATCCGTCTTTAGTCAGTGTCCTTCCTGATTGCTTCGCTTTCTCCGAGCATTTGAAAGAAATACTTGCAAGGCTGAAAAGTCAAAGGATTACACAATCAGCCAGGAGTGCTTAAAGTAGAGTTAGCACGTAACATAAAGAGTTACCGTATTTTCCGGACTTTAAGTCGCTCCAGAGTACAAGTCTCATCATCCATAAAATGCATAGTAAAAAAGAAAAAAACACGTCACACTGGAGTACAAGTCACATTTTTGGGGGAACTTTATTTGACAAAATCCAACACCAAGAACAAAGATGAATGGGCAATAACAGGCTAAACAATACAGTAATGCTAACGTTACATAAACACAAACGAGGAACTGAGAACCTGCCTGACGTAACATATTAACAGTTACTCAAACAACTAGAACATCAATAACAAGTTTATCATCCGTGTCACTCCAAATCATTAAATCCATCGACGTCTTCGTCGTTTGTGTCACTTATAAACAACGCCACTGCCGACTCCGGAAGTACATGCAGCGCGGACATTGGACTCATCGTCAGTTGCAGTTCCAATTATTCCACAGGCTTATATAAACTACATATTAAATAACTATAACATAAATAACAATTTTATCGAACCATCCGTGTCACTCCAAATCATTAAATGTATCGAAATTGTCGTCCTCTGTGTCATTTATAAACAACTCCACTGATTCCGGAAGTCAGTGGATGGTGGAAGTCAGTGAATGTCAGAAGTCAGTGGATAGCAGACTCATCGTCAGTTGCAATTCCAATTATTCCACAGGTCAAGAGCACCCTCATGCGGTTTAAAGTGAAAGTAACATGGGAAGTGCTAAACTATACTAGTAAGTAAGTAATGTGTTAATGATCAAGTAATAATGTGTTAATAATGTCACATATAAATCGCTCCTGATTATAAGCCGCACCCCTGGCCAAACTATGAAAAAAACTACGATTTATAATCCGGACAATACGGTGATAATGCATTAATTCAATCTCTTACCAACAACTAACGTCTTCAGCGTCCTCTCTATCCCTTCTTTAGCACTATGACGCACGTGTTCAGAAATTTTACCATTCAGGTCTTTGTCAACATGAAGTGACAAGAAAGCCTCTTTAAAGTTTTAATTAAAAGAAAAATCCACATGCACCTGCCTGCTTGTTATCATTCGTCCCTCCGACTTTTTTTTTTCCTCTCCTGTGACGTGACTCACAGCTTTTTGACAACAGTCAACACAAAAGGATCGGCAACAAGAACTGAAGTACAAGGGTGCAGAACACAGAGACGGGAGACACATCCTCTTTATATTGAGATGATGCGGAAGGGAAAAACTTTGATGTTGAAAGCCCACGACGCTCGGTAAAGCTTTAAGGATCACTCTCAATAAATTGAGTATTAACTCACTTTACAATGATAGATGATCCTAATTGGGAAAATCATACCACCACACTTTCTGCTAATTCTTCTTCAGGTGTTTGAAGACAGACGGTTTAGTTTATATAGTTATAATAATTAGGAATGAGTCATAATGATGCTATCCATTATGATTTTACAGATGCCAACTTGAAGAAATTTTACTGGATCTTTTGATGTTCTAATTGTCTATCCCTGGTCTACACACTTCTAAAGCCTTACCATATTTGTTCATTCTTATATTAATGCTTTGATTTGCCATGAATGTGTAGCACCACACTTAAACCAAAAGACATTGTGTTTGTATCTATTGTAAAAAGGCTCCCTTTCATTTGATGAAATATGACAAGTTTAAATCCAACAAGACCACCGTTACACAATCCAACTCATCATACGTCTCATGAGCCAAACTACATTAGATGTGTTCATTACAACATAATTAAGTTTAAATATGCGGCAGACGACAATGTGTCATTTCTGTGAAGTCATCACTGATTAGCAGTGAAGAAAATCAGTGTAAAATCGCGAGGGAAAAAAGCTGACAAAATCATGAGCTTGTATGACATTTGGAACCAGCTGCATGAGGCTTCTTGGCTTGCTTATCGTGCTTTGACGTACAATTAGCCCAGAAAGTTTGAAGGCGACTGAAAAGCAATACATTCTTACTAACTTGACACTAAGCCAACAGCCATTTATGGTTGGGTAGCCTTTAAAACAAGTTTGAGTCTTACAATCGAACAAAAAAAAACAAATTGTCCATAAAAAAAATATATATAGCCATTTTTTTTCCTCTTCTGACAGAACAATATCCACTGCAATCACAAAGATCATTGAAACCAGTCAAGTGCACTGTAAAGGCACATGTACGTCTATTGGTTTGGATTGAAGATAAATTGGCCATCAAAAGGTGAATACCATTTTTAAAGAAAACCAATAATGTGCTTGGCATGATAGTGCGGCTTCAAGAAGAACTCTGATCTTCTTGCATTAACAGCAAACTAGCTGGATCATCCAATAATCCTACAACATGTGACTGCCACTTGCATGCAATTATTGGATGTCTTTGTGTTGTCTTTTATTCTTGTCATGATCAACATGCAAGTAGGCCATGTTGGCAACAAAGCGTCGCCAAAGCCTTATCTTACATGCTAAGTGTTTACTTTTCTTCCATCTCAGAGAGAAAATGAGTCAACCCTCTTCATCCAAATGTATTTGCAAATAATCATCTCTGAAGTTAAAAGCTCCGTTGGTCGTTGTGCCTTTCAGATGCAGGCAGATGGTCCCGTTCAGCTCTGTTATATAGCAGATGTTGAGAGCTGTACAATTCTGGGTGCCAATGCGACCCAGCTTTTGATCCACACGTGGCCCACACTGTCTACTGCACTGCCAGGAAGGTCGGCTTCGGCATAGAGCGCTGCTTCATTAAAGCCTCAGCAAATTCAATGGGTGAGATCAGAACCTGCACCGATGCGTTATTTTTAATAACAAGGCGAGTACTCTGAAATCTGGAACATAATCATTACTATTGAAAGAGAAATAAAATGATTAAATAGCTGAACAGATATGTTTTAACCATGAAATACATTCAGTTCTCATGTATTAAACTATCCCAACAATCGTTTGTATTATATTGTTTTATGAGTCTTCACTTTAATGACAAAAGGCTAGGTGTAAATATATGAATTTGCACTTGCAAAATATAATTAATTATAACTTCATATAATTTTTTGCTTTAGTGCAAGGATAAGAAATTTGATCTTGTTAGTTCTGAACTGTAATTGCTTTTTTTGTTTTTTTAAATCTGAGCCCAAGAAAAATGTTTGCAGTTTGGGCCTGTTTATTTAAATGCCAAAAGTTTTGTGGGGAATGAAAAAACACAATGCAGCATCTATATAGTGGGGCTTGTGATTAGAACATCTGTCTCACCGGGTTTAAATTTAAACTCAGGTCTACCTGTGTTGACTTTGTATGTTTCCCATACTTCCTCTAAAATTTCAACATTAATATTGTACAAGTTGGACGACACCCGGTAAGATACGACATGGTTGCTATTAAATTTGTATTTCCTTTTTTCAGTACGTTTTGTCATTTTAAATCCTGCAACCTCCCCCCCATCCTCTCCAGCCCCCCTCTGGGACAGTTCAGCAGCAGGCTAACCCCCTATGGACCGGGCTTCTCCATCATTCAATCCGTGTTAGGGCATTAATGGGGCTTTGGTGCTGAGATCCATCGCTATTTTCATGGCTTCCTCCATCTGTTGCCAATTTCACACTTCAGTAAGTGCTGGAACAATGAAGTCCTTTCTTTTTTTTTTCTCTCTTTCTATTTTGTTTATTTAGAAAAGCAACTACCACTTGTAGCAAAGAGCCACGCTGATTTTCTAAGGATTCTTACCGCTACCTTCTTGAAATAATGCTGATTAGTTGTGCACAGAGAGCTTGTTAGTTGAAGGAAGTGGTTCCTTCAGACAAAACAAACAAGTTGAAAATGTCCACATGTACACATACTGTCATCCATGCACGCACACAATTATACGCAAGAAAACATATCTCAAGTTAGCCAAAGAGCAGCTCTCAAAGGAAGCCCCAAGGAAAAACTCGATTACTGGTTCTTCCTACCTCTTCTTTTCCCCTCAATTACTAGTTATCTGACTTTTACGCCATCTATCTTAGCCTCACTGTCTTGCTCTCACTCTTGCTCTCTGTCGCACACACACACACACACACACACACACACACACACATCTCTCTTCGCCCTCGGCTACCATCATGATAATAAAAGCAAAGGAATACCTTTGAGTTTTCAGTCCCTCTATTTCTCTCTGCCCCCTTTGGCCTGCCATTATATCACACAATCACCAGCACGCATGTACACACACACACACACACACACACACACACACACACACACACACACACACACACACACACACACACACACACTGCAACACATTTAGAACACTCAAACACACACACATCAGTATATCAACTTGTGACTGAGTTAGAGTTTGACTGATAGTGCTCCGGAGGGCAAAGCAATGATAACTCACCTGTGCTGTGTATGTTTGCATGTATGTGTGTGGGTGGGTGGTGGTGGTGGTGGTGGTGGTGGTGGTGGTGGTGGTGGGGGGGGCATTGGAGCAATGTTCCAGGTTTTACTTGCGTATAACGTGTGTGGGCGCGCACATTTCTCTTACTCAGGGTTACAATAATAAAAGGAAAGAGCTATCCCAAAAGCCTAAAACGGACATTTACTGCATTGTCGTGCAGCAAAGCTCTACTATACTATCTATATACAGCACTTCAAATCCTACAACTGTCTTCTTCAAAGTGGACAGAGTGTATTTGAGGGGCCACTTGATGGCAATCTCCGGCCCACAGCTCGATAAGATATAGGATGAAAAGACTTGAACTACTTGAACAGAATAGGCATTCATAGGAAGGAGGTATTGCAAACAAAGGTCAAAGATCATCGTTATTACATTTTGATGTGCCACCTGTTCTGCTAATAAACTTACATCATGACCAGGAGACTATTTTCAATTCAGCCATGTTACGCACATTCGTTGACATTTTCCACATCTGCAGTCACCAGAAGCAGCCTCATTAGGAAAGTGTTCATGCAGTTTACAGTAGTGTTGCCTTGTTTGGGGCACAACATTGCTCCTGTTAGTGCTTGAATTAAATTGAAAATGGCACTTTGCACAGCTTGTACATGCAGCTTTTATGGGCACGTTTTGTAGTGTCTTGTTTTATCGCACAAGTAACCACATATTCCTTCTATGGAACAATACTTTTCACTAAATGAAGACAATAACCTCAGAATTTGTTGTCTGTCATTGAATGTGAAAATCAAAATAAGACTTTCACAATAAATGTATTAAAGAAATTAGTTAGTGATAATAATAGTTCAAGAAAAATATATGATGTATTTTTAGAGGACATCCTATTATCCTATGCTAGTTGCCGTTTGTTCCAAGTTCCAGCAAAGGATGTTCATTTTATTTCATTCCGAAGCAGGAGCGATAACACTACAGGATGTTGCGCTTGATCTGCGATGCATTCACTGATAATGTATCCTGTCAGGCAACTTATCATATGTTCTATGGTTTGATGGTGTTTTCTCCTGGGGCGAACACTAAAATACACACTTAAAAAAAAAAACGGTGTTCTGTTTCATGTGGTATTTGACTTTTAAAATGGGCTTTTGTGAGTAAATTGTTTTTCATTTACGGGCAGACGTTTGGCCCAGTGGAGTATGGCGTATTTATCTGTGACTGCGTGTGTGCGTGCGCGAGGGAGTGAAGGGAAATGATCAGCCTTCAAAATAAAACTGTGAATTATAATCACAATGGTGATGGGATTTGTGTCACTGAGATTTAAGGGAAAGCATCAGATTTTTTTCCAATTCCTTTGCAAGTGAAAGTGAGCTCGTCCATGAAAACAGCCTCAAACTGGCCCATGCGGTACGTGATTGATTTAACTTTTGGGGTTGGAAATGAAAGAAATAAATTGAGCTTGGTTGGACAGTTAAGCATGAATACTAAAACAGACTGCCAATAACAAGCGTCGATCAAATAGATAAATTTGAGCAATCAATCAATGCAAAAAAATCCATCAAGAGTAGAAGTAGACCCTCTGGATCTTAGTTCTTCATCGACCAAATCATTTTGAGACATTTCTGTGGTGAATGCCCAAGGTTCATAAAGGCATGCTTGGGTACGTTTGGTTTGCAGAACTTGACATTTGGAATGAACTCAGGGAGAGACTGTGAGCTAAAATCCAACATGGTGACCTTTCATGTCACAGATGTTCTTCTGGTTGAATGCACAAAAACACTTGAGAATTTTCATATATGTCCCGTAAGAGTAGACGCTAAAATAAATACAAAAGTGGGGAGGGAATTTTAGTATTGCTTTCTGATTGGTGCTGTTTTATAAATCGGGGTTCATGATTGGACAGCATAGTGTTAATACTTTGTCTTCTCTGTTTTGCGAAGTGCTTTGCTGTCATTGTGTGACATCTCTATGCAGTTACAAACCTCATTTGGAGAGGAGGCAATAATTATTTGCGGATCACTCCGTGTCCCCACGGATAGCGGGTGGTTCATTGTAAGTAGAAAAATGTAAATGTGTGGAGACTTCAAAAGGTACTTGCAGTTGAAGTCATCATACGGTTTAAAATCAAAGTGTAACACGCCTCAGGTAAGACACACCTTCATCAAGCACGGTGCAGGCACCACTTGCTAATGAGGATGAGGTACAGTGTTAAGATCACCAACTAGCATTTAAATGTTTAACACACACACACACACACTTGTTTGCCTTAATGGCAACATCATTATGTCACAGTAAATCAGACTGTCACTAAGCCGCATATCTCCATTCCTTCAGATATATTGGGAGAGAGATTTAATTACCTTACACACACTCGCCACAGGTAGAGACATGGACCTAGATTATTACTTTTTTTTTTCCCCATCTCTCACACACACACACACACACACTCACACACACACACACATACGGGCGCACACACATTCATAGGGAGCGAGCGGTAGACCTTGAATGTGGCAACATGACGTTGCCAAAGAAATCCAAAAAGAGCTACCCACACTTCTGAGGGTAGATGACTTATCTACATATACACTAACAAGCACACAAACAAACACACAATACCCCACACGTTTATATTGCACCTTCTGCTGTATATACTAAAGCTTATTGTCCTTGCAACCCAGATGTCATCCCTCACCAACTCAGTTTACCTGGGGCTGGAAGATTCTTGCCAAGAGCACATGTATAATGAATGTGTAAAAGACAGATAAACACGCCATACGCAAGCATACTGACTGACACATACCACTATGTGTAGCTTTTTAACATTTCAGCAGCACTCAAACACAAGAGACACTCTTGGCCACTCATATGGCCTCTGGCTCCTTTTTATCGTCTGAAGGCAACACAACACCTAGCTTGTAAAAAATCCCAGAGGAGGATTATTAACACTTGGACCATTTTACAGCATGATGGCCTTAGAACGTGTGCTTGTTTGCTGATGCAAAGTAAATGAGACATCAGCGTGTCATTTATCTCTGGAACTTTGATGTGTTTTTAGAGGAGAGAACAAACTTTTTTTCCGGCTTCTGCAGTCAACATCTAGGCAGGAAGTTTGAATAAGTTTAGCAGATTGATTGATTGATTGATTGATTGGTTGGTTGGTTGGTTGGTTGGTTGGTTGGTTGGTTGGTTGGTTGGTTGGTTGGTTGGTGGCAGTGGATAAAGCAGCAATTTTACAGAAAACATTTTGCTGTTGGCCTAAAAAGGTACAAATTGAACAATGTGTACATCGTCACAGTTAGTTTGGATCATTTTTTGCGCAGCGTTATCATCTGCATGGTGGTTGTCTCTCGAAGAAATGCTCAATTACTGAATTGGAGGTTAGACGACAGAAGCAGAGATCTAAAGAGAGGGCAGCACAGGGAAAGGAGCGAGTAAGGGACTGGGTAGAGCATGATCTGATATCACACCGTTGTCCCTGGAGCATCATAATTAACTCGCCCCTATCCCTTAGCCTAGCCACAACCTCTAACCTGACATTAATGAGTGTGTACCAGGAGCAACACAAATACGGCAATATTAGATAAGCCACTGAAGGAGTCTCTAGAATCAAAGAGGGGGGGGGGGGGGTAACTGATAGCATTAAAGCAACTCATTTGCACTGACTGAAGCCAAAATGTGCAATAGTTTAGTGCTTATATCATTACGTTTGCATAATTATTCATTAGTCCCAACATTAGGCAAGCTTCACACTGCACTTAGCACAGCATGCCATCATCCAACCCATTCTTTGTGTGAGTGTGCGTGCGTGCTGCCTCGTCACAATGGCGCAATGACCTATGACAAAATCTCGAAGCATCCGATTTGTAGTGGAGTCAAAGAAACAACATTTAGGGATTTGGGGGGAGCTCTATAGTAAAACAGCAAGGAGGAGAAAATTGAGTTATGTATTTAATATTTGAATTTGTGGGTGAACAAACCCATGCTTGGTGAATTTCAACTCTTCTGGCCAAGGCAACTGTCGGTTGATTCTTGCTTAGCCACCTTGGAGATGTAGCTCATGGATGAACCGAAACCCATAATAAACTGGCACTCATCTTTTCCCTCTTTGACTAATACATGTTGGACCAAGACACCAGGATACTTCCTGTTTGGTCACTTCACAATCATTTATTAACAAAATAATAATAATAATAAATAGAAACACCCTCACGAGTTTGAGCCCGAGACATTTACAATTCAATAAAATAACAATCAAAGAGTACACACATGGTCCCTATAGCTGTCATGAATTAATTCAAATAAAATGAAAATGTAATTCGCAAAGGTTAAGAGGCAACTGGACTCATTCTTTTCTAATAAGGACATTTCCCCTTAATGGAAAAGGCTTTCTTTGTTTAAATTTTTTGTCTGTGGAGTGGGGAGAGTGGCCCTAATGAGGTGTTTTGCTGCAAGGCGAGTGAACAACCAATTCGTTTGTAGGTTGATTGTTTTGCTAACCATGCCAGGGAAAAAAATCAACAACATGCTATTGTTGACCATCCCCAAGGGGACACGCCCACCGAGGCATGAACAAGGAGACTTTACACTCAAGAATTTAAACTGAAGCCTTTTGGATTAAAGTTGAAAGGTTTTCAAGTAACAAGAACAAGACCAATTGCTTTCATTGAACCAAAATTCATCTTGCCGTAAACCTGTCATAGTAAGTCTACACCAAACATGACGTTTCAAACCGATGAGTGACTCTAGTATGTGTGGACACGATCACATCTTGTGATTGGTGAGTGTTAGTTTGTGCATTGTGGATAATGATGAATACTGTACGGAGCATGCGAGCTTGCTGTTTCTACCACTTATTCATTCTCAGAAACTACAAACTGGGTGTTAAAATGCCACTAACAAGTGCAGATTTACTGTTTTCCGTCTTTAGATTAGGCCCAAGAACAGATTGTTGTCAAGGCAGCTAGGGGACAGAAGGGTGGGGGGGAAGTAAAATTAGGGTCTTGGAGGACAGGTAGCAAATGGAGGCTTTGTGTGAACAAGGCGAACAAAGGGCAGGTGAGCTGATCTATGAGCTGAGCAAAGGTGTGTCTTATCAGTATGGGTATCCACCCCACGTGTAAGCCCTCGAAATCCCCTTTAGTAGTGAAACTGAGAAAAAGACAAAGACGTCGAGGGAGAAAGAGGGCGAGAGAATCCCCTGCTCCAGTAATTAGTCTGTGGAAAGTGAGCTGGACTGTAATTCGGTCAGTCAGATGGATGTCTGCCCTCCAGACATTCGGCTTAGCCATTATCTACACTCACTCTTCTACCGTCCATCTATCCATCTCTCCTTCTCCCTCTGTGCCCCATCCATCCTTGCACCATCTCCCACCAACCATCCATCCATCCATTTGCCCCCTTTCCTTCTTCCCTTATGTCTCTTCACACTCCCTCAAAGCCACGCATCATTTATACCTCGGCTTTGCATCGCACAGTTTTTCTTTCTTATAGCTATTTGCAGACATAACAGTGCTCACTACGCTTAACCCAACAGACAAACATATAAGCCTCCAGACATTACCGAGATGAGTGATTCCTGGTGCTTTTCACAATGCACCTGTTTTACTTGTTATTTACCACAGGGCAGGGCGCCATGAAGAAAACCCGGCGCAGGGTTGCCCATATTTAGAAGTGGTTAAGAAGTGGCCTACCAGGAAGTGGCCTACCAGGAAGTAGGTGCTTTTCTTGTTGGTTTGTAGTCTTGGCTTTGATTATTTCAGGATGACTGAGAAGAGCAGCAACCTTGCAATCATGTTTGCAGCATATTCACAATGAGTGAGTTTCTTGACATCACACTGCACTGTAAAGTTCAATGTGGAAAGGCCTCACTTAAGTCATGGGTAACATTCACATCTGGCAGCCTTAAAATCCGAGGACTTTAAAGACTTGGACATTCATCCGTGGCTCAGTAAGTCCATTACTCCCCACGCTTGGCCCAGACGTCAGTTGACTTCACGAGTAAAGTCGGCAGAAAAGTGGAGGGAAACCTTTATCCATTCATCCAGAAGAATTGATAATGGAACTGAGAGCGGGGCCCGTCTCGTTCACTGTTCCCGTTCATTCCACAGGTGTTAAAAGGTCAGCGTCCTTTCAAAACAAACTGATCCAAAGTTTCATTTTTGGATCTAGCTTTGTGCACAGGAAACAGAGCTCTCGCTAAAGTGTTTCCACAGAATATTGCAAAATCACATCCGACAAGAGCACACTTTACACTTGGTAGGTCACTCTGAGACATTCCCGATTGGCAGACGGCAAAAAAAATCAATCCACACAGCCAACATGCAAAGCTAGCTAGCGCTACTGCGTTTCCTGTCTATTCTTATATTCCTTTTACTTATTTCTCTACCCGACAGAGGCCATTATCTATATACTCATTGTCCCACTCTTGCGCACATAACCATTTGCACCATGCAGTCGCTGTCACTTCTTCTTCCAGACATTAGATTTGAGCCCATTATCGGTGTCCTCTCGCACTTTCTATCCATCTATTCATCCCCCACGTGTCCCCTGCTTTACCTGTCGTCTCTCCCCACCCAGTTCTTCCTCTCCAATCTCTCGTCCATCCACCGGATATTATGTCGAGCCATTATCTACACTCCCACCGCTGCGTCAGACCATCCATCTAACCTCTCTCGCCTCCCGCCCCGTGTCCACGTCTCTCACCTCCTGATAAAGTCAGCCATTATCTGCACCGATGCCTCCATCTATCACTCTATTGTTTCATACATGCAAAGATTCACAGTCAGCCACTTACGTCGGCACAAGTAGCAATTAAATGCGGGATGGGCATGGTGCGGGTTTAACCAATCAATGACAATGGCTTGCCTGTCTCGGCGGGATGAGAATAGCTGCGTGTGTGACGGAAAAAGTGTGAGACCCCACATAATCCTGCAATGCTGTAAACAATAGAGAACAACTAGTGTTTGTCGTCTTTTGTGTATGTCCATTATTAGACCATCTTAATTTGAGAAGGGCATTTTTATACGTACTTGCCAATTCTGGAAGAATGTAGTAGAATATAAATTTCTTTCAAACTATATGATTGAACAATGGCAAACTCTTTGAATTCCGATGTCAGTGACATTTTAAGCTGCTTATTGAGTTGACAACAAAATACAACCACAAACGAATAAACAAAGGAGCTGTGTGCTTTTGATGGATTGCACATATTAAGCACGCTCAAATTTTATCAACCGACCAGTAATTGAGTCTCATGTTAGAATGAAACCCAAGTCAGTCCGGAAGTTCAGAAATGAATTTACAAAGCGTCGGATTGATTTGTAATTGGCAGCATGTAATTCCGGTTATTAATCATTTGTAGTGTGGAGGAAAAATGTTATGGTTCTTTGATGAAAAGAGGATATGTTGCTGTGTTTATCTCAAATTACAAAAGTTGTTTTATTATTCACCGCGACCTCAGGTCCTCGACTGCTTCTGTCAGTTGTCTCGACCATCACTGTCATCCTTTGCATTTCAAATTCCCTCCTTATGCCCTTCCCTCCATCCTTTTCTCTGGAATCTGTTCTTAACTGTCTTTTCCCACCCCTCCATCTCTCCTTCTTTCCTTCTTTGACACTCGTTCACATTTGTCATTCATCTTGTTGCCTTCGTCCTCTCCATCTTGCCTTCATCTGCCTCATCTTCAGGTTCTCAGCGCCCTCATCCTTGAAGTCGATCATAGCTTTCATGCTGCCTCCTTGTACGGCTCTTTTGTCTTCTCCACGCCTCTCCAGACTCCTCCAAAAGCGCTCGCTTTTCTTTTTTTTTTGACTAACCACTTTTTGCCTTTTCTGTTATCGCTCATTCCTCCTCCTCATCTAATTTATCTTTCCTCACCACTTTCACTCCACTTTCCTTTTGCACGTTATCAGTTCTCACTGCAATGGGAAATTTTTGAAGAAAAAAAAAAATCTCATCTGTATTCATG
The DNA here is from genome assembly GCF_054491065.1 of Syngnathus leptorhynchus. Lineage (NCBI taxonomy): Eukaryota > Metazoa > Chordata > Actinopteri > Syngnathiformes > Syngnathidae > Syngnathus > Syngnathus leptorhynchus. The sequence continues at coordinate 13,699,950 of NC_141197.1, forward strand.
CTCATGGGAAGGATGAACTCCTGTATATGGTTTGGACTTGAGTGCAATACTTCAAGCTCGCTGCAGTGAGACCACACAGAAGCCACGCTGCACACGGCCAATGTCATTTCTCATTGCTATTCACTTCCACTCATGGCATAATCACCAAAACAACCCAGGTTTGTAATATTATTACTTTTAGAGGTCGACGTGATTGATATTAGTGACCTCAAAAGGCTAGTGATTGGTTACAGTTCTGAAACGATATAAAAATAAAGTGCAGACTTCTAGCAAGGTTGAATAGTCCTAAATTGGATCAGCACCAAAGTGAGCTCGTCATAGATATATAACAACCTCTCCCTTTGTCATCATTAAAATTCATGAATTATTCATGGAAAGTCAAGGAACACACCTTGCAACATTTTCCAATGAAGTGCTTTAATTTACCACTTCATTTGGAACAACAGATGAAGATTAAGGTTATGCTTTAAAAACAAGTAGAAAAAGTGAAAATAAGAGCATGAAATCATAGTATGACAATTATCGAAAATATGTTTGAATTGTTTTGCTCTTTTAGTATGGTTGAACCGTTGCATGTGATTGCAGTGGAATCGTTTTATTTGACAAACTGAAAATTTGCAAGAGCTTTAAATGTTCAAAATGTACAGACACGCTATTTTTGAAAAATTTGCCGTCCGATGTGATTTACATGGATGGATGCTGCGGCGCTAAACTTTGAGGCCACTTGCGGCTGTTTATCACAATGAGCTTAGATTCATTACAGGTGACACTTTTAGAGCACATCATTGTACGCGTGAAGAAAAGAGAAAATATGGCCTGTTGTTTACTGACAATGTTGTATCTTACAAACAGCATTTGCCCAAGTCACCTTTTTTAAAATTGGGAAAAGATGCCATTTGGAAATCGGGACAGTGTGTGCTTATTTATTTAATCTTAAACTGCACACATACAAAAAAAAAATTGCATAATTTCTCATTTATTTATGCACGGTAACACGGACTTCGGTGGGTGGTCCATAATACATAGTAATCAACGGCCATATTGTGCAGCATAAGCAAATCTTTTGCATGGATTCGATGTACTATGAATAAATAGACCACCTAGCGGGCACAAGTGTTGCAAGTGCGAGTCTGGGTCCGTAGGTGTAATTGTTTGTTTGAGCACAGACGTGCGTCACGCTGCGCAAGCTTGTTTCCCTTGATGAAAACACGCAGGCAGGCGTGCGCTCGATCACTCTCGCCATTGAACCAGACAATGGGAGCGGGCTGTGTGATCCGGATCCGCGCTGGATCCTGAGAACCTTATTAGTGGTTTGCCTGTAATTTATTAGGTTGACACTTGTTGTAAATTTCCCATAGTGGTTAGCATTGAATGTTTTCTGTTTGGTGGGATCAATTGGGCCTTTTTCTTTTGTATTTAGACTGCTGACTAGACTAGAATGCATTGGATGTTCTATTATGAAGGAATACTAAGTCCTTGATTATGTTGCCGAGTCAGAACCTTGGATGCACCTCATGTTGATTATTTGCAAGCCTCCTCATTCAAGGGTATTGTCGTTGATTGCATTAGAAAAAAAGTACACCTGCTCGCTCACAAAACAGTTCTCCAAAGAAACCGTGAAAGCATCCTTGAAGATTCCGTGGCTTTTAGTTCCATATTCTCATTGTGGATGAGTTTTATATTTTGGCTGCACAGCTTCACAGACATTGACAAATGACTAAACATTCTTCATCTGGACTTATTGTCATTTTTCATACTTTTATTCAATAATATTTATATATGTGGTGTTATTGTCTCGATGAAATGGAAGCTCAGTGCACACACAGTGGGGAAAAAAGCATACATTTTAGATTTTGTTTTTCACAGGATATAATCTAATGTGTGGAAAAATTCGAGGTGACATTTTTGCTTCTTTCGGAATGCATCGTGTGCTTGTGTGTGTGCGACACACCCAGCCAAATGTAGATGCCGCAAACCAGTCATCACCCGGTGACGCAATTCAGTTCTTCCGTTTTGTTTCTGTCACATCCAATTAGCAATCAATAAATATAATTGGCATATTTCTTGCAGCGCAGGCATCAAAGATGCATTCACGCATACGTAAGACAATGTAGTTGCACTTTCCTGCAGTTGTATTCATTGAAAGACAACTTGCAGTCTTTATTCAAATGAGTTGAGCCGAGCTGAGAGACAGAAATAGAGTGAAAATGAGTGTGAGCGAAGGTGTGAAGTTGCAAGAGATGATTTTTTTTTTTTTTTTTTTTAAAGGGGATCACAGGAAGCCACAAAGCGTCACCTCTTTGGCTTAATTCAACCTTTTTATGTCAATAAGCGACCACGCGGGTGCGCTCGGGACATTAGGTCCTGTAACGCGTTCTGACAAGTTGGTTCTGTTCTTTGAACACTTGTGCAGAAGCCCTAAGCGTATCATCGGCGTGCTTGCGTGGCGGGGAGCAGCTCGTTAGCATGCAGTTTAGCATAACCGTGCCGTGCGATATGAAGCCCATGACTGTAATAAAGTGGCGGTGGATCAGGCTTGATAACCCCGAGCAAAGTAGGGCCATGTCAGTACTATTTGTAGAGAGAGAACGTCAAAAAAAAATTCATTCCAAAGGAATGTTTCAAAGGGGAGAGTAATAAATATCCACTTGAGATCACTGCTACCACACAGCGTTAATATCCCCAATTTTTACTCGCAAGTCAAAGCAAGAAATTATTGGCTCATATCTCAAAAAGTCAGTGCCGCTCGTATCTCAAGGCCAGTCAGTAAAATATCTTTTCAACATGGTTGCCTTTTTGTGCTGTTTGCAACTAAGCACAAAGTTTCAAATATACCCAATGCACATTTTTTAAACACTATTACCAGGACACAGAACATTTCAGCATCAGAATAAAGGCTGTAATGTTGACAGGATAGGTGAAATATGCGTCAATAAATGGAATGGATTCTTCTTGTTCTCCTTTGGGAGTGTTGGCAAAAAGCCAGCAGATCACCGTGAACTCTGAATCTCCGTTGCATCTACGGGCATTCTATTCAAGGTCGGAGAAAATGGGTGAACTCCCCCTCAGATGACAGCTACATTACGGGGAATTAGAGCTCACACGAGGATGTGAACATCTTTTTCTGCTTGTCCTCTCTGCTACACATCTATGACGTGCCCTTTGTGCCTATGCAGTCACGTCAATGCTTTTCTACTTTGTAGCCTTGTTTCCAGATGCACATTCTTCTTTCGGGGTGCTTGAGTGACAGATTGACAATGGAATTTTCTATTATTGATTGTGTGTTTGTGGTTTTGATTTTATTCTATCACCATTTTAAATCACAGCCCTCTCCGCAACTTGATCAAGGACCGTATTTATTTATTGTCCCTGCCATGTCGGCTTTATAGTAAATGCAATGGCCTTCGATTCTACCTGCGAATGAAGGAAATACAACAATTCACTTTTAGTGCTATTGTTGCGTAATGTGTGTTGCCTTGAGTCATTTGTTATACATCTCAAACAACTGCCAGGTCCTACAAAAGATCCTCTCGTCTAAACGGTGGGTTTGTTTGTGTCTCGTTAGAGCTTTTTTTCCTAAATGTATATTTGAAAAGAAGCATCTCTCAATTGCCCCTGCTCGCCTTGACTCGTTTCCTACAGCATTGCAATTTTACCTCGTAGCCAAACAAGCTTTCTCTCCTCTACCCTGCGCCCCCACCTCACCTTTAGACCCCACTATCTGAGGCAGACCTATTTGCATTTGCGAAATGGGGCTGTCGCTGCCAATTTACAATTTCTAAGTAGCCTAATGAACCAAAATGCCTCGGGATGCAGGTGGCTCGCCCGCCAGCCAATCACAAAGATGAAGCGTATTTGCTGCTTTAGTGTTGGCACACGTTTCATGGGAAATATGTCGGGGGTTTTTTTTAAGGAGTAAATCTAATCTCCAGTCAGACTAAAGTGGCATGATTGCGGATTAAACAATATGCTCCGCATTGGAAACAATTTTGGATTCGCTCTGTTGGTCACAACCTCATATTAGGTAAACGGTTGTCACTGGCTTGTACAATTTTGGGTTGCATTGAAATCTAATGCTGCTTTCTACTTTGCGGTAGCTCTGCTCAAATCTCTTTGCCTCATTTTAAGGGGAATGGTTTTCTTCTTCACAATGGTATGTTAGAAATGACAAAAACCAGATCACACTGAAAATATCTGTTGGTATGAGACACGCTAATAAGAATAATGAGAATGAGGAACTCTAAGTGGGCCATCTCGCATAGTTTGTGACCAAGCTAACAAACCTAGCAACTGATAAGGACGAGGTCCAGGTTTTACCTTTCTATTTCTGACTTAATTCCTTCATCACCCTAAAGCAACAAGATCTGTATTCAATGTGAACACAGACTACACTGTCAATGTGTGTGTGTGCGCACATGAGTGTAAGCGAGGGAGAGAGCGAGTGTAACCAATAAGTGCATACTTACAATTCGTTTAATATTCTCTTTTATTCACTCTCCTTTTCTTTCATGTCAAGACGCTGTCAGATTGTGCATCTGTGAAGCTGTGTTTTTATGTGGCTTCCCAGCAGTTCACTAGTCCTCCTCTCTTTCTGTCTTATACCAACCACCCCTTTCAAAAAAGAAAAAAGAAAATGTCTTTGACCGCGTCTTGTTCTCCCTCACTTGCTCTGCCTTCTCTGTCAACATATCCAGCACACTGACAAGAAGACCACTGGAGGTTATTTAAGAAGTGAAAATCTCACCTGGAAGGAGGAAAACGAATCGCAGTTTTGGAGGGGAAACTTAAACTCACGTCATCATTTTTATACACAATTGTCTGTCTCTCCACAGGTCACGGGTAAGACCAAATCAATGGTCATAGTGGAAGGCAACATTTGTTCAAAAATGACAACTCAACATACAAACGCAATGCACAATACAGAGTCAAGAAATGCTATAATGATTAAAAAAAAAAAAAAAAAAACAGTACTGGTACTGGTAGTAAGAATAATAATAACAATAATTATTAATTATTATATTTTATAATAATAATAACTATATAATACCACCATTTGTTTGTTTGTTTGTTTGTTTGTTTGTTTGTTTGTTTAAGCACTTTATATCTGTCATCTCTACATGGCTTTGCCTATGTGAATAGTATTATTTCCTATATTAGATATTTGAAGTCCTGATTTCAATGTTGTTATTTTTAGTCACATTTTCGGAATGTTGTTGCTTCCCCGTTGTGGGGTCTCCTGCCAATCGCTCCGATCCAAATTGTTAGAAGGTATCTCTGATATGGATCCAGTTCCTTTGGTTTATCCAAATGGCAAAGATTTTCTTCTGGACTCTTTTAATAGAGAAAAAGCTTGCTAAATCTGCTCCACCGGGATTATTTATCCAACCTACATTTAGTCCCACAAGTATAGACTTGTATATTTAGCACACAGTATTAACGTTATGTAAATATGCTCAGGCTCTTGCTAGATTTTTAAAAAGCAACATTGACTTGAACTGACTGTTAAAATTTGTATTAAAACAATCCCAAAAAAGTTACAAGTATGAAAATAGAATATGAAATGAAATCCTTGCTGGAGCTTCACTTTCAGTTCATTGCTGGCAAACTCAATGGGGCACATTGACCTAATTGTCTTATTAACACCACCCAATGTGCACTGTCAAAATAGCATTGCCTATTTATAATATCCAGATTGATTTAGAATGACAGGTGAGAACTAGAGAATACTCACACCAGAAATGAGCCAGTTTACATATGTTATGCGTGCACATGGCCTACAAGGTGGCACTGCACAGCAGGGTGCATCAGCCGTGAAATTCATCTACATGCGAGCGCACACGCAACTTCCACATACATGTACAGTACACACACCTCAAGATGAGATTTCCACATTTGTAACGAGGCCATTGTTGCACTTCTCACGTTGAATATTCCTCAGTGGCTCAGCGAGGTGGTTACAAGCTCACAACTCGCACAGGCAGATGCAAAACGAAAGAATTAAAAGGGCCTGCAGCATCGGAGCGTTTCGCACATGTTTCTCAGACAGCAAGCCACATGCGGAAAGCGCTTGGAGAACTACACGACTTGCCCACCTCCATCAAAGTGGGACACAGACAACTCTGCAAAGGGTAAGCGAGGTATGAGCAAAATGATATTCAGACAACTGTTGTTCGAGAAATAAACATACCGCTACAGATTCAAAATATGTGGGTTGCTTACGTTGCAATATAGTCGAGTACAATCACCTTTGGCAAGGTGGAAGGAACACTCTTAACATTTATTGAAATAAATAGAATCTAAAATGTATTTTGATCTGCAATGGCATCTGTCGTTCTTCAAATACACACCCATGCACATATAGTATCGTCTGCATTCAAATTGCAGCAGCTGTCTTTCAAGCCACACAAATGATTTAATGCATTTTCTTTAGTGACATACTGATACTGAACATAAATAGCATTTATTGGGGAGGGGAAAAGTTTTCGTCCTCATTATTATTGCTTCCATCTTGCCGCTGTTTCATTATTTTGTGATCCACTTATTCTCCGTCACCCTCCTCATTATTCTATCCATCTCTGGCGGCCTTCTCGTCCTCACCGTGTCCTAGAGCGTCAAGTCACTCCGAGGGGTAAGGCAGTAAGAGCTGAACAATTCAATGTCTTTGGCCTGCCAGACGCTCTTTGATGGAGCTGAAGTTATTGATTAAGCTGTCTGAGAGCTCCGGCCTTCCAAGCCCCAGACACTAGCTCTACCTCCATTTTCTCTTTCACTCTCTAATTTGCTCGTTTGCTTATAAGACAAGCAGATTGTAGTCTGCCAAACACAATATGTGCCCCATTGTGTTTGCCTTAAGTATCTTTTGGCCATAATTTGTCATTTGAATTACTAAATTTTCAGTGCTGCGTGTCTGTCGCTTGTCCGAAAATGGTAGGAGTCATCATTTTGGGGACATTTTTGGGAAATTGTCCAATTATGAACGGGATACAATGCTTACCCTCTTGCAGCCTTACGGACTATAAATTCTCATTAGAACACTTGCCTAAAAATGTTTCCACATTTTAGATGTTTTTTTTTTAATTGCTCCTCTAATAGATTCTACTTCAGCACAAGTTCAGATTTCCTGGGTTGAAGTAAGTGGGTTGAAGTGTCATTTTCAATGGGTTGAGACACCTAATTAGATTAGAGTGCATTTTATATGAACTCTATGTTGGTAGTTAATGTCTTGAGACCAACAGTAAAGTGCTGGCTAAAGGGCCAATTCAAATTTAAAGACAGCATGAAATAGAAAGTGGGCATTACTTGCCAATCACCTGAAAAAGAGTGCAACAGAGGTGAACAAAATGTTGTTTTTTTTTCATAACAATTATTTTCAATTTAGTTTGATCATGTCAAAATCACTTCCTGGGGAAAAAAGCTAAGATAATTGCATTGGTGGTAACCTTTTGCACAGTTCCGTAAATGCTGTCTGCATTTCTATTGCTAGCATCTCAGTCACTTTAAATGTGCTCTTATGAAATTTATATGTTGATATATGGACCAAACATTACTGCCGGGCATGCACTATCAGAGTGCTGTTGGTTAACAAATGCTGACTCAGCAGTTGCGGATGCATCGAGAAAGGAAGTAAGGGTCCTTTTAGTATATTTATCTATCCATCTATCAGTGACTGATGTGTTGCTAATACACATTCAGGCATTTTACTGGCAATTTTTGTTGTCTCTTCTTATTTGGGCTCTATCGAGATTTTGCAACAATTACACTATACATTACATTGTATTACTATACTTTGCTGTACACATTATATCATCTCTTCTAGTATCTATAAAAGCCTTTGCATTTTAAATGGCAGTGGCATTTTAATGCACTTGGTCAGCTTCAGAAAATTACTTCCTGGCATTAAAAGTCAAATTGGATACAGGAACAATTTCGCTTTTAAATCTGCTCCGTCTGCCATCCCATATCAAGCATCACAGGGAACCCGCTGCTGTTCTGAGTGGACACTGACTGTGTTGTCTTAATTCTCCAGCCTGCCTAATGCCTTACTTATGGAAACTCAGCACGAATAAGACCAGTATGACACCGGTGAACTTTTGAGCTGTTGGAAAAGGTTCACAAAGTTTCCCTGCAGGATTATTTCCCAAAATGTTTCAAGTTAGCTTGGATGTTGATGCACAGCAAAAACAGTGGCAAGGACTTGAACTCAACTGCATAATCTAACCAGTGACTGTCATTTGAAGATGGATTTATATAAGAGAGAGCATGAGACAGAGACAGAGACAGAGAGAAATTAAATGTATAAGTCATACAAGACGTTATGGGGAAAGGTAGTGGTTAGAAGCAAGTATTTGTGAGCAGCAGTATGGTTACGTGCCAAGAGTGTTGACAGAAAAGTACGGAGTAGGTCAGAAGGAGCTGCGTTGTTTCTTAATAAATCAGAGCCTATGACAGCGTTCCGGATCATGGTACTGCATGAGTGGCAACGAATTATGTTAGAACAGCACAGGACATGTATGAAAGCTGGAGGACAGTAGTGAGGTATGCCTCTGATATGACATGAAGCATTGATGTGGGACGCATCAGGGATCAACTCTGAGCCCCTTCCGGTTTGCAATAGTGATGGCTCGACTGACAGATGAGGTTAGACTGGGAACCCCGTGAACCGTGATGCTCGCAGCTGACAATGTGTTCTGCAGTGAGAGCATGGAGCAGGCGAGGGAGGATTTGAAAAGGAGATGGAGATGAAATTAATGCAGAAGATGGTCATAAATGGAAAAGGATGACTCACTCTGACGACCTCTGACAAGAAAAGCAGAAAGGGCTGAAAGTCAGCTGTCATGACGGCATACACTGAACAACCCAAGGTATGTTGACGTGGAATCAATCGTTCTGATTAGAAAAGGTCACTTGCAAGCATCATTAAAACAGATACAATGGACATTTTTGTCTTCATACTTGAACTTGGCCAAAAATATCAACAATTTCAATGTAATCAACAAAAAAGGACGTTTTGATGCTGCACTACACGTAAGCAGCTATAGCGGGTTCTTTGCGGTCATCATGTTGTGCTCCGTATAAATGAAGGCTACACATATTTAGTTGCGGTTTGCTGATACATTTCAAAGAATCTTGATTTGTTGCTTGTCACTTTTCAGAATTTATGTCACCAAATGGATGTGCTGCTGGTCCGTATATCTCCTCAAAGGATGAATGATGGTTGAAGCAAATGAAGGGAAAAGAAAAGAAGGCAAAAGAAGAGATCACGTTCAGATGATAGATGACAAGTATTAAAAGAATAAGGTATTATTGCGGTAATTTATTACAAGCCAGGGGATGTACGTTTAATCTGAGAGATCGTGCGATGAATATTTGTGAAGCCATCACTAGAGCTGTCGTGCACATGCTCCTGGAAATATAGCCTGCCTGAAAACCAGATTACTTCAAAGTATTTTCTGTCAAACTTGCTGTAGCGTTTAGATATTTCAGCCCTCAAAAATATTGGTAGTTCATTTGGTTGTCAAAAAAAAAAAAAAAAAAATCAGACCACCGGCGATGGAAAGTTGAGCGACATCCTAAAAGACATTTTCTTTGTATCAACTCCTTGAAAAGTCTAATGTTTCATTCTTTTCAAAGGCTTTGGACTATTTCATGCTTTTAATCATCAGAAAGATCATTCTTATTTTCCCTATTCATCACCTGACGACCGTGACTCATAATAAGATCAGGAATTATTCTTCCTTTATCGAGTCATCAAATACGGTTACAACAATCGACAACTGGCAGCAATTCAAAGAAAATCTCGGTACATGTTTTTTCTTACGAGGTCGTGGAATGAGTACCATGAAAAGATCTCGCCCTGAGATGATGTGAGATCCATTTCGAGAAAGATTACAAAATCTTTGTCCTTGCCGTTCTTTTACCCACTACTTAGGCCACAGGCATTGAGCAACTGAAGCAGCATTGGCTTCCCATCAGCATCTTCCACTGTGCTGATTGTCTGCTATTCACTGGATAAAGCCTCTTCACGATGGCTCGTTGAGATCTGCGGGATGCCAATAATGCCCTCGGGTCATTTGATAGAAAACCTATGAATAGCGTCTGCGTATAGGACACAACTCACTCTAGTTCAACACCTCCTGACATTTTTTTTTCTGTTTCCAAAAGAAAGAATGAATGAGAAAATGTACAGTGATGAGATTAATCCGGTATCATATTTTCATTGAATTTTTATTGATTGAATTAATGGACCAGGCAGCTTTTCTTTGCACCCAACTGTGTTGGAGGATTAAACATAAAGCTTCTCTAGGAAGCATGAATCTTGGGTGGAATCTTGAATGATGGAAATAGTCACAATGACACAAGAACCAAAGGGGTGACATAATCTCTGTCACCACTGACAAAAACATGTAGATTTATTGTCACCTTCATTTTTATCTTTTTTTCAGAAAACATGAAAATCTGAACCAATAACTGACTATTTTTGTGAACAATTCCCAGTTAAAAATGAACGTCTTTAACTGAAAACAATTTTATCACATTTTAATCCTGAGGAGACGCTTAAGGCAGAAAATCATTTCTGTCAAAATGTGACTTAGGCCATGAGTTTGAGAGTGACCAAATGTAGAAATTGTGTGTTTTCAAAATCTTTGGGGTAAAAGTTGCATATAATTAGTCACGTCCAAATGTAAATAAACCAATAGAGATTAAATAATCTTCAAACATGATCACAGTGTAAGCGGGCAGATCGGCTGCGCTCTATCAATGCTAGTCGGATATCTTCAAAGACGTCGAGTAGACACACAGCCGTCTACCGGCAAATTAAGAAAAACACACACGGATGTGTGCACACTTAAATAAGGAAAACATCATCATGCCTGCAGCAGCAAACGGGTTGAATGCTGAAGTCAAGTAATCTACGATATCCAAACCAAGAGGGAAAATAGCCATTTCAGGCCAAACTAAACAGTGCATAATGATTCACGGTAAATATTCATTTATTAATATTTTCTTCCATGTTGACAATTATTATACTTGCAATTCAATGCTGTTGTGTACAATAATTGATTAGCAAAGTGTTCAGTAATTGAGCTGAGGTATTTCGAGGTAGCTGCAAATGGAAACAAGTGGATAAATTTGACTTGGGTCACTTAATACGTTTTGGTAGATCAAATAGATGCATTACTAATCCAGAGGGACATTGGTCAACCTGCCTTGTGGATCCAGAAACACCCACACATATGGGGTTTTAGCATTCCAACGAGAGTCCAAATGCCCTGAACTGTGGCGTTCGGTGCAAATGCGGCTCTGTGAACCCGACCGCTTTGTGAAGTGTTTTGACTCACGCACCAGCGGCCACTTCTTGATCACGTCATGAGTGTTAGCGATACATTGATGTTACAGCTTGTGAAAAGGCCGAGGGGGTGACATCATAACCAGTGGTGCGTGACTACATGCAGCTGATGTGTAAAGATACTGAGGACTAATAATTATGACCCCTGTGCGTGATCGGCAATTGCAAAGGTCACTCCCGATTAGATCATATATCAGAGGCTGGAGAGGACAGAGGATGGGCGATGAGAGGGCAGCTATTGGATATGAATGTGAACAGTTGTCTTCTGAGTCACAGCTCAGCTGGACAGAGGTGTTGCACTCTTGAGATGTCTTGGTGGGGTTATTAGACAAAAGAAGGAGGAAATAGGATGGGCAGGTCTCTTCATGTGCTGGATTTGGGTTTGAATTTTGGTCTGGCAGCCAGTCCAGGGTTTGAGGAGATGCAAGTATGGAAAATGGATGGAACCAGCATTTGTGCCTTTGTTGCTTTTTGGCATGATTCATTAACAATCAATTACACATAATTCTTAATGATCCATTAATTGTAATGCACATCCTGAGTTAATCAATATGTCTGCTGTGCATCCCACATTGTAGTCCAGACGTTCAAGTCTAAATTGATGAATCAATTTTCGATGGTTAGCAATTATGTTAATCGTGTGGAATTAGATAAGCCTAACATTAGTATCCACGTCTTTCCTGCGTCTTATAGCATTGCCGTATTTCTCGCGCCTGCAATTATATCGGGTAAAAAAAAACACAATTGCTGGCTAAGCGACTACAAATGTCTCAAAAAATAAAAAACGGGAATTTTTAGTTGCATTTTGCATGTGCTTTGATTTCCATTAGTCTGCTTCTAAAATGTAATTGAGAAATGCACATTTTCTACCCTGCCATCCAATCTAATTATGCTATATTAGTACAGTAAAGTCGTATTTGATGTAAATAATTGAAAATATTGACCAACAAAAGCCTATTTTATCCCTAGTTGGAATATTTAGAGGGATTAAATAATAACAAGGCTGGTTGAAAGGCCCATGTTGATTTTTATATGTAGTCTATTTTATCCATCTCATCCTCTTTGATTAGTCATCATCAATGTGGAAATTTGACTGATTGATGGCTGAATGTTTTTGTTACGGCCTTGGCCGTAATTTGTATTGGGTTGTTAGTTGCAAGATTTTTTTTTTCCAGCTAATGGCGGATAAACATAGGGTGCAACTGACAACAATGTATTAAAAAAAACACAGTTCTAATTAACAAGATAGCTAATCAAGTTCAATCATAACTAACTTTTGATTAACAGATCAGTCAGGCAGAGCAGATTGAGCTGATATCAAATTGGCTGCCAAAACAGACTTTCCAAATTGCCTCCCAGGTGAGAGAGTCTGGATTCCCCCCCACCCCCATGGAAGTGATTCATACATCAACCTGGCATTATGTAAGGAACACGCTGTATCTCGGCTGCCTATACAGAGTCCTGTCTCTAGGAATAGAAAAGCTGTGCTGTGCTAACAGGGTGACGCCAAAGCTTTTAACATCTGAGATGTTTGATAGGGAAATAAATGCCTCGTTTCTCTGGCGAACGGTTCAGAATCACGATGAAGTGAGGAGGGAAAAAGTGAGTTACTTTGATGATGTGTGTTTAACATCGGCATGCTGTGACTTTGAAAGTAGTTAGCAACTTTGACCAACGGAGCAAGTGAAAGGAACATGACAACTACTGAGTAAACACCAAGGGGGTGAGGGGGACATTTTTTTTAAGTTTAGAAATGTTATTCTTGTACAAATGCCCGCAAATGTTACAAATGTTTACACAAAGGGGAATGGAAGCACCATAGGAGGGCTAACAAATAGTAGTTAATTTTTGGTGTTTAAAGACACTTTAAAGACCAGATCATTGAACACAAGACATTGCAGCAACTTTTAGTGAAACTCATCATTTTTTTGTACGATTGCGTTACACTGCCACCCGGTGGCAAGATTGGCCTAACGCTACATCATGGTTGTGTTTCGCCATTTTGGAATATTAATACTACGTCTCTCGGCTGGCCTGGGAACGCCTTGGGATCCCCCGGGATGAGCTGGAGGAAGTGGCTGGGGAGAGGGAGGTCTGGGAGTCCCTCCTAAAGCTGCTGCCCCCGCGACCCGACCCCGGATAAGCGGAAGAAGATGAAGGTGAAGGAATATTAATGTGTATGGAATGTTCCATGTTTAGTGGAATTAACAACAGTTTTTCATGATAAATATTTTGTCTGAGGAGATGTTTGAGCGAGAATATTGCTTTGCCTTAGTTAGAGGTTATGGTTAACGAGAGCAGCTTTACTGCTGTGGCTTGCGTGAGAAAATAAACATGCAAATAAAATCGTCCCCCTTTAAAGTGGCAGTGGTGAGAGAAAAGGCACGGTTGTGTTTTTGTGATCAGTTTTTTTTTTTAAAGTTCAACTTGACATTTTCATATTGATCAAAGCAAGATAAAATATTATTTCCAAAATGTCAAACGACTATTGAGTCAAATCCAACTCGCAATTTAAGTCCTAAACTGTCACCAATCTCAATAGCTTTTCGTTTTGTGCTAGGGTAAAAAAAAAAATTGTGAAGCAAATAAAAATTGGATGACGGAATGTGGACATGAACATACGATATGACATGTGATCTCTGTTCGAGATCACAAGTGAGCTGAGGCCGAGCCTACTTGACTTTGGGATAGAGGCTTCTCCATACGGACAGATCGCTAGCCAATCACAGGGCACATATGGAAAACCAACTTTTCACACATGAATTCACACCAGCGGGCAATTCAAAGACTTCAATGAATCTAACAAGCATATTTTTAGAACGTGGTGGAGGTAAAGGGGTGGACTCGAGAGAAAACCCGAGCAAGCAAATAAGAGAAATGCAAACTTAACTGTTTATATTGCATAGAGGTCCCACTCAAGTCTCTTGGAGTATTAACCACCCCCCCCCTCAAAAAAAAAAAAGAAAGCAAAAACTAAAAGTTTAGAAACACTTGGAGCAAATACTCATTATGTTTTTAATAACTTTGCGCAGTTACGTACAAGTGGAGAAAACATAAATGTGCAAATAACGTGATACCACGAGAATAAAATGAAACGATGCGGCTGCGGCAGAACATATTGGATTGTGACTTAATGATATGGCAAGACAGCACACGTGCTAATCTACTGAGTGATATATAATTCAGCAGTACTGCAGAGTGGTTGTTAGGGAATAATTACATCTTCCCAAAGATGAGCTTGTTGGTGTGCTGAGTCACCGTTGACAGATGATTTTTCACACCGATCTCATCCCATTTTGTGACCGTAAATCTCAGGTAAAAAAATGTCCACGCTCTAATTAATCACAACTTGCAATCAAAGCGCATTAGTGAGGACAGCAGACATAAAAGCAAATCAATGGGACCGACACAAATGCAATTGCCTGTACGTGACACTAAAATGAATACTCCGACATGGCCGCGACAAAGATTCCGACGCAGAACAAGCTGATAACGCGGCGAAAGACATTTGCAGAAAAGGACTGAGATGAAGAGTGGGCCAAATAAGCTAAATGAAAAGGTAAAGGTTCATGCCTATTTGGGAAAGGGAGGATTTGAAGTGAGACCGCAAGAAAGGAGGAAAAGGGGCAGGAGTCGTTCAAAAGGATGAAAAACGTAAGAGAAAGATCCAGAGAGGGGAAGAGCAGGGGGGGACATTAAATCAGACGCAAGTGGAGGAAGTCATTTAGTCAAATTTAGCTGTCGTTTAGAAACGACAGCTCAGCACCAGCTAGTGGGTGCCAACGCGTGCTTGCCGACATCCACGTGAGGAAACGAGTGGAGAAGATAGGAAGGGAAGGATGCAGAGAGGAAAAGAGAAGAAAAAAAGGCGCCAAGTGGAAGAGAAAGCGAGGAGGCAAATGACAGAAAGGGGAAAGGAAAGGAGCAAAGGAAAGGAAACAAGGGAGCAGATGAGGGAAAGAAAAGAGTTGAGTGGAATGTAGAAGAAAGCAAAAAGCAGAACGTGAAGGTGAGGAAAAGAAAGGCTGAGGGTAAAAGAGGAGGTAGAAAATAGGAGAGAACGAAAAGTGAGAGGAAATGAAAATGGGTGAAGAGCTGTGTGACTTCTCACCGTTGAGTCTCAGTCAGTGCAGTGATGTCATCTTTTTAACAGGATTGGTGTCAAATCTGTCCTCCCTCCTGTTTCTAGCACAGGACGTTTATTGGATTCGTTTTTTATGCGTTTACAATATAATTTGCTGATCTCTAGAATAAAAAGATGACTCCTCAAAGGTAAATAAATAATAAATAATATTATAGTGCTATTTTTCATTAATGCATTACAAATTTGGGGGTATTGTGTTTTGTTTATTGGGTGGGTGGTGTCTGAAGTCAATCAATCAATCAATCGTCAAAAGTATAAAGAGGCTTAATAAAAATTTTAATAAGCAAAGGAGTGTCACTTATTGAAGCCCAAAACAAACGTAACCAGAGAAGGAAGTGTAGAAGTTTAAACCGAATTCAGTCTATGCTGTAAATGACCGTGCGGTAGATTCTGAATTAAATATTAACCGAAGCGTTAAGCTTCACATGCACAATCTCGACAAAATTTATGCAAAGCCTAATGTAGAAGGCAATTGGAAAAAAACAGTTTGTTTCTCTGATGAGCACACAGGAGGACCTCCTGTGCACACTTACAAATGACAAATCACTTTTCCCTGAGAAAGAAAATGACCGGAAAGGGTAGAAATACAAGAGGCCAAATTGGCTTTATTATGAGATGTAACCTAACCACTGTTGTAATTAGGCCCAGGGCAAAGTGGGAAATCACAGCATAGAGATGGCCATTCCATTACAGCCCAGTGTTGATGGTCATCTCATTTCGAGCAGAGCAACCAAGAGCCACATTAGCAGTTCAGGCAGACATTTTGCTGCAATGCAAACACCATGTGACAGTCCACTGGATCAAACTTTACGGGTTATGCCAATAGAACAATAAGCAGCCATAAGCTTGTCATTATTTGTATGAAAAGACCCAACCAGTATTTGCTGCCAAGGTTGTGTCACATATAAGGTTCGAGTTATCAACTCAAGTTAAGGAAAAGAATGTGTAGTGCATATCTACCGTATTTTCCGGACTATCCATAAATCACAGATATTTTTTTTCATAGTTTGGCTGGTGATGCGAGTTATACTCAGGAGCGACTTATGTGTGAAATTATTAACACATTATTGGATCATTCACATGTTGTTTTCGTTTGTGCTGGTTTGTGCCGCAAACATTTTACGGGTTTTTTTCGTTACAAGAGATTATTTTATAGGGTTTGTCTTACATTTGCAATTAAAATGGAACTCAGAGGCCAAGACTAAGAAAGGTTTTCATCCGATTCGACGATTAATCGAAAAATTGACAGAACTGATTATTAAAATAATTGTTGGTTACACCCCTAGTTGATATACTGTCTTAAAAAGCTTCTTTTGCTTGGGCATTGGTGCATGAACGGTACAAAGGTGCTGAAACTCGCTTTTGTCACAAGCGTAAGGCAGCAGCTAAGTCCAAGTCTTAGATAAAGTCTTATTGTGTGCTTCCCCTCAACCATCAAGAGATTAGAGGCATGTAGACACACAGCCTCTTCCTCTCTCCCCATTTACCTCCAAATTTCTACTCCCACCTGTCACCCCACCTCACCTACACTCTTATCTCATTTTTCTTCTGCATAAGCCAACTCTCACCACGCGTACACTCAACCTCCCGCTATACCATATCGTTTACCAACATGTCCTTTATATTCCCCAGACATCATCTACTCTCTTCCCTACGCTGTAAAAACATGAAAAGTGGCCATTTTAGTCCAGATAGAGCCACTATCAAAACACACACAGACCCACACATTGCATTCTCTCTCCTCAGACCCAGACAGTTCATAGTCACCGGGGTGAAATGTTTTATTTTGCCAGCGACATCTGACATTTAGATGGGGAGAAACTGCAGAGGACGAAATGACAGCTGAAAGTCATAATGAAATAACAACTAAGGCAAATATAAAGAATGTGTGCGGCGAAAGGTGATTGGGAGGCGGTTGGAGACAGATTGGCAGAAAGGGGTAGACATTTTTGGATGGATAGGTGGGGGGGGATAGTTATGGATGGGAGGTGGAGGACACGAGGGGGAAATGAAGACACCGACGGAAGGGTGTACATAGAGGGCAAATAGTGACAGGAGAGTTATTTCACTGCTCATATAGACATCACAATGAAAATGCCAACAAGCTAATCAAAGGACTGCAAAGAGCAGAGAGAGAGAAGGGGAGAGAGACATCGGGTGGAAGCGGGGAGGAGAATAAGCAGAAGTGAGGAGGAGGAAGTTTACGAGAGGGGAAGTACAAGGAGGGATGAAGCGCCGGGCAGGGGGGAAGAAAAGAGTTGGGAGACATTAAGAGAGGAAGGACAACAGGGAGAAATGAATGAAAACATGAGGAATGATGAGTCATGAAGGGAAAAGCTGTATATAATATAAAAAAAAAAAAAAAAAACATGACGGGGAGGGGAAAGAGATGATCTAAGAAGTGTGAGGGGCAGAATGTGAGGGAGGTAATGTGGTGCGAAAGAGGGGAGGAAGTGTTTCTTTCAAGAGGTGCTGCTTTAAAGTGAAGAGACAGCAAAGTGCAAGGAAACACATCACAACACACAGTGTGTGGGAATAACACACAATGCTGAATTGTTTGAGTACAAAATGTACAGAGAACACAACTGGTATGACCCACTTATGTATCGTCCATACGATTGCTCGCTTTTAGAACAGGTTGAAGTCATTATTCTGCCTTGCCGGTTTTATATATACGTGTTTATGTTCTTTCATGATTATTGTATGAGTTTGAGTTGGTCCTTCCGTGCTGTACCAAGTTGTCAGGAAATATCTCCATAAATAACTTTTACAGTATTTACATTCATACAGCAATTATGTGCCCGTGTCAGCACCCCTGCACTATACTCAAACATGGTAGATGTGAACTATTCCAAATGTTATATTTTGCAGGAAAATCTTTAACATTAATTGTGCAATCTGGAGAAAGTTAAAATTGTCCGTCGATTACTAGTTATAGTATAATGATGATGTCTAAAACATACTTTTAGCAAAGCAACAACTGTTGGTGATTAAAAACTACGCCAACACACGATTAAATTGACAACTAAATGTAGCAATGTGTTTTGGTTTTTCGCTGCCACCTCCTGCTGCTACAATGATTGACATCCAACTGGACCAATAATTGTGTTACCAGGGAGTGAAAAATTGGCCACTAACAGTACTGCAAGAAGGCCAGAAAAATTAAGGTCAGAGTAGAACAATGCATGTCGACTGATGCATTGAGTGCCAGTCAGACACTTAACAGATCTTGAAAGGCAAAAGGCATTGCAACTGGTGAGATATAAAACCCAACTCGTTTTCGAGAGTGGCTGTACCGAAATCACCCCCAGTGCTGCTAATAATTGCTTTACTTGTCATTTTTTAAAAACAAATTTTTTTTTTATCAAGGTTATATAAGAACAAATTTCATTTCAAGCAAGCGCTCAATCAGATATGGTTTGTTGTCAAGATACTCATTTCATTCCACGTTTTATCCTTTGTGTTTGTGATTACAGTTTTGTGCCTATCT
This sequence comes from Syngnathus leptorhynchus, assembly GCF_054491065.1. Lineage (NCBI taxonomy): Eukaryota > Metazoa > Chordata > Actinopteri > Syngnathiformes > Syngnathidae > Syngnathus > Syngnathus leptorhynchus. The sequence goes on from NC_141197.1 coordinate 13,718,931, forward strand.
GAAAGCAAATCACAGTGAGCATCCCATTCCAAACCACAGGCTTTGAGGAAAAACAGTGTGTGTTATTTGGCCATCACTTGTCAAACTGTAAGCAAACATGGTTTAGATTTAATGGCCTGTAAAGGACAAAGCAACAAAGTGTTTGTGTGAGCTTGAGATTGAAGGTTGTAGGTGTGTTTTGTTTTGTCTTTTTTTTTTTTTTTTTTTTGTTCAGACATTTTGTGGAAAGCCTCTTTGGCCTTTTGATATGTCGGATTAAACAACTGTCACAAGATGTAAAGGTGGGGACGTGCATGCATGAATCTTTTACAATTCTTTTTCTTTTTATAACAAATTTTGGGACTGTCGCTTCCCTTCCATCTTCATCTCTTCCTGAACCACATCCCCTGCATGCTTTACTCGCTTCTCCCCCGCTCTCCATCATCTTTGACAGGGTGATAATGCTCAGGCTTTAGACATCAGTGGGGCATGAAAACCCCCGAAAGCTTCCATTTTAACGGATATTACTTTTTTTAAGTGTTTGAAATCATTCCCCGGCACACATCCATCAATCCACGTTGAGCTTATCCTGTTCAGGGTCATGGGTGGCCTGGAGACAACTGTATCTCAGCTGACTTGGGGTGGAAGGTGGGGTACATCCTGGACTGCAGGTCACCAATAAACCACAGGGCGAGACAAACAAGCATCAACGTGTATTCTTTTTTCATTAATTCCTAGGAAACGTTAGCATGATGTTTGCATAATTGTACATCTTCAAGAACTACCACACGCAAGTAGCAACACTTTGATAACTTTAGTCTGCCAAGTCCATTTTCTTTACCTCTGGAACCCTAAAATGTATTGCAGCCCCTTCTTGTAAACACACAACCTATCTCGATTGCCTCCCCAAAGTTGGCAAATCCGTCACTTAGTCACGTAGCCCGGTCTGTATCACAAGTGATTCAGTCAGCAAGCTAGTCATTCAACTTAACAACCTGTCAATCATCTTGTCAGCAAATCTGCTGAAATCCAGACAGTAAGGCGGCCCGCGGGGGGGACTCTTCCTCTTCCATGTGGGAACACACATTGTACCACGGGACCTTCTCAACAGCACCGCAAAGATGTTTTCACAAGCTAACATCTATTAACACCGTCCTGCGTTCTCGCCTTGCCTCCATCTCTCTCTCTCTCTCTCTCTCTCTCTCTCTCTCTCTCTCTCTCTCTCTCTCTCTCTCTCTCTCAGTCTGCCTCTCTATCTCTCACGGTCATTCCATTATCTCCTCCTTCACTTTGTATTTGTTATTTGTTGTTGTTTTTGGTTTTGCCGTGTCCTCTATCAGTTTAAGACTGCTAGCGACCATTACCGATCATTAAAAATGGATAAAGTATGAAACAACACACTTGGAACGATTGCCTGTGGCTTATACATTTATATGGAGATGTACGCTACACACACATACACACGTTCAGTTCACAAAACAACACAGCTGCTAATGCATTAAAATGATCACATAACGCCTCCAACAATAAACACTTATTTTATGCACATGCATACAAAGTGCAGAAAGCTCTCCTGAGAGTGGAGTGCACCATGTATAAATGGACAGGTGAGTATATTTTCTTGATCATTCACTGGGCTGGTCTGTACTCCTGTTTTGATGTTGAGTCGCAAATGAAGCTCAACTTCCTCTTGCTGACATTGCTTTTGTTTGGCCAACAAATGAGTTGAGAGTAAATCAACAGTGTCTCTTACTTGCAACCAGGTATTGCACTCTATTTTGCCTTGAAGGCTTCAAGACATGATTAGCCTAACTGGCTTCCTCCTACATTTTACTCTGGGCTTGTTTGTGCACACAAACAGCAGAGAAATCCACACCACGTCCACGAAGATATTTGTAAACAGACAACACTCACTCAAACAAATTCCATCTTGTCGCATGTCATGAATACAACATGCTCAGTTACATCTTGTGTGGATGCACTCAGAGCAGAAGGTGCGCGGAAAGCTTTACATGGTCATATACTCATTCATGCACTCGTGCACACCCACTCACGCACACGCACACATAAACACACACACAAAAGCATTCATGCATTAAACAATCCTGTAACTATTCCCTTCCAAAACCCACACACAGATCCAAACCTGACCTCAAGCACTGCGCCTTTGAAGATCGAAGCAAACACTGACGCTTGCAGACTGCTTGTCCTTTAAATGATTCATCTTCTGTCAAAGTTTCACACTAACTACACACATTGCAGTCCACTGACAGATCATGTGGGATACAGCCGCATTAAAATACCAGACAATTCAGGTGAGTGGAGTCCAGGTAAACTAAATTAAAAACTGCATTCATTTATTTGTTCATTTATGTATTGTTATTTATTTATGAATATGATTATTATTTAGATTATTCATTATTATTTATTATATTTACCGTATTTTTCGGACTATAACACGCACCGGACTATAAGGCGCACCTTCAATGAATGGTCCATTAATGCATCAAGTCAGACTTTTATTCCAAATCAAATCATTCTCCATTTTATCTTTTTTATTTCAACTTCAGATGCAACAAATTACTTTATAATCACAAAATAATGATCCATAGTCTTTTTGATTCATGATTCATAGTCTTCAGGGGGCCACTTATGATTGATTTCATGACACAATGCTTCGGGACAGTTTAAATTTAGGAATTTGGTCTATATATAAGGCGCACCGGACTATAAGGCGCACTGTCGGCTTTTGAGAAAATTGTAGGTTTTTAGGTGTGCCTCATAGTCCGGAAAATACGGTATGTGGCAGTAGAGGTGCTCGTCAACAACCACCAAGATAGAGATGCTGAGGAACAACAGAAATGTTCTGCAAACCCGGAGTTTAATAATTACTGTCGCTCCGTGTATTTCCATCTGCATGTTTCACCGTCTCGCCTTCTCCCTAAAATCACATTAATGGGTGAAAGTAGCTTCTGCTGCTGCTGACTCATTGCTTTGAAATGGAAATGTAACTTATTGCCTCCATATGTGGCAAGTGCAGACACACGCACGAACACACACACACACACACGCGCATGCACACGCAAACGCACGCACACACACACAGCATAGGTGTGCTGAAAGAGTGTCTCAGCCCTACACACACACGCATGCAGGCACACACACACAAAACACACACACACGATGCCCTAAAACCATGGGACTAAGTGCGGGAAAAGCTAAAATAACACTAAAGTGACATTAACAGACACATTAGCCTGCTTAATGCTGGCCCGCGAGCCAGCCATTACCCTGCAACTTACATCAAATGCCACGCTAACAAAGAGGCGAAGCAAGACAGCAAAAGCAGCAAAAGTGCTTCATGAACAAGCACATCGGCCCTCGCCTTCAGCTGCACCAAACATTCTCCCATTCAAAGCAGCAAGATGATGCTGCTGTACATAAAATCACATACAAAATGGATCCAAAGTGTCTTTTGCCAAAGCACCGACTCCATATCAGGTCTTTGCGGCTGACCCCACATGCTCATCACTTGATCAGTAGCTACCAAATGATTTTTATCTGTGTTATTTTAGCCAGCCATCCCCAGGACAAGTCACAGCAGTGGAACGGCTCGTGCGTTGATAACGGTGTGTGAGAATGTCTGACCTCATTGATAGCTCGGACTCTCATTTGTGTGCAAATTACAGTACTTAGCACCTTTCCACATCATGAAATGGATACGCCAATGACTGCACCAGATAAGATATCCATATGTTCTCGGAAAGTCTTACAAGTGTGTGCAGCAGCCACAAGAACAGCTGTGTGTAATGTATGTGTCAAAAACAAAAATTTTTACGATATATAGATATTAGTATACTTGGAATTATTTGCTGCTATTTTTCTCATTTAAAAAAAAAATATTGGACTTTTTGAGGAGTTTTGGGGGCAGCTTGAACGGATTAATGGTTTCTCTGTTCATATTTTAAGTTACAAGCGTAAGCAAGGAACAAATTAAACGTATCACTTTATTTGATTAAATGGTAGAAACCCATCCACAAGTCATCACGATACTAAAGGAACTGAAGTACGAAAACATTTTAGTCTATATGTCCTTAGAGCATAGTAAAAACCTGAAAAATGAAAACAATTTAGTAAGAAATCAGGAATGTGGTAGCAAAGCAGCAAGTCATTAAAAATACAACAGCAATAAAACACATTGATAATTTAGTTGAGTTATGAAAGGTTTGTGTAGTAAACAAAGACCAAGAGTACACATATAAAAAGTAAAAGACCAAAACTGGATGAACCCGGACATTAGAATAGTGACAACATCAATCTATGATGCAGTTACACTTTTATGAAACGTAATTTGGTACACTTGCACACAATGTCCTCACTCGTGATTATACTTTTTCATACCTGAGCTGATTTTCAGTATCAGCTAAAACTTTGTCCAATTCATTGCAAGGCTATGGATAAAAGCTAGATCAGACAGACAGACATGAGCTCATTTAATTTCGGCCATCATAATAAATTTAAATAATTATTTAGAAGAACGTTTCTTAATTAAATGTATGACTCAATGCAGCTGCATAATTTATGGGTGAGTGTTCAACTCGGCTCATCTACAAACAACACTATCGATTAATGCCGTCGTTAAGAAATACTTCACATTTGGTAGATTTCTATATGAATGCAACATCTTGAAACATTTATGTGAAAGGTTTTGCTCGGGCAGGTTAGCAAAATGTTTCAACATCTTGCTCCTTAGCAAGCCCCAGATGAGAGAGGAAGCTTTTGGCCATTCTGAACACCGCCCACTAGTGAGAACTGTGGCTGCGGAGCACAAACAAGCTGCTGCGTTCAGTCAGCTCGAGTAAAAAGGCCGATGACATCTTGTTGAGCTACGACTCCACGCACGACTTCGATGTGCAATCAATTTATTGCCAAAAATCCAATTGTCATTTTTTCACGCCAGAATTTATTGCAGCTATCAACACTGTAGTGAGAATGATGGCACTTGTTTATTAGAATTGGTAAAATACACCATAGCTGTTGATGTTCTGGAACAATTTGTCAAATTGAATTTGGATATTACTTTTCATGGCTATCTTGTAGCCACACGAACGAATCTTTCATTACGAACGCCAGTCGAGAGGTTCATTTCATGCTTATTTTTAGAGCCGGCTGAGTAATCCTGCGTTATGAAATAACCCTCCGCTCCCACAGCACTGAGGCGTCGGCACCAAAAAGCTACAAGAGAAACAGCAACAAACTGCAGTGTCAAAGAAGCAACATTAAAAGCTCCCCGCTAGCCAATTACAACAACTTTTAGGCTCTTGATGTGTGCTTGCAATTTGCAGCTCACTAAATCATATGATTGGAGTTTTGAACCCGTTTAGCAGACTTTTCATTTTGATGTTGAAGGTATGCAGACATTGGTTCGAGGCAAATTGGACTTTGGACTTCCTGTCAAATTTCAGCGAGAATGCATAAGGGAGTGAGCATATTCGTTGACGGAAACACAACAGAAGCTGCTGTTTGTCATACGGCATTGACGACAAATATTAGACATTTCTACATCGGTATGAATATCAACAAATGCGATAAACCCGCTTGCCGAGGCTTCGGGCCACCTCGAAGTATTTCCCTACAAATTTGAGGTATAAATTCAGGATGGACAGGGTTATGATGTCATTATTTAATTCCAGACATTACTAGCAGAGCAGCACAAGATGGAAAAGTCATTTGTGATTAATCGTGTCTGCTGAGTAATACATTTTCATTTTCTCCCTCACTTTGTCTGTGCCTCTGTCCCAATCTTTCTTGCTAACATTCTTGCTCTTGCTCTCTTCGCTATACACACACACACACACACACACACACACACAAACACACACACACACACACACACACTCGCCTCCCTCAACCAACTCGTCGCACGTTGTAATCTACTCTATGTAGGCCAAGGCTCTTTTAAAACTTCAGTCAAAGCACTCATTTGAAAGCCAGCACAAAGCAGCAATATGTCTAAGAGAGTCATTTGTCATTGGATGCTCAAAGTTTCCTGCATAACAATTGCAATGTTACTTTTCAAACATTTGATAAAGTACATGAACAAAAGTATTGTGGCTCCATTCTTAATTAGTCAGAGGTTAGGCGAACTATTAGCTATTCATTCTTCAACTTCCCAAGACTTTTTGGGAAATTGTATGTTTTCAACTATACAATTTGGGGAGACTGTTATTGGGTCCCAGTGCATGAGATCCATTAAAGCATGCTTCGATGAGTTTACCATGGAAGAACCTGAGTGCTTCAATATTTAACCACATCAAACAGATTTTGATATGGTCGAACAACCTGTAACTTGTGAGCAAGGCCATCACTTGGATCCAACGTCACTGACCTTTGACTGTCCCAATACATTTGTTCTCATTGTGACTTTCAAAAGGGTTGTGCATGCAAAAACTGGCACAAACTGGAGAACTAATATGAAAAACGCTGAAATGATAGGGGGAGACCGTTTCTGCATGTGTAAATATTTTAAGAGGTTGTAAGCATAAGCTACCAGCTTGATTCTAATATGTGTGATTCAGAATGTAAATGGAATTTTTTATTTGCATTCAATTCAGTGATTCTTTCACATACCACTAGAGAGTGCCCATCTACCACTCTTTAGGAATCACTGTGCTTGAGTGAGTGAAGACACAATTTTATGCCTGCTGAAGATCTGGATTCAAAAAATGTCTGATTTAGCTAAACTTCAAATACGACAAACAATGATCTGTTTAACTAAGTAACTATAAAGTATTGAGAAGTATGCATATTACTGCTTCATATAATTGGTTGAAATTGAACTAATTTGGTCTGAATCTGATTTGTGTGTATATCTTTGTCCTTAGAAGAAAAACGAACACGTGTTAAAGAAGTTAGACACAGGTAATTAGTAATGGTTAATGGAAGGTGGAAGGCCCGAGCCTTCTATATGTTAATATTTTTCAACACTGCTATCCAGGATTATTCAAGTGTTGCTATTACAATGCTAGTGGAAAACAGCATAGCCAAGTGAGTTTATTCTTGTGAGAAGAATTCTCAAGTACAGACATTCACTCAAAGAGATGGCACACTTACCTGCGCATGAACAAGCAAGGTCTTGCTTTTCTTCCACAACCAAGTCATTGTTAGATATGATGGCTTTCAACTACCGTACAAGGAAAAACTGTGGCAATGTCTCAGAGTAAGATTACAATCATGGGCCATGATGACGTAATTTGAAGAGCATCATTTAAATGGTGTATTGTCTCAGGGAATAGCTCATTGCTGATTTTCACCTGAAGTTAGCAAGTAATTAAATGCGTGCTGAAGTGTTTGGATGTTACCATTAATAAGGCAGAGACAAATGGATGGATTGTCACACTATAAGGATCACGACCACTGATGAGGTTTTCCAACCAAAAAAAGCTAACAACCAGCATATTGGTACAATAGCACAAGTGTTACCTTTATTTTGACGTTTGATTATTTGTTATCCGTGCATTTTAATGCCACTAGGGTTGTGAAAGTTTCTTGACTTTGCATAACATTTAAAATGACATTTCAAGACAATCAATAATTAGTTGCATCTTTGAATTTAAAGTGCATCATCCACATTTAAAAGGTGGTGACCATCTGGGGTTTGCGGACACACCAAATGAATTATTGCAATCCCCCTTCTGTCTTTCCAGATGTCTGTTTGCCCTTTAATTTCCTTTAAGTCCATCCCATGGTGGATAACTGTTAAATAAGTAAATGTAGCTGCTGATCTGCAGCAGAGCAGTGCAATAGGTTGACCACTTTTTTTTGTTCATGTTATAATATGGAACACTAACTAATCTGATTATGAGGCTTTGCAATGTTGAAGGGGGGAACAAAGCTGATCAACAGTGAGGGAAATATGTGCATCAACGTGTCAGCGCAGATTGGGAGATGAATCACAGCTGAACCGATGGCAGAAGTTGCTTAATTCGTAAACGGCTTAAACGAATCAGCAATACGATCGTCAATGTGTCAACCTCTCACATTCAGTGATGTAGAGTGGCTTGGCAAAGTCAAGCATTGGTGTCATCAAGACCGGTGGACACGGAGCATTTCATCAGTTCACCAGGCTGTTGCTGAGCCACTGGAGTTGTTGCTGCACATGGAGGTGAAACAAGTAACAAGCAGTATTGGGAATTTCCATCCATTTTCTGTACCGCCTGTCCCCATGAGGGTCCCGGGCGTGCATAAGCCTATCCCAGCAGTCATCGGGCAGTAGGCGGGGACACCCTGAACCGGTTGCCAGCCATTCACAGGGCACACAGAGACGAACAACCATCCGCACACGCAGATGAGAGAGGAAGCTTACCCTCATGGCAATTTGGAGTGCTCAATCTGCCTACCATGCATGTTTTTGGGAAGTGGGAGAAAACCCACGCAGGCACAGGGAGAACATGCAAACTCCACACGGGGAGGGCCGGAGGTGGAATTGAACCCGCACCCTCTGAACTGTGAGGCGTATGTGCTAACCAGTGTTCCATCATGCCGCCTAGAGGGAATTTGTTCCAGGAAAATGTATCAATTTATTCCCAATGGTGACTTTGGTTTGAAATGTTTCTCTTGGCTTAATGGCTTAATTTGTTTTTATGTCGAGGTCTTCAGGTTTAAGTGAATGTTTATTAACATGTCTAACATCTCTGCATACGTATATTAGAACTGGGAGCGTATCTTTGACCAATTTTTGATGAATTCTGATGATGTCAGCATTTTTCCTTCTCTGAACGATTGGTCAGGCGAATGTTATTTTCTTAAATTTAAAAAAATTTAGTTTCATGTTTTTATAGCATGGATAAATATTGTTTCAGAACTGCTCCAGACGCACGTAGCACACTTGCATGCTATTATATTCCATTTTTCCATAGTACTGATGGTCGCTATAATTGGACGGTGATAGTGGTGCTATTAAGCAGTAAATTAAATGTCCCCACCCCCCACCGAAGGCCCACCGCAAAATGCACAGCACAAATTGCACTGGGAACAAGCCATCCTGTTTGTAACGTCACTGAAAAGGATAAGGGAGGGGTTATAGGGGCCACCCCTATACTTCTCTTTTTTGGGAGGGGGTCTGCATCCCGACAAAATGGTCAATCACTGTTCACGTATTTGCAGTGAGACTATTCAAACCATTTCAGAGTAAACAGTTAAAAATACCACATGGGCTCCCTCCGGATCAATATGAACGTGCATAAATTGACGTTGCCCTGCCGATCTGGGGGGATGTCGCCATAGAACCATTGCTCCTACAGTGGCAGCCTTTTTGTGACAGGTTGCTGCATGTTTCTGAGAGAAGATGACAGTGACAGGGACAAAGCTGGCGAGCCAACGAACAGGACAGAGAAGCCATTGACGAAAACAAGTCAGTTTCCCTGCACCAAAAGGAGAACGTTAACACTTTCCTCCCACCGAGCTGCATCCATGTTGGTCACCAACTTCCCACTAGCAGTACAAGCAGCGTCAGCATTGCAGGCCCGCTGACACGGAGCATCCATCCCCTCTGAGGGAATCTCCACCGCAACAGAGACAAACTCCAGGAACACGGGAACCAACTTCCCAGATGTGTGTAAGTTGGACTGTTGTGTGTGATTTTATAGTCAGCTGTCCCCCACCGTACCCCCGGAGCTGAGGTGTATATTTGGGATAATGGCACGGAGTGAGGGCTGAAGTCTTCAATGATTCATTTTTTAACTACTTTAACGCAATTAAGGTAAATGTGACTTCCAAAATGAGCACTGTGCGCACACACACACGCACACTCCCTCACACGCACATTTCTGTGCATGCACACGTCGTTCTTTACGGGTGGGAAACTCGCTATGCAGAACACGCACGCACACAAGTTAGGCATGGCACGATCTCGCCCCGACTTGCGATGATTTGGGCGCGCACACACAGACTTAAGAACTCACCCCCAGAGGAGGAGAAATCCCCGATGAGGAGCCCCGTCAGGAGGAGAAGTGAGAGGTTGTGTCTTAGTCGGGCCATTTTCCTCACGATCAGCCTCCTCCGCTTCTTCACCATCATCGGCATCTCCAAATCCGTCATGTTGCTGTTAAATAAATCCAAGCTGGCTGCGAGCCTTCCCCCCACCTTGCCGCTCTGCTTGGCTGAAGGGAGCGGAGGGGGGTAAAAGATGACGGCCGCCCCCCCTCCTCCTTTCCTTCTTGCGTTGTTATATCTTTTCAACAAGCTAAACAAAACACTAAAACAAAAAATAACGCCAGTCGAGGATCAATCGCGGCTTGTCCAGGCGCACAAGTCCATTTTGGATGAGTGGTGTCGGGCTGGCGCAGGCAGCGCGCAGCTGGTGTGAGATGTCATAGCAGAGGAGGAGGGATGGAGCGCCTCAGTGAAGGTGAGACGAGAACGGAGGAGAGATATGATGCTCACAAGGTCCTCACAGCACACTGTGCAGCGACTGAGAGGCAGGAGAGAGGGTGGGCGCCAGAGAGACAGAGAGAGAGAGAGAGAGACAGAGAGGGTGGGAGGAGAGAGAGGGAGAGAAAGGCCTTTAATACACAGATACATTTGAATAAAAAGTAAGACTTACACAGTCATGCAAAGTGTGTCAGAAGTTCCAAGATAGGTTTCACAAAAACTATATTTCAAACCCAAACAACTTCCAGTTTTCTCTTTCAGTGCAAGTCATACGATCAACCAGCATGTCTGCAAAGAGACCCCTGCGGTATTTTGGTTCAGTGCAAAGGAACAGGTGAAAGAACTGCGACAACGACTAAGGAAAACATGCCATCAAATAAGGAGGCCGTCAAATAGTTTCGATAGGGCACTGTTACAACGCTTTAAGTAATCTACATTTAAGCAATCTACATTTAAAGACAAACGGTGGATAACGCTGACAACATACTGTAACAATACTCAGAGGCGTATATTCTTTATCCTCTCGATAAAACGTCTAATAGATAGAGAGCTTTGTGAGGACCATCTCCACGTTTGCATTATACTGCCCCCAGGTGGCCAAGGTCAGAAGGAGCAGCAAAATGTACACTGAATAGAGGCAAAAAAAAGTACCAAAAGTGGTTGAATTTGTTTACATTCTATTTAATCATGTAATTACTAAGTGTTTTTAGAAAGACGAATGTTTCAGAGAGCGCTGCTTTTATCATTAATCATTACAAACTTTTTTTTTGCTTTTTGGCAGACTGGAACAGATTTGTTGCATTTCTATTCATTTGAGTAGAAAAAGATGATTTTTAATTATTTTGAGTTGCAAGCATCTTTTTCCATAGGATTCAGTTTCAGACAAAAGCAACAAGAAGGAAGCTCACTCCCACGGAGCTGCAAAACCAAATGAAAGTGCCGGAATATGCAAGGCGGCCCAGTGACTGGCGACTGCTTGTCTTTCCTCACCTTGAACTCCATCACTCACAATAGCAATTTAGCTGGGATCGGCTCCAGCTCGTACGTTAAACAAATGACGATAAGCGGTATAGAAAATGGGCGGAGGGATATGGATATGCACGTTTGACACTTGAAGTCTGTTCCATTTGTAAAGGACAGTACAATTGCTTGGAATTAGGGGTGTGATCGCTGAAAGAAATGAACTCAAATCAAGGCACCATTGAATGAAAATATTATGATCTCATCTTAACTTATTCACGCATTTTATTTGGTGTGAAATCTGGGTTGAACACAAACCTATTATTCTGTTGTCTGAATGCAAAAGGGTACTAACTTCCACCGTCTACTGAAAGACCCGTTAATTGTTCTGCCTGTCACAATACTGGCGAAGATACCCCAAATGAAATATACATTACTTGGAGTAAATAAATGATAGTCAAACCAATTAAGTAAAATCGGAACTTTTCCCAGTGGCACACATGACTTCTCACGGCACCCTAATGTGTTGTGGCACAGTGGATGAGAATCACTGATGTAAACTAATGCGGTCCAAAGGGCTTTTTATCGGACTGAAAATGCAACTTATGTGCCTTTTCCAGGGTCCAAATTGCATAAAATGAAAACAAATAAGTACTTTCTCATGGGAAATAATGTAATGGCATAATATTACAGTCATTCGGTTCAGGCCCAAATTGTGGCCATCAAAAATCTTTTGATATGATTGGGAAATATTGCAAAAATGTTCCCTTTCTTACATTGTCTTGATGAGCAAAACAAAACTATCAATAGCTGAAATGATGGAAAGAGAGTAGATGAGCCAAGTGAAATTGTAATGGATAAATTGTAGGATAGCAGAAAGTATTGTGAAGAGAGGGGGAAAAATACATACAGAGACAGCGTGGAAAGAAGAACACATGACAAGGGAGAGTGGGAAGAGGGATAAAAGGAAAGATGCTTCCCGTGGGAAGGAAGAGTAAAAGACGGATTGCAGGAAGCCTTCCGGAAGGAAGGAAGTGATGATCAAGATGCAATGGAAAGATAAAGGGGAAATTATTAACAGGACAGGGCCGCAAAATTAGGTACACCTTCACGATAACTTACAAAAAGCACAATTGAAAATTCCATGACAGTCAGTCGGCATAAAGTGAACGGCGATATAGTGAGGGATGACGATAGAGGAAAGTCTGAGATAAATAATATCGGCGTCATCGTCACCCTCCGGTTACCACAAAAAGACATCCGCCAGGGAATTGTGTATAATGCATTCGCACCCGAACCAGAGGCATGAGCCAGTTATTGATCCATGATTCCCGGTGGTATGTGCAGAAGATCACACTAACGAGATTACAATGCTGCAAACACGACGTGGAGACTTATTAGGCCACTGAGCCGAGAGGCGGCTGCTGCAATGGCAAATGCAAATTGCGTATCATCCCAAAGTGGTCTATTACAGTGTTTCACAGCAGGTGGCATCTAATATTCTCAGCCCAAAAAAGAACCAAAAATTGCCACCGGTCAAGCGCAGGTGTCAAACTTGACTTTCAATAGGTGGAAATGATGTTTCAAATTGCCTTGTTTTATCAATTAGAATGTTCCATCTTTGAGTCTTGTCATCTATTGCTGTAAGTACAGTGATCATAGTGTTGCTTTTTATGTGATTAATGTCACACATGCTGCTGCAACATGCAAACATGATCAAAACTAATCCTCATTTATAGCTGGAGGCCTTTCAAACAGCCTGCTGAAGCCGTAGGTCTTACTTTTCCAGCTTCGGGCCTACGCACTGCAGCAACTTACCATGGATTTGATTAATATGGTCTCATCACTTTGTGCCTAATCTGCCATCATATTAATCCACACTATTTGTTCCATCCTACTCTTACGAGAAGTTAACTACCTCAACATTGATCTTACAGATTGTGTGTGCATGCGTGTGTGTCATTTCACAGTGTGTTCCTCTGAGTCATTCAAGCATCAAGCTGGTCGCTCCCGGTGCGTCACACCGGTTGAGTCCAATGCAGTGTATATTTTCCACAAAAAAACATCCACTGGTAGGAGGGAGTCTATGTTAAAGCAAACAAGGAGAGAGTCATGAACGATGATTCAAAAAGAACAGGCAGGTCCATAGAACAATAGTCAGATGCATTCTGAAGAGCTTGTGTCTATTACTCAGTGAAGTAATGCTGCCATCCATTGGCGAGGAAGGTCTTTGCAGGAGAGTAAAACGGCTGACGGCTAACGGCTAAATTGTTGAAATTAAAGTAAAATGCATAGTTAAAAGGACTGTTCTAGAAAGAAAACATGTTTTTCAATGAAAAAATAGCTAGGCAATTTCCTTCTATACTTTGCAACCTCCCCAAAAAAGGAATCGTGACGAATTTGCAAAAAAAAAATCAATCAATATGATACAATGTGAAAAATGGAGTCTATTGTTCCCAGTAAGAAGGGTTTTTTTGTCTTTTTTTTTGAGAGACTCTCTTCACCAAAACCACTAATGAATGATTAACTGGTCTCTCTTCACCAAAACCACTAATGAATGATTAACTGGTGTACACAAATTATTATTATTTGATTTGTATTTTAATTCATTTCTACACTTCAAACCAGTCCATAACTTTACCATTATCTGTATAGTTTTCCTTTGGGAGACAGTTAAATAAAAATAAAATAGCTAGGCAATTTCCATCAATTGTTTATCGTGCTTGTCGTCAGAGTTGTGATTTCGCTGGAGTTTACACCAACTGACATTGACCAAGAGGCAGGGTACACCCTGGACTGGTCGCCAGGGCACATAATGACAAACAATCATTCACACCCACATTCACACTGAGGTGAAATCCAAACATGAAAGTTGACCAATGCCTTGAAAAAGATTGTGTAAAACTTTAGTTGTTCAACTGTACGCCGACTGTTTTCTATCATTTTATTAGGTTATTGCAGTAAGTGTGGAATTCCTAGCGGTGCTTGGCTTTCTTTCAGACAAATGGTCACCTTACAGCAAAGAGCGGGACAAATGCTTTCCAGTGATTTGTTTGCCTCGACGTTAACTGAAAGCAAAAGCATTTTATCGAGAGGAAAGGCTGCATTGCACTGCAGAGCTATTTGTTTTCTCTTTGACCTCATTATGCAAAAACCCAAAGTACACAGAGCTAAACTGTATGACTTTTTAATGAGAAAAAAGATTGGTGGCATTAATACCACTGTGTGAGATTTTCTACGAGCTTTTGCCCTTTTTCTTTTCCCCCTATTTGCATTTCTATTTTTCACCCGACAATATTTTAGCCTTCCCCAAAACTACAGCCGTTTCACCTTCATCGTTTGTTACCCGTATGACAACCATAAAAGTAAGAAAAACATTTAAGAAGTCGCACCGCTTACTTAACGTGCTGTGCCTTGTGGAAAGATGACGTCACCACCAGAGTTACCAGAAATATAATCATCTAGTTGAATTGTGTTTGCACCAAAACAACCCCTAACAGACCAATGAACACTTTGATTCTGCTAAACATAATCAGCATACTTTTTATCAGATAATGTAAAGCAGCCCTGAATAGCATCATTGTGGTGGTTGCCATGGTACCAACCATTTAGTTGATCATAACGACCTGACCGAGAATCCAAAACTATCATTAAAGCTGTTTGAATTTAAAGAATATCATGGAACATTCAGTGGACATAAAAAGTCTACACACCCCTGTTGAAATGACATCGTTAATATGACCTAACCTATATAACAGGAAAATTAAACTGCATTGTCTGCCTTTCTAAATCTTGAGAGAATGTAGAAATTAACAACTAAAATAATGTGCACAGCTCTTATAAATGGGATGTGGCTGTGTTGTGAATTAAAAAGATCTGGCCAAAAAGCTCAACCATTGAACTATTTGCCGACACGTTTGTGAGATTTCTGCTAAATTCTAAAATCTTTGGCTTATAGAGGACTGTAAACAATGTCTAAAGTTCCACTTCGGCAGAAGTAGGCAAATGAGAAAATCTCCTCTTAATCTGTTTTAAATCTTTACAAGTTTGATCTTACTGACGTCGGCTTGTGTGGAAGAATTAATTGACTCGATTGGAGTTGTCACAGGTCAAGAAAACCGACACATTTTAATGAGCACCAGGCTCAAGGTGAGACTCTATTTATTTAACCTGACTTGAGGGAGGAAAAAGTTTTAAGAAGTCTAATTCGCATAAGAGCAGAATGTTGAACTACTTTGCTGTGCTGGACAAAACCCAAAACGTCCTCTGACAAAAGTACGAGCCCCGTCTAGAGGTGAATTATATTCTTTGTGGAGTGTATGTAACTGTATTTTCTTTGGCAGTGTTTTTTGGTGTGTGCGTGAGAGAGAGGGAGAGATTTAATAGAGAACATACCTGTTCTCCTTAGAGAGCTGAAAGTCAGACAGGATGAAAATGAAGGAAGGGCAGAGATGATATAAAGAAGGCAAAGGAACGCAGACAGAATGGGTCGGCAACATTTAAAGACAGGATTTGTGTCAAAGGTGATCTGAGCTGAGGAGGAATTATGATGTTCATGACAAGGGAAGGCAAGATCACAACCGTCAATTGGTGTCAGCCAGGTAAATCCGGTTTTATTTTGAAAATGTTTACTGCCCCTAGTTATTGTTTGCTGCTTCCTTTTGTGTTTCTCACTTTTTTTCCTGCTAGCACCAGCCTAATATCAAGGCGTCCGTTAAGCAATACAAATCGCCAAGTGGTATAATTAATCAAACATTTTCCTTTCTGTTTCTCGTCGGCAAATTAATACTATACAAAATACTTAAAAGGATCGTTATAAATATGTGACAAAGATGAGGTGCAGTTTGAAAAATCTCTTGTGATTGCAGCAAGCGCCCATGAAAGAAAAAAAATCCCTGGCTTCCTGATTAAAACTTAAAGCAGCTCTCTCTTCTGTTCTTCCACATTCTTTTCTTCCAGGCAGTGATAAAATGAGTCCATAGTGGCTTATCAACCTTGGAGACACCTGCTGATTTTAAATCTGGCATAAAGTCCCTAATTAACCGAGGAGGAGAATTACTATCAGGTTTGAAGCTGCTGCTCCCTGTTGAATTATTCTTGCCCTGTAGGTTTGGCTTCCATTTGGTTTTATTGGTGCCAAGGCTCTAATATTTGATGGCTCGAGATTAGCTTGGTAAATATGAGACGTGGATTTTGTGTGTATCGTGTATGGGAATGTTTATCTTACTTCCGAAATGTATTAGATTTCAATTTCATCAATACAATAAATTGAATTATATTGGCATTAAAAAAAAAAAAAAAAAATAGGAGGTAAAACTGGCATCATATCCTAATGTTGATGCATGTTTAGTAGCTTTGTTCAATAAATTTTTCTAGCTCAGTATTTTCTTTGGCTAATGCCAATGTTCGCCCTCATGTATGATAAAAAAATAAATAAATAAAAAAGGGGGGGTGGAGAACAGCAATAATTTGGTCCGCTTTGTTGCTATATCCAATATGATATCCAACCCCATTGTGGGGCATGCTCACACTCTCTAGATTACTTATAACTGTGAAAATGACTGAACAAAAACCAAATATTTCCTTGAGACTTTGGTCTCATATCTGGTACACCTTTACACTGTATGATGGATTAATTCCAAGAAATATTTAAAAGTGTGACTATGAACAAGCTTTTATTTTTACATAGGCCTAAAATAGCAACCCAACCCCCTTCGTAAAATTGACCTAGAACCGCCACTGGAAGGTTCACTTATAAAAGAAGCTATAAGGTTAATGGAAAATTTAGATGTATAAAAGGACAATAGAGTGCATTGGAAGATGTCAAGAATAAAGTCCCAGATGAGGCTCTGATTTTCAGGGAATCAGGGGAGGTGAAGAATAAAGCCTTTAAAAAGAAGTTGAAGAGAGGAATAAATGTTTCAACTACAGCGTTTGCTCCCTGAGCTCTCTGGTGTCAATCCTCAAAAGGGAATCGGCTGCACTTCTTTTAGAAAAGTGATGTTCTTAAATGCTGCATTTGGAAAATAAGTGCTCAAACAGGTAAGGAAAATGGTAAACAGTGAATTAGGATGCTATACAAAGGTAAGCAGAGTCAAGCGCTCACAAGGTGGAGGTGCTCGGTCAGCAGAAGCCCTGGAGGGATAACGAGGAAAGATGAAGTGGAGAGCGCGTGAGTATGTATGCTAATGTTGATGCTAAGTGCTGATGGCAAGATGGAGCTGAAAGAGAAATTGTTGTCAATATAAGGAGGCATCTTTCACACCAAGATGCGGCTTTTAACGTGGAGGAGAAGCGTCGAGGATGTGCTTGATGGAAGAGAAGAGGATGTTGGGGGGAAATGAATGGAAAAGAAGTGGCGGCGGAGTAGAGGAGGGCGGATTGTTTGAGGCAAAGAGCCGAGGGTAGCGCGAGGCATATGAGCACACACGACGTGCTATTGACTGAAGACTTTCCCTGTTAATTGCATATTCGACGTGATTGCACTGCAATGGCTGAGCTGAATGAGAATAAGTTCCACTTTTCTTGAAGAAGATGGGAGACAACAATGAAGGAATAGCAAACCTTGAGATGGGAACTTCACAACATGGCAATTTGTGGGCCAAGAAAGACAGACGTCAAAACATTATTGCACAGGTTCCCTAACGACACGAGTGTTCGCATTGTCTTCTACTTTCAGGCACAGAAATGTGACTATTAAATATCCCCGTTGAAAGCCTTGAAATTTGCATTTCTGAACAAAATCCCTTTGCATCTTCTATCAATCATGCCACCATGTTCTCCCTAATTGTTCATACACCAGCTGACAAAAAAAAAAAACACTCCATCTTTCTGATGAATTGCTATTATGAAATTGGTTGTTGTTTCCACTGCCATGTTTCATACAGTAACAGCGTTTTGGACGTATGAACGTACAATGTCATAAAGATTGAGTTGATTTCCATAAATGAGAAGCAAAGGAATAGAGTGCAGGATAAAATGACGTCATAATAACCAGATAGAGACCACGCGTGGACAACTGGCTGCCAGTGGATACGAGTAAGTAGGTGTTATATGAATAATGTCCAATTTGAAATGATTCCACTCGCACACAGCAGGAAAGTGAATTATTATGAGCAGGCAAAGACCTATTCATAATGAAAAGAATTTTTGAGGGATTATTTGAATAAAGGTGTTTTTGAAATTTGTTTCATTGCGTGATGCTCCCGAGGTCATCAAGAATGCTGATACGTGTGATAATGCTCTGAAAACAGTTTCCAGCTTTTAACTTCTAATTCAGCATTTCAAAGTTGCCGATATGACTTAAAGGTCCCAATTTTTGTAGATTATTGTAAAAACTGGCACATTTATTGGAAGATGAGGTTGACACAAAGTTACAATCTTGTAAATCCTTATAGTAATAAATTTAAAGTAAATAAGGAACACTGGGAGTCAAGTCGGCAATGTCTCACAACGGCGGAAACATCCATTTCTAACTGTGCCCTGCTACGAAAACGACAACAACAAAAATCCATGCATAGAGCTAGAACTACACTTTGCAAAAGACTTGCACTGGATGGGAAAACAGGGATCATAAAACACGTTGCCCAAATTACTTTTACCTTCGCCATCTTGCCCGGTATGTAATGGTGGGCTTCATTATTTTATTTCCACACTGCACTTGATTCATTACACTGCCAGATGCTTTTTTTCCCCGCACAACCAATGCACAGCTGAAGCCAAGTCGGCTCTTTGGGGTGGATTTCAACATGCAGAGAGCGAGCCACATCACGTAATTTCCTGCACTCGAGAGGAAAGGAGATTCGGTCGGAGTTAAAAAAAAATGTTTGACCCTGCAGTCCAAGTTTATGAAACTCAATCAAAGCGAACGTGACCCAGTAGTAATGGCTATTCGGAAGGATTTGACCCTTATTAAAAGCGCCTCTGACCGAAATGTATTGGTGCGTGAGGTTCAGTCCTCTGCCTGTTTTTACTTCAATCAACCTCCGCTACCTCTCTATTACGGCTCCATGAACACACAGCACACACACACACACACACACACACACACACACACACACACACACACACACACACACACACACACACACACACACACACACACACACACACACACACACACACACACACACACACACACACACACACACACACACACGGTTTAGGCAAAAATACACAACAGTGTCCCCTTTAATCTTGTGCATCCTGTCAGGCTACACACTTGCACACACACACACACAGGTTGGAGATCAATTTCAATTCTGCAGTTAGGGAACAAGTCAGCAGACAGCCTTTCATCTCCTCAGCCTCGCTCACTTCCTCTTGCTCTCACTCTGCCCACTTCTCTCTATTGATCTCTGTCACTCTTTTGCTGTCTTGCTCTCCTCCACTCTCTCTTTCAAAACTCCTCTCTTTGCATGACTTTCTCTCAATCTTTCATCCTTTGTCGCCGCCTCTCAGATGTCCATCTCTGATCTCGAGCTCCTCGTCTTTCACCCCTCACTCTCTTCCACCGCAGAGGAGCATGCACATCGTATCGAGTCGACTTAATTTCTAATCCATGAAAAGTTATTGACCCTCCGCTACGCGCCACGGAGGTTGCGCACATTGTCAGTATTGAGCAGGAGTTATTTGAATGAGAGTCCAAGTGTCTCTTTGATCATCTGCCCAACATCTGCCTCGATATACGCATGCCTCACATAGTCTCACGCCTGATTCCTCGTGATTGAAGTAGAAGTTATTTACCTAACCGTGGTAATCCCCAAGTCTCTGTTCGATTTGGGTATAATTTGGGGTGATAAGATGTCGTCGCCGTGATGTTTACTCACAGCAAAGTCTTTAGATTAGCCATTAGTCAGAGTGCTGGTGGCTCCCAAAGGGATTAATGTGAACCGCACTCCCTTTGCAGTTGTCTGGATGAAACCTTCAAATGGCTTAGTCTTAGAACACCAACTTTGAAAATGAACATCATGAGAATGTGACATGCTCTCTGAATGTGAAATGGTTGTTAGGCTATGTAAATGCATGGCCAGGCGTGTTTTTTTTTTTTTTTAAGATAACAAAATGCAGTTGATGTGGTAAGTATGTGTCAAGAAGCAAGAGGAAAACAAAATTTTTTAACAAAGGATCGTTATGTTTAAAGCTAATTAACTTATTGTTGGCAAACTAACATTTTCCCAGAATCAGTAACAAAAAGGTTTCACCACAACATAATCCATAAAAGCCTACCGCAAATATTCTTCATCAAAATAAAACCATACAAGTATGTTTTCACAGCCATCGTTCTGTCATATTCGTACATATTTTATTTTGATATGTTCAAACAGACAATCAGCACCAGCCATTTTTTCTTAACGTATTGCGTTCTTCTCAGACAAAGCATACATGATGTTCATCTTGAAACAAAGTTAGTGAGGTCATCATTCTTAAAATCCTTGAAGAATTATTGTTGTTTTGTGAGTTTTGCTATTCAAAAACACCTACGACTGAGCTGAAAGAACCATAAAAGTTAAGACTTAATTAGTGACAAAATATTGCAAGACATGTAAGCTCAACACTCAAAATGAAATATTGTCAACACACGGTACTTGAAAACAGAGGACTGTGATGGCTTCAGCTTTCCTCTTCAGTGTCTCGTGTCTTCATTTTATTTCAATACAATGTGAATACATCTGTGGGCTACAAGGACAGTGCTGGCAGTGTTTGCAGACATGCATTAAGGACTGATAATAATTACGTTTTTTTTTTTTAATGACTTTCTCGCCAGAAACATTTTACAGGATAAGCAGAACACAGAGAATTTAAATGATCTTTGAACATGTTAAAATCATCACAAAATGGACGTCTCACATATCATAAAAATCCCCCAATATTCCAAGCAGTATATTATTATATTTTGAAGTATAAACAAAATCCAAAAGATATTTATTTTTGTTAACTATTATGGCTTTGTCACAAATAAAATATTCCTCTTAAATACTTGATGAACCACTACTCTTCATTGCTCTCATTGTTCCTTTAAAGCACTGGGAATGAACAGTCCTGGCTTCCATTAGAGGTGAAAATAGTCTTTTGTCAAATTTTAATGTGTAATCTAACATGGGTCAATAAACCATCATAGACGATCACAATGAGTTGGCTAAGTAACCTTATTTACCTCCTCGGAAGCGTACGGCAATCGTGTTCTGATCATCAGAAAGCAATTTACACTCATCTACGAAACAGCAAGTCAATGAGTAAAAAGTCATTGTGTAGGCTAATGGGAAAAGGCAGATATTGATAAAGGCTTTCACAAAATTGGAAAGTGAAAGCATTTTACATGCTGCTTATTATGTTGACTTTTGTGAATAGTCAACAAATGAAGCAGCATGACATTTACTTGGAAGGTCTAATGAAGCCACTATCGAAACAAACGTTCAAACAGTTGCTGTCACCTTTTCCGAGATGAAATCAATAGCAATTCCCATTTGCCGCAAAGCAACGCACTACAGCTATCTCCATGTGATTTTATCGTCTTAGACAATTTTCAAATATATTTAGAAGACACCTTTGAAATGCCAGTTTGGAGCGATGGCCTTGGTGAATGTCGCACGACTTATAATCCAGACTTGTTATCTATATGGGCCTTTTGCCGTTGCCACTAAAGACACTAAAGCCTTCCCTGAGTCTTCCTAACAAGATTTTAGTAGGTTATGGACACAGCTTGGGAAATCTGGACCTAACCCTGCTTCCAATGCGTTTGATCATTTTTGCACTCGACCGAATTTCTGACAGGCCAGACATTCATCTGATCTCAGTCAAACGCTCCTAAATCTCCCCAGTAGACCACACGAATAACTTTGCTGTTTCCAGAGCGAGTCAGCTGAACTAAACACAAGCTTGAAACGAGCTTTCCTTGCAAATGGTTGCATTCAACAGAACATCCTTTCTATAAGTTAGTGAAAATATTCTTTGCAAGGGAAACTAAATAGCATATTAGCTCAATTTATGCGTATTCATGAATATGTTCCGTAAGGAGCTTTGTTATGGCAACAGCTGTTGTGAACGCGCTATATAAAGATGGATTGGATAGGATTCATAGTTAATCATATTCATCTATGTACTCACATTTATTTGACAACAACAATGATTTAACAAGAAAGGAAACAAAAACCAGAAGGCAACACGATTAAAAATCGCTGGAAGTAGTTCAATTTTTAGAATCTAATTCTATAACTTTCCAAGAAAAATCACAGCGTCCCATTACCGGTCAGCTGCTTTGAGATGAGCTACACATGGACAAACTGGTTCTACACTTGCCTCGTAAGAATCAGGACTGCAGTCGTCACTGGATGGCCTAAGGTCAGCGAGGTCTATACAATATAAGAGCTGCTCCTCAGCCGACTGAACCAGACCAGAAGATGGGAAAAGGGTAAAATTGGGGTGGACTGAGGACAAGATTCAAAAGCGTAAAAACAGAGGGCGTACGCAGAGAAAGAAATAGGGAGTTAAATTGACTTTGAGGAGGTTCAACTTCAGTCTCTGCCCAGAAGAGTTATTACGAAGGGGGAGAAGGGGCGCAGACATTTTATGAAATAACAACAGGCATGGAAAGGTGAGGACCCTCTTTTATTCCTGACCTAATAAGTGAATTCTTTTCAATATTCAAAATCTAAACATTAAGTAAAATATGACTGAATATCCCATATTTTATTTTTTTGGTGTATATTCTCTCACTGTCTCTCAAAATTGTTCTTTTGACCAAAACCGATGACAAACTCAAGATCGTTGTCAGTTAAAAAAAAAAAAAAATCAAGACTGTTCGATCCACGATAATATGAAAGTAGAAGAAAGGCTTTACGTATTTTTTATGGTGACAAATGACTAACCTATACGTCATACAACTGGAAGCACAGCTGTGGCCATATGATTTATTTATTACTTATTGCAAAAGCACCGATTATCACACCCCAAAACGACCAAGTAAACCTCTTGCACACGCATGTATGATTTATATATCTGAATGTTCAAGGATGACCATACATTCGCCCGGGAAAAGAGGATTCAAGTCAAATGGGATCATTCCTCTTCATCCAAAGTTAGTCATGCTTTCATACAAGGTTATGCCAAGCCCTGACACGACTGACCTGGTTCCTTTTCATAGCTCCGCTTCTTTTCTGACTGCCAGTGAATTGAGCAGCATACCTGAGCCACAGATATATAATATATAAACCGTGTATCACAACGACACAAAGGCCGGTGTGATCTCCACACTCAACTGCATATTTTGCACTTTTGACACTGCCGGCCCAAAATATAAACGACCTTGACCGAATGTTCTTCCACAAACTTGGCTGTTCTCATTCCAGCATTTCAAAATATAATGGAATTGCTGTTTGGGGAGAGGAACTGGATTGCTTTTTATTGTATCACATTTTTTATTCTTTTCAAAAAAAGGACTATCCACAAGTCGCAGAGTGAAATTGAAATCGATTAATGGTTTTGTTGTCTGATAACGCCACAAGCGGTTGCTTGCCTCGCATTTAGTGGTGACGTATTTTTGTTTAGAAAATTATACTAACACAAATATGTGTCATGTTGCTACTGTGAAGTCAGTTTATTCATACAGCCCTTAATCACAGAAACATCTGAAACGGCTTTACATGCCCACAACTGGCAAATATTAATGACATTCTGATCTTAACCCACAGGAGGTCAAGGGAAACAAAAAAAAAAATCATTGAGAAGGCGCCTCAGATGGGAATCCCTCTTTAATGACATATCGCCCAATATTTGGATTAATGAATGAATTAAAAAGACTTAAATGCAAAAAGCGTATCCACACCTTTTCAATATCATTTTAAGCTCTAATTGGATCATAAATTACAAGAGGTCAAGACGTGTGTCACGTCACATGCTGCTGTGCTAAAGTTACATCTCCTGCGCAAGTCAACTTTTAATAACACAGTGCTCGGCAAGACGACTCGACCCTCAGCTGTGTCTGACAGGACTGTCAGCTTTGTATGGTAGACCTGTGCCCTACTCAATAGATCATTCTCTGACACCTCATTGAGCTTTTGTGGGAGGAACATTATGACAGATGAGATCGTTTGCAAATGCAACTGCCATATCAAGCGACTGCCAGTGGTCAAAAATGAATTATGGCATTCATAGTAGTGCTCAAATAATTCATGCTAGCACAATTTCACCTACTGTGTGTTTCTACATACGCTTCATTATTCGAATACCGCAGCAACCAGATAGTCCATGTTTAAATACTTCATGTATTTTCTCAGTCTGTTCACGAACACTGCAGACACATTTGCTTCAGGAAAGCCCCATTCAAATCGGTTGAGCTGGATTTTTGTTGGTGGAAAATGGAAAGCTAAATAATTTGGGACTCTTTCAGTGATGTTGAAAAAGAATAATAAGTACAAATGGTGTATCTTGACAGTCTAATACAGTTGCCCAAATAAACACAGATGCGCATGCAAAACATGGCCGTGTGAAGCCAGAAGCGTGTAAACTCAAATTGAACTTCCAGCCTGGGTGAATAAGAGATGCATTTCCATTTGATTACTCGTTTTCATCGTATACCTTTTTCCCCAGGTTACAATAATAGACTGTGGGACTACCACTTTCCTTTTTTTGCTTTAACAATACCTTGGATATTAATGTTGTACAGAGCCTAAGATCAAAGCCCTTGTTTGGCATGCACAAACTTATAACCAATAAAGCTGATTCTGAAGACAAGTATATAGTTTAGCATCGCTTGCATCAAATTATTATTTTTGAGCATATTTTAGCACTGATGCCTCCGTCTTCTAGTTTTACGCCAATTTAAATTTAGAATATCATTTCATGTCAAGGTCTCACAGGTTATAGGATCATACCTTATTTTCAAGATCATTATCAAGTCACTGATCAAGAACTGAGATTTAGAATTCAAGCACTATGCGTAGGGGAACAAAGGAGGAGGAAGGCGCAAACACGATGTCAACTATGGAAAGGCAAGATACTGCTCGGAAGATTATTCTGCTTAAAGTGGGATCAAAACAGAAAATTCAGAGAGAGATTACCCCTAAAACACTGTTAGCAAAGAGGTGTAACTGCTGCGGAAAAATGAGCGTCAAGTCAATTTAGGAGACTAAAAAGATCAGATAAGCATCACAGTGTCCAAGAGTGAACAAAAAAACCCAAATCTGCCTCTGAGTTCCTGATAAGAAGCTTCAAAGCACTTTTGTCTTATTTTTTGAAAACAGTTGGACACACCAAGTTATTATTTCTCTCACACTGGGCTTTAGCTGAATTCAAACAAGACAAGACAATAAGCAATTGCGATCTACCTATGTGATATCTGACTAATAGCACGACATGTAAAATGAATGCGTGACAAAACTGGGAACACCTATTGTGATGGTGCAGAGACTTCCTTTACTTCGTCTGATAACAAAGAAGGCAGCAAATAAGATCTTCAAGCTCAAAGACGGAGAAAGACAAAAAGAAATGAGTCATTGGAAGAGCAGGCAAAAGCATGAAACCCCATGCCATTACAGAAATGGTCACTGTGTGCAATATTCAAATGTGATTCCGCTACAAAGTGAACAAAGAGTCACCAAGGGACTTGATGAATTTTGCAGATGACAGAATGGAAATTATGCTTATACCTGCTTTTAATCATAAATATAACATTTCCAGAGCCCTGACTGACTTTAAACATTAGCATTTAGGCTGCTGAGTCTGTTATCATGTTTGGTCAGGTGGAAATAAATAGATACAATTGCATATGAACAACTTGAAGTCTTTCATCAACTTAATGTTCATGATGGACTGATTTTTTTTTCAGGGACGATTTTTGTCACCTGCCTGTCATACCGCAGCTCGCTCTCTCATTCTTGGCTCATCGTTGTGTAAATTCCAAACTCTTCCATGTGGGAGATTTTGAAATTATGAGCTTAGGGCAGCATATGTCATATATAAAGCGTCTACTTGTAAATCAACAGGAGCAGTGAATGCCTCCTGCAGTAAGCACTTATTTGGTGTTAAAATGACCAGGAGGAGCCTCTGGAGAATTTTTTTAAAAATCCAACGAAGTTAAGTTTAAAATTTCCTTCACGCGCCTACTCCCTCCTTGTCAGATGAAAAGGTTGTTCAAGAGTAAACAGTAAGCTGTGATTCTTAACATACAGCCCATATGGTTCCTAATTATAGCTTGGCTCTGAACAATTCCGTCAGCTCAAACCAAAGCCAGGCAGGCGCAGCTACCTTGTTGCTATTCTGACCTTTTTGTAGATCTGAGAGGCATCAGCTGTGTTATGACAGTGCCCTCAGTGACATTACCGTTGTGACGTGAACTCACTGGCACGGGAGCAGGACTCCTATGGCTGCAAAATAAGAAGGGCCCTATTGTGGCACACACAAATTTTGAGACAGCGTCCATTAATGACTAAGAGAACATTTTGGACCGAATTTCAAATGACCTTCCTACTTCACGTTAAAGCTAAAAACTTACTGCGTGTAATTATTATGTGACTGCTTTCAAGCTGAAGGTGTGTGCGTGTGTAGGGTACCTCCATGCCGACCATATGGCCAGCTGATTATGCGCTTGCAGCACATCCTAATGAGGGTCCATACCTGACAGAGACATTCTTTTCAGTATGCAACGACAGACGTGCACAGCAGCATTAAGGTGTGCGTCCGCGTCTTCACACATTTAATCACATATGATGATGCTAAATTGACATTGCCTGATAAGAAACACCAAAGTGAAATTTAAATGAACAAATTCAATTGGATTTTTTATATTACTTCATCACACTCCACTGTGGAAATGTCTGGTTTGCCGGGAGCCCGAGCCACAGCTCTGTAGTGACACCCAGTGGAAACAACCACGTATGAGACTTGACCTACAAGGTGAATGTTTTTCTCTTGGGCGGTGGAACATAATCCCTTAACCAATTATTTGAAACAATTGCTCTCATTAATGTTAATTGTTAATTTATAATAAAAATACATACATTACGTGAGGCCTGCTGACTTATTAAAAGCACCAACCTGCAGCTCATTGTGTATTTAAGGTGGGGCCTCACTTATTGTGTCTATTGCCACACCGACAAAGAGCAATGTTAATCTCGGGTCACGTATAAATCGCTGTTTCCCTTTCCACACAGAGATGTGCCTATGCTAGATGTGAGTGTGTCACATTTAAAGGGAGTCAGAGGAACCATTTTCATCTGCGGCAAACAGTCATGTGTGTTCACACCTACAATGGCGCAAACCACTCTGGCTTGCGTCTGTTTGCAAAATAACAAATTTATTGGTCTCCTCATAGTCATGTCAAGTCCTGGATTTGCTCTAGTCACTAAAAACAACTCCAAAACAAACCTTTTCCTAGCAGTGACAAGGGAACTTCTAACATTCATTGCTTGAGATTATCTCCAGTTGAGAGCACCAAACAAGGTGTTGGCTCAGTTAATGAAAAATTCTTGAGTCATTGAGAGGGTGTGAGTATGTGCAAGTCCATAAAGATGATCCTTGTACCTTTTTATGACTTCTAGAGAACAGAGATTACAGTAACGCTGAGATTTTGTTTGTTATATTGGGTGGATACAGTCCACGCTTTTACGACATCCCTCGTATGCTTATCTAACAGTATCTATCAAAAGACACGGGCATACTTGGTGGACCGGAGCATTGGCACAAGTGCATACTGGTGGGAGTTACATGGAAATATTTTTTCGTTCTTTCTTAAACGAGTGACAACTAATCGGTGAAAAACACCACCTTATCGCTTACTGGTTTGGTTTTGAAGAAAAGTACACGACCAGGAAAGGAAAGCTCAAAAGAAGGTAGATTTTCTGCTCAAATTGTATCATTTGTATCCATGTTGCAACATAAAAATGACAATTTTTCAACAGATCTGGCATCTGGAGTAGACAAGTAAGATGGAGGAAGTGAAAATCCGAGTGAAGAGTATACAGGACCGACTCAAGTAAGAAATCTACTTAAAATCTGTAACTTTATTTTCTATGATGCAATAATTTTCAAGAGACAAAAGTACAGTATATATATATATATATATATATATATATATATATATATATATATATATATATATATATATATATATATATATAAAAATTTGGATATTATTTATTTAGACTGGTTTTAAAATTTATAAAAATAATTAGTCTTACAGTACCATGAATCGGATCCTTTTAATTATTTTAGATTTTTCTAATCTGTGTAGATTCGTATGTCAAATTTTTACACACTGAGAAATATACACAGTATATGCGCCACAGCAAATATATTGTTAAATGTCTTGTAACAAGCAGATACTTCAGCCATTATCTTGCTTATAATAATAATCCTGATTACGTTGACATTGACTACTCTTTTAAGACGACTCGGTAGAGTCACCTAACTTGAACGTGTTTGGATTTATAGTACTTTTATTTATTTTTTATCTCTGGTCATTGTGCACACAGTAACAGCGATTGTATTATCAATGCTATAAACGGAATATGGTGGCCTGTGTGTGTGTGTGTGTGTGTGCGTGTGCGTGTGCGTGTGTCTGACTCAGGGAAAGATGGGATCCATTTCAACTCAACCCAATAGGAGCTGAGAAGGAACAGAAGAGAACGTGCTTCCAATTGGCCCAGTACCTGGTGGCTGTTATTGTGGGTTTAGCTGTCTTGACCAGTGCCATTATTGCTAAGGTGCGATTCAAAAATGCCACTTTAGTTTTAATCTCCTCACAATCATCAGTAGTTTTGTTTTAGCTTCTCCATACATAGTATTGAAATATATAGGGGATGAAAAACTATCAGGTTTAACGTGTTTTGGTCTGTCCAATCAGGGTTCTCTTTTGGTGCTGTCGACGTTGTCCAGTCAGAAATCCTTGCGCAACGCAAAGGAAAAACAGTTCTACATGCTGATGCTGGTGTTCTGTCTGGTTTGCCCAAACGTCTTGGTGTTCTTGAAATCACTGTGGAGGTGTGCCTTCAAGAGCTTCGTACAGCCCAACCTGAAGACCATGTTGTGTGTACGTGACGTTTACGAGATGAGTCCATGATTATTTGTTTAATGATCGCTGTTGTTTTCTGACAAATGATTTTCCTCTTGCAGATTTGTGCCATTGAGTGCACCGTGTCGCTCGGTACTTCCATTTTGGTGCTTGTGGTGATGCCCCAGTTTGACATTCTGACAAATTTGTTCATCAGTGGAGGTGTCTGTATTATGTCTGCAATTCTTCAGATCATCTTTCGACTACAGACAGAACCTTGGAAAATTACATTCCCAATTTGCTCTCTCGTTCTAACATGCGCGGGTAATTGTACTACATATTTAAATCTATGCTATTCTCTTAAGATCAGGTCCACCTTACATTCATGTATGTATCTCAACAGGATATTGCCTGCTAGGAATCGACTACTATGTCCGCGTATCTTCGTATGTGGCTGGACAGAGTGACGACTGCTACATCTTCATAGGAATTGGAATTTTCGCCTCACTTCTTATCTCATTTTGTTGGTGGGAGAATCCAATGCAAGCGTCAAATCGAATTCAGGTGTGTTTCTATTCTGAAAATTGATGGATGGATGGATGGATGGATGGATGGATGGATGGATGGATGGATGGATGGATGGATGGATGGATGGATGAACTTTGACTCAGCACTATTTGACATTGTAAAATGGAGAATTGTGTTTACAAATATCCTGAGTGCTTGTCATTCAGCGTCTGCACTTCTTAACCCATGTTAAACTATTTTGTTTTGGCTTTGTGCAAACATATAATCCAGTGTAACATTTACTGAGACAGTTTTTTGTATCTCCCTATAGGAAAGATTGTCAGAACTGGATGGTTTCAGGGACTTTGTGTTTGTCATAAGCAGCCTGTTGAGGATAATTGTCATAGGTAATTGTCTGCACTCACGATCTGGAACAACACTCACAAAGAATCCGCTACCTGTAATTGATACCACATCAAGATCCCTCATTAAAATCTGTTCCTGACCTTTACTATAGAGACCGAATATTTCAGAAAAGATATTGATTTCAGATTTATGGGAACGCTTTCTCGCTATGAACGGAATATTTCAATGAAAAGACATTTGTTTTAACTGTACATATATCACATTCAGCCTTGTAAACAATTTATAGTTTGTTTTCAATCGTAGGAGCTGTATACCTTGTCTATCATTACTCCATTGAAAAGCTCATCAAGAAGAAAGAATCACAATTTGAGTGGGAAAACTTCAATTTAAAGAGTGAAGATTGGGAATTGTTACAAATTGGGCTGGGGCTGTTTTTCTTACAGGTAGGTGAAGTTTAGAATCACGCTAACTCACCTTTAATCATCAAAGTTGTCCAAGTTGTTGAATCAAATCTATTACATCAGAGCAACATTCATTGTCTTCCTAACAAGGCTGACACTAACTCCCCCATTGTTTCTTGCCTAAGGCCTTCTGCTCGGCGGCGTGCCACTGGTTTGGGGTGGTAGCTTGTAAGATTCATGCTGTCAGGATGGGTTTTGCCTTGCCCTTAGTTAGCACGGGCCCCTCTGTGCTTATGTTGGGACTTGTACTTTTCATGACCCAAACAGAAGAACTGGACAAAAAACAACATGGGAACATCACGGGTGAGTTATTTGAAACCTGGTCATTTCTTACAAAAACTTATATGTTTTTCCCATTGCAGAATTTTGTGAAAGCTTGCCCTCCTTGAAGGACAAGAACACAACCTCTATAATCTTTCTAGAACTCATTATGAGCATCTGCCGGACATCACTTAACAGGTATAATAATAACAATAATACATACATACATACAGTACAGTATCAAATGCAATCATCGCTCACCTCCATATCATGAATGTAACAATTTCAATTATTTGACTGACAGCTATTACTTGCAATGGCCTTTTTCAATGCTGGCACTTGAGGGACTATGTATGTGGTCGGGATTGGTCACATGCACTTACTATATATGGAAAACAAAGGTAAGCACCTATTTTTCCGCCAGCTTTACAATAGGTTTTTTTTTTTTCCCATATTTTTTTACTTCAGTTTTACATGTTTACATATTAGATGACATTTGTCTTTTGTTGACTACCTCTTAGGTCCAGCGTATAGAGAGAACCTCTCAGCTCTTTGTTCGGCGGCTCTATGAATCTGCTTTCATAGACTTGTCTTTGTTGCTCAACACCAAGATGAAGGTGTCTCGGGCTCGAAACCAAGAAAGGTGAGAAAGTGTCTATAGGAAAGATTTCACTGGCAATGCACTTAGTTGTGCTGGTCAGCACACCAACATGGTTGGTGGCAGCATTGCACCTTAACATTGGTTGCCAACTGCCATGAAATAAAATTATGCCTCATATCGTTTTTCGTTTTTTGGAGTCCGATGCCATCTTGTTCCACAACTCACCCAAATTCCAGATCATTTTTATTTTTCAACCTTGGCCGTGCTATGTCTACAGTACAGCATTCTACTTTTGCTTCGCGTTGTTGTGCTTTCAACAACTACATTAATTGAATTAAAAAATACATAATATTAAAGATGATGCATGCCTGATCTCTCACATTACCTGTAATATATGTCATGATTTGATCTGAAAGACTTATCAGATCTCTCGTCCTTGTTCCAGCCACGACGACATCCAGAATTGTGTGATCTATCTATGTGCCACCATGTGGCATGAGACCTACGATGAAATGCTTAAGATTCTGACCTCCATGTTCAGGTTTGTATTGCCGCAACATAATAGACCACAGAACAGTGAAATGATCCATTTTGAGTCATGTACAGAGGTACCAATTTGTTTTAAGGTTGGACCGTTACCGAGGTGATCCAAAGGAGGAACATAAGGACTGCTTTGACTTTGAGTGTCACATTTACGTGGATGACGCGTTTATGACTGAAAAAGACACCGGGAAAAGGCTGGTTAATTCGTACGTTAATTATTTGACTCAGGTTGTCATCGAGGTTTACAGGTAAGGTCGCACCGTCGACGTAAGGATTAGGCATTGGCGAAAAAATTCATTGATGGATTTTAAAATAACTCGTCTGTGTGGAATTGATTGTGTTTTGAAAATGGACAATCACTTATTATCCAGGGTCTTTACCAACAAAGAGCCTGATGACGTATCCATCGTGGAAACTCCATATGGTGGCCGACTTGTATTTGTTATGCCAGAAGGCAACATGCTCTACTTTCACCTTAAAGACAAAGATCTCATCAGGAACAAGAAGAGATGGTCGCAGGTATGCAAATTTGGTTCACTCCTAAATCAGTGTGGGAATGGGGGGGTTAGCAATAGCTGACATGGACATGTTTAAGTAGAAAAAAATCATAATTTCAAAAATGACACGATGTAACAAATATTGTTGTCTTTTAGATTATGTACATGTATTATCTACTTGGCTGGAAGGGCTACCTTGCCAAAAACCCTCAGACCAAAGTAAGACCCTATAAACATTAAAAAAAAAAATCACACAAGCGAGGGGTTTTGCAGTGTATGTAAATTCATTTGTTTTTGTAAATTCATTTGTTTTGTAGCGCCAAGACATTAGCAGAGAGTCTTTAATCTCTGTGGATGGTGAGATATATCTCATGCCCCAACATGACAATGACAACAAAAGAAGATTCATCTCAGATGACAACGTATACGTCCTGGCTCTGGACGGAGACACCGACTTCCAGCCGAAAGCTGTGATCTTGCTAGTAGACAGGTCAGTAACAGACTTTAGCACAGCTTTGGGGAATCCAGTAATATTGTCAATACACAATAAATTACACCAGAGAATAATTATAATACATAAATATTTTTGACTTTTTGTCTATCGTGGCTTTTATTCAACAACACAAATTATCAAGGGTGATTAACCTTTCGATTCATGACAATTAACATTTTGATTGACAGGCTGAGGATGTATGACAACGTTGGGGCGGCCTGTGGACGAATCCACCCTACCGGAATGGGTACGTGAACGTTTTTGTCCAAAGTACTTTTCGACCAATGCTGTAATAATCAATGTCTAAAAATCATTGGCGACGGGCCAAAAGCGGATGCTAAGTTGTTGCCCTCCCACTCACCACCTTGAATACGGAGAAATAAAAATGCAAAACAAAATAAATAGTTTGGTTTGATTCTATAGCCCATCCACATTTGAGTACTTTACTACATGGTTCTCAAGCACGTGTTCCCCAAAAATATCTTCAATTTATTTCAAAACATTTCTCTGAATTCACTTCACGGGGCTTTTAATGAGTGTTCTCTATTATTAGTTCATGACCACCGACATGATGATATGACAATAAATGATATATTTTAGTCAATTCAGTCTCGGAAACCTTCAGGTCCCATGGTGTGGTACCAGAAGTTTGAGTACGCAGTGGGTCACTGGCTACAGAAGACAGCAGAACACGTATTTGGGTCTGTGCTGTGCAGTCCAGGATGTTTCAGTCTGTTTCGAGCATCGGCCTTGATGGATGACAACGTGCTGAAGAGATACACGACGACTGCCACAAGGGCCGGGGAATATGTCCAATATGACCAAGGTCAAGATTCTCCTATCACTCTTTCAGTTATGTCAGCCAGCCTGTTTATATATTATTATTTTTTTGTCTGTTTTAAATATTTCAGGGGAGGATCGTTGGTTGTGTACTTTGCTACTGCAACAAGGGTGGCGTGTGGAATACAATGCCGCGTCAGATGCCTACACCAACTCACCGCAAGAGTTTAAAGAGTTTTATAACCAGAGGAGACGATGGGGACCATCCACACTGGCTAATACATTGGACCTCCTGCACAGGTCAGTTAAGCAAGTGATTTTTTTCAAACACTGTGAGGTTTTCTTCCTCCAGAATGATCTTATTCAATGCAGTACCATTAAAATAAGCTCTTTTGTGCTGATGACAACAGTGGGGGAGAGACTGTGAAGAGAAACCCCTCCATATCCAGACTTTATATTTTCTACCAGATGTTCACTGTGGGTTCGTCTATTCTCGGGCCAGCCTCCGTGACCCTTATGGTGGCAGGTAGGTTCAAAATCATCGACTGGTATTTTTTTTCGTGCAATGTATATGAACCTAAACGATTTTGAATTCCGTTGTGTCCTTTCTCTCAGGTGCTTTCCAGTTTGTCTTTAAAATCTCGGGTACTCTTTCGATCATCATTGCGAGCATCCCTCCCGTGTTCTACATTATCATTTGTTTCACTGCCAAAGCAAACAATCAGATAACAATCGCTGCCATTATGAGTGTTCTGTATGCCTTCCTCATGACGGCGTCCTTCTTTTCCATAATCGGTGAGCATCTATCAGCCGGCGCTTTGCGACGTTACGAAGATGTATGCGGTTTTATGAGGCAACGGTATGCTCTCAGGTGACATGGTGATGGAGGGAACATTCCTGACCCCAACTGGTGTGTTCCTGGTTTCAATGACAATCATGTACTCAGTGACTGCTATCCTTCACCCCGAGGAGTTTGGTATGTCAAGATTACATAATCATCAGCATTCTTACTTTGAGATGGTGTCATGCCGTGCATTGTGATGATATATTTTTTTTTCCCAACAGGAATGATTATCTATGGCCTGATGTATTTTATCTGCATTCCCAGTGGCTACCTTCTCCTTACCATCTACTCACTGGTTAACATGCATATTGTGTCCTGGGGCACAAGGGAATCAAATAAGTAATGCACCAACTTTCAACATTAGCAGATTTATTACGTAATGCATGATCAATTGGGCTGTATACTCTGCTTTTTTTTTTTTTTTTTTTACAATTAGGAAATATTTATCTAATTAACATTTTTTTTCTTGCCTGGTTAAATTCAAAGGTTTGGTGTACCGACTGCAGGACGATGTTCACTAGTTCCAGTCAACATGATCAGATGGTATAGCTCTTATTATTTTTGTTTCATTTTTTTTCTTGTTCTGTTAGGGGAGGAACCGAGGTAAAGAAGAACCATAACGTGCTGTGTGACCGAAACTGCAAACTCTGCTGCTGGGACATGAAGTTTCAGGTGACATGAACCTCCTCAACTTTATTGACATGCTGTGCACCCGCTGAATGAATTAATAACACTTCTGGTTGGAATCGACAGGTAACTCAAGAAACGGAGAATCTGATAATTCAACAAATCACGGGACAGACTGGGCAGAAAGCAGCTCCCCTTCCAATCACAGCCCAGGAAACAAATGAACACCCTGCTTTAATAATGGAACTGCAGCCTCCAGCAGACGCCAACAAAATGGCACAGCCAGGAGGAAAGAAATCACAGATTGATAAAGAGAGGTGAGAGTTGAGACGCTTTGACATGTCCAGAAACACGTAACTGCCTTTTTTTCGTTACTATTACTTTGATTCACCTCTTTGTTAATGACATTAAACAAGAGGAACCCAGCACAATTCAAATGTTTATGATTCATCCTACACACAATTATTGAACTAGATGTTTAAAATACTCGATTGGAAAATAATAAATCATGATAGAAGTCTTGTCATGCAAGCGTAAAAGGAAGGTAAAAGTAACTGTCATGGTAAAAATTCATATGTTAAGGATTTATCATCATAACTTTTACACAAATAAAGCCAAGCAAAATGGCAAAAAGCAATATTTGCCAAACCTTTCCAGTTCTAAAGGTCAACTGTAGTTGTCGTTTTGTAAAATTATAATGCACTTAATGTCGCAACTTCCAAAGAGTCATCAATGTACATGTGTGTAGTGTCGATAGCATGGAAAAAGCAAGTATACCAAGCGCATCTGAAGATGACGACGATGAAGATGATGATTATGACAACAACCAGGAGAATGCAGACCTTCCTATAAGCGGTGAGACGGCCTATAACAAATGTTAGCATGATGAGACTTCAAAAATTAAAAATTGTATTTGTACACATCTGTCTCCTTAGAATGGGTGAGTCCAGTGAAAGAAGAGTTTCTAAAGAAGTTGACATTTGCCAACTTGAAGAGGAACTTAAAAGAACAAATACGGTATGGAATTTTCTTTATGACGGAAAAAAAAGAAAATCTTTGTCATATAATGCCTGTTGTGTGTTGCAATGACTGAATCTAAAAAGAAGTTTCTTTTCCAGGTACTCCCTCCCCAACAAGAATCACGAGGACGTGTGTGACGACTTGATATTAATGTTAACAGACACACTCACTGCACAACTATACGGAGTAGGACCCGAAGATGTTCTGACACACGGCCAACTAGAGGAACTACAACAGGAATTGACGACGCAGGTATTCACAAAGACAGGCAGAACAGCAAATGTATATAACTTTACATGAAAGCTAACTTAAAATTCAGTCAGCCCTCAATTTCAGCACAGATTTAATCAACGCATTGAGTCGATCACATCAAATCTTTCTGTTTTTATTTCTCTCACTATTAATTAGGTGAATATAATCCAGTGGACTGATTCTCTATTTTTGTGTGTGTGTGTGTGTGTGTGTGTGTGTGTGTGTGTGTGTGTGTGTGTGTGTGTGTGTGTGTGTGTGTGTGTGTAGGCTCGGCGCACACTGAAGACCAGTCGCATGGAAAGATTAGAGAGAAAAGTCAAGAGAGCCATTGAGAAAACTCTGACTGCACCTCAGGTGCAGAAACTAGATGAGGTAAGATAGACATTTAGCAATTAGGTCTGAAAGAAGAAGGACTGATGGGCCGGCACAATTGAGAACAAATTTAAACGAGTAATGGGAAAATATTTGTATCATGCTTTATGTGTGTACGCATAGGACGAAGATGACTTCTGGAAGAAGTTGATTGACCGCTATTTGAAGCCCATTGTTGACACAAAAGCACATCTGGATGAAGTGACCAGAGAGCTAAAATCGCTACGTAATAAGGTCAGCAAACTTCCTTTCATGTTTTATTTCTAATTTTGTGTGGTGCCTTATGAGTTTTTTTTAGATGAGAGAGTTGCTCGGATGAGTTTTTATTTTCAACACAAAAATTAAAAAAAATGGTAGCAGGGGATATCACAACAAGCATCAAATAGTGATAGTCTTACAAAATAAAAAAGAGGCCAAATTGTTGCTGCTAGCGGTTTATTGACCTTTTCATAAACCGTAAAACAAAGCGAAATACATATTTTGTCATTATTCTAACAAAAACTCAGAAATTGCGATAGCTTCATGTCAACAAAGAATATCTTACAACAGATCAGTTCTGCTGCCATAAAAGGATTTTAAATTCTTTTTCTTTTCCCAAGGACTGGGTGGCTGCCTCCTATTTGCCTCATGAATGGAATTCAAAAGTAGACTGCGTTTTTGTTTTAATGTCCTCTATTGTACTTCATTAGGGTTAATTTAATTTTTTCCAGAATATTAATACATTAGATCATTAGCCTGTAGGGTCGCTAAAGGTTTGAGAAAAACTAATTCCATTTTGCAATGGATGATTTCGATAATATTTGTTTTTTGTAAACTGATTAAGTCTCTGGAATTCAAACTGCTAATGTGATTGTTTCAAACTATGACTTCTGCTTTTCAAAGGACTTTCCTTCAAGTCAATAAGGATGCAAAAAACCATCACATACTCAAGACTTTTTCCTAGAAAATGATTGCCGTAACTATTCTTCCTCAACCCCCCCCCCCCCCCCCCCCACAGGCAGTATTCCTCTATTTTATCGTCAATGTACTGTGGGTGGTTGCTACCTTCTTCCTGCAAGCCATTGGAAATGACGTCATAAGCATCAAGATCCCGAAATTCTATTCAAATGGAACACAATCTGAAGAGTACCTCAAGGTTGGTGCACACAAAACAATGTCATATTTAATACATAGCTGTTGCCATCCTAAACAATAATTCAAAACAAGAATAATTGTCAATTGTTTGTTTATGTGAAGCCCTTTGAGACTGCTTGTGATTTAGGGCTATACAAATCAACTTGACTTGACTAACAATGTATGATGTCACTGTGAATTGTCCCATACATTCATTCATTCATTCATTCATTCATTCATTCATTTTATATTGACAGGTGGAGCCTCTCAGCTTAATGTTTCTGTTGTCTTTTGCCATCCTTCTCCTCATCCAGTTCCTCGCCATGTTGTATCACAGGTACACACAAACATTTTGTATTGTTATATTTACATAGTTAATTAAAAAAAAAAAGGCAATTTGGTGGCACTGCTCTACTTGAGTTTCATTTGATTACAGGGTCTACACTTTGATCCATGTGGTGTCATACCGCAGCACCGAGAAGGACTACAAATTGAAAGATGTCGTAAGTAGCACAATTAACACATTTAAATCCACTTTGACTGGCATAGATCCTCATCAAATACTAAAATATTAAATGGCTGGAAAACATCTAGTACCAGTGACAAACTAGAAAACAACTAGTTACATGCTTAGGTGTTGGGAGTTGATAACATGCATAAACTAAATGTTTGCCAACCAACAAGAGTGTTAAGTACATTAGATTCTACCAATAAAGCGTTGGAGATACTGCAAAAATGAACTTGATGAGACCATTTGATAATTGGGCTACACAGTGGAGCACAAGTTAGCAATCAACCGAGAATTATTGGGTAAATGCAAGACTGGAAATGCATCATTTGGAGCCACGAGGGTGAGAATGGTGAAAATCCATAAATATTACTTACATGCATTTGTTTCTCCCTTGTTTTCGATCGCCAATGTTGTTGCATGATGCCGATGAGGCGGAAGTATTATTATCTTGGAACGTCAGGGTCTGTCTTTGTGCTGCAGGGTCAAACGTCCCTTTCTGTGGTCCTATCCCAAAAGTTGAAGCAAAAAGCGCATTTCTTGTAGGAAGGGTTAAGATGTAAGGGGTGATCGTAGGATTGCACAAACCAACTTCAGCTGATTCGCAAAGACGTCATGACGTTTTTGTTGCCAATCAACAACTACGTCACTCAGGCTGAGTGGAAATAAATGAGGGCGCAAAACTGTTAGAATGGAGAGCATAGTTCTATTAAAATGTGCATATACACATTTGTATTTTTTTAATGGTCAATTCGCTATTGTTTATATATGTATATGACTTTTGATTTTGTTAGCACGGCTCCAAATCTGCAGCTTCAGATGCTTTCCATTTCTTGTACACTGCATGTATACTTCAAGTCAATCAACAGATTATTATCACTATCTAAATCAGAGATGGGCAAAGTTTGCAAGATAAAGCCAGCTCATTATCGTTCATATTAGACAATCAATAGAACTGTAATTCTATTTGTTGTGTTCATTCTCTAGGACGACGAAGACGATGGCTTGACTTTAGAGAACCTTAACGTCGGTGGATTGAGCATTACAAGCGATGATTTATAGCTGATGACTATATTTATGTGTGATGTGATTTTA
The DNA here is from genome assembly GCF_054491065.1 of Syngnathus leptorhynchus. Lineage (NCBI taxonomy): Eukaryota > Metazoa > Chordata > Actinopteri > Syngnathiformes > Syngnathidae > Syngnathus > Syngnathus leptorhynchus. The sequence continues at coordinate 13,758,627 of NC_141197.1, forward strand.
TTTGTTCCTCAATGCTGACCTTCTAATTTTCTTATCATTCTAGTTTTTTTTTTTTTTTATTATCTAAAGCCAAAGTCCAAAGTTTCTTAAAACAATCCAAGTTTAATCTTTACCTGAGTCACGTTTGGGATAATATGCACTCACAGATGTCTAGAAAAAGCTGTCTGTATACTTTATTTCTATTTCAGTCCTTTGGATTGTTATGTACATTAAATAATATGTTTGTCTTTTCTGTGGGACTTAGTAATGGGTTACAATTTGGACAGTCCACCCTTGAATGAATTGCAACTTTTGCACATAAATGGGAGAAGTATTTATGACTTGTATTGTATAACGTGTTTTTTTTTCCATCTGGTTTGAAGACAATTTAACTGCAATAAAAGATGATAAAACAATGCGGCCTTTATTCTTGTCACTGACCTTGCCATAGATTAAAAAAAATACCTGCGGGTTTAGGCCTTGCTTTTGTTTTTTTATAACGGCAGACAACACAATGCACATCAAATGTTTTTATTTTTTACCCCTCTAGGATTGCTGTCAGTCATTAACTCTTATATTTTCACTGAACCATCTCTATTCTGTTTGATCCACTAATTCCAAAGATGTTATGAAATTTAGATCACGATTTAGGCCACTTTAAACCAGCCTGTTTTTTTATTCTTGGCAATTGCGGCGTGCTTTAGTCTGTGCTTCGGGTCACTTGCCTGCCAAAGGAGTTGACAGTACAGCTGAGACCGAGATTTTGGTCACTTGGCTACACAGAATGTGTCAGATGCCTTGAAATGTCTTTGTATCCTGCAGATACATCATACCCAGCATAAGAACGCTTCCTCATCTAGTGTTTTCTTAATGTCCTTCATTTTTGTGTTAAAACAATACAACTTCAGTGACTTGCCATAATGCTTGAGCATCTTCACACATCATTCAGCTTTGTAGCCTGTCAAAATATGTAAATTTCAGCCATATCAGTTAAGTGGCAATTGTGTTTTTCTTTAGCTGCGACGTAGCAATAATTTTGCGCAAGTTTATAATGTACAGTTATATGGTTATGATTAATAAAATGAAGATACACAACATTGATTGACCTTTTTTTAATGAACCAGTTTCACTCAAAAATGAGAAGCAGTTAAGCAAAGCAGGCAGTAAAATAAGGCAATTGCAAAACAATCATCCGATATTTTGGGGAGAATGTTTCATTGAGGTAAGGCAGCAAGAGACTCCACCACGATGTAGTTTGACAACCTAAATCATTCTCCAAGAGTAGGGGCAAAAACAATCAACCTCAAAAGACCCTCGTGCTGCCACTATTACCTGAATGATTAACAAAATGTTTCGCAACTCAGACTTACTCACTCCTGCTTTCTTTAACGTTCACTTTGTATCCCAGTAATGTACTGATTTACAAAGTAAACACTCAGCGTGTCAGTTGAGTCAGAGTCAAGCCGGTCCTTACAAATGGCTGCCATTGGTCCGATAAATGATTCTGGGAAACAGCCACCAGAAAAACTAGCTTTGCCCTTTATTTTCACAAGAACGTCCTTGTTTGTTACGTTGAATATAAGCTTTAAATATAGATTGTGAATTCTTGACATCACTGAAGCATTAACAGGCTAGACACCAAACCGGTGAGTCGAAAAGCTTGGCTGTTGAGTCCTCAAAACGATTGGTTGAAGTAACGTTTAGAGTCACCGCCGCCACCGCGACTTCTACCGGACCCACCGCGACCGCCACTTCCCCCAGAACTCCGGCTACGTCCCCCTTGGAATCTTCCTCTCCTATTGCCTCCTCCACCTCCCCCAAAACTCCGGCCACGTCCGCCTTGGAATCTTCCACCAGAACTTTGGCTCTCCAGTTGGGGGAGCGTTGTGGCCACGGTCAGCCGCCAACAGCTATCATCATTCCAGCCCTCCTATTGAATGCGCAAGACGCAGGATGAAAATTGTTAATAGCAATGCAATGACTAAACCACTTAACAAAATACAGAAAATTAAGAAAATTAAATGAAGAAAAATTGCACACTAGGATATTGTACTTTATGAAAACATAATGACAGTAAGCACTGTAAATAAATACTGTAAAGTTTCTATAACGCCAATTGACATTGCTCTCTTCGTGTGCGTGCCTTGCCCACCCAGGGAGCAATATCAAACAAGGAGAGTGTAAATGAATCCTACATAAATGTAACATTTTCATCCTTCTTTGTTTATAATGCAGATGTTAAACATAGAGGGATATATCTATTCGTACCTGAAACTCCTTGACTTTGTCATCTGGAATATCGAAACATACGCCCTACAGGAAACACAACACATTTGATAAAAACACATTTGATAAAAGTGATGACATGTCAGTGGCTTTCAGAGGGTGTGTGTGTGTGTGTGTGTGTGTGTGTGTGTGTGTGTGTGTGTGTGTGTGTGTGTGTGTGTGTGTGTGTGTGTGTGTCGCCTTTAATTAATGCTTGCAAAGCACTTCGAACATACCATTCGGCCTACAATGAAGACCATTGTATTGATGTGGTTTTCAACATCCTCTCCCAGTTTTTCCTTGAGCGTTTGCCGGGCAAGACCAATATTATACATTTTCTGAGAGCATAACAACTGCATGGTGGTATGATCCTGGGGAACAAACAGCAACACCTTATATTGAGAGCCACACAAAAAATATCAAGCACACGAGCACTTATAAGCAGTCTGCCCATTGTAACTTACAGGTTTGGAGGCGAGCAGTGACCTATTTTCCGTACTTGTCCTCCCGGACATGTGTGCCAAGGCCGCAGCCAGCGCTTCCACTGCTCCTTTCTCCTTTATCAGCCTCTCAGCAGAAACTCTGAAATCTTCAATGGCTGCCGCGGAGACCGAGTCCAGGAACCTGGACGGGAAAAACAAAAGTCGATTTGTATTAGCCAATTCCACATGACGCAGTGTTGCAGTCCAACACACTTCCTCGGAACACGGTAATTGAAGTATGCACACGCTAAACATTTGCCACCCTAAGTGGGGAGGCTCACTTGTATTGTGCACTGAACTCACGTTGAAACATCCTTGCTCGATGACTTGATGAGGTCATTGGTAGTGGGAGCACCGACTCGTTTAAACTTAATGCCCTGCATCAAAACCAACAACATTCAACTTTAGATTAAAAATTAATATCTCATCTTGATGAAAGCAATGATGCTTTCATAACATCTCTAAAGGTTATCTTGATACTTTTGGTTTAAGAAAGGGCACGTACAGCCGATTGTTCCACATTGCGTAGCTGATACTCCTCATTCCTCAGGTATAAACAAATGCATATTCCCATTCTTCCAGCTCTGCCCGTTCTTCCTGAGCGATGGATATACGAGTCCACATCCTAACAAGTGTAGATGACATCATGAAAAGCAGTTTCATCAAACTGAACTTTAAAGAAATGAAAATTCAGTTGAGCAGCATGTCACACCTTGGGCGGAGAACACTGTATGACGAGGTCAACTTCAGGGATGTCTAACCCGCGGGCTGCCACGTTGGTAGCCACCAAAACCTCAAAAGTTCCCTTCCTGAAACCTCGCAGTGTAATTTCCCGCTGATGTTGGGGAATGTCACCATGGAGGCACTGGGTGCTCTGAAAAGATGTTGTACACACACGACAACAAATATCTAACACTTCTGAAACTAAACACTGCAAACGATTAATGAAAAAAAAAAAATCTATCAGCAACGACTCCATCAGATAAAAAAAATAAAATCATAGATTTGGCTGTGTGTGAATGTCTGTGTGTTATGTTTCTCTCAGCATTAAAAGAAAAAAAAAAAAACATTTAGAGACCGCAACACTCTGTCCACCACCAGCATAAGTAATAATTCTGAGATGCAAACTAGTGGCTGCGCATTTAGCGCATGTGACTTACCTGTTTGATGGATGTACTCGTGAAAAGCTCATTGACCTGCATCTTGGTCTCACAGAAAACGATGGTCCTGCCGTTGCTGCCGCCATACATTTGGATCACGTCTCCTATCACCGCCGCACGCTGTAACCAGTGGCATTCGATGGCCAGATGCTGCAAAGGGGCGCAAATGTGTGGCCATATAAGTACATGTCCTCGTTCAAGCATGGGGAAAGCTAATAATCAATTGAAAATAAAATAAATAATAATCAAATAAACCGACACTTACCTCCACAGTTGTTGCGGTTCTCTGTGTTTTCTTTCCAATCAGATCAACACACTTGCAATCAGGCCTCATGTATTTCTTGGCCACATTGTAGACCCATGGGGGGCAGGTGGCCGAAAACAAGAGCGTCTGGGGATTGGGGTCGTCATCTGGTATGGAAAGCACACGGAAGTTGTCACTGTTGTCCAATCGAGAAAATTGCAAACAATTCAAAGAATAAAATAATACTTTTCTTATTATAGGAGGAGGATATAATTTCCTCCACTGGCTCAGCAAATCCCATGTCCAGCATTTGGTCCACCTCATCAAGAACCACATGCTTCAGTTTTGTGAGATCAAGTCTCTCTTTCTCAACGAGATCTTTAACACGGCCAGGGGTTCCCACCAAAACATCAATCCCGTTACGGATGGCATCATCTGTTTGAAAAAATTTTAAAAAAATCATAACCGTTATTAGGGCGACGTTTTTTTTAATAGCAGAGGCTTTGGAGGCGAGGTTGGGACACATGATGTAGCAATTTTGCACACGTTTGAGAAAAGTGTTCAGACGTTTAATAAATACACCTGATTGTTTACAGAAGACTTACATTGGGGCGGGTATGGGACGCCTCCATAAAAACAATAGACGCTCAATTTCTTGGCAATGTCTTTAAAGTCCCTAGCGACCTGGATGGCCAACTCTCTAGTGGGAGCCAAGACCAACACCTGCAGAGAGACACGGGGTGGACTTAGAACAGGTTCTCATCCGTCGGTGATGAGGACACAGTGACAACAAAATTACAGCTTTAATGAATCGTGCATACCTTGGGGGGACGTCCTCTTGGCTGTGTCAAGCTATCCGACTGGAGTTTCTCCACCAGTGGGATAGCAAAGGAGAAAGTCTTCCCTGTTCCTGTGCGCGCTTGGGCAAGTACATCATGTCCATCATATACGTGATCAAATGTCTGGACCTGAATGTCAAACAGGTAGGAGACTCCTCGAGCTGAAAGAGCGAGCAAAAAGACAAGAGTTAATATTTCCACAGATGCCACAAAAAACACTTTTGACCGAGCGTCTTGCTAGTCCAACCAGTTGGCGTGCTTCACTTTTTGGGAGGAACACTTAATTCATAGCAGACAAACAAAAATGGTGATGCATATAGCAAAAAAGGTTACCAACCCTAAATGACTATTCAAATGTGCATCAGATTATGAACCAAGAAATTAGTTAAATTATTTTATTTAATTCTAATAATTGATCATTGAAAGAAAAATGCTGGCAAAATATGTACATTTCCATTTGTTTCATTAAAAAAGACAAAATGTGTCTGTATGGGTCTATAGAGATACTGTTTAAGAAGTACAGGTAAGAAAAAGCACTGAATCAAACTGCAGCCCAATGAAAATAAATGTTTAAGCTATGAACCACAATAGCACGTTGAGTGCCGCCATCTAGTGGTAACAATTGCTGCAGCTTAAAAAGGGACGTGATCGTTTTAGATTTGCTTGCTGAACTATGAATTTGAAGCCTGGTTCAAGACATGCAACATGTCAAATGAGCTCTTGACAGCAGTTTGGTGTGGTGTGTGTGTGTGTGTGTGTGTGTGTGTGTGTGTGTGTGTGTGTGTGTGTGTGTGTGTGTGTGTGTGAATAGAAACGTGATTGGTACCGTTGAGTTTTTGAACAGTGCCACTAGAGATTCTGAAGTTGGAGAAGGCTCCGGCTTTCTGCTCAGGTGTTTCGTCCTAAACAATGGGAAACCATAAATTAAAAAAAGAGCTTTCAAAATGTAAAAAGACTATATGCAAAATAAATGACCTCCAATTACATATTTAGGTGAAGCCAAAAGCTGTGTGACAACTGTTACAGTATAACACGTTAATATAAACATATTGTTTTATAAATAATGATCAGCCTTACAATTTCCTTTTCACTCTCTGAACCATCAGATTGAGATGGTGTCTGGCTTGGGGTTGGAGCAGGTGTGTCTGGCATGTACTGTCCATTGATTTTAGCTTCAACAACTGCTTTTGTTTTCTTCGATTTCATCTAAACACAAACAAATGCAAAATTATAACAATTTTAAAAAGTTACCAGTAAGACACATGACTGTATTGTTATTTTTGTTTATCATTGTCACTACTTGATAAAAAATATTTCAAAAAGACAACACTCGTACTAACCTCCTCCTCGACTGGTTCCTTGCTCTTTTTTTTCTTCTTCTTCTTTGGTGGCTCAGTAATATCATTAATGTCGGTCAGGTCGGTTGCTTCATCTATGTGACCATTGACTTCGTATTCTGCTAGCTTGTCTTTTCTCTTTTTCTTTTTTGGTACAGGACATTCACTGTCCGGCTCCTCTTGTTCCTCAAGCTTCTTCTTCTTCTTCAGTTTCTTGGCTTCCTTGGATTTGATCTTCAAATTTTGGAAAGAACATTGAATTGTTTAAAAATCCTTACCACACAAATTTACATGAAAAAGCATGCATATGTATAAACACTAGTTCGATGAAGTACCATGAGTACCCCTGCACAAGCTAAGGAAATATGTTTTAACGCCAAAGCGAGGCAACGACAGCTTGACTTGTAGTGTATTCTAAACACAGGGTAAATCAATGTGCTACACATTAAAGTACTGTACACATTTTTAAAGCGTTTACATAACAAAATAACCAAGATATTTAAAAACAAATAACAGTAATAAAAGGTAGCTCACTAATTACTAAAAGTAAAAATATGAGAAGGAAATAAAGAAAAATTGTGCAATGTAGACAAATTTACAATACTAGGCTTTATAGGGTGGATTAAAACAATCAATATATTTTTATTTAAATTAAAAAATCTGAGGTCTACAAAGAAAGACTGGGTTTGTTTTCAAGACTCCTTGTAATGCAAACCACATAATTCTTTACAACAAGGATGCTTTCAAAATTTAGCATCAAAGGAAACAAAGGACATAACAGACAATCTCAAAACATCATGGTTATTGTTTACAGTTTTAAAAAAAAAAAAAAAGTTTGCGAGGCCTGCAATATTTATAATGGGAATCAGTCCTATTTTTGTACAGGGAGGGGGTGAATCACGTTTTGATTACATTTGAGTCGATGCAAATCATTTTTTGTGCACCTTCGATTACGTTTAGTCTACGTGTTGAAACTGAAACAACTAAGAATGGCCAAATAATCTACTACTTGACGTCCTGCTTCTTAAATTTAACGAAATATTAACGCCGACGTCACAAAGTTGCAACAAAACGCAGTTCCACTCGTTCGCACTTTCAGCACTCTACTTCCGGTGTCCACAAGGCTTAAAAACCCACCCGGCTCACGTGGCCTCCCAACGTGCTTGCTAGGCTTGATAGCCTTGCTAGGCTATCACGCTAATCTGGCGGTTTCTGACTTTCTATCGTAGTTCTACTAGATGACCATTCCATTTACCAAAATGTTTCACTTATGTAATGCGATTTTTGACAAGTGTGTCACATTTTGACAAGCCGCTAACCCACATTATCCCGCAGCATCACGCACATGTCAAGCATGGGAGCAGTCGTGAATACGACGCACTTCACCAGCTATTTGGATTTAAAAGTCAGTCCGTCATTCCACATACCTTTAACGCAACAAGATCCGCGGCGGTGTCACTCTCTTCTTCCATGGTTTTGACTTCAACGACGCTTTTAGACGGCATTATTCTCCCGAATGGAACCCTGCTTTGTGGACACACAGGCGATCTCGCGGCCACGCGGATGGAAAAGAACGCGAAAGATGCGCGCGCACGAGGAGACCGGAACCGAGGATATCGACGCGAGAGATCGTCTACGATGGGAAGACAGCGCACACTGTAGATTTACTGTACCACAGATGGGAATGTACAGAAAAAGAAATACATATACTGTAGAAGCGCAGAGAAATGTATCCTGTATTAAATAAAATGTGAATCTACACAAAGAAAAACACAATTTTACCAATATTTTTACATTTTTATTGATATTTATATAACAGTAGGAGATTAAAAAAAAAGACATAAGCAACTATACTAGTCCATTGGGTTAAAAACATCAAAACTAAGTTCAATTTTTTGTGAATCAATCAAGGTGATTGTGTTGTGCAATGCAGTGGCTGACTGGTTAGCAGATCTGTCCTCACATTTCTGACTTTGAGGTTTTGAATCCAGCTTTGGAGTTGTCATGTTCTAACCACGGTGACGTTCGAGGATAAAACATGCATGTAGGTTAATTGAGATTTACGTGAGTGCCAAAGTTTGTCTAAATGCGATTGGTTAATGACCAGGCTGTGTAGGACAAACATGACCCTGAGGATATGCAGTATAGAAAATGGAAGGATGGTAGTATCTAAATATCCTACGATAGAACTGATTAATTTAAAGATTTTATCATACTGCTATCTTTACTTATCACACTATATGAATTATGAATTACTTTCAGTACTTGCTTCAAAACTAGAAGAGTTGAGGATAAAAGAGACGAAATGCTTTGTTTTGATGTCTTTTTATTAACTCAATGTAAATCCGCTGTAACAAGTGTAGTGAATGCCACAACTTTTTCACAAACTGAAGACTCACTCACAAACATGAACCCACAGCGTCCTTAAGCGTAGTACTGCAAGTTAGCCTTCTTTTTGGCTTGCACCTCCAGGATTCCCTCCATGTAATCCTCGTGGTTCAGCTCTGTGGCTCCACGTCGCAATGCAATCATACCAGCCTCCACGCACACGGCTTTGCACTGGGCGCCGTTGAAGTCGTCGGTGCAGCGCGCAAGCTCTTCGTAGTTGACGTCAGGACTGACGTTCATCTTGCGGGAGTGAATCTGCATGATTCGGGCTCTGGCCTCCTCGTTCGGCATGGGGAATTCGATCTTCCTGTCCAGACGACCTGAACGCAGCAGCGCTGGGTCCAAGATGTCCACTCTGTTGGTGGCGGCGATCACCTGCATGTGTGGACAAGATGTTATTTTTGCTCTATTAGAATAATACCCTTTTACAGCTATAAGCTATTAGGCTATTCAAACTGAAATATCATTTATTATAGATGTAGTACATATTACTACTCTCTAACAATAGCTCAACAGTAATTGGACATTGTAATTTTCCAAGAATGCTGTATAGTGATCATTTGAAAATGTAAACAGAGTCTCTGTAAAATCATTGTTCAGCATGTCCAAAATCACTAACATGATCGTGTCTTCACATATAGATGAATATAATTAACTCTAATATCAGTACATGAAGGTAATTTGAACAAATGGATTTTTTTCAAAGTGATGTATTAAAGTGGCAGCCTTTTTTTTCTTGATCAAAACCCAAGAAGTAGCTCTCAGTTTCAGAAAAGTTTGTGAACCTAAATGTAAAGGCTTTATAGGCTTGCCTAAACCTAAAGTGACTTCACTATTCTGAGAAGCATTACCTTGACTTGCATGTTGGGTTGAAATCCATCCAGCTGGTTGAGAAGCTCCAGCATGGTCCTCTGCACCTCCCTATCTCCCGCCTTCTCGCTGTCAAATCTCTTTGTACCAATGGCATCCAGCTCATCGATGAAGATGATGGATGGGGCCTTCTCTTTGGCCAGGGCGAAGGCATCTCTCACCAACTTGGCTCCATCTCCGATGAACATCTGCACCAGCTGTGGGCCAGCCAACTTCAGGAAGGTTGCTTTTGTCTGAGCTGCACAGGCCCTGGCTAGGAGGGTCTTCCCTGTGCCTGGTGGTCCATACATCAAGACTCCTTTAGGTGGCTGGATGCCCAGGTTTTCAAATTTTTCCTTGTGGTTCATGGGCAGGACGATTGCCTCCACCAGCTCCTGGATCTGCTTGTCCAGACCTCCGATGTCGCTGTACTGCTCCGTGGGGCGTTCGTCAACTTCCATAGCCTTGACTCGGGAGTCATACTCGGTGGGTAAGGTTTCCAGGATCAAGTAGGAGTCTTTGTTGACACCCACCAGGTCTCCGGGCTTCAGCTTTTCGGCGTCCACTAGCCCGATCACCGGTAGGAAGTAAGTCTGCCGGGTGGACGTCTTGATGACGGCGCATTTTCCTTTCCTCTGGGAGTCCAGGTCCACATTTGCCCCGTCTTCCTCTTGGTCGTTTGGGTCCACATCCAGCAACTCGATCACGTTCGACACGAGATACGGCAGCGTTTTGTTCACCTTTATCTTCTCCGTGTTTTCCTTAATTTTATCTTTCATAGCTTGCAGTTCGTGGGTCACCCTCAGAACCTCGCTCTTCATTATTTTGATCTCGCTGTCGAGGAGTCGAGTTCGTTGAACTATCTCCTCCGTAGACATTTTTAATACCTCTTCGCCGATTCCATCTTCCACTTCGTCCCAAACTGATTTGTCACTCAGCGACGCCATCTTGATTCTGTCTGCCGTGACCTCTGACAGCGGAAGATAAAACTTCCTCTTCCGCAAGTCGCAGACTCACACTGGATCAAGCTGTGGGAGCTACGTTGAACATGACACCGACTGCACGCTAAAGACAATACGGTTGTGTGTGTCGACACCGCGTAAGTTGGCCTTTTTATTTGAAGGCTCATGCTCGTTTTTGGTAGGTTGGGACTGCAGCACGTTTAGTGTGAAAAGTAGCAGTAGTTGTTGCTGCTAACTGTAGCTTGGCGGGTAGCGACCGCCACCCGAGTCGAAAGCATAGATATCCTTTTTCAAATGTCGAAAATCAAATTAAAAAGTAGTCAAAAAAAAAAACTACTCAAGAACATTAAAAATACTGCATAAGTACAATAACTAAGTAAGTAATTAAGTGTTTGATGTCCTTACTTCTGGCCACTGGTTGTAATTTTTTCCCATGCAAACGTTTTCACGCAGAGTCCAACTGTCAGAGAGAAGAGCTAGGAAGAAAGTACGAAGTGTTTCTTCTGTTCATCAAATCATTTGGACACGCAACTAACCCTAAACAAGCGACCGAGCTTGTGTGTGCGTCTCTGCTCCTTGGGGTGAGGGGTTACGAGGATGGATCAGAACAACAGCATACCAGCCTTTCAGGGATTGGCCTCCCCTCAGGTAACAATTTCTAGTGAAATGACAGATGTAGCTCATGTTTTAACTGTGTCCTGATGCTTGTAATGTTTACAAATAAACTTGCCTTGTCTAATGATGAATTGTGCCATTTCATCCTCTTTTTTTTTTTCTTTTGCAGGGCGCCATGACACCAGGAATGCCCATCTTCAGTCCCATGATGCCATATGGTTCGGGCCTGACACCTCAACCTGTTCAGAACACAAACAGTTTGTCGATACTGGAGGAACAGCAGCGGCAGCAACAGGCGCAGCAAGCACAGCAGGCCAATGCAGGTACATAGACACATGAATATTTCTTGCATCCCCTTAGAGATGTGCATTTATTTGGTGTAGCAGACAATGAACACGGGTAGTACAAAGGCTTTCCCTACCTGTAAAGAGGTTCATAATGCTGAGAGGAGAAACTCTTTAACAGGCCTTCCAGGAACGTCGGGGCAGGCTCCTCAGCTCTTCCATTCCCAGGCAGTCACAGGCTCAACTACCACCGCGCTTCCGGGGAACACCCCACTGTACAACAACACGCCACTGACCCCCATGACTCCCATCACACCAGCCACACCAGCCTCAGAGAGCTCTGGAATTGTGCCACAGCTACAGTACGTTTCAGAATGAAATGAATGAATTGAGGGCAGTGTCATCATTTCATGTGTCCATGCTGGAAATAGAACTAAATATAATCTATGATCAACTATTTTGTCCGTTGTCAAATCTCACATCCAACGTTTTGTCTTTTGTTACCATCAGGAACATTGTGTCGACAGTCAATCTCGGTTGTAAACTGGACTTGAAGACCATTGCGCTGAGAGCCAGGAATGCAGAGTACAACCCCAAGGTAAATCTCATTTTGACTTCACTGCTGTAGAGGAGTGTTCCTCAAACTTTATTGGGGCACAGATTCTACAGTTTAAAATAAATCTCATCTCTGACCACAAACGTGTATTTGCCGAAATAATGAATGATCTCGAAATCTGGGTCAGTTTAGTTCAACACAAAGCTATTCTGTTGTGTGGATTGCAACAGGTGGCTCTCCTGCTGTCTTGTGAAACAGTCTTTAATTGTTCTGCCTGTCGCTCTACACCACTGGCATAGACGCATGAACAAAATATTTTCTTTTTTGTAAATAATGGATTTGCTGAACAATTAATGACATTCCTTAAATTGGATCATTTTCTGCAACACGCCTGCTCCCTCAAAGCACACAAGTGCCGTGCTAGTGGTCAGGAATCACCGGGAAAGTGTTACTTGTATAATAGCACTTTTGTCAATAAAGTTTTGAACTGCTACCTCTGTTTTAGCGTTTTGCTGCAGTCATCATGAGAATACGAGAGCCTCGCACCACAGCTCTTATTTTTAGCTCCGGGAAGATGGTCTGCACGGGAGCAAAGAGGTTGGAAGCGATTATCTGCTGAAGTGCACCAAAACACTTTTTCCTATTCCTTCCGCTGAATCTCTGCTCTTGTGTTCCTAGTGAGGAGCAGTCGCGACTAGCGGCCAGAAAGTACGCTCGTGTGGTGCAAAAGCTCGGCTTTCCTGCCAAGTTTTTGGACTTCAAGATTCAGAATATGGTGGGCAGCTGCGATGTGAAGTTCCCTATTCGTCTGGAAGGCTTGGTACTCACGCATCAACAATTCAGCAGGTACATTTAAGTGAAACATAATATGATAAGATGAGCCAGTAAAGATTCCTGACAATGACAACAACAACAAAAAAGACAACTTATACTGTAGCATTAGATTCAAACCTAATAATTGAAGTGTTCATTATTTCCATAATAAATTTGCTTTGAGCCTTTTTGAAACTTTCAACCATTTTCAAACGGAACTGTTTGATTTTCTTGCAGCTACGAACCTGAACTGTTTCCAGGCTTGATTTATAGAATGATCAAGCCCAGAATTGTCTTGCTCATCTTTGTTTCTGGGAAGGTTGTTTTAACAGGTAAGAACTTAAGCAAACGTCTTTGATCTCGCTAATCTGGAGATGTAGAAATCGACAGTTTAAAACATGGTGGATTTGTTTTACCATTTCTTCTGCATTTGTGTCAAGGTGCAAAGGTGAGAGGTGAAATCCATGAAGCGTTTGAGAACATCTACCCTATCCTGAAAGGTTTCCGCAAGACAACGTAGACCCTTACCACCCCCCAACTATTTTTTTTTTTTTCTCTTCAATCTTTTTTTTTTTATGTTTTGACATGACCCTCTTACCAGTGAACTGCAGTTCAGACAGTTGTCAAAATGTGAGACTTTTTTTTTGTTAATTTACACTATGTTCACACGCTCATTTCCACATTTATTTCCTCCAGTTCCAAAGGGTTTTCAAACCCTTGTACATAAGTCTGAAAGAAAATGTTCACTTTTTTTTTGTGTTCAAGTGGTTTTAAATAGTTTTATACATTGTAATTTTTTTAAATCAAATTCTGCTCAGTTATATACAGTTGAAGTCGTTTCTTTGATCCCTTTTATGCTAATGTTTCAATTTACGATGTATAATTGCTGGCAGATACTGGATTTGTGTGTTGGATTTTGGGAAAAGTTCTATCAAACCGTTCTTCAAGGTTTCTCTATCAAAAGAGTGTTCAAACGTAACCTTGATAAATTACAATTTAAATCGGTTGAATTGCTTAATTTTTGATTGATCATTCGGTGGTTAAGGAGGTGATGTATAGCAGAAGCATCTTTTCATTTGGCCTGTCGGCTGACTGTAAAATCAAATCGCAAATTTCTGTTGGTCAATTGAACGAGGCAGATAGTGTGCCTGCACTTGACATGAGCACCCAGTATTGAAATGTTAGCAGTTGCTTTTTTTTTTTTTTTTTTTTTTTTTTATAAATACCTATTTGCTCTTAACATGTTTCTAAGATAAGTTCAATGCTTTATCTGATGTAAAAAATGCAGAATTGACATTTCCCCATGTACAATAAATCTGTACATAGTGACTCTTCAGAAAGTGGTCTTTTTACATTTTAAAAGAACAAGTCTGATCATTTTCTCCATCCATCATTGTTTGGTTTTTTTTTTTTAACCACTAAGCAGGTTCTTCCTATGAACCAAACAAACTCCAGTCAAGTTCAGTATCTTAACTATGATATATGTGCATATATTTGTTGTTAGGGATTGCTGAAAAATCCAGGTAGAGCAATATGGGGAGATAAAGCACACAGTCTTATGCTTGGTTCACGAATCAGTAACTCAGTAAGCTGTACAAACGAGCTGGGGATGGAAGCAATGTAAACCATTTGTGAATGTGGACAGACTGGACTCGCGTTCGTAGCAGTACCAAGGCACTCGTGATGCTGAATTCACATTTACACAAGAGTTTAGTTTCTGATCGTTTTGTTCCAACAGCAGCGATGTACTAACTACAATTTATCACGAGTTGAACTGTTATAATCTGCTAACGTAGTCGTTGAAATTAACAGTTAATAATTTTAACTACAAATTAAAACCAGTAAGTACAGCTGTAACTGAGTCTGCATTCTTGTGCCATATCAGGACACTAGACAAACTAACAAACTACTCTGTTGCATGCATTTCGTAATCTCAAAATTTAGGTCAGTATGAGCTGTGGGGAAAAAAAAAAGTGCCAGTATTATAAAATGAATATTAGTCAAGGCAATAGAGATGTTATGATTGTTTAATTTGACTTTGCTGATCTGTGCTAAAGTCCTGCTTCCAAATGAACTCAAGGCAGTATTGGTCACCTTGGTTACAGCTGGCAGAGCAGGTGTATATAGCCAGAGTCCCCCAGTCAATACTGGCACCTGTGGAGTCCACGCGTAGACTGTTCAGAAGCTGGGGCATCACCTTGATAAGTGCACACAAAACCCAAAGGTGAGAATTGGAAGAGGGCTAATGAACAATTTGAACATACTAAAAAAAACAACAACCTGAAATTCAAAAGTCCTCTTGGTGCCACAGGTGCATGTTGGGATATCTGTATCTGAAGGAATATGCTGTGAAGTAACCCACAAAGGAGAGCCACCCCGGCTGTAGCGCAACACCTGTACAAACCAGAGGGTGAAAAAAAAGGTGCTCAAGCATTGAGGCCTTTGTCTAACATTTCACTAGAGAAAGTTTCAAACCTGTTGTGGCTCAGGTGCAATTTTTGTTTTAAAGCGCTGGAATACTTTGTTGTCCTCAGTCTCATGCATTGCCATGTCCTCCAGGTCAGTCTCTGCTAGCACTGAAATAAAATGGAAAAACAAGTAATAATCCTAATTAATAATCCTCAGAATATGAAGCATTTTGATTTTTTTTCACTACTAAACACAATCACGTGTCAAGGAGCAAAACGGTTGTCGTGTTTAGGAAACAGATGTGTCCAGAATTCAGTCAACTTGTTTTGTGGTAAGAATTGTAAAGAGAAAAAAACCCAAGACATGAACACACATCTTTCGAAACACAAAGGTTTTAGTGCCAGGTCGAACAATTAAATGTTCTTCCACTGGGTGTCAGAAGATAGTTAACCTGTGTACGTCAGTTGCCAGTCATGCAAAAGAATATGTTCAACTAAACAGACTTCATACTGATAAGTAAAAACGAGATCATTATTCCACTTTTTAAGATATTTTTGTTTGGTGGCATGCCATGAGATTTATATAACAGTAAAACATTTTCCTTGTGTTGGGAAACAAATCTGAATAGCGACAGCATCTGTGGCGCATTTGTACAATATGAAATTATGGAAATATGAAAGTGTTTACTTTCTGTCAAGGAGGAATAGTCTGCACTGGTCTGAGTTACTCCCATCTCGTCATCTCCTTCGGCACGCTTGTCATTGTCCTCTTCCTCTTCTGGCTCGGTTAAAAGTTCAAACTCCGGGAAGAGAAACGGGAAGGCTGTCGGTTCTTCGGAGCTGCCGCACTCCTTCTTGTGCGTGTGCTTCCAGTGAAGCGTCTGGTGATGCTTCCCACAGTATGTGATGGCGTGGCAGCGAGAGCAGGCTTTGTTGCCGGGGCAACCGCACACCCAACACAATTTCACTCCAGATGCAGGCAGCACGCTGTGGTCTGGGTCCAAATCACTGGAGGGTTCATCCTCTGAAAATTAAAGACATAACGACTGAGCCCACTTGAACTTCTGCTCATCAAAACAGTAGCATCTAATGATGCACGTTAACCTCAGGAATTCCAATGTGGAAGGAGTCAGACAGATTCTCTGAGCAATATTAAAGGTTTTTAATACTCCAGTAGACTCCAGTAATTGCTCCACGTGTCCGACGAGCTACACAACTAATCAGTTTTCACTGTCACGTCTGACTGCTATCCAAAAGTCCCTTTAATTTGATCAAGTAATTTATTTATTAATTTTAAACACAATTGTCATTTGAAAAAACTTGAAAGGTTGTTTAATATTATTGCTCACCAAAAAATGCTTCATGATAGAATGAAAAGATCATTAATAAGCGACATTATGAGTTGGCCAGTTTTCCAAAGTCACTAACTTTTCCCCATTTCAATCCACAAACCTGGTGGTGGGTCGTAGGAATAGAATTCATTCCTCCGGGGCAGCTGACTTCTGAAAACTACAAGCAAGCATAGTCGTTACTTTGGGAGGCGATCAACAAGGTCCCAACCCTGTAGCATCTACGTACCTTTCACACAACGGCTGACATTCTGAGTGTAGCACTCTGGAGTTTTACAACAGAATACAAAGAGGGTTCTGTGGAAACTTCTGTCCTGACCGGCGATTGGAGCGTACACCTAAGGAAAATATTGACGAAGGTTGATCCGCAATTTTGGTTTACATTACCATTATATGTGAAATTTGAATGAGGAAAACAAAATCTCCACGTGGTCCAGATCTGCCTCTTGTTTACTAACCTGCAGCAGAAAGGTCATCGGTAGGCTGCATGTCTCGCACTCTAGTCGGGCCAGCGCCGGCGGGCCTCGCTGGCAAAGCCACGCCGGCTTGCCGCCGGCTTTGCTGGGAAACTGCGGGGAGCGAAGCCTCCAAGGCTCCGCATCGTCCAGGAAACCCAAAACGACATCTGAGGAAGACATTACGTCTTTATACTACAATAAAAACTGGAGTGCGCTAAACCTGAACCATGGCACTTGTCAATACATTTGTGGTCCACCACAGAAATGCGTTCGTGTAGAAACACGCATCAACTTTTACTTTCCGCTATCAATGCACTCCCTTGGTGTGATCAGTGACCGCGCTTAAAATAAATGTCAATCTTTATATTAGGTGTGACCACAAAAAAAGGTTCATATAATTTTAACCATATCGTGAGATAGCTATAAATTTTGACAGGCTAATATTGTCGGCTTCTTAAATGTTAGAGGGCGACGAGGGGTAGGGGAAAAGAAATTTTAATTATTTATTTATTTATTTATTTATTTATTTATTTATTTATTTATTTGTTTATTCAATCATTCTGGTTGTTTTTTTTTATACAAAATGAGAAGATTTCTATACAAATCAGCTGAGTGGAAAAGTGTTTAATAAATCGCTCTCGCTCCTCTCTCTCTCTCTCTCTCTCTCTCTCTCTCTCTCTCTCTCTCTCTCTCTCTCTCTCTCTCTCTCTCTCTCTCTCTCTCTCTCTCTCTCTCTCTCTCTCTCTCTCTCTCTCTCTCTCTCTCACCCACACACATTCACACGCTCACGCGCGCACACGCACCCGCACACACGCACTCATTGCAGTGATGTCATTTGAAGGGGAGTTTGGGGCTTTGGGTCGGACCAACACTTTCATTGAATCTCTCCCCTTTCAAATGGACGCTAAGTTTTGAAGAAGCCAAAATCATGTAGACACGTTGTCATTTCGCGACCAGGAATAGTTCAAGACGCGCTCGCTTAGTCATGGAAAGTTAAACAAGAATAGTTAAAGCGTTCTCGCCCAGAAGATAGCGGAAAAATGGGCGAAGCGAAAAGCGGCCGTCGCTCCGCCGGCACCTCTTCGTAGGGTGGCTCCATGTCCCCCTCCTCGCCGTGCCAGATGCCCCCGAAGACAGCGCCCGTGTCTCCTGCTCCGCCCGTCCCCCCGAGGAGGCTCCGGGGTCGGGACGGTGGCTCGGGAAGAACGCGGCGAGCCGGAGGAGCGGAGAGGAGGGTGAAGTGTGTTCTGGTGGGGGACGGAGCTGTCGGTAAAACCAGCCTGGTGGTCAGCTACACTACCAACGGGTACCCCACCGAGTATGTCCCCACTGCCTTTGACAACTTCTCGGGTAAGATGACGATCTTAACCTGCTCCACATTATATTTATATTAGCCGTGTCATATGAAAATATTGACAGTAATATTTCAGTTTTTCACGGGAATATACTTCTGTACTGTTTGTACTACTTTTTTTGGGATATACAATGAAATAAAATCGTCAAAATAGGACTAACAATCAAAGTGTGACCTAATTAATACAGGAAAATAATTGAGATTGTGTCAGTTTAAAGTATCTGGTCAGAAAAATAGCAGCTTGTAATGCCAGTCAGCTAATTTAATGTCAAATAACAGTTTGACTCATACATTTGTAAATCTTAAATGTCAGTGTCTCACCAGCCTTGCGTGTCATTGGACAATTTTTCCCTCTGCTGGAAATATTTGGAAGGGGCCGTGTGAATATAAGCATGTTTTGATGTTTCATGCTGTGTGTTTATGTTTGTAGCGGTGGTCTCAGTGGATGGGCAGCCAGTTAAGCTCCAACTCTGTGACACAGCTGGGCAGGTAATGGAAACACACACACACACACACACTTAAACACGCTTCCTGTAGCTTTATTTGTAATCAAGACAATGCCCTGACAGTGAGAGGAAAACCGCAATCCGTCTTTCTTTTGTTCCAAAGTCTTTTTAAAACTCATAGA
The DNA here is from genome assembly GCF_054491065.1 of Syngnathus leptorhynchus. Classification (NCBI taxonomy): domain Eukaryota; kingdom Metazoa; phylum Chordata; class Actinopteri; order Syngnathiformes; family Syngnathidae; genus Syngnathus; species Syngnathus leptorhynchus. Next base: position 13,777,597 of record NC_141197.1, read on the forward strand.
TTACAATCTATCTTCCTGTCGGCTTCTAATTTTGTATGAACATATCACGTTTCAATCGAGAAGATTCGAGGCTTGGTCTTTCTCATTACACCAGCTGATGATGTGTGCTTTTGCTTGGAATTTATTGTCTGGCTTGGTGTTTGCAGCTGTTTGCCCGACATCAAGTATCAAATAGCACCGTAGCATGCCGAGTAGTCATCGTGATTAGCTCAAAGAGGAGCTGTGCTAATCAATGGGATCCACTGTGACCATTGAATGGACAAAAAGAGAAAACATCATTTTAACAATGCTTTGTGTCAATATACTGAATGTGATCTGTGAGTAGAAATAGGCCACAGTTTTTTATCAAATACCAAAGGAGGAAGCTCATCATCATTGTCACCTTCCTCCTCTTCCTCCATCTGTTCCTGCGTTTCCCTCTCCTTGTCAAAACACCCGTAAAAGTACTATTGCACTGGCGTGTGACCACAATGACCACTGCTGTAGCTCCTCGCCTCTGAGTGATGTGTGGGTGTCTCCTCTTCTGCAGGATGAATTTGACAGGCTACGCCCGCTCTGTTACACCAGCGCTGACGTCTTCTTGCTGTGCTTCAGCGTGGTCAGCCCCGTTTCCTTCCAGAATGTCCCGGAGAAGTGGATCGCCGAGATAAGGAGGCACGCCCCCTTCGCACCGCTCGTTCTTGTCGGGACTCAGTGTGACCTCCGAGAAGATGTCAAGGTTGGGCCATTCTGATCAATTAAGTCTAGTTCCACCAACTGGCAACTAGGGAAGTTTGATAACACATTAATAGCATCAAAGGTCTCTGGGTTGCCTTAGGTAGATTGATGTTATCAAGTCATAGTGAGGTCACTGATTGACACGGAAAGTTATAACAGTATTTCTCTCTATAGATTTTGATAGACCTGGCCAAGTACCGAGAGAGGCCGGTGGATCCAGCGGACGCTCGGGAATGTGCGGCCGAGATCGGTGCCGTAGCCTACGTGGAGTGTTCGTCACTGACCCAGAAGAACTTGAAAGAAGTGTTTGATACGGCCATTCTGGCCAGCCTGCAGAACCAAAGCTCCCAGAAGCACTCCAGAGGAAAACAAAAACGGCGAACAAAGCAATTGCAGACGCCTGACAAGATGAAAAGTTTGTCCAAGTCGTGGTGGAAAAGGTACTGCTGTGTGGCGTGAAGCACTCCAGAAACTTCGAGACAAACCTGAAGTCAAGCCTTCTCCGGAGTGTTGATGGAAACCAAAGTTGCATTTGTCTTCTCACGTGGGACATTTACGCCTGAACCCCAGTGTCTTTCAACATGCACTAAAAAAACAAAGAGGACATTTTTGTCCTGGATGGTCTGACTGCAGCATGAACATTTGCTGGGATGTCTATTTTACCCTATTGGATCAGTGGATGAGGTCCTTTCAATACGAAGAGAAAGATTGTTGAGGATTTTCATCCTCTGTTGGAATGTGAAGAGATTAGGTCTCGTTCAGACCACCGTCTTTCAGCACCTGAGTTGCACAGTGTGTTTACATGGTGTTGGAGCTCGGTCCAGTTATTTGATTAGTGGAACTGGACGTGCCTGACAGCGATCGCACCAAATAGAAACTCTGCAAGTCGCAGCATGTAAACAGCACATAGAGCCAGACCAAAGTAAGACGCACAATTCCAACCCCTGTCCAATGTCTTTAAAGACAACCAGATGATAGTGGACCAGGTCATTGGTAAGATGGTAAAAGTCTTAAATTGTAACAGGAAGTAAGTTGTTCAGTTGCGTCTTTATCGGGGATCTTCACGCTGACTTCTAGTGAAGATAACCATAAATCCTTTGCTTGTTGGCATGCGCTTGACCATGACTCTCATCCATTTCCTTATTTAGGCATTTTGATAATCAAGAGATCATCGCTTCGGTTCGGTTGCCAGGTGCAGAGCGTTGAGGCTTTCTTTATCTCTTGGATTGTGGCACACCGTATGAACAAAAGTATGCGAACATTCCATAGATAGGAAGTGAACATGCAAGAAAATTTGGAGTTAGGCCCCGCTCACACTCTTCTGACAGACTTTTACAAGCTGTTGGCGTGTGTCTCTGGGATTTTCCTGTTCATTCATCAGGCTGTGAGATCGGCAATGTTGGACCTGAGAGCGGGCCTGACAGCTCACAAGATCTTCATCCCAGCAGTGATTGATTCCCGTATGGGGTTTGCATGTTCTCCCCGTGCCTGTGCGGGTATACCTCAGCTACTTCCTCCCATATTCCAAAAACATGTGTGGTAGGCTAATTGACCTCTCCAAATTGTCCGTAGGTGTGATTGCGAGCGTGAATGGTTATTTGTCTCTGTGTGCCCTGCGATTGGCTAGCGACCAGTTCAGGGTGTACCCCGCCTACCGCCCAAACACGGCTGGGATAGGCTCCAGCATACCCGCAATCCTTGTCAGGATAAGTGGTTCGGAAGATGAATGAATGAATGAATGAATGAATGAGTGTCCCCACAAAGTTGGAAACAGAATTGTGCAAAATGGCTCGGTATGCTTGTAGAATTAAAACTGTCCACCAAATAAATCCCCATCATTTGTGATTAATTTACTCTTGTTTGTAGAGTGTGCCATCTTCCACGTCTACAAAAGAGGTGATAACTGCTCCGTAACTTCTTCTGCAACCCATTGAACTCCTTGTTGAAATCCAAAACACAGTGAACCAAAGCGTGCATCATCCACACCTTCTTCTGTGCATTGTTGATACAAAAGGAAGGTCAAAAGCCCAGAATTGTATCTTTTCTCTAAGGTCCATTTGTAAAAACAGGTCTTTGTGTTTAGTGTGTCAGCATCAGAAGGAATAAGGGTGTGTGCAAGTTTGTCGTCTGGAAAGATTTATAACTGCGTATTATTGAAAGCACATGTAAGAAGAAGGCAAGCGCGATGACCTCGGAATATTCTTAATGTGTCCATCTGCACAAATGAAGATAATATATTAAGATAGAGTAAAAGGAATTATTTTAGTGTCGGAGTGCCTGTCGGAAAGCTCTATGAAGAAAAAAGTCCCCCCCAAAAAAACGACCGTTTCCTTTAGCGCAAGACAGCAAACTTGGTCACAAGCTGTAAATCAATATTGACAAAACCAAGTTTCGATTTTGGTATCAAGCTGTGATTATATCATCGGAATTGTTTGGTCACTGAGATGTTCCTGCTGTCGATGAATGGCTCCTCTGTGTCCATCCTGATAGCAATACATTGTTTGTGGATGGGGAAAGGACGCACAAAGAGGCCTGTCTTGCGCTTTATGTGCAGACTCGCAGAGTGACGGCACATGGAAGTAGGCCAAAGGTCACGCAGACCCTTCTGCTTGTTTGACAGTTTCCCTTATCAGCTTTTTCTACTTTTACTCAGATGATGATTTAAAAAAAGAAATGATTCAGATGGATTCAATGGTGATTTTAGATTGTTTATACTTGATTGTTTTTTTGGCATTTAATCAACCAAGCAAACAGATCGTGTTCATGTTCCTCACAACCCTCTTGTGGAAACTTTTTTGACCTATGTGCTCACAAAGTATGACGTTTGACACTTTCGGTGATTACTGTCAAATACCCTCATAGTGACAAAATGTCCTATGAAGGACGGTGTGATCCGCTTGAGGTGTAAAATTATGTGTGTGATTGCTCTCAGATTTACAATATGGAGTTATGACTCAGACTTGAACACAATGTTGTCCCTGTTGGGTTTTTTTTTTTTTTTTAGCTCTCATACTGAAGCAGGCCGCCTTGATAGATGTACGCATGTACTCCTTTTAGACAACGGATGTTTTCTTTGTTTGTCATAAAAGCATTTGGTAACAAATATAACATGTTGCTGCGATTGTTTGCTCCAATCAAAGATGTTGTACTAAAGTTTTATACTGAGAAGTAAAGGACATTTGCCATATTACTTGCGTGGTTTGAAGATTTTGTTGAAAATGGAGAGTGTGATGCAAACGCAAAAAAAAAACCAATTAACTCCAACATGACCCTGAACCCACCATTTCATGTGCATGTGACCCCGATAATGTTTTGGTTTGGGCTTTGTGATAACCAAGCAGAACAACAGCCAGCTCATGCACATCAGGAGAGAGCAGACATTCTGCATCTCCCATCCAGATCATTGTAAACACTCGGCCCCTGCCAGAAACCCTCCGCAAGTTATGCAAGCGCTTTATTTCGAAAGATGTCATGTGAGAGTTGCTTAGTGGCTCTGTTCTTGGGTGCGGTGCAGCAGCGAGCTGCAAATAAATTCTGTCTGCGAACCAACCTGGCCCCTTGGCATTGCCGTGACGTTGTTAAGGTTGGATAAGATGTTCAGCTTTGAAGATGGAAAATGACGCTATTGCATGTCTAAAGTCACAGGATTCAGGCTGGGGAAACCACCGTTAGACACAAATAAATCTTGCACTTCTGGCGTGTGTGGATTCAAACTAGAATATTATTTACAAATTTAACTAAACAGTCACGGATTACTCACGTGGTGTTTTATAATTATATAGTGCATTTATAGCAGGATTAAGGTTTGACTGGACTGTGCAAAACACGGGTTTTTTTTGTTGATCACCTCACAGCTGTTATTTTGACGTAGAAGTGTTATTGCCTTGTACTTTTTGTTTTGAAGTAACAACTATAGCGGTGACAAAAGGAATTTATGCCCAACGTGCCATCACATGACTTAGTTATCGATTGCACGTTATTGTTTTTGGACATCAAACTGTGGAAAATGTGTGCTATCCAAACAATACAAAACGATTTCATTTCCACAGAGAAACAAGAAACAGATGCATGTCGGAAATTTACATTTTTGTTTTGGTGTTTATTATTGCAAGATGTCACTTGTGAACATACGCACGAAAAGTTAAAATGTGTGTTTGTGTCAAAAGTGAAAGCAGTTTGCACATGTCCACAAGTTTGCCTTAACCCCTTGATACAAAATTATTTGTCACGGTTTCTCCCTCAATACCACGATGCCACAAACATTTTCCCTGTTCAGCTTCTTTTTCTTATCACTGTTCCGATTCCCGTACGTTGTTATGAAACTCTCCGTTCTCTGCAGACCATCACCTCATCCGTTGAGTTCTGTGTGTGATCTCATCCTTGTTTGCATGTGTGTTCAGAGTTCACATCGCACGCCATGTGACATTTACACAGTCAGGAAACAGTTTAAGGCGTAGACTTGAAGCATCCCTCCTCCCCCAAACCTCTCCTGTCTCATCTCCCGACACATCCCCTCCCCTGCGGATGCCTACGACAGCTGACCACTGTGTTTACATAAGCACATTAGTGAGCCACATCACACTGTAGACATGACTGCCAGGGTCAAAATCCACTTCATTCTACTGACCACGAACCCTATACACAAACAAAAATAGAATTTAGCAAACAACTATACAAAATATATGTATAAATAGAATAATAGCTTTAAACCTACTCATTAAACTTTGTTTAAAACATCTTTGAAAATGATTAATTATTGCATGTTCTCACTTTCTAGTTTATACATATGTTCAAACAAAGTGCTTGTTTCAAGCTGTTTTTTTGTCCCCCCCCCCCAGTTACATTTAAACTGACAAGTAAAATAAAAAAGGGGTATGCTGTGACCCCTCCCCTCCAAAAAAAAAAGAAACAATTGCCTAAAAATCCACAATTTTGCCGGGTCATGGACTTTAAGCCTCAATGTAGCAGGAGAGCACTGTGTCATTTATTTGATTAGACATAGATTTATCTCCATCCAGCTCTCTCTCTTTCTCCTCCTCCGTTGTACTGTTCAGCTGTGTCTCATCTTGTTTAGTCTGTCTCTAGTTTCCTTTTTTCAATTCAGTTGAGATTTGTTGTTGTTTCATGCTCGCTTCCTGTGTTCCACAAATGTATAGGCCTATGTGATCTTTACAATGCTGTCTCAGTCCCTCTCGATTTTACTTGGGCCGAAGCGTTGGTTTATATGATCCAGTTGTGAGCAGAAAGAAAAGAAAAAAAAATGAAAGCAACTATTATTCACATATGTGCGTTGCTTTGACCAACAGGGCAGCTTGGAAAACACATTCGGAGCATTTCCAGCATTGAGAGAAGAGTCTGAAGACCATCTGATTGAACGAGCTTCTCTGTGTAAGAATAGAGGAGAAGATGACAACTCTTAGTAAAGACGCCCTCATCGAATAGAATCAGCTGGGACTAAAAAAAAGCAACAGAGATCAGAAATGACATCACTTAACTGACCCTTTCCTTGAACAAAACAACGTTTCTGTCCATGCGTACTTCAATTCCAAAAACATTAATAAAGTCTAATAAAGTTTATGATGTCATGGTCATTGCTTGGCATAAATCAACCAAACGTTTACAAATATTTAATGAGATCACCTTATTAGTACAGTGGATTCAAAAAGTCCTGATGGGTTTTTGTGATAAGGAAAAAAATATGACCAAGATAAATCATTTCAAATTTGACACCATGTATGTGACCTATAATCTGTACAACTCAATATATTTTTATCAAATATCTTTTCAAAAGAAGTAAAAAAAAAAAAAAAACATCCAAGTCAAAGCAGTTGCATAAGTGTGCACACCCGCTTCGAGCGTAATCGGGTTGCGGCTGTGTTGGAGTCACCACCCAGCTACCATTCAACGTCCCACTTATTAACCACAAATAAAGCTCAGATTTTGATGAGGCTTTTCTTTCATTCTCAGACAGCTTCACCTTGTTTAAGGCCAGAGTTCCAACAGAAGAAGCCCGAGCATGATGCTGCCCCACCACACTTCCCTGTAGGTACGGACCGGTGTTTTGTTTACACCAGACACATTCCATTGAAAGTTTGGCCAAAAAGTTCATCACATCGTAACAAAATCTCTTAAGCACATGTGAGAAAATGTGTTATGACATGTTTTTGGAATGTAGGAGAAAGGTGCAGTATCTGGAGAAAGCCCAGAACAGGTAGAACATGCAAACTCAGAAAGGCTGTAGCACACATTCAAATCCTAAACTTCAGAACTGTGAGACTGCCTGAAGCACTAGCCCACTGCGACACACTAAAATGACCTAACACTGCTCTGGGACTGGAATTACGTAATAATTTCTGCTCATAAATTATGAATTCCATCTTTTTTTTTTTTTACAGTACGTGGCAGTGACTGATTTGTTGGAACATGCACGGCTATGATCTAGAAATCATAATCATCGCTCTTGCAGACTGCACTCCATATGATTTCCATTTCCGTGTCGGGTCGGGGCTGCTTGGAGCATCACAGCTCCAGCCGCTGTTCTCAATCAGGTCACGAGACCATTTCCCCCCAATCACAAGATCTTATCCTGACAATCGATTATCAAACCATGTTTCCATTCATGACTACAGATTGTGTTGCCAAGTTAATACTTTTTTTCAGACTCTCGTTCAAGACAACGCCGAATTATGTGTGACATGTGACCGTGGAACAGCTGCGCTTTCATTCGTACAATAGGCACATATCGCTGAGGAACCAAATACTCAAATTAATGTTTCTTGGTGTTGAGGCTTCCACGGTGGCAGTGGATGTTTTGTTTAGCGATGCTAACAGTGACAATGTGTCATGATAGAATTCAATTAGCAACGTAATTCATGGCTCTCCAGAAGATTGCTTCTGGAGCCGAAGCCAAGTGTTGAGGTGACAATATCTGGGTAAGTTTAATAAGTCAGGATTTTTTGAGGTAGTTTTTTATTTTGTTTAGACTTTTGGTTAGTAACATTTGAATTAATTTTTAAAGAGAAGTCAACCCGAAATTATTTATATTTATAATTATATTTTTTATTATTTATATTTATAATATGTTCTGTGCAGCCTAACTAGCCAAAACACAGTGTTATGATTAATGTTTGTGGAATATGAATTTAACAGGCAAAATCCACCTATTTTTATTCATCTCATAGGGCGGCCATTTTGCCCCTTGCCGTCGACTAAAGATGACGTCACAGTTGCGCAAGGTTCAGGTAACGACCAATCCCTGCTCATCATTTTTCTGAACTGAAACCGGTGATGCGTCTTACATAGGTGAACTGCAGATTCAAAATTGTAAATGGAATTAAAAAAAACAAGTTTTTTCCCATGCCTCTAGTGTCACTTGCCACAAATGCAAAATTGCATCTAGTGCAGCAATATATTTGACCTTAAAAGCATCTTCTCTTATCAGTCTGTGCTGGAGTGAGTAAGAGAAGTCTAAGTGAACCCTTATTGTCAGCAAAAGAATATTTTTTTTTTCCAAAAAGCTCCAAATCTCCTCCGTGACTAAGTAAATAAAGGAGATAAAGAGGGGAGGAAAGGCCGTGACGGACGACATCATGTGCAAATGATTACAAGCGAAAAGGGAGAGAAAATGGTTTTAATCAAATGTTCTTGTCTCACAATGAAAGGCATCCCCTCATGTGGCATAAACCGTTTCTTTTTTTTTTGAAAGTGTGGTTTCAGAACATTTGTTTTTGTTTGAACATTTAATTTTTTTTTTAACATGGCCCTTTATCTGTCACCCACTAACAATGAAACATGCTTATGGTGCATAATATGCAAGAAGGCATGGGAACAGGACAATGAAGAAAAAAAAAAAAGTCAAATGATGTAATCTTGTAGCAGTACATCAAACAACTGCTTGTTATGTCTGAGTCAGTGTAGGCCAAGTATCTGTTTGTATTTGTACCTGCATACACAACTTTTCCCCCCTGCCCTCCTAAATCTAGAACTTCAATGCAAAACCTGAGGACAATCATCAGCAGATACAGTGCTTTGAATTTTTCATACTATTATCAAATTGAAAGTTTCTTTTTTTTAATATACTGTCTTCCAAATATTTGGGAGTTTTTAGCACTATTTTTGGTTCTTTCAAACATCACCCTATATTTTTAAGCTTACCAGCTTGGAAAGCAGTGGTATTATTATTATTTACACTCAGCAAGAGGACAAAATATGCAGGCTGGCGTAACATGTTACTGGTTCGGACATGAGAATGAGAGGAAGTGACACAATGAGAGCAGACAAAGGCATCACTCAGGATGGAGAAGACCAAAGAACGCAAGTGCCGACTTCAAAATCAGAGGAAAAACAGAGGCAGTAGAGAGGGAAAAAGGAAGGGATGTAGTTTTCCTGTTTTACATCGGTGAAGGAGACACACACGTACGGCTACACAAGGGATGTGTCTGGAGCTGACATGTTGCGACATCCTGCCAGCAACAGCTGACAATGGCATGTTAGCATGTGTGTGCGTGTTTGTGTGTGTGTGTGTGTGTATGCACGCGTGTTTAGGCATGCAATATTTAGCTATTTAAAGAAGATAAACGTGACACGTATAACTTGTTGTATGTTAAGGCGCCGATAGAGGTCAATCAATGCTTTGTTTGGCTCATTTCAAATTTAAAGAGCAACACCAAATGCAAAACAACAAATAAATCGAATTTTCACAACATCATGCTTTTGAATGACAATGTGCTGGCTTTGTGTCGTGTTTATTTCAACCATTTCCCAGTTATCATTGTTTCATGTGAGAAGTGCGTTTCCCGAAATTTGCCTGGTGAATTAATTCCATTTTGTCAACTCATTCGCAAATTATTACTGTGAGAGTTTTTACAATTTAATTCAATGTGTTAATATAGTTTTTTTTTTTGTGCAAACTTTAAAAAGGTTCTAAAACACTGCCGAACGTTATACAGTTCGTTTTCTTTTTTCACGATCATGGAAATCCAAGAAAAATGCAAAATATGAAAAATTGAAATAATTGTGTCACATAAGTGCATGCAGCGTAATAACATAGCAGGAATGCAGATCAAAGTGGCTCTGAAAAACACTATGCCAAGTCATTTATTTTTATTCCCATTTGGTATTTTGACTGCAGGTCTTCGACTGCTGGAATGTGTGTGAACGTGCATGTGTATGTGCTGAGGTGTGTGCAATGTGAGTGCAACGAGTCCCGGTGACCAAAAAAAACTTGGAATCATGATGAATGCTCCCACTGTCTAACTACAACCTGCTATTGTGGTCTACAGCACGCTATATTGGACAGTGCCCCCCAACACACACACATATATGTGCAATTCTAGGTCTGCCCCCCCCACACACACACACACAGCTGGTCAAGTTGGACATTGAGTTACACAGTAGCCTTTCGTAGCATTTGTATATTCTCAATATTTCACTGCCCAGTGCATCTTCAACATTTTTTGTGGTTTCCAAGATACTTTTGGCCCGCTTCAGTGTTTGAATTTACTTTGGACTGCGGCAGCACGGCGCACTAGTGGTTAGCACATCCGGACTTCCTGTGTGGAGTTTGCATATTCTCCTCATGCTTGTGTGGGTTTTTTACTGAGCACTTGGCCTTCCTCATACATTCCCCAAACATGCTTGTTATGTTTATTACAGACTCTAAAATGTCCATTAGTGTGAATGTCTGCCCAGCCACTTGGCCAAAGTCAGCTAAGATAGGCCGCTTCAGCTAACCTGTGACGCAAATGCGGATAGGCTGGAAAAAAAATGGATGGATGATTCATTACTACAATGAGCAGCATTACATTCACACTGCCCCTCAAGGTCTTTCCCACAATTTGGGAGTCCCTTAATTGTATCAATGAACAAAGCCAGCTCAATGGGTCCACCACTAAAACTTTAATCTACATTGTGAGGACAAAAAACATCCTGCCCTAAGTCAAGCGGAAGTGCGTGTGTGTGTGTGTGTGTGCGTCCATGCTGACGTTTTTAGAATCCAAGGACAGTACATTTCCTCTCACGCTTTCTATTGTTCCTGCAGCAAAAAAAAAAAAAAAAAGATTCTTTCAAAAGGAAAAAGCAGCCAATAGTAAGACAGCGGCAATACGCTGAACACTTGGCAACTTAAAGTAGGATGGAAAACGGGGATAGGCCAATCTTTGTGCAGATGAAAAATAGTTTTTCATAAGAAAACAAATTGGTGGTGTCTAGTTAAAAATGTGTACTGTATGTCAACCCCCCCACCTCCACCCTTTCTTAAAAATGTCTTGTGTATTTGACTTATTTTGTCAAGGTGCAGTTTGGGGATCAGCAGCTGTTGTGTTTGGGCCCTCTTGAGCGCTCCCACCCTACTCATTGCTTTGGGAGGTGATGAACTGTCATTCAAACATCTGTGCTGCCCTCTGCTGGATTTCTGCTTCATTGCGAATGACCTCAAAGTAAGTTGAACAACGGTGGTGGGTTGTATTTGAACTCCAGGGGTTAAACAGTCCCTGACTTTTCCATAGCGCTTGTCTAAAGCAGCATATTGCAAATTGGTATTATCTAAAGTTCTAAACAACAGATAACATAATTATGACTTGTATTTGTGTGGAAACATTGCTGAAGAATTGAAGGTTTTATCAGTTTTACCAGGTTGGTAAACATCATACAGTTCAGCAACAGACTTTTGCTTATTTAAAAAAATTTATTTGAATGTACTTACATACTGGTGTCAAAAGAGAATGCACCAAAAATGTTACACTGACTTACAATTACAAAGAAAAAGTGATTTTTATCTTCACGTTACAAGGACTGGAGGGAAGAAAACTATGTACAAAAGGGAACTGTGAGACCCCAACTTCAAGTCACAATGAGCGATGTGGGTGAGTCAGAGAACCATGGAAAAACTGAATCCAAATTGTACCACTCAAAAAGAAACTTTGCCTCTGCAGATCACAAAAATCTTAGAGCTACTGTTATTTGGGCACAAATTGCCTTCACTTAAAATAAATCCTATTCTAAAAAAAAAATTATATTGAAAACATTGATATAATGAATGTCTGGATGGATGTCTAAAAAAAATTCTTGCTTCCAGAAATTCATTTAAACAATGAACATTTGTAGGAATGAAGAAAAAGAAGGGGCGGAGAAATGTTGACAAACTGAAGAAAATGCATGCAATGCAGTGCTAAACCCAAAACAACGCGTTTGGTCTCATCACTGCCTGTGATGGCAAACTTGGCCTCTAAGCTCTGCCTCCAGACAGTCTAAAGATGTACAAATAGATATAAATCACAACTTTTATGGCACTTGGCGGAGGTGTCGACTATTTCCTAACACCCAAGGAGCATCGCGCAGGTGTTGGGGAAACTCCCATGAAAAATAAAGTGTGGAAAAGCCAGGTAGAGAAAAGGGTTTGGGAAAAAGTCAGGAACGCATTCTACAAATGTAGCTTGGGAAAAGATGAGCTGCTCTAGGTGCCAGTCATTAGCGTGTGTGTGTGTGTGTGTGTGTGTGTGTGTGTGTGTGTGTGTGTTGGGGGAGGTGGGGGGGTCTTTCTGATATGAGCGAAGGACAGAAACAACTGAAAGGGTGAGTGTAAAGTGAGGATCCACCTAAAACAAAAAAACTTTCTGCTGCATGGTGAAAGTGAGCATCGTGTGAGGTCAGGACTTCAATTCTGGTGGACCAGCTGCTTGGCTCACCCAAAGAGTTCCTCTTTAGTTTTGGTCACTTTTGGGCTTTTTGCTGTCATTCCCGTTGTTCTCGGGCTTGGCTCCTCCCTCCGCCTTATTCTCCTCTCCCTCCGGGTGCTTCCGCTTCTTCGTGTCATCTGACAGGGTCTGAGCGTGGCAGGGGTGTGGTCGGAAGGTGACGATCATGCAGGTCATGTTGTCGCATCCTGTCCCGTCACCAGATGTGTCTGGGGCCAAGCAATGGTCCAACAGCTGAGGGGGGGGGAAAAAGAAAAAAGTTAGTTGCGGAGAGGGTTCTGAGGGGGTTGATGGGTTCGTCACCTCCTCCACAATGGACGAAAGAGGTCTGGCGCTGCCGCTCTGATCTGGCTTGATCCTCTCGCTGATGAAGTCGACCACCTCCTGACTGCTCAACACATTCCTAAAGACCCGATTGAGGAAAAAACGAGGCTCAGCGACGGGTGAAAAGTAACCAACGCAGCGACGTTCGCCGACAATTTAGCAGAAAGTGACTAAAAGCTAGATCCCCCCCCCCCCCCCCCCCCCACCAGATGCCGTCGCAGGCGATGACCATGAAGTCATGGTCATCGTTGAGTGTCAGAACGTTCACGTCGGGCTTGGCTGAAATCATCTGCTCCTCTGGGGGCAGAACCTTGTTCCTCTTGTAGAAATGATCACCTGGAGAGAAAGAAACCAGTACAGTAGTTAAGTATTTGTACTAGCAATTAGTATTCGTTCTCAGGTGTATATAGTTTTTTTTTTTATTTTTACAACTGGACCCAATTGTGTTCCATCTATACCGCTGAGCAATGAGCACGTACGTACCGATGGCTCTGGAAAGGTTCAGACCACCATTGACCCGTCCATCCACGGTCACTTTGCCTCCAGCCTTTTTAATGCGAGACAGCTCCACCCAATCCTCGGGTTTGTGGTCGTAAGACATATCCACAGCTTTCCCTGCGGCCAACCCAGAAATTGCATGATATTTCTAACAAATGAATTCAAAGATCAGACGAGGCACGCATTCAGACATCTAATAACAAAAAAAAAGCAAATATCTGTGCCATAAAACTAGCTTTTAAGAACCAATGTGACACTCATGGAAATACGGGATCGTTACCTCGCTCGGAGACCACGCAGCGGGAGTCTCCGGCGTTGGCCACAATCAGCTGTTTGCCTCGGATCAGAGCCACGACGGCAGTGGTGCCGCTATCCGAGCCAGGCTGGAATTCACCCCCGCCAAAAAAAAAAGCACAAGCGTTCCCTTAACACTTTAAAAGACACAGACATGTTTCGCCAGTTTGAAACAGAAGAGAATTTAAAAACTACCGAGACAAATTGGAATGACAAGAGACAAAGGGTATCAAACCGTCACTTATTTAAGTTGAAACCAGATCCACACCTCTTCCTTGCCGTCCATCCCAGGTAGACTCATTTCTGTCTCGTCTTCATCCTCCGAGTCTTCCTCCCCCTCTTCAGTATCCTCTTCTTCTGGGTCACTGCTTTCAGCCTCCTCCCCTTCTTCACTACCGCCCTGAACAAGAACATCTGCGTGTGCTTCTACTGGTGACCAACCCAACCCAACAATTTGTTCTCTCACCTCTTCATCACTTCCCTCCTCTTCCTCCTCTTCTTCCCCCTCCGGTTCAGACTCTTCACTGTCATCAAAGAATTTGGACTTGGAATCGCCTTCGGTTTTGGAGGACGACGAACACGAGGGTCCTGCGTCGACCTCTGCAATAGCGGCCTTTTCTTCGCCGTTGGAGCCCCCCGAGCCGTCGCAGTCAGTTGCTGTGGAGGTGAAAAGGGCACAAACGTCACCAAGATTGAAACTATTTTTAAACGAGTTCCCCGGAGATGATCATGTTCAAGTGAAATTACCAGAGCCGCAGCCTTCATCGCTAATCCTTCGGCGGCACGCCCGCAGCTTGGACCCACAGTCTGCTCCGTTGCCGTCCTTCGTTCCATTGCCGTCCTTTGTTCCGTTGCCGTCCTTCGTTCCCTTGCCGTCCTTTGTTCCCTTGCCGTCCTTCGTTCCCTTGCCGTCCTTCGTTCCGTTGGTCTCGTCTTCCACCTCTCCGTTCACAGCCTCCTCCTTCTTTGGCCCTTCCTCACCTTCCCCCTTGTGTCCACAGGCTTCCGGAGACTGGCCCGGTGCCTTTTTAGCAGTTGCGCTGGAGGAAAATAAAAAAATAAAATAAAAAAAGGAAGAGGAAATTCGACCATGTATGACTGGCAATTGAATATTTCAAAGCCAAAGACATTGAGTTTACCTGCCAGCAGTGGCTTGCTTGTTAGCATTTTTATTCTGTCCATAACGGAGGAGCAGTTCCTCGATAGTCATAGTGGCCTCCTCATGGAGTAAAGCAGCCTCTTCTGTGTCCACTAGATAGAAAGCAGAAAAAAAACAAGAGCAATGTTGTCAGCAGCAGTACTGGACAGCAATATATTGAAAGATGGAATTAACCAAGGATGACTGCCATACACTCACCATCGTCCTCGTCTGCCACTTTTTTAGTGGGCGGCTCTTCGATGGGACGCCCGGCGATCTGCACCAGCTCCTTGATGACATCTTCTGTGGTGATTCCGCAGTCGATGGCCAAGAAAGCATCCTCCAGTGCCTGGAAAAAAAAAAAAACCACACAAAGCCTATGAGTGAGCACAAGTGAAGAAAGGTACACTTCTCAAAAACAAGCCCAACCTTCTGTAGTTTGCCATCTTTGTAGGTCTTCTGTTCCTTGATGACATCTGGAAGGTACTTTGAGCAGTAGAGAGCCACCTCTTCTCCTAAAAGGGAAGAGTAGAACATAAAAATCTCAATATTGGTGCTAAAAGCAGGAAAAAACAAAACGAAATGGTAACTGAATATGATTGTTTCTTCATATTTAACAGCATCAATTCATTTTGAAATGAACAATGTTCAAAAACACTTACCTCCATGACCATCATAGACAGAAAACATGGCAGTCTCCTCATCAAAATCTGGGATACAATTGTGTGCATCCTGTTACACACACACACACACACACACACACACACACACACACACACACACACACACACACACACACACACACACACACACACACACACACACACACACACAGACACGCACACTCAAATTAACATTAACCCAGACTTGAATGCCATTCAGTACTAAGACTGCAATCAGATCATAATCCACTTAAATCGCCTTGATTATAACAATTTCAGTCCAAATGACAGCAAACTATGTGTTAGAAAAATAACCACAATGGCTAAGGTTGCCTTTCATTTGGGGCAGTCTAAAACACTGAATTTATGTGTAAAAAAAAAAAAAAAAAAAGCTTAACATCGCTTAACGGCAGAACTTCTATAAATTGGCATAAAAATACACAAGCACATGCCTACTTGGCCCTCTGAAAATATCAAAATTAATAACCACAGCAGTTTGGAATTTATGGGCCTTTTTTGTCCTCATTAAGCAACATTAAGCTGTTGTGAGCAGCTCGAGGAAAACTTTAATGTCCACAAAATCCCAAATACTGGCTTGATACTTTCATAGATTGATGTATGCGTAAATAGACGTGCATATGGATTATGATGACGGTTGGTCATAGTTTTCCAACATTGAGTGTTTCAGACAAGTCCTTCCTTTCGTTTGGCTCTGGAGGCTCACCTCCATAGAAACACGCCAGCCCTGCATCGCGGAGAAGCCGTAGCTCATGGTGCTGTTGCCGCCATCTGAGGAGGTTTTGGTCGTGTTCGGTTGCGACAGATAAGCCCCCATGCTTGCAGGTTTCACTGGCTTCACACCTGGGGAGAGAACGAGGCGCAAAAAACATTTCATTTAGCTTCACAAGTCTGGCTCGGTGAATTCAGTCTAGCCCTTTTTACGGTTTCGAGCTAGCTTAGCGTTAGCAACACAACAAAAAGTGGATGCTCATCGGCTAGCTAAAAATGCTAACAGGAGCCGGCTAAACTTCCACAGCGCAATCTTTGCACCCCCCCTCTCGTCATACACGCAGCTACGCACTAAGCACAGAAGATCTGATGATGACATACAATCGCACACATTATTCTGTCAACGGGCTGGGCTTACACGTGGATTCAGGAGAGGGGAGATTCACATAGGAGAGACTACACGTGTGGAAGCGATAAGCCGCTATGAAGGGAGAAGCCGAGGAAAGGAGCACGGAAGGTGTACGAAGTGACACAGCGCATGTTCCCTTTTCCGGCCAACAGGAGGCGTGTCTGACAGGCTACGTCATACGCGACACTTAGAAAGCTTGCCGCTAGGAGACAGCGGACTGGATTTTTTTTTAATTCTTGGTCAGGAAAGCCCTTTGAGAAATACTGTACAGTGGACCCTCCCATGTTAATGTCCTTGATTACACAGGCAAAATATAGTGCTCAAGAAATCAGACGTCTTTACGCAAGAGAGAAAGTCAGGAAACACTAACTGCAACATCAGAAATGTATTTGGGGTTAATCAGCTTCAAATACAATTTAGACTTCTCTTGTACTGATGGGGTAGATATGCGCTGTTTCTATGGCCATCTTGAACCCTGACATGATGCCTATCCCACTACAAGAAGAGGCTGCTCCCCAGTGTCGTGATGGGATTTTTTTTTTTAGCATTATTTTAGTCCGGTGTGGGCAAAGTCCTTGTGTTTTCTGTAACAACGGGTAGATGTCATGAGGATGATTGAAAGTTAGAGATAACGAATGGAACAAGGTCACTTAAAAGAATAGTCATATCACTGATGTCCATATTGATGATTGAATTATTTTATTTCGTACAGGACTGAAACAAAATTCTAGAGAAGACAGGATATGAGAAATTCAGTTGTCTGTCTCCCAACTACCCCAAGATGAAACCACTTTGTTGAAGACAAGCAGCAAATACATTCAGCAAAATCGTGAGTTGTACTTTAATCATTTGTTTTGATCTTTTTCTTTTCCAGTTCATCAAAATAGCACTTTATGTGAAACCTGTCTATGGGGCAAAAATGATTGATGCTACTTCTCAATGTGATTGGGAATGGTTGGACGTTGGCGCCCTCTGCTGGTAATTATACGGTCTTGAATTTTTATTGAATACTGTCCAACACAACATCATTATTAATTGTTAAGAAAACACTCTGGACATGGGTGAAGATTTGCAGAATCCCATTCCTCTAAATTTACATAATGGAGACCGAAAAATCTAACTAACGTATAACGCTAAATTAGGTTAGGGAGAATCCTGCGCCTTGTTGCACACCTCCACAATGACTTGCTGCAATTTCTTTATTGACGTCGCCACTGGTTTGAAATGTTCCTCGAAGATGCCATTTCCCTCCCTGAACCAGGCCAGGAAGCCATCCAGCTGCTTCTGTACCTCAGCTTGCTCCTCAAGTTCAACCTGCAGTGCATGTCGAGCACACACCTCGGCCTCATGAGCCTTGTGGAGGGCCGTCAAGGATGTCTCCAATCTGAGGATCTCCTAGACGTGGGAATTAACATTCATGATGAAACACAGGCTGTTTTATGTTTTAAGAAATCCCGAGTTCTTTATATTCTATCTTGCGCTTTCATTAGTGATACTGTACAGTGATAATCTTCTTAATTAAAAACAACATGTTGATCGGTTAAGCACCATGGACAGCGGTGAGTGACGTCATGGATGATCAACTTTATTCCTTATAAACATCTACCAGTTTGTCAACGTGTTAGCGGTTACGAATAAGTTACAACTAGAAGATAGTGGCTGTGTTTTTAACATGTTAGGGGCCAAATAATTAAAATAATATCTACTCGAGTTATTCGAGTCACTCGTTGACCTGCTATGACTTGCCTGTGAGTTTGGAGGATGTTTTCTGTGACACTGGTCCTCCTTCAGTAGGACGTTGGGAGGGACGGAAAAACAGCGAGTGACCAGCACCTCCTCCATTCGCTCCGACAGTTGCTTGAAGCCCTCTCCCATATACGCTTGCAGTTTGCGGCTACACTCTCTGGCCTGGACGCGGAGTTGTTCCTCAGTCGTCGCGTCCGAGTCACCTTTACTCAGTTGTCGCACGCATACTTTCTCCACCACGTTCAAGATGTGGCACAGAGAGTCTATGAAGGCGCTGGAGAGACGAAACATAAGCGTCTGCGGCGTGAAGCCGAAAAACTGCGACTCGTATAACTCTAAAGACGACACGGGAAGCATGTCAGTCTCTACGCAGGTATCTTCTGTACCATCCATCTTTGTTTTTATTTTTCCCGCTTCGCGTTAGTCTTCTTCTTATTCAAATTGGCAGTAGGTCGACAACTATATTATGTTCTACTGCCCTCAAGCGGCAACAAATGGTATAGTAACAGGGAGAGTAATCCACTTCTGCAGATAGAGAACTGTTTAAAAATGATTCAGATGTATGTATGTATGTAGTTACATAAAATTAAACTTAAAAGACTAAAAAGTATTCGAGGAGTGAACTAATCCAGTCTTTGTCATAAATTGTAATAGTTCAGAACTTCTCTCTCTCTCTCTGTCTTTCTCTATCTCTCTCGCTCTCTCCCTCCCTCCTTTTTCTTGTAAGATTAGTCCTCTTTGGCACGAGATGAGCTAGGTATCTTGAGCTATGCTGTTATATCGCTGTAACCTTTCTCTTGCTTCATTGGCTTTCCCTTTTCTATGACACTCTTTGCACATATGTAGGAGTAGCTCTCAGTTTTGAGTACAAGGGCACACATTATCACACAGGAGGGCGGCCAAGAGTAGTAGAAGAAAAGGAAACTTGGTGGTGGGGGTTCGATCTTCTTCTGCAATCTCGCAGAGAAGGCTCCACAGCTTTGTATCGATCTTTCTGGCATACATTAATGTATGCCTGGTGATTACTATTAGCATAGCGAGCATTAAAGATAAAGAACTGGTGCAATATCTAACAACGTGAAGCCTTTGGCATAACTTCACATCCCATTCAGCAACTGGCTTGCCTTGACAGTTTGCTGTGTGTGCTATTGAATGCTGTGGTGTGTACCTGTTGGAACGTGTGTGTGTGTGTGTGTGTGTGTGTGTGTGTGTGTGTGTGTGTGTGTGTGTGTGTGTGTGTGTGTGTGTGTGTGTGTGTGTGTGAGCGAGAGAGAGAGAGTGTGTGAGTGAAGACAGCATATGGACAGTGCCCTCCCTTCCTGTTTGGAGGGGAACAACGTGGCTGTCTGTGAACTGCCGCTTGACCCGTGACCTCATAGGATCACACGTACACAAAGAAAGAGAAATGCAGCTAGATACCTTCACATGTATACTGCCAGCCAGCTGTCCCCTCTCAGCCACTGTCCGGGATGGAGACAGCGAGGAGCGAGAGTGACACCCAGCAAAGCAGACACGATTGTTTTCTCAGGCTGCGTGAATGAGTCTGGAATTCCCTTGGATTTTTTTAAATCCACGTGTGTCCCAGCAGGGAAAGCGACACGCACACAGCAGAGCGGACTTCTCTTCCTGTTTCGGTCATCCTTTCCAAGTTCTTCTCTCGCAGAAGGGTAGAAGGTCACTTGAAGCAGCTGTGAGGGGCTCGTACTACATCAATGTCTTGTGATCCTCCTCAAAGTCCTCATGTTGCTATGTTTATTCATCTTTATGATGATATACATTTTCAGTTCAAGACCAACCCGCAACTAGCAAAAAAAACTGCGATATTGAAATACCATCGCTAAATGATTAGTTTGATGACATCTATTGATCAACAATGAAATTACCCCTGAAATAGATGAACATTAAATTCACAGCCATTATTTTCTATTTCAAAAAGTCACGCAAGGTAAAAATAACTAAAGCAATTCTGCTACAAAAATAGAGAACAAACATATAAAAAAAAACACGACTTATTGACTTATTTGATCAAAAACAATTTTCCAGGTCAGTATTTCCTAATCTTTGAGACTCATAGATATTTCCGGTAACACCTGGACGCCTAATCGTCCCACTCTTTCAAAGTGACGCAGATTCTCCCTCCTCCAGGTTGAAAGGGATCCTCCGCATACCTTTAGCCCAGAACAGTTGTTAAACGGGGAGTACAAAGACTGAGCAAGTGAGGATGCAAAGGAGAGGATAGGTTGAAAGAAGAAAAGAGGTGAAGAGTAGCAGAACAGCAGCTGGCAGGTGTCAGGAGTCACAAAGGACCATCTGTCCATCGAGTGCCATCTCCATCTAGCCTGTACCCTCATTTGCACATAAACACACACACAGTCACCTTCCATTTCCCTGTGGCAGTAAAATCCAGGTTTGGGATCTAGTCCGGAACAAATCTGCACCTGAATGTACTTCTATGGGAGTGTGAGCATGTGCCCGTGTGTGTGTGTGGCATGTAACGTGCCATGAACTCCTAAAACTTCCTCAACTACCGACCGATACGACACACCACTGTGTTGACCCCTGACATTTGACCTTCAGGCCGCCCCCAGGGGAGTTTGTATGATTACGAGTGCTGCCTCAATGTCAAACATTCATGCAAGCAGCGTGGACAGTGTAGTAAAGGTGAGTGTGTGTGTGTGTGTGGGGGGGGGGGGTCGCCTCCAAGCCCATTATGAACTTTTAACTGGGGTTAAATGATTTTTAGATAATAACGAGTCTTAGTTCAGCTACTGCACGGGAGAAATCAAACTTTAGAACAATGTGTTCATTAACTATCTGTCTATTTCTCTCTCTCTCTCATATATTCATGCTTGTCCGTTACATCGGCGACATTTCATTGAGATGGCGTTAATCTGTGTTTCACATTTCAGCCATTGAAGCCCACACAGTTCTGTAGCCATGTCGCTTGGTGTGCCCTGATTGTGTTTTGCCATGTTAGCTTCCAACTATAGCAATGAGATTGCAGTCTGATGCTTGATTTGGGAGAAAGCCAAGAGGTGACCCCTCTGTGGCAGTCATCGGCAAGAATGTCTGAAAGCTTCCTGTATGCAATATGCAGCGAATTAGCTCAATTCCTCTTTTCCCAGATAATTTCACTTCGCTTTTAACAGTGTCTCCCCCTCCTCCCCTCCCTTCTTCCTTCCACTTCCAGCGGACAGAGGGCGGATGGACGCAAACACTTCCTCTCTCCACGAAGTCACTTCCTATCTCTGAGAATCCGTTTCCTGTTCGCTGTTACTACAACACCACTGAGAGCATTCCTCGGGACGTCGGTGAGTGTGTGTTTTCTTTTAAGTGACAAACTGTGTGTTGATTGTTATTCCAATCTCACTATTAATAAACATACAACATATCCAAAACTAACTAAAAAGACATTTAAAAAAGGCTCAGTAAAATGTGTAGTTTCTTAATTGTTGGTAACATCAGGTAGCTGCAGTCTACCTATTCAGTGAAATTATTTCCAATTTTTTTTTAGAAGGTTACATTAAAATAAAAACCACAAGTGACACCTTGCAGTGATTGAGCGAATGAGGAAAGAGAGAAAAATAAAAAGCAAACTTGGCAGGAAACAGGCACAGTTTCCTTTAGCCTTAACACAACCAGGCTACATTACATATGGAGACACACACACACACACACACACACACACACACACACACACACACACACACACACACACACACACACACACACATAGTAGTCTGGCCTCTAATCAGTGGCATGTTATCAGTGAGGTATTTGTGCTTATTCAGAGGGTTGGACCCTAACCCACTGACACATACCCACAACATAGTCACTGGGTGAACTTGAAACTTTGAAATATTATGTTCAAATCTAAACATTGTACATCATCAAGACTGAACGTTATCGATTTGGTTTCATTCATTTCCTGTAGTGGATCTCATTCGATTTTGCAGGCGTACCTAATTTTGAAGTTTTTAGTCCATCACAGTCATAAACAAACAAGCGGCATGGCGGACGAGTGGTCAGCACATTTCAAGGGTTGAAAATTTGAATCTGGGCCCGAAAAAAATCAGTAGCACCTATTAAATAAAATTGTTTCCTTTGTTGTTTGCACTTAACACATCCCAAGATGCACGTCAACTATAGTCGAGAATGGTCAAGCAGAGCCCTGTAATCATCCAACAGGAGCGTCTGTAGTAAGGCTGCTGGTGTGTTTGTTCATTGTTGGTGCAAGCACCTCTCTCCCATCTGCTGCCACCCATTAGCATGGAAACAGGACCCGGAGCATTTTCACACATACACACACTGGCCATTAATCAAGGAGTCAGACCCTAAGTCCATTCCCACACATACACACCACACGGATGAAGACAAAGAGCGTACACACGGACGCAAGCATCTAATCACAAAAACATCCCAGTGCACACTTTACTACGAGTCACGAGTCACGACCACACCTCTTCTTTCAATAGAGCCGACCTGGACAACCCAATTTACTTACTTAAGGGACAACTGTTCCCTCGTGGCACTGTCGCAAACACAAGGGGATTTGTTCCCATCAGCTGTTCAGTTTTTTTTTTTCTTTTTTTTTTTTATTGTGTGAATGCGGTGTCTAGCTGGTTGCGACATCATGAATGGGGACATTGAGTAGGGCACATTTTAAAGAAAATAAAAATGCAGATGGTGAACATGTGAACATGTAACGACTGAATTTAGCTGCCCAAGATATCTCTATTGGAACAAAACAAATGATTGAGACACATTAACCTGGCTATTACAGCAAGTGAAAATCTGGATTAGCCATTTTAATGCCTTCTTCTCCTCTGGGAAATTTCGGTACAACAATTATTTTCTTACATTTACATTAAGTCACACAGTAGCTCAATGTTATCGTTTATTCAATATGACAATTCAAAATTTTGTCAGGATTACAGATCTTGACAAAAAATCATGGAAGTTGACACATAATTGCTTTTGCGGGTCACAAAATATGATGTGGTAACCTGGATCAAGTCCCCAGGCCTTGAATTTGACACCTGTTCAATACATGATACATACTGTATACAAATATTGTTATTAGTATTTCTAATTTCTCATCTGACGAAAAAAAGGAAGTGAGGAGAGTCTCAGTTGCAGAATTCAAGTACAGTGAAAGAGGCGATCATTTCCAACAGCCTCTCAAATATGCATCTCATTTTTAATACTCACTAGTTTTCTCTGTGTGTTCTAACATAGCAACGACGGCAGTTTTCCCGCTGTGTTCCGTGAATCACAATTGTCACGTTCAGACATGTTTGGCTTGCTTGGTGTGTGGCCAGACTGTAGCCTAGAAGTGAGACAATAATGATTTGGATTCTGTTTACTTAATTTTATTTAAGGACTTAACTGGTCTAGCCCAACCTATGACTGACTATTATAATCCCAATAGTTTTGTCAAACTTTGGTTTTCACACGACGACAAAAGGAATAGTCTATGTTGGCTGGCGCAAACATTCTCACAAAGTAAATATATTCCGTCTGGAACCCCATAGCCATAAATCGCGCTGGCACTTTTGTCGCGGCTCGACCACTCCACTCAGTCATGACTCCGCCCACTCCGGCGGGGTAGATTAGGGCCTTCAGGGCCCTTTTTAGATGTGACACTAACCTCCTATTAGACTTGAAGCTGTGGTCGGTGGTCAAAGTCCAAAGGTCAAAGTCACTTTGGACTGGCAAAAAAACATGTTTTGGGCCATAACCGCCAAACCCATACACTGATCATGACCACATTTCACATTAATACCCAATAAGGTAAAATGATGAGGTGTTAGCATTGTATATCCTCAAGTTCAAGGGTCAATTTGACTGTGACATCATAATTTTCTGGACTAGTCGGCCTTTTTTTCATCACTGAACCCCAACGAAGTACTATTACATGAATTTAAAGTGTCGAAATGGATGTAAAGGTATTTTAGTCATCATTGCAGTAAAGTCAGCACCATTTTCTTAAAATCGCCCACATTTTCATTACGAGAATGCAAAATAGATTTTAAAAAATGTATAAGCATGAGCATACAAAACTTAAACATGTCCATTTCTAGTCTTATTTGTGGTCAATGTCAAATATGTCAAGTACTAGCGATATGGGATGTAAAATTTGTTGTTTTATTGTATGTGGTTTTGTACCGTAGTTGGCTTGTTGGTTAATGCTTGTAGATGTGGATATAATTCCTTGCAAGTTTGTGTCCAAATGGCATGAATCAAACAGCCCATGAAGGAAGCAAAATGGCGGTGTCCATCAATTCTTTAATTACTGTCCCAATTAATGGGCTACAATCAATGGAGGCTCCATTTGAAAGCAGATGTCCCCCATTAAAAGTGAGTCTGTTGGGGGGGAGGGGGGTTACACCACTGTAGTCTTTCACAGACCACCCATATATCCCAAGATTCTTCCAATCAAACTCAAAATCAAACTCATTTCCTGATTGCTTAATTAAGTGATTAATAAGCGTTTCTGGATACATTCATCATGTCATGTTAAATATCGCTTCGTCCTGTGATGACATATTTTAAATGATATTAAGGACCAAAAAGAATTCTGAATTAAATAGTGATTTAAGTTTGTCAATTTATTGATAACTGGATACAAGATGGCTGATTAATTAACATAGCCAGTAAATATTGCACATTAGAAAAAACAGAGCACAATCCAGATACCTGGCAGGTATGCAAGCTTCTTCTCACCTGCTGCTCACTAAGAAATAAAATGACAAACCTTAAGAGATAGATAGACATCTGTTCTCTCTCTCTCTCTCTCTCTCTCTCTCTCTCTCTCTCTCTCTCTCTCCCTCTCTCGCTCGCTCGCTCGCTCGCTCTCTACCCTCCTGTGTGTCCTCTGTGGCAACATCTGCTTCCCCCACTGCTCGTTCCCATCATGCAGTGGGCGTGCCCTTTGTGTTGCCTTGTGCAGCTTCATTGTTCTAGCCAATCATTGTCCTTTGCCAAGCTGTTCCCACGATGCACCACTAATGGCCAGAAGGCGCTGATGGAAGCTGGTGTCTCTGAAGGAATGACTCTGTCTTTACAACCACTTTAATCCCCCAGGGAGAGATGACAATAAACAACACTTGAAAAAAAAAAAAAAAAAAAACATAAACTAAGAAATTGAATCACCTCTGGTGTGGAGCGACTCGCCGGGATGTTTAGATGGTGATGGCGCAGAAGGCAACAAAAATATTGAATAGTGAGTGATGACATATTCTGCAGAGTTGAGTAAAACAAAAAAAGTAAAGGAGGAGGGGCAGATCCAGAATCAGTAAGTCAACAAGAGAGATGGAGCTCTGGGAAAAGATCAGAGTCGAGTCCCTGGGGAATGGCGACAGATGAAGTCGCTGAATAAGCTGTCTGTCATTGTGCGACTTGGGCTGCTGTGGTCACTTCGTTTGTTTGCGCGCAACAATGGAGCGCGACTGAGAGCGAAATCTCTATTTTCCCACAAGATTCAGCACGAAAAATCTGCTTGGGGATTTGACCTGGTGACAAATTGTGACGCTAATAAAATAGTATATCGTGGAGAGCGGTGCCCAATCGCTGTGATTCGGCATTTGATTCATCTTTTCTGATAACCCAAATGGCATACAAGAAAAGACAACAAAAACAAAAAACTTGAACAAAGAAAAGTGAGGATTACACAAATTAATCAAATATTTTACAGCGACCCTAAAAGAGTTGAGCAATTTTGGATCACAACCTTAGTTGTGTTAGAGATTTCACTACATTTCAAAACATTTGCTTTTCATTTGGAAAACAATAAATCAATGTTTCCCAATTTTCGGACATACTACAAAACAAACCAGTAAGCCAAACATCGTTAAATCAAATTTCTGCATTTTCTCAATTAGAAATGATGTCATGTTTCTGAAGAAAGGGATGAACATTAAAACATGTTTTTTTTGTATCCAATTCTTCAAATAATTGACAGATTAATCGACAATCAAAAGAACCCTCGTGAGTACGATAGCATTCAGGATCTCAGAGAAGGTCTTGCACGCCACTACTATTTATATCTTTTGTTTATTTTTTTGGACCTAACTTTCATTGGTTTCCTACCTGCCAGGAGCACCTATGAACAATTAAGTAGGACATGTTAGTGGTTCGGGACTATTTTGAACTCTGTCTGAAAAAGTAGGTCACCTTAACCAGATGGGCTGAAGGTTCCTCTTTTTGATCAAATCCATAGGAATTATTATCTGGTACAGATTAACAACTGAAGCTTGTATGGAAACCTGCTGCTAATGTCAGGGTGGACAAACCTGGTGGCAATACACTCCATCACCTCAACTCATAATACACCCGCAGTCAATGAAGAGGTAAATATTTGCTCAAACAGAAACAAACGTTAAGTAAGTCATTTGCTACAATTTCAAGGGACAGTAAAAAACAAAATGTGTTGCACTTTTCAGGGGAATAGTTCTTGGACATTTTACAAACACTTTGTGGTTCCATTTTCACTGAGAGAAGGAGTCACAATGTCCGGCAAATACAAAAAAAAATGTCATTTGAGATTTTATTCGAGGAGAGACACATGAATGGACTGTTAAATCAGATTATAGTAGAGACACACTTAAACGGGCTGTTGTCTGGATTGGTTCCGGTCCTGCCTACCACCCTCCACTAGAAAAGGCGTGTGTGGACCGAGTGAGTATGCATGAGAGGGACCAACACAGACAAAAAAAAAAAACATTTATCACAGTACTTGTTTGATTTGTGATGCTCATAATTTGTATTAACATTTTAAAATATGCTCTCAATGGATTTCAACAAAGCTACACTAACAGTCAAAATGTGTTTTTGTGTTGTCTGTAAGGTCAAAATTTGTTTTGTTTGTAGAAGAACATGAAAAGAATGTTTTACCACATAAAGGCAATCCCCGAATGATGTAAAAACAAATAATGTAGCAATGCAACAGTAGCAACATAATCCTGGTAGCCTTACCTGCGATGATATATAAAAAGTCTACACACCCCTGTTCAAATACCCGTTTTTTAACAGAATAAGACCACAATAAATAATTTCAAAACTTTTTCAACCATTAACTGTATAACCAGTACATACTAGATTTTAAAACAAATATTTCTAGAGGTAAGATTCAAAATAAGCAGATTAAAATGATGTGGTTACTAAAGTGTGCACACCCTCTAATAACTAGGATATAGTTGGGGATTCTTGTAGGCTTCTCCTGCCTTTATTTGCTTTCTACCAGTAGGTTTCGATTGCTATTTCAAACTGTTGGAAATTCTTCCCACCTTGTCTAAGACTCTTGTTCCAGCTCTAGAAAAAACAACAACATTGGGTGTTCCTGCTATTACCGTGCTTCACGGTTCATTTGGTGAAGAGCAATGTTGTCACCCTCTAAAATTGTGGTCAAAACATTCAATCTTTGTTTCATGGATAATGACACATTTTCCACATGTGTTTTTAAGGAGATTTTTGCAACTAGTCCTCTGCTCGAAAGTAAAAGTAAAACATCAGGAAAGACTTAGAATAACATCTGAAATTTATTTGGGGTTCATCAGAGGCACTTTAAATGGTGGCAGGTGTGTGCCTATTCCTATTCAATACAGCCACTGCCCAGTTATAAGAGGGTGTGTATACTTGTGCAACCACATTGTTTTCGGGATATTTTTACTTCCCCTCTTGAAGTAAATAAAAAATCAACTGAGTTGAAGAGGTTAGAGAGAACTTTAAAGGTGGAACAAGTTTTTTTTAAACGATTTATCGTGGTCATCGAAACAGATTTTTGTGGACTTTTCATATTTACAGTGGGTAAGTTACCCTACCCCTTTCCCCTCCTTTTCTGTGTGCATTTTAGCATGAAAGGCCGAGGCAATGTTCCTCAGAAGTTCAAAGCGGGTTACTCTATATGAAGCATATGGCATCCAGTGACCAGGGCTTTGTGTGACTATTGACAACCAGAGGGAGGATGCGAGTGTGCGCCGATGCTCAGGGCCGCAGGACAGCCTAGCGTCAACAAAGGACAGGCCCTAAGCCTGTCTCCTGTGATTTTCCAACTCAGCGAAAAAGCTATTGTGGCAGTGGAAAAAAAAGTTAAGATAAAAAGCTTACCATGGTATGTGCTAACAACCGCCCGCCGCTTGTGTAATACAAGCAAATACTTTTTTTGAGCGGTCACAGTGGCAGTCTTTGAGAGGCAAAACATCCCCCGCTATTGCCCATAAGCGCCGGGCCAGTGACCGCTTCCGCCGCGTGCCGCATGAGTCACATCATTGTGTGAAGGCTGTGATAGTCCAGCACATCTTCTTTAACCGATTTACGCACAAACATAAGTTGTTTTCTGTGCTTTTAGACCTTATTGTTTTCGTGCAAAACTAAAACTTTTTGAAAAACCTATCACAAGATTCTGGCTATAGTATTTGTGTTTGTGTGAAAATTGTTTTTAAGTTCTTTTTTCAGAATCAGATAAAAACCATGGTCAACTTGAATGATTAAAATAAGGTGTATGAAATAAACAGCTTGTGATCCAACACATACCACGTGATGTGTGTGATACAGTGAAGACAAAATTATGCATTTACAACAATCCCAACATCCACAAACTTTTAAGCCAATGAAAATGTTGGTACTCTCCATAAAATGGTTGTAAATTCCAAATGCTCACTGCCACCTATTTGTAAAAGTTTTTACAGAGGCAACATATGAACAACTGTCACTGTCCTGATACTTCTGGACTTCATTGAAAACGTGTCCCTTGTCCTTTTTATCTTTCCCTTATTTCTATAACACTTCAAGTCAAATTAATTTCTTTGATGACTAATTCTACACACCCAGTGGTCACCAAATGAATTGGGTGCATTAAGAGACACACACAAACATATACATACGCACATCATAGTCAGACAGGGGCCACCACGACTAAATCCAGACTGTGGTTTCCCTCTCTAGCTATAAATACCCATTCGCTTTAAACAAGAGCTCACACACATGCATACAATTGCCTAGACACACTGATACTCAAGGCATTTTTCATACACACATACTTTTCCTAAAGTTTCTTTCACAAATCTGTCAAGACAAATAACTAATAGAATCATAAAGCGGTCTCTGTGTCATCTGCGTCCGCATTCACTCACATACGCACAAAGAGATGACTCTGGTTTTGCAAATTGGTCTATGATTATGGGGTGTATCTTTGTCTCATTTAGTGGTTCCACAAGGAGACAGTCTTCTGCCCTGTTACACACAAACACACGCACACACTCACAAACACATACCGCGACACTATCACTAGGCAATAAGAAATACCCATACTATGTATTTGTTGGATTGTCTTGACTCAAGACGAAAATATCTCGTGGGAAATAAATTGTTTCCATTTCGCATACGTTTTTTTTTGCTCACCCATATGACGTTCGTGCCATGACGCTTTGGCCAAACATGAATACAGGCATTCCAACACAGATGTACTAATATTTCCTCTTTTATTTTGGAAAAATATTTCACTGTTTTCCAGTAATAAAAATGACAGGCTCTGTACATACAACTTCTCTTTTAAATACAACACAGTCACAGTGGTCTCAAGTGCCTAACAAAAACATACATACATACATACATACATACATACATACATACATACATACATACATACATACATACATACATACATACATACATACATACATACATACATACATACATACATACATACATACACACATACATGCATACACATACTACATACATACATACATCAAATAAAAAAAACAATCAAACTTAAATTACAACACAAAATATCACACCAAATTGTAACACAAATAATAATTAAATTAAAACAACATCTTTGTTCCAATAATAAAAAAATAAGATTAAAAACATAAATCACATGATGCTAACCAACAATGAGCAAGCAAGGACGATGGTGGCTAAATGATGACTGGCTAGTGGCTAACAGTTGAAGACACGGGTGACCTCATCTGTGCTCGCATACTCTCAAAAATGCACGTTACGAACATATACCCCCGTAGTGCAAGGAGGTCTCGGCAGTTCGGACGACTCCTTCATAGTTTGACATAATCACGCGACAGCGCCAGAAGTTGTGACAAACAACTCTACAGTGGTAATAAAAGATCCCATGAACTGTGTTTGATTCCTTTCAGTGACTTTTTGCTTCCAAGTTCTGCTTGTTATATTGATGAATAGTTTGCCAAAAACATTGCCCTGTGTATCCAAACCTTCAGGGTCAGGGGCCAGTATGGCCCAACAGGATCCATGTTGAATCAATTTGCAGTCACTACTCTTCAGTTCCGCTGAGAACCAGCTCAGCCGACAGAGCCCGTCAGTGCTGCAGACTTATACGATGTGAAGTGGGACCACTTAAAAGAAAATTCTGTTATCTTTTGTGAAGTTGGCTACAGCTGAGACTACTGCACTGTGAAAAGATTTCCACCCTTGCCATGTCCACACTGTCCTTTGTAGCACTGCACGGAACATGCACTGTCATCCTTGACACTGTACTTTAATAATGAAAAGCTTAAGTTCTCAGTACTCCAAAGGTACTACTCTATTCATTCAATCAGTACTCCACGGTACTACTATTTCTTCATCCAGGTCAACGCTCCCTTGTTTATCAAGAGCAAACAAAATGGAGTCCACCTCAATGCCCATATTCTATCTGGAGCTCTTCCATCGTCTTTCAGCAAAAGTCACTGGATAGCATGAGTACTTAGTCCACCATTGTTTCAAATTTGAACAAGGCCTGCACTACTTTGGAAGCTTGGAAGATACTCTGTAGTGCTGAGCATCAAAGTATGAAGCTGACGTCCTCATTTGAGATCAGCATTGTCCAACATTCACTGACTCTACACTGGTTCAGTGGCACCTTGGCTCCAAGATCCTTGGGTAAATTCCAGGCAACAGCAGCAAACCGCAGGAGTAAAACCTCCCGGAGACAAGCTGAGCTGTACTGCTCAGGGTTAGCGAGGACCACCATCGTCCAGAGGGACCTGGTTGGAAACTGGTCCAGAAGGGGTATCATACCTGAAAGATGAATGACATTTTCACAAATGAGAAACATTTCATTGCAAAACAAGGCAATGGAAACGACTGGCTGGTTTTACTGAAGTTAATCAAATCAAAATCAATCAAGTTCCAACCCAATTTTCAATGTCAGTAAAAGTTCCGTCTAGTCAGTATGCAAGAAATTGCCTCTCACCTCTGTAGCGATTAAACACTCGTCTTTCTGGTCCGAGATGACGTACACAGACTGGTATTTGGTGTCTGTGGCGCACTGGTACTTGCTCTCACCACTGGCATTGCAGTGATAATCCACGTCACAGCTTGACTGGTACTTGACATCACTGGATGATTGGTATTTAACATCACTGGCAGCATGTTGGTTCAGATCGTAGGACGACTGATACACGGTTTCGCTGCAGCTCGGTGACTCTTCCATTTGTTTCTCTTCTGAGGCGTCACTGCAGGACAAAGATGAAGGTCCGGTATTTTAGGAATTGAAGTGTATCAATATTTGATTCATTTCTAAGCTTGATTTTAGAGTTTGACCACAACATACCTGTTTTGTCTCTTCCTGCATATTTCCTCGGTATCAGACTCTTCCAGCAACTCACGTTTCACCTCTGGTCCGTCATGTTCCTCCTGGTTGCACAGAGACGCCTCCTCAGGCCGCAGCTCATGTACAAGGTTGTACTCCACGCTAGAGTAGCGAGTCTTAAAGCCTTGCTTCTCCGATCCACCGAGTCCATTAAGCCCGCCGATCCCACTCAGGCCAGCAAGTGAACCAGCCAGCTCGGAATGGTAATCTGCCTTTTTGTTTGTGTTTTTAATGGACGTAGCCGTCACGGTGACCAGCTCCTTGTCACTGCGGAGGCAATTGGTGGTCGTCAGGTTGTTCATAGTTTCGTGGCTGTCGCTTCGGACGCTGTCGCTGCGATGACTGTGCCTCTCCTGGAGCTTAACCCGAGCGTAGACCACTAACACTGAGCAACCGATGAGAATCACCAGAACTAGGAAGACACCGGCGCACACGGCAGTCCAGGGGAAGCCGCTGTCATCATCGTCGTCATCGGCAAAGATTTCGCTTTCCAGTGAGGAATATCGTCTGTCCGGTCCATCCACCACTGGCTGACCCTTGGGGACTTCTGGTAAGAGGAACTGGCAGTTGTGCCCGCCATAGCCTGGCACACAGGCACACACATAGCGGCCGCCACGTTCGTGGCAAGTGGCTCCATTGTGGCATGGATTGTGAGCACAGCGGGAGATGGGGGAACTGCAGTTTTTGCCGGTATAACCTGCACAAGAACCCAGTTTTAGGAATCTGCGTGGGTTACATAGTATACTCTAAAACAACACAGGGAAGTCATTTTGAATATGGAGTTATACCTGGAGGGCAGTTGCACGTGTAGCCATTGGCTCCCTCCTGGCATGTCCCACCATTCTGACAAGGTAAAGACAGACAATGTCCATGGAGGTTGCTGCTACTGTCTTCACAGTTGCTACCAGAAAACCCTTCAGGACACTGACAGAGGTACGAGTTCACCAAATCCACACATTCTGCTCCTACGGAGGGAAAAGTAGGAAGAGGTCAGCATGAAAATCACCGATATTTCACTTGTCATTGGAGGTGGTAGTAATCCCGGACTGACAAGCAAGCGGTGGGAATCCGTACCGTTCAAGCAGGGGTTGGACGAGCAGTGGTCAATTTTTTTTTCACAGTTGAATCCAGCGTATCCCAAGGGGCACTGGCAGAAGTAGCCTCCCTCCGGGTTGTCGACACAGCGTCCGTCGTTGAAGCAAGGCCCATCCGCACAGCTACTGGCACTCAACTCACAGTTGTTGCCATAGAAACCAGGTAGGCAGGAGCACTTATAGCTATCATCTTGGTCCTATTTAAGAGAGAAGGTAAATGATTGCTCATTTTCTAGTTTCGGTTTACGTTTTTATTGACGGCTGTCTTTGATTGCTACTTACAGAGCAGCTGCCGCCATTGCGACAGGGGTTTCCAGAACATTCATTGACTTCGATCTCGCAGCTTGTACCTGTATAGCCAGGCGGACAGGAGCAAGTGTAGCTACCCTGGCCAGTGTTGGTACACGTGGCACCATTGAGACATGGCTTGTGATGTGTACAGTAGTTGAGATCTAGAAACAGCAATTAAAAAAAAGACATCAGATAACTTCAATCTTCTAGCATGAAGTGAAACTAAATGTAAAAATACAAGAGACTCACCCTGGTTGCAGAAGAGGCCACCCCATCCCTCCTGGCAGTTACACTGCCAGGGTTGTTGGCACGTACCATGGAGGCAGCCCGGGTAACGGATACAGTCATCACAGTAACGACCACTGAATCCCACGCGGCACCTGGAACCCACCATGAATCAAATGCCGTTAGAAACAAAGCCAGGACAAACACACCCGAGTGTGAGTAAAGTGTCTGTTAAAAATGGTAGTGGTGGTGGTGGTGGGGGGGGCAACTCGCCATTTCACAACTTACTTGCATTCTCCGGGTTTCTCACAGAAGCCATGATCTTCATCACAGCCAGGAAGACAAATTGCTGCAGAGGAAAAACAAAATAAAAAGGTGAGTAAAGCAAAATGTAGCCATCACCTCAGCCACCTTATCTATTTGTTTGTTCTGTGGGCTGTTTAGTTGCTTTCCTGCCATTTCCTTTACCTGTTCATCTGGCTCTCGGTCTTTCATTCTACATTTTGAGCCACTGATAGGAGGCCAATAAAAACGCAGCTGCCACAGTGCAAAACAGTCAAACAACAGGAGGAATTAGGGGTCAGAAGGCCATTCCTGATAAAGACTACTCACTGCAGAGTATTAGTTTCGAGTGTGCTGCACAATTTGCTAGACTGTTTACCTTCAGGACTTAGCCGCTACGGTGGCTTTGGACCAAAGCCCCTCCCACCTTTGGTGTCCAAAGGCACCATAGCAGCCAACAGGCCCTCTCTATTAACATGGTTGCTCTCCAACACAAAAGCATCCTACACAAAGACGCCTTTCTCCCACTTGACTGTGAATCTGAAGTCTCTTTTTCTCACCCGTGCCCACCCCCCTCCCACCGACCACCACCTACACAACTGTACACCTATCGCGCCCTCTCCGATCTGTTTCTCCCCCATTCTGCCATCATTCTGTCCTATTTCTACTACTTTTCCTCTCGCCTTCAGCATCCCTCCTTTCCTCCTCCCATCTCTCCCCCCCCCCCCCCCCCCCCCCTGCCCCCCACCCCCTTTCCAACCACCTCTCTCCCAGGGCCAGCTGGTCTGTGTGGAGCTAACCACCAGACAGCTGCTCCATTGTCTCCTCGCACCGAGCAGCTGCCCCCTGAACAACAATACACAGCCCCGCTTGGCCAATCACCGACTCGGGGCACAACAATGCAGGACCACCACTTGGCCAATCGGGGAGGAGTTTTGGGGGTGAGGAGGCCCCAGTGGTCTAATGGAAGGCACGCGGCGTGTGAATTACTGAGGAGCCACTGCGGCTCATTAGAATGGAGGCCTCTGGTGCTTGGGGATAACTAACTGACGCCTGTTGCACACGGGCTCTGCATTAGGACACTGGGAGGGAGGGGGGGGGGTTGGGGGTCCTTAAACAGTAGCGACAGCCAAGTGACTGTTGGAGTATCTAACTTTATAAATGGCTAACGACTGGATGCCATTTGAAGCCATTATCATAGGTCAAGTTTTGAAGCACGATTGATTACGATGCATTCTACACAGACCACTCTTAGTGGATTTAAAAAGTATTAGTACAAGTAACAGGAGGAACATCATTGCATCAGTTCGATCCCATGCGGGCTGAATGTAAACAAAATAGAAGAGACTTACGTTCAGTGCAGTACTGTCCCTTCCAGCCAGAATTGCAAATGATCTCGCCACGCTCTCCACAGGTGAAGTGTCCGAAGGCATCGTCTCGGGGCCGACAGAACACGGAGCATCCCTCGCCATAATAATGCTCGTCACACAGGAAGCGGTAGGAATATCGTAGCTCCGTCCTCCCGGCTGTCTGCATGTCTTTGAACCATTCCTCTCCCACTGTCAGGTGACGCTGAGTGGTTATGCGGCTGATGAGGTGTTCTGGATTGTCTGTAAAAATCAACCACATAGCAACTCATTGGTCATTTGTTTTTTTTAACACGTTTTATCCTGCATATTATTGTCACCTTTCAAAACACTTTTTTTTTTTTAAAAATGGCTGCACATCTATTTTACACAATGACCAGTGCATTTTCCTTTATCATCACACTTCTGAGCTGTGGTTAGTTAGACATCATCAGTGATAAGATAGGACTTGCAGGTGACACCTGCCCAGAGTGTGACCTTTATCTCACATGTTACAGCCACCTTCATGTTTGCCTAACTCATGTAACGAAGTGAGTGTGCCATTAAGACTCTTAATTCTTTGTCCATTCTACTTTGAACTCAGAATTAAGTTTTTCATTCAGATATTGAATGACAAGTTATTCTTTCCAGCATCAATGACTGGGTTAAGTGAAAAAAAAAAATGCCATTAAAGAGGAAAACATTGCCACAATTAGCCTGCTGGCGTGTCTTCAGGTTACACTGCTGCTTCGCTGGCTGTCACCCACCTGTTGCCAGGTCGTCCAGGGAGTCTGTGTGCAGAGCCTCAATGATCAGTGAAAATGTCCCCTGGGGTAGAAAAAAAAAGAGACAAGGAGAGTCAACAGCTGCTCAGCCTGCAGAGCCACGTGAAGTAGAGGGGGTGGGGGGTGCAATAGTGACGCCTCCCAATAAACTTCATAGCCTCATTGAACGGTCTTGATTAGGGGCCAAATAAGGCTCACGACTACCTGCTTCCCTTTCACGACCCTGCTACTATCGCACTAGGGCTCCGTCGTGAAGCAAACGAGGCGGAATTTCACGCTGCGCTGCCAATGATGTGCCAACTCGGAGGATGTTAAATTTCCCACCACGCCTGGCTGGAGAGAAGCATTTGGTGAAAACACCACCCGAGCGACCCCCCCCCCCCCCCCCCCTGCGCCCGCGACACCCCCGACACCCCCCTAGCCCACAAACACATACACACTACAATAGAGCTTCTCACACACTGTTGACAAAGACCCTCACAATTTTGGGAGCATCTGCTGCGTTTTGCACCCTTTAGGACAAATGCGCTCCGATCGGATTTAAACGAAAGAAAAAATCGCTCTCTTGGATTTACTACTGCGTGAAACCAAAAACAATGGCAACAACAATTTTTTTTTTTAAAAATGATTAAACCTAAGAAATATCATTCCTGTCTGAGTCACTCACCGGCCATGTGAAGCCGAAATTGAAGCGTATCGGATTGGTGAAGGTGTCCGCGTTGGTCTCGGGCACATGGAAGGAGTTGGAACCCAGAACCGGGGTCACCGCTCCGCCGTATGTGCAGGGGGGCTCAGGGGACACGTTGGCCTGGTAGTGCTTCAGACAAATCCGGAAAAACGTCTTGCACTCGCACTGCTGGTGGCCCGGCTGGTGAGCCGAACTGCCGCCGCCGCCGGGGCAACAGTTGTTGTTGCCCGCCACCCCTTTCTTGTTTAGAAACTCCTGCAGCTTCAGCTCAAACACCCCGGAGCACAAAACCTAAAGTAATATAAGAAACAAGCAGACAAACAATCATAAGGATGCTGTCATTTAGGCGCGTTAATAATAAAAACAATTAGAGGAAAATCGGCGCGTAAAAACGCAGCCAATGCGCGCGATGCCGTTAAATCGTTGTTATACAATACCTGGCAGGTGAAAAGGGAGAGAGTGACAACCAAGGATAGACACAGGCGTCCCATTGTGTTGACAGCCCGTTCAAAACAATCGCTCAAAGCTCCACAGGTTGGTGCAGCTTGACTCAAAAAAACATGGAGAAAGTTTGGTGGCTTCTTCCTTAAGTCAGAATTCACTTTCCTTCTGATTGTCTTCTATTTTCCCATACGAGCCTCTGTTGTTTAATTTAGTTTAGTTTTGTCAGTAAATAATCCACAACAGAATGATCCTTGAGGGAAATCCCTGTTTGAAATAATTCCATATAATCTTGCGCAAAAAAAGGTGGGCGTCCTTGTTGTTTCCTCCCACTTGATTGATGAAATGCGGGTCCCAAGCGAGGAAAACAAGCCTTTCTTGGTCTCACCCGGGTTAACAGTGTGTGTGTCTGATGGCTCTACGATCCTGTACAGGCTTTTATATCAGACCAGTGCGCACAGGGTAATAAGATGCAAATAAGCCCCTCTGCTCCTCTTTTCTCCCTCCCTCCACCACCACAAGTCCGCCCCGGGGCCATCACAAAAAGGGGGGTTGGGGGGGTGCACACAACTTATTTCTAGGCCCACCCCCTCCTCGCTTTTCTCTTTTTCCTCAAAGGAACACACCAAATGGCTATAGAGAGCTGTTAAATGTACAACAACCTCTCGCTTCCCCTCCTTATACCCCCATCCTTCTCCATTTACATTCCGGCAATTTTTTTTTTAAGTCCACCAAACCATTGCGCACGGCTGAAGCTCGGAATGGGCCGATCGCGGACCCCGAATTGGGGTTACATTGTACGTAAAGCCCGCCCGGTACACCCCCGAGGGACAAGCTCATAGTCCGCGTTCACCTCGGACCATCTGCCGGGCCACATTCCTACAGTGTAATCTCTGGCGCAGCTTTCACATGTTCACACTCCACAAGGCTTCTTCTAATGGTCTTGTTTTTTTTTTCGTTTGTGGCCACGCGATGCGCAACTTTACACCTTGTCAAGGTCATTTACCCCTCTGACTGATGATGTCATCACGTCGGATTTTTATTCCTTTAACCAATAAACACCCGCCTAAATACGCGACCCAAAAGTGCGCAAATACGCATCCAACAGGTAGGCAAGTCCTCCTCTGTGTTGGACTGCGTCTCTTTTGGTGCAAGCAGTAAAAAGAGACTTGGTGGTGTGTCACTCGCGTGGCTGTCATTAAGGGACTTTGAGGGGGAGAAAGGGGGAGTCGGGAGCGTGCGTGCGTGTGTGCGTGTGTGTGTGTGTGTGTGTGTGTGTGTAGGGGGGCACATACAGGGAGTAAAGTTTTTCTCTTTGTGCTTTCAGCTGTATGGTAATTGGGCCAGCAGCACCTGCTCTCCCACAATAATACAACACCAGAGAGAGGGTCTGATCAGGTTTGATAATATCACCGTTTTCTACATGCAACCACGTCACAAGATCCAATTCAAATCCCTACACTGCATTTTTGGGGATGCACGGGTGTGCGTGTGCATGTTTCCTCCGAGAATTTGCAAGTGTTTGCATGATGTTAATAAGAGCTTACGGCAGCCATTTATCACCGAATACTTCATTCAACGTGAGCTATGTGAAGCATCTAATCAGGTTTGCTTCACTTAATTGATTTATATTATATTAAACGCAAGTATGTGTGCTTTTTGGTCAAGAGAAACTTTCGACTATGTAACGTGAATTCTGTCTATAAAATGATATGAATTTGTGAAACGTATTTTTGAATTTTATTCACACTGAGAAACTGATATTTTTGGCAGTTTTACGTTGTTGTAGTGGTGTTGAACTCATTGCATCATACAAACTGTTGTGATGCTCTCGCATGACTGAACATTACAATCTTTGTGAAAGCAGAATTTTTCATCGTCGTTGATCCGCTGTATTGAATCTTGTTAATTGAGGATGATCGCACTTATTCCACTGTGAAAGACAAATCACATTTAGTTCATGAAATATGTAAAAACAATTTTTAAAAAATTGACAGTAGCTCAACAATCGCTAAGCAATTAAACTAAATCTTCAATCAATAAATAAAAATAAAATCCATCTCAGCTTTTGTTTTTGGTGACAATGCAAAAAGGTATTAATACAGTGACAATGCATGATGCTGCAACTGATTCAAATGATCAGCTCACCAGTAAGATCTGAGGCTGCAATCTGTTTGGACAAAAAAAGTCCAATAATACTAGCAGTACATCCAAGAAACAAGTTACAGAATGTAACTCTTGTTGGGAATATATTAATATATCACAGAAAAAACGATTCCGATTTGTAAATATAAGATTGTGCTTAGTGTTTAAGCCATCAGAGGAGACAATGCTGGCCCTGATGGCTTTCCAGTGCCTGATAAAATTAAGATTGACTAAAAAATATATAGATATTCTTTTTCCACCTCATGGTCCTACTCAGGCTCAAGGCAAATAAGCAATAACTCTGTGCTTCTAGTGTGCCCTTTCTTGCGACTTCAGGGGCCTTTAACCTTGAGCTTTAACACCATTATCCTTGGCTGACATGGTGCTTCCATTGCAGATACCAGTGTGTGTTTAGCTATGACGCTGATTTCATTTAACTAGTCGATTTTGGCCTGCGGCATTGTGGAGCGCCTCAAAGGGTTACAAAGCTCCTATGTGGCGTGTCGTCAAATCCCCCTTCGGAGGGAGAGGCCTTTTTATTATTTCACCTCATCGCGACTATCGGAGGTGCCCTGTGCACCTCTCCCTCTGCCTGCGTATGCCATCAGTCATGCATCACCATGACGTGGCACACATTTTGCAATTAGGCCTGCAAAGCGTGACTGGGACGTATGGCGAGTTGGAAAGTATCGACCCCCCCCCAAACTCGCCCTTTCCTCCCCACCCTCCAACTCCTGCGCTTACACGACCACGCTTCTCCACTTTCAATTCCCGCATTGAGATTCTGAAGTTCTGTACTTGGAGCTCCACCCACTTCTCTCCCTATCACGCGCGTGCACGTGCGCGAGTAAGTGAAATTGTTTAACTGGATATCGATTGTTTAACTGGAGTGCTTTGCACATTATTGTCCCATGTGTGCGTGGGTAGTTGCGTGTGCTCGCGCGCGCGCGCGCGCGCGCGTGGAGCAGGGGGCTCTGTGACACGCACCAATACAACAAAGGAAGAGGTCTCGCGCCCCGCCGCCCATTCATCCCTTTCTCTGGCCAAGTAATTCCCATTGATTCTTATTTAAGGACGAGTCGCGAGCCCCTCGGGGGGAAACTGTGTGATTTGTGAAGGGTCGCAAGGACAAGACACGCCCCTCCTCGAGCCCGGCCATCTGCTCCCCCAAACACCACAACACCAACTACCAAATGGCACCCCCCCCCCCCTCCACTCATCTCTATACAAATAATTCCTCTCTTTCAACTCACCTATCCAAACCAGTGTTTACAGTCTCATCTATTTTATTTTCTTCCACTTTGATTGAATGCATTCTGAATTGGAAGCAACCAGTTGCATGTTGGGCAAGATCACAGTGGAGGCATGCACTGGTTATGGGGTGGCCATATGGCCCGTGAGTGTGTGTGCATGTGTGTGTCAATGTGTGTGTGTGCGTGCCAAGAAATGGATGGATGGCTGTCGTGGGAAACCCTGCATCATCGCCATCACACACACTGTTGCACATCGCACGGCAGCCTGCAGGAATCAAAGTAAAGGCATTATCACATGACCACGGTGATGATGGACTGTGACTCACTTGAATTGTGCTGTTACATATTTTTTAATGGGTGGGATTGATACATACGCTCACAAAACTTAACCTCAACAGCCCCATTCACTATATCAATTCAAAAATGTAATTGTGGAAAAAAAAAATGTTGGAACTGTTGAAGTGACCATTTGAAAATGTAAACACTGGTAGTGATTTATAGAAATAGTGTTGCATATTGATATTTGTTTCCTATTTATTGTGAAAAATCATGACAGT
The DNA here is from genome assembly GCF_054491065.1 of Syngnathus leptorhynchus. NCBI lineage: Eukaryota > Metazoa > Chordata > Actinopteri > Syngnathiformes > Syngnathidae > Syngnathus > Syngnathus leptorhynchus. The sequence continues at coordinate 13,818,523 of NC_141197.1, forward strand.
TGTCAGTGTCGTCACATGATGACTATCATTCATTCTTGATAATGACATAATTATAATGTTATTAAAGGTAATTTGAGACAATTAGTTATTTCAGAAGTGTAATTCAAACTGACAGCCCCTTTGCATTAATCAGTAACCAGGAAATAGCTCTCAGTTTTCAAAAAATTTCTGACCCCGGTGTAAAACAGTGACTCTTAAAAACACACTTTTAATCCCCCTTTATTTTTTTTAAGATGCAGAGATCTCCAGAACTGCCCAATCGGAATGTACCAACACTGTCTATTTGCCTGAATGTACAACAGGATTCTGAGGCCACATCAAATCACGTGGAAATTTTCGTTTTTGATTTTGACATTATTTACCTCGTTTATAATGAAATGAGCGGTGCTAATATACAACCTAGGAGTTTTTGTTTTGGATTGTGTGGATGACCACACCAAGTGTACATCCATCTGCTTTTAACGATGGTTTTACTACTCAATGATTGAATTTACAACCCTCACGAGACATCGTTTCACAGTATAGTCTCGGATACATTTGATTTGAATCCAAAACAAGCCAAAAACAAACAAAGCCCCCTGCATTGGGAACAAATCGCACACTCTCTTGCTCCCTGAGATCCCTGCCCTGCGGCCCCCTGGGGGTCCTTGGCCTTTAGTTTGAGAACCAGTGGCCTCCAGCAGCAGGATTAGCCAGGCCAGCTGCCCAGAGAGACCCCAGGCCTCGAACGCTGACACAAGGCCTGACCCCAGGGTGGCTACTATCAGGGACCCTGAGGGGGATTTTGGACAGCTCTCGGTGTGTATGTATGTGCGTCGTTCATTGAGTTGGACAACTGTTGAGCCAGCGCAGATTTGGGCAGCGGTAGTCTTTGTGTGTGCGTGCTTGTATGGTCAATTCTTTCCGGGGGTTAACTGCTGATCCAGTACAAATGGGAGGTATGGGTGGGGTGGGGGGAGGGGGGGGTCGTTGTCGTGTGCTCCTGGAACATCTGCCTCTGTTTCTCCTGAGTCAAGCTATGGTCAGGAGTGGAGGGGGAGCACACAGAGCGGGGAGGGAAGGGGAGCTGAGCGGAGGCAATGAAAGAGGAGAAAAGGAAGAGTCTGTAGAAGCTGTAGGAGGAGAATGATGACAAGATCCAATGAGAGCTGGCAGTGCGCTTGCTATATACACCCCCTTCCACTAGTACTTGTGTTCACCTCACACTCCGTCCATGTGCATCGACTGCTTGTCCACTCACATTATCCAAAACTGAGTCTTGATAGGAAAGGAGATCCGTGGGTATCCAATATGGTGGAATTAGGACAAACTGAAAATTCTCCGTTGTCGTTTGGTGAAACAGTTCTACTTTCAGCAATGATGACTGAAAAATTAGAACTGAAGATGAGTTGAAACCTGTCCTGATCGTCAGCATCTCTTCTGACCCCCCCCCCCCCCCCCTCATGATCTTTTGTCTTGTATTGTTAAAAGTCCAAAACTATGATTGTTTCGCCTCGGTTGTGGGAATTCTGCACAGTATTTATGTGTCTTGTAGTTTGCAAGTCAGATTCTTAACTAGACAAAAGTGCAACTTCAGCTATGATTGATATAAAAATATTTTCATGATATGTCAGCATGGCTGTAACTTTTGAGGGCACACACAAGGAGGGGGGGGGCAGATTTATAACTGCGCTTCGCCTTCCTTGAAGATCAGTTGACTGCGAGAGTTGGATTGCCCTCCTCGTCCACTGAGCATCTGGCTGGGGGACGACAGATGCTGACAGCTGGACTGACAGCCAGCATATGCCGCTTTCTTTATTTCTTCCAAGCTCAGACAATAGAATGGAGAGGGCGGGGGGTGTATTGTATGGAAGGTAGACCTAATAGCTTGTGACTTCAGAAAAGAGCCTCTATTCTCCTGGAGAGCAATTAGTCTGCCTCTGATCCCAGCCTGTGGAGTTTATGGGTGGACCGAGGCCACGAGACCACAATGGTCCATTCATATTCATGCAACCTTGAGAAGTTTATACCATTCAAATGTAATCTATTGTATCAGCAGCTATTCTCTTTTATATTAAGTGTGTATGTTTGGATCTGCATGGTGTTTTATCAGTGAATTGGCATCACAGATTCAGTCAGATCACCCGTTTCAACAGAGCCAGTGTATCAGCGTGCGCCAAGCACGTAGCGTCGTGACGTCACATGTGCGACGCAGGAAGTGGTAGCGTATCAAAACAAACAGGACGCGTTGTTGGATCGTGCTAAATATTCCCAAGTAAGTAGTCTGCAAAAACGTGTTTTAAAATAATAGCGGTGACATCATACCATATAGCCTTAGGCTGGACGGCTGCTGTATCTTAACTCATAAAACTTGCTGATGGAAGCCAAGCTAATCCTTAGTCTCAAAAAGAGGCAAATGTCAACAAGCATTTCATTCTGACAAGCAAGTAGATTTCGCTTTGCTACCACATGAATGCTTTGGTCTGGTCTCTGTTTACAGTAATGGGGGTAAAGGGTCTTCAATATTTCATGGAGCGCTGCTGTCCAGAATCCTGCGTGACTGTCAACCTGAGAGAGCTGGCCAGACAACATGTTTCCAAAACCTCTTCCAGTTGAGTGCATGTAAAATTTAAGGCTTGTGTTTATTTGCAGGGTGATCTTAAAGTTTGAACACATATGCAAAAATGCACATGTTCAAATTGTTCAAGATTTCGTCAAAATGGTAGATTAACAAAACACGCCTAAAGTTCAGTTGCATGTGTCCGAAATCTGCATCTAAGCTTGCTGCACCACTTGAACTGGGCCTTGCTGAAGGGCACTCTAGGAATAGCCACAAAGCAGACAAGCATCTCGCCCACAACTAGATACGATTTGAAAGTAGAGTAAATTCTCATAAGGTAATGACTTTTTACCCAGTTTTTTACCTTTTTCATTTGTTTTGGGGTTTTTTTTAAGATCTATTTTTTTCCTTGAAAAAATAGGAATGTATTCTCCTAACATTACCCAAAAAAAAATTCTCTAATAAGTGTGAATTTGTTATTGGTAACATTACAACTTGCGTTCATTTCTCTTTCCATTTCTTTCAGGCCCCACACTGGTTGTGGATGGCATGGCCTGCCTGTGCCACTGGTACTTGTGCAAAAACTGGGTATGCGGGGGTCAGTGGAAGGAGTACATGAGCATCCTTCGGAGATGGGTGGAGACGTTCACCTCTGCAGGAATCCATCTTGTCTTCTTTTTCGATGGCATGGTTGAGGAGAAGAAAAGACATGAGTGGGTGCGGAACACAACCTTATAGTATTGTTACTGTCTAATCTAATCTGTGGTGTCTACTAGAATATATCCCCGTTCAAACGATGATCTGATTACAGGTGAAGCGGCGACGAAGAGTGAACGGGAAGGTGTCTCAAATATTCCGTTACATTAAATCAAATGGAGAGCAGCCAGGCAAAGATCTTTTCAGTCTGCCCTCTGGCTTGGCAGCATTCACACCTTTTGTCCTCAGGTTTGCAATGTGGGATTATAATATGATCATATTAATGACATTATTGATTCAGGTTTTTTTTTTTTTGTGGCAGATCATTAGGTCAGGATGTATTTTGCTCAGTGCAGGAGGCAGACTATGAGATTGCCTGTTACGCCCGTCACCATGGCTGCATGGGCATTTTGGGACAGGATTCAGATTTCATCATATTTGACAGGTTGGTTCACTTGAGGCTGTTATTGGTTAGTCATGTATTCATGACAGAACGCATATTTTAACATGAAAATCTAAACCTTGGTTACTGATATGTCAAAATGTTCCCACACCTAAGTGTAATGAAAATGTGTTGTCCTTTTTTTTTTTTTTATATGCAAATACTTTTCTCATTATCACATGTGAAAAGTGTTTCTTTGTTGTTCAGATAAAGGAAGTAGAGAGGCAGAAAAACCTAAAAACATTTGGAGCAACGTGTTAAATTCAACGATGTAGAGTTGAATGAATCTGAAAAGAAGCCAGCTGTAAAAAAACGCCTCATTCCAAACACACAAATTTCTAGTTACAATAATGAGAAAAACATGGTGTGCGACTTGCAAGATTTTGTCCAGCCTTGCACAAATATGCCTCGAGTTGAACTTTTTTGCATCTTAACTATCTATGGTCACAGATTCATCCCGTGTGTCTTTCAAATTGGCTGTCGAAAAATGAGAATATTGATAAGATGCCAGATTTGAATATATCACTCCTGTTCTTTCTCCAGCGTTCCTTACTTATCAGTGGCAAAACTGCACTTAGGCCGCCTCACCACTGTCCTATATGACCGAGAGATGCTTTGCCGAGCCATCGGACTGAATGTTTCACAGTTACCGCTACTGGCTTGTCTCCTCGGCAATGACGTGGTGCCGGAGGAGCGAATGCAGACCATCAGGAATGATGCGATGGCAGCATACAGGTGTGAGGCGTGTTGTCTGTCCAACCATAAAAATATGAAGATGTAAAACATGTACCATCTACTTTTTCTTAGGAAGCCACATGGCACAGCCCACTGCGGTCCTCCTCAGGGGCAGATGGTGTTGGCTGTATCCCAGTTTGTCAGCTCTTTGTGGGGCAAGGAGGAGGAAGAGACTCATCTTATCCCTCAGACTCTGAAACTACCAGCTGCAGACAGAGAGCTCCTGGAAAAAGGAATTTGCTCCTATTTATTGGCTGGGCCGGAAGTTCCTCAGCAGAATGCCCCACCTCTTATTACCGCTACCTTTGAGAAATATGTCAGTCCAGAAATATTAAAGGTATGTTCAGCACCATATTTCTGTTTGTCATCTAGAAACATTTAGCGGAGTTTCACCCATTTGTCTCTATTTGGTTCTTTTGTAGGCTTGTAGAGAAAAACACGTATCGGCTGAGGGGTTTATGGTTTACAATGTCCTGTACGAAGGGGTGATTGAATGTAGTAATAGTCTGGAGGATGAGGAGGATCACGAACTGTTGCCTCAGGCTGTTGTCTTCAAGTCCTCGAGACAACGCATCTACGGTTTGCTCCTGCTCAACAGGCACGATGGTAAAATAGCACGCACAAGACACTCTCGCTTGTAAAGTGGCTCTCTAAACCTTGCGTGTTTTCAGACAGCACTGCGGAACCTCCAGCCATCAGAGAGTGGTTTGTCTATCCAGGCAACCCTTTGAAGGAGCCCGACATGGTCCTCCCCATGCCGATCTGCATCCCATGTACAGTACCTACAGTCCCTGTGAAAATAGTTATGCCCTCAGATAATACACTCTTGTGGAGTGATTTTTAGAATTTTGTTGAAAAAAATACATACAGTTTGGAAAATAATTCAAAATCTGTAAAACCTTGTTTTATGTAGTACAACCAAAACATCCACCCCCACAAAAAAAAAAACCAAATACAAAAATAATTAGTATTGTATAATATAAGTGTTAAGTTGTTGAATGATTTGTTTAACTTTAATCAACTATCATAGCTACAAGCTGAGTTGTTCACACACAACATGCCACATTCATTCACTGTTATGGAATCCCTAACCAAACACCTAAATATTTTATCTGTCTGGTTTTCTAGGTGAACAGCCCAGTCTGGACTCGCTGTGGTTTGGTTCCGGTCCCGATGTTTCCGGCCTTCGTCTAATGAGCTTTTTGTCAATATTTGATTGCCAGGAGTTTGCCGAGTTGTACGGAGTGGTTGAAGACTTTCTTCTGGCTTCTCTTTGCCTGGTCACCTATATTGTCCTCCAGGTAGTACATAGTAGAAGATTTACACAATTTTAGAGCAGTAATCTCTTAAATTACTTGCATTTGTTATTTTAAAGTAATTTGCTTTCACATCCGAATCCCCGCTTTTACAAAGCAGCAAGTGAAAATATTATACTCAACTTGGCTTTCAGTTTGGGATCGGATCAACATGCCCGATTCATTCTGCTCTTTTGTCAACATGTGATGTTTAACATTTCTTGTTAATGGTGTGTTCTGTTGTTTTTTTTCTTGTCTTGATGGCAGCCTTTATCACCCAGTGTGACCAGTTTAGCTATTGACACGTCAGCAACTGTTCTGATAACCACCCAAGAACTGTATTCTTTCAATTACCTGACCACATTGTTTCTTTATAATGGCTTTCAAGTGTTAGCTTTTTTTAATGTAGCATGACGATTACTATTTTTTTACAACTTTGCCCTAACACAGATTAAATGCTTGCAAGGTAGCAATCCTTAGATTTTTGGCACGACTGTCAGATGCTTGCGACTGTGCAAGAAGTAATTAAAAAAAAAAACAGGCAAACATCGCAACAGAAACGCAGCTCTGTCTGATAGACGGGCAGACAAGCAAAGATGAGCTGACGGGCCAACAGACAACGGTGCCTGTTGTTGTCTGACGTCTGAAGCATTCACATTCGCTCACCACTCGACTGTTTAAATTGCTTCGGGGTTTGTTTGTTTTGAACACGCCACACACACACACACACACATACACACAAACACACACACTGGCTGCCTCCTTGGCTGCATTCAGGATTGTTGCTTTCCCTGTTGAGGTCAGACCAAACAAACAGACCCAGTCAGAAGTCACGCCGAGATGGGGTTGAATTTGGAAGTCGTTTATTATACGTCGCCATATATTAAGCTATCTTCCGACTTGGTCTCTTTGTAGGTACCATCTATGTGTTCAGAGGACGTGGATGCTTACCTGAGTCAGGCTGTTTGTCTGAGGCTCAAATCTCTGCAAGAGCTTCAACAGATCAAGGTCAGCAAAGTACTCGCCTATTGCAACTTGCTCAATTCGTGATGCAATGAATGAGAACAATGGCCTTGTATACTTAACAGTAAACATGCCTCCAGTCGGGGAAAATGAAAAGAAAAAAAAAACATATAGAGAAAACCCAAATAGGGTTATGAATGGGGATCTCGTCGAGAAAACAAACATCGCAATTAGAAGTGGGCTTGTTATGTAAATGGGGTCGTTTCTATTTTTTTTCTGTCACTTTAATCATGTCAGTGTCTGTCGAGACAGTTACCAACATCGATGAAGTGCAGTCGCTCACCATAAACCATTTCAAGTGATATCTTTCAAAACTGAGTATGATCTTTGCAAAGACGGAATCTTCAATCGGACTTTTGTAATAAATGACAACTTGTTCAGCTGTACGCATTGAGTATCAGTAACAAGTTTGAGGTTCCACCAGCTTGAAATTGCTGTCATTAGCTTAGTAGCAATATTTACTCTTGACTTTCTTCAAAAGCCCATGTAACATTTAAAATCTCATAATTTGTCCTCATTTGTTGTATACATAATTATTTAGTTGTTTCAAAAGTCTCCCCAGCGGGATAGCTTAATGTGTCTTGCCAGCTGTTCCCCAAACCAGTCATTGCCTTGTTGTTGACCCTTTTATTTGCTCTGTCTAATTACCGTACTTATTTTGTGTTTTGCCTCTTCGTCTTTTTTTTTTTTCTTCGACGCAGTAATTAGGGTAGTGTCTTGTAGTTAATAGGGGATCTCTGGGAGAGGTTGGAGGCGCTTGGAGGGTGTAGTCCTGAAAATGATCAGTATAGATTTACCTGCACCAGCACGCACAGACAAAAAGAATATAGGCTGATTGTAGCAGATTTGTGTGTGCTCGTACGTTTGTGTGTCCATCACGATGTCTCTGTTACACATTCTGCTTGGAAATGTTTATTTCGAGAACTCACTATCATGTCGTGTGTGTTCACATGAATGTAAAATGAGACCGACCATTTGTGTTTGTTTTACGGAAAGAGGTTGTGGGTAGGTTTAGGGATGCCTTGGTTGTGTTGCAGCATTCCTCCCCATGGAGTTGTGTGTGTGTGTGTGTCTGTGGGAGAGAGAGAGAGAGTGTTCTGGCGACACTCACCCGTCTGCCCTGGCTGACGCTCACCACATGGAGCTATTTACATCAAACACACACGCACATACGCACCTCAATGAACGGCTCCTATACATGCTCACATTTTTTTCTGTCCTTTGCCTGACTTGGTGTTCTCATATTCTTTTTACTCTTTCAGTCTTCTTTGCCTTCTTTGTATCCGTTTGTTTGTGCGCTTCAGGCTTTTTGTGCGTCATTGTTTTCAGCGTGTGAAGCTGTGTTTGACTGGAAGCAGGTGACAGGCAGGCCTGCGCGAGCGTGAGTGCTGGTGTGTGCGCGTGAGCGGGTGTGTGTGTGTACATAATCACCGTTATCAGGGCTATCTGCCGAGGGACAGGTGAGAGGGTGAAATGCGCACACAATGAACATCTGCCTGCTGTCATTGACTCTGCTTTTTGCTTCAATGATGATTTAAAAGATAATGTTGGAACATAGGAAAATGTTGCAAAGCACATTGCTTAGCTGGATTCCTAATGCAACATTGGTGTTTTGCTGCAGAAGTCATTTTTCCACCTCAAGTAAAGGCAGTTGATCAAGCAAAGCATCGAGCATTCAATAAAAAAATGTGCTGTGTGTGACCAAGCGGACCTAATTGCCATCTTTCTTTTTTTGTTTGTTTCTCAGCCGCCATTCCTCTGCAGCCGAGCAATCCAACTGGGCTCTCTCTACGTTCGAGGACTGAGCTACATGCTGGGAGCCAACTGTGCCAGCGGCTGCCCGCTGACCAACGCCGCCCTCATGCCTTGGCAAAGTTTCGATGGACAGTTCTTCCACTCAAAGTACCTGCTGGCACATAGCGGCACCGAGCAAATGGTGCTGCTGGAGAATCACGTGAGTGGCGTTTCATTAGGTACACCTCCGCAGTTTAACATGAGATTCAAGAATTAATTCCAATTACTAAATTCAGATAATGTACTGCTTACATCATTATTCAAATGGATCTCTCCTTCTGATTACAAACGCAACAAAAAACATATTCACCCAAATCTACATATATATTTAAATACATTTAATAAGGTTGGTCAATCGTGACCACTGTGTGTAAGTTTAGGTTTTCGGGAAAATGATGTCACAAGTCAGGCTCATTTGTTATTGTCTGCTCTCCTTCCAGCCATCCAGTCTTGCCTTGTTTCTCCAGCTGAGAGAGAAACACGTAGAAGTTTGCAAGAAGAGAAACAGAGTCCTGCAGTCTCAACCGAAAGTTAGCATCCTGGAGCAAAGTCCCTGTTACAGAGACGAGCACACAGGTGACTAAGCCACATATTTTCTTTCTCTTCTGTCTTTTTATCGTCCACCAATTTTCTCTTTCTGAAGCATGTTTGGACTTTTGTGGCTAATACTGATTCAAGGCCTTTCTTTTGTTTGAGAATAGTCTGAACATTGTATTTGAATCTGACTATCGATCAGTGGTTGTAGTTCTCTGGTGGTTCTCTGTGAACCACATTACCCAGAGGGCCGTACTGTAACCATCTCCATGTGTGCTGTGGTCTTGATCACACACACACGCACACACGACTGCAAGCACATGTCCACGCCCGAATCCAACACTTGCTTTGTCAGTACACTAGTAATGGCATGTTTCTGTTTATAGGCTGAGAGCACTCTATTTTAAGACACACAACAATGATTACAGGCTTCGCTCTCTGTCTCAAACCCCCCTATCAAGCCCCACTCGGCCGTCGGCTCCCCTTTACCTCACTTGTTCCCATCCTTTCATCTTCTCTGTCCTTTCTTTACCTCCTTGTTTTTAGTAGCATTTTTACACCTCACCATTTTTTTACCTTCTGTATGCATCATTTAAAAAAAAGCTGTTTTATGAACGACATGGGACAGTTTTAACCCCGCAAAATGATACAAACTGTTATTTGGGCCGCCTGTTTGTTCCTCCCGATTGTTTATGACGCTGCATCTGTGCAATGCTCAATGTTGAATTGGTAGGTTTATCCGTTTTCAACAATAACCTCAGGAACCTTTATTCTAATCCTGTCCCAAGTACCGCACTTAATGCCACCCACAACTCAAGTGAAGCTCAAATGAAACTGTAAGTGGGTAAATAAATGGAAAACTTCCGCAGTTCAAATATAACTGTGACCCGTGTCGAGTCCACAAAAATTATTTCGAGGGGAATTCTTGAGGGCAACGTCAGTGGAGGTTTGTTTATAATTCTCCTCTTTACAACATTGACGTGAGTGGGCTCCTTGGTGCATTTCAAATAACTTCAATTTGTTGTCCAAAAGGTATTATTATGAATGGATAGACTTAAACGCTCCGCCACTTGGTGGTCAGTCATCGGGCACGAGTCAGCAGCAGCCTCGTGAAATATGAACCCGTCGTTTTTGTGCAACCCCTGTGACTTTTGGTGAATGTTTTTTTTTTTAAAAGCAGCAACGTGTGCCAGGTTGGTTTACCCCAAACTGTCTGCTCTTTACTCAACTCAAGCTCTGTGGGTCTCAGGAGGATGTTTCTGCTTGCACAAGATGGAGGGCCGTGCCCTCGCTATTCCCATCATTACTTCAGATGTGTGTGTGCATGTGTGTGCGTGAGAGTTGCGCTGGCGCGTTGTGGCGTCGTTGCAGCCCTCGCTTGGCTTGTGTTTGTAATCAGCCCCGATATTTAGTCTCCTCAGCAAAAATCTCGCTACATCCCAAATTACTCTTTGACCACAAATCTCTTGTTTATATGTTCTCCTCTTCTTTTGCCTACGAAGGACAAATTGACATCTGAATCGATAAAGTTGTTTTCTGAGTAACTACCACAAATTTTGGGCATATTCACATATTTGGGGTCTCATTTGACAGCCGTTGATAGTACCTTGGAATCATTCATTGACAATATTTCCAAATTGGCCAAATATCAATATCTACCTTTTACATGTATAGCATGTACAAAATGGAAAAAAAAAATCTAAATTGTTCCTAAAGTTTCCACCATTCCAAAAGGTAGCGAAGTGATTCTGTGCGTTGTTAGAGTTTATGCACACTTGTCACATGATGAATAAAAAAAACGTGAGGCAACACACAAGTTTTTATACTTGTTCCATCAGACGGCGGTGACAACTGGAGGGAGAGGAACGAGACGGCCTTCAGAGGATGGAGGAGGGAGAGTGGGCGGCAAAGTGGTGGAAACAGCAGAGCCAAACTACAGGAGAGACCTGCACACGGAGGAAGAGGAGGAGGCCAATATTCCTACTTTCATCCTCCCTCCGTGGATGAAGGCGCCCGGAACTTCAGGCAAGAACAGACAAGGAGTCGTCGGCGTCCCAGCAGGGGGCGATACCAGCTGGCTCCCAGGTAACTTTGCTGGAGGTTGTTTTAACGGAAGAATCATCTCATTTGGTATTCTTCCTCTCAGATGGTGTCAGCCTCCTGCTCCTGGAACATAACTCAACCCTGACAGAGAGGAGCAGAGGATTAGAGTGCAGGACTTGAAGAGTAAAGAGGGTAGGAAAGAGCTGATGAAAGGAATGACACAATCAAGTTTCTCTCAGCAAACTGATTAGCTGTCAAGAATGTTTGCCTAAAGGATGCTGTATCTGAAAATAGGGGGATTACGCAGAAAGAATTGAGAGATTAAGGACATTGAAATTGGCCATTTTGGAAAGGGTTGTTTTTTTTTAAGAAGAAGAAACATGTTCAATGACTGCTGTTCAAATTTGTTTTGACTGAAGACAAAATAGAGAGTGTCAAGAAACAAACCTAGCCCTTTTTTAATTTTTGAATTACAATTTTTAAAACAAACACCGAAAAGACGATTGGTGTCAATTTCCATATCTAGAAAAACAGTAACTGTAAAATGTATCGTTGCATATGTGTTACAAAAATGGGTTTTGCACAAATGTCACGCTTTGTTTCGTTTGTCGGCAATGATTGATCGGCGTGCTGCTTTTCCGTGATGGTAGGAACGGAACCCCATTGTTCTGTACTACAATAAGGCACACAGAATAAAACCCCGCCATGTGAAGTGTGTAGGATTTAGTTTTGCTTTCACAGGAGAGGTCTGTGGGTGGGGCAGCATAGACGCCTTACAAGTGAAGTGGCCATGTTTAGATACTAATCGGAAGAGGCGGGATGTATTCTGTGGTGAAGCAAATGAGAGAAGGCTGACTCAAGAAGAAGGGGGGAAAAGACAACAGAGGAAAGGAAATTTAGGGACGTCGGACAGAGGTCAAGTATTAGGTTCGAGGAGAACCGTGGCAGAAAATGCAATGGAGGGGAACTACTAAGAATAGACAGAGCAACAACAAAACAGGAAGAGATGGAATAAAAGAGGCCAAGTTGGGAGACGGGAGAAAACTGACAGGTTTTCAGTTGATGGTCTGTTGTGTTATTTCAACCACAGGAAACCCTGTTGGCTTCCTCTTTCTATATGTGTGTTCGTGGGTGTGGTTCCTCCAGCAGCGGGGACGCAAACACGCAGTCAAGCCCATTAGAGTACTCCGGTCTGGGATTCGACTGTTTCCCCACTTTTGGTGGCTATTCAATTAACTGTCTACTATATTATATTAACACAATCAAAAGCTATTGGAGGCAAGACAAAATCATCTTGAATAAAAAATGGAATCATGGAATCAAAGAACTATGACCATAAATGCATATATGTCACACATATTTATAAACATTATTATTAAATATATTCCTCTCTGACTGTCTCTCAAAATAAGAGTAATGCAGACACACACACAATGGTGACACAAGCGGAGAGATTACGTCACCTAATTTTAAAAGAGGTCTTTAGTTGAATTGATGAGATCTGATCTCTGCTCATATTCTAATGAATTATACATATAAGATCAATAAGTTAGCTTGTGATGGATTGTTGAAGGGTTGAACGAAGGTTTCTTCTCTTACCTGTGACATTTTTACCCTCCATCATCCCTCCCTCCCTCTCTCCTCCCACTCTGTCTTTGAATGAATGCACTTTGACGAGTGGAACATATGCTGCTGGTTGTTCAATACCCTCCCTCTGAGCAGGAGCACATCTATGAGAGAGAGAGAGAGAGAGAGAGCGAAAGCGGGAATGCATGATTCGTGTGTGTGTGTTTGTGTGCGCGTGCGCGCGTGCGTGCGTGTTCACTGAAACGTGCCTCCTGTTGCACATCGGCCATCTGTTCCTTGAATGGACTGATGGAGTTCTGCTGTAACCATGGCGATAGGCCATTCAGTCAAATGGCACCATCAAGCCACCCCTGGCTGTTTTGTGTGTTTGTGTATTTATGTTTATGTTCAGGAATGGAATTGACTGGCCGAGTGGAGGAATTCCCATGTGTTGGTGAAGACGTGTGGTGAGAGTTCTACTAGATTGTTTACCACTAACCCAGGCCACAAACATGATTCTCTGTGAAGAGAAACCAATCAGACATATTTTCTTCATTCAATTGATGATTTTGCCATACTAGAACTTGTATTCTTTTTTTTTTTTTATGGACAAGGGCACCATAAATGCCTTAGTCAATTTTTTTTAAATTGTTTTTGACAGAATTTGTTGGTGGACTTACACAGTTTATTCCTATTTTTATTTGTGAGTTATTTTTAACATGTAAAAAAAGTGCAATTTAAATACGATTGTGTTCACATTCTTCTCGATATAACCACTGTAGTTTCTTCTCTTGTCAATTTAAACCCTTAGTAGTCAAATTTAGATGAGTACATTTGCTTGAATTCATTTAGCAATAATGTAACGTACACACACTAACAGCATCAGTGCAACAGTGAAATGAATATTGAGTTTCAACTGTCTCAAATCACTAACCTATTCAGCTGCACCCTCAGACCATTCAGCAACCCCACCCACCCACACACACACACACACACACATACACACACCCTGCTCCACCCAGTGGTCCGGGGTCTGCTGGCCATATGTCAGCCCATCGCTAGTGAGACACCTCTCCCGAGACCCTGAGCCCTCTTTTGTGTGCGAGCATGTGTGCGTGCATGCATGCACTAATGTTTTTGCCATCTTTGCTCTCGATCCATCTCGAAACCGCTGTCATCTACCAAGTGTTTGAGTGCAACTGACCGCACCACATCTGCATAGAGTCAATACTTGTCAATTGCCAAATAGGAGAAACACTATTTACCATTATTCACATTTCAACTTTCGGGCTCTTGCAGGGTATCAGTAATACAGTGTGCCAAACATAAATTGCTCATGATAAGATAAACTTAAAAGAAGACTGACCAGCAAAGTGGAGACAGTGGAGTTTATATCTACATGAATGTACCCTCTAAAAAATGAAGATAGGGGAGGAGTGGAAATGTAGAAATTAATACCCGAGAAAATCATAAAATACCCAAAAGTCAATTATCTGGCCTGACACCTTTCAGGGAGGGGGGGGGGGGGTTCACTTGTCTAACCTGCATGTTAATTGGAATGCGGGCGGAAGCCAAAGAAACCCAAAATAAGAATGGAGAAAACATGCAAACCTCACACGAGAAGGCCGGAAGCACTCATCAAAGCCGTCAGACACACATACTGACCACTAAATCACATGGACGTGCTAATGTGTTCTTGATTTAATTGATTTGTCACGCCAAGAGAACGTTCCTGTGTTCCCTCGTGAGGAATATTTGGGACTGATTGGCTCATCTGGTGCTTGGCAGACAGCGAGCGGCCCATTCCATATTGTGGTGTTTTGTTTTCAAGTCCTGTTATGATGTTGGTTTTAGGGCCGACCGAGCTAAATTCTTTCCCTTTTTGTCAGCCTTTCTCACCACTGTCTCCACTATCTGGCAACACAGACAAGCAGATCACACACAGATATGTCCCAAAAGTGCACTTGGGTCATTATTTTATTGACATGTGATTTGCCGTTGAAAATTGAGTGACTTGAAAATGTTTCTTTTAAAGGCGGTAGTCAGCATATAAAACTTCTTACCTCATCGTGAAACTTTGGGGATATTTTATGGGCCTGTTTTGTAGATTTGAATGCATTGGAAAATATGCAAGCTCTGATTCATCACAATCACTTAAAATGATTTATTATGACTACAAAAAGTTTTAAAATATCCTATCGACAAAAATCTTCAGACAATGTGTTTTTTTTTCTGTTTCTTTTCCAGTTTGATAGACAGTCATGAGGCCCTGACCTCATGACTTTTTCTAATCCTCATTCCTTCCACACCTTTCATTTCACTTAAGCAAGTCACTCTATCATTGCTTTTTAGGGATGTTATGTCAACGGCGCACAAACATTTACCATTTGCCAGTGGCATCCTCACAGATGTCTTTAAGCTCTCACACTCTTGTAATGCTTCAAGGTGTGAAAGTGATCTACATTCTATTCTCATAAAGAGATGTGTTGACACGGTGGCCTTCAAAATGGGTTTGATGGCCTCTTTTGTCAAAAAAACAATAATGCCATGTATGTAAACATGAACATTTCTTACAGTATATGTGTAAGTTACCAAGACAACAGGCTATTCTAATTCATTCATATTTATTGATGTCATCAATTCTTTGATTTCTTCTGCATGTGCCTGTGTCCCAACAGATTAGTGCGACGGCAACACACATGGATCTTGTTTTCCTGTGGATTCTTCCTTTTAAGCAGGTCATATTTTGCACACACGAGTGCCGCATGTGCGCCACCTCTCGCCGCCATTCCTGTGTTCAAGCATGAATCATGAAACTTTGACTCCACGCGTCTCTTTCTTCCTCCGTTCACGTCGCTCTCTCTCACTTATGTCTGCGGGCCGGTAACGCTTTAAGGCTGCACAGATGTCTTTCGACCGCTTCTGTCTCTGAAGTGCTCCGTGGGTCACATGCATGAAGATCCAGGTTAACAGACAGACAGATTGGGGAGGTGGCTAAAGAGGGTCATGGTCAAAGGTCGGGATAATAAGGAAATCTCTGAGAAGTTATTTGGATCTTGTCCATGTGAACATCTTAATGTTGTATGCCGAATGCACCATTGTCTTCAATCACTCTATTTCCTCAAATGATGTCTTTCGAGCTTGCAGTCACTTGCAGTTCCTTTTCAGGAAATAAATGTCTGAATCAATTTCGATGACATCAAAGAATTAGACCATGTTTTTCATGTTGCTAACCAAAACAGCAGTGCCTACTGTCAATTTTATGTTATACGAGGCATCTTCCAAATGAGAATTTATCGTATCTGACAAGTGTATATTTTTAAAAGGAAGTAGATGGAACACTGACTTGTTGCTTTCTTGTGATCTTACACAGGCTTCCAAGTGTGTTCTCCTGTGAGGGTCTGGGGAAATTCTTCTGCAGAGCTTGGTAAGTTATTTGACCCCCCCCCCACACACACACACCCACACACACACACACACACACACACACACACACACACACACGCACACGCATGCGAGCAAGGTAGGGGGTCACATCTTAGTAAAAGAAGTGTTAGTGCTTCAGCAGGTACATGTCACCTCATCCTGCTCTTTGATTTGCACAGACACTTCCCTTTAGCATAGGACTGACAAATACACACACACACACACAAAGCCACGCTCTTTGGTGCGTTCATAAAATAACCCTAACTTGTCTTTGCAACGAGTTGTCCTTGAAACGGCATGATTGAAATGCCAGATTGGTTGCAGCTCAAGTTTTAGTTTGGAACCAGTGACCACACAAGGAGAAAGAAAGACAATTTGGAATGAAGTCCATCAATTCAGATACTCACAGGAGGAAGCGGGACTTGACAGAGAAGCCTTAAATAGTACAAATGAGTCCCAGTGTCTATTTAGCGTGTAACTGTCAAAAGCAGAACAGGATGCCTGTGTGAATGAGAAGAGAGAGGGAGCACACAATGTTGACTGGTCAATTTATTTTTATCTTTCATCTACTCCATCTACTGTGCTTTGAGAAGCTATAAAACATTTAGAAATTTCCTGCAAAAAAAAAACAAGTCTAGAATAATTAGAATAGAATAATTGCCCAAAATATTTGGAAAGAAATCACAAAAGACAAGCTCATTGATAGCTAAGCCAGGTTTTAATTCTCCATGCATGAAGATAAGTAGCGACTGCTCTTCCTAAACAACAAGTTTAGCTGTTGCACAGGTCGGTGGCGCAGCAGTAAACTGAGGTGACGGAGGCCTGGTCCTTCATGAAGTTGCATTCAGGGTAAGAAGCGCAGCCTTTCATGTAGTCTGGAGCTGCACACAGAAATAGCAATAAAATAAGCGGAAGACTGCAAGAAAAAATCTGAGTTTGACCAAAAAAAAAATTACAAGAGAAAAAATTTGATTTTGAGGCGCATTGTTTTTTTTTATATGAAACTAAAGACAAAAAAGAGTAAAGTCCTAATCACAAAAGATGTAATCTCTCAAGGATAACATTTTATTCCTTGGACTTTTGTTCATACAAAGACTTTTTAAGAAAAAAAACTAAATTTGTTTTTTGTGAACGAAGAAAACTGACATAAAAGTTTTTTAAAAAATATAATGTTAGATATTACTGCAAGACTGCAACAGTCATGATCTTCTCAGTACCAAACTCTATTTTATAGAGAAAACAAATTCTGAAAAAAAAAATAGGACCAATCTTTGGAAGGTGAAAGAATATTCTTAAGGGTCAGGAACTACTCACAGGTGCCATCATTATAGCTGACGTTGGCACACAAATGATGGGAAGTGGAGCAGATCTCCTCATTTCCTGGGCAATTGTTGCGTCCTCCGCAATAACACTTGATGGCCTCGCCTAAACAAAGCAACATGTTTATCAGAAGCACAACTAAACACTGAGCACCAACCAAGCGCGCCGCACTTACCCTGGCTGACCAGCACAAAGACGAGAAGATAAACAAGGAAGGTCTTCATGTTGTTTGATCGATGATCCCACTGGATTGGAGCTCGTCTATCGCTTAGCCTCCTTTATATGCAGCCATCTGAACCCAACATTTCACAATCAACCTTCAATACAAGTTAAAAAATAACTTTTACTGGCAGAAACTATTTACACAACAGGAACACAAATATGTTACGGTGGAAAAGACAAACTATTGCGACACATCGTTGACAGTTAATACAGCATGATGAGTATTTGTAATACGCAGCATACGCCTTAATAGGAGGGAAAGTCACAAGTTTAAGATTAACTCTTCCAATTTTATTGGCTGGAAATTATTTAGAAACCAGTACACAAATATGTGTTACGTAACAAAATTAAATAGATTGCAGCAAATTGCTGATAGTATTTTGCTGACAGCATGATGCGCGCACGTCATACGCCTTAAGTGAAACATCATTTAGCATTTTATGACCAATTTTGGCAGCATTCACACATATTTTCTTTTGAGGGACCCTGGATATGGCCTAAAACGAACACTTGAAACCAAAATGGCAAACTTCCTTTATGTTTTTGGGTCCACTCAAATCTGATATTGCTTGTAGGGATGTTTTAGTACATTTAGACTACAGGGAGGAACCAAAAGTGTTGAGCTGAAAATGTTAAAATATATGTATTTTTTTTTAAAGACTTTAATGTTTGATTATAGCCTTCATCCATATTTTGTCATCTTAAATCCACATGCCTCACTCTCGGGCAGTACCAAAATGTCAATCAGTTAACAATAAATAGTTAGCAAGTTAACAATAATAATGGAGAGGAAAACAAAGAGATAAAATCCTATGAAACTGACCTCCTAATATCATAATGATTATCGTATTTTGCATTATGGTATGCCATCAAATATATTGATTCTTTTCAGGTGACCTCGTGTTGAGAATAACACAGAGCATGTTAATCCTTAACCATTATTTCCCTCAAGACGATGTGTTTGCCTGTGTATTAGGAGGTTAGTTAGAGGTTCATCTCCCACTGTCGCTGAGGTGTGAAGCCTAGATTTTTCATGTCCTCCTACACCCCCGTACCAACTCCCCCCTTTACAGCAGACCAGGTGTCAAAGCCCCCACTGAGGTGACACTTTTCACCAGTGTGAGAAAGCGCTTCCCTGCAACAATGCACGTCTCCTCTTCTCGTATCCTATCAAAACAAGAACTTTTACAGAAAGCAAGAACCAACTAAAGATGTCTTCTAACTTTTATCACCCACTTGAATACTCTTACAGTTTGTCTGTGCTGAGATTCATTCATTCACTGAGTATTTATCTCTACCTAATGGGTGTCTGTTTTTAGGAAGCTTGTCTTGTCCTGCTCTTCCTCCTTATTTCCCTTTACAGATAAATATGTCACTCACGCTGTGTGTGTGTGTGTGTGTGTGTGTGTGTGTGTGTGTGTGTGTGTGTGTGTGTGTGTGTGTGTGTGTGTGTGTGTGTGTGTGTGTGTGTGTGTGTGTGTGTGTGTGTGTGTGTGTGTGTGTGTGTGTGAGGGAAAACACTTTTTTTTTATATCAAGACCCCCAAATGACCGAAGGGCTGAGGTTTCAGTCATTTTGTGTCAATGAGGATTTTTTTAGACAACTTTTCAAAAGCTTGCAGAAGTTGTTACCACGAGAGGGCGCCCACGTACCATAAATTGCCTCTTAATTATCTCGAGATTCTGGATGGCAAAATGATGCTGTTGGATCTCACACACCTCGGATACTTGTAGTTGTGTCTGCAGATACATGTCACGTAACTTGCTTGTGATAAGAGCTGATAAAAGGTGCCTCTGTCTGTCCTCCGAGTTGTCCTCGCCCATGTGGTGGGAGCAGCCGCGCAACTCCCTTCCTTCATCGCAGATGATACATAGCACTCTATTCTTCTGGATTTCCCCCCACCCCCCCAAATCATTTAAAAGAACACTGTAAATGAATTGAGTTTTCCATCATTCTTTCCATCGGTCCAGTTGTGACACTACTGTACAGTTGATAAAGAGAGTAAGTCTGCCATCTAGCGTTAGTTTTGCAGAAATACATCACTTTTTTCCCTCGGTTGATTGGTAGCAATTCATTTATCGCTTGATCATACGTTCAAACATGTCCTGTATCAGTAATTGAATTAATATTCAATTAGGGTTAGGATTAGATTGTCTTGATTGAATTTATAATTGGCGAACTCTTGCTATATTTTCAAAGTAAATGAAAATTAAGAAAAAAGGGTAAAAAAAAAAACCACCAACACAATGACTGCATAAGACACTGCTGTTGCAAAAACAATAAACACCCAGGTTTGAATGGCAAAGTAAATCAGCATTCATTTTATTTATTAATATAGTGTAATGTAGTGTAGAATTGTACTGTGAGCACCTTCTAATATCATGTCAGCTATTATTTAAACTGCTCTGTACAGTATCCTTTATTACGGCAGTCTGGTCTGCAAGTCATTCAGGTCTTTCCAGGTCTGCCCAGTCAGTCAGGAATCAGATTCAGCACTACTCAAGTACCGTTCACCAATGTGCATTATGCACCCATTCACATCTTCGTGTATTTATAGCACACGAACAGTAAACCTATCCACCCTTCTTTCTCCTTGAGTGGATGGATCTTGCAGTCTCCATCTCTCCCTCCCTCCCTCCCTCCATCCTGTCGCATCCCTCCCTGACTGTACCCTCCCCCGTTTCTCATTGGATGCTGTGTGGGCTGATGCTTGTGGCTTCATTCCGTGATGTCTCTGCCACAGCGTGGACCCAGCTGACTGCGATAGATAGACAGATAGATAGATAGATAGATAGATAGATAGATAGATAGATAGATAGATAGATAGATAGATAGATAGATAGATAGATAGATAGATAGATAGATAGATAGATAGATAGATAGATAGATAGATAGATAGATAGATAGATGGATATTTCCACAGTCATTGCAGGAGTGTGACAGATTGACATTTGCTGAGCTCTTGAGGTAAGATAAATATGTCTTATGGCATGATACATAATGTCATTTCTGGCATGTGTGCTGTCAACGTGGCTGTTCATACTTCTTCACTTTTTATCCACAACCTATTTAATACAGTAAGTTGTATTCCAGCAGTGGTGCAGAGAGGCAAGTGTATATTGCCATGAAACAGCGTGGCCGTCTCAATTGGAGAAAAGATCTTTCACTGAGCAGTGAGAGCATTATTGATTGGCTAGTGGAGCCACGTGTCGTCGAAGGCTGTGTCATGTTCATATAGTACGAGCATGTTATTGTGTATGCGGGATTCAGGAGTGTTTCAGTGAGCATGGGCTGTGGGGTGGCGAAGAGACTGTGAATTCTTTTTTCCAAAACAAATTTCTAAGATTCCTTAAATGCCCGACGATACAAGTAGACTTTCATCGTAATTTTTACCGACTACTTTTTCTTTTACACACTGTGACAATCAGCCCTAGCCAGCTCACACATTTGAAACTTGTTACCTAAATGATCAGAAAAGTAACTCGTTAAAAAAAAGCCAAACCAATCACATTATAAAGCAGAAGCGGTCAATAAGCCAGAGGGCGTCAACATTGAGTCATGACCAACATTTTTTTTTCTCTGCAGGGACTTAACACAGTGAAAAGGGATCTGGAAGTATACCAGTCATATGATCCATGGTCAGCCATAAGCTATTAGTGCGAGAGAGGGAGAAGGGGAGAGGCCTTAGTGCGCAGTTGAGAATGCAAATGAAGAGGAAAAGTGGCAATAGATTGTTTACTATTGCTTCAAGTCATAGGTTGTGTTGTAACGGACGCTTCGCCGGGTGTTAGCTTTCATAGTTCAGCTCATGGATGCTTGTTTCCAAAGGTAAACTTAAATTTAGGACAACAAAAGGTTCTGTGTGGATGTACTGTATCTTTATTTGCAACAGGGGACGAGGTAGTGAAAGTGAGCATCTGCGGGACATTGTTGTGTTGTATTCAAAGCCTTTTTTTTTCTCTAGAAATGTTTTATGTTGCAGTATAAATCTTGTACAGTTAAAGCGGGCAACTTGCAATAATGTGCATATTCTCTTCTCAAGCACAACACCGTGAGCCGTTTAGAAACTGGAATCGGCGCGACCCGCTAACACATTGGCAGCGAGGCGCCGGCAAAAGGAGGCTCCTGCTGGCCATGTATTCCCCCCAGAGCCTCCATCGCTGGGGCATCACTCACAGCGAGAGTATGGAACGCTTAGCCTACAGCCAAGGTAAGCAGCCACTGCAATGATTTACTACTACTGACATAACATTGCAAATGCGCCATATTCGATCCACAAGATTCACGTTTGATACACTTGTACAATCGGAGAAATTCCATCACAATAACTATCACAGCCTCAGTTTTTATCGACAGTATTGCATGTTCTTCCTGTGATGCAAAAATGATGACACAAATTGTGGCTTTTCTTGAGAGGTAGTCATAGTAGAGGTGTTTATTTGTGTATATATATAGTTTGCACCGCTGTCAGCTTTCTACCCTGCAGTAAAAAAATACAAAAAAAGAATAAGTGTTAAACATTTTGCACATTACGTAAAGAATATGAATATTCAACGTTTTTCAGATAACCCTACAAAATAAAATAATTCCAACGCTTAGTTTTTGTCCTCGTACATTCTCGCGAGAACAAGCCTTCTGAGGCAGTCATGCATTTGTAACCGGTAGCCTGCAGGGGGCAGCAGAGCGATATCCATGACGTAGTGTTTCCTTTTGTGTGTCTCGTGAGCGTGTTGTTGACACCGCCCCTCGGGAGAGAGGCTGCAAGGCGGGCGGCACTGTCACAAGCCGACTGCGGCTAACTCCTGCTCTCGCTGTAAACACATCTCCACGGCGACGACATGTACAGAAAAGAAAGCGTCTCCGAGGAGCGCCACCTCTGTGTTTTGCCTCCGCCGGTGGAACGGACCTTCACCATGTAAACTATCGAACGACGCCTAGCCACGGTCGGCGAGCCACAAGTCACACATCTCGTCATTTCTGTTGGACTCGCGCGTCACCTGTGACTATTTGTCATTGTTTAGCCGATGCAATCGCTGTTATTTCTAAACTACGGTTAACGGTCTCCGTCCGGGTAGCTCATTGTAAAGCTCACCTTCCGGGCGTGGGGCCATACCAGCGGCTGCTGAGCTGCATAGACGTAGCCAAACATGGCATCTGCCGCCGAGCACGACCTGGCTCTTTCTGAGGCCGACGGCAGCAAGGACAAATCTCAGGTGTTCGGAATTTTGAGGTTACAAGAGGAGAAATGTAACGTCGGTGAGAAATGTATCCCCACCGTGAGGGGAGGCGGGGGTGGAGGAGGAGGAGACGGACGATGGCAGGCTCCCATCTTCGCTTTAGCTAGGAAAGCTTCCGAAACCATTTCGGGGAGCATTCACGTCCTGCCCAAAGTGTCGGAGAACAGAGCATCCTTGTCGGGAGAGTGGACCGCTCAAGGTACGGTATATCCATCCGTATATTTTCTGTAACCCTTGCAGAGGCGGTGTACTCCCCCCCCCCCCCCCCCCCCCCGAGTGGTCGTCAGCCACCTGCATATTTTTGGAATATGTAAAGAAGCTGCAAAAATCCCACGCAATAACAGGAAGAATTTTATGCCACTGCGCAGCCAAATAGCTTATCTCAAAATTCTTAAAAGGTTGATGATGATGCAGAATGTATCACCGGTGTGATTTTTTTTTCCCCACACAATATGAGTCAAAGAAACATGAGGCAATGACAATGCATGACAATCTGACCTTTTATAATGGCTAACATGACCTCATATGTGCAGCCAATTGATTGTTGCTGTTTTCACCACCATAACAGTTGACAGCCTAAAGCATCACGTTGTTGCACTGGTGATCAAGGGGCGGGAGGGATACAACAATGTGTAGGTCCCTTGAAAAAAAAAAAAACGATTCCATGAATATTGTGTAGGCAGTGTGGGTTTGATTCCCAGCCAGAGTCTAATACTTAACCATTACTAGTCCAAAATCTGGGGGAAAAAAAGGGTGGATTGAGTCTAAAAGGGCTCCTGGCATTAAGAAAAACAACAACAGTCCGAAACAAATCGTGTGAGTGAATTGTTGCTCTGGCAAACTCCGATGTGATAACGTGAAGCTTGCAAGAAGTTCCCTATTATTATGAATAATATGACCTTTGTTGTCTTTTGATTGATAACACACAGATGGTTCAAACAGTCACAAATGTTTGAGTTGCTTCTCCTTGGTTTATTTAACCAAAGCACCTGCTAAGATTACCATTGCTCCGTTCGGGTCTACAAAGGAAAATCTTCAAGAGCTGCTAGACACTGAGAATGCACTTTATTTGTTTTAACAACTTGCTAAAAGTCTCAGAGTCAAAATTTAATTGTTGGCGTATGTCTGTCTCTCTCTGGCAGCTCTGCGGGATCCGATGGCTATGGAGCGAACTAACCTGCTCAACATGGCCAAGTTGAGTATTAAAGGCTTGATCGAGTCAGCATTGAGCTTTGGAAGAACGCTGGACTCGGACTACCCGCCCCTGCAGCAGTTCTTTGTTGTCATGGAGCACTGCCTCAAACATGGTCTGCGAGGTGAGATGATCTCATCTTCCTGTATTCGACATGTCTCCCTTCCAATAGTGTGTTTGAAGTGGGTTTTTTTTTTTTTGGGCTTGCACATTTTTCCAGCGAAAAAGTCCTTTCTGGGATTTAACAAGTCTCTTTGGGGTCCTCTGGAGCTGGTGGAAAAACTGTGTCCGGAAGCAGGAGAGATTTCAGCCTCTGTACGAGATCTGCCGGGACTCAAGTAAGGAATCAACATGGCCTGTGTTTCGGGATTCAACCCAAAAAAAATTACTCATGAAACATTTTTCATTGTTAGCTTAACAACCTGCCAACCTGTGGTGGGATTTTTACTTTGTGGACTTGGATTTAACACCTCTGTCTTTGGTTATGTTAAGTCAAGTCCAATCTCATTTCCAAATGTATTTTTATTTATTTTTTAAACAATGTCTATTCTAGAGCTTTACATTGATGTGAAAGAGAGAAATGAATGAAATCTGATTATGTGATCAAAGAATGCTTTCTTTGCATTTAGGACTCCATTAGGTCGGGCCAGGGCGTGGTTACGACTGGCCCTGATGCAGAAGCGGCTGGCCGACTATCTGCGACTCCTCATCACCAGAAAAGACTTACTATGGTCATCACAAGCACCCACACAAACAAAAAAACCAAACATTCCTTTAACAATGAGAATCATCCAAAGCACATGTGCGTCAGAGAGTGAAGTTTCTGAAAAGCCATTGTTCTTCCTTTGCAGTGATTTTTATGAGAATTCGGCACTGATGCTGGAGGAAGAAGGCGCCGTGATCGTGGGTCTGCTGGTCGGCCTCAACGTCATTGACGCCAACCTGTGCGTCAAAGGTGAAGATCTGGACTCTCAGGTAAAAGCAACTCCTCTTGGAAATGATTAGCATCACTAATTTGGATACATGTCTAAATATTTCTACTTCGTACTAACACAGTTATTTAATGACAACAAAATCAATCATCATACGTGATCTATTTGTAGGTCGGGGTGATTGACTTCTCCATGTACCTAAAGAATGACATTGACGATTACAGGAGCGAAGAGAGGTACAATCTCCTGTTTTTTTTTTTTTTTTTCTATTATTCCGCTGTTTCAATGCAGTACCCTTTAAATGTGAATTTTTGTTTCCATGACAACAGGAACAGCCAGATAGCATCCATTTTGGATCAAAAAAACTATGTCGAGGAACTTAACCGCCAACTGAAGTAAGACTTTTACTTTTGACCTTAAAGTATGAAATTTCATAGATATCCAAGGAAATTATGCTTTGTGGTAAATATTGTTGTGTCCAGTTCTACAGTTCACGGGCTGCAGGGCAGAGTGGACTCTCTGGAAAAGTCTAACTCGAAACTTATAGAGGAGGTGAGACTTTGCATCTCTGGTGATAATTATGAAAAGGAAAGACATCATCATCCGTCTCTGTCAACTTTTTGCATCCTTGCAGTTGGCTATAGCCAAAAACAACATCATTAAACTGCAGGAAGAGAACCAGCAACTGAGAAGTGAAAACAGCCTCATTCTTCTGAAGTCACAACAACATTTGGAGGTACACACACACGGACATTTTAAATTCAAAGCTTTTCTTTACGAGAATATGTTTACCGTGCCGCCTCATTTCAAAACGATATTGCGATGAAAATTGTGTTTGCGGATAAAATCGTCTACAAGTAAAAATGACGTCACAGTGCCTGAAGGCTCAACTTGACCAATTGCCACGAATTGTTTTAACTGCAGGTGTCTCAGGGTGACGTGTCAGTGGAAAGAGAGACATACAAACAGTCTCGTCAAGGCTTGGATGAAATGTACAGCGAGGCGCAACGGCAGCTGAAGGAGGAGTGTCAGCTCAGACAAGTGAGAGAATGCGCACCTCATTTTTACTGGCGCGCTGTCTCGTGACAATACATTACTCGATTTCAGGATGTGGAGAATGAGCTGGTGGTTCAAGTGTCAATGAAGCAAGAAATGGAGCTGGCCATGAAACTTCTGGAGAAAGATATTCACGAGAAACAGGTGCAGGATCCATCTCAGAAAAAAAAAGTGTACGCATACGCCAAATGAATGTTGACGAGTTATCTCCAAACAGGACACGTTGATCGGTCTCAGACATCAACTGGATGAAGTCAAAGCCATCAATGTCGAGATGTACCAGAAGATGCAGGTACATACAAACGCACACGTCTCTAGACGTACTCCATAGATGGAAGCATTCAGCCAAGCATTCTCGTCTTGCAGTCCTCCGATGACGAAATGAAGAAGAAGAACAACATGATCAGTCGTCTTGAGGAGAAGACCAATCAGATCACGGCCACCATGAAGCAGCTGGAGCAGAGGTGAGCAACACATTCTGTGTCCAACACAAACTAATGAGCACAAGAAAATTATTTTTCCTCTTTTATCTCCTCAATTCATCCAATCCCTGGTTGACCTATCTTCAAATTTGTCTTATATAATCACCACTCCTGACTAGGGGTTGACTTTACCTCTCCTCATTGAGCGTGATTTCAAATATTCGCTAATCATGTTTTTGCGATGTTTAAGGATGCTTCAATTTTCTTTTTTTGTCTTCTTGGTGTATGGCAGGGGTCGGGAATTACTTTTGGACGCGGGCCAAAAAAAATTCAGACGATGGCATTGCGGGCCATTGCTTTTTTTTTGGGGGGGGGGGTCCCTACTATTGAAATTATTATGTTATATTAAAATAAACATCATCTTACTTTTAAAATGCATTTAATTTAATTCCATTTGAACAGACCTTGTTATGTTGTTAATTTAACGAAATATAGACTATTTTTTACCTTGCCCACTGGAGGAGGGAGACAAGACACGTTGGGTTTTTTTTGCATAAGATTACGCGCACCCACGTGTCAATACCATTCTGACCTGTGCGTCAGGGAAACCCCAACCCTAACCCTAGTTTGAGAGCTTAGTTAGAAACCCTAATCTTAGAAACCCTAAAAGTAGTTTGAAACCCTGGTTGGAAACCCTAACCCTAGTTTTAAAACCTAGTTTGAAACCCTAACCAGGTTTTAAAACCCTATTCGGAAACCCTAACCCTAGTTTGAAACCCTAATTAGGGATCCCAAAACTGGTTGGAAACCCTAGTCGGAAACCCTAACCCTAGTTTGGAAGCCTAGTTAGAAACCCTAATCTTAGAAACCCTAAAAGTAGTTTGAAACCCCGGTTGGAAACCCTAACCCTAGTTTTAAAACCTAGTTTGAAACCCTAACCAGGTTTTAAAACCCTATTCAGAAACCCTAACCCTAGTTTGAAACCCTAATTAGGGATCCCAAAACTGGTTGGAAACCCTAGTCGGAAACCCTAACCCTAGTTTGGAAGCCTAGTTAGAAACCCTAATCTTAGAAACCCTAAAAGTAGTTTGAAACCCCGGTTGGAAACCCTAACCCTAGTTTTAAAACCTAGTTTGAAACCCTAACCAGGTTTTAAAACCCTATTCGGAAACCCTAACCCTAGTTTGAAACCCTAATTAGGGATCCCAAAACTGGTTGGAAACCCTAGTCGAAAACCCTAACCCTAGTTTGGAAGCCTAGTTAGAAGCCCTAATCTTAGAAACCCTAAAAGTAGTTTGAAACCCCGGTTGGAAACCCTAAACCTAGTTTTAAAACCTAGTTTGAAACCCTAACCAGGTTTTAAAACCCTATTCGGAAACCCTAACCCTAGTTTGAAACCCTAATTAGGGATCCTAAAACTGGTTGGAAACCCTAGTCGGAAACCCTAACCCTAGTTTGGAAGCCTAGTTAGAAACCCTAATCTTAGAAACCCTAAAAGTAGTTTGAAACCCTGGTTGGAAACCCTAACCCTAGTTTTAAAACCTAGTTTAAAACCCTAACCAGGTTTTAAAACCCTATTCGGAAACCCTAACCCTAGTTTGAAACCCTAATTAGGGATCCCAAAACTGGTTGGAAACCCTAGTCGGAAACCCTAACCCTAGTTTGGAAGCCTAGTTAGAAGCCCTAATCTTAGAAACCCTAAAAGTAGTTTGAAACCCTGGTTGGAAACCCTAACCCTAGTTTTAAAACCTAGTTTGAAACCCTAACCAGGTTTTAAAACTCTATTCGTAAACCCTAACCCTAGTTTGAAACCCTAATTAGGGATCCTAATACTGGTTGGAAACCCTAGTCGGAAACCCTAACCCTAGTTTGGAAGCCTAGTTAGAAGCCCTAATCTTAGAAACCCTAAAAGTAGTTTGAAACCCCGGTTGGAAACCCTAACCCTAGTTTTAAAACCTAGTTTGAAACCCTAACCAGGTTTTAAAACCCTATTCGGAAACCCTAACCCTAGTTTGAAACCCTAATTAGGGATCCTAAAACTGGTTGGAAACCCTAGTCGGAAACCCTAACCCTAGTTTGGAAGCCTAGTTAGAAACCCTAATCTTAGAAACCCTAAAAGTAGTTTGAAACCCTGGTTGGAAACCCTAACCCTAGTTTTAAAACCTAGTTTAAAACCCTAACCAGGTTTTAAAACCCTATTCGGAAACCCTAACCCTAGTTTGAAACCCTAATTAGGGATCCCAAAACTGGTTGGAAACCCTAGTCGGAGACCCTAACCCTAGTTTGGAAGCCTAGTTAGAAACCCTAATCTTAGAAACCCTAAAAGTAGTTTGAAACCCCGGTTGGAAACCCTAACCCTAGTTTTAAAACCTAGTTTGAAACCCTAACCAGGTTTTAAAACCCTATTCAGAAACCCTAACCCTAGTTTGAAACCCTAATTAGGGATCCTAAAACTGGTTGGAAACCCTAGTCGGAAACCCTAACCCTAGTTTGGAAGCCTAGTTAGAAACCCTAATCTTAGAACCCCTAAAAGTAGTTTGAAACCCTGGTTGGAAACCCTAACCCTAGTTTTAAAACCTAGTTTGAAACCCTAACCATGTTTTAAAACCCTAATCGGAAACCCTAACCCTAGTTTGAAACCCTAATTAGGGATCCCAAAACTGGTTGGAAACCCTAGTCGGAAACCCTAACCCTAGTTTGGAAGCCTAGTTAGAAACCCTAATCTTAGAAACCCTAAAAGTAGTTTGAAACCCTGGTTGGAAACCCTAACCCTAGTTTTAAAACCTAGTTTGAAACCCTAACTTTAGAACCCCTAAAAGTAGTTGGAAACCCTGGTTGGAAACCCTAACCCTAGTTTTAAAACCTAGTTTGAAACCCTAACCTCGGTTTAAAACCCCAGTCAGGAACCCTAACCCTAGTTTGAAACCCTAATTAACTATCCTAATACTTGTCGGAAACCCTAGCTCTAACCCTAGAAAACTGTTTCTCTAGGCTCTAACCCCCACCCTAGCTCTAACCCCAGCCCTAGCCCTAACCTTAGCCCTAACCCTAGCCCAAACCCTAGTCATAACCCCTGACCCTAGACCCCTGACCCTTAACCCCTGAACTTTGACCCTTGACCCCCAACATTTGACCCCTGACCTTTGCCCCGTGACCCCTGAACTTTGACCCCTGAACTTTGACCCCTGAACTTTGACCCTTGACCCCTGAACCTTGACCCCCCCCCCATGACCTTTGACCCCTGAACTTTGATCCCTGACCTTTGATCCCCCCTTACCTTTGACCCCTGACCTTTGACCCCCCCCACCCTTTGACACTTGACCCCTAACCCTTAAACCCTAACCCTAGTTAACCCCAGCCCTAACCCTAGTTCTAACCCTAACCCTAGCTCTAACCCTAGCCCGCGGGCCCCTATTTGCCGACATTCATCTGTCCATTCTTGATGAATATAGATTCTTGCTACACATCCCATCCTGCCGTTTGACTCGTTGACATGTTTTTTGTTTTTTTTTATCACATTCGTGTAGTCTAAAAATAAAAGTCTGAAATAATGCAACCTTGCAGAGGAGAAACAGAAGAAAAATGATTTTGGTCTTCACAAGTGTTCCGCTTTCTCCCAGGGAAATCAGAACATACAATTTGCATTGTCACGGCAACATGATGCACAATGAAGTTGGTCATTGAAGTGTCACAGAATCGGCGTCTCAACTTCAGTCACCAGATAACTATCTCGAGTTAATGATTAAATATATGAACTTTGTCATGTGCAAAAGTAAGTTTCAAAGAATTCTCTTCATTTTAGTGGTGCCTTCTGTTTGCACTTCACATTCCCTGGTGCCTTTATGTGGCAAAGCCAATTTTGAGGATATTAGACTTACCTGTGGTCTAGTTCTTATGACGTCATGATCCACGAACCAAGCATTATTGATCTTTTCTCACAGGATTGTCCAAAAAATGGTCATCAAAGCATGCACTACATATTGAAGCATATTTCAATCCCGCTCAAGATTCTTTGTGACTTCTTAACGATACCCTGGGAGAAATCCACTGATGTTTAAGCTTCCTCGCTTGACACCTTTAGTTATTGTCTAGAGTGATTCACAAGGAATCCGCCTCACTGCGTCAGTGAGAAGACCCTCTCATAACACCCCCCCCTCACCCAACCATCAGTTTGAATGTGCTCCATCCTTTGTCAATGTTTTCTTCTGCGCTGACATAGTGACTTATTTTTTTTGCTGCGCTGAAAAGGAATCTTTCATTTACGGATCAGCAGCTTTGTGATTGTATTCATTTTCCTGCTTCTCTTTCACATCACTCACGCAATGGAAAATAACCACAATGTACAACTTTTTGCCTCGAGTGTAACGAGGGCCAATTAGAATACCGATGTATTGACATCCTTTCTTCCTTCCTTTCCTTTCTGATTTTTACCCCCCCCCCCCTTTTTTTTCCTTCCCCCCCCCTGCCTGTTGATTTTTTTTATGCCATGAACTCATCCATCGACCCACATTGCTTTGCGTTTGGTTTCCTCCTCTCGCCGTGCGCAGCGATAAAGATCTGTTAAGTCAGACCAGAACTCTGGCCATGTCGTTCGTCAAGTGCGCCAGCACAGACACCGAGCACCAGTACAAGCTGGTCAAGGACATTTCCTTCTGAGCTCACACACACAGCACCTTTGCTTCGATATTCTCGTTTTTTTTCCTTTTCCCTCATGTATAGTTTGGGGGAAATATTACTGTTATTGGTTGAGTAGTTGGAAATCCATTTGCGATGATCAGGTTTGTGAGCTCTTATTGTCACGTCAGCTTTTCTCCTAACGTGTCTTGAATTGAACACGATTGTCTATCACACACGCCACTTTACATGCAAGCGTGCTGACTTTAAGATGATTGACATTGATGATAAACTTCAGGCTCTGATGGACACAGATCAACCCCCGACTCAGAGCAATAACTACATGGTGGGGCACCAACCATACTTTTTTTTGTTTTGATTTCCGGTTGTATGTACATTTAACCCATAAAAAAAAAAAAATCCTATACTGTAGTCACATGAGGAAGATACCACTTTAATGTAAAAGAAGTGTGTTGCATTAATACATATATATATAACGTAAAAAAAATGTGTGACAGCTTAGGCATGTTTTTATAGCACTTTTTTTTTTTTTTTTAGGTCTTTACACCAATTTTTCAAACAATACAAACATATCCAAACACATTGTAAGAGCAATACACTGAAATATTGTACAAGCAGAATGAAGTGTGACCTACAATGGCGGGTGACTTAATACACTTGAATCATAACTCCTGGAAAAGTCACTTCATTGTCTAAATGAGTATTTCATTATATCAATCAAATGGGAATTTACATTGTGGTACATCTCACGGTCTATTTTTTTTTTTTTTCATCCCACCCATACAACCAAAAAGTGACATCATCAAGTTGAGTAGCATACACACGTTGAACTAAGGAGCCTGAATGTTACGCAATGTCGGGACTTGGCGTGCTATTTATTGATTGTCGTGATAGATTGGGATATACTGTCCGTGTTTATAGAAGCTTACCCGTAGCGGAATTTGTAAAAGCCCATAATATTACTGTCTTTGACCACCTCGATCAATAAAATGTGATGTTTTGAAAGTGCTCGTGCTGGAAGCTCACTTCATGATCGCCGGCCGGCCACCATCGCCACCTTTTATTTCCTGCCTCGGTTGCACGTTTGAACTTTTTACCTTTCATCCTAGTTCTTTTCCCCTTTGCCATCATCCTCCATCCCCCTCCTACGCCATTTTTTTTTCCTCTCCATGGTCCTGAGTTTGTCGCTGGTTGTAATGGCGCAGATTACAGGAGGCCGAGAGCCACCGCACCACGGCCGAGGAGGGCACCAGGCGCTTCAAGACGGATTTTGCCAACAAGGCCGACAGCTTGCAGCGGCAGATCGACCACAGAGAGAAACAACTGTAAGCCCAGAAGACACGCTGTTGTTATTAAAAAGGTTTTTTTGGAATGAGGAAACCTTTCTTGTATTTTTCCGGTTGGCAGTCTGCAGCTGGAGACGGACTTGAAGATCGAGCGGGAGTGGAGACAAACGCTGCAGAACGATCTGCACCGAGAGAGAGAAACGGTCTCGCAGCTCAAGACACAGGCGCTGCAGATCAACGGTCTCAAAATGGTAACTGAAGAATGAGAGAAAAATGGATGGATGGATTGAGAATGTAAACTATGTTTTTTGTTGTTTTTTTGTTTTTTTACACAGGAGTTCCATCGCCTACAGGATGAGAACTTTCAGCTGAAGAGCATCTGTGAAGACCAAGAACAAGCTCTCGAGGAACTTGGCTCCAAACTTAGCGAGTACGTCTGCTATTTAACTTGACTTGGAAGCTTCAATTGGATTTTCATTTTCTTTGATTCTGATACAGATCCAAAATGAAGATTGAGGACATCAAGGAAGCCAACAAAGCTCTTCAGGTAATGGAGCATGATTGAAGTTGCATTGAATGTACCTGAGCTTCCGCACGGCTGTCGTCGCTCGCAGGGTGGCCAGGTGTGGTTAAAAGACAAGGATGCGAGTCACTGTAAGCTGTGCGAGAAGGAGTTCTCCATCTCGAGACGCAAGGTGAGCGAGCCTCCGGCGGGATTACTTTACTCGCCTTGCATTGTCACGGTGGTCTTTGCGTGCAGCACCACTGTAGGAACTGCGGCGAAATCTTCTGCAACGGCTGCTCGGACAACGAACTTCCGTTGCCGGCGTCTCCCAAACCGGTGCGAGTGTGCGACACCTGCCACGCGCTCCTCCTCCAAAGATGCTCGTCCAATCCCACCTGAAAGCGGTTAACCTCTACCTCTGCAAAGTCCAGCTCTTTATATCTTGCATGCACTTTGACCTACAGTATATCTCACTGGGATTATACTGGATTGATTTGGAAGTTGAGAAATGATATATAGTGTGTTTCATCAAAAGTGGCCTTCGCTTGAATGAGACAAATGTGTCTTTGATCATTTTGCCACAGTAAAATGCCATGACCCAAAACTACAGACCTGGTATCTGTAAATCTTAAATTGACAAGAACCACGTTATTCCGGTTCTTGTTGTATTTGCGGAATAAGAATTAGACAGCATCATTAATCAATCTCCATTCGTCTCGGTGTGTCGACAACCGAAACGACCTTCGTCAAAAGTTGCAACTGCCCGATGACCAAACTCCAAAAACTGTTTGGCCGGCTCCCTATATGAGGAAACAGTCTGCTGTATGTACTGCATATCATTTTGTTTGTCTTAATATCATAATTGCCCAAATTACTTTTGCCAAATTGAAATTGACAACATGAGAACAAAGGAATGACTTGTTAAGCTTACTGTGACGTTAATTTAAAGACCATATAGGCCGTGCCAACAAGATGGAGGGAGCCAATACACACTGAGCTTTCATTTCCTTGAGCATTACAAAGTCTTGGTCTGATGGGACACATTGTGGTCAACATATTGTTTTGATCTGTTCAACATCAAATGTTCCTGTTATCCAATTGTGTTGACATCTTCTCAACTGGATTTCCTGTAGTGTGTTTTTGGAACACACGAGGCACTTGAAAGATGGGACTGTGAATTTAACGAAAGCACTAAAGACTGACAGTACCAAAGTGTAATCGTGCCACCACCAATTGAAGATGTGCACTGAAACTAAACTCCCCCCCCCCCCCCCTCAAGAATGCTGCTCATGTCCCGTGTCGGTGCCACTTGAGCTTGTGCACATACTTCATGCCAAATTGAAGCAGGAGTTAATACTTTAAGGTTCATTGTAAAAAAAAAACAAAAAAACAGCAAGGTAGTTGACGTTTCAAGCAGGAAGCAGTCTAATGACACCTTGCTGTTGGGTCAAGGCACAATTGCAGTGAATACTGTTTCAGGAATTGATTTCATTTCTCATTTGGACTCTGGTTTGGTACTTGGCCAATCTTGACAATGTGGAAGTTTTCTATTTTTTTTTTTTTTTTCTCCAGTGTTAATAACCCAATTGTGATTAGCACAAGAGCCTCATTTTCTACACTGCAATTTTGCTCTTATTTATAAAAAAAAAAGTCCCAGTTCTCAAGGGGATGTGGTTTTTTTTGTTAGTGTTTATATTGTTAACCAAAGTGAACTTTATCACCACAATGTTGATTGCCAACAGTATGCTGCCTTGACTGTAGCAGTTTTGATTAAATCAAACGATAAACCTGATTCTTTTGTCACCTCTTTTCTCCATATACGATGTACAGCAAATAAATGATAGGCCATTTAATACAAAAAAAAAAAAATGTATTGGGCAAAATGTACAACAGCTAACAATTCAGTTGTAATACATTTTCCACTCTCAAGATATTGAACCTTAAAACATTTCCCAGTTTGACAAAATTGGAACACAGGCTCACATTTGCCAAATTTAAAAGCAATAAAAAAAAAAAATCTACCTCCAATCCAAGTGGTAAAATGCCCAAAAAGAACTAACTTTTTTCAAAACTGTATAACTCAGTGTAATTCCCTGTGCGGTATGCATTTTTAAATAAGTAAGAAAGGAAGAAGTGGTGGTGGTGAAACATCTAACCTGTTGTCAAATCAGATTGGAGATAAATGTGAGCAACATGAGAAAGGAAGTCAGCTTTTGACATCAGTATGCGCCTCGCAGCCCGCCGCTCCGCGAGCCGCCTCCCGAGTTACTGTAGTACCCACCGCGACCTAAAAAGAGCAGGACAGCGTTAGGTGTTTTTTTTTTTTTTTTTATGACAACTAAGCATAGATTTGACAAATACGTACTCGTTTCTGCTCCGCTGGCTGTCGAGTTGAGAAAGAGCTCGATGTAGCGGTGCTCTGTGGAGAAAAACAATCGAAGAAAGTGGATTGACTTTTTTTTTCCCCTTGAAACATTGCGAGATACTTTCACAAATTTCATTCCTATGGCATGTAGGGTGGGGTTATGTGTAATTGGCATTATGATGATGTGGGGGTGCTTGGAAAAATAAGAAGGTTAACAGAGGAGACGAGGCATACGCATGTTGTGCTTGTCTTTGGACATGGCAGCCACGGCGTCCTCGTGGGAGCGGAACTCCACGTCAGCCTCCCCTGTCAGCTTGCCGTTGTGAGTGATGTCGATATGAACTCTCAGCGGGTTCAAAGGTGAAAAGAACTGGCAAAGAAAAACCAAAATGTCACAGAGAACAGTAACACTCAGCCATTCAAGCATTCGGGCGTCTTTTTTCCTCACTTTAGCAACGTCCATCTCGCTGGCGCGGAAAGGCAGACCCCTCATGTGGACAAAATGGCCACCGCCATTGCCGTGGTAACTTGAGCTTCCTTCCGATTGACGACTGTAACTGTTGCCTAGTGACAAATACAAATCTATAATCAGATCATTTTTTATTCTGGCTCTACTATTTATTCTCAAGGAACGGGACACACCGACACATCAAATGAACAACTGATTACATTTCTGTCATTTCTCGAATGTTGTTCAATGATAAAAAAAAGGTCTATCTGGAAACGATTCTTTTGGTTTATCCACCAGATGGCACTGCCCCTTTTGCAACGTTACTTTTTGTCTACATAGGTGCCTTGCAATTTCAAGCGTCTTCATCTGCAGCTTCGTAAACCTTCACTTTGTTTTAATAACAGGGGCGCTCAAGTTAACAGTGATTGCATCGTGATCTCGGGAGAACACTTTGTTTTACCTCTTGCTCCTCGCTCGTCTCTTCCGCGCTCATCATACATGCAGTTCCCAAAGCCATAGTTGTTTAATCCATTGTAGCCATCAAAACTATGTCCGTAACCTGGACATGCACAGCAATAACAATTAGAAACAGAGAAGAAAAAAAAAAAAAGTTACTTTTTGTCTCACTCACATAAGCCAAGTTCAGACAGCAAAACAAACACAAAAAAACCCATGAACTGTCTTTTTTTTGATGCAACATCCTCCAATGAGCTCTCTAGTGGCCACTCCCTAAATACATGTCATATTTGCATTTACCTTTAATTCATGGTTTACTTTTTTCAAAATCATTTACATACAATTTCTACTTATGTGTATGCATTTTATTGGAATCGCTTTTTAAGTCTATTGTTTTTAGTTCTCAATGATATTGAAGTGCAATTCGGACGTTGAAATCACACACGTTACAATAGTTCATAAGAAAAGCCGCTCTTGTTTTTAACAAACACTTCCGAGCTGACTCTCAGTGACGTCTTTCGCAAATCTTGTGTGACATCAGCTCAGCGAGCATCTGGAACCTACTTACCTCCCCCATAGCCCCCTACGCCCCTCATGGAATCCATGAGAGAGTTGCTGCGACTTGGACCAGAGCTAAAGTATCCCCCCCGGGGGCCCTCCATCACCGGTCTGTCGTAAGGCCCCGGTCTCTGGCCCCCGATCACCCGCCGGGGTTCGTCCAGGTAGTCTCGGATCTCCACGCGACTGCTCTTAAAGATCTCGATGTACCTGCGAGGAAAGAGGCGGGCAGGCAGGCCGAGCGCGGCGAGTGAGGCGGGTGTGGAAATGGCTCGTGTGGCCAGCAAACAGACAGAAAGATAAGACACAGAAAAAATAAAAAGAAATAAAAAGACAGATATGCCTAACAGTGTTTTCTACCTGGACAAAATGTCTTTAAATACACTTGCTCTAGCCCAGACTCGGCAAACTGCCTCTACAAGCCCTATGCCCCCCATTAAACTAGGACTACATGTAGGAAATAAGTAAGAACAGTTCATAAGAGCTGACACACATTACTTGTACAGAATGCATTTATATGAAAGCCCCACTTAAAAGTGTCATTACACTAGCACACTTAATTATTGTCATTAAAAAGTAACAGAAGACATCCCCCTAGTACAGTACAGTATGGACTAGAGTAGAAGAAGCCCAACCCAGTCCAGCCCGTCCCCTTGCCGTCCGTCCCACCTGTGCCCTATCCTTTCCTTGTGTTTCCCCCGAGCCTTTTCTGCTATCTCCTTTGAGGCAAACTGCACGAAGGCTTCCCCTGTGCTCCTCCCCTGGTAGTCCACTGGCAGAGTAATCCCATTCGGCACGATTCTCAACCCTTCAACCCAAGCACACAAATACATAAGTCGGTAGGCAGGTAGACAAAAAAACCCACTGGAGCTTTCAGCTGGAGGACAATTCATGAGGGCCACAAAAGCTAGAGAGCTTTAACAAGACTAAATTCAAAACTAAGCATCTGACATGATTGTGCTCGATGGAATAGGCCCAGAGGATGACAAGAACTGGCCTGGAGTCAGCAAACGACAGTGAGAGAGGCTCAGTCAGTGCTGATAAGGAAGTGAGAAGGAAGTGTTTTAAGATGAGTATGAAATGGTTTTGGGGTCGTATAAACTATCACTATAGGCAATTGTGAACGGTTTGAGCGGATGTCATTTTCCGGTGCCCTTGACTTACTGTGCTCGGAACACCTATGGTTCAGGCTGGGCAAAACTATGAAAATATTAAAATACATAGTTTCTTTCACATTTATTTTTCCAATTCTGGGATCCGTTTCAGTTCTCCCGATTCCAAAGCAGCTTTAAATAAGTTACTTTGCAATTTTAAGAATGGGAGCCACAAAAAGAAGCCTATAAAAAAGTAGCTCACAAAGGACAAATCAATTCATTTCTCAGCTTG
This sequence comes from Syngnathus leptorhynchus, assembly GCF_054491065.1. Lineage (NCBI taxonomy): Eukaryota > Metazoa > Chordata > Actinopteri > Syngnathiformes > Syngnathidae > Syngnathus > Syngnathus leptorhynchus. Next base: position 13,856,639 of record NC_141197.1, read on the forward strand.
ACGCCATTTTTTGTTAAATTTGGAGTACTTAAGCAACGTTGGTCACTTATGAAGGGCAGTGGAGCTGACCCCAGGGCAGTGTCACGCATCACTCATTTCCCTTGACCCCAACAAGCCCGGCCTATTCCATTGCTTAATCTGCTCAATATAGATCATAAACATGAAATCATTTGTCATAACAAGGTAAACATACTACAAAAACAAACAGACATATGCAGACATGCAATACAAGCTATAACAAGTTTCTGAAAAATTCTCTGTTATCTTGAGGTACTTCATATTACATAGAGGAAATCAAATCAAGCCATAGATCAATCAAAGCTTTGTGAAGCATAGTAAGCTAATGGGAGTGTATTAGGTGGACCTACCTGAAAAGAATTGAACGATTTCCTCCTTGCTGCAGCCAAAGGGCAGGCCTCGGAGTCTCAGCATGCAGCCACTGGAGCTGTCGTAGTCAGCCGGGCCGCTACGCTTCAGCACCCAGTCCATTTCGCTTCGGTTTGACTTGAACACTAGATGACACACCATACTAGTTGGTTAGCAGTTTGTTTGTAGATTCAAACTATCCCTTACCTTCAATGTATCGGTGTCCCATGTATTTGCGATCTTTACAAAGAGCATTCTTGAAATCGTCTGATGTTTTCAGCTCAATGAAGGCTTCCCCACTGGGGCGGCCTTCTTTCGAGTAGGTAAAACACACTCCGTTGACTTTGCCTACAATGTCACAGTCTGAACACAAGACATTTATTTACTTTACCTTGGGGGAAAAGGAAGAGGCCCAGACAGGTTCTGTGCTAAACACAAATCATTTTGCACTCCCCCCTCAGTGTTATGAATTTAATGAGATTATTTGAGAGTGCTCCTCCCATGTTCTTCCGAATAAACATTGGTCTTACAGATTAGTCTTCCACTAAAATAGAAGCTAATGAACCATGAATCAATCACATTTTTTTGTGCGTCAGTCGTGTCTTGTCTGTGTCGCAGATGCGTTTAGTTCACATAAGAAGCCACATTGGTTTTTGTGATGTAAACGAGTACATCGTAAAAATTGTTATACAAACAAATAATAGAAATTGCATCATGCCGTGCAGTGTGAATGTCGATGGCATAACATTTGATAGAGATCTGCACCAAATCCAAAGTACTCAAAGGTACCCTCTGTTGTGAATCGATGCTATTTAAATACAATTTGAATTGGATTTGAACTTGATTTACATTAAAGCCTCTGGTTGTGAAGAGGTGTCTGCTCGGTCTCACCTGAGAAGAAACTGGCCACTTCCATCTGGGTGCAGGTCCATGGAAGGCCTCTGATTCTAACTACATAACCTTCTTCGTTCGAAGACATCCTTACTGGAACACAAGAAGTACGAAAGTAACAAATAAATTAAACTTAAGCCTTACTAGGCAGCATTTTTAAAAATATAAGTATCATTAATAGTAGCGACTGATAGTCATCTTGAACACCACAAGTCACATTCAAGTTTGTTGAAAACAATTTGGATTACTGATGTATCAACTACAGAATTTCTAATAATGGGCAACAGTAGTCATTCTAAATCTCTACTAACTGGTTGACACATAGAATTGCTGGTGGTTATCACGGAGGTCGGTTACCTTTCATTTGCATATAATCCCTCTTGTTGGCAGTTTGCAACAAACCCAAAATGTTCCTATGGAAACCTTAACAACAAGAAGCAACCCAACCGCCTAAACTTAACAGTACCGTTATATATCTGTGTATGGCTGACGTTGTCGAAGAACGTCTCTTAAGGCGCATCAAGAGAAACGTCACTACAATTAATGACTGTTCTTTGATAACTATACGACGACATTTGTTGTCAGCTCACTAGGCTAGCGCTTATCTGATGAAAGTGAGCTCGTGAAGAGTAGCAATTAGCTTCGGCTAACAGCGGTCAAATGTACAACGCGCGCAAGCACAATTCAAGCCCATCAACGCATGGACAATTTATATCAATAATTTGCCACTGATGACAAATGTAACCCAAGTGCCCCATTATATATTTGAGAAAGGCGAAATTGTCTCACAATGGCGTTTTGTGGCACCGGTATCTTCCGTCTTGTACCAGCAAGCTTCAGGTGACACTTCCTGTAAACGCTCTAATGCCATACTCTCGCGAGACCGGAATTTGAGTACCCTACTAGTTCACCATTCCGCTGTGGTCTCGCGTTACTTCGACACAACGAAAGGACTAAGTAAAAATAAAAACTTTTTTTTTTGTATTTTAGATTAGGTTATTGCTTATTAGGCCTAAAACCCCGTGACATGACAGGCAGAACATGCTTTTCCACTTTAAGGCACGAGAAACAATAAACCTGTGTACACCTGTTTCCCTCCAGTCATGCAGCAGAAAAGGACATGGCTTCCCGCAAGTGCATCAGCTTTGTGTACAACTTAACAGGTCCAAATTTCACACATGCTAAATTATGAGAAGACAGGGGCCCTGAGAAAATGATTTAATAGGTCCAATGTTCTTTGTGCACGTGACACCCATGACTAGTGAGACCAAACAGCCCAGGTCAAAGTCCAAGAAAACATAAAAGGTCTGTTGGATCGGTTTTGCACATTCACAATGGAGATTCCCATTTTTATAGTGGATGCCTTTACCAATTTGCCATTTAAAGGGAACCCAGCAGCTGTTTGTCTTTTAAACCACGTGAGTGGCATTATGATAGAAACTTGAAAGAAAATTAGATTTTTTGATCATATCATTGTCGACAATTGTAGAATTTGAGTTCTTTTTTGCTGTTAGGAGCTGCACGATGAATTGTATCAGAAGATAGCAGCAGAGATAAACTTATCAGAGACGGCCTTCGTCACCGCTGTCAAGCCTTCTGTGGATTTCACAAAGGGTCAGATGCAAAAAATTGTTTCATTGAACTCTAAAGACAAAACATGAATTCATGACTTCACAGGTACAGATTAGCATTTGGCAACAAAATAATTAAAACACATTATGAATCATAGCTCAGGATTTGTTTATGCATGTGATTAATTATTCATTTATTAATTATTAATCATTTAAAAGTAAGTATGTCATTGTATTTCTTTTTAATGTGCCAGTATGATTACTTTCTAGTATTCAATGATGTTTGTTTTTGGACAGGTTCGAGATTCTGTCTCCGATGGTTCACGCCGACCACAGAGGTCAATCTGTGCGGTCACGCCACTCTGGCTTCTGCTGCTGTGCTCTTCAAGCACAAGCGTAAGATACTTTTTTTCCCCCCCTCATTGCCAACTTGAGCCTTCCTTTACATCAAGCACACAGTGACACTTATAAAAATCATCCAATAGCACTGATATTATTACATTCTCTTAGAATTATTGTTGGGATATTTTGCTGCCCTTTCAGAAAATTTGAATTCTACTGTGGTGTTTGAGACAAGAAGTGGTGATCTGTCTGTTGTACAGCAGGGAGAGGATTTAGTGATGGATTTTCCCCTCAACCCACCCACCAAGCAGGTACACTATTGGAAAAGATCATTGTAATTTCTGAAAATGGATGGCTGGAAGATTAATAGAATTCACATGAAATTAAAAAAATAAAAAGTAGTCTGTAACATACACGAAAAGATGGTCAGAAAAATAGCAAGAAATCATTTGTCTCAATGTGACACTATTTCTCAATAAAAAGCTAATACAAACACAAATATATAATTCCCTTACTTTAGGTTCTTGATCAATTTACAGATCTTATCAAGGTGAGTAAAACAAACATCTGTCACTGTAGTTTTCTTTTGGATGTGTTCATGTTGTGTGTCCTTCAGGCTTCAGTCGGAGACCACCCAGTCCAGGATGTTTATTTTAGCGCCAACACTAAAAAACTGCTGCTCCGACTGGAGGACACCTGCGACAGGTTCCAATCTTCACACACTCACGCAAACGTTGTCACTGCAATCAACCAAACTGAGCAACCTCCATAAAACAGGCTTGAAGTTCTGGTATTGCTGAAGTAGCAAAATTAATATGGTTGGTGCATATTGGAGACACAAATATTTGCTTCCAGGTCAGTGCTCACCAGTCTTCAAGTCAAACCTGATGCCCTGTTAAGCAGCGACAAGAGTGGACGAGTCAAAGGCCTCATAGTCACCATGAAAGGTATCTTTAATCTCTTAACCTGACCTGTTGTGTTTTGTACTTTTACTCAGTAAAATATGCTAATCACAATCTCAGATTGAACAAATAGCCTGTGGCTGAATTTAAAACGTTTGTTGGAGATCAGTGAGTTTTTGCATTCAACAAACAATCAAGTCCATATCAACTGTCTGCCGGTTTTGTTTTTGATAGTAACCAGTCTTTTGAGGATTGCAAACTCTTTCAAAGCATGGTCGTCCTCTCTATTGTAAAATCCACGTATGCTTGATTTAAGGGTCTCCAGATGGCCAGCCAAGATACGACTTCTACTCCAGATATTTTTCCCCTTGGAATGGAATTCCGGAGGATCCCGTCTGCGGTCAGGTTTCTTCTGACGCCAATATACATTTGTCATGACTGCTGCCAGACTTAGTCTTTGACTTTTTACAGTGTGTATTCAAAGATGTCTAGTGTTCTATAAAATGGCACCTACTTTTGCACTTGCAGGTTCTGCACACACCGTACTGGCAAGTTACTGGTCCGAAGAACTGGGAAAGAAGAAAATGCTTGGTCATTAATTGAACAAAAAAATGTTATTTCACATATATGGTCGTCACCTCACCGTGTTGACGTTAACTTCTTTCTTCATCCTGGTGTGTGTGTAGCGTTCCAGTGTTCTGGGCGAGGTGGAGAGCTGCAACTCGAGGTGAGAGAAGATGGAAGACTTAACATTGCGGGGAAGAGCGTCACTGTGCTGCAGGGAACAATCACATTGTAAAGAGGAATGTATTTACCCTGAAGGAACTGTGTTGCATTGTACCAATTCTTGTCTTTATTCATAATATCAAAGGTCATGTATTGATCAAACATTTTATTATTCAAATAGGTGACACAAAAAAAAGACAAAAGCGCAGATAAAATTACAGAAGACCCAATTATACAAGAATGGGCAGAAAGGTAAAAAAAAATGTTTTGTAGAAATACATTGTCAGTAATCTTAATTATCATCACATTAGATGTTTGACTTAATTAAACCTTCAAGTTGAACCTAAAGCATGTCAGTTCTTATTGCCCTTCCTCGTTAGCAATTTCATTTGTACCATTTAAATGACCAAAATTAAATTATACGGTTACTGTACAACACTTTGACATTTTTACAGATGAGTGTTTCACTCAAATGTATTCAAGTATGAAATAGTGTCAGGTTAACGGGGGTAATCACGTCGTAAAAAAAAAAAAAATTACATTACCCAGTTAAATTAGTTGACTAAAAACGATTCACGGTTGTGAGCACAAATATATACTATGTACAGTAACCTTTTTTTTTTTTATTGAAGATGCAAGGTACTGTAAAGACATTTGTTACTGGCGAGGAGGCGTTAGATTGCTGCTGACGTCGAGGTGATCACAGGAGCATCATGGGAAAGGCTTTGTGGGCCGACGGAGGGAGCTGGATTATGTGACGTTAGTTAAGGAGGGTCAAGACAGCAGAAAGAATGGACATCTTTGAAATGACAAGTGCATGGATGGAGGTTTTGCGTTTTGATTAGATCAAACTTGCGAGATTCACAATGAATCAAAAATGAACAGATTGTGGTTATAATCAACTAATAGCTTATGAATTCATGAGTCTGTCTCATACACAAATTTTTAATTAATGAGAAATAGAATTAATCTCAAGTACTGTTATACCGTAAACCCAAAACGAGAGAATTGTAGTCTCTAAAGAAACAAAGAACCAAGATTACAGTAAAGACAAAAAAAACACCAATAAAGTCTAGTGTTTCTTAATGCTATTGTTTATGCACATATGAAATTGAATAAAAATGTGTAATAAATGTTGGTGCTTTTGGGATGGCAGTAGCTCATTTATAAGGACTGAAGTGATCAATTCTGGAGGACCCATGTTGAGATTTTCAGTACTATTCCAAAAACCATTAGGAACAATAATAAAACTATGACAAGTGCTTTGCTCATGAACGTAAACTGTGGCGGGGTGGCACCAAAATGTTCTCAGAGAGAGGACAAAGGATATCATGTTCTCCTGCTCCAGATGACCAAGTAGTTTCTCAACGGGGTTGTATCGTCTGAGCGTGGACGCAGAGCCCACCATGAGCAGCTTGTGTTTGGCCCTGGTGATGGCAACGTTCAGGCGGCGCCAGTCCTTCAACAGCTCTCCCAGCTGGGAAGTAACAAAAACAGGTCAGCTCGAAGGTCACCTCTGTCCAAGAGAGGCGTCACAATAGAAACACACATTTTCTTCTTCAGTGGTACTCCGGACAAATGAGAGCACGATGACACTCTTGTCCCGTCCTTGATATTTGTCGACCGTGTTCACCTCCACGCCGCTAAACGCAGATGATTTCAGCAGAGTCGAGACAGTCTTCAGTTGTTGTCTGTAGGGGGCGATGACGCCTATGTCAGTGGCCTTACAACCGGCCTGAGAGAGAGAGAGAAATGCAACCCAGGTTTGGTCGAGAGAAGAATTAATTGAGCTGCTTTATTGTCATGAGCCCTGCATGCTTACCTTTATCAGTATTGACAGAAGGAGGTGAATGATGGCCGCCTCAGTACGATTGCTTATACCACCTTGTACCATCGACTCCAAAGCTGGCACCTTTCGGGAAAGAGGCCATTTTTTTGAACCGAGTAACATTACAACAGGACGCGAGGTGTATTCCCTACATACCACCGAGCAATCCAGGAAGCAAACAGGTTTGCTAGGTAACAACATGGCCTGTATCCACTCCAGATCCTGCTGGAGGCGCACGCCAGGTAGAAAAGCGAGCTCCGACAGGACAGACGTTAGCGAGGGCAGCGAGAGGAGAGCCGACGCCGTCCTCTCCGAGCCGCATTCCAAGCGGCCGTCATACATCAAACAGTTGCTCAAGGACATGATCTGCCTGGAAGTAGGAAATACAGCCACTTGGATTAGTCATTGAAAGAACTTGAATCTTTGGTGACAGTCACAATTAATTTCCATTTTTACAACGGCTGTGAAGAACACAGGTCAAAGTGACGCTGCGGGCAAGAGGTAAGGTGTACCTGTTCATGCGGTACTGGACATTGAGGTGGACCACAGCTTCATTATGGCACTCGAGTCGTTTGAACAGACTCTCATCCATCCCTCGCGACCTGGTAAAAAAAACAAAAACGGCTATTTCTGAGCTTAAGAAGTAGTTTCCAATGATTCTCCGAGTTTCCCTTTTTGAATTGAAAGAATAAGTCATGAGTGTAGTAAGACAAAAAAAAAAGTGGGATAAAAGATGATGGTTCTTTTAAAAACAGTACCTTGCTTCCTGATGATGCACAATTGGGGGCAGTTGCTGGTGGTCGCCAACCAGGACAAACCTGTTGGCGTAGAACAGCGGGCCCAAGCAGATGGGCTGGCTGATCTGCGACGCTTCATCCACAATGCAGAAGTCAAAGCGACGTCTTGTGAAAATGGGATGCTTGATACTCATGCAAGTTGTTCCCACTACCAGCTAAGGAGAAGGAGGGAAAAAAAATCTCATCAGCTTAAAGCTCAGCAATACTGGTGAGAGAAAAATCAAAGTGGCTCACTTCTTTGTTATAAAGCTGCTCCAGTTCTGACAGTGTGTGGACTCCTTTCTTCCTGACGCTTTCCTCCGTGTATGGAAGGATGTCAGGGTGAACCTGGGGAGAGGAAAAAATCTGTTATGTTTCTAACGAACATTTTGGTCAATGTACAGTCCGACGGTAAAGCCAACCTTCTGCCCTTGGCCAAGACGCAGGAAGCCAACTTGGAAGCGCTTCAGCTTTAACAGGATGTTGTCGACAGCAGAGTGGGTGTAACTGGTCAGCAAAACGCTAAAGCCGCACGCGTGCAAGATGCGAACCTGCAAGGAAGAGAAGTCGTGAGTAAGGTATTATTCTTCATGTTTTTAAGAGGGTTCGTAAAGATACCAGGGTGCAGATGGTGGTGGTTTTGCCTGTGCCGGGCATGCCGACAATCAGTGTGTAGTCTTTAGACAGCAGCACCTTTTTCATGGCCTGTTTCTGGGGCTTGTTGAGACCTGCCAATGTGAAGTGAAAATGATTACATAAAAAAAAAAAAAATCTGTTTATACGTCATTTTAGAATATGTTCATCCATAGAGAAGACAGGAAAGAAAACCTTTGAGGATGTTTGCCACCGTTTCTTTGGCTTCTCTAGGTAGGACGTCACTGAGATTGGAAATAAACTCCGGAGAACGATGATCCACAACCAATTCCCTCAGACGATTACTGCGCAAACAAAAAAAAAAAAAACGTTTCAGGAGACAAGTCAGGTGAACAAAATGTACTGCAAAATACACAAATCGACCTGTCTTGACTGCTTTCCATCAGCCTGGAGAGATTGGTGAGATGAGTGCTGAGACCCATCACTCCTTCGTCAGCATCCAATCGAAACGTTTCCTCAATGAGCTTTGACAGATCCCTGGCGACAGACAATCGACTCTTATTTGACTGGAGGCCATACTGGAACAATATGTCCTCAAAGATATAGATAGACACACAGATATGTCCTCACCTGTCCAAGGTACAACTGATGGAAGTCTTGCTTACATCACAGAGGTAGCCTGTTGCCAGGGCGATGAAACGACCTCGCTGGTCGCTAAGGACGACGCGATCCCCGCTGGCCAGGCCGCAACTGCTTGAGTCGTGCGTCTCGTTCCCCCGCTGGAAATGATGAAGGAAAACACCCGATGGCTGCACGCTTGCGGAGCCGATCAGATGAAGGTTCCCGATGCAACTTCCTCTCTTCTCGCTGGGGGAATGTTATTCGGAGTTTAATCCAATATGCCGGTCCACTGTCATCCATCCATATATCCATCATTGGTGGAAAGTAAAGAACAGATACAACCTTGGGGACTTCTGCTCTTTTTGTGTTACCTTGTTTTTTTAACATCGTGCCAACAGAGAAGCCTTGTTACCTTTCCTCGGGCGTCTGAAGCCACACACGCTTTCGGCCATTCCTGGCCTCCATGCTGGCGGCCTCGAGGCTGCACAGCAGCAGCCAGTGGGCGAAATAGTCCAAGTGCGTGGCGGTCAGGTGACCTGTCTCCAGCTGCATAAAGTCATCACTGAGATCTGTGGATGTGCCTTCCAACACCCTGGTGAACAGACGACAATGAAGTCATCCAAGATAGATGGAGAAGAACTTTGCAAGTATGGATGTACTGGTGTGTGTACCTTTCATACAGAGCACAGTTTCTTCTTTGAGGGCAATAATGGCAGGTCTTTTTGTCCATCACCATGTCGGGAAGTCGGGCCAGGTGACTTCCTTGCAAGCTCTTCTGCACGCAGTTGTGCACATAATGGACCATGGTGTTCCTCAGCTTCAGCAATTCTATGGTGAACAAAAACAAATGATGCTTTTTCCAGCCTTGCCTACCTCTAGAAATTTTAGTGGGATCAGACATTTTGTAATTTTCAAGCCTCATATTGGGGCAGCCACGGTCAAGTGGTTAAGACTGCTTGCCGCCTGCCCTGCGGTGATCTTGATTCAAATCATGGACTGGAAGAAAATTGCGAGCGTGAAATCAGCTTAGTCGAGTCTTGACAAAGCCAGAGAGGAAGTGGCAATTTATCGTTCGCCTCCAACATCCCTTTGCCCAAGGCTATGGTGTAATTGAGCAAAAAACATACCTTGCCTGTACATTGTCATTGTATTGTAATACATTTGAGGATTTGCTTGACTAACAGTATATAAAATGGAATGTGTTCAAGAAACAATCTTCATTTTTGGGGGTGAAAGAGTGCGTCACGTCACAAACAGTACCTCTGCGGTCCATGTGGCTGGCCACAACAGGATGCAGTTTTCCAGTCTTCAGGTAAAGCAGGAAACCGGCTGCGGGATTGTATCTCTCCAACGTCATCAGCGTGTACAGAATCACCTTGGCACAGACAAGACTCCACGTGAACCTTTTGAAATCACGACTGTGTGAAATGTTTCAATACCAAACAGTTTCTACCAACCTGACTGCGATGTTCTATCGAGTTGGACTCCCTTCCAGTTTTCAGCTCCAAGGGGATAGTCATCACTTCAGAAGATTTTTGGCTAACGTTTGGGGTCCTATGGATTCGAACCCGTGCCGTCAAATCAATCTTGCCTTTGAGGCCGAATCGCGGCGACCAAACGTTCTCTTCGATGTCGGCCAACTCTGCAATCGTAGCGGTGGCAGAGTCATGTGTTCTTCCTGCTACCACTCCGCTATTTCTTGGGCTGAAGTCACAACCAAAACCAAATAGACAAATTTAAAAGGGACATCAAGAATTCTAAAATAAAGGATTTTTTGTTTAATGTTGCATAGTCACATTTTGAGGCTGATGGCTTTTGATGTTGGCGAGTTGAGGTATTCCTTTGCCCAGAGTTCCAATGAGGGCAGGTAATCATGCAGCTCCTGCTTCATCTCATTCTGGGTTACACCTAAACTGTACCTACACACATCAGAGTGAGACTTTTCTATTTTACTATCTCATGTCATACTTTTGTAGGCTAGGGGGAAAAAAAAAAACTTACATGTCCCCAAGGTACTGGGGACTGTGCAGAGCCTCCTCAGCCATGGTCGACAAAGTGCCCAGAGAGAAATCTTTCGCTGTGGCTGCTCTCTGGAACACTTCGTGGACGATGGTGCCGTTCAGCATCTGCTTGGAGCCGCCGTCAAAACTCTACTTGCCCCGATAAAGCAGCAGAGGACAAGATAAAGTGGAGAGCAAAGAATGTGAGATCAGATTAAAACATCAAACTCGTGGGGTGCCAACCTAATTGGCCTGTCAAATCATTTTATGTAATCAACCAAAGCTTGAAATGAAAACGATTCTCGTCTTTTTTCGAAATAATGTTCATTTGGAATAATAATAATAATAATAATAAAATGAATTCCAAAGTAAAATAAAATTTAACCTTAAACATCTCCCCAAGCACTGCCCGCCTCATACAGCGAATGGAGTTGGAGATGCTGGTGCCTGAAACGAGACAGTCTGGCAGTAAAACCAGCAGTCCGTGTTCTTGGTCCACCACCCAGGACCCAGCGTCAGCGTTGCCCTCCAGGTGGACCACGTCGCCACAACCAACAGGCGTCATCTCCCTGGAGGAAAAAAAATAGGAAGGAAATGGAATTGTCAAAATCATTTTGGAAAGCTAAACGTGCAAGAGTGGTGGAGGACGCCCTACCACCCGTCTTTCAGCAGACACGTCTCGGTGGGTTGCAGAGATCTGGAGTGTGTGATGGTCAGGATTTTTTGATCAGGGCTCTCCTCCACATTTAAAACATAGTAGCGGTTGTTTAGACCTCCACAGAGGATCAGGTGATCTGGTAACTTCCTGCAGAGATAAACAAAATCACTGACTGGATATGATGATAAAACGTGACAAATAGATCAAGAGTTGAATACGGAAAGAAAAAGTGCTGAAAATTCCACACGGCGCTACTTTTACGAAGACCAGACTGTGGTGTCAACGCGGCATTACCAGGTTTTCTCCTTGGGGACGGGACATTCACTTGGCTCGATCTGCTGTGTGAACCAGCTTTCTTCCAGATCCTCTTCAAATGCTGACGTGGTCCCATTTTCACCTTATTTATCAGAAAATAGAGCGTTATTGCATGTAAAACATAACCATCAACAATTATTTTAAGGCGCACCTTCTGCTGGCTTCTCGTCGGATGATTTCAGTTTGCGCTCGGCCACATCTGAAGATTCCGAGGCTGTTTTTGTCTCTTTCTCCACTGCGTCAGCCTCTCCTTCCTCTATATTTGTCTGTGCTGCAAGTGTGTCAATTTGTACATCAGGAGTGTGCGCATGGATCACTACGCTTTTGCTTTCTGTCTTCTTCTGCTCAATTATAGCAGTAAAAACAGTCTCTCTCCCATGTGTGTCTTCTTCCTTGGGGCTGTGTTCCAATGCGTTAGCAGTTCTTGGCCTCTTTGTTTCAGGGAGATCTTCAGGACTGAAGAACCTTTTGAATGAGCCACAGTTCATGCTTTCACTGTCTGACATGACACTCAGCCTTTTGGAGCGAGGACTTTGACAGACAGGGGACAAGTGGACAGGATTCCACAAAGTAGATGATTCTGTTTTTGGCTCAAGGCTCAGCACTTTAACATCAGCAATCATCTGACTACTCGGGGTTTCGGGAACCTGGTCTGGAGAGGATGGGGGAAAGTTTTCAATATCCCCCAGGACGCTTCTCTTTAAGGGAGAGTATACTTCATTGGGAACGACACCTCCATTTTGCACCTGCACATCCGTCTTGCAAAGCACAGAGCTTGTTCCTGGTGACTTAGGACGAAAAGCCTGAAAGTATAGTTCAAGACACAACCAATAATCAAACATAATGGTCTTACAATATTTACTGTCCATGTACAACAAAGGCTTACTGGTGTTTAACAAAGCTTTTGACACGAGATGAACCGTGAGAGATATCACTCACATCCAGCGAAATAACCATGTCGACAGAAAGTGGATGAATGCATAAAAAAGCATTTGATTGTTCCTTCAACAAGTTCAATTTCTGTTAAAGTAAATGAGTATTGCTTGAACTTGTAAACTTTACAGAATACCTAAACCACAGGTGTCAAACTCAAGGCCCGGGGGCCAGATACGACATAATTTTAAGTAGCCCGTGAAGACAAATTGTGCATCAAATTCATGTTATTACTACAATTGCAAATTGTCTTCACTTTTAAGATCTTTTTATATATTTTTACTCGTCTGATTTGAAAACGAGTTGTCAGTTTGTTTTGTAGCTTTTACTGTATATAATATGAGGTGCTCATACATTTATTTGGGTTGACAGTCATAATGGCCCTTCGAAAGAAGCTATGACTACAATCCGGCCCGCGGAAAAAAAATGAGTTTGACACCCCTGACCTCAACTAATAGTAATAAAATGAATTTGTGTTAATGTTTCAGTATAAACACAGCAATATGCACCTTGTTTCCAGAGGTAAAGAAAGTAGAGATGGCTCTCTGTCCTGGTGACACCTGAGGAAGATTGAAATAGAAAGTTTTCTATCACTAAGAAATGAGCATAGTAGCACCTATTTAGCCTTTCTTTACAAAAGCACTAATACACCAAGGCGATTACAAGTGTGAGCTTGATATTGATAGCAGCAACGTTAAACTCACCTTGGGAATCTTCAGTTTGGTTCTGTTCATGTTGGTCAAAGGTCGTCTAAGCGATCATCACAAATGGTTACTTCCTTGTTAAGTTAGCCACCATCGCTAACGTCCGGTCGGCGCCGGTTAACTTTGTACTTTTACCGACAACGCAATTCAAGAAAACTGAATCTTGTTGACGAGATTGAGTTTTGTTTTACATCGACATTTGTCATACTGCAGTTTGCTTTGGCGCGCCATGTAAAATGAGTTTCGCGCAATGGAAATGACGTCACGTCGACTTCCGGTAACATTTTGAAAACGATACTTAAGAATCAATTAAATGGATGAGTAAATAATGCACAAACAAAAGACACGTGGTAGTGATAGCAATATTAATTAAAAAATAGTATTGAGAAATAAATATTAAGCAATTTTTATCTTATAAATGTTACTGCCTGTGTGAGGAAGACACCCCTTATTCTCACGGATTGACTCAACTCATTCAAACTTTCAAATATTTACAAAATTCAGGACATTATTTTACACATTTAGAGAATTCCCACTTTTCCGCCCTTTCCACCTAACCCTCTTCCTCCACTGAATAAATATTCAATTTGAAAAAAGCTCCTCATCTTCCAAGTTCATTCCGAAACTAAAAACCCACTGTATATTTTCTTTGCATTTCCCAACGCTATCATGCAGCCTGCTGTAGATAAATAAATAAATAAATAAATAAATAAATAAATAAATAAAGCTTGACACCTCTGCACCAGATGGTGCATAATCACGACAAGCATTAACCTTTAATGCCACAAATGCGCAAGGCTTCATTTTACAAGCGTTATGTCACTCTTTATAGGGCAAAGAACTATATTTGGAAAGTTAATTTGAACACTTAAGCATCCTAAGACAGTACAAACAAAACATAACACCACTTTGCCCATTTGAGAGGATTAATCGTGTAATGAAGTCAAGCTAATTAACATAAATTGACTTAAGCTCATTGAGATATCTTATTTATATATTTGTTGATTTTTATTTTGTGGTTTGTCAGGGCTGCCACCTGTTAAATTAGCTGCATGGAATGATTGCTCCTACATGTGCTCATGACGGATGTAAAGCATCACTTAGCGTCACTGTGGAAAGGTCAAACACAATTTCTATATGTCCCATGTTGCCGGTTGACCTTTTGCTCAGATTTATTTTCCCAAATAGGAAATAACGTAAAATATCAGGCCCAGAACCAAGATGTCTCCATCGTTAACCTTAATTAACCTAACAAGTTATGTTGTAAGTTTGAACAAGAAGGCAAATGAGTTTGCCAGTGGTGTTATTAAGATGTACTGTAAAAAGAAAGAAAAAAAACTGAGAAACGAAACAGCCAGCCATCAGGGGGGCATATGGCAAGTTAGCCTTTAGTGTAAATTTACCTGTTCGATCTTTTGAACATATAGATTGTAGGTGATTTGAGCTCTTCAATGTGTGTGTGTGTGTCCATGTGTGTGTCTGGCAGCACAGTGAGATACAAAGTCAGGGAGAGCAGATCTTATGATTAACTACCTCATTATTTTTGACATTTGTGAAAAAAAAAAATCCTCATCATAAACCAAACATCACACAAGGATTTTTGAATTGATTTTCTTTTGATGCCAAAACAACTCCATCAGAGTGACATTTATCATAAGAATTAATATTGTAATTCCAGAGTATAAGTAAATAATGTGGCTTTTTTTTTTTTAATTGCTGTCAATTTCCAAACAACTGAAGTGAGAAAATGAAGCATGTAGTCACAGTCAATCAAGTGAAATTGCAGTTGGTTTAAATATGTTCAATTTGTACTTAACTCCAGGAAAGCAGCTTCAACACACAGCGCACATGCATTTTCTGTAGACTGCGTGAAGCAGCAGAAGCGGCGTGTGATGATGCCTCCAGGTGGAGGTAAAGAATAGGGGGGTTAATTGTTTTCCAGCGCCGACACACTCAGCTTGTCTGAAGACTTGTGACACACACACATACATGGTTGGGAGGCTATGATTAGTGACCCCCCCCGATCCTTTCCTGGGAAACTATCAATCTAAGGTGTGGGCTGACTTGTACTGGAAGTGAAATTGAACTCCATGATTCCAGGAGCTTCCGGCCTACAATGTTCTCCGGTAAAAGGTCGTCTTTTACAGGGTAAGGAAAATTTCATCAACAGTGTTCATATATTTTAGATGTTTGTGCAAATTGCACAACTCCAATAAGTCATGTTCGTGTACTTATGAGTTCGTCAGACATTGGTGGGTAGTAACAAGTATAAATATATTTAATTTGGTTGATGTTTGAGGTACCTGTACTGGAATTGAATACGCAGTGTATTTTTCTGTGTCCTTTCACTGGCACTTCCTACCCAGGAGCAAAGATGACAGCAGCGTGACGGATCTTGAGACGTGAGATATTTCACTTGTATCCTTGGACTTATTTCAGAGGTTAATGGACACAAATAGTTTTGATTTAAAAAAGGTGTTATCTTGTTCCAGCCTAAAAGCACCAGCTTGGAAAATTGTCCAATTATCTAAAAACAGGTATTTTTTTCTCATTATTATCATTATCCCTATTAAGCTTCAATTATTTTAATTATCTTAATCAAGCTTCACCTAGTCGTCTCTCGTCTGCCAGAATTCATATCAAAACTTGAGTTTTATTCTTTTGGCTGCAGTGTTGCACAACTCCACTGCAACATGAGTGCTTTTCATATTTTTGCTCAGCATTGTAAAATATATGACGGCGTCGAACACACACTTCAGTTCATTGTAAACGAGAACAAAAACTAAAATATGTGCTGTCTGAGGGGCATCAAGATGGACATTTTTTTTTCATCCTTTCCAAGGTGCAAGATTTGGGCCAATACAAAGTCTCACCTCAATGGACTTTTTTGCAGCCCAGCAGCTCAGATGGAGCCAAGCTGCTTTTCCAGCTCTGCATTTGTAGCCAAAATTGTACAATTCCTGCAGACTTTGAAGCGGGATCTAATTCTACTATTGCAAACGTGAATACAGTAAGTGTATTTTGGACTGCAAATGTTCAAAATGTTCAAAAATGAAAACTTTCCGTGGGAATTTCGAGTGATAATGGTGAATAAATTGGACAGGGCAAAACCTTTGATGATAATACCATTTGAAATATACATAAAATAAATCACACTCACTTTAAATACAAATTCATTTTACGCTGCTCTATCACATTTACATCTGATGCGTGTGCCTTAGCCACCTGGAGGCAGTGGAATACAGACTTGTGCCTCACCTTCTCAGTAAGATGCGGTAAAAAAAAAAAAAAATCTTGCAGAGGATAAATAATATATGCATCTGTATTGTTGTATTATCTGTCTAAAAATGTTACTGCACAGTTTTTGTTCAAATACGCCGCAGAGATGCTATTCCTTAACATGGTTAAGGAATGGGTTTTGCATAATGCTTAGCGGAGATAAGGCAAAGCTATGTGGTTATTTTAAATACCTCATTTTAAGTGTCTTTCTTTAATTTGTATTCAGAGGTTCCAGTGTGCGAGCACAAACCCAGGAGTCCTAATCACAGGTCTGATCAGATTTGAATGACCAAGTTCTTCACGCTTTAATTAAAATGATCTGAAATGTATGTCGAATGAAAAAAGTTGACGTAGAAGAAAAGAGACTTCTCAGAGGGCATACATGTGCTCATACATATTTTATTGACATCAGAGAAAATGTGCGTTAAAAAATGGATGTAATATTAGAACCTGACTGCTCTCCCCTGAGGACAAAATCAGCTGCCAAATGGAATCAGATTCATTTTATCTGGCTCAATATGCAAAGAAAGACTTTGTAAAAGCTTTAGCTTCTAATTGTCCGTGTGTTTCATTTCCTTGTATTCTCTGTTGAATGTCAAATGTCTTGCTTCACGTTTTTTTTTTCTTTTAAACTGGATGCTTATTATAAAGATCCTAAATCAGATCATTAATATTTGATGTCCGTTCCAATTAACTTACAGGGACTTAATTTACAGGGTGTTTAATAGCAGACAGTTGTGCTCAGACAGTCAAGAAAGACAAATGGATTGGCAAGAATACAGAGCAAAGAGTAAAACAACTGCTTAATTGTAGTGGCACTATGTTGTGTTTCCAAACACTACGTGGAAACCCAATTACACTTGATGCATTTCAACAACAGTCCTGTGCTAAAGTCTTTTCTTTACAATTTACTCCACAATGGCCTTTTCATTGATAACGGCTATACTTATTGTTAAAATGACTGCTATAAAAAAAAAAAAAATCATGAACCTTGTTTAGGCCATCATATACTGCCCTCAAGCATTTCTCAAGGCCATTTGGAACTGAGTTTTTCAAGAGCCAGCAAGGCGACTCGTTCTTAATCCAAGTGGTTTTTGATCATCTCTTTTAGTTTTGCTGGTTCAGTGTTTTTCTTTTTTTTTTTCTGTAGCATGATTTTAGCCACACAGCACTCTCAGCAATAGGAGCTCTGTTTTACAGTCACTGCACTCGAGAGGATGAAACTGAAAATGGGATTTCATTTATGAGCAGCTGTGTGCTAACAACTCAGGGATACAATTTTAAACAGACCCCACATACAGGACAAAATCCATGCAATACGTGACCCCAGCATGTGATCTTCTTTTCATATTATCTCCCTGGATAAACATACATTTAACAAAACAGTTTGATAGTTGGTTGCATTTGCATCAGTTTCATAAAAACAGAAATTATTCATGCATCGTGAGAGCTATAAAGCCTGCAAATGTTCTTGTCTGCTGTGCTTTCCTGGGGACATTAGGGCACTACAGTCATGGCTGTACATTCATATTTTGTTTTTATGATGACATTTAGAATGTCAAAACATTGAAAATGTACTTTCTGACGACCGGATCTGGGGGGCTTAGTAGCTATCTGAATATGTGTCTGTGAGAAAGACACCATTATTATTTTTGAGCTGTCACAATGTATGGCCTATTGTTGAGTCAGCCTCACAAATCAATCAATCAATCAATCAATCAATCAATCAATCAATCAATCAATCAATCAATCAATCAATGATTTTCATTATCTAAAATTAATATATTCTCATACAATTAAGAATAAGAGTTTTTTTTACTGAACTCTTGACAAACATTTTAAAACTTAAATCACTTTAATTGTGTTTTAGGAACCTACAGAGGACCATCCAAAAATCAACAAAGTCCATTTTTCAGGATAAATTTCCCCATAGGAAATCATGAAAAGTGAAAAAATCTGCAGTAGGGGCAAATTGGGAACATCATAAAATGTATTAAGTGAGCAGGCACTAGCTGACATTTTAATGTTCAGGCAGCACAGTAGTTTTAGCCCGTGTGCCTCACAGTGATTGCAAAGACTTTTTGTTCTCTAATTTTGTGAGTTATGCATCACAATGCTTTAGCGTTATGGTTGTTTTTAGCATCAGCATCCAGTTTACTTCTTGTTTTTGATTTGGAAGAAAATCTGTTTGAAATGAGCACAACTGACACCTAAATAAAAAACCCAAAAAAGAAATCTTGCAAAAAGTCCGATCTTCATTATGCACTGCTTGGATACATCCAATTATAGAAGATGAACTTTGAAAAGAAACGTAGTGGCGGTACTTGCTCCGCTTGACAAACTATTATCGCTTAACGTTGAGTGGTGCTCAACCAAAACACACTTCAGTGACGCTTAATATAATTTCTCACTTGTGTGCTAAATAAAGCGTCTTCTAATTTAGTTTCTCAAGGTTTCCATTATCAGGCTCATTGGCCACCACATGCACGCCTGCTGTGTGATTACAGTCTGCCCCTTCAGGCAGAATATTATACAATATAGACTGATAAACACAACAATCTCATTTCTACCACTTTATGCACATAACCTTATTTTGCCTCAAGAAATAATGTTTACTTTTTGACAGGTCTAGAAGTTGATTAGAAATATGATTTTATTTTGCTCTTATTCTTATGATCTTCAATCTTTCCATTTGTTCATTGAGCGTTTCCCTCTTGGTTAAATGCCAGCGGCAGACTAAATGAATTAGTTGACTAATACGTATATGAGGGCAACAAAACATTGGTCGTCAAGGGATAGTCATTTGTATGATCGATTCAAAACAACCACCTGGAAAATTGGGGGCATTAACCCCCCCCCCTGGGGTGCTCCTGTTTGTGTCTCGTATACCTCATGCAATATGACCCCACACATCAATCTGAAGAAATACAAATAATTAGGAGTGTTTATCACAACATGCAATTGAGTTAGGCACCAGACCTTGGCTGGAGGATAAAACCTTTAAGTAGGTTTGTATCATCTTAAATTATAAACTGAACCATACAGATGGCTGATAAATGCAGGTGAAGATAAAAAAACAAAAAAACAAAGACTCTCATTTCACATTAACGCAATGATAATAATTGTTATCACTTATTTCTAAAAGCGATGTGGCGTCTTTGTGCATCATTAGACCAGAACTAACAATAGCTGGTGTGTGTGTGCGTGCGGGGAATTCACATTGATTTGAAGATCTTTTTCAGTCGAGTAACTCAAACGGCAATTAAGATAATACAGCCTGGCTATTTATTAGCACCTCATTGAATCTGCAGAAATAGCTTGCATCGGAGAGTGTTGGTGATGTCTGCTATTCAAGTGTCATTGTTTATTTCTCACATCACTACTGTTAGTAGAACATAATTGGTGATCTGTGGATGGGGGGGGGGGGGGTCAGCTCTCCCTGGCCGCATCTTGAGCCTCTAATTTGATTTTCAAGAAACCACCACGAGGAAAAACAATTCCGAGAAAGAAGTCATTACGCTAGATATATTATTTCTCCTGTACTACCATTAAAAAAAACAAAAAAATGGTGTCGTAATAACACTCGCCAAGCACACACATGCCTCGTCCATGCTTTGCCAATTGTCATAGAGCAAGGCTGAAATATTGGCGGCTATCAAGAAATCCCCGACTGCAACTCAGCGCGAGTTCGATAACTTAATGGCCGTCACGGTGCTCCAGTGTGTAGTACAATTATCCGCTATCCATGGCAAGTTTCTCCAAACAAGACAGTTTGTTGACAATCCACGCAGCAGCAAGCTTGCTGATGGAAGGGCTACACTAAATTGATCTGCAGCCAGGGAGAGGAAAAACCTCTTGCCAGGAGGTAATTTTGCAATGCTGCTCCAATGTTAAATGGAAAGCCCTGGGCAAAAGGTATGAAAGAGGTGCTTCGGAAAGACTGCAATGCTGAATCTGTCAAAAGCTAATGGTCTCACCTCTATCCGAATGAGACTTGAAGCAAAATGGGAAAAAAGGAAGTGAATCACTGTGTAAACATGACGGAATTGACCAACTTTTTCAAATCATGCCTTTCCACCAGCTTTTATGAGAAGTTTGCGTAACTTTTGATATCATATGCTAGGTTCATGATCACATTGTCTCGTGGTGACTTTGTGACCAACCAGCACATGATCTACTGCAGTGTGGCCACTGCGAGTTCATGTTTGAGAATTTTGGAAAGCTAAAGGTTGGACTGTTATTTTATACACATAGGACATGCTTGGAATCTTAGCCCAACAACTAGAATATAAATCAAGGGAGACCAAAGCATAAGAATCAGTTATTTTGAATGGAGGACTACTTCCCCCGGAACATTTTAAATAACTTGTTCCTCCTTGTTGGCAATTTAGAGTAATAGTCTCCTCGTTGCTCATGAAGTGGTAAATTATTAAGATTCCATTCTCTGGGAAGGTGTGCGAGCAGCAGGAGCTGTAGTGGGGGAAAAAAAAAAAAAAAAAAAATAGGAATATAAAATAGTAACTACTGTGCACCTTTACAACCCACATGTTGCACACAAAAGCCAAGGTCAGTTGATATTTACTAAATATGTAATATTCTCACCATACCACGTGCGACTGCGGGTGACTGGACGTGTGAAATTCTTATCTCTCGAGCGCTGTTGCATTAAAGCTGTATTACAAACGAATTAGAATTGCAATACTTCAATAAGAAATATATTTTGGGGACATATCTCAGGCCAACAGTTTAGTTTGAAACATTTAAACCGATGTTTTATTCTGCATAAAATTTAATTCAAACAGTTTAAGAATGCAGAAATTAGATAGATCAAATTGATTGACACAAAGCATCAAAATAACACAAAACAGATTACTTCGTTTCATTTCTGCACTCAACCAAAAACAATGATCATTATTATTTAATTTCAGAATATCCACAAGATTAAAATCCATTAGCGAGTGTATGAGCAAAAGAGGGAACAACCACCGAGGTTTAAAAATAGTAAGCAAAAAGAATATTTTTAAAGTTAGATGAACTGATGAAGTGTTGTGTCACGTGTTAACGGGATGACTTAAGCGGAACAGAGTTCAAATGGAAGACAACTTGAAATTCAGCAAACATGTCCATTCACATTCATTTCGGTAGTCTTTCAAAAGACAACATTAGTACGGTCATGAGTAGCACATCCAGTCAATCAGTGACATGCGAATGAGCAAGGGGCTAAAAAAAAACCCCAAAAAAAACACTTTGCATTTGGCAGGTTGATGCAATAAATAAGAACAAAAGTTTCATTACGATCCTGAGAGTGTTTTCACCTCTAGAATCTACTGACGAGCGACTTATGGGTTGTGGCGACAGACGTCTGTTGATTTGCATCTACGTATGCGCCGTGAAGTAATATGATGCTTGAAGAAGGGGGGGGGGGTTCTTGATTTGTTCACTGCTTGCTGTTCGGAAGAAATCAGTTCTGGAGACTTTATTTGATTCCGAGATGAAATGGTTGAGAGGGATGGAGACGAGCATCCGTTGCACATCTCGCTGCTCTTCAGTCGATCTCGGGCATACACATAAACCACTTGGACATTCTGCCTTGATTTTTAGGCTGTCTGCTGTGCTGCGCCATTGAGACCATAAGTCCGTCCGTGTAGTGACCGTATTCACTTCGGGAGTCTTCCACTCGGGTGATGTACAACCAGCTGATGGCTACACCAATGAACTAAGGAGACAAAATGAAAGGAAGTGAAAGGGACTCGACGGCCACGTCTTATTGTATCTACATCAACATTTGCAAGTTTGCAGAACATCTTGTCAACAGTCTAATTGGTATCTGAGCCTTGTGGAGACTGCCGATATCTGAGATTCTGGTTTTGACTAATCTGGTCAAACTATACATCCAGAAAACACGTCATCATAATGCAAGTGAAGTCTAGAGCTTCCATTTTTTACTTTTTGTCATGTTTAAGTCCATGTTGCACTGACAAAAGCCCAGTTTTTAATACATACAAAAGTTTTTAATACATTTGACAGGTATAAAAAAACTGAAAATATTTGAAAAAGTAACATTTTAATGAAGTGTATATTTCCTGACCAAACTGTGTTGAAATGCAAAAGTCTGAAATAATGCATTTCACTAGACAGATTTGTCAGCAGCAGAAAATGAAATGTAATCCCACTTAGTCATTATTCTGTTTTAGACAACCAATTGAATGTTTAAAATGTCCGTGCCCCAAACTTTCCAAAAAGTTACATTTCGGATTTGGAAATGAAAGATTCCGCCCGATTATTGCCCGACTCACACTATGTAACCATCGAATGTCCACACAGAAAATAAAATGAAAATATTGATGCGGTGCTGTGAGCGTGAGCGCGCATGTGTACCTGAGGCAGCAGGATCCCGAGCAACAGTCCTGCCATAATCTTATAGTTATCCGTTAGCCAAATGAAGAAGGCGTCGGTGCAGCCTCTGATGTGGATGTTATCGATCAGGTCCAGGCGCTAACGAGGCAGTGACAGAGAAAGAACCAGACCAAAGGAAAAGAACATCAGACGATGAGAACGAATGCGCTGCCCGCTCGGTACTTTATTATTCTTAGCTTTAATCTTTTAGTCTTGCAGTTTTTTTTTTTTTTGTCTGAATTTTTCGCTCCACATATACACTTCCTCTTCATTACATTTTTCATTTGGTGACTTGATTTGACATTCTGCCTTTGTTTTCCAGAAATGCCTTTCCTCAGTTTGCCGGTTGGCTAAAACGACCTTGGTTGAAATGCCACCTGTTCCCCCACGAATCCATTTTAATGAGAACAATGTGGTTTTAAGTAAGTTCAGAAAAAAGTTCATGTCTGGTGTCACAAAAAAAAATAATTGAAAGCCGAACTAAAAGTTTTCCCCTTCAAACCGATTTCTCTGGAATCTAACATGCTTTCTCAACCCTCTCTTCCACACCTTCATGCACTCGTGGAAATATTTTTTTTGCAGCCACGGCCATCTTAATGGTGTCCACATCTTGAGACGTAGCGGGGAGTGAAAATTGCTGGCATTTTTTTTTTTTTTTGGTCAAGCAGCCATGAATTGTCTTGCCTTAACTCTCATGTACTCAATTGCCTCAGGAAACTTAACGATACCTCAAATATGTCTGTCGTCTGAGATAATGGATCGCAAACTAAGCTAAAGGTGCTATCGACTGGCCAAACATTTTTCTTGAACATTTGTGAAAAGCAAAAGACACAAAGCACATTTCAATGAGAGGACACAGGATTATGAGATTTGCCTTTGGCTGACACTTTGAAGTGATGCTCCAAAACATTTGACATTGCACCTGTAAATAAATACGTCCGTCACTCGTCGGCCTTACCTCTTGTTCCAACACTTTGTAGCCACACAATGTGTTCACTACTTCATTTTGCTACAGAGGAGACAAAAAAAACAAGGTTGAAAATTAGAAACTTTCTAAGTAACTTCTAAAAAGTAAAAAAAAAAAAAAATTACAAGGATAAATTGACTATGCCTGCCACAAGATGCGCTCCAACCAATCTAGCCATCTGGCACAGAAGAGGAGATGAAGGGTGGAGGAGGATGGATCTTCTACCCCACCCACTTTCATCAAATTAGCTTCAATAGTTGGAACATTTGGATACCATTTGGAGGAGCGTGGGACAAATTACAGCGTCCGATATGTTCACGCTCAGTAAACAATTCCAAACGAGCAAGCAAAAAACATAAAAAAATAAGAATGAATGATGTCACAGTAAGGATGATTACATGTCACATGTAATGTTACTCTGCTAAAGTAATTTCAGCTAAGAGATAGGAAAAAAAAAAAAAAAGAAATTACTTTTGCATCATTTAGAAGATGATGCAAGTCTAAAAGCACAAAATTATTCTGTAATGGGTGTTGAACTGTTCCAAATGTAAGGGGGGGTGGGGGCTGAACTTGATAGATTTTTGCTTCTTTCTGAAAACTTGCACTTGATCACAATGTGTTTTTTTTTGTGCTTCAAATAATTAACCCATCATCAATTAAATAACGAGCAAGAGAATGGGCAGAAAGTAATCCGAGTGCAGGATAATGGCTTGGCAGTTGACACTTGACATTTGAATTGTCAGAGCGTGAATGGATTACAAGGGGTTGAGTTGGTGCATATCAAGAAGCCACTCCAGCAAACACTTGGGGCCCATATGTGCTGATGATATGCACAAATCACTTGGTAGGGTGATCCATATCCAGACTTAATATGATCAATTCAGCAGTTCAATTTACTCCGGGATGCCTGCTCTCTCCGAGCAGCTGCGTACACGGCCACAGAGTGCCAGCTTGTAGTAACAGATGGGATGAATTTCCATGTGTGTGTGTGTATGACATTCATTTATGACTCTGCATATGATGGTCATTTGTACAAAGTCTCCAGGCCAGGAAAATGGAGTTACGTATATGGGGAGAAAACAACAAAAGGAACGAGGGAGGATGTGCAAGTGGAGAAACTTTGGGAAAGTTACAACAGGTGTCCAGCTGAACCTTTGAACCAGCATGTGGAATATGAGCTGGAATACAAACATCCGAAAAGCTGTGCCTTTTTTTTCCAGTTCTGCTGCTGATATGATAGAGGTCACATACCATTTGTAGTTTTGTGTGGGCGAAAATTGCCTAAGAGGGAGAGCCTGTGTGTGTGTGTGTGTGTGTGTCCTGCATGGCAAAGGTGTAATCAGCACTACGATCCATGAGATGTATTTTCAAACATAACTCCACCCCTATGGTCATTAGTATAATGGTATACACAAAGTGGACCACGGGTTCTGGACTTTGTAAATAAATATTCAGGAAAGATGAAATGATGCTCTTACTCGCCACTTCAGGTAATGTTAATGGCCTAAAATAAGAAAGCATTGTCAACTCTCGTCATTTCCCTCCTTGGCTTCACTTGAGACAATAGAGTTCCTTGAGTGGGTTTGTTTTCCACTTACTGATACAACGTGATCACCGTAACTGTCTGCAATTAGTGTCACTATAAAAACATTCTACTGATTCACAGCAATATTGCATATTGACTTGGCCTGGGTTAAGAGCGCCATGCGATAAAATAAAATAACAGTCATGACTTTAAAGTGCTTGAGCATCTGGTGAGACAGAAAATGGCCAATTGGTTCCTTTTATACAAAATCTATCTATGGCGTGATCCAGCCATGTTTGGTACACACGGTAGAAGCTAACCCTTTAGTTAACTAGGGAGTGGTTGGGATTATTTAAAATTACAGAAAGGCACGTTTGGGTGAGCTTGATGTGGAAAGAACTGTGATCTGCACAACCCGACACCAAACATGGTATTTGGGGATGACTGCTCAAGATCATCATACCTTTTGCAAGACAGCAAAACCTGTTCTACTTCTTTCATTTTCTCTTCAGAACAAAAGACCGAGTGATGATATTTGAGTCCACAAAATGGATGCAGACTTGCTTTTTTTCCGGTGTCTGGAACAGTACTACTCTGGCCAAGCACACTTGGCCCGCTGTGAGTGCTGCAGCCTCTTGAATTGTTGCGCTATGAGTTAGCCTGTATTTTTCAAAACCGTTTTGTTAAAAGAGGGATATGTGTATTGACTTTAAAACACACCGGGCCATGTTGGCCTGGAACACAAAAGCCGTCGGAAGCTTCCAATTTTCTGCCATACTGCTAAGAATGTTCCAACATAATAATTCAACTCACCTTAGTGACGCAGCAGGTAGAAGGTACTCCACAGGCCAGTGGACTTCGTCCAGAACAGTTGTGGTACATGTTGACTGACCAGTCTTTATATCCTTGGCCACCACAACACTTAAACTTTTGAGAGAAAAGACATGTCAGAGAAGGTTCAGTATTCAAAGATTGAGAGGACTTGTAAACAGCACACTTCAAATGTATTTTGCCAGGAAAGTTGTGGGCTGAAGGGAGATACAGTTAAAACAATTTGCATGGAATTATGAGCCTGTATTTATCCCGGCAACTTAAATGGGGGAGAGCGCCACAATTTTCCATCAGTGCTATTGGATGCTAATTTTTCTGGGGTTGCAAAAGAAAATTATGTTGGGTTTTTTTCTCAGTTATCCTACTTTCAAACCATATAGTAATATATAATCCAACCTTAAAGGAATTCTACACACGGTGATATGCTTATTTCTAGCTGGGAGGAAAAACAGAATTAGATGGACAGAGAAAATGTCAATTGTAGTTTGGACAATATAAAAGATAAGACAAATCAAATGGCAGCTGTTGTTTCGATGAGGTCAATCACAATACGAACATTGTGGTTATGGAACAAGCTGAGAAGAAATGCAACTAATGGATCCAGGAAACAATTGGAGCACTTGGCAGCCACATTACAAGCTCTGCTTTGTTGCCCTTGTACCAAATAAATATTTGATCACAAGTGGGGAATGTGAGCTGAAGAGGATGCAATAAAGAACAAATGAGACACCCCCCATCCCCGTCAAATTTAGCAGTAGTGGGCAAAGCAATTTTTTCAGCTTAAGTAACACAACATCACCACAACCAGGAGTAAAGTCCCTGAAGAATGACTAGACCGAGTGCGTTTGTTTACCGATGGAATAAGATTCTCGCCTGTTGTTCTATTCATAGCTGGATTACTCACATTATCCTTTCCTGGGATATAATCCTCATGAGTCTCTGTGCAGGGAGCAAATTATTCTTGACGCACACCCGCTTGACAGACTGACGGATGACAGGCTGTTCAACAGCATCCGGAATGAGTGACTTAGCCCCTAATTGCCCACTTGGCAACATGTTTGGCATGAAAATTCACATCATACCTGCCTTTGTCAAGTCATTACGTCAATTGATGACTCAAATACATTTCAAGATTTGAGAAACCTGTCATTGCTGCCATTTTAATCAACTGGATAAAAAGATGTTCATTGATCGAGTTTGCATGAATTAAATACCTTGTTAAGGAGCAAAAACTCCAACAAAGCAACACAGAAAATAATATTGTTATTAAGCCTGACAAATTTGAATTTAAAAATAAATAAATTGCTAGTATATAGAATATATAGTATAATAAAAGGATGGACTTTTTTTTGCATCAGAGTCTGAGTGACCTGTAACTTTACAATGTGTTGAGGAGGAAAAAAAATTCCAAATTGTCCTTTAAAAAATAAACTATACCACATGACACATTTTATATGGCTAGTGGAGCTGTGGTTTGCATATTAGTTTTTTCATGTGCTGTATTAAATTAGTTGTGTTAAAACGCTGCTTTCCGCCACACAAAAGTTTCACACATCACAGGTGCCACTGTCTCTGCTTCAAAATATTTCCATACTGCAGACATTGTCATCGTTACACAAGGCCAGCTTCAACTACAACTGCCAGAACATTCCCCACTGGCTATGTTTACTTCCGCTGTTTCTGGCTGTATTGCGTAGAGTATACAACATAGTATAAATTTCTTTTTTCATTTTAGAAATATCTGCGTACCTCTGGAATATTTTGTTACCCTTACAAATAAAATACATTTTTCTGCCTCAATTTCAGTCAGGTGAAAATGACGATAGGCCCCGATCATGTACTTTATGATTCTGACATATAAAACCAGTATGAGCACATTTTAAAGAAATAGCAATAGTCAAGTTCTTGGATGAGCACATGCTTAGTGAGGGTTACGGAGACACAAAAAATAGATTGTGACAAAACCATGGAGCTGGGCAGGCCTTTTATTGCGGATTTTGTGAACTATAACTTTGCATGGACCAAAAAAAAAAACAAGATTCTGCAGAATGGGAGCCCAAGTAACGTGTCTGAACAATGTACCGCGGTTGAATTGATGAATGGCTTTTTCCCACACACGATGAGGCAGCCTCCGCAGACACGCTTTGTAGACTAAGCTGATGAATCAAGAGTTCTGCAGCGCATGTGTCTCAACCAACAACAAATACAGAGGGACTGCTCGGGTCTAATGACTACACACTTGGATCACACTCCTGATTTATTCATTCAATTTAAAGGCTTTTCTATATAGTTCACTGCAAAGGCAATACAAAGGCTTGGGACTTATGTGTTGTTGTTTTTTTCATGTTGGTTAACTCATTCACTGCTAGCTTTGTTAAAATGAATCCTTGAATGAATCCTCTATAGCTGTCAAAATCTATTGGTAATTTTACATGTTTGCCTATAGTACACTATTTTATGTTGAGATTTATCTGAATGTAAAAAGATCTTGTAAAACTACCAATGCCTAAATGAACTGCAATGAGTCCATACATGGATTCTGTGTGCAGCAATGGTGTTGTTTTTTTTTTTTGCCATGAGTATTTTTAGTTTAGCCACACACTACTTCTTCACTTTAAACGCCGAGTACAGAAATCATTTTTTTTTTTTTATGCATGCAGCTGACAATGAGGCCTATGCTACTTGTATTACTTCTATCACCATGTTTTGGACATTTCTTATGTGTTATTGACACATATGATAATTTAGCATTTCAATTTGAAACGCATAGTCTGAACCTGTGGACAGTAAATGTCACATTTCCATGGCAATAAATGAAGGGAATAAAAGGAAAGGTCATCTCAAAATAACTATAGACTGGGTGCTATATGAGCTGTCACTTAGGGACAGTAAACACTAAGCAATGAGGTGGACCTTCATTGTACACATACTTCTCTATTTGTAGCATTTAAACAACATTTGCTAACAGATGCTATAATGCAGCCTTGGCAACTAATTATTCTTTTTCAGTGGAATTTTTTGTTGTCTGCCTAATCTTAGTGCATGATGAGATTTGGCCACCAGCCTATTCATCTTAATATGCTTGATAAAAGCTGCTAATGAGATTCGCTTCAGCCGTTTAATGGGGCAGAAATATAGAGTGCTTGGAAAATGACGGCTGTAATATTCCAAGTATCCAAACAAATACCTGTCGATTTGTAATGCTCATTGCTTAGCAGGATTATTTGGTGGCATCAAATCTAACCGTACCTTTTTCTGAACAAAATCCATGATGTTTTTGAAATCCAAGTCATCATAGTAGTTAACGATGCCTCTTCGTATGTTCTTGTTCAGTAAATCCTCTGTCTGGACAAAGAGGAAAGGAAGAAATCAGTCTCTTGGACATAGACATAGACAAAATGTGTTAGCATCATGTTTAAAATCATGTTCCGGTTTGTCAAGGTGACTGACTCAATCAAGTAGAAATGCAAATGTGACAGTTTAACAGCCCACATCTGCCAGTTGCAATCTGGCGTGACAGGATTACTAGATCACATCAGGCTAATGTGTGGAAACATCCAGAAAGAGACAAGAAAGTCCGACTACATTAGCAAGCCTTGTCAGCGGTGTGTGAGCGTGAGTAACATCACTGAGTGGTTGTATTTTACTGGCTTACGCACTAAACTCTTATATTTGATAGAGTTGACAATTTATGGTGGGCGGTAAATGCTACACATGGTGCAGTCAAAGCGAGAAATATCTTACCTGGTTACGAAACACTAGCGCCAAGATTCCTCCCAGCAACTCCAGGATGAGACACACCGCCAGTGTGTACATGAACTGTGCCGAACAAGACAATATAATACACTGATTGTAATATTGAAAATGTTTTTAAAGACTTGGGTGCAAATTGTATGTACCAGAGTTTCCTCTGCATCTTAATTATCAACGTGACAATTTAAGGTGTTAACTTATTGTCATTTTACCCAAAACGAATCCACAATATTGTACATTTCAGGTTTATGATTGAGTGTATATTGTTGTGTGGTACAATTGGTGAAATTCATCCACAAAAATTACGTAGAATTTCAAACAAATCAATATTAGGATTGTTTGAATTTGCACACACAGTATTTAATGACCAACAGTTTTAATATTATTAGAAGAAAAAATTCTCTCATCTTACTACTTACCACTTTGAGCAGAAGTAGATTATCCCTGAGTGATGCCAACATGCCAATGAATGAAACAACAAACATGACAATTCCCAAGAGGATGAGAATGAGAGCAGGGGCCAGAAACATTCCATCTAGTGTCTTGTAGCGCTGCCTTTCCACCTCAGCATATATACCAATGGCTAGGATGATGGTGCCGATCAGCTGAAAACACAAAAAACACATCTGAATTAGTCTCAAAATTAAAGTGTAATGCAAATGTTTCTTCATTCTTCGAGCCATTAAATGTGAAATTACACAACCAAGTAAATATGTTGCCATCAGCTTATTTCTGAAAAGTGAGATGTTGTGAACTTGCGCCCCAACGTTACATAACAGCAGGGCTGATTTAACACTTTTTTTTTTTTTTTTGAGTGTGTGGTTAAATTAGAGCAATCATTTTATGGCAGAGCACTGCAGAGTTTTGCAGGTAGCTCAAAAAATATGCATTAGTATAATGCGTTTTTATTATTACAAATATTTCCAGGTTAATGCTAGAACACTGAAAAACACACGGCAACAGAACTACTTCTGTTGTCAAGAAGATCTGTAGCGCTCGATAACCTCCCCGATCATTCGATCCGATCAGATGTGTTAAGAAGGGAAACTTGGAAAAGAGGAAGGACCACGTTATCACAAACCATCGTCAGTATGAACAGTCAAGATAGTAATACCATTCTGGGGAGAGGCAATCTCACAGCAAATGAGTGCGAGTAATGGAAATTTTCCAGACTGGAAATAACACGGAGAGAATCAAATTGTGGAATGGTTTCTTGCTTCTCAGTGGACCAAATGTAATGTGTGAATTGAGTCTCTCAAAGCAAGCTGGTAAGCAATGAAGACTAGCTTCCTTGTCAATTGATCTGCATTGAAAGCAAATTGAGGTGCACTTTCATAACAGATCTTTTGCCTTTGCTACAACAAATAAAGAGAGTTTGTAGACTGTTGCGCAGACCACTTCTACAAACTAGCTCCTTTTCAAATAGAGAAATTGTTTTTGCAAACAATTGAGACGGTTCAAAATGAAATTAATTCATTTTCTCTTAATACTTGTGGGAGGGCTGGAACCCATTCCAGTTAAGCTGCCTATCTGTGGGCAAGAGACGGAGTATACCCTTGAGTGGTCACCAGGTAATCACAAAACAATTAACAAGCCTTCAAGGCGAGCAGATACGTCGACATACTCAATCCAATAACAGAGAAGGTCTGCATGTACAAAGTTAATGAATGTTCAAGCTGCAGATTATACAATGTCTTTGACATATTTGAAATTTACAGTAGATTCATCCGCCCCTTGAACGTTTGACACTGACCTTGTCAAAGTAATTAGAAGGGGCTGATAATTTACGCCTGGCGGCTGTGGCCTTCATTTACGAGGCGTCTTAGGTTGCTTTTCATTAGAAATACCTTCAATCACAGCAACAAATACGACAAAAGGCATGTAAAAAATGTATTTGTGTTATGAATTGACACAAAAGCAGCGAGTGGAATTTATGCCTCTCTGCTGTGGCCTTCATTTACGACGTGTCTTAGCTCACTTTTCATTAGAAATACCTTTACTCACTGCAACAAATACCACACATGGCAAAAAAAAAAAAAGTATCTGTATTATGAATTGACATACAAATGTGTGGGGTGGCAACGCAGCGAGTGGGATTGTTTTGTATTAACTTTGTTTATTGGAGTTCACAAATATCATCAAACAACAGATATAAGTCTTGCCTCCAAACATTGAGCATCTTACAGTTTAAGTGGATGGTTTTTAGTCTGGATAAACATCTGAGAGATTTGTAGAAAGGGTAAATGAAATACAAAATAACATTTGAATTCAATTTCAGCCATTAAGCAAATGATGCCTGGAAAATGTCAACTGTATTACAGAGATCCAATGCTCATTAGAAAAACAACAATTATTTTGGGTCTCACATTTTGTCTGGTATGATAGCGCTTCTTCGAACATGAACACACACAGCTGCCTTTCTTGTCACATACTTGAGCATGATGACAATGCCACGATGCACTATTCTTGTCAATCTATGTGAGCTTTGTAACTACTTTAGCATGCCATGTTGGTCTGAAAGGCATCAAAAACAATAACAAGCAATAGGATTCCAACTCGAAGGGAACAATTTGGGAAAGCCATTTTCTGTTTCAGGAGAATAGTAACCCCAAAAAGAGTTTTGAATCATCTAAAAATGATTGCATGGACAATGTTCTGCAGTGTACTTGCAATGTTGCAGTCACATTGAAATTTTGGTCAGGTGCCTTTTCTGTCACAATAGCGGCAGGATTACTTTTCGGACCAATTGAAAACTTTCCGGTTCTCATCATTCACGCTGGGGGGGAAAAAAAAACCATTTACTGATACTTTGGATATGGATGAACTTCAGCAATACGTACTGAAATGTCAAACAAAACGCTGCTGGGTCACATTGTGAGTTTAAACACTAACAATCGTTGGAAGCTTTGCTTTATTCTTATGTTCAGTTTCCTGAGGGAAGTGACAAAACTGACAATATGCCCTAAAGTGCTCATTACTGTGTGCTGTATCTCACTAAGATAAAACACACTCCGCAGAGAGCACAAGTGCGGGAGGAACAAGAAAGCGCAAGTCCAAAAGTGGCCATTAATCTCTTTCGCCTCCCTTATCAGGAAAGCATTCATTCACCATAATATGCAAATTACTGCAGCTCCGCCACTTTCTTGCTCCTCCTTCAAAAGTATCTCACATAAGCAAAAAATAATAATAAGTGTCAATCAACCATCTGTTTCAGGAACAACAGCACGTTAGGATGTCTTTGAAAGAATACAGCTGCAGGCTTCGGCACTTACCATTTTTCTTTGTGTGGAAATGTAGACATCAAGCTGCCTTTGTGATTTGGAGCTTGTCTCAAGGGAGAGTCTGACTGAGAGCGTTTAGTCAGGCAGTTCGGTGTCTGTCTTGTGACTTTCTTCTTCCAAGACAAAGTTTGGAAAACCCAAGGAGTAAGTTTCGAATGGTTTCTGAGTTGCCATCGTTTAACCATGTTTATTAATTATGGATGTAGTTTGCAATGGTGCAGAACTGCATTTTAATCAAAGCTATGTCAATTGTTTTGGTTAATAACACGATATAGCATTGATTTATCACGTCATGTGATCAATGTTGCTCACAAGGCATTCATTGCAGCCTTACTCATCCGATACTCCCCTAAATCAATCTTTGTCAAAGAGAGTCTGTGAGTCAGGGCGATAGAAATAAGCCTGTAACTGAAAACTCAAAACACTTTTACAAAATCATTGCCGCTTTCTGACTTGGGGGGGATATTTTCAATCCAGTCATGCAGCCAAAAACAATTTCACGACTAATAGAACGGAATTGCTAAGGCGCAGCGATGTATCATCTTTCCACCAAGGAGGGTAAAAATATATGCTTGTGAATAAACCACAACAACAAAAAATACTGCTTGTGAGTCATAGTGAACACTTTATCATGTTTGCACTTGCAAAAAAAAGGCATGTCTTGTATCTTGAGAAATTCACAGAAAACTCCAGTTTGAAAGGTTACAGATAACAGAGTTTCATTTTTGTTAAATGACATGATTTGATGTTATGGAATAGTGTCACTATAGTATATGACAAAGGTATTAATAAATAAATGTTAAAAGTTTAAGTGCACAGTGACTTTCCAACACCCTGTCAATCAAAATAGAAATTTTTGTAAACAAGTGTATTGTTATTGATATAAACACACCTAATGAAATAAAACACATAGGAGGACGGCATAGCAAGTTAA
The DNA here is from genome assembly GCF_054491065.1 of Syngnathus leptorhynchus. NCBI lineage: Eukaryota > Metazoa > Chordata > Actinopteri > Syngnathiformes > Syngnathidae > Syngnathus > Syngnathus leptorhynchus. The sequence goes on from NC_141197.1 coordinate 13,890,832, forward strand.
AACCAAAATAGAAAATGACGTAAAAAGTCGTGATGAACACTATCCAGGTGATCGCAGCGAGGTAAAGGTGTAGCGGAGGGTGTGGCCATTTACTCGTTTACTATTGTGACAGTTTCGCGGGGGGGAGGGGGTTGAAAGTTTGAAAATTTTGCTCAACTTTTGTCCACTTTTCATTGTAAATACAGCGTCACGCCGCCTCTCACGAACACACGGTTATAAAAATTAAAAATCAAAACGCTATAAAGTTTATGACAAAAAATAAAATGCAAGCCGCGCACATACAGTATGACAAAAAGAGTACTCACCCACCAAATGATGGCGTAGAAAAAAAGGGTAAATTTGAGAAAAACATAGGAGCATCTGTGACAGTAGCGTTCTTCATTGTTCGACATAGTAGCGACCAGCGCTTGCTGTCCTGTCCTGCCTAGTTGTGAACACTAACTTCCGCCTTGTCATATTTCTGCTCACCTGAAGGCGCGTGCACGCTATTCTCCTGGAGGCGCGTGCACGCTATTCTACACTGGAGTGCATTCAAGGTTGGAGCAAAAAAAAAAAAAACGAGCTTTTTACCTTCACGATTAATATTCAGTTTCCTTTAGAAATGAGTGTTAAACTTCTAATTATGATTTCTTTGATATTGTTATTTTTTTTCCTGAATGTTGTGCCAAATCATAATCTAATTTCATACAGACAACACAACGTTGATTGATTGAACGATTTGAAATCAGAGGTCAATGAGAAAAAGTGAACTATATTGTTCAATCTGTTTTATTTGGACTTAGGTACGGTATAACTACCCGAAGAAAGTCTTTCAATATATCAATATTTGTACGCATTCTAAATATAAAGTGGTACTTAGTTATCTATTCTAAGAAAATAATCTTAAATGTATTTGTAAAACTGTTTATTTTATAAATATATTAGTCATCTTAATTTTTAAAATCAGTTCACTATCATTTCCATCCAAGTGTAGCTTTCTAACATGATGAATAAATATACTTAATCTGTTAATCTACCTTTCAGATTCATTACTATGTGAAATTGTGATACATGAACTGAAGACGTCTTCAATGTCCTCGTCTCAAGGCCTTGACAATAATCAGGAATCAATATATCTCACTGGGAAACAATACAAACGTGGACAGTGAAAGGTCAAATGATACAAAAGTGGTCATAAGCGTGTCAGTTCACAAGTACAATGGACTGTAGATAGAAAAACCTAGGCTTGCTTGAATATACTGAACCCAGAGATAAAGGACAAACCCTCCCCCCAAAAGAAATCTTCTTTCACATTCTGTTTGAATGTATTCCTAACACATTATGTGGTTGTGCTTCTCCTCAAATTGAGGCGCATTTCCTTTTATATATTTGTCAGCATGCTCATAACGGGTGCACAAAAACAATCACTGAGGGAAAAGAAAGGTTAAGCTTAGGTCAGCAATCCCAAACCTGGTGCATTCCTTTTCTCTGCTCATCCAGCAGATAATCGAGACCAGAGATTGGAGGAAAAGATTGATGGTTGGAATCATAGAGATCAAAGTAACACTCCAAAACCCACGACCATTTACAATATAGCAGCAGTAAAAGAGTATCTTGTAGGATATGTGTCAAATGTTTTTGAGTGGGATCAACAATAGTCGTTTTTTGTTACCTTCTAAGCCCTAAAGGAAAACAGTTACTTATCCCTTTTAAAACATTTATAGGTTGTGTGAAAATCATTCCTTTAGTTTGTGAACAACTGCAAAAACAAACTAGGCAGCAAAAGCATCACCAGCATAGTCTCGAGGGCCTTTTTTCATTATTTTGCTTATATTTCAGTTGCAATAGTTCTGAGCAAATATCCATAAACACAACAACCTCAAAGAATGCGAGACTGTAAATTCACTCCCAAGCAGTGTTTTTTTGCTTTATAAAATAATAGCTACAACCAAAAGAGCAGTCTACTGAGGAAAAGGACATTGATGTTTTATTTTTTTTGTAGAAGACAATAACAATCAGTTGTAAATGATGAAAGTTCCCAACACAATCAGCATCATGCAGCATGTTCATTTGATCACAGGTTGTTTGACACCAAATCAGAGCCCAGCATTAGACAGCCAATGGTTGAGAGTAAAATTATTACAGCTCTTCGTTTGGAACTGTTAAGCCTATAGAGATGCAAATTGAAGCGCAATCACACAATTGCACAAGGTGATATCTTATCTTGACCTGCAATTAGCATCACTTTTTTTTTCATTTATTTCACTACAACTGCTGAATCTGATTTTTCTTTTGCAGAATACAATTTCTTTTGTGAACAATAAAGTTTCTTTCTAAAGCGTTACAATCTCATCATTGTGTTTTTCTTTTTTCACTGTTGTCATTATAGTTTATTTTTACTTTGTTTTGAGGGATGAGATTTGGTTTTCATAAAGAGTTGGGGATTTTGTGACGGTAGCATGAAATTCTGGTTTTGAGAGGAATTTTCAAGAAATGTGTTCATGGGTCAGATTGCTCAAACAGGTTGGAACCGAGCAACAACAGTTGGCAGATCATTTCAATTACGCTTTGACAACACGCCAAGTGTGGACGCGGCATTGTCCAGTGCTCATCCTTCCCCCTTGTCATCTTGCCAATAACCCACTGTGAAAAAGAGCCCCATTGCTGAGTGAGAATGTCGCCACGCCACTCAAACATATTACCGCATCGTACGATGGGGAATGATGAATGAGCTGAATGAATGATAAACGTTGGGAAGCTTAGTCCAGGGCCGATGCTAGTCATTTAGACGCCGGTGGTAAACATAATCAAATGACTTTCATTTGTTTAAAAAGCGACTTGTGGAATTTAGGACACTTCAATTACAAAACCTTTAGTATTCCAGCTTCCGCATAGGGGACAGCTATATGGCTGCATTGTTTAAAGGTTGCTGGGAAATTTGCGCCACCTTCTGCCAGTCATGTGATACAATTTAAAAAAAAAAAAAAGAGTTCCTGGAGATTTGAATAATACCCAACATTTTAAGATACAATCATATCTATCTGCAGGCGCAGCAAGCACTTACATCAGATTCTCAGGGATGGGGGAAAAAAATCTCCTAAAAATGATTGATTAATAAAAGAAACTGTTCCTCAAAGACAAAATAAGAAAAGAAGGTGAAAAGCATGTTACGGCAATGTAAAGGTCACTGAGATTCAGTCTCTCGCCCATGCAGGGTTTGCTAAGTGCAAGAGAAATACTTTTTACATGCAAATTATGTTAATAGGAGAATCTAAGACATTGTTTTGGTTCTTTCTCATTCAGGACTTCATTATAGAACCAGATTCCTGCCTCCATTCACACCCACTTGTGAATAGATGGACTCAGTGCGGGCACACACAAAAACATACATACTCTTATGCCTTCAAGTGTGTGTGTGTGTGTGTGTGGGGGGGGGGGTTATATGGTTGGATAGATGCTTGGGTGTGTGAGTGCACCTCTGTCACTCTCAGGTGGATGAGCTGCAATTTGCACAAAATATAAGGGTGCGTGCGTGCATATGTGAGACAGAGAGAGAGAGAGAGACCAGAGAGAGAGAGAGAGAGACCAGAGAGAGTGAAAGAAAGACAGAGAGAGACCAGAGACAGAAAGAGAGACAGAGAGAGACCAGAGAGACAGACAGAGAGAGAGAGAGAGAGAGAGAGAGAGAGAGAGAAGCAGAAAGAGAGACAGAAAGAGAAAAAGAGGTACAGAGAGAAAGAGATACAGAAAGAGAAAGACAGAGAGAGAGAGAGAGAGAGAGAGAGAGAGAGAGATAATGGGGATGTCTTGATGGATTGGACCTGGTTATCCATCGCACTCAGGGACTCTTAATTCTGAGCTGTAATCTGGAGGCAAGTGGACACATGGATGACAGGCAGCCCTGCTCTCCTGCATAAGGTAAGAATAACATAACAGATTGACTTTGCATTGCATTGCACTAATTCATCATTTGGGCAAATTGCTACTGAGTAATTGTTGCAAAGACTTTGTGCACACAGGAGATAGTATATGAGGATCAATGAAGGAATGGGGTTTAAAAATGTAATTGTGTTTAGAATCATAAAAGTGATGGAAGACTTTTCCTTTCGTGAAGTCTTGATTATTGTGGTTTACCGGACTTGATGGATTTTTTTTGTATTGGTTGGCAAAGTATGAAACAGACTTCAATATGGTGCATTGGGGTTTTTCCCCTACTATAGTTCTTGTATTGAAGCTAAAAAGTCTACCTAATGGGCTGGCCAGTTATTTATTCATTTTCAAATAACATTAAATAACAGGGAACCCCAATCGGGTTTTATAACTCATCAAAACCCAAACTAAATCATTTATATTCAATACATCCATCCAAAAAATTTTTATATTCATTTCATTTGATTTTTTCTTCATTCATGGGAGCTTTTTCTAGCTGACTTTGGGTGAGAGACGGTGCATCTGAAATTGAAAATGTTCCATTAACCTGACATAAATGTTTCCGGAATGTTGGAAGAAGCCATCATACCTAGAGAAGAGCATTAGTCCTTGATATTCTATTAGTTGTACAATCTCTATTTATTGAGCAATCATTTTGTCCAATTGCCTGTATTATCTCAGAGGTGCCTCATCGTTACTGAATGACAATGCGTTAGCAGGTTGTAATGGATGACACACTTCAGTTTAATAGACCATAGAAACCAATGAGAGCAAAGACAATGCATTCAGAAAGCTGTCGACTGCATAAGCACCAAGGACAGCTCCGCTGCTTTCAGTGGAACCTCCAAAGTCAAACGCCCCTTAAGTGGCACAATTTGGAGTTCAACAAAAATGCCCTGGAAAATTGAAGGAGGGGGGGGGGGGGGGTCAAACACTACTCGTGCGTGCAAATATTGTGAGACTCCAGCACGATTAGGATGAACAACAACTGGTTCAGGTTTGCTGTAGCAAACAGACTTAAATAATTGCCTGAATGCAAATAAAACCTCCGCATCCACATTATGCGTGGGAAAAAAATGCCAAACAAAATCATTCATTGCAGAAACAATAAAACTATAAAATTAGGAATAAACCATTTTAGATCATTTATGTTATTATGTAATTTTGAGCGCAATAGTATAATGTATTTAAATCCATTTACACATACCTGTAAGTACGTTTATATGTATTTGCCAGTGAAAATATTTGGACTGTACATTGCCAGCTCCACACCTGTGTATAATGGTGGACCTAGCTTGAATTGATACTTCCTGAGTCCTCATTAATGCATCATAAGACAAGTGGAAGGGCAAGTTCAATGCTGCCTTGTGCGGCCTCTCCTGGGGGCAGTTCAAGAGTTTTTTTTAATTTTTTTTATTTGCCATGTTTGAGCGTGCCAAACAAGTGAGCTTCAGTCAGAAAAGCTGCCCTGCTGCAGACTTTTTTGGTTACACAGATTCTCTCCATCAACTTAAGTATTTGCCATTTTCGTTGATGGGGAACTAAAGCGACAATTACAAACAACACAGTCATAATAATGGGCCCCGAGTTGGAGTTTTTTTTTTTTTGTATTTGATTGCATAAGTGCCAAGCGCACTGTGTTGCTTGGCAACTTGATCAATTTTCACTCTCTTTGCACTTTCCCCAAAGTTCAGTCATGCGAATGATATTGTAATTATGTTGTTTGTATTGGATTTATTAAAAATGAATGAAAAGTAACACATCCTCTTTCAAAGTAGCCTATAGATAAATCAGGCACGTGTCAATGGCAGGATCAGTATAACTTTCAAATCCACTTCACAAGTAAAGCTACAGCTTGGATCAACTTTGTAAACTCGTGCGTTAGGCATCTTCAAAGAGTGAGCAGCTTTCAGTTGTACCGCAATAAATAATGCTAAAAAGTTATTTAGAACTGAGTGATTGTCAGTAAATTTAAAGAGCCTGCAACAAATCCCCTTTGTTCATCCTCCCATTTTCCATAGCGCTTGTTCACTTCATGAGTAAGGCAGACGTGCTGAGCACTAACTCACCCTGCTACACATTTTAATTACAGAGTATGTCAACCAGCGCCAGACAAAATTCTGTTCAACCTAGGAGAGTCCACTCAATCTCTTAGTACATTGGAAGAATACTGATCAATTTATGTTGTAAGGTGTAAAATGTACCTATTACCCATAAAGCCACGCACCGAAACGACCACTCTGGCAAATGGGTGATAATGTCTGCGTTGAGATGTTGCAAAGTGGAGCTATTAACGTTTGCCCTTCTCTTCACACCCAATGTGCAGTAAAAGCAAAATTCAATTAGCAACTGATGAAAAACTTCCCAAAATGGGAACGATACTGCACCATCCATCCATCCATCTGTCCGGATAGTTCCACCAAGGCCGCACAATCCCGATGAGATCAGCATCAAAAAATAAATTATAGATCGAGAAGCTATTTATTGATTCAAGGAAACCCAATTTCAGATCATTGGTGCCCTGAAAGGTACTCTTTTGTACATGTGGCCTGTCAGTCACGGCCCATTTGAGCTTAAGACAGTATTTGTACCTCTGGGAACGTGACTGGACCACTTAATGGCATTGCTATTTCTTCCGTTTCCGTTGGCAACAGGTGACGAGTGACCATGGACCCTGACAATTCAATTCAGCGTATTGAACAGGACCTGAAGGCCACTTTTCTGCCAATGCTAGTCACCAGAGACTCACTGGAGGACTTAAATGAAACCACAGGGAATCAGTTTCAACAACCTGATTGGCAGGTACAAGGCAGTTCTGGTTCAGAATGAGGAGGTTTGATTGATTGCATTCAACGTGCCTTGTGTGAAATAATTTTTCTGACCCTTCACTTCAGGTGGCTCTGTGGGCTTTGGCATACTCGCTCATCATCCTGGTGTCTGTTACCGGGAACGTGACGGTCATCTGGATCATTCTGGCTCACAGGCGGATGAGGACCGTGACCAACTACTTCATCGTCAACTTGGCTTTTTCTGATGTTTCCATGGCAACTTTCAACACGCTGTTCAACTTTGTCTACGCGCTGCACAACGACTGGTACTTTGGCCTGGGCTACTGTCGATTCCAAAACTTCTTCCCCATCACGGCCATGTTTTCATCCATTTACTCCATGGCGGCCATCGCAGTGGACAGGTAAGGAAAGGTTTTGGTGAACTTCCCAAAAAAAATAAATACAAACTTAACTTAAAATAATCTAACTTTGATCAGATACCAGAATAATAGCTTTGTGTTCACATTGAGTGAGTCAATATGTGCTTTAGCTCAATAGAAGCTTTACGAAGCGAATAGCAAATGACTTTGTACTGATTGGAGGCTGTGAGAGAGTGCACAGCAGTAAGTGATAAAAACCAAACTCGGCAAACAAACAACATCGGACAGTTAAAAGCTAAATTGCGAAATAGAAGTTTTATTTTGAGTGAGTAGAAGCTTTAAAACGTGTCATTTCAACGTATATTTGGTCATTCAAAATAAAGATTTGAATTTTTGAATGATTCATGATTTGATTTACAATGTCGCTATGCACTTTGCATAGTCTTTGAAATGAGTCGTTTGGAATTTGACTCAAATAGAAAGATCATTCATGGAATAATAATGACATAACCACTCTTTACACTCTGCCTATATATATCTGTTGTAAAAGTTGAATTACAGAGACAACAAGGATCCAATCATTGTCTCTGACTAATGCAGCTTTTCCACTTTCACAATGACTCTTTTCTCAAGTCAAGGTGCTAATTCTCATTTAAAAGCATCATTCGCATGAATGAAGGTAGAGAATAAAATGGGCCTTTCAATAGCTGTTGAATAAGATGGGCCTATCAAATAGCTAAATCTGGGTTTGGTCTGGCCGATGAGTAGCTCTGTAAACATCTCCCAGGTCAAGGTCAGCCAGCAGCTCAAGCAGATTCCCCCTTGAGGTTTACCTCTCGAGGAGAAAGGGATGAGCACTCCAGATGATGTCAAAGGGAGGCCAGAGGCTGGCTGGCCTTCTGCCTTCAAAAGGAGCTCAACGGGTGATAAGGGCATCTCGGTGACATCAACAGCTTAGGCAGATGAATTTTTCAGCATCTTTCTTCTCAATCGTTTGGTCTCTTGGTCTCAAGGCTCTTTGAAACCAACCGCTCTATTCTGCTCAGGACCAAAAATGGCATCTCTGCAAGATGAACGAACGCTTGGAAGAACTCTTGAACATCAACCCCAGAATTAGCGAAGTACTTCACCAGAGTACGACAATCAATGATGTCAACACAACTCCTGCCAAATCCTAATTTCAAAGCTCTTCTTAATTCTAACTTGCATAGATGCTAAAATCCAAGAACTGGTTGAAATCAGGTGATCCACCAAAATAAACAGAACAGACAACATCCAATAAAAATGCTGAAAGTGCTCGAGTTTGCTTACCTGACTCCATCACATGGAAAGTCTTCTAGAAGATAACTGGAGCTCATCAGTCTTGATGAGAGGGGTAGCCAGGAGACAGAAACAAAAGAAAGCATGCGTTATAAATAATGAGGACAATAAATGGATGTCAACTCTTAATGCTCTCTTCCATGTGACCTTTCACTCCTGCTTTAGATACATGGCCATCATCCACCCTTTGAAGCCACGCCTCTCCTCCACCTCCACCATGGTCGTGATTGCACTCATTTGGATCGTGGCTGTCTTGCTGGCCTTCCCGCAATGTTACTACAGCGTGACCAGATTTTACTACCCCAGAACTGTTTGCATGGTTGACTGGCCGGACGACTACGGAGGGATGCACCAACTCAGGTTTACGTGATGTTCTGGAATTACAAACGTCCACTCGGATTGAACTGTTAATATTAGCATCGTAGCGTTCGGTCAAAATACAACTTTGACTTGATTTTAATTTGTTCTGGCATCCTGCTGACAAAAAAATATCAACGCTTACCTTTTAGCTACCAGTTTGCTGTGATATTGCTGATCTACTTGCTCCCCTTGCTGGTGATGCTGGTAACCTACAGTTTGGTGGGTCGGACGCTGTGGGGGGGCCACATCCCAGGAGAGGCGTCAGACCACTACCACAGCCAGATCACTGCAAAGAGAAAGGTCACATTTCCTACTTTATCATTGCCCTTTACTGCACCGCAGTCAGTCACACAAAAAAATGTGTCCATTGGTTTGACGTACGATACCTTTGTGTCTTAGGTCGTAAAGATGATGGTTGTTGTGGTGGTGACCTTCGCTCTTTGCTGGTTGCCCTATCATATCTATTTCATACTGGGATCAATTAACAGAGACATTTACAAGCAACATTACATTCAACAGGTTAGCACTGATTTGTATACAATGTATTCAAGTGTGTTGGGTTGAGTTGTTTTTTAAGGTATGGAGAGAACCAACTCCTCAAGTAATTATTTCTTCAACTTTCTCTTCTAAAGGTTTAATGACACATCCACTGTAGTTTACTATTGAAATTAATTGGAATGAAAAATGAGGTTAATTGCAAACCGCCAATTGTTAGGTGATAAATAATACTGAAGCGCCTTACGATATAATTCAGTCTGACAGAATATAGAAGAGTCACCACTACTTTAAGTGTAATGATAATATTGATCTTTTTTTTTTTGTTGTGTATAAAAAAATACTGTGCTGTTTTTACATGGTGTATCTTCTGTCCTTGAAAGGTTTACCTGGCCATATTTTGGTTAGCAATGAGCTCCACCATGTACAACCCCATCATTTACTGCTGTCTAAACCAAAGGTAAAGAAAGCCCCCCATTTGCATTGAGACTTAGATGAATCATCCTCAAATAGTTTCAAAAATTTCCTCCTCTGTTGCAGGTTCCGTGCTGGTTTCCGCCACGCCTTTTCTTGGTGTCCCTTCATCAAAATATCAGAGGAGGACAAGATGGAGCTGCAGCATACACACACCTTCAGAGTGACCATGACACGCAGCCTACACAAAAGCAGCGCATGCTCTCCCATCAATGCAAGCGACAAAGGTGACGCAAATAAAAGTTGCGGGCAAGGATGATGCCAAGTTAACACCAGCGACAACTAAGTGGACGTTCACGGTGTCGAGAAGTTGTTTGTTATCTCACATTGATCCAAGAGAAGCCGCCATGATTATTTCCTGTGAACACTGACGACGTGAATGTTGCAGTGATGTTTTTGAATTGTGTTGATGATTGTTATTTTGCAGCTAGCTTCCCAACGTCGAAGGCCATCTCATATCATTTTGCATGTAGTTCAGTGTATACTGCTGATCAACTCATCTGAACCATTTAGGTGTGCTAAAATTGGTGGTATCACTAGAAGTTCGATATTAATTGAACATTCAAAGCTACAGATGACTATCTGGAATTAACATTGTAGATACCGAGAATGTCTTTTAGACTAGTCATTATTATTGTTATACTAACCCAAGACACATAAATGGAAAAAATTATCAGACCAGTGGCCAACCAAAGAAGAGTAAATCTTATCACATTAAAAGATACAAAAATAGAGCAATATGATAATAGAAAAAAAAAAAAAAAAGATTAGGTACTTGCTCTCATTTAATAAAAGAACATGTAATTGTTCCGTCCATTTAAATTGGATAATTTGGAAGTATTTTGACATTGTGGAACAATTATCATTGCCACGATTAGAATCATGCTATTTGAAGTGTGGGTTGGGTGGAAATGGCAACGTGCTTTATTAATGTTCACTGCAGTCTGTATTAGCAGATATATTCAATTCATGCATATTTCATGAAAGATTACAAGCATTTATGTTGGTGTAATTGTATGCAAAGCTCTAAAGTCATGTCAAAAGAATCTTCCAGCTTTAAATTGTACACTGATGTAACATTTCAAAACTGTTATCTTATTTCCGTACAATAGTTTTCATTTCACTGAAGCAGAAATATCATCTTTTACTTAAATTGCTTGGGAAAAAAAAGATGAGCTTCTTAATGTGATAAAAATGCAAATGTTTTGTGAGGTAAATAATGAATGGTAATCATCTTGAAATAATTGAAAATGTGTTGTATGCAAAAAACTGTCAGTTGTTCCAAGACTTAAACGTATTTAATGTGCTCAATAAAAGTGAGAACATTTTCAAATTACATGGTTGTATATTTTGTTCTGGCACACAAATGGCAATGGCAATCAATTTGACATGAGTTTGACTTTATTTATTGAATAATTGACAGTGTTGGACAGATAAAGCAAAGCAATTCAAGTGTTTGTGATGAATACTGAGAATAATGCGGAGTATTTATTGAGGCAGAAATTCGTGAGACTTCTTATCGGTATTGGTTTGAGAGCAGCTTCACTTTGTCTATTCTAAAAAGGGTGCACAGTATAGTTCTTGTATTTTTGTGTCAATGTTACATTTTGCCAAAACCATATCTGGAATGCAAAAAAAGGTTAAAAAGCACAATACAGTAGGAACTGGCAACCAGAGTTGCGAATTTATGCAAGGGGCAACTATAGTTGTAATATTACCATGTAGCACTACTTACAATAAATGGTCTGAAAGTTCAGGTGGATTTGCTAACATTGTAATCATTTTTTTTTACATTCCAAAAGGCTATGTACCTAGAACAGAGCCCTGAGGGACACCAGGAGTGAACCTAAAAGAGAATCTGCAATTCATGCGTAAGTATTCACTTTTGGTTAAGCAAAAAAAATAAATAAATACAACCTAGCTGAGCATTTAAATACCTTCCCTCCTGAGATTTAAAGCATTTACCATATATTTTGTACAAGAGGTGAGAACATTTCATAGCTTTCTCATCAGAATGTTTCATATTGTCTTAAAGTTTCAGCAAGTGTAATATTCCTCCACATATTTGATGGACTCATGCCGTGTGCCATGATTTGTACAAGTGTTGTTTGGACAGAATTTACAGGAGATTACACGAAAATAGAACATCAAATAAAAGGAGAACATGCACATTCAGTAAGCATGTGTCACTCGAGCGGAGATTGGATCTTCCGTTTTCATGTTTATAGGATTAGGCTGATTAGAAATAACACCTTATATTGTGTGTCCGTGTGTGTGTGAATCATTATTGCGGCGTTTAATCATCTCCGGATATAAAAATAAAATAAATAACACGACACCTACCGGAAAGCAACTACAAAATTCCCTTTCGCATATCGTATTTGTGCATTTTGTGCTGACACATTCTGCTGACTTTGGTAGAAAATAGAATTGAATGAACCTGCAGCTAACTAACTATGATGAAAGAAAATGAATACACCAGCGAGACATTGAATTATGATTGACACCTTGCAATTACTGGAAAAAACCTACGGGTGGCAACATTACACACAACACAGCAAAGTTGCAGGGTACTTTCGATATGTTTTACAGCTACGATGGTAATTATGCTACTTAACTTTCACCCGTGTGGACACACTTAAACAGCTCCTGTAGTGTGGGGAAGAGTGGGCAGAACATTGAGGTGCCACTTGGGAGTCCGGAAAAGCCACTGGACTGTGACAGTTACTGGTTGTGGATCTCTTGTCTCAAGCGGACCCCCACAGCGGTGATGAGCGCTGCCCCTTTGCCGCTGCCGTCCTCCGACAGCAGGAAGTTGACGTGGCAGTGGGGGGCCAGTTCCTTAACGGTTTTGTGCATGATCCGAGAGAAGCTGTGGAGAAGATGATCATTAATTGGGATGATCAGAGCAAAATAAAAAAGTGATTGCACGTCAAGATACACGATAACAGATACTAAATCGTGGAAAGTCTTTCTTCAGTCAGGGCTGAGTTGTTGTTCTCAAGAGTTGTCACAAACAGGATTGACACACCAAAACATGGAGTGTCTTATTCTCAAAACAACCCCTAGAATTCCCAGATAAAGAACAAAATGACAAAAAAAAAAATGTAGGTGCTCTACCTTTTCGTGATAGAAAGTTAAATTACAACTTCGTGACAGATACATCATATATTTGTCAAACAGGAAATAAATGTCGGTTATATACGTTTGTCAAACAGGAAATAAATGGCGGTTATTAAATCACCAGCTCTTTCACGGCTGATTTACAATATCTTGTTTGTCCCATCGTAAAACACGCCCTTAATTCTTCCCCTGAACAATTTATGCGCATTTGATGAGGCAGAGAAATGTTGTGCTGAATAATAATGTGAGAATGGATCTTACTGAGGATGCAGTTTATAAAGCGTGCCATCCACCCCGACAGTAACGTTTAAAAAGTCCAAGCCACGGTTTTCCCGGATCTTATCAACGACCGCCGCCATTCCTGCCCCGCAGAGCTGAGCGGCTCGATGTGACACCGCTCCGCAAACCTGTAGAACAACAAAATCACTATCGTCATTGCATCACATAAACCTGTATGGAATCTCTCATCAGTTCTGAAAACCTTCATTTCCTCATGTGAAATTCTCACACACAAAAGCTCTTTCACAAATTACAGTTGAGCAAATGTTTTGTAAGATCCAAGATTTCCACACCAATGTGCAGAACTGCATTTTGTTATAAAAGCTCAACTCAGCAGCAATAAGGTTCAAGAGTTGATTTTGATAATGCTCTCTGTTGGAGGCCAGTAAGGTTGTGAAAGTGATAAATGTCACAATATCTTTTGGAATTCAAAATAGTTTTCCACTCAAGATTGAATCCCGGGCATGCTTTGAGTCAAATACGAAGGGAAAGAGGCATTAATAATATATACCGTCGAGGTTTTTTGATTCAAAACAATAGTGGAAAGCAGAGACCTTGGCTTTAGTATTCCACTTGAAGTAGTCATAGATGATTAGCAAAATATGATAGCTTGAATGGTAGACTGTTGCTTTTACACATTTCCCCAACAGCTTGGAATCAAGAGGGCATACATATTTCTTTTTTTTTTATGATTTGTATTCAACAAAGTGACACAGCATACCTTTTTAACAATGATACTGTCATCACAAGTGCTGTCCAGTCCCAACTGTTGCAAGATGGCCCTCACTTGAAGTAACGCCAATCTGTCACTAGAGAAAGACACATACGCCGTGTTAGCAGCGGGAAAGAAAATCAACTAAGTTGAGGAATACTCATATAACTAGACATTGGACAAAAATAAATGACTCAACTAAAACATTGAGGTAGTTTCTTACCTCTCGATCTGAGAGAGGAATTTTGTTTCAAAGATGCCTCTGGTCTTCAGCGTTTCCGAAATCTGACCTCTGAAGAGGAAGCCCCTCTTGGTCAAATCTATCAAGATGTTTCGCACTATTTCGCCGAGGTACATACCGCTACACATTTTCTCGTATCTGTAGTGTGAAAACACACACACACACACACACACACACACATTATAACTGGAAAGTATTCACAACACTTGAGTTTTTCCACATTTTTTTTTACCTCTGTTTTCCGGGATTGAGAGAGAAGTCATCGACAGCACGATCGTACTCGGTCCTGATGTCGTCTAGGCATCCGTTATCACCAAATGCCCCCCACTCCATGTTGACACACATTCTCCCTTGGTTGGAATCTACCATCTCAATGTTTCTCATTTCCTCCATGTAACACGCATTGCTGCCGGTGCCTGCACTCAGTAGCCGAGGTGTTTTGTTACTTGGGTCATCTCGTTGAAGTTGCACGAATAAAATGGAGAAACTGACCAGCGATGAGCCCAATTTCACAGGTGGGCTCTTCGTACGCGCAGGTCATCATGGTGCCCACTGTGTCGTTCACTATAGCCACCACATCCAGGTCGAATTCCTTGAGCGGAAAATATAAGGAAGAATTACATTAATACAAAAGAATCAAATTAAAAGGACCTAGTGCCAATTCAATCTCTGATGGATAAACATTTCTATTTCCATGATTGTATTCCACCAAACTCTTCTTACCTCTCTCCTTTTAATGGCCTCTCTCAAAAGCTCCACGACATCTTCTCCTTCACAATCTGTAGCCTTAAAGCCTTTAGTCCACGTCACCAGGATGCCCTTTGTAAACGTACACAAACACCGGCTCGGAAAATGCCACCGTGTTGAGAGAACTCCAAACGGGTACTCACGGCATCCAGGCTGGTCTGAAGGCAGGGGAATGAGAAGGTGAAGCCGAGAGGAAGACGAGCATTCTTCATCCCCATGTAGTCCAGGAAGTCACTTATACAATGCACAATGTGATCAAACAGCTGAAGGAGGAAAGGAGAGACGCTGGTGTAAATTGATGTGAAAATGTTGAAGTGAAGAAATGAATGTGTTCTGAGGTGGAGCAAATTTGTGTCATTTTGGAGGAAGCCAGACTAGATGGAAATTGAAAACATGTGGGGAAACATTCAAACTCAACCACTCTTCTGCCATCAAGTGGTCAGTTCATCCAAATAGTTTGGAGAAAACTTTCCTGTGACGGGCCACGGGTCAAAAGGTGACAGACAGGATTACCTTGACAAACAAATTGAAGTCACCTCCACTAATCCTAAAAAACACCATCCCAGCCAGTTCACATTGAAACAGCAAGCTTACCGTCAACCTGTCAGCTTTTCACACATCTATTTTGTCACAATCATATGCTGCCCGTTATTTCTTGGGCATAGATTGTATCAACTTCTCACCTCCTCTCCTGTTCCCTGCATCACTTCTTGAGGAATAGCGTAAATCTTGTTGTGCATTTCCACCGATCTCTTCTTCCCAGAACGAATTTTGACCATCAGTACTCTAAAGTTGGTTCCTCCCAAATCCAAAGCCAGGAAATCGCCATTTTCTGCAGTCAGACAGACAGACAGAAACACAAAATAGTTGCTTTTAATAATGACAACATCTAAGAAGTGCAAATACATTGCTCAGTCTTTCTCATTGCAGACTTGTTTATAAGAAAGTCTGGTCGTGTGTGTGTGTGTGTGTGTGTGTGTGCGTACACCGTGACATGACACAGCTCCTTAGGCTAAAGATAGCGCCTCTTTTTACTCCTGCTGTTCCAAAGCTTGACCTTGGCGCTAGGCTGTTATCTGAAGTAAAATATTCTGACTGCCTCCATGGAGACTATAAGCTTGAAAATCCCTTTCTTTTCAGCTCCATTATTAAAACACCCACATAAAAACAAATATATATAATCGACATTTCTTGAAAGAAATCCGACTGCTTAATTCAGCTCTAAAGTTTTTGCCAACTACTTTTGAAATTGGTTATAACAGATCCATATTTTCTGATATTACTCAAATACTTGTAACCGTGTTGTGTCCTGACAAAAAATGTCTAACCTGTGCCGTCGGGTGTGCTGCACACAAACGTTGGCAACATTTTCACTGTGGCGGACTCCTGCGTGGCCTTTGAAAGGCCATTTTGAATCTCGGTCCTCATTCTCTGCTTGACCTGGACAAATGATACAACACTCATTTATAAAACACTCATTTGTAAAACTTAACACTTCTTCTATCCGTGCCCACACCTCCAGCAGTTGATCGGTCGTCAGGCGGAATTCTGAGAGAGTTTGTGCGATTTGCTTCGACTGCTCGGCAAGTCTGTAGGCCACAGCCGTCACCATGGCGGCTCCTTTTCCGCTACCGCTCTCCGACAAGAGGAAGCGCACGTCAGAGTCGGGGACCAGCCGACGGACCGCCTTATGAAGACGACGTGCGTACCTGAAGTAGATTTGTCATTGTGGAATTCAAACATTGACAGGGCCGGCGACATTTTGTAAATGGAGCATGACTCACTGTGGATGCATCTTGTAGAGCGAGCCATCAATGCCAACAGTGGTGCGCAGTCGGGCCACGCCTTTGTTCTCCTTGAGCCTCTTGAGGATGCCCGCTAGTAATGCTGCTATCAGGTTGGCAGAGCGGACAGACACAATGGTGCAAACCTAAATGGAGCGGATGAGGAAGCCATTAAAAAAAAAAATCCTGCCATCCTTTTTTTTTTTTTTCGAGAACCACTTAACTAAGGGATAATGCAAAATTTGAAATCCAGCCCAGATGATCTGGTGCAATAAGCGAGCAGGGGTTGCCCCAAGATTTATTACAAGTGAATCACACGTGAGGTAAAATGACACTAGTATAAGGGCAGCCTCCATTTCAGGAAGGAGTTGGCAACAATACCCACATGTTGAACGGCAATGCAGTCGTCATCCGAGGGCTCCACGCCGAGTCGGATTAAAATCTCTTTGGCCTTGATTAATCCCTCTCTACTCCTAAACAAGACAGAGACAGAAAGAGGAATACTGTATTGTAATCCAATAAAAGAGGGTGGCCCAAACTTTTTCACCTTAACAAATGGAAAGTATTATTTCAGGAATTTTCATGAGAATAAAGATCAGGGGTTAATCTGAAAAATAAATGAAAATGGCAGAACCAATTTGGGGGGGGGGGATTTTGGCCTGCTTTATTTCAGCTTCTCATATCTTTTGCTCTCATCCTTTGTGATTGAAGGCTATAAAAATAAGCTGACTGGACTTTGTAGTCTGCTGCGGAATGCCTATATGAATCATGATGGCACATCAAGTTTGCAACTTACTTCTCAATGGCTGACACGTGCTTGGTCTCAATTTTGCCTTTAGTAAGAAGCTCAGCAGTGATTCTTCCCTCAAACAGCAAACCCTCCCTGGCCATCTTGACCAGAATGAGACGAACCAGCTCGCCCATGTACAGTCCACTAACCATCTTCTCAAACCTGTAATCAAAGGAACAAATTGTAAAAAAAAAAATAATAATAATAAGAGAAACGCTGGCATTATTGTTGAACTCAATGAAGCAAAGATTTTCTCCCATCAAAAGATTTCTGGACAACATTTTTGCTTTCCTGAATTGCCCATTTTTGCCCATATTGTGATACATACTTCTATTGTGATGTCTTAGCCTTGCAAGTGGTTTTAAAAAAAAAAAGAGTCTTCAAGTAGCAGCGTGAACCAAAATGACGTACAGCTGCTTGCCGGGGTTCAGAGAGCCTCGGTCAATCTCTCGGTCAAACTCGGTCCGGATGTCCTCCAACCAACCGTCGTCTCCAAAGGCCCCCCACTCTGTGTTCACACACATCCTGCCTTCGTCGCCTTCCACCAGGTCGATGTGACGTAGCTCCTCCATGTAGCACGCGTTGGTGCCGGTTCCTAAAAGAAATAAAATTAGGAATAAATACTAGAATGAATTCAGCTCTGGTTTGGGAACAATGTGGATGGAATACCGATGATAACGCCGACTTCACATCGTTGATCGTCGAAGCCGCACGTCATCATCGTTCCCACGGTATCGTTCACCACAGCCATGATGTCGGCTTCGTAGTCCTGGAAGACACAGAAATGACTTAATGGCGGCCCCTCGCTATTACGTGCTGTAAAACTCCAGGCGAGATGAAGACGCGACTTACTCCTCGTTGTTTGATGGCTTTGTTGAGCATCTTTACGACATCCATGCCCTCGACTCCGCTCGCCTTGAAGCGCTTGGTCCAAGTTAACAGAGTGCTCTGGAGACAGACAAAGCAAGGCCGTCTGTCACTCAAGCTCCTACAAAACTACAGGAAAACATCGGACGTTTCTTATTTGTACTGTGTGTTCACAAATTAGTAAAAAAAATAACAATTTATTTCACCATTTTATTATATTTTTATATCATTGGTTTTACAAGTATGACTGACACAGCGGCCTTGGGAGATAAGGCGATGAATAAAGAGGAAATTGTGGAGTGCTGTATTTATTAGTTGTTGTAAATGTTATATTACCTCGTCAAGTTTGGTTTGCTGGCAAGGGAAGGAAAACGTAAAGCCAATGGGCAGCCTCTTGTCTTTAATGTTATGTTTTTCCATGAAGTCACCCAGACACTCTGCCACGTGGTCGAACAGCTGGAACAAGGCGGAGACGGGAGTGAGAATGAAAGTGTGTGTATGCGTGTGTGTGTGTGTGTGAGTACTTGAACGTCAACACACTCTAGCTCCGCTCCCGTGCATGATGTCCTCTGGTGTGTCATAAATCTGGCTCTCCATCTGAACTGTCTGCTTCTTCTCGTGACTGACTTTGACGCGAAGGATCCTGAAGGCACTTCCTCCTAAATCCAACGCGATAAAATCTCCTTTTTCTGTAGGAAACAAAGAAAAGGAGAAGATGAATCATGAACAATAGTGAAATTGGGGAAGGAATGTAAACTGTACTGCACTTGAGAGTCTTTTTTTTTTTTTTCCTTCTGGAATGATACAGAACATACTACTAAAAACCACCAAGCCTCACAGTGACGTGGTAAGGAACATGTGGTGAGGGACAGACAGATGATTCATTTGTCTGTTGAGTAATCAGTTGACTTAACGGCAGCACAAAAAGAAGGCGTTTACCATTGACTTATATTCCAAATTCAAATATTTTTGTCTCATTACAACACGGAAGCACTGACCCGAGCCGTCGGGGATGGAGCGTACAAATGTCGGCAGCATCTTTAGCGAGGACGTGGTGTAGGTGTCGCGGTTCAAGCCATTGACCATCTCCATGCGGAAGCGCTGCATGATGTCCAGCAGCGTCTCATCAGAGAAGCGCATGGAGTATAAGTACTTGTCAATCTGATAAGACACACAAAAGGAGATCATTACATTGAAATTCAATTCCATAGTCAATACTTTGAACAATTGAACTATTATTGAATTATAGGCCATATTTAAGGTTGAATCGGCGATGGACAAAATATTGTTCGACCTTACAGACTGGATAAGAGATACATGGATTTATTTATTTTTTATATATTTTTGCTGATCAGACTATTACAATTTGTTTTCTTTGGCTCCCCAAAGCTTTTAACCCACAATCAATCATGTTTTTTTTTTTTTTCCCAAACTTTGATATGAAAAAACCAAAACAGCAAAAAGCAAAAATGAAAGTTAAAACCATAGTAATTGTTTACATAATCACAAGTGGCCTAACCTTTATGGTCAAATCTCACAAAAAGACAAAATGCTCCTCTTCAAAAGAGGATCCAGATTTACTGGATCTGCTAATGATTTAATAATCCTACACCTCTGACGTGAATGAATGGCACTGTTCAATCGTTACCATTTACAGGAAGTGAATGGCACATTGTGACCCATTTATTGCTACCTTTTATAGACTACGTCATAGTTACAACATAGTAGCTGTAACTTTGCTGTTACACATCTTACTATTGGCAGAAAACTTCCCACAGTGTTGACACACCTATGTCACTTGCGTGGTGTCAAACAGGATGTTAAACAAACTGCTGTTTCATCACGTCTGGCTTCTTCGTTTTGCTGAAGACTGAAGTACCCGAGCAATGTTGGATCCCAAAACAACTTTTAATATATAAGATCATGAAAGTTTTATTGCTTATTTTCATTTCTCAATGTCACATTTCCTGGAAGCTTCTTGTCTCTATGTAAACAAGGTCATGACAGTGTCATTGTGGCTTAGAGGAAGTGAATTTGAAATACAAACAGACTGGATCTAGTGTGGAGGAGACATTTTTTGAGACATGTGTTTGTTCTTTATTAAATAAAACTTGACTTATGTTGAAATCCCTAATACTGCAGTGACATTAATAAGGTAAAAGTGCTGACAATTGAGATATGGTTTGAACGTTGGCTTTTGTAAGATACAAACCTTGTGATCTTTTAATATTCCAAAATAAAATGCATATGATACAAAACAGTGACACTGTTTACATACAAGTGTTAAATATGGTGTGCAAGTGTTACATTCTCTGTCACATTACCACAAGAGGAGTCTGACATGGAAGCTTATGAAATCATTAACCCTGACCTCTCCCTTTGGCAAAATAAATCAATAAGTCAGATGGGGTTTTTTTTTTTTTACAAATGGAGAGGCAAGATCAAAATCCCAAAGAGAGAGGACAGGTAAGACTGGATTAGTGTACTCAACAACACACCTTTGTCTACTGATCTGTCTCCTTGTCACAGGCTTGATTGGGGAAGTGCTGAAATGTGACACTGGTGGTTGGACGTGTGCACATATGGAAAAGCTCTTTCCTCTTCTCTACCCTAACCTTGCAATTTGTCACACTCGAAACTAGAAGACACAGTCCATGAATGGTAAACCTAATTTACAAGATTCTAAACATAGATTGGGCTTTATTTATGTATTATGACTTGAATTAGCGGGGAGTTATTTGGTGGAATGAATGAAAAGCTTTGAAGGTATGATTGTCCTTTATTTATATAAATGAAGGAAATGTGTTGTGGTGAAATAGAACCATCAAGAATATATTTGAAATCATTTTGATAGATTTGAAATAAATGCAAAAAAATAGAGACATAAAAAATGAACTCAAACCTTTAACCACACTTAGCAACATTTATGGCACTGTAAATGCAGTTTGTATGAATCTTTGATGACTTAGCATTTTGAGTTTAGCAGAAGGGTCACTAAAACAATCCATGAGCTCAAGAACTACACAACACCTGGCTGGAGTCTTGCAAGAACGTCTCTAAGAGTCTGCATGGTACTTATGTCACATGGCTCAAAGCTGGCCTATTTCAGGGAGGACGAGAGAGGACAAGAGAAAGGGAGGGAGGGAGGGAGGGAGGATTTGATGCGTTGCATTGCATCAGATCCCCAATGCACTTCATTTGTTTTTACCACCGCAGGCAATTGTTCGATAACAGCATTTACACACAAACACACACACACACACACTCAGACATTGTGAGTACGAAAGAGGAATGTGACAGGCCTAAACTTTCCCACATTTATAAAGTAAGCCTTAACTTAAAAGACAAGCTGATGACATCATCAGTGAGCGACCTTAAAGGGTCCCCCCCTGGCTTCACGTGTGAATCATGGAGCACATGTTGGAGAGGAAAATGTGAATGCATTTGTTTGGATCAGGGGAAAACAAAGATGACATGGTGTCTAATATAACACATGACAAAAACACAAGAATGCCGGTAGCCTGGAAACACTATCTGATCAGGGTTTGCAGGAAACCTTTAAAAGATGGAAGGCGCCTCGAGGCCCTTGAAAACAAGCTCAGTCACATTTGACTATGAATCTAAATAAGCAGGTTTTCAACTGAATTCTTTCTTCACCCACCTTGATTTCTAGCCAGGAGGGCAAACGTATGTATTTAAGGACTTTGTTATATTTTTAAAACAGATGAAGTAAAAATTGTAGAAGTTAACATGATATTTTTAGGTTTTAAATGATCATCAATTGAATTACAATTAAAAATAAAGTGATATGACCCATTATTAAATGCATCAGTAAAATAATTTTTCCAAAATTATCTTATTTCAATATATTTGGATGACCTGATTTTAGGGGAAGAGCTATGTGGTGGCCAATGATGGCCATGGGCACCACCAGTGCTGAGGGATACAGAATATTATTGATTGCAACACACAACCTAAGTATCCTCAAATTTGCCACACAATGCATTTGTTTATATTAAAATGTCTCAAAAATAATGCATTTGTTTATCATTTTGGTTCTCTAATTGCTATTTGATTGAGTTCATCAGTTCTGTCTGTATTTGAAGAAATGGTAGATTATTGTATCTTTTCCCAGTCAATGTGCTTCTTAGATACAAGTTAAATGAATAGCCATTGATTAGCAGGCGATTTTTCCCACATTCAACATGCAAAATTGAACTGGCCACCAGTGTTGCCTATCACACTAAAATTGGAAATTTCTTAAACCTTTATTTTGTCAATATCTTGAAACCAAGGGAACAGACAGTATAGTACAGTACAATACAGTACAGTAAGAGCTACGGGACAGCCAAAATAATGGAGAGTGAGATCAATAGATTACAAAACCATTCACCAGAAATCAATTTAACAGTTTTTCTTGTCACAAAGCAATTTTGCAAGCAGCCCATCATATAGGTACTCTAAAAAATATGACCTCAGTACATTGCTCATTCAATTATTATAAACTTGATTTGTTTTATAACCAAGGTAAATAATAAAGAAAGGCTATGGAATGTCTTTCTATGCTCTACCAAGATCTTTTTGGTCATGCGTGCTTTCATCTTTCATTTCCTCTTCAGTTACACTTTTAACAGTACACTCAAAACTAACGTTTAAGGAAGCAGCAGTGTCACATTTGTAGGTCAAGAATTGTATGCACGCTGCCTGCCAGGTAACCGAGCCAGAGAAACAACAATTGGAATTGACAACCACATAACATGTAGTCAGTCAAACGAAATGGAGCGCTCACCTTTTTGACGTAGTCATCCTTGAGTTCTGTGAAGTAGTAGGCTAGTAGCTGCGCTGCGATCATCCTGCTTCTTTCTCCTCTTCTCTTCTCTCTCTCACACACACGCACACACACACACACAAATGGAGGGAATCAAAGTGTGGTGGGGGGGGGGGAGAGAAAGAAACCCAACCTAAACGTCTACTTCATGCAACACTAGGGGCTTGTTAATAGAAAATAGAGAGGGGAATAAATATCCACAATCAAGTCAAGGCAGGTTTAAAAGTAGTCAGCTGGCTCATGTGTGGCACTTTTTTTGCTCAGCCGGCCGGCATGTGAGCGAAAGCAAAGAAGTGACTGAGTGAGCCAGCAACTTTGGAGGCAGAAGGCGTTACACCGCAATAAAGACACGCCCACTAATTGACATCTGATTGGATAGGAGTTGTGCATAGATGCGATATTTATATGCATATGTAAATTAAACCCTTGCAGCGCTCCGCGCCATATTGAATGTGGCAACTCACACTCTCTCTCTCTCTCTCTCTCTCTCTCTCTCTCTCTCTCTCTCTCCTCTCTCTCTCTCTCTCTCTCTCTCACTCTCTCCCTCTCCTCCCTCTCTCTCTCTCTCTCTCTCTCTCTCTCTCTCTCTCTCTCTCTCTCTCTCTCTCTCTCTCTCTCTCTCCTCTCTCTCTCTCTCTCTCTCTCTCTCTCTCTCTCTCTCTCTCTCTCTCTCTCTCTCTCTCTCTCTCTCTCTCTCTCTCTCATCTCTCCTCTCCTCTCTCTCTCTCTCTCTCTCTCTCTCTCTCTCTCCTCTCTCTCTCTCTCTCTCTCTCCTCTCATCTCTCTCTCTCTCTCTCTCTCTCTCTCTCTCTCTCTCTCTCTCTCTCTCTCTCTCTCTCTCTCTCTCCTCTCTCTTCTCTCTCTCTCTCTCTCCTCTCTCTCTCTCTCTCTCTCTCTCTCTCTCTCTCTCCTCTCTCTCTCTCTCTCTCTCTCTCTTTCACTATTTAATGAAAACAAAACAAAAAACACGTTTTAGAACATTATTTGGGCATTTTAAAGTTTTAATTGTTCTCCCATCTACAATATCCATTAAAGAGAACCAATGTGTGGGTTCTAAAGATTCTTTTTTTTCTTCTTGTTTTACAAATACCATTGAACAAAAAAATAATCGGTTTTCTCAATTGGTAATCAAACGTCATGTATTCTCACTTACCTCCATGAGATATGGGTTTTATTCAAAACAGTTGCTCGGAGTTCCACGCATCTCCCTCCAAGCAGCGAGCAAATAGCTCCACTTTTGACACATACAATATGGCGGCAACTTCGCGTACAGATCTGCCACGGATGCAAGCAGAAGGGATTGTGGCGGGAGACGAGGTGAGATGAGATCATGAGGAGGAGGAGGAGGACACGGCAAAGACAGGGGCCGGTAGTGGGGTTAGGGGAAAACAAGCGTTCCAGTTCTACTTGAAAGTTCAGCAGTTAAAAGCAAAAAAGTACCTTTTTTAGTAGGATGAAATCTTACTGCACTTTGTCAGCCTTATTAAGAGTTAAGAGTTGTTTGTCCTGACCTGGTTTGCAAACATCATTTTTGTATATGCTCAGTTTTTTCACGTCTTTGATGTTACCAAAGCACTTCCATGTGCGTGTGTGGATTTTTTTTTTCAATATAGCTGTCCTTATATTTCCGAGGAGCCAGCCAGGCCAATGAAGTTGTGGCATTATTTATGCAAATAATTTTGACGATTAATCATTGACTGTTGAAGGTCCCCTTGAGGAAATTTAATGACTATTTAGAATATTTAAAATGACACAAGTGAAGTGGAGTGAAATCGATTTACACTAGACTAGAAAAAACATGATCTGATTTCCTGATCGCACGGGAGACAAAGGTGCGACACAGCGCTGCTGTTTCTACTCTTCAAGGACAAATTTCGGGTAGCCTCGTCTCAGAATTCCTGACGCAGCAAACACACTCCTGCTCAAGGACACAACCACCATGGGGGTGGATAGTCTTTAGCCACATCCTCTCACAATTTATTATTATTATTATTATTATTATTGTGGCTGTTGGGTACAACGAAAAACAAAAACTGGGAAGGTTAACATTCCATTTTAAGATGGAAATACTCGTCATCATGAGAGACGTCCCTTATATCAGAGGTCATCAAAGTCTAGTCGGTGGATTTTAATCCAATGCAGTCCATAAAGCATTAGATTATGATGGATTTGCCTGGAGATGTACAGCAGGCAAGGAAACGTGACTAGACGGGCATGGATCCAGTGTGGCAGCTAAAGCAGAAGGACCAAAATAGAACAGACAGACAGACGAATATGAGGGGGCAATCCAGAAGTATTAACATGTTGATTTTCATTTACACGTTAGCTCTTTATGCTGTACTTGTCAAGAAACAACATCCATGACAAGGTTATATTGTTTTTGTTTGATAGCCTTGAGGCAATGTGTAGGGCGATTTTTGCATACCACTAAATTATGCATGTCGGATCTGGTTATGTGGTGAGGAATGAATTTAAAGCATGGCCAACTCCAGGATGTGATGAGCTTTGGTATGAAAGTAGGCTATATTAAGATGAAATCCAGGAAATGGCACTGTTCCTTTCAATTCTTGACTTTTTGGTGATTTCTCAACACACCCACGTCCCACTTCAAGAGGGTGTGCACACTTGTGCAATAACATTCTCACTCTCTTGCAAAGAGTTTCTTCTTTTAATACAGATCATAGGTCACACTCATGGAGCTAAATGATTTCAAAAGTACTATCCTGGTCTCATTTATTTAACAAAAACTGGTATTTGAACGGGGTGTGTAGACTTGTTATAAATAGCTCTCGTTTGAAGGCTCTGAAAAAACTGGAGAAATATTGATGAATAACGTATTGTAGTCTTTATGATGATGATCACATCTTCACATTTTTGAGTGTGGGGGGTGGTAAATAAACTTGACTTAGAGTCAAATGACTGACATCTGCGTTATATTCAGTTAAAATGTCAGTCTCAGGTTAGATAGCAGTATATGTATTATGCTGACCTTTTGTGAATGCACAAATGGACAATCCAGTTCTTTTCTGATGATCGTTTGCCATTGTTGACCCACAGTTAAGCTGCGTGACAGTGACAAAAAGCTTTATCCCGATTGCAAAAAATGGTACATTCTGCTGGCGTCGAGCAGTATCATAGTACATGCCCACAGTCTTACCAAAGTCAAGTTGCAACATGGCCAACTGCATGTCACTAGGTCACAGTTTAAACTTACAAGCACCTCTTGATATTAGTAAACCATGGGAATACTATTTAAGTGTTAGCACTGTGTACAAGCCTATGTAGGGAATTATTACCATAAATGCTATGAAATACCATCAGTATGGCTTGGTTTAAATTCCAAATGTACTTTTTCACACATTTTAAAACACTTGGAATTCATAAGTCGATAAAGTCTCAATTTCTTTCCTTTTCTGCGACTGTGAGCCTGGTCATGCATGAATCAACCACTTTATGACATTTTGGCCAATGGCGCCCTCTGCTGGCAACTGTCTCGCATTGTTTACGTCATGTGACCAAATCTGAAAAACTTGCCTTGTATGTAGGCACGGGCGGATATTAAATTCCTATAGTAAAAAAATATGCCATATCACCTCTATCTATACACTTGTTTTCATACAAAACAAGATTTTTATTAAGGAACTATTGTAAATAATGTATTTCATGATTGCATCATTTTAGACTGCTGTCCATTCACTGGTTGTGGAGTGAAAATAGACTTTTATACATACATTGTTAGATGTGTGACGGTCCACAGGTTTCTTATCCAATAAAGGCTTGCACATCTATTTTCTATTGGGTCGGGGAACATAAAAAAAAAATAATAAAAAAAAACCTTGAAGTCCAGCCCACCTCATTTTCTCTTTTTCCTCTTACTGTCTTTGTTGGCATTATTGTTCATTTTAAGATCCAATGCACTCCGATTGGTGGACTCCTTTTTCTGTCCTTTAGACCACTCCCTCTGCAACTGTTGCAACATCTCGGACGTCAAGAGTCCATCTCGCACCAGCCGGTTAGTCAGTGAGCTGTCCACGGCTTGTCCCGTGCGTCTCAGAATGCTCGGACTTCTTCGAACTCCAGATGAAAGGCTACCGGTGGCGCCGGTTTGGTCGCTATTTTTCTGCATCTGGAGCGGGCCGGTGATGGCCGGATTTGTGGCTCGGATGAGACGGGTGATGTTCCGGACACCCTCTTGGATGGTGGTGTCCAATTCCTGTTGAATTTCTCGCACCAAGGCAGTATCGGGAAACATTTCCATGAAACGGTAACTGGATGAGAAGCAACATGGAAGATTGGCGTGATGAAGGAAATATCAAAACCTTCAGAAAATCATAACCGATTTAATCTATAATCTAAAATCCGTGACAAATAGTAACTGTCAACGATGCTGATAATCAATTGAGAGCTTCTCGACCTGACCATCATCCACTAAATTACCTTAACCAGAGGTAAAGATCCAACACGTCGTGAACAGCTTCCAGGTGAACCAGGTCTTTTATGTTTTTGGGTGGGGCCAGAGGCCAGTTGATGTGGCGACAAACCCAATCGAAGGTCAAGGGTTCATCTCGGCTGAACTGCCGGGCAAACTGAGAGAGAGAAATTTAAATGGATCTGTGTGCTTAGGTTTGGATCGACTTATTCACCTTCAAAGCAGGAAAATACTTGAGCAAATCCCCGTAAAGAAGAATATCATTGCCCGTTGCTTACCTTTAAGAAAGACGTACACACAAAAGGCTGCTTCTTGTTGATGGGAGCCGTGCAGAAAACATAGCGAGACCTCAAGTTGAGTGGGATGTGCTGAATCATGTCAGCCAGGAACTTAAAGTCGTCAATGTTGCAGACAAAATAGAGACCGTCCACTTGGGAGAGGCTCACAAAAATGTCCTGTATAAAAGAAGGAAAAAAAAAAATCCCATCATAAAAAAAAAAAAACCTAAAATATCTGAGTCCATTTTTTTGTAGTTACTTACAACAAGGTTAGAAAGAGTAGCATCAGGTAGATGATAAGCAAACATCTCAATCTGCTCCGCGGTGGGGTGAAGACCTGCAGTCTGAGAAGAAACACAGTCTTATTGTAACTTTAGTATGGAGACTAAAAATAAGAAGACAGATTATTTCTCAACCTCAATGGGCTCCACTTTGTGACTAAGTATCTCCTTCAGGACTGGAAGATCATCTCTGTGCATGGTGGTAACCTCCCCCTCTTTGAACTTGGAGGAGAACCTGAAAGAAAAGACAATGCAAAAAAAAAAATCAAACAAAATCAAAAGCATAAATAAACAAGACTGACCTTCCAGCTCGCCCGGCAATCTGGAGAGCCTGTGACGTGCTGATGGTCTCCATTTGCTTCTCCCCTTTTTCGTTGACGTTGGGCTTCACCAGACTGTTGAAGATGATGCGTTTGATGCTCCTGGAGGGAAGAAGACGGTGGGCTAAAATCTTGTCGTCTTTTCGTAATGTGCGGGAACAAACTGAATGAATGAATACACTCACAAATTAAGGCCCATTCCGATTGCATCTGTTGCTACCAAAATTTTACAGGGGTCATCGGGGTCGTTGAACTTCTTGGCCTGAGAGAGTTTGGTGCCTGGAACATGCGAAATTGTTTCCTAACTCAACATGATTTTTTTTGTCTTGACTATGCACACCGTAAGATCAAGCAAGGCGTGTTCACCTGGAGGTAAACTTCCATAAATGACAGCACATTCCTGCCCTCTGGCTTCAATCTGCCTGCTTATGGAGTAGATATCGTTTTTACTGAAGCACACGATGCAATCCCCTACTCTCAGGTTGTCCAGAGACTCCACAGCGCTGTTCAGGATGGAGAATGGCGTTAAGCGCTCGTAGGTGTGGACCTGGAGAGAGAGAGAGAGAGAGAAAGAGAGAGAGACACTTGAGTGGGTAGACTGTAGAAAATCAAAGCAAGTATGTATGAAAAGTTGTTTTGACATCTCTCAGGATATAGCGTGCGGCTTTTTTTTTTTTTTGATTGGCTCTTGTTCGATTTTGAAGACGTCCAGTGAACGGATCCAGAAAATACGACTCACCTCCACTTCCTCTCCAGTGGTGTACATCAGCTCTCGGACAAATTCGATGGCAGCGGGTTCCCCGCACACGTGAATCTCCTCCGCGCAGAGACCTGTGCGCACACATTACTCATAGCCCTAAATAAATGTGGCACGGAGTAGTGTTAAGAACAACAAGCGTTTGAAAACTCAACTTAATCGTGGTCATTTTTGTATTTGGAGTGGATTTTCATGCCCCAGTAATGTTGAGATTTTGTTGATGGAAATAACGCATAGGATGGTTTGGGGATATTTTTGTGTGTTTTGTGCACGCATGCTTTGTATGTGTGTGTGACTAATGTTGACATTTTGCTCACAGAATTAATGAATAATCCACAGGCCGGTTAAGGTTTTCGAGTGTGTTTGTGTGTGTTTGTGTGTTTGTGTGTTTGTGTGTGTGTGTGTGTGTGTGTGTGTGTGCGTGTGCGTGTGCGTGTGCGTGTGTGTGTGTTTTCGTGGCTGTATTTTCATGCGTGCGTGTTTGTGA
Source organism: Syngnathus leptorhynchus (assembly GCF_054491065.1). Classification (NCBI taxonomy): domain Eukaryota; kingdom Metazoa; phylum Chordata; class Actinopteri; order Syngnathiformes; family Syngnathidae; genus Syngnathus; species Syngnathus leptorhynchus. The sequence goes on from NC_141197.1 coordinate 13,920,461, forward strand.
AACCAACCTAGCAGAGCTCTGGTCCAGGCCCAGCCACGCGAAAGATCCCTGATCATTTGAATTTCATCAATTACAGCCACTTCATCTATAAAACAGTCAATACAGTGACTTGACTAAACTTACATTTGATATAATCAGGAGAATTTAATTCATTGATGAAATAAAAAAAAAAAATGGAATGAAATGATCATCTTAAAGAAATTCTGCTCATTTGAAATGAGCACTGATGTCATCTCAAGGAAAAAAAAACAAGTGTGTATCCACGGGTAATGTGGCACTGTACACACACGCAACATACTCACATGGCGTTGTGACGCTGCACATTTCGATTGTGCAGGCCACGTGAGCGGACACTCGACCTTCACTGTCCACAAATGTCCTCTCCTCACCAGTCACCAAGTCACAAGGCACACCCTGAGAACAGACAAACAAATCCTATTGAGACCACACCGCAGTCTTCATCCATGAATTTAACAAACAGAAGAAGCTAGCTATACGTACCGCCTCGTTGCTCTTCTCGAAGATTTCATGGGCGAGAAGTTTGAGGGGTCCGCAGTAGACCCCTGACTTTGCAGCCAAGTAGCGTTGAATGGCCTGGTAGGTTTTGCCGCTGTTGGTGGGGCCAGCGTGAAAGATTATCTTCCTCTGGATGGCACGGGCTTCCGGGTACCTCAAGAACACACGTGTTCAGTGCAACTCAATTAAAACTGATGAAAACGTCAATTGCAAGCTGAATAAAAATGTGAAACTTTATGAGGGTGAAATATTTCAAGATGTTTATTGTTTTTCATTTACTTTTATTTAAAATGACAACATGAATCGGTTTTCCCCTCACTGTGTGTATGTTTACCAGTTGGCAGGAACTCTGAGGTCTGAGATCTTCCTCAGGTCATCCATACATTCGAGCATGGGAAATATCTGCTTGGCGTGTCGCATAAAGTATGGGTAGATGTCATCGATGTGACCTTGAGGTAAACAGCACCCAAGCACACAAAAAAAATTAATCACCGTAGTATTTTTTTCATTCCTTCCATCCATTTTCTAGATGTATACATATATATATTTGATTTTTTGGGGAGACAAACCTGCTCCGCGACAAATGTCGCTGAGAATAATGTGCAGATCGGCGGGTAGTGATGTCACCTCCAAGATATATTTCCTAAAGTTGATAAAGGCCTGGTGGAAGAGTCGTGCTGCATACAAACAGAAGGTTTTTCACTTTTACCGTAAATAAGTGTTAAATAAGTTAAATGAACATGAACATATTATAAACAGATTCATTCTGCTTGGGGGAAAAGTCAATGTTTTACAACAGACTGATCTTACAAAATAGCATTCTATTGAGTAGTCTTTGGCTCTCTTTAAAGGAAATTAGGGATGATTTGACAGATTAATAAAATGACACCAATTTCAATACAAGGGTCTTATTCTCACCATCCAGTCCATTTTCAGCAGCCAGCTTCTGCATCTCTTTCCTCTTGTAAAACCGGTTCACAATTTTCAAAAGTTCATCTAAAAAAAAAAGAAACACAAAACGCAAATATATTTCAACGATTGAGCCACTGTGTTTGACAGCTTGTATCAAGAGCCATTCGGTGTTTGTTGCATTCATTTAGACATTTATTTCCAAAATTGGGTTGATTAAAAACAATTCTTAATGTAGCTAATATATATTGGTTTATCTTTAGATCAGTTTGAGTTTACTGACTTTTATCCAGAGGCTGGGTCAGCTCCGCTCCTACAGTCCCTTCAGCAGCCAGGTCAGTCTTCAGCGTGAGAGGAACAAAAAGAGATGTGTCCGGAGGTTTGGAGGATGAAGAACAATTTCTGCTGCTAACCACGGCACACATTGGGTGCTCTCTATGCAACGAAACAGAGCTAGACGACACATGACAAATACTACTAGCCAGGCGAGCTGTTCGAGTATTAACATGGCGACGAAGCCGAGAAAACAGATAGAAACACCGGTTCATCGACATCGTTTATTTCCCGACTATCGTAGTTACACTACCCAACTGGGTCTGCAAAAAAACGCACGACGTCAACGAGACACCATGAGTCTTAAGTCTTATGAAAACAGACCGCTAACTTGACTAGAGGGCACATTTCTCTTCCTGCTATGCGCCAACGTGGGACAGGACCAGTTTACGCTTAGATGTCCACAAAGATGCCTGTGTTAAAAGTAGTAACAAATGAGCTTATCAAATATTTGTCGAAGAAAAATACTTATGTGTGCGACCTTAAATTTAAGAAATAAATTTATGGACGAACTAAAATGGCTGTGTATTTTCAAGGTTACAAATACTTGGTGATGTCTAAATTGGAATATCTAGTCACTTCCCGCAGTTTTTGCATATTTAATGAGCCGGCCTTCAGCAAAGCCAATTGGATGATTATTACGACTCTGTTTGTGTAAATTTATTTGAAATACTCAGTCTTTACCTAAAACATGTAGCCCATGGTAAAAAAAAAGAAGTAATAATCTAAAAAGCGTTTGATTAATCTTTTGAAACTATGTATAATGACTCCATATATTGCAATATGAATTTGCTTTATTCATTTTTATTTTTGTAAGGGTTGAATGTATATACTGTACATACATACACATTGTTCATATGTTTGTTGTTGTGAAAAGATACCATGCACATATGGAGGACAGTGTTTTCTTGACTTTTGCAGGTATTTAAAGGATAGCCAACAAGATTGGAATAACAAATGGAGTATGGCAGCAAGAAAAAAATATCTTGCAGATATATAGTTCCCAAATTTAGGAATAAAATTCACATTTTACTGTTGAGTGTAGCAACATAAGCTCAACAGTAGACATGAGTGTTTCAAACTTTATGAAACGTGTGGAGTCATGACATTGCACATGAGAAGACAAACGCATAGTTCCAATTAAAACATGTAATACAGTATATAAATGGCAATTGAGTTTCTCATACCAGATAAAGTGGACATTTTAGCACCTTTGTGCAACACAGATCTTACGGGCTAATTCCCCATCGAATGGGTTTGCTGACATCATACGACCGTTCAAATATTGAAATGAAAGCATCACAGTGAAATATAGTGGTGGATTTATAGAAGAGTGCTTGCGACAGCTGACTTGAGTAGAATTATTACATTGAATGTGATTAACTGAAAACATTTAGCCAACATGCAAATAAAACTGCCAGGTATGTCTAGATGCGAGCAGATGCAGACAAAAAAATGCCCCCGAAATTACTAATGGACTTTATAAATGGTGGATGATCTGGCATAACGCCAAACATCAAACCAAACTGTGGAAACCCCATCGAAATACTTTTAAACATTGTTATGTATTCATCTATCAAGAACCGTTATCAGAAAGATCATGCTGCTCTACAATCTGAAAACTCAAAAACTGGAAACAAATTACAGGATTTTAAAAAAAAAAAACAATGATGGGCATTTGTTTCTCAGCTCTGAACACAGGTGACATTTCTGGGGAGCAGCTTTTCTTTTTAACTTGAACAAGATATTTAACTAGTGTCGGTGTCTCCCTATAAGATGGCTCACCAAGAGTGCTGTAGTGTCACGGTGGTTGAAAAGTCACAGAGCAGTCAGAAAGGATCCATCAGATAAGAACACCAGCGTTATCGTAGTAGTGGATAGTTCTCGACTAGGTGATGCAAGCAAATGAAAGCCTGTTAGCAAAGAAGCTACAAGCGGTTGTTGTCTTTGTTGTCGTCGTGTCGACGTGACGTCAGGCATTCAGCGGATTGTGTGTCCAAACAAGCGTGTGGTGGGAAGGAGAGCTCACGTTTGAAGCTGAGGTGACGAGAGATGTCATCAAGTGCGCGTTCGTGTATACACTTTAAGCGGGCAGCTGTCACACTGCTGACTGCTCTCGAGTGAAGAGTCCCGTTAGTATGTATGTGTGCGTGCGTCTGTGTGTGTTTTTAGTTCTTTTCATTTCTAGCTCTCACATCTCGGGCTGCTCCACATTAACAGACTGAGTTTGGGAATCCGGGGACTCGTAACGCTGGTGGAAGTTTCGTTTTCTTATCTTCTCTGGGGCTTTCCTCCACAAAACAATCTCCTGCGGGCACATTGCCAATAGTGAGAACTTGTGTCGAATGGAAAAGCTGTGCTGACGATTTTTTTTTTTTTTTTTTTACCTGCTGCTTGAAGTATCTTCTATCTTCTTCGTCCACTAACACCAGATTGAGGAAGTAGCGTACAGAGAACTTCTTGTTGACGTCCCGCATGGTGGCTGTCAAGTCGTACCCTGGTCAAACGTAATGCAAAAGCTCGTATATCACAAACCTGGAAAATGGATGCTATTCTGTTGCCATCTAGCATTTCTATTCTGCCTTCATATGTTTGAGCTCATCATTATATTCACAAACAGATTGTTTGAATTCAAATGTTAAGAGGAATTTAACTTACCTGCCAAAAAGAGTCTGATGGGGATTGATTCTCCTTTCACAGGGGCTCCATCCATGATCTCATACTTTGCAACCGTATCCGTCTCCGTGGTTGTGCTGGGACCTTTGAGGATAATATTATGTACAGAAGACAGTCAAAGGAAAGACAAGACAACTTTAGGTCTTGGCTGTCACTTTATTCTCACTTTTCCAGTGCCACACCAAAACAAAAAAACATGAACATGAACTTTGAATGCTCACCTATGCCTGTTACCTCCTTCTTGATGAGCTGCAGCTCCATATGTTGGATCTTGATCCTAACCAGTAAGAAATAGATCTTTCCAACAATGACATCCTTTAGATGGTACCTAGCAACAAAACAGATATTGTTCATGGCTCAACCAAATAACCAAAGAGCAATCATGGTGGCGCTTATCTTACTTGGATTTATTGTATTCAAACTCAATGTGAAGGCAGTCTTCTATGCCGACCTCCATCTTGATAGAGTTGTTGATATCCGGGTAGGTGGCTAGCTGGTGGACAATCAGTTCATACTCCTTCACCAGATCCGACAGCCGACGGACTATTGTCACCCTCAGAAAATACCTACATGAACATCGAGGAGAGGAAGCTTCATTAACCATCTTCTTGTTTGATCACATCATTACAGCTGAGGAAAAAAAAATATAGAAACATTTTCCTAGCTTAAAAAAAAAATATAGAGAAAAACGGCGGCGTGAGACAACCTTAGCCGGACGTTGGCGCCGATGTACGACTCGTAGGGCTTCTCCACCTGCATGAACTCAAAGTCGTAGCTTCTGTTCTGGGTGAGCTCTCCCGGCAATGCCAATTCTTTCACCAGATCCACAAACTCGTGTGTGTTACTTTTGTCTGAAAACAGCTCTGAAATCAAGAGGAGGACATTATGGTCTTTAATTACAAACTATCAGGGGACATTTAGTGGAAAAACTTTCAAATGTGTAATTCTCAGTTCAGCAAGTAAAATACCATAACGTGCTCACCGATCTGTCCGACAAACTCGATGCGGATGCCCTGGTGCTCGAGTCGTTTTGCTCCCTGCTTCACAGTTAGATTCACCTGCAGGACAAAAATTGTTTTTTTTGGGATGATGATTCAGTTATGCTTGTTGGCACAAAAATGTCAAATTTACAATTTACAGTGGATAGCAATTTTGCAGTGGCCAAATTTAAATGAGTTTACATTCACTACAATAACGTAAGGAATAATTCAAGGATCAATAAAAAAAAAAATGAAAAAGTCAGATCAGGTTACCTTGCCAGACACAGATTCTCCGTCATAGAACATATAATGTTTCTCCATCTTTCCATCTTCTGTTTTGAGTTCCGCCGTCTTCCGGCTCTCCGCATCGTTGAGCAGGATATCAATCTCACACACCGGCCCGAACAGACCCCCCAGGAAACTCTGAAAGTACAACACAAAACGTTATATGGTGACACAAGGACAAAACAAAGTACCAGTAAGTGACTCAATCATAGGAGGTATACATGATAAAGCAACAAAAACACATCTTTTTCAATAGCACATCAGGGTGGCTGCTTTATAGCACATCGTTTGTCGGCTCTAAGTGCACATAATGCCAGCCATCATATGGACAGGGGCTTGGCACGAGAAAAGTCTTGAAGCGAATATTTATCTTGTTTTCTAAAATACTTTTATTGCCACAAATGATTTAATAATAACAATGATACTTTACCATACTGGCTTTTTATACATGAATCTAGAAACTACATATATATATTTGGCCTAATTAGTCAGATTTGTCAACGGTAACTCTCATTTGACCTTTTAGCCACTAAAGGCTGCATCTGACTTTCAATATGTTAAATTTAAACTTACTTTACAATTCAACATGCAAGTCATGTCAAATACTCTTCAGATGATATCACGGAATAAATGCGACTAACAACTTGTAAACTTCTGACTAGATAACAATAAATCATACATTTTTAGTTCACACAAATGTGTCACAATGTGTCACCAGGATGTCAGGAGACTACAATCAAAAGTCTCAGGGTGGAGTGGGAGGGGGCGTGGTTATTCCGAAAGCTATCAGACCAGTTATCAAAGATTTTGCAGTGTAGAAGAAAACAAAACAAATAAACAACACTGCAACAGACTAAGTCAAGAGGGTTTGGTTAAGGTTGCACATTCGCCCACTTTGGGTTAGTTAATATCTCGTGCACTGCAGAGTGCATGTACATTTCTGTCATAATGACATTCGAAGCAACTTGACAGCATCACAAGTGACATTAGCGAACACGTGCACAATCCAACTAACTTAGTTAACGAGCAGTCCAAGTGACTTCAAGACATGTATCCACCACAGGCGGCCTCTCACTTTGCTAACTCGACTAACACTGCTAGCTTCCCTGTCAGCTTTAAAAACAGGGTGGGTAAAAAAATTAAATAAAATAAATAAACATGCAAAACAGTCGCCCTCAAGCCACGCAGCATTACGACTCTTTTTGATTAGTCTTGTTGATATGGTACAAAAAGAAAAAGCCAAGTGGTCGTTTTCGCACTCACCATCTCGGCCGTCAAGTACAGTTGAAGCTAACAGGCTAGTCTCGCTCAGTTGTAGCCCGTGCGCGTGCACGTCAACCGGGAGTCGCGCACTCGAGACCGGCAGTCACGTGACGCGTGTCATGCGGCTGTGCGTGGGTTGTAGCAGAAACGCTCACGTGATTCTGGACCAGACTACTTAGTCAATGATTTTTGTCAATGATCTTTTTGTCACGTAAATTATACTTGATACATTTACATCTCTGGTTTCAAAGATTTTTGAAAAAGTAATATATATGTGATGGTCCCTCTCATAGTTTTTGTTTTATTTTTTTTTATTTTGTTTTGATTTGTTCTTTTTTAAATACACACAAATAAAAGATGAACTTACTTTTGGCCTCCCCATGGCCAGTAGAGAATTTGAAAGATGTGGCTTGCTGTGGTCCATGTGACATGTAGATAATTGGAAACTTTTCAGATGGGTTAATATCACCTTCCTAAAATAATGTCCTAAGTCATATTTGGACAAAAGTTGTATATTTCTTTGATAAACGTCTACTAAAATTGGAGCAGATTAAATTAATCTCTTTTTATCATTAATATGATATAAGCAGTAGGCTACTTGGTTCAATTTTTCATGTTTTCTGGAGGAAAAAAAAAAGGACAAAATGACAGGTCATTATTTTGACTCAATGATAATTATCTTTAATTTTTGCTTTTAGATTTTCTTACGGTCCAGCAGGTTCAGGCGAATGTATTGCTTCCAATGATGTGACGGTATCTTCCTGGATCTTAACTAAAAATGAAGGAGCTAAGCATCAATTTTAGATTAAAAAGAAGCACCTAAAGCAAGCATCATTTACATTGTAGTAGTTGAGCTAGCTGGATCTCACAACTACTTTAGCCGTCACTGTGTTGTGTCTTCGGCTTGATCACATATCCAGTCATAAAGAGAAGTCCATAAAGAATGACTTATGTCATTTCTTTTCTTTTTTTAACCAGTCTTTTGTTAAAAGCCTTTTGACCTTTTTGTTTATGTGTTGGTTCACTGGTCAGTCAAAGACAGACTACATTAACTACATAAACTATTCTCTGAAAAAATGTCAAATGTATTTTTAATTTGTAACTTTATAATCATCTATCTATTTAAATAATTGACTTATTGGAAAATAATATTTTTTTGTACAGTATATCTTTTTGTTTTATCAAATAATGAGAAACTTAATTATTATTAAACAACCTATATTATTATATAGTATTTACCTTACTTATGTTGGGAAATGTTAGCGGTTGGTGGAAACTTTTGCATTTCTTGACTTTTTGCAAGGCAACACACAAAAATAAAAAAAATCCATCCAGGCCTTCCTGTGTGGGGTTTGCATGACATGTTCTCCCTTTGTCTGGTTTGGTTTCAACCTTGTACTTAAACTTCCTCCCACATTGTGAAAATGTGAGGGTTAATTCAAATTGTTAAATTGCTCATAAATGTGTGTTGTGATTGATTGGCGACCGGTCCAGGGTGTACCCATCCTCTCGCCCAAAATCGGCTCCAGTTCAGCAATATAAACAATATACAAACTCTATAGCTAATATATTATAGGGGGAGCAGATATGACAACCAATGATACAAACTCTTGTTAAGATTTAATCTTGCTTTAAAACGCAAAGTGTTATGCCCAAAATACATACTTTGAATATGACTCAATGCCCATCTTTTCCTGAGGGGATTGGCCAATCATCATGTCAAGTCTTGTGCAGCTGAAATTCCCTTCAAAGTATTACACAATCCTTTCTGGGTATAGATTTAAAGTGACTAAAGCCTTAAAGAATATGTTATGGGTTCAACAAGCTTTTTAAAAATGTTAATTCGAACAGAAATGATAATATGTATACTTTTTTTTGTTCACAGAAAGCACAGCTGCAGTCAAAAGCAGTATCAATATGTTTGTGGCCATCAGGTGGATTTATAGTTGGACATAAGTGTGAAAAGAAGATCAGTTTGTCAACTCTACAACTTCAAGGGGTCCTCCAGCTCCTCCCGTTCAGCAGCTTTGTTTTGGTCCTGCCACGAACTGCCGAGGAGCCGCCTGAAGACCGCTGAGTCTTCTCGGTCAGCGAGAAGGAGACAGGTCAGAAATTAGTTGGAGTCAAATACACAGATGGAGAGAGATTCCATTCACTCACCGTATTTCTCTGTCAAGAACTCGCCGGAGCCAATCTCCTGTTCGATATTCCTATCCAAGGTGTAGTCCATCCAGAATGGACCAGCAGAACCTTCATAACCAGAACCGTCCTCAGGTTGTTCAAACTCAACGGACTCACTCAAGCTTGCTGAACCTTCTTCCTCAGGCACTGGTTGGGCATCACTGGAATAAACAATGACAGTCAAATGTCAGATAGTTTGATCTTTTTAGAATGTTTGATCAACTATTCGAAAGTAGCAATAGTTGAATTTAGATTCTCACTCATCACGTGTCCTCATGACAGATATATTTTTACGTCACGTGCAGAAATGAATAGCAAAACAACGCATCTTTCACAAGAATACTTATTGAAGTCATGATTATGTTCCAATTTATATTCAAGGTAATTCCATTTCCTTTTGAAGCATATTAGTCATTGTTTATTGTTTTACTTGGCTGGAGCATCTTTCGAAAACTTCAGTAAAGCTACTAGCAGTAAACAAGTAGAAAGTACTTTTGAAGGAAATACTTGAAGTACAGAATGTCGACCAGATATGTGAGTTTAAACACACTTTATGTTGTTGAAATGTTTACTTTTGTTCAAATTCCATATCCAAATTCTTGGACATATAGCAACTTCTTTTACAGTAAAGCAAATAGTCACGTTCTCTGGTAACTACTTACTTTTATTATAACTGAATTCAGTTCAAACCCTAACGCAGTTACTTTTTGGATCAAGTAGTGAGTAACTATAATGACTTTTTTAAAGTAACCTTCCCAACACTGTTCATACAGCAAGTCATCCAAATTGTGTGTGATCTTGTTCTTCATATTTCCAAAGACGAGACTTTCAACTGCCACTTGAATCAAACTCAACTTGATGGAGTGTGCCGCATTCACTCATACTTGACAATAGACCAGAAACGGCAGCCTACCCTGCGTCATAGTCTACTTCCTGTCGATGCTTCCCTTTGGCTTCCTGTTCAGGGCGAGCGAACAAATGCGAGTTCTGTCGTTTTGTGTTTAGAAAAAAAAAAGCCCCATCGAGTAAGAAAACGAAAGTCACAAACACATCTTGTAAGAAATGACATTTGACTGGAAATGACTGAAACCTGTTTACCGCACATTACCATCTTCCCCCGATAGCTGACCTCGAAATAGACCATGTACTAAAATATATTTTCCATGACAGATTCTCTTGCTCTTTAGTGATTTCGACATAGAAGCAGCTAGATGAAATGTGATTTGATGTACTATTAGTGTCATCGTTTCCTTTGAGGTGATGAACTGATGCTATCTGCGTCATTTCAGAAAAATCCAAAAGGGGAAATGACACACAGACACAATTTTGCATTCAATCACAACTCTGTTTCATAAAAGAAGAAGAAGGAACTCAACAGTTTTGCTTTATGATTCATTTGTTGCAACTCCTAGTGTTGTAACAGTAGATGATGCTATTCATCAGCTAATTTATGGCGTTTCTCATTGAGTGTTAGAAGTGAATTAGCATTAACCTTGTACTGAATGTTCACCAAAATTTCACAAAGATCTCACATTGCAGTTCTACGTCACCACAAATTACAAATGTTTTTGTGCAATAATAACCTCTGACTACTTACAGGTAATCTGCACTAGAAGGAGGAAGTTTGGTCGGCAGGTCTGGACTCCACTCCATCTGTGGACTTTGTTGAGTCACGCAGTTGGTAAGATCACCCTCAGGCCTACACTTGACAAACTTATACACGGCAGTTCTGGGTGCTCCTAATAAAAACAGGATTAGATGTACAATTTTTTATTTTTGCTGAATGCAACTTGGAGATTTTTACGAGATTACAACATTACTCTGCAACATGGTAAAGAAACATTAGGTAGGAGGAAGTTATGGCGACATGGTGTTTTCTCAATACAATGTGGCTTGTCTGTATTTTTTGAAGTAAATCAAGAAAATTAGCTCTTTTGTTAACTAATAAAAAGCAGCATCACAATTACGCCAAAACGGAGTTGTTTTTTTCTGACTGTACTATATGGAAAATCTTTGAGTTGAGATCAAAAACATAACATGTCATGATTATGTATCTCCTGAAGATGCCTGGATGAAGAATTTATGTTGGAACACCCACAACCGAAGAGTAAAATCTTTTATCTTTTTAGTTTAGCGGCCTTTCACACACATATTTATTTCCAAAACTTAGTAAACACAAATGGTAGAGCCACGTTCCAACACAAACTGAGCAGAAAATGAATAATAAAGTCCGGAATTACAATAAACAATGTTTGGGATAACTTTGATAAATTAATCCATGTATAACTATCATCCACAAAAATAACCACCACCAAAATATGATTAGGATTTTGCAAGTAGTCTTTAAAAAAAAAATGAAAATGCTGTAATGGCTTTACAATGTACATGGTGGGCTGTGAAAGGAAACCAAATATGTCAATGTATGTCTTTTTAGGGTATCTGAAACATGAGCATGTTTGAAAAATTCAAAAATGAGTGCAGAAACTGACATTTCTTATGTTTCAAATGCAAAGGGCCACCCTGTATAAGAGGAGAATCAAATTCAGAAATCGTGCTGATTTTTTTGAGGTTTTTTTTTTAACACAGAAATGGACGGCAATTATATTCCTAAATTTCAAAAAGGCAAGAGGCACTTGTGTTTTTTCAGCTACAGGACGCTCGCAAGAGGACGGACGTCGGTTTATACCAGCAAAGTGTCTGGTAATTGAAATTTTCTGTCAAAAATAAAAGCCTCCAGTGTCATCTCAAAAAATTCCAAATTACCTTCTGCGTGTAGGCCAATGAGGCAGCAGGTCGCGATGAAGAGGACCCAAACCATTCTCTGTTTCAGGCCACAACAATAAAATACTTCTTTCCAGGTCTGGAGACAGACTTCAAATGTCTGACACACACAAACATACACACACACACACACTCCCCAGATTAAGCTCAACCCTCTGACTGCGTCACGGTTTCCTAAAATGTTCTCAAGTTAAAAATAAATAAATAAATAAATACCGAGCATCCTCGGTGGAAACTTTTACCTTCTCAAATCAACAAGATGTTATCTAACTGCATAAAAGGAAATACCACAAGAAAGAATTTGGCCAAATTAAGGCTTAAATTGCCAGATACTTTCAATACTGGGAGGGAGGAGGAAGAAGAGATAAAGAGTTTGGAATGTGTACTGACAAGCACAAAACAAATATGATCAAGTTAAAAAACGTCTCTAAACTATTATTCAATGATTAAGGTGGAAGAGAATCAATTTGTTAATTGACACTTTTAATTAAAAGGGTGAACCTCTTAATGTCTACAGTTGTTCTGCTTCAATTGTGAGTGTATAAAAGGCAATACTAAACTTTCACTCTCTGAAATCTTTCTGGATCCAAGTATAATTTACTCACAGAGCAAAACAGGAGAAATTTACCACAAAGAGTGAAACAATTTGACATAAAAAATATAATATTTTCTCCACCACACTTTGAGAATGGCTGTTTTCATTTGTTCTAAATAAATGTACTCAGACAAGTAAAAAAAGAAAAATAAATAAAAATCTTGATCCTCCCTACTTCCAAGTCTCCGTCAAGCATTCATCAGTCAATCAAGCATTCGTCTCAGCTGCCACATCAACACCAAGTTGCAGGAAATGGTAACATCAATCTTGTTCAGGAAATGGCACGAGGCTCTTCTATCAGTAACACACATGAAGTCATTGATGACGAAATAACCGCTAAATGTTGGACATGAACCTAAAATGACTTTCTTGCTAACACTCAGATAAGTGTTAACTGGAAGTGACACATTTGCAAAACTTTTCAACAAGTACCACATGCAGCTGCTGCTTTCCTCACAATAGTCAAGAACTTTAAACATATTTATCAGTTGTCACACAGGCTGATGTTCGAATAGTTTAGTGTTCAAATACTTTATACTCCCACTCAGTTGCCATTTCAATGTGGGAGATTGAGTCTTTTTTCCCCCCCCCCCCACCATCAGCAGGATGGAACATCACTAGTAGACTTGAACCAGTCTGGTGTTTTTGTTTTTACATGAAGATAATTGAGTTATATTTTTATGCTATATCATGGTCACAAAAATCTCAATTTATCAAATTCATCTTAAAGAGGAAGCATCGTGAATTCAGTCAAAGGTCTTGCGGTCGGATGAGTGTTGTTCATGTGTCTCTTGCAATCCATTACGCTGACAACTGACGAAATATAGATATATAGAAAGAAACCTTGAGTAATATGAGTGATGAGTTTTTCGTAAAAAGAAACCTTTTTATCAAGTAATAAAGTCAGCATGTGACTTTTCAGATGGTTAACACTCACCTGAACATGCAGACAGCAAAGTTTCACTTCCCCCACAGAAAATGGTACAAAATGGATGCGTTCAGAAGATCATTAAAGAATTTATTATCATTGCATACATTATTTACATTAACATGATTCTATTAGGATGGAGGGGGGGGGGGGGGGGGGGGGGGGACACTGAGGTTTTACAAGGCAACATGTAGGAAGGCTTTTATCTATTTTACAGCGCATAAAGCATCACTGATACAGTACACATGTGGTGTTTGACCCTCAAGAGGCGGTGAAAGTGAAAGGTCGCGTTCATTCATTCATCACGATTAGACCCTGAATGATGTGAATTTTTTTTTAAGGCCAACACCGATTACGTTACTTGCCAGAAAAGAAAAAAAAAGATGAACTGATTCATCGGCTATTTAGTTGAATGCTTTGTATTTAAAAATTCCTTTCTGTTGACAAAATGAAACAACTCAAGGATGACGTATTGTAAACAGGTCGAATGTTCAGGGAAATGTTCGAACATGTGTGGTGTCAAGAGTTTTGCTTGACTGTTGACAGTGACAAGCAGAAGCTGTTAAAAGTTTCTGCGGCACTAATTGATATTTGGCACAATACCTCACTGTCTCAGAAGAGATGTTTATTGGACTGATGGAGTCAGGGCGCCCTCTAACGGACAAAAAGAGTAAGGACATCATTCTGAGTGATTCCAACACGGCACAGCTGTTTTGTTGCAAAATAAAACACTAAATCTGTGATAAAAACTAGATCTGTGTTTGATTGGCAAATACTTGTTAATTATTGATAAAATCGTCCGATTGACTAATTGGTCAAGTGGTTTTATTTTTATATTTCCTAATTATGACAACAAAATGAGTCTTAAATACATTTAGTTATATACAAGGCGTTGTTAAGATGTGTCTTTTCATGATTTGTAAATGTTAGCCTACAGTTTTTATTAAAAGGGCCATGTATTCTTTGTCATTTTTCGATTTCAGAACGGTCCCAGGCTTGCCAAGGTGGAATCAGACTTCTCATGCAGCTCACCAGGCCTTATCCGGCCCAGCCAATGGCAAGCCCAAAAAAAGTAAGAATGGCTTTCAAGGTACATGTGCGCAAGATTATGATGATGGGAATAAATGTTGTTTTTTTTTGCATGTGATCATTCACTGAACTGCACATAGCATGCACAGACGGCACGGACGATAAATGACCAATTCAAAACGCTAAATTGCCCCAAATTTAGTTGTTAGCGGCCATCCTGGCTTTGAGGCGGTTTATTTTAAGAGGAAGCAGGCCGACCATCTCCTTACTCAATTCCAGCTCCGTCTCCACAACGGCAGCGGCTTCGGGGTGGGCCTCACAGTACTCAACGACGTATCTGGAAAACAAAGAGGGTATAATAAGCTTTTCATAATGATCTGGAATTTGGGGAAGTATACTTAATCCATGACTCACTGGAAAAAAAAAACAATTAAACATTACTCGCACAATCTGAGGCAAGACAATATAAGTTTGCCAGGATTTAAATTTGAGACTACGAATGCTTAGTTTTGAGTCGACAAAAATGCCACATTGTGAATTTGTGGTCTCCAAAGACAATTGGTACTCCCTCTTTGTAGACGCTAAGATTCAACTGCTGCTACCTTATTGGTGGCCCGTTGAATTGTGCAGATTTACCAAATGAAACTCCGTATCGACATACTTGTAGTTTTCCAGTGAGTTGTTGAGGTTGTCCAGCTGTGTACTCGGGAGAGAGCAAATCATGCGGCTGTGCATTCGAGCCATTCGGAAGCGGGCCACCAGGGCCGGTCTGATCACCTCCGTTTCCATCTGCTCGGGAAATTTCCCCTCTGGAGAGCGCAGAGAATCCAGGAACATCTGGTAGTACCTGAAGAGGAGAGGATTCAAAAAGTCAATCATTGACACAAAATCTGTCAGACTCACTTATAATCCAAAATAATCCTTATAAAATAAAGTTGAAAACCGCTCACTTGTTGGAGGCGATGCATAGACTGTTGAATTTCTTGATGTTGTGGCTATCGAGAGACTGTGTGTCAGCCAATCTGTTCGCCAGAGTCAGCTTCAAGTCCATCATTTCGTTGTAGATCTCGGCCAGCTCAAACATCAACTGTCTGCGGATCATGAGGTAGTACTGGGCGTTCAGTTCTATGGAGAAGCGGGCGCGTGGATTTCATTTCAAAACCGGGATGGAAAATGCAATCCGGTAAATGCAACTCGGGTGTCAAGGGGATACCGAGACAGATGGTCTCCAGCATATCCACACGTCGTTTGTGCATCTTGCAGCGTCGCTCCACGTCTTCCTCAAAGAAGGCAAGAGCCCGGAAGAGTGAGCTGTGATCCTGCAGGATCTCAACGTGGTCCGTCACATAGCCGTCCATCTGAAAGTACTCCTTAGCCTGAGAGGAGGCGTAAACACACACACAAATGAAAACATTAATTCAGATTTCATAGTTTGCAACGCTTTCTCCACATAGTTGCCAGTGATTAGGCAAATGCTGTTTGGTCTTATTGATCTTTGTATCTTATTTTCTTTATCACGAGTCAAAGCAAAAAGAAAAAAAAGTCTGCCGAGTGACAGCACAAAATCTACTGTACAACATACTTGGCTCCATTTCCATTCCTATTTTTCATTCGTCTATCTGAGACAATAGGTGAGTAAATGCATTGTGAGTGCTTGCGATACCTGTGTGACATAGTTCTGTCCCACCAAAAATACATTCCGGGCCTCGTTGAAGTCCAGCGGGAGCAAGCAGCTCACCTGGAAATCCCAATCGGCACAATATGATCATTTTCAGTTCAATAATTTGATCCTATTGAACTGAGATGAAGATGACGAATGAATCTTTTTGGTAGGTTGGACACAAATAGAAACAAACATTACGAAACGTAAAAAGAGAACACGCAGAGACCTTCTCCTCCATGCTTGCGATCGAATCAAAAGTATCCTCGGAGCCAAACAACTGAGCGCTCTTCCTGCCCTTTTCTTCTTCCTCCACCTCAAGCCTCCTCTTCCTCTTCAACTCCTCTTGAAGATCAGTATCCAGCTCCCCGATATTGTCCTGCTCACGAAGAACACACGCACAAAGAGAAGGATGTTGCAGAAATAATCATCATAATTTAGTCTACACACAAGAAGGCAAGAGACTTCATCACCTCCAGCGCTTTCTTGGCATCTTCAAGGAGAATGAGACAGTATTTAATCCAGCATCTTGCAATCTCGGCTCGCTTCTGCCTCAGCTGATCCCGACGCTCGCTCTCCACCTCACCTGAGAAGAGTAGATCCATTTATTTCTATTTGAAATGTGCCGATCATAAGTTAATCAGAGTAAATGAGTTAAATTAGCCATGTCATTTATAGATGATGGGGGGGGGGAAATATGTGCATCATAGTGGGTGAGGTCATAACACCACTTTAACCATCTCCCATGACTCCGACAACTCCAAACAAAACAGCTTGTGTGCTGCTAAAATGCTCTGACCCGAGGAAGAAACACAAAACACTCACTCTCTTGCGCGGCAGCCTCAGACGGAACATCTCCTGCTAAACCAGATATAACGGTGGCTGCTGAGAGGCAGTGTCTACTCTCCATGTATCGCCCCTGAGGGTATAGCACACACAAACCTTGTGACTCGCACTGAAGATCACAAAAATGTGAGTTTAGAAGATTAGAAACAACCAAGTTCCATCCACTTACCTTTGTGATGTAATACTGTGACAGCGTAGCGGCATTGAGAGCCCACTCCATTGGATTGAACTGACCTAACTGGAGCTGTCTCTGCAAGGTGCTGTGGCAATAGGTGGCAGCTCGCTCCGTTTGACCTGGCGAGACACTTGTGTTACTTTCCACCACCCAAAATCATTTGAGGAAAAAAAAAAAAAGCTGAGTTAGACTCACCAAGGTTTTGATAGACCTGAGCAAGGTAATACATTGTGTGCGTGTAGGCCAACTCGAACCTGGTAAAAGAAGAGCTGAATATAAGAACTGGAAAAAAAAAAGAAGCAAAAGCTAATAATTAATTTAGGATACAAAAAAAAAAAAAAAAGACCTACTTTTTGTTCTTTTCTTGATGTGTCAGCAGCTTCTCGTTGGTTGTAAAATACTCCACCAGATCAGTGGGAGGACTTCCATCCTGTCATTTTTTTAAATTTTATTTACATTTTATTTAAACGGCGGTCATGGCGGAAGTACAAACAACTTTACCTCCTTCATATAACGCAGGTAGATTGCTTCGGCCATTTCCAGGAATCCCTGTGCAGTCTCAGTCTCCCCCCGACCTGCCCAGAGAATTCCCAGTTGGTTCTGGAATCACACACAAAAAATAAAAAATGAGTGATTGGTTATCCTAACCCAGAAATACTCATCTCTACTACTGGAATGACACATTTACTTTCCTTTGGGGTTTTGACTAACACAGTTTTTAGTATTATGTTTGCTGTACCTTTATTTTGGAGGGGCTGACTGAAATGTTTAACATTACAATAAACATTTGAAAGAAGCAAACTTGTTGCTAAGGCAACAATAGTGATGATCAGATGGCAACACAGACGCTAATATCTACATACACGTATTTGAAGCAATTAGCCAAATCAAATGCTACTCAATTAAGAAATTAAAATATAATATGATTTCATGAAATAAATCACTTGAACTCAACGGCACACGACTGGCATCTTCCCAGGCGAGCTATTTACCCGGACATGGATGAATAAAGACACATTTTCGTTCGATACTCTGCATTTCTCCAGCAGTTTCATGCAGTTCGTTAGGTGCTCCTGGCCTGCCGACAGCTCCTCCGTGTCCACATGGTTCACGCCTAGGTAATATTCCACAGCCGCGAGCCTCGCCGTCCTTTGTCCGGTTGGCGAGTCGCCGCTGGAGCCCCGCTCGAACATTCCCTCGAGCTGACCGTCCACCGGCAGCTCGGTCGGAGGTTGGTCACCGCCCTGCGCCCCGCCGTCTTCCTCCCCATCACCGGCATCGAAACTCTTCAGCGAACAGTGGATCTCCCGGAGGAGGTCTCTGGCTTTGTACTTGGAACGATAGGGGTCATTTTCCGGGTCGGTTCGGGATTTGACTTCAGTAAAGTTTTGGGCGTTGGTAAATTTATCGCAGATTGCTGTCCACTCGTCGCTGCAGAGGGACGCCATGTTTGTTTTCTTGTTTTGGTGAGGGGAAAGTGACTGCACTGACACCTACTGGTGGAAAGCGGAAAGGAGCTACGCATTCTTAAATAGAGCTTTGTACGTCATTTTCCTTTCCTCACATGATGGAACATTTCATTTTCATCCAAGTGTAAGGGGTGCCAGTTTGAGTGTTAAGAGACACAAATGGCTCCCGCGTTCATTTCAGAGGATTAGAATTGATAATAATAGTATCTGTACTTATGTGTTGTGTTTCCTAACTATTATTAAACAGGCTTCTGAAATTTCAGGGTGAATCTAAAATGCACTATAATCTTCACAGGTGAATTGAACTTGTCCAGTTTCCATTCATACAACAGCATAATCATTTTACATTGTCTAAGTTTTGTAAGTAAAATAATTTTGATGAGATTTTTCTTTTGACACAATTTAGTAACATTTATTTTATGGTGTGTGCTCTTAAGATATTTTATTCATATATGATACACCACTCACAAACCATTAGGGATATTCAGGTTTCGGGTAAAACTTGCAATTGAATCTAACAACAAAAACTATTTCAGACCAGTAAATTGAACATTGACCATAAATGAAATATAATCCACCAAAAAGCTAATAAATCATTTAGTAAAGTAAGGTCGGGTGGTTTTAGCCAGTTTATTTTTATAAACCGAAAGAATGACATAATTAACAAGGGACAATTTGACTTGGAAAGACATACAATGTACCACATGGTATACAGCTGATTTGCATATTTGCTAGCCAAATAATCACATCCAGTCAGCGTCACCGTTTTGCCACATTCGCCCTTATATTTTCTTTTCATTTCAAACGTAACAGTCTCTATTGCTTTGTGTCTTCACCCTGTCAAATTTAACCCGAAAATCGCCCAATTTCAAACTGCATAGTTTGTAGGGAAACATTTTCAACGAGATGTTGAAAAAGGAATACAAATTAAAATGTCACACTGTAACCATCTGATCTAGAGTGCTAAGTGCATTCACCCAGTGACTAATGCAAATATAAATTAAAGAATAAAATATTCTCTGGTTTTGTAAAATGTGGCATATAACTTCATATGGGTGAACAATCATTGTTAAGAGGGGCAGAAATTACAGCCACTGCTTCAGTGATTAGACAGATGCACACGTTTGTGTAGCTTCTTTCGTCAGTAAGGTGAATAGAGAACTCTTTTGTTTCATCACTAAGATGTCTTCTTCTCCATGCTGAAACCATACAAAAACAGAGAGAATATTTTGTATGGAACAATTATTACAAAGGACTACATTAGAATAGAGCAGAACTAGCAGATTTATGATGTGACCTTGTGTGTTTTTTTCCCAACAATAGCACAATTCCAAAAGATTTTTCAACTATTTTGAAAACTTAATGTCAAAAAGGTCACTTGAAACCAAAATGGACTTACTTGTACTTGATGAGGCGAGCACCCTGCACTAGCTGTGCAGACTCGTTGGTCATATGGCAAGCAAAGAGCAGCCAATTACGTGGTTGCACCTTGTAGGCAAAACGCATGAAGAGTAGCGAGTAACAACACAGAGCTGAGAAGAACAGGAAAAGGGTTTATTACTGCCTTATTATTTCATTGAAAACTTTACAAGCACGGTTCATCAAGTGCTTTCTACCCTAGCGGCTCCCACTTTAAGCCAAAACAAAAGTCAGCCATGCAGCACAATGTCCATGAATCTTACCAAAGGTCATCCTGCCACTGATGATCTCGGGGCTCTTTTTCATGTCACTGAAGGCAGCTATAGGGAGACCCCAGTTTGCTATTGGACCCCAGAAATGCTGTAAGCGTGCACACACACAATATAAAAGAATAATAATAATAAAAAATAAAAAAAAGTAAGCATGTCATACACTCACATGATTACAAAGCAGGACTCAAATAAGAGTCCCTTTCATAATAATTGGGAGTACTGCTGTTGAAATGCATCAAACTAATTCTAAAATGCATTTTATGGTTAAAATATAATCTTTTTCTGAGAAAACCAGTACACATAAAGATAAACAAGACTTACCGTGCTGGTGATGGTTTTTCAATTTGCAGGGTCGCATGGAAGACAAAACAAATGAGTCAATTAAATGTGCCATGTATTGACGACGTGTGTGAGCAAATTCAACGTGTCGTCTTTCCGTGTACTTGCTTGCAATTTCTTTTTTCTTTCATGTTGCCTACAACCACCGTTGTGACATTTGACATGTTAAAATCTAGGTTTGGTCCTTTTAAAATAGTTCGCAAAGAATACTTTTCTGAACTATAAGTTAAAGCTCAGCAAACATTGCTTGCTGTCACTTATGAGCGACATATACATAGATAGCTAGGCGGCTACATTAGCGCATCTGCTCATAGCAGTTTTATTACATACCTCATCAAGTAATCTCTAAAATCTTTGCTCTTCAAGTGGTCTATAGCTTTGCGTGCAATCGTTCCAGCCATGATTTTAACGCTTGTTTACGATCTATAATGGCCAAGAGATTTTGAACTGTGAGTTGAAGGGCGATGATCTTAGAGGACGCCCGGTCAAATTTCTAACCAAACACAAATACAGCAACCTTTTTTTTCAATACGACACTGTCGCAAAAGGACTGCTTGACGGCAGCGTTCTACCGTTTCCCAGCAGGGCAGATACGACACGTTCTTTTTTTTTTTTCATTGAGCTTCGTGCTTTTGGCCAGCCTTAGCTAGTAGGGGCAATGCTACACGAACCTCCACGCTTAGAGACGGCACAAAAATAGAATTCATAAGGATGCCTGCACATTGTGCTGCGATCGGTTGCACACAACGCCGTACAGTCGAATCAAAGAAACAGGGAATAACCTTTCATAAGTAAGAACAGTTTTTGACTCTTGTTTCATCATTAAATGTTGTTGGGAGTTTCTTGTCTCCCAGATCTTAGAGATAATTTGTTGCTTGAAAACGTTAACAGTGTCATATATAATTGTTCTGAAGCCTAAGCGTTGATGTTTGTGTCTTTGTTTTTGCCTTGATTTTAAAATCTGACCATCTCAGCGCAATGGCGGCGTATTACCATAATGCAGAAATAATAACGATCACTCTGGCGAGTAGCCTGATTTTCAGATTGGAGGCGCAAAACATTGACATGAGTTAGAAGCTTGACTGGCAAAATGTCACAAGATTAACCCATTCACTGCCAGTTGATTTCCAGCCAATGGCAATTTTCAAATTCCCACAGATGATTGTGTTGTGCCACACACGCACCGAAAAGACTAAATTAATCTTTTACAAGAATAAAAAAGTTTCTAGGCTTTGTCATCCTGTGACCTGAAGTTTCTTTTTGTTGCACAGTCGCAAACTACTTTTATAGTATGTTGCAGTTTTAAAAGATGTTTCAAATGATTTCAACACACTGCCAAAAGGAGATCAGAGGCTGAGCTGCACTGTGTTTGATTACGGAGTAAATTAGTAGTGAAATCGTGAGATCGTAAATTCCATGTGGGGACTGGGTACGTCGACGTATTGTATCAGAAAATCATATCATTTTTACTAGATTTTTTTAATATGATTTTTATGTGATGTCAAACACAAGAAAATCTTTTGGTTTCCAATATAGGTATTGGCTCATCATTAATTAGATTAATTTTGTTGTGTACAGTCTTTTTCTTTACATATGTGTCTTCTTTTCTTCTAGATTTCCCAGAGATGATGAGATGAGGAGACTGTGGGAAAAAGCTATGAGGAGGAAAGATTTTACTGCAAGTGATGAATCTGTGCTCTGCAGTCAACATTTTAGAAGTTATGACTTTGACAAAACTGGACAGATTTGCCGGATTAGAACTGGAGTCATTCCATCTTTGTTCAACTTCCCGGATCGACCTCGACAAATACCAGTATGTTTACAAAGATGCATCTTTACTTATAGTTCAGAAAGGCCACTGTTTAATTCAAAACCATGAAATGAGAGAAGTGCCACTAATTAATTTATTGTCTTAAGGAGTAAAGGTGGAAAAGAATAATAATGGGTGATGGTTAATAAATATCTAAATCTGTATTTCTTTTTTTTAGCATGAAGAAAAAAGGACAAGTACCATAAGAACCACAAAAACTTCACTCAAAGCTCAGGAGGGTCTACCATTACCCATTCCTCCGAAAGTCATCAAAAAGAAACCCCGATTCAATGTTACCCTTGTAAGTATTTGTGCTAGCTCAAAAAGCTGCAAGGATTATAAAATGGGTCTCAATAATGTATGGTGCTGACTGATTTGTAAATAAATGACATACATTCAGTGTTTTTTTTTTTAAAACCAGGACCACAACTATTCATTGCCCAGTTCTCCTGCTGCTTTAAAGGCCAAATTCAGCGCGGCTTCAGCCAGATTGTGGAGCCTGGAAAAGCAGAAGAGAAATGCGCTTGTGCGAGAACGAAGGGCAAGGACCACTCTCATGGCTGTACTGCATAAGTCACTTTGTGAGCCTTGTGTCTGAGGCTACAAAAGCTCCGTTCAGCATTCATTGTTTGACCCACCCCCCCCTCCAGTAATGGTGGGTTGGTGATTCCCTAAGATGGCACTCTTCACGTGATGAGAGGTGACGATGGCAGCACCTTGGGAGAATACCGCAGGAGTCTGTGGTCCCACATCTTGTTCAAGAGACTGTCACAAAGGATGGATTTAAACTCAGGGGAGCACATCAGTGAAATAGTAGAGCAGTGATTCCCCAAGCACTGTTTACATTGGTTTGCTTTCATGTTCTGTATGTTTGATCGTGCCAGTGCTTGGCAGAATGTTAAATGTTCCGCTCCAAATAAATCGGGTGATTTAATACCCGACAACTTTAATACTTGACGTTGTTTTGTAGTGTGCCATGAGCATTTGCAAAAAATGTAAAATATGTGCATTGGCTCAATAAAGTATTCCCTGGATTCTGGACCTAAAAAGTAAAGTAACTCAAAATATACTCGCCGTATAGAATATAGAATATAGAAAAGCCTTTTCTGTATTAATATCAATTTGATATTGACTATAAAGCAAAACTAATAAAATGAGTTGAGGCATAAGCAAGTTGTGATGTAGTTTCAGTGTGCGGGAATCAATTGTGAATGAACTCCTGGGACTTTTTATTTATTTTTTGAAACGAGAGTGAAGTTAAGACTATATCTGTGCAACAGAATAAAAAAAAAAAGCGACCAATTCTTTACATTTATTAAAAATGTAGAAATAACTGCACGTTGCTTTTCAGAATGGTAATTTGTCAGCACAGATTTATAATTACAGGAGTGATGATAATGAATCCTGGTTCGAATAACAGGAACAAAGAAAAGAAAAAAATGACTTGAGAAAAAAAAAAAAAAAAAACGACAGGTACCAGAACTGGACATGGGTTTCCTGGTTAAAAAAAGAAATTCTTTAATGTTTGGCTCAACACTCCCGTTGAATAGAATCTGCAGTCAAGCAAGCAAACGAGCAGTGTGAATATGAAAAGAAGCGCTACTGGAGGAATGAAGACAAAAGATGCAACAATTGTCTTTAGTCCTTTCTCAGCGCAATGGTCTCCTCCGTGATTCCCTCCTTTGTTATGACGCAGACCTGAAGGGCATCCCCGGTGTAAACATCTCTTTCTGCGGCCGAGATGAAAACATCTTTGACCAGCTCAACTGATTTCTCGCGGCTCAGAGGAATGCGTGTCACACCTTCCATGTTCTTGAAACCGATCTGGGAAGAAAAATGCGGCCAGTGAGTGTGGCTTTAAATGTAGGGAGTCAGTCAAAGAGTGTCAAGATAGCCATTGTAAGCTCAGGTTAGAGGCGAATTGTCAACTGGCTAACCATTAGTGAATGGCAACTTTTGAATCTTTTCAGTCTTTTTTGACAAGTGAAATCATGGTGTGTACCTGGTTGTCTAGTAGTGGTTGCAACATGGCACTAGCTGATCCTCCAGCCATGTAGCTGTTCCTCTGGTAGGAGCCGACTGGGTCAAAGCTGTAGACGGCTCCTTTGCCTAAATTGAACATTACATCGTTGTATAAAGAACACATTCAAAAATGTCCACACCTTCCATTTGAAGAAGCGCAAAGCAGATATATTAAGAAAAAAAACGTGACGCGAGTGTTAGTCTACCACGTACCCTCGTCATCGAGACCGCCAATGATATTGTAAACGTAGTAGGGGAAGAACCTCCTGCCGTACAAGAGGGTGGACAACATGGCAGCGATAGCTCCACAAGTCATGGTCTTATTGTTTGAATGTTTGTACATCTGAAAGGAAAGAAATGTCCATCAATTTTAAGCGGGATGTCAGATATGCAACGAAAATACAAGACACCCAATAAATTAGCCCACCTCGAGTCTGGCTTCAATGATTTTTGTCAGTGTCAGACAGTCTCCGTGGAAACCACTGCAGCCAATTACAGTTGTGTCTGTCCTAGAAGTGACAGATGGACAATCACAAAGTGCACATGGTTGGTTATAACAGATCATAAAAACCGATTTGTTTACGTTTTGTGATCCTCAACAACACAGAGGCAATGAAACTTACAATTTGTAGCATTTTGGAGAATCTCTGCTGTGGATTGAGTAGCCCTCACTCAGCCTGGTATCTGAAGCTACGATTGCAAAGTCTTCTCCAGCCAGCGCAAGTACAGTCCTGGTGGAATCACACGAGTTACAGATCTTCATATAGACACTTTTTGTTGTTGTTGTTGAGAAAAACATTTCATGACCAACGGAGGAAGTACGTGCACTTTATGCTAACAATGTCATAATGATTATGGAAAGTGAAACAATCATTGTACAAAGGCGTACCATATCAATACCACATTCTGGCACTATGGTGTCTTCAATAAAAATGTTGGAGTTACATGCGTGTATTGTAATAATCATTGTTCTTCACGACAAAACATTAGCTGGTCATTTACTTGATGTAACACGTTAGCTAGCAGGCTAACGAGCGAGCAAGTAAAGAGTAAACTTACCCGCCGTTGAACGTATACGGTGAGAACCGGTGCTCCACTGGCCCCGTGTAATGATAGTCCTTCATCTTACCCGTGTCTGTATAATTTTGAACTGAGTGCATATTAATAATAGAGCCAGACAACACAACGCTTGATCGGCAACCTAGTAAAGACGCTGTATCACTGCAATATGGCTACTTCTTCTTCAAAGAACACATTAACGTTGGTCAAGGGACGCGGGCGCCCTCTCTGGTTGACCTGTGTCATGACATACTTCAGTTTTCCCGTTATCTGTTGTGAATTAGCAAAAAATAGTTATTGTTTCGTGTAGAAACATCAAACAAACGACTTTAAAAATTTTTTATTATTATTATTTAGTGGATAGATGGATATGAAAAAGGATGACATATTGAGTGAGGTATTTATTCATATTTATTGAAAAAAAAATCATTCAGTGACAATGACATTAACAAATCACAATTTACGACCACTGCAGTACATTTCTAGAAAAGTAGAAAAATATGTTTTCATTTTCAAGTCAAATCCAAAAATATGATGTATTGTAGCTTTGATTGACAGGCCTGTTGCAGTCAAAGGCATCATTACCAGGTAGGCAGAGTGAAAAGAAATTGTACCTAAGATACATATTTGAATAAACAGGACAAAAACTATAAACACTACATTTAAAAAGACAATTAGCACCATGACAGAACTCAAGATACAGTTAACTAAAACTGCTCAGTTTTGAAATTCGTGAAACTGGCCTTTAGTTTTTAACTAGTACATAGATAAAAGCACCATTTTTTCCATCCAGAACAGATTCCTTGGTTATCACATCCATATTTTGGTACAAAAAGGTGAACTGTTAAATAGTGTCACTAACATCAATAATGAAATGCAGTTGAGAAGTTGTGAAACATATATTGAATATAAAAACATGTACTACTGTAATCCCATTAACAATAACAACAAAATTAATAAAAAATAAAAAAGTCAACTTATAGGTACCCAATCATAATAATACGTTATGTTCAAGTACTTTTTTTTCTTTGTTCCATGGCATTAAATGAAATCATTTCTGCGCCGACTTGGGTTTTCTCAGCGTTTTCGTTCCAACTTTCTTCTTGGGTGTGTTGAAATCTTTGTCACATACCTCACACAGCCAAAGACCTGAAACATGAGAAAAAAACAAACAATTAGTCACATCTATAAAAGGGGAAATAAACAGCCAACTATGAGACAGTGACCTGTGGGGATGGAGCCCATTCCAACGCAGAAGGTGTGGAAGCCACGGTCACACTTGTCGCAGAACATCATCTCGTCCTCATGATGGGGCTGCTGGCACACGGTGCACGTCTTGCACTCCATGCACTGCCAGCGGTATGTCTGGATCATGCGTACCAGCTCTGCGCTCATGTTCAAGCAGGATGGGTGTCCTGCGTTTAGTGACACAGCAACACATAGATGAGACACACACATGCACGAGACAGAAAAAACATTTTGCTTAAAAAACGAGACAGTTGGCCCGCCGGTTTTCTGAGGCCGAGCCGTGATTATTTGTGACCCGGGACCTGCCAACTGTGATGTCATTATTAGTCGACAGCAAATGTCAAAATGGTGAATTTTGCAGCTTAAGTCGTATTCCACAAACGTAATAATCATCAGAATTTTCCCTTTTAAATACGAGTTAAACGTGTGTAACGTGGCTGCTATGAATCATTTTTAACATTAAATGCATCTTCGCATTCCTCAAAGGGCTCAATAGGAACTTTAAAAGATGAATAGCGTGACAAAAAAAAAGTTGCAAATCAAAATTGCACGAACTATTGTCGGCCCAACCAAAATTTAAAGGGAAATTGAATATGTAAAAGGTAAGAAGTGTGCGTACATACCGCTGTTGTCACATTGGGAGCAGTGAATGAGCGCCTCAGGTTTGCCTCTCTTGTTGGCCTCTTTACCCTTCTGGCAAATGCCACATATAGCATTGGGAATGACCTTAGGCTGCAAGGCAGAACAATGCTATAAACACCAGTCAGCAAAGCATTTGTCGGTCATGTTTTACCCCCCCAAAAAAATCAAATCATTATTTGGAAGTACATCTTAAACACTCATATCTAAGCGAGGCCCATGAGAGGCACCTAAGATCAATTTTCACTTTGAGGTCAAGTTTTAGGTAGTTCTCCTTTTTATTACAAACTCGTCGTTTAACATGTCTAAAAACGGGAACATCACTAATCTACTGTACGATCTACTTTTTGTGACCTCAACTTGAGAACGATGTAGCTTTACCTACTCATCTATAATGATTCCTTTTGTCGTGATTCATTTTGGAATGAGAAGAGACGTGAATTAATCCCACGTGGAATGCAAGTAGAGGCAATTAGACCATTTAAAATCAGCTTTGAATCATAACCTTTTATTGATAAGCTGAAAATATCACATTATTCAAAACACTAAAGTCAAAAAACATTGCATATAATGCACTGTCATCTGGAACCAGACCAGAGTTGTTAACTGGCTATGTGATATACAAAATCTGGAGACAAGGAAATATTTTTTTTTCAACGAATAGTAACTATATTAATGTTCGTATATATACGTAGTTCAGACGAAGGTGCACGTTACTCTGTAGTTACAAAAGTATTACTTTTTGAAGACTTTTTAAATAAATATTTAGCATTACTCTAGGTCCTTTTGCACTCATTTAAATAGAGTACATGGACCCTTTTTTTTTTTTTTTTAGCTGCATGTCACATAAAATAAGAAAAATGTGCAAAAGAACATGGCCTTGTGATCAAACTGCAATGTGTAATTAATTTGAAATGAACTAAAACAGTAGGGGGAAAAAAAAAGCAATTATAATGAGTGTTAACGATACTCAGACTTTTGCTATTCGCAGGCCAACCAGCTCCCTAACCTCTGCAAATGGCAGGGGCCCCTTTTGTATGTGAAATTAAAGACCAGGGGTGGGGAACCTTTTCCTCTATTAGGGGCCATTTTGTTTTTATAACAGCCATGGAGAAAAGATAATGCATTATTATTTATTTTATGGAGTGGATCAGCATCTCAAAGCACCACAACTATTATGAGCATTTGTTGGGGTTTTATGTTTATTGGCTACTTTTTTCTGGAAGTTCTATTTATTTATTATTATTTCTTTAAAGAAATGCATGGCGAGCCAGATGGAATACACTAGTGGTAGGTTCCCTGCCCCTGATTTGGAGAGACAAGTGGATATTTAGGTTTCCGGCACTCGAGCTTGCCTCTCTGATGCTTTTGCGTTGTACTACAACGCTCTCTGATTATTACCCACAGAACGGCACAACACACATATCTTAAACACCAACACACACAGTAAACATTTAAGTGTGTTGCACACTTCAGGTATACAAGTAAATATACTCTCTACTTTAAATGTTGACTACTTTTTAAAAGCAACCACAAAATGAATCTGTTGTTATCTGTATCCATGTTCCTTTTCAAAAACAAAAATGTAGCAGCCAAAAGAGGATTTGAACTTGTCTTGCCAAGTATCTTTTTGTCTTTAGACAAGTGAAGCGAGAAACTGAAAACATTCAAACGAGGAAAAAATTATTCTGTCCACACTGGGGGGGAAAACTCCAAAAAGTGCTTTGCAAAATAAACGGAACTGTTCCTTTCTTATAGTTCTTATTGCTCGCAGTCTGGTTGAAGGAGACCAAAAAAAAAAAAAAAAAAGAGAGCAATGTAGTAATCCTAGAAAGAAAAAGTGAAGACAGGAACCTCAGCGGTAGTGTGTGGGCAAATGTGTGTGCTGGTTCCAGCTGAGACAAACTGTAGAAACTGGAGAACAAAGTGAAGAAAGCTAAGGGAGGGAATGTCGGGACGGATGGAGTAAGGAGGTGGTCGTAGGAGTAGAAAAAGGAGGAGGAGGGCTAGAAAAGTGCTGCTGCTGTTGTTGGAGAAGAGTTCAGGTGGTTTTGTCCTCTACCTTGTGCCCCGGGGTGGCTTTGTGGGAGTGGCGGTGGCTGCCATCTTTGCCCGGCGTAGATGTCCTGTCTTTAGCCTTGGACTTTTGGCCTCCCGCCTCCTGAGTTTCACCGTCTGATGTGTTGCCTGAAGAACTGTCCTGCAGGGACGCAAAGTGACCACAAAGTTATTTAAGATATATCAATAATTGATTGCCCAGCCCTAGATGCAGTGCCCCCCACATCAGGCTCATTCATCCACAACAGACTGGATTATTTGTCATGTCCAGTCTTACCGAAGAATTTAGGTTCTTTTTGTCATCCTCTGCATCATCTGAGTCAGGTTCGGAGTCCAGCGCAGGCAGATCTGGATCCAGCGGAGGCTCAAATAAAGCCGTGTTCAAAGGCAGGTATCGCAGCTCATTGGGAGAGTACCTGTTAGGCACAATAGAGTTTGGTTAGCCGAAAAATTTTCTACCAAGTCTCAAAGGATGATGTTGTGCAAAGTTGGTTGAACTCCAAATAGTCTGAGCACTCAACCCGAAGAGTTAGACATTTAGTTTCACTCATGTTCTTCTCGAAATGATCTACCTTTTGTAGTAGTCTTGGAACTGCCCTGGTATTAGAGCAACTGGGTAGGGCCCCGTCCTGGTCAGGTCTGGAGCAAGCACCTTGAATCTGCCCTGCGGCACTTGGATAACCTGGGACCAACAAAGTACAGTCGAGACTCGTGAAGGAAAAACATCCAAAGTTGTATGATGTTAAGGACCTTGAATGATTGTTTTTTTGCTTTAGCAGACTTACATGCGTCTGGAGGTCAAAATAAGCCCTTCTTTCTTCCATCCGCTCCCTGTTGAAATTACTGTTGAACTCAGCTGCCTTTTTGGCCGCCTTCTTAATGTACTCTGGAACCTTGCTGGCTTCAACCTTCTGAGGGTTCTGCTGCTGCATTTGCTGTAACGCAACAGTCGTTGCACACAGGAAACGAATGCCTTTTGTAAAGTGCATGATAGTAAAACAAGAAGTGGCGACACATAATATGTTCATTTGGCTATATATGTACTTACGGAGTACTCTTTAGCTATCCTCTGTCGTTCTCGCTCCTGAAGTATGACGGAGTACTCCGAATGTTTGACGGGATATTCTTTTATCATCAGGTCGATCACCTCGTCGCTCCGCAGAGCTGTTAGACCTGGAAACAAAACAGACCGCATTAACTTTGAACACTTGGCACTGACACCAATGCTAACGTCAGACTGACTCTGCTAGAGGCGGATGCTTCCTACCCAGAGTGCACTGCGTCTCAGTGATCACATTCTGTTCACGAAGGTAGAGCTTCTCTTTGTGCGACAGATCCCTCCTTTCCATGTCTAGAGCAAAATATAAACAAAAAGTTGACAAAGTTACACTTGTTTCCTGCTAAAACTTAATTATTAAACACGTTTCTTTTACTTTCAATTAGTTTTTCAACAAATTTTCGAGCAAAATGTTCCAAAACCATAAACAGACCGATTCATACCAGGGTATTTCCTCTTGAAGGACGTGACTCCCAGATACTCGCTGACCTGCTCTTGCAGCATGTAATACTCTCCCGTATCATCTGCTGGCCACTTGTACTCTGTTAGGTTCTCCGCTGGGAAATATGTTGGCCTGGAATGGGGTAGCGGCATGACCAAAAATTTTCAAAGCTATATTTAGACACGATAGATTTGTAAGAATAAGAAGCAAACCAACCCAAGGTCCTGACTGGAGGTGTCACAGCTTCGTGAGCTGTCCCCTGAACCCATTCGTCGTCTTTTAGGGGGCTGGCTGCCATCATTGGACTCCTCTTCTGTTATGTCCTCCTAAAGAAGAAGACAATTTCAAGGCAAATGTCTATTGTCTGACAGTTTAATCGTAATTTTTAACATCTTAATTAAAAACATATTTGAAATCTCTTAAAATGCAATCGTAATCACACAATGGTTTGATGAAGCCGTTTTGTTTTGTTTTTTTTTACATCACAAAAAGAGTTATTTGAAAAACAAAGTGTAGAATTGAAAGGAGTTGAGGTGCGGACCTATAAGTATTAGACTGTTTAACACCACATAGGAAAAACAATGATAGTTCAAAAACAAACATTTAGCAAATTCTATATTTCCAACGACTTATACATTTTGTATAACATTATAATGTAAAACGGTAACGGTGAGGTTTAAATTTAATCATGGGGAGATCATTATTTCACTTCCTAAGTGGAACAGACAGCTAAATAATTCAATGGGCATACCAAGTCTTGCACGACTAACTTTAGTAACTTATAATGATATCTACTATATTGTTTCAGATACATAGCAATGCATCAATAGCAGAAACATTAGCGTTTGTTTAAATAGAGATGAGTGTTTGTTGTGGAACAGTGAGAAAACAGTCTAATAATCACCGAGAGTTTGACAAAAGAAGTCAGAATCTTATCACAAAATAGACAAACAGTTATCCATTAAATTAAAATGATATACATTAGCCAACATATGTCACGCTGAAATGAAAACAACAGTAGCAGATATTGCCGTGCTAATTCGCAGTCATGTTAACATGGAAAGACGCAGATCTCCCGAAACAATTATATCAGCAAGTCACATTTTCTGAGTAGAACCGCCGCTACCTTTAGTGACTGTGATCCGGGCGTAGCGGGGTTACTGTCGCACGGTGGTCTCGGAGTGAGTACAGCAGCCATGTTTTAATAATTAGCGATTCTGCTGGGCTAGCAGGAAGCTAGCAGAATTAGCCGCAATTTGCCTTCGTTTTGTATGCTTTTCGCGCATTTCCTCTCTGTGGAGCGCACCACATTGCCACCTTGTGACCTGGAGTTGGGCTGCAGTTTACAGTTTGCGATTCAATAAAATTATTTGTTACAATAATTATTCATTTTCATTACCCTGATCAACACTACATTTCAATCAGAAATAGATTTTGACTTTCAGTTGTATTTTTGAGGCGAATTAAAAATATTGTTTTTGAGTGCATACGTTTTTTTAGACTATTTTTTGTTTTGAAGTTTAACTTTTAAAACCTTGCGTAATACGGATTTTATCATGCGTTATAATTTATAGTTTTATAGTTTATAATTCCGAAAAAATCCATCGCATTAAATTAATTGACCAATTAAAATTCATTTAAATGAATTAAAATGTATTGTTATGTTATTCTTATTATTGTAAGAATTATAAAAAATATATATATAATACTAATAATATAAACTGGATAAAACTTGCAGAGCGACGCTATCAAGGTTGTCGCAACTCCTGAGTCAATAAGCTTTTATTTTGAAACAACAAAACACGGACGGGAAGTCAGAGGAAAACTCAGACGCAATCCGGGGAGATCATCAACAAGACTATTTTCCTTCACTTAGCTTAGCTTTCAATCTGTCAACCAGCTGCGATCCTCACTTGAGACTATTGCAAAAACGCCAAACTGGCGATGTCGGAGTCTTACGGTAAGATATTCCTTTTGTTATTTTGTCGAATGGCTGCAGTCGACATCGTCATGAAGTCTCAGAGATGGGAAAGGGGGCAGGTGTGTCGACTCGAGTGGGCATTTTTTCCCTCATCGTAAATAATTAGCTGGCATGCTAACCTAGCCGCTGGCAAAGGGATGCTGGCCTCATAGATACCATGACAACGGAAGTCACAATTTCAAGACGTCATTACAATCACAATGTCTGGTGACTTGTTTGTATGTGTCATCCAAGCACTGACTTTTGTCTTTATTTACAAATTACTCTTTGATGTCTTCCTGTGCTGTTAATAAATTATTACTATGTTTTAACATATGAATAACATGTGAATAGCAAGGATGACTAAATTACTGGGTGTGTCTGAAACGCCATTCTACCCTGATTCCATTCTGGATTCATAATTAGTTTGCATAGTGTGCCCGTGTTAAAAACATCAGCTCTGAGGTCTTGTGTGGTGTTTTGAATGTCCCATTTGCTTGAGTGGCTTCATCCAAGTGTCCATATAAAATGTAATGATTCAATTTTGTGGCACCCCCCAAAATTACAATTGACTTTATGTTTAGTGTGAAACCTATTTGAGTTTTTTTTTTTTTTTTTGATAGACGTGTACATTTCCCCCCTTTCTGTATGCAATGAAGGCTGTATTGATGCACCATAACAATAAATCTGATGGATTTTTAAGAACATCAGCTTTTA
This sequence comes from Syngnathus leptorhynchus, assembly GCF_054491065.1. NCBI lineage: Eukaryota > Metazoa > Chordata > Actinopteri > Syngnathiformes > Syngnathidae > Syngnathus > Syngnathus leptorhynchus. The sequence goes on from NC_141197.1 coordinate 13,954,129, forward strand.
ACTCTTTTATTTCCTCTTCAGATTTCCTGTTTAAATTCCTGGTCATTGGGAATGCTGGAACCGGCAAATCATGTTTGCTGCATCAGTTTATAGAGAAGAGATGTAAGTCGGATATGTTTTGCTGTTACAGTATTGTGATGTTGTTTTGTGCTGGTAAAGGAAATACATAAATTAATAAGCAAAATGTGGAGGTCATCGTTACATCATTATAACACACTTTATATGAATCTTTAAAACCCACTCCTGTTTTTTTTTTTGTTTTTTTTTTAGATCTAACCCAAAAATGACACATATTCATCATGTTTACAACGAGTGTGATTAACTGTCAAATTGTATTTTTGATGTTTTTATTTAATCCCAGTTAAGGATGAATCAAATCACACCATCGGAGTGGAGTTTGGCTCGAAAATCATCAATGTGGTTAGCAAAATTGTCAAACTGCAGATTTGGGACACAGCTGGACAAGAACGCTTCAGGTAAGGTCGTTTTCCATAATGTGGCTACAAACACAATGCAGTGCTGTCATCTAGAATGAGCAAATTCATTCTCAGTCCTCTTTGGGTTAGAACACAATAAAAACTTGAGACACATAATGCAGCTGGATTAGACTCAGAATTCTAAAATAATACATTGGATGCATTTCCTTTTCTTTTGCTTCCATTTGGGTAGAACTTTATTCTAAATGTTTATTGGTGTGTTGAAGGTCAGTGACCAGAAGTTACTACAGAGGTGCAGCAGGAGCCCTGTTGGTTTATGACATCACTAGGTAATGAAGCACTTCCCTATCATCTCATTCAACTCATTCACACATCACGAACCTTTTGGAGACTGCATTGACGGCTTACGCGCCACTTCCCACTGCAGTCGCGAGACCTACAACGCTCTCACCACGTGGCTGAGCGATGCCCGAATGCTGGCCAGTCAGAACATCGTCATCATCCTGTGCGGGAACAAGAAGGATTTGGATGCCGACAGAGAGGTGACCTTCTTGGAGGCGTCGCGCTTCGCTCAGGAGAACGGTAAAATTTACTTTGACCGAAGTAACTTTTTGCTTCTATGTGTGCTCGTATTGTATTCGGTAGGAGGGTGCTCCATTTTTTTTTTTTTATGAAAGCATTTTGTGTGTCACAGAACTGATGTTCCTGGAGACCAGCGCTCTGACAGGGGAGAACGTGGAAGAAGCTTTTGTGCAATGCGCTCGCAAAATCCTTAACAAGATCGAATCAGGTAGGGAGGGATTTCGTTCACATTTCGAAGACTCACATGACTGCGACGCCGCTGTAATGAGCTCATGGGTTACTTTGACACATGCAGCAATCTTTTTCATGACCCTGTAATACTGTAGGATACAGAAAAGTAGTACAGAGACTGAAATGTACAAAAGTAGAAATTATTTTCTGTTCAGTGAAGGGGAAGAGGAACTGACCCCTGCCTTGAAATGAACAGAAATTGGTGAATGTCACCTGTGCTCTCAAAGGGAGGTTGTAATTGCGTATGGATTCCACAAGAGGGAGACACAAACACAATATTAATCGGAATGTCGTGTTTAGACTAGTGAGGTCACTGACGTTAAAGAAAAATCCTTTGGGGTTGACTTCCCCTTGAAACTTTACATTTTTTTTCAAGATACAAGTGTTTCATTGGCAAAATCTCAACAATTCACTTCCACTCTTCTTTTTATGACAAGTGGCATTATCACAAGTAGATGAGAATGGCAAATCTGCAAAGGTTGACTTTGTATCCATTTTTTTTATTTCCTCATTTCGGCTCTTTCTCTCTTTAATTCAGGGGAGTTGGATCCAGAGAGGATGGGATCGGGCATCCAGTACGGAGATGCCGCATTGCGCCAGCTCCGTTCCCCCCGTCGCGCTCAGCCTCAAGGCACACAGGAGTGTGGCTGCTAGTAGGCGGCTCACGGGTAACTCTGCTTGCCCTGACGTAATTTACACGGGACTGGTGGAAGCTCAGGCTAGAGAGCATAAATTAAGATAATTTTATAACGTTTGTGTTTCAGAGTAGATATTGAAGACATCAACAGCCGGGCGGGACCTACAACGTTCCTGGTGAGTGCCCCCAGACCTTTACGCAGAACTTTTGTCGCCATGGCTGACTCAGCCAGGAAAAGAGAAGCCTTCCCAGCCGGCCACAGTTAACAAAGTTAACAAAGCTCCTCGGTCACCGCAGCGAGTCCACTTTGAAGCGACCCTCTCTGTGCTTTGCCCCTGGAGGTAGGACAACTGGCATCTAATGTACGTATCGTATTGGTTACATTACATTACAACTGCACCTCCCTTCCTACACTGCACAATCAAACTGTATATAGAGCTTGGCGCATGTTTTCTCAAAATATCAGATGATTTAATGATGAAAACATGATTGAATCAGATATCCCGCGTGTGCTTCTTTTCCCCATGTATTGTCATCATCCCGTGCTACGGTGGAGTCTCGATGGACAGCCGATTGTATATTTTGTAAATGGATGGCGCCGGTTCTCGATGCACTAAGTCATGTAATAAATGTACTTTTTAATCCTTCTATCCTACAGCTTATTTAACTGATGTGTACATTTAAATACATTTCCCAGTTATTCTTCTTGAGCATAAGTAACATAGTATCTGACACTGTAGCATGTTTCATCCGAAAGATTTCAACAAAGAATGTCCCTCATTTGTGTTACTTGTTTACATGACAGCTGTAGTAAAAAAAAAAAAAAATCAACAATCAAATCTATTTTTCATCTATTGTTTGCAAAAATGTTGCAACACTTGCCTCCAAAGCTTCTTTTGTTGTAACTCTCTTTGTATTCATTTGTTTTAATTTGGAGAATGAGCCATGGTCTCATATATATATATATATATATATATATATATATATATATATATATATATATATATATATATATATATATATATATATATATATATATATATATTGATACGCATTCTAGACTCAAAAAGCAACGTTTATGTTTATTTTACATGGATACTAAAGCACACCACAAAGAGAGATAATTACAAATTGAGTGTATTATATAAGGGTTGATCAATTGGGTTATCTTGCATCATGATTCAATTCCCATAATTCTATATCATTCATTTTGCTTTTATCTCTCTCTGAATATCATGATTTGTTTTTATTTATTGTGTATGATAAAAGCATATGTTTTTAAAATAAAACAAAAAAACCTACAAATCCACAATTCACTTAAAAATTGTTTTTCTCTTCAAAAATATATAAATTGGTGGGTACATTAAAAGGTACAAGACATTTGGAAACTGCATTTATTAAAGGCCTGAAATTTGAAACATGACATTGTAAGAAATTGAACAGTTGACTCCTGATTGTAATATTGCTTTTATATTGAGGATATTCATGTCCTGAAGATGAAGGGACAAAAGAAAGAAAACATCTAACTTGTATACTGAACCAAACCTTTCAATTTAGATCTGCTCTTACAATGACCATTCCTCAAATCCAAATCTGTTTGATGGAGACCAACATGTAAACCAAAAGAGTGACAACATTTCAGCGCTTGTATGACTTCACACTATTTCCAGCATTTTAATATTGCACAAAATTTCACTTATTTGCTCAAAAATATATTTACAGAATTATGCTGGAATTTTAGCTACAATAAACAATGAAACCTGACTCTGAAATAATGAACAAAAAAAAGTTCATTTTAGCCTAAATGTTTTTAACATCAATATAAATACGATTTTATTATATGGCACAAAGCTAGTTAACCTTCCAAGTGTCTTTCCATTCATTTATTCGACTTGATGTCAGTTGTTTAATGACAATTACAGTCAATCAATTCAATATTAGTGGTTAAAACACCTCAATAAGCTTAATTTATAAACCTCCTAAAAATAACCACCGCAACACCTGCAGTATGTCTCACAAAAGGTCATTAGATGGCCTTGAAAAAAATGGCTCAAGGGCGGATAGTCTCCACGCTCTACTCATCACAATTTTACACCAGTTTATGTACACCAATGTGTCCACCTATCACGTAGACAAAAAAATAAACTATAACGTCTCATCACAAGTTCGTTAAGGAATGCACATTCGTTGTGGTGCTCTCAATCTAATGACAAAAACCTAAGAAAGTAGCAAAAAAGTGCCCTTGTGATTTTACTAATCATAACAAATAGATTTATAATTCGAAAGCATTTGTTCTCATGAGGCTCGCAGGTGAACTGGAACCTATCCCAGATACACCTTGGACCGGTCGCCAGTCAATCACAAGGCACACCGACACAAACAATTATTTACAATCATATTCACATCTATGAAGCATTTAGTCTGTTCTTAACCAAACAACTACAGAACTTTGGGAGAGAACATGCAAGGAAGCAAAGAGATTTTGACACCCTGTTATTTCTAAACGGTGTAACACCCTTTAAGTGGTTCCCATGAAGAAATACACTCTTATAAAAGCATCTGTTTACTTTTAAAGGGCTTGAATCCAAATATGGCTTTGAAATTCCCAAAGCTATGACTCTACATCAACAATGTAGATGTCGCTATTAGGATAACCATTAAATTACCTTCAATTAGGAATGAGTAAGTATTGATATCAGGTATTATTAATTCAAGGTATTGCCAGTAACTCGTCATGTACGTCAGAAAGTTATTGTTCACAATTATCTATCATTGTGTTCATTAGAATATGGTGGTATTGGTACTTGGTATCAGTAATGCTTTCAGTGATATTTTTTGGAATTGTGTGTGCAATAATAGTATTATTATATATTTTAAATTGTGCTTGTTTCATCGAGAACGAGCAGAGAAGCAGCGCATGTACTCAGTGAGCCAAGGGTTAAATTCAGTTTGAACCTTCTTTCGGACTTTTTCCAAATCAGCCGACTTGGGTCGAGGTGGCTCACTTGGCTGGAACTGGACGTGTCGTTCTATTTCCCGTCTCGACTTGGCCCTCAGAGCGGATGCGTGGATCTAAAAGCGACAGAAAAGGGTTAAGGCTCTGCATCCTTCGTAATCATTGTTCCACTAATGTTGGCCAACTTGATAGGACAAAGAGTGTATTAGTACATACACCTTAACTTAGATATCAAGGATGTGGAAAGAAACAAAGAATTACCTGATTGGTCGAAGCAGCAGGTCGGACGTTGTGCGTCTTTTTCCCGGCAGTATCGGCATCCTTCTCACCAGAGGCATACAGAGCAAAAGGATGTCTGTGCTTCTCATCCGGAGGTCGCGCCACTGCTGTTTTTTTGACCCGCTGGACGCATGTCAACTTGGGAATCCTCTGTGGCTTTGTTTGCTGTTTCCGTAGAGCTGCAGGATCGTTTTCTGGATGAGACACGCAACAAATGATGCCATTTCCAAAGACATGATAGATACCTTCAAAGAAATATCCATTTAAATATTGGTCAGGGTATGAATCATTTTAACTGTATGTCATATCTATATTGTACAGTACTACTTTTTGTCTTATTTGTAATCTGACTGCCCATTATTTATTGAGATCTTTTCTTTCATATCTTTTTTTTTTTTTTTAGATTTTCTTTTCTTTGATTGAGCTTTTTTGACATGACCTGACAAATACCTGTTTGTGCTCCTCTGTGAGTAAAACTTTTGTGTTTACTGCAACTCTGTCCTTCTGTCTCTTCTGGTGCACCTGCCTCTCTGATCCCTTGAGGATGATCATCTAACAGGAAAGAGAAACCGCTTAGAGATAGCAACCATATACTTGGGAGGATTTGATTCCAATATTACCATGTTCGTCATTTTCCAGGACGGGAAGTCTCGGTACATCAGTCCTGGCTACCTGATACTCCTGGAGCTGCTCATCACCTGTCTCAGAAGACTGGGCCTGGCTTCTGTCGTGCCGAGGTGAATTTTCTCCAGGAGAATCCGAGTCACTGTCAGATCCATTCCAGATCCAGGGGTTGTGTGATTGTTCCAGAAGTCTGCGACCCAGCCTATAATTGAGCAACTCCTCATAACATTTCGAGCAAGTCTCCCATTTTGGGTTTTTAAATTTCTTCATGTACTCCGAACAATTCCTTTTGGTGACCATCTTCTTCCCTTTTCCAATAGAGTTGTCGAGCAACGAATCACATGAGTCTGAAAAACATCAATGTTGCCAATGTGCAAATTGCGCTTGTAAAATGGAAAATTCAACTCTTACAATTATTATTACTATCGTTGAGCCGAGCTTCGCAGTCATGTATTTAAACCCAAACAGATGGGAGGCTTTCAACCAATGGTGAAGCAGCCTGATATTTAGACCCCGCCTACTTCCGCCTTGGTCCGGATATTTACGTTGTATGCTACGTCAATCTAAACTCCCACACAATATCTTAGCGTGAAGAAAGCCAACAAAATCCAATTTGACATGATATAAAATGATTGACCATCATAATAATTATAAATTCAGAAAAAGACCGACTCGAATTTGCACCGACGCGTCGCAAAAAAAATGACGTCACCGCACCTCCTAATATTATTGGTTGTTGAGATTTAAATGGCTGTCAAAGAATTACAGTACTGTATGCCCATAACACAGAACTGTACTCTAATAACCGCAATCTGCAAACAAATTTTCAACGCCGATGCTGTTATTAATGCAAGCCAGTACGAACTGAATACAAATTGTGTCATTTTAAAACCATGTCTCCACAAATCAATGCAAATTTCATGTCCGTGCTATTTCTAGTCACTTCGCTGAAGATAATCACTGACCACGGACGTAGGACGTGATGCTCGCTGTCAGTCTCGTTAAGACTATATATTGTTCCTGGCAGTAACAGAGAACATTACAGTCGAAAATCCGACTGGCTAAGACTCTAAATCGGTGCACAGTAAGTTATACTTACACTCGGCTTGGGTTTCACGGAAGCCGGGGACAGATGGCGTTCATGTCGGAGCCGCCTGTTTGTAGCTGCCTGTTTGTAATGCTCCTCTTTAGCACCGCCCCAGTCGGAGACGTCTCTTTAAAAAGCCAAACACATCGCTAGCAACAGGTGGCTCGAGGTGTCACTGTCAAAAGATGCATGAGGCCAAAGCAGTGATAATGATTTGTAGTGGGATGAGGTCTAAATAAAGTTGTATACGTACTGGAGTTTACAATGGTAACATGCGACACTTTGCTTTGATACACGTGTAGCAATTAATGCAAAAAGCAACTGTTACCTACTGACAGGTTACAATATCGTTTTTGCTCCACTCATTTATAGAGATGGCACAAAGATGCAGTCTCGGACTCTGCAACGAATACATTTTAAGTTTAAATTAAAAGGTGAAACCTACTGATGGCTTTTATATGAATATATGTTCATATATATGTTTCTTAACCTTGAGCTTAAGTTTAGGAGCTAAATAGCACATTGCCCAAAATAAAATGTCACCAAAAAGTCATTTGGCAGTGCTTTATAATGTTTTTAATTTGTACCAGTTTTTGTGACACTTCGTCAATTGAACGGCTACTTCTGGTGTGCCCGCCTTGAACATCCAAAGGCGGAATGACAGATGGATATACGTACATAAGACTCTCACCTCTTCTCCCAGCTCATTAGTACATCGGCACTAGACGGTAAAAAAAATATATGACTATCAGTACTGTAATGTTGTCTGTCTACATGTGTTGTTGCACTGTTTGTGTTCTGTTGCTATTTAGCATTAAGCGGGCAGACAGAAAAGTGTGATTCATTTAAATGCAGAAGGTGTCAAATTCTTTGTTTCGGTTTGAGGGAAAATTTTGGAGTGGTAGTAAACAGCTTAAAGCCTTTTTAAGAATTGATCTGTAATTTTACCAAATAGATTGCCACTTGTGAAGTGACTTAATGCCACCATCCAGCGGTCGTACCTCAAGTCTTCACCCACAATGCACTAATGTGCCAAGGTCCAGTGATTGGGAATTTCGAATGACAAAAATGATTGGGATTCCGAGAATCGGGTGTCAAAGAAAACCATCCATCCATCCATCCATCCACTAAGGTTGTGAAGCATACATGGGTGGAGGCTGTGGCCTGCAGGTCGACGTTTTGCCTAAAAATGGCCTGGGCCCTCTCCCTCCCAGTGTTGTAATACAGGACTCAAGGTGTCGAGTGTCCGTCATCCCGTCGGGGCTCAAAACGGAGCTGCCCATGCCGATGCTGCCTGGGCACATTCCTGGCAAGTCAGACTCGGAAGCAACAACCTTTCACTGGACTCTGTGACCTGACCGCATTGGTTGATGGGAAAGGGAGAGAGACCCTCTCCTTCATCCAGTTCTATTGGATGGGACACTGTCATCTCTTCCTAAGACTTTATATATTTACAATTTGTTAATTTTCTTTGACCCCTTGGTGAATTTTTTGCTTGATTTCTACCATTAGTCTTTGGCTACATTGTTTTTTTAAATTATCATTAAATTAGCCTTGTTTATTTGAAAATAAAAAGGAAGGTCAAAAGTACCAAATAATGGACTTTAATAAATTATTAATATGTATATACACTTACATTCACATGTGTTGGGCAACATGTTGTTGTTGTTATTTTTTTATTAAAGTGATTTTTTGGTTGGATGCATGGTTCAGTGGTGTTTTTTTTTTTTTACAGCCTTTCTCCGTACAACACAGGCAACAGACAGCAATAAAATATGCACATTTGTTGAAACAGTGCATAGTTAAGAATGTCAACAGCACAGACAGACAGTCCATTGACAGCAGAATGTTGCAGTGCCGCAGAGGTTGATTCTCCTGCTTCTCTCCCTCGCTTGAATTCCGCAAAGCTGGTGGCGGAGAGGATGGAGAAGCCGGGGCAGACGAGGGATTTAGAAGCACTTCCTGTGGACAATGCTGGGGCCTGCCTCATCGTACTCCTGCTTGGAGATCCACATCTGCTGGAAGGTGGACAGGGAAGCCAGGATGGAGCCACCGATCCAGACGGAGTACTTCCTCTCAGGGGGAGCAATGATCTGGAGAAGGTGGGAGAGAGTCGGTCAGTAACGGGTCGGCACCGAACGCATCATCCAATTTACTGCGTAGTAGAATTATTTAAACTATTTTTAATAGAGAGAAATAATGATACTAAAATCATCACTGTGTTTTTGGAGTACCGTACAGTTGTTGTCTAGTAAAGTAAGGTTACTGGTTACAACTAGTGGTACATTAAGGACTTACTGAATTTAAATAAAAATAAAAATACATTTGGAAACAGAAAAACGATCAAAGCAAGGAATGAAGCCTGTATGCATACATCTTAAGTCTTATACAGAAGATATTTGACTTCTTATGTACAGTATTCTTTCTACTTTTACATTTTTAAGGACTGTACAGCATAACTCTAAACCTTATTTTTATCTGTGAGTCTTTGTTTTTATGATTTGAGGGTATATATTTTACCCAACTATGTGCAATACATTTTATTTTTGTCTTACAACAACCTAGTGGGCGTGGCCAATTATTTTTTTTTTTTGCACGAAAAGAATATTATCAAGGTTAAGAATGTGCATAGCAAGAGATATGCAGTACGTTTATCAAATGGAATTATTCCTCATACCTTGATCTTCATGGTGCTGGGGGCCAGGGCGGTGATTTCCTTCTGCATACGGTCAGCAATACCAGGGTACATGGTGGTACCACCGGAGAGCACATTGTTGGCGTACAGGTCCTTACGGATGTCAATGTCGCACTTCATGATGCTGTTGTAGGCGGTCTCGTGAATACCGGCAGACTCCATACCTTGTGGAAGTAGTGAGGACAAGTGTAAGGACTTGCAGGATGCGCAAGTGCGCGGGGAAGAGGAACCGTATTTGCTTCGAAAACGCACCAATGAAGGAAGGCTGGAAAAGGGTCTCGGGGCAACGGAACCTCTCGTTACCGATGGTGATGACCTGACCGTCGGGAAGCTCGTAGCTCTTCTCCAGGGAGGAGGAGGAGGCAGCGGTGGCCATCTCGTTCTCAAAGTCCAGAGCCACGTAGCACAGCTTTTCCTTGATGTCACGCACGATCTCACGCTCAGCTGTCGAGTGGGTAAAATTGGAGCAAATTAAACAACTGATTCCCAGCACAATTTATTATTTTTGTTTTAGTCGTTATCGGGGCTTACCGGTGGTGACGAAAGAGTAGCCACGCTCGGTCAGGATCTTCATCAAGTAGTCGGTAAGATCGCGACCAGCCAAGTCCAGACGCATGATGGCGTGGGGCAGAGCGTAACCCTCATAGACGGGGACGTTGTGGGTCACACCATCACCAGCATCCAGCACAATACCTAAAAGGAGGCAGAGGGTGCAAGGTGTTTACATATTGGGGCTCTTGAATACGTATAACGAACGCGTGAGTCGCCGTACAGGTGCGTAAAAGTCGTGCGTAAAAGATGCGCGTAAATTGGTGTCGTATAAATGATGCATATGCAATTAAATAGGATTCTACCGCTTTTTATAAATGCTCTTAAATATGTATAAAATGTATGAGAGTCACAGAAGAATGTGCGTAAAAGACGCGCGTAAAATGCCTCCAATAAAAATTTTTGCAGCTTACATGTTCCGCAAATGAATTGCTTCTTATGTTTTGCGCATTGTGGATTGTGTCGTCGTCAGTCTCACCGGTGGTACGGCCGGAAGCGTAGAGGGACAGCACAGCCTGGATGGCCACATACATGGCGGGGACGTTGAAGGTCTCAAACATGATCTGGGTCATCTTCTCCCTGTTGGCCTTGGGGTTAAGGGGGGCCTCAGTGAGCAGGGTGGGGTGCTCCTCGGGGGCCACTCTCAGCTCGTTGTAGAAGGTGTGGTGCCAGATCTTCTCCATGTCGTCCCAGTTGGTGATGATGCCGTGCTCAATGGGGTACTTGAGGGTCAGGATACCTCTCTTGCTCTGGGCCTCGTCGCCGACGTAGGAGTCCTTCTGACCCATACCGACCATGACACCCTGAAATGGAGAGAAGAATGGGTAATGAAAACTTACGTCTGTACGGGGTATGGAAACAAAATGACCTTGCTCTTAATGGATTACTCTCATGGTGATCATTGCACAAAGGTGCCAAATAACGACGCAGTTGACCTCATCTGGGACTAATTTTATCTCAAGGAGGCAAATACCACACCGGGGCAGTAAAGGATTGTATGACCACGCCCAGCACGCCTCACCTTACAAGTACAAAATAGCGCACTCAAACTTTAAAAGGACGGTGTTTTCCTAATCAAAAGGGAAATAGCTGATAATAATTATAGTAGATGTGTATGGAAATGAGTGTAATATATGACAAGAATGTTTATGATTGAAAATAAAGTCAAATGATTATGATTTTCTGTTTGTTCTTGATTGGGTGGGATAAGTCACGTGATTTACCTGCTCGTAGGGAGGCGTGTCCAATTAACGTGTCAACCTTTAAATTGCTACATTTCCGAAATGATTGTTAACCGAATTATTTAGACACTCACATTTTCCTATATACTGGACGATTTAATATTGTGTCAATATGAAGGCTGCTTAATGGCTTTGGCCCCGCTTACCTGGTGACGGGGACGGCCAACGATGGAGGGGAACACGGCCCTGGGGGCATCGTCTCCGGCGAAGCCAGCCTTCACCAGGCCGGAGCCGTTGTCGCACACAAGGGCGGTAGTCTCATCGTCGTCACACATGTTGGCTTCTGCGGGCGAAAAACGTCGATTAAGGTCAGTCTTAACACGAAAATACACAAAGTAGTATATGTGAAGGTAACAACAGCTAGTCCAAGCAAGTTTTGTTTAGATTAATGCGCTAAATAAAATTTATATTAGAAATTTTACCACTACGTACTAATCAATACAATTTGTATGACGTGAACTTAAAAAATAGAAACACCTAATTATATTTACAATGTTAAAAACAGCATTTTGTTTGTGATAAAGTTAGAAAGTTGTGTCATTTTAAGGTTAAATGTGGAAATCTTGACTTTATTGCCTAATAACATTCAGTATTAGTTAGCTAATATTGATTGGAGTCAGTATCTTATTTTTGGCTTTCAGCTATAAAAAAAGACAATATGAATACATTTTGATTAAATAACCAGTTTCAATTTTAGCTTAAACTAAGCCGACACCATTTAAATTGAAAATGTACTTTTTTGCTCAATATTTGACACTAGATAGATAACTGGTGTCAATATTATCTTATTTTTGGCTTTAAACTGAGGAAACAATACATTTAAATAAAAAAAAAAAACATTGGACACGTTATTTTTTCAGGTACAGATACCTAAAACTGAGCAAATGCCATAATTGCTGAAAGATACTTTACAGTTGTATGTCTAATGAATTAGTCAATATACTAATTATCCCCTCCATTCGTTTTCTCGACTGCATATCCCGTTAAAGGTTGCGGGACGCTACAACCTATCCCAGCTGAATTTGAGCGAAGGCGGACTACACTTTGGACTGAATACCAGTCACACACAAGGTCTACACGAATTCTATATATCAAAACACCCAAATCGATATCTCAACATCTATGACTCTGCTTTCTTCCAGTTTTGTAATGGTTGAATGGGCTAATATTGTCAAACTCAAAAGTACATTTGAATTCAAAGTTGGTTGTTAGTATAAATTTTGTCGTGACTTTCGGCTGGTCGCGTCTCGTAAATATCCTTCTTCTCTAAAACAAGATGATACAAAATGACCATTGAATTTCTATTTCCCTTTCCCCTCTACTGTTAGTTCCAAAGTGGTTTCTATCCCAAGTGTGTCCCTCTCCCATCCCGGATGTGTGGCCCCCGAGGAGTCCCAGCATCTTACCTTAGGAGAGTGTCTGCGGCTCGGAGAGAATGACCCAACCAATGCTGTTGCTGAACCAGCTACGGTCCTCTCTGCTGCCAGGTCAGCTTATATACACAACCTCCACCATTCACAAAGGTACCCACCCCGGGCCTCTACCATATTTGGATGCTTCCAGGGCATGGGGGTTAGGGAGGGGGGACTCGGGTGTGTGGGGTATAGAGTCTGTGACGGCCATCCATCAGGTTTCAGGGAGCTCATGAGTGACAAGGCGGCGCGTCCCCGCGACAGAGAGAAGCGCCTGCCATATTTGGAGCCGTCGGTTTGACCTCCCGTAGAGGCTTGCGGGCACTCCTCAGGGCCGTATAAGGAGTACACGGACCCCTGGGGGTGCTGCTGGTGGTAGTGGGGTGGGGTTTCCAGGGGGAGATGGCAGTTGCTACCAAGCACGGTTAGAGATCTGCTGCTAGTAGGCCTCACGTAGCCTTAAAATGGGAAAATGCTTCTCTCATCTGAACACATTTAGGCCCCAGCCCAAAGAACTGGAAGGTCAGTCGGTTGGGTTCAAAACAACCAGCATTATAATCATGATGTAAAAGACAGAAACCTTTCAAATGGAACCTGTGCTTTTTTTTTCGGGGCATACTTTGAATTCTTCTGTACATGCAATATTGCTCTTTTATACATGATTATATTTTTAGCACTTTGGTCCTTTCAAAATGACTTTGTTTTTTTCAAACTATAGTCAGAGCATGAATTGATGAGAGATAAATGCATGCACTAACAATTTACAATATTGCCTAATATCATGATCATCTTCAAATCCTCAATCGTCTATAACGGCCAGTTGGCCACAGACATTAAATCTATCTGAGATTAATTGAATAAATAAGGAAGGGAACCTTATCTGTCTCCATCACAGGAGCGCTTAGATTAATTTTAACTCCTCCGTGTTTGTGCATAAAAGAAGGCTGGAAAGGCAATACAGTGTGTATACATGCATGCGGCACACATGTGTGTGAGTGAGGCAGGTGCGAGTGGCCGGCCACAAGAAGTGAAAGAGGAGCAGCCAAGGAGGTTAAAATAAACTCTAGGGACTTAGGAGGGTGGGAGGGCTCGCATAGCCAGAAGCAAAATAAGACTGATCAGAATTTGGCAATTCGAGAATAAAAAGTATGAAGCGTTCGCACATATAACGATGGCTCGGTATAGAATTGAAGAGACAGATAGCAAATCAGTAGAAGCACTTTGTAATGGAACGGAAATAGTCATCAAATGTATGTTGGGAATTCAGTTAGCAGCATAGTTAGCACAATAGGATCTTTAGCCTGTAATGTAATACAAGCACAAACATTTTCAGCGTTCACGACCTTGGCATTATATAAGTAGCAAATTAGTTATTCATCGTCAATTGTGAAACCTTGAGACAGACCCATCAGATTTATTTACGATGCTAACTTTGAGTTTCTTACAAGTTGATCACAGTAAAAGTCACAAGAGGCAACAGTTTGACAAATAGTGAACAGTTCTTCAAAAAAGAAGGCAAGTCCTTGCTATTGATTTCCATTCCCAGTTGAAGTTTACTGGAAAAAAATACATAATGACATGTTGTGTTATTAAACAGTCCGCAAAATGATGTCTTACAAAAGTCTGCAAGACCAACACTAACACACAGTGCAGAATGCAATAGTCGAGCTAACAAAACTCACATCGTAGTTTCATGATAAACCTTTGAACATCTCCTATTTGAACACAAATGGCGCGGCAACACTTACAGACTATAACGATACTCGCATGCATATATTCTTTGTCCTCTGTAAAAAATGACAAATATTGTCGTGTAGTTGCAACTGTTTTCTGTCTCATTATCAGTTTCGTGTATCGACAATTTATGAGCCCCGCAGTCCACTGAATTAAAGCATGGTTAGGAGGTTCCACATTTCTATTCATTTCAATAGACAAAGATGATTTGAGATAAAGGTCATGTAAATGACGCAATAATGTGTCCCATGCTAAAACAAACTATTCTTGCTATGCACATAACTGATAATTGTGTCACTTGTGGCAGCATGGTGTACGAGTTTTGAATCTCGGCTCAGGCTTCCTTGTGTGTAGATTATATGTTCTTGCTGTGCTTGCATATTTTTGTTTTTTGTAGCTCCTCTTATTGAAGACACGAAATTGTCCATTGGTGTGAGTGTGAATGCTTGTTTGTCTATATGTGCTTTGCTATTATTGACTGGGGACCAGTCCAAAATGTAACTCTCTCCTTAAGGCAGCTGGGGATGAGCTCCAACTCACCAGCAATCCTAAAAAGGACAAGCAATATAGAAAAAAAAATTCTTGCAAATGTTGCTTGAACTATAATTTTTTTTTTTAGACTTTTGGATTAAAGGAAAAAGATGACGATGTAGTTTAAAATAAATGCAAATGGTCATTGGTATTCTAAGGAAAAAAAAAAAGAGAGACTCGGAAGAAGGCGAGGCAAGATGATGAAAAAAAAAAAACTGTCCATGAATTTTTGGAAAGGAGGATGTGTGAAAATAGGGAGACACCTCATTGGGTGCTCGTTGAAAGTAGTGAGCGTGCATGAATGTGCTGTGGGAGGGAGATGGCAAGGGGCTGAGCTACTTTAACGGACTGGTCGTCTGCCATTTCCGATGCGCGCCCCTGCGAAAGGCCTAAAATGTAAGTTGCCGCACCGGCTGCAGAGGGGAGGGGAGGTTGGATTGGGCGAGGGGGCGGAGAGACACAGCATGTGAAAGTGTGTGCTTGTGTGTGTGTGTGTATGTGTGTGCAGCAGGTGTCCAGGAGAAGAAGTGTTGTGTGTCAGTGGATATGTGACGATGGCAGCTGACGGACTTATTGGGTGTTTTTGTGAGGTTTGTTAGCCTCCCTGTAGACTTATGAGGACACACAGAGAGTACAAGAGGAGATAAATAGTTATCGGGGGGGGGGGGGGGGGGGGGGCTGGAACCACGCTCTATTTTGTAAGCGTTTTTTTTTTTTTTTGTAGTCAAGATAGTCATGAAGAAGGCAACAGATTCTCCCTGCGAGGGTAAAGCAAACTGTCGGAGGATTAATAAGCAACATAAACTGTCCAATTTAAAAAAATAAATAAAAGTATGCTGTCGTCGGGTAGTTGGAATAGTAAACAGAGACGAGATCAACTTTATTTCATACTTTTTGTTCTCTTTTGAAGAGTGTAATGTTAAAAGCACCTCATGAAAAAGGTCACACAGCCTTCAAATTTTCTACACATATTCCACTTTATTCTTTGACACAAAACTATAATAATTTAGCAAGACATGATTTAAAATATAACATAGATCATTTAAAAACCCATAAAATACATAGCAGTAACATACACGTATGTTTTCAAGCACCATCGACGTGAAAGGCAGATGTTAGAATCCAAGTTGTCATTTCAAATCATCGTCCTTTAGTGAAATTTCCGATCCACGTGAGCAGCTGACAACGACGTGATATCAAATAAGCGATATCAGTAATGTCCCTCAACTGTCCATTTTGAGGTCTAATATTTGTAGTTCTATGGTTAAAGAACATATTAGAAAAGGATTCATATGATTCATAATTATTCAGTTCACATCCGATTTTGAATCTCAGCAAAACGTGTCCATGACTCAAGGAAACTAGTAGAACACAACAGTTGAGGGACATTTGTTCTGGTGTGTGGCAGGCCTTACTGAAAAAAAAAAACAAAAAAACAGGCAAAGGTTTGATAATGCCGACAGTTTGACCCCTGAAATATATTGTGTTATATTGTGGTCTCTTCTTAAATAAGTAAATGACTGTAGCAAAATATCAGATCTCAATAAGTACATCTCAATACAAATCCAGATGGCACTTGTGTAATAATATAGAATGATAATTACTATAGGAAAGACACGTGTTTAGAGGATCAATCGTGCTCATAAAAAAAAAGACTAACACTATAAACACCACATATAGCTGCTTAATTTCACTATACACGCTAAAAAGACTCTACGTGTGAGCGTCAAGTTAAATCATCCACCAAAACAGACACACAAAACATAAATCTACATCTAGCAGTGCTTAACATGTTTTGCTATTTTCTGTAGTTCTAAAAAAAAAAAAGAATAATCAGTGTGCTGTCATATTACAGATTTCCTCTATAAAAAAGTGTTTTGCACAGCTTATACATTAACATGTAATGTAATTTATAACTGAATTACACTGTATTCATAATGTTATTTTAAAAACCACAGTGTCTCTGAGCAGTTTTGTTCCTTCAGTGGGGGAATAATATTTGACAGATCTAAGGTAGAAAAGGGTCAGTATTTGTTTGGGCTTTTTCCTCACGTCGTTATCTCTCGAATGTCCACCCAAGCCATAAATCTCACCTCTCTGTCATCCATTTGTTGACAATTAACTCAGGGCCCGTTTTTGCTCCTCCTGCAGAAAAGCTTGTTTCTCCATCAGTTTTCGGAACAATCCCTGTCTGTTTCCCAGCAGCTCCGTGTGCTGGCCGCATTCAGCCACACGGCGCTGGTCCAGAACTGCCACCGCATTGGCGTTCTGGATGGTAGAGAGGCGGTGAGCGATGATGATGACAGTCCTCCCTATGGATGGGAAGAGAATAACACAGACAGTTGCCTTTAACGACATCCTTTTACTCATTTTATATTTGTTAAATCATCAAACGTGCCAAAAATATGTAGAGTGAATATAAAAAGTCTACACACCCTGTCTTTGTGATATGAAAGAACAAGACCAATAACTGTCCAGGCTCGTTCACTCGTATATTAAAACCGACAACTAAAGCAGATGATCAGGGGGTCGCCATAGCAACAATAGAAACACACCACTAATGTCAATAAGGTTTGTTTGGAAAGTGTTGTTTTAAGGTCAAACGACAATATATTGTTGATAATTTGAAAGAAGAAACACAAAGGATCCACCTTCCATGAGTCGCTCCAAAGCCTCCTGCACCAGGAACTCGTTTTCGGCATCCAGTGCACTGAGGACGAGACATTGTACGATTAGTAAATACAATAACGGAATAAAGAGAAATAAAATAGTTCCGTTAAGTCATTGTCAGGGAAATAACACGACAAAACAGCCTTTTGTCATACCTGGTGGCCTCGTCCAACAGCAAAATCTTTGGATTCTGATGAGGGGAAAATTCCAAATTGAATGCAAATATTCCATCAAAGTACTTGTTTAGTATGTCAGGAGGAATGTTGTGAAAGCTTTGTCCAATTCTCTGTGTGCTCAACCAGAAAACATTTCACTGACCTTAAGAAGAGCTCTTGCAATGGCTATCCTCTGCTTCTGACCACCTGGGACACAAAGACAAAATCCTTATTCACTCAAAAGGTGAGAGATTTCCTCAAATCCAGGTTCTATTGACTTAAAGGGCAAAATATTTGTGGCTTTCCACAACCGATATGAACCGTGGATATCATTTTTCGCGTTTGTGTGTCATGGTGGATGGAAGCAAAATAACAGTTGTAGTACCCACCCTAGTGGTGAAGCTAGTAAATTACAGTTTCATTCCAATTTGTTTCACAGAATTTCCTCATTATTTTCTATTTCCTTGGATAAGCGCTAAAGAAAATTGATAGGATCCACCTCACCTGACAGTAGCACTCCTTTCTCCCCCACCACAGTATCGAAGCCTTTGGGAAAAGCTTGGATGAAATCATATGCGTTGGCTACTCGGGCTGCCTTGTAAATGTCCTCTGTGGTCACCGCTTCTGGTTCTGTAGCGCCATATGCTATGTTTTCTCCAATGGAACAGGAGAACAGCACCGGCTCCTGGGAGACAAGAAAGCGAGAACAATGATGGCCTTCTCTGCAAAACCAGCTTTGAGATCTGAACTTCTACCTGGCTGACAGTTCCAATTTGACTTCTGAGCCAGTAGGGATTCAAGTCTCTGATGTCATAACCGTCCACAGTGATGATACCTATGAGAGGTGAAGACTGAGCTCAAGAGCATCACCTTCTCCACTTTAAGAGAAAAAGAAAACAAGCAAGTCGTACCCGAGTCGCAGTCATACAGCCTGAGCAGCAGCGATACTAGAGTTGATTTTCCGGATCCACTCGATCCCACCACAGCCATGATTGTTCCCGCCGGCACCAGAAGATCGAGGTGATGAAAGATGGGAGCATCTTTACGGGTCGGGTAGGAAAAGGAGACGTCGCGAAACTCCAAGCGGCCCTTCAGTTGAGGAAGAACTTGACCTTCTGTAGAGGACAAAGAATGAAGAAATCAATTCCTCCCCTCCAATTTGTCCTGAAATTTGCACGACAGGTTTTCAAAGTAAAGTTGGCTATCAACAAGTTAAGTAAGCACTTTATGCTTTGAACAAAAATATGAGCAAGAAGACACAATAACGTCTATTGGACCTCATTTTTTTCTTATGCTGTCAAAGCCTACTTTGCTATTACGATAAAAATGAATTATGGGTTTTATATAACACCTCTGTTTCTTACTCACGCATGTCCATACTGACCATTAAGAGGGAACTCTGGTTTTCTGTCCAACAGCTCCCACAGTCTCGTTCCTGCACCGAAGCCCTTCATCAATTCGGAGTAGAAGGTACTCAGACCTGCCACATGGAACACAGGTACGTGACAACCAACAAGAACATGGATGAACGTGCATGAGTTGGGTAACGTGTGCTACCTGCGATGCTGATGCCAACCCAGAAGGTGTACATGAGGAATGAGGAAAGTTCTCCAACAGTCATATGCTGGCTCGCCATTAGAAGGCCTCCTTTGTACAACACGGACAGGATCATGAGGTTACCGCTGAGACCAGTCTGAAACACAACAACACACAGAAATGTCATTATTTACGAGTGGTGAGGATAAACACAATCATGGGTGTTTTTTATTTGATTTAATCAGAGTAAAGACATAGCCGACTGAATTCCTTTTGGAATATAAATTTAATTTGCTGAATTCAATTATGGGCAGTTGCTAATAGTCAAAAGCTAATGGAGATATTGATTCCAGGGGAAAAAAAACCCCACACTAACAAGTATGACTGTAGATGGACATTGGTGCCTTTTAGACTTTTATTTTGAAAGGATGGCCACTTTTTTTGCACATTCTTACCACTCCAAAGAAGGCAGCACGTAGTATGGCCTCGCTCTTCGCCAGTTTGAGGACCTGATCCGTCTTTTGCGTGTACGTGTCGACTTCAGACAGTTCTTTACCAAAGGCTCGGACGGTCCGCATGTTGCTGATTCGCTCCTCCGCCAACTGAACGCAGAAACAAAATCTTTAGGATCATTCCCAACATTTGAATGACGATAGCGTGCACGATTTTACATAACGTAGGAAACAAAAAAGTTTTTTTTTTTTTAATCAAGCATTTTGGTTCTGCTTTTTTTTATTTCCAAGAGGGCGACTGATAGTAAATGAACATTTTATATATATTTTTAAATTATATTTTACATTTTGTCCTCACTTAAGATGTCAAAAAAAGGTTCCTTACCTGTGTAGCTTGGGCCAGCGCATCTTGCGTGCGTTTGGAAATGGAGCGAAGATATCGGCCGTATACCACAGCCACCCCGGCTAAAGGCGGCACGATCAGGAGCATGAAGCTCGCCAGGCCGGGAGAGACGTAGAACTGCAGGAGAGAAAGCAGCGGGTGATGCATACGGATTGACTTTTGGCTTTGTGATACAATTTGTTTCAAGGAATAACTTTTGGACTGAGACTCAATGTAATCGACGGGAAAACCAGAGTAGGAGTTTGAAAAGGGGGACTTTGGGTTTTGACAGAGGTGCAGTGACTTTTTGACTCATTTCCTTGCACTGTTAGGAGAATTACTACAAACCAGTTTGTCAACAGGTACAAACAAAAGATGCAAACCTCATTTACTTCCTTGTCGTGCACAAGCAGAGCAAGACTGCTGTCGACACACCACTCTACTATCTTACGCCACTGGGACTTCCGGGAAACATGTGAAGCAAACAGCAGATGGCCAAATGCTTCTTTGCTAATTAGATTGTCAACTTTAATTTCATTAAGTTTACAACCGAACAATATAGACTAGTAGTCAAATTATGGACACGGTTTCTCATTCATAGTGTGGGAAGTGTGTTCAAACCTTTTACTGGTAAGTGTTATGTGGAAACACAAGAAAATCAGAATTTTACAGGGAAAAAAATAATAATTCAAGGTTAAAATTTAATTGTTTGTCATATGTGAATGAGGAAGTAGTCAGTTAAAATCTTTGGTGGAAATTAACACAAAGACGATGTCATTAGAACTCAAATGTTCCATGTTTAGGAGAGGAGAACATTTATTTTAAAATAACTTACATGCTTTTGAACTAAAGTTCAAAAGGAAACATTTGATCCAGACTACATTTCAAATTTGAAATGGAAAATCTGATTAAACATGACTGCATGAAGTTTGACCTCTTGTCACTGATTAAAGCTCAATAGAAGGTTCCTGTGTTTAAGCCTTGGGGGGAAAAAAAAGTGTTTTGCAATGACTAAAATATTCTGTAATCTTATATCTTTTTCAATGACTAAAATATTCTGGAAGTGAGCAACCATCCAGAGGGATCCACTCACCATCATACTGACGCCAGCGACGGCCTGGGCCGAGGCTCTCAGGCCGTCGGACAGATTGTCGGTGATAGAGCGTCCGACTACGGCCGTATCTGCGGATAGGCGATTGATCAGCTCGCCCGTCCTGTTCATATCGAAAAACGCCACTTCCTGTCTGAGGATGGAGGAGAAGACGGACGCGCGGAGATTGCGGACAATCTGTTGGCCTGCGGGAAAATGTCACTCAAAATCATAAGATCCAAATATGACAAATAGTTTTTTTTTTTTTTTTACCAGAATCTGTCTTCTATTTGCAACTCACCTGAAATCTGCATGAGGTAGACTCGAGCTGCGTTGGCTGCTCCACCGCACAAGAAGACACCAGTCAACATGAGGCACAGCGATGTGAGGGAGGACGTCATGGCCTCCGTGTCCGTTCCGGCTGTATAGATTGTGTCAATCACTCTACCCAGGAGGAACGGCGCCGACATGGTGACGGCGCTGGAGATGGTCAAGAAGCCCACAGCAGCTATGAGTGAAACATGATATATTGTCAAATGGTTTTACATTGTTCACTCAAACACTATAAAGTGTAAAAACAAAGACCTGAATGGCAAAATTCTCAACAGCAACCAATCCCTTTTCTTGTTCAATGACAACTGGTATTTACCAGACCGATCTTTTATTACATCATTATTACTATGTTGTTATATTCATTCATTCAGCATAACACCTTTAGTCATTTGGGAGATTTTGTTACTGTCCAATGAAATTATTTGTTAGCAGGTTATGAATCCCATTAATGTGGATTTTTTTTGGTCTCGTCTATGTCACAAACACCTGGTGTCTGAAAAAGGGGTGTGGAGACTTTTTCTATCTACCTATGTATCTCTATCTCTTACTTGATAGTTTCCATCTCTCCGGGTGAGCCAGTCTCAAAATCCTCCTGACGTCCTCCAGGGGTACATTGGACGGTGTGTGTCCAGTTTCGGTGTCGGTCTGACCCTTCAGTGATTCGGATGTGGAGGGTACCGAGGAACTGGCAAAGGCAACGGGAGTGCATAAAGATGTCCGTGTCTTGACGAAGACGTACGAGCGGAGTGAAGACAGATCTCTGCCGGAGAGACCCGACACGACAGACGAGTGAAGGAAGCCGGTTGGCGGGGAAGCCGAAGTTCTCGACCCGGCCGGAGTACGCTTCCTCTGGGTGTCAGGAGAAACAGCGAGCCACATTGTCCTGTGTTGCGGAGGCTTGTTTAAGCGTCCTCCGTTTGTACACATTGACATGCGGATTAAAAATCGCATTGTAGTCCGGTTGAAACAACAAATGGGTGAAGAAAAAAAATATATATTCCAGGTTGAAGAAATGCCCGATCCGTTCCGCAAGTCACGTCAGCATCACCGGCCACATTTGGAATGTCTTTCTGCTCTACATTGTCGAGTTTCAACCGTTAAGAGTTCGTCTTTATCTGCTTCTGACAGCCGTTCCACGACGTTTATCTCTCAGGTTAACTACACCCCGCCTGTCACTGTCATCTGCTGTTTAGCATTTGTCAACACTCGGGTCGAACCGCACTTTCCTGGTGGCTGAGGTTAAATCCGAAAGGAAAGGAGGAATATTGAACTAAACTAAACATTCCTAAGATAGTCAGAAGCGTTTAGCACAGGGAACTAGAAAGGTGACCCTCGATATAATACACGCCGACACGATTCCTTTCTACAAGACAGGACATTCAATGGCTGCTCGTGTAATAAGCAAACTTTACTAGGCAAAAGCAATCGATCGATTATTTGAGCCCGCCTCGACGTACTTTACTTTTTAAGGAAACCATAAAAATGTACATGGTCATTCCTTGAAATTAAAATAGGTATGGTGTATACTAAAATGACCTTTACAATGGTCACAGCATTTTGCTGCTGCTAAAAAGTTTTATAAGTAAGTTTGTAAGTTTTATTCCTGATGAATGCGTGTATTTAATATGACAGCATAAAGACTGTTTTGACAGTACAAAAGGCCTAAAACAAAAATTATCATCGTAAAAAAAAAAACTTCCCGAGGACTTTAATTCTGAAAATGTAACCAAAGCGTTGTCCATCGTTGCCATTATTGACACTTGACTACTTTTGCCTAGTAGGTCGGGTAGAAGTTGAAAGGTCATTCAGATGTGAAAACAGGAGGCACGTGTTAGTGTAAGTCACAAATTCAATTGATTAATTTGCTTTAAGTGTGTGTTATTGTGATTTTTTTTTTAACGGCGACGTGGCAAGGTAAAGTTAGCTCTTTTTGCTCGCAGACGAAAAGAGGACTTTAAGACTAACTGAGGTTGTCTTTATCATCATATGCTAGGCGACTAGCCGCCACTTAATAGCATGCGTGGATTTAGTTATCCTAACTCAGGAAGTTTCCACTGGTTTTGTCCAAGGGACCACCATTATAACCAAGAAGTAACTCGCCACTGCTTTAGCGAAATATTTATTTTCTTTTGCACCGAAAGAGGATAGACTTATACAGGCTATTTATTTGCATCTGTATGTCTATTTTGGAAACCTCAGCTACGTTTGACATCATTTGAATGGGTAAATGATTCCCATAATTAGCTGGAAAATAAATCAAATAAATAATAAATCCATTTTATTTTTGGAAACGTTACAATGATTTTCCCTTTCCAATTAAGTGTTTCAAACGTTGAAGCCACTATGACAATGTACACAGTTTGAATACTTCCATCCTTCTGATTAGGCTTGAGAAGCAGCAACGATGGCTGCCATCTACTCAGGTATCCATCTGAAGTTAAAGAGCTTTCAAACTCCATGGGAGGACAAGTTAAAGCTAGCACGCTTTGCCTGGATCTCCTCTCAGTGCTTGCTGCCCAACAAGGAACAAGTAGGTTTCCTGGATCCAGTCATTCTTCAACTTCCCAGCATTAAAGTCCCTTTAATAGATATAAGTACAGTTATATTCAATGATCATGTGCCGTTTGGTATTGTTCTATTGTAGGTCCTTTTGGATTGGTGCACATATGGTCTGACAGGCTGGTATAATAAGAAGATTGAGTTCTCACAAACTGTGCTAGAGGGCCTGTGGAGTTGCTTTGATGATTTTCTCCATAGTCGGAAGCTTCACGTCGCTCTCAAGCAGGGCAAGACGGTCAGCTTGAGGCTCAACATGGCACAGGTGTGATTTAAAAAAAAAAAACATTTAATCAGTTCTGACATATCAGACAGTTTGGCACACACGGACAAAATATATTTCTAGTAAATTAGTTCTTTTCAGAGCAATTAAGGCACTGTGGATAACATACTTTTATTTTCCCCCCCCTCAAGTTGCTCCTCAACCTCCTTGAGGAGTGTTCCAGCGCCCCCACCAGGCTGTCAGTGGGTGTGTCCACCCTACTGAGTGTGTGCCAGGGTATCCTCTCATCCTCGACTCTCTCATCTGTTTTCACCACCAAGTACGAACTCATGGTCAGTCTCTTGGTCAGACTCTGCTCCTTCGCCTGCCATCAACTTCAAGAAGCTTTGCCTTCAGGATCCCATCAATCGGAATTCATTACAGACACTGTGAGCGACCTGGACTCTCAAACTGAAGTGATCCCTAACTTAGACTTAGAGGAGAGTCAGAAGAAAAGGACCGCTGGATCTCATTTGTTTGAGTTGTTGCTTCAAGTTTTATCATCCTATTTATCAGTTCAGCGTCAACAAGGCAATTCGAACAGAATTTTCACCTTGGTAACAAATCAGCTCGTCCAGCCGTTATTGGTCCTGAGACACATGCTGACATCGGCAGAGTACGCTCCTTCCCACACACATTTGAATCTCCGCCAGCATCTCTGCAGAGACGTTCGTGCCAGGATAGACTCCATCCTTCACTTATCGCTCTTCTCCGCCGAGCAACTGGCATCCTACAAAGAGGAGCTTCTACCTTCCAAACGTGGACCCAGTGGAACAAAAGGCCCCTTAAAGCCAGCCAATGCTTTAATTTGCAAATTAGGTTCTTGTGAGCCGCCACTGCTTTACTCAGTCAAGTCAAACACCGCGCCATTGTTTTTGAAATTCTTTCTGGAAAGCTACAGAAAATGTAGAACAGAAAATGAGGAAGAGCAGAGAATGCTGTGTTTCTATTATCTTGCAAAGTTGTTGCCCGTTTTGGATTTGTCCCCTTCCGATGTTCCCTGTTCGCCACAAAGTTGGAGTCTGGCTTTACTGGCGATGGAATCGCTCCTTAGCCATGCTCTGGCTGCAGATATTTATAATGTGGCAGCTGACAGAATAAGATACGCAGAGGTCCAGCTTAACTTTTACAAAAGCCTCGCACAAATTCTCTTCACTCAGGCCCAGCCTAGGTAAATGACTCATTTTCAAATTCTCGATTTCAAGCGGTGATGATACGCTTTAACGACATCTTTGTATTTCAGCATCCCTGCATGGTATCGCTGTTTGAAAGTGCTACTGGATCTCAATCACATGATTTTTGAACCAGACTTGGCCGAGTTGCTAACTTCAGCCTGGGTTAATGCCGACTGTATGGAAACACGGGTCCAACGGGCCAGACAGGTAAAACGATGAGCTCGTCTTAATTGACTCACAAATGAACTTTTTTTTTTCCCCATTCCCCAACAGATGATGCTGTGCAGTCTAGTTCAGACTTACACCAAACTCCGCCAGCTGCCTCGCTTCTTCTCTGAGCTCCTCTCGGTGATCTGTCGACCATCTCTCGACAACGTTCGACCTCCTCTGCTTTGCGACAGCGTCGCCGCCTCGCTCAGAACCAGCATTCTGGACACACCTCCCTCGCAGGGCCTTGAGATTTGCTCCTTAGTGCTGGAGAAAATGAGAAAACACGTTTTGCCTGACCTGGTGAAGGAAGATGGAGAAGCGGAGAAGATGGAAATAAATCGGGAGCAAGAAGCTGCATCGGGGAATCTTTTCAATCTCAGCCAGCTCCTTCACGTCGTTTTGTTCAGTCTGAAGACTTTAGACGACGCCTCTCCTCTTCCCTTAGTCCGAAAAGGTCAAAGCCTGATGGAGGAGATGCAGAAGATTCTCAACGACCTGCTGCAACTCTTACCCCCGGAAAACAAGAAAGCAAACGCGACTCCAGTTCAGAAAGCAAAGAAGAAAAGAAAATCAGGAAAGGACCAAGGAGAATCTCGAAAAGCACTTAAGTCTTTGCGGGAGCTGAAAATCCAAGAGGCGCTTCTTCTGCTCCGATACAGTTGGATCGAAGTGGACACGCTCTTTCAAATCTACTGTAGCAAATACGCACCTCTCGACTCCAACGCCGCAGCCTTAACGAACATAGACAATCTCCTAAATTGCGAGATCAACTCTGTACGTCTCCATACTCACAGTCCCGTCAGCTTTGTGTATCTCAAGCTACTCACCTTGCAACAGATTAAGAAAGTTCTGTTGGACTCAGCTTTACTCAACGATCCAAGTACCTCAGAGTCCCTAAACAGGGGAGTCGAGTTTATTTTAGCCAGAGATGAGCTCCAGTTATGTTCACAAGATGATCAGATGTGGGACGGGCAGATGAGCAGCGTGGACTCCAGCTCCCACCGTGTCGCTCACTGGTACGTTGTCACATCTAACCTCCCCTTGCTGGCCCCTTACCTGAACAGGGAAGACCTAAACTGCTTCTCGGATGTTCTGGTCACGACGTTGCTGAGTAAGGAGTCTGGCAGAAACGCAGATCAACTCTCCGTCCCCCTCGTATCTTCACAGCTTATCCATAGCCCAGTTCTGACCGAGTTGCCATCGCTGTTCTCTGCCACTGTTGGTTCGCTCTCGCTTAGGATTTTGGGGGTTCTAACAGCAGCGCATCCCTTGAAAGTTTGTCCAATGCTCGAGAAGTACCACGAAGCCCAAAAGGATGAAACGGAGGTTTTGTCCGCCTTCGTGAAACAGAGCATCATAGAAGATATGACGGTGTCCTCACTGTCTGGGAACGTGTTTGTCATTTTGAGTGACGCTCAAACCAAAGAGCTGGTAGACCTGCTCTCGATCTTATCAAGCCTAAACGCAGATGGACTCAATTCTGAGGATCTATTATCGAATTTCCTCCTCCTTGCCTTCATGCTCACATCTACCGCTTCTTATTCAGTAGATCCAGATTCCGAATATTGCTGCACAGGATTCCAAGTGAAGCTGCTGAAGATACTCGCGTGTCTCGTGGAGGGTCAAAACTTTCACGGCATTCTGAAGTTCATTCACGGCAGCGCTCTGCTGCAGGCCGTCGTCTCCTCGATGCTCTGGCACAGCAAAAAAGGACGATTCAGCTCCACCGCCAGCTCTGATTGGTTGGATTTATTGAAAGCCATGCAGGACTTCATCGTGAATTTGGTCCACTTAATTATGGTCAGGAACAGCAGCGTACGCCTCAATCTGGACCGGATTGTCTCATTTCTTACCAGCAAGGACACCACATCCAATTGTGGAGGCTCCATCATGTCCGTTCATCTTCTCCTGGCGTCCTTGGTCGCCGCCTCCAAGGCCATGACCTCTTACCTGGGAAGGAGTAAAACAATAGATCAAACTCTGGCCCAGATTCTTACAAGAACCACATCCTCGCTGGGATCAGTTGTGGAGTTGGTCCTGAAGGCCCAGATGGTCGGCAAGAACTCCACCTGCTCGCTCAGTCCCGCCTTTGTCGTGGACACGGTCACGGTCATGCTGCGGTGTGAGCTGGCCTCCTTAGCAGCCGAGGGCAACGACCGGACCGCCCTGAGCCACATGACGCTCTATCAGGGTTTCTGCCAGCAGATCTTGAAGGAAATGAACTCCGCGGCCAGACCCATGGACTTTCTGGTTTCATCGTTACATTTCTTGTCAGCGTTCTACATGGCAGTGATGAAGACAGAAGAAAAGGAGGAGGAAGGAGAAGAAAAGAAAGTAAAAGCGATGGATGAATTGTACGCTCAGATTATTCAAAATGTCCATCAAGTTTTGACGGGTAAGTAATCTATGAGATTGATTCGAGTATTTATTTTTTATTGACCTACTGAAATGTTCTTGCTTTTTTTTTTTTTTTTTGTAGCTCAGTGGCTTTCTCCATCCGACACATGCGAGCTGGAGCCGGCTGCGCAGGAACTGCTGCACCACCTGATGGAGAACATCACTCCCTACCAGTTCAACATGTTGCTGACTATGATCAAAGATGGCTTAGATACTTGCACGCTCAACTCTGGAAATTACAAGGTGACCCTTGTTAGCCTTGACACTGTCAAAATATTAGGTACACCTCAAGATTGTAATGCGGCCAAGAATAATGTTCAGTTTAAACGCTGTCTGATCGGATATGAATTCAGCAGTACGTTTATTATTGTTGTTTCTTGTGTCTTTCGTGCGGATTTATTTTTGGCATCATACACTTGTGCAAATATAACTTGTACCGTGACAGCTGAGTGTAGAATGGACAAAATGCCAGTTCTCTCATTCTGCTCTCAATTGACTCATCTCCAGGAAGTGCTGGCTGTTGTCATCATCACCAAGCTGCTCTCCTGCTGTCAGTTACCTGAGCCTTGCTCCAAAGCTCTGTGGTTTCTCGCACCACAAATTCTGTCTGCTATGGTGGTAAGCCATATCCAATAAATAAATGGATGTACATTTCTGTCATGTATCGTGTCCAAAAGTATGCTTACGTGGTAAAAAAAATCGGGATATGAGAAACTCAAGAGCTCGGTAGTAGTATGCGGCTTTTCATCTTGTAATCATTCACTGATGGCTTGCCAGAAGAACATGTGACTGCCATTAGGAGTGACTTGGCAGCCAAATGTAATGAAGCTCCAACAGGTTTTGAATCAGGGGAGCAAACACGTATGTGTGTAAATACAAATTGTGTGTACTGGGTAGCGCATCTACAATTAAGTTTTTTGAATGGGGTCAATCTGGACCGATTTTAAAAGAGTCAGTCATTCAACGCACGGGGTTTTTTTTTGTCTTTTTTATGCCACATCATCTATTTATCCCTGTAACGATCCAACTTTTGTTCCAGTTCCTTGTCAGGTCTTCCAGTCAGGACGTGGGCTTGACTGCAACCTTCACCATTCCTACCGTGACAGCCATGACGACGCTGCTGCGCCAGGCCCAGGGTCTAATCTCCAACCCTCATCACGTCGTCTTGGTCCTCGGAGCGCTTCAGGCCGTGCCGCTTGAACACCTGAGCGCACTTGTTTACCAGTCAGCGTTCTTGGCTATTCACGAGGCACTTTTCGCTACCCTCCAGTGTCATTCTCAAGTACGTATCCTCCATTTTCAGCTGTGTAAAAATACACATCGATAAACTCCGTGTTGTTCCTGTCACTTTTACCGTTGAGATTCCCAAACAGGAAATGATCCAATTTCACTCAATTTGGATCTTTATCATTTCAGTATGAATACTTTTTTTTTGTGACATTGATGATTAAACACAAATTCTTGTACAGGTGTTTTGTGGCTATGGGAAGTATTTCCCTGTTTGTAATAAACAGTACAGATGGAGTGAATGAATGCAGGCAGTAACCTGCTAAGTCACATCAGATGTTTTTTCAAAGTTGAAAGACCTGCCTGCCTGCCTGCAGCAAGGGAGACTGTCAGAAGAGTGCTGTGTGTGTTAGTGTTGTGATGCAGAAAGGGAAGAAAAGGTTTGAGTCTGAGGCGGGCAAGCAGGAGAACAGAGGAGGAACATGTGACTGGACTGCACAATGAAGGTTAAGTGGAACCGAAAGTGAGCTCAAGTGGGTGAGGTGTATAGGTCAGAATGTTTTGAGATGTCGGAGTGATGGCATTTACTGATAGAAACCACTTGAGTTGGTGATGTCATCACCTGGCACTCAGGGCCTCGCTCAACTGCCTTGCTCAACCAAGCTTGAACTCCTTCCTTAAAGACTGCCTTACTACTGCCGAGCAGAATTCGGTTTCATAAAGGAGTGCTTCCGAACGTGATCACACTTCCTTGAAATCTGTAAATGTGGTTTTGCAAGTTTGAATAAGTCATATGATGCTGGAAAGGGCAGATATGTAGCTACGACATCAGTTTTTTTTTTTCTTTTCAATTCCTCGAAACGATTGCTCTTCTGTTTCTTTCTTTATGCTGCTTTGTGTGACATTTTTGTACGAGCATTTTGTCCTTCCCTTGTCTGTATTCAGGTGATGCTGAACGCTACGCCATCATTCTTGAATGTCTTTTACCGTCTAGTGGCTTCCATCATGCAGGAAGGTCGACAGAGAGGACCCGCTGATACGGGTACGTTTTTCATCAAATGAATCTGACTGTTGTCTGAGCACAGATTATATTTTTATCTACTTGGAAAATTGGAGATTTGGAAGGCCTATTGTGACTCTCCTCTCTGGTATTTTTAAAAAATTCAAGTACAGGTGTTAAAAAAAAAAAAAAAAACATTCTAAGCTCATGACAAAACCTAAGAGTACATTATAATCTCCAACTATGATTAAAATAAAGCACACAGTTCACAGTAACTGAATGCATGTAAATGAAAAGTGAAATACAAAAGAACTGTACTTGTTATTTCTTTGCATACCACTAGAGGGAACCAACGCACCACTTTGACAATAACTGCCTTAATATGAAAGCACACACTATTGTGGCAATATCCTACTTGGCTGGGTTTGCCTGCAAGGCAAAGGCAGATCAAATGTGCATTTTCCCATTCTAACTCTAAAGAGGCAATTTTCTGGGATATCACAAAGAGCAAACACTATAAACTTCACTCTCACAAGTGTCCAAAAAGTTGCTTCTCAGAGACCTTAAACCTGTTTTACATGTGGTTGAAAGGCACGAAGAAAAATATTACGTATTTTAAGAACATTACGACAACAATATTAAGTGTCTGACTCGAGCCTGTCAGCACTAGCTGTGGGACATGATGATATATAACACAAATTAAACTTAGACACTTGGAATATATTTGAAAGGACTCAAATCACAACAAAATGCTGACAAGCCGCTCTAAAGTTCCCAGCAGAACGTCTGGTGAACCAAATACGTTTTATTCGTCCTGGATTCATTTTCCACAAACCCCTTATCGGCTTTTTTTATTAACCCTATTTCGCCCTGACTTTTAATTTATGACTTTGCTTTGGAGACATTTTAGCTTGTTTTTATCGCATTTTTAGTTCATGTATTGACTCGCAAGGTTAATAAATCATGTGGACGTGTGTTTTGCAGGTGGGGAAAACGAAGTGTACCTGCAGTGCGCCCGGCTGGTCGAGAGGATGTACACACACATTGCCGCCATCTCCGAGAACGTCACCACACTGTCTGTCTTCACGGTGGCTCAATACGTCACAGAATTGCAAAAGGTACACACTTGAATGATTCTCTGTGATTTATTTTTTTCCAAATATTAGCATTGGAAATGAGCTTTAACGTCACAGGCAGTCATACATAGTCGCCAATCCAAAAGCATCTGTCGTCTGTGTCAAATGTTTTTCTATGACACACACACACACACACACGAATGAGGCAGCGGTATCTCGGGCGATCCAGCGACGTCGCCCAGTTGGCTCACATTAACATTCAGCAGGGTTGTGAGATTCCGACGCTAAGAAGAAGAGTCGAGGAAATGTTTCTGTCAGCGCTGTTTCAAATTTTCCCAAATCCTTGCGAAAGGGGCTCAGGATTACTGTAATTCCATGTTCTGGAATCAAGCTTTTGGCTTGATGTTGGTTCAAGGACGGTGAGTCACGTCTGGCTTGCGAACATGGCTCCGCTCCACGACCAAACTGTATTTAATGTGACGCCTACTTGACTCAGCAGAATGAACACTTTTTGGAAGAGACCACCAAATGAATGGAAAAGGCAGGAGGAGGGGGTCCAGTTAAAATCATTAAACACTGTAATGTGTGCTGCAAATTTGACTTTTTTTTTTAAAAGCGACAACTTTATGCAAGTCAAGTGTAATTTAGCCTTGACTCTGATGATTTGAGACACGCATGAAACTTTCCAAGAAGCAGACCGCAACGGACAAGCACATCGTTTATTTATAAAGGCGGCGTTATTTTAGAAATCGAATTAAAAAATGTGACTTCACACCAGGATGCAAATGAACCTAGTTGTCAAAAACAAATCAGATCTATCTTGAGACAGAGCTCATAATGAATAAAGTGGGGGGACAGACAAATGGGAAAAACAACTGCTTTTGAAAGCCATTTTATTTGCAGCTCATTTTCTGCCAGCCCTCCAGTTAACCTTTGACAAACGGTATCTCGCCGTCAATGGCGGCATTGACGTCAACGTATTGCCATTTAAAAGCTTTCGATGTTCTGCAAATGACATCCCTCATCATTAGTCCCTTCCTGGCCGTTGAATGTTTTTTCTCTTTGACATATAGTAGATGCATTGCACCTATTCATTTCTCCTTTCAACCACCGACTTTGGGTCACGTTTTTCTTTTCTGAGATTTGTAAACTTGATATGCATGTTGCTTTGACAATTGTAAACCTTCACATAACTCGTGTGGGCCACAAATTAGAACATCATACCTTGAAATATACATTTTCCGATTATGTTGGGATATTTTCAATATTGTACTTTTGCCCTGATGCTAATGCTAACGCATCATGAGAGCTCACCTGGATGGTCAATTCAAATTATAGAGCAGTAAAGTAGGTTGCCGTGACAACAGAGACTTTCTTTTCAGTACTCTACGTCAGTGTAGCATGTAAATTTTGAAGCTGGTTTTTCAAGGTCAAACTTTAATTGACCGAGCCAAGGCTTGCCTTTTGTTCAATTTCTTCGACTAGAAATCGTATTCTTACGTCTTCAGGTTACTTTACGGCCAGACATCAAGCTGCATCTCACAGAGGGAATCTACCACATACTGGACATGTGCCTGGAGAAAGATATCAAGTTCCTAACAGCAGGCTTGCAGAGCGGAGTCCGTGAGGTGTTTCATGAACTCTACAGTAGCTACAACCACTACCACAAACCCCAAAGACAAGGAGAGGACAAATACACTGTTTGAAATTGGGATCATTATGTATTACGCAGCAATTGTGTCATAGGCATTCAAAGATCTGGGTGTGTTTATTTTGACATATTCACTCAGATCATGTATAAAAGAGTGTTATTGTTGTTGTTTTTTTGGACTTGTGCATATTCCTGGGTGCAGTAAAATTTACTGCAAATGTTCATTTTCGAGCATCTCCAATGACATATTTTTTATGAACAAGTGTTTTTTTTACTGAGCAATTTCAAGTAGAAGCCAAAAAAAAAAAAAGATAAACTGCTTTTTTCATTTGCTAATGGAGCTGTAGCGGTGTTGAAATGAATCACAGGGATGACTATAATCTTAGTCAACTTGATGGATCGCGTCAGAACCATAATGCCTTTTTTTTTTTTTTTTTTTTCGTAATAACAGCCCCCCTTCAAGGATGCATTGATTAAAGCTGAAGCTGGAGTATTTTGTGCTGTTGTAGCACAATAACCGTAAGCGCTGACTCCCATGCTGCCAAGCTCATCAATTTTTGGGATTCCCTGCACAATTCTGCAAATGAAACTGTTGCAGATGCAGCATTTCTGTGAATAGCTCATATTTATTCCACATCAATGCTAAACCCATCAAAGGATTTTATAAGAGATGATCTGTATGACTGAAATTACCTATTAAAAAGTGATTTGCGTATATGAGATTACTTTGCGTTTGGACTGAGAAGAAAGAGAACTGTAAACTGATTAGGCCCTGTCTGCAGTTGGGATTTCAGAAATGCAAACAAAAATCGGGATAAACTAGCAGAGGTGCTTATCGGTGAGCTCAGTAAAAGCAACATTGCGACATCATGGGAACAACAACATGAAGCATGGTGGCAGCTTCATGCTTTGAGTTTTTTTTTTTTTTTTTCCCGGATGGAACAGAGACAAATTTGAAGTCATTGCATTCCTGCAGTAAATTCTCAATTTTCAGTCAACAGTTAAATGCCAGCATAAAGCAAAATGGCTCCCCCGGATATTAAAAACGCTTGTATTTTTTTCTGATCAATTCACATTCCACAAATGGAATATTATTAACCTTTTTTTTTTTATTTACTGGAGGAAGATAAAATCTGAATTGCTGCCAACGTGTCTCTAGCACCCCTAGCGGACTCTTAGAGTACAGCAGTCAGCCTGTAGCACACACGCTTGCACACATCATCTCGCCCGCCCGCCCGCTCGTTCTCTCACTCGCTGCTGCAAGAGCTGCAACTGGAAACGCGCACTATAAAACCATTTTCTCCAACGATCGCCCTTGCTTTTCAACTTTATCACTATACGCCCCCCTCCTTGACTCGCTAGCAGTACAGAGTCCTCCTCCACAACGACGCGATCCGACCTTTGATTGGATTATAGCGGGTTAGCCTTTGCCCTCTAACCCCCGTTGCTGAATTTTGGCTAGCTGCTTTCTGCTCCCTCCCCGGTGGACTTGAGGATCCGTGGACCGAGCGGCGCAGCGACTTGCGCGGACACTACAGACCGTGACGAGCCCCCACCTCCTCAACACCGCCGCCACCAGTGAAGCCGAGCCACTGAGCACTCGGTAGGCAGACGAGACGAGACGAGGAGCCATGCGGAGGAAATCGAGGATATTGTTATGTTTTGCGGTGCTTTGGGTGCTGGGGATAGCCTACTACTTCTACTCGGGGACGGCGTTGGGGAGAAAGGTAAGACTGGAGCCGTTTGTTTTTTTTGGAGCAATCCATTTTCCTCCGTGGGACAAAGCGGCGAGAGAGCGCTGTTACCGGGGGCTCCTCTCCCCCGCTTCAGGCGTTCGCTTATGGCCGCGCCGGTGATGTGTTAAACGAATTGAAGGCCCCTGTTAGTTTAGATTTTCAATTTGAAGTTGATTAGAATTAAAAGAGGTGTCATTGTTGCATGACTAGCCGGTGAACTTGCACCGACATCCCGCTGGTTGTTGTCCCGTGACAGCGGGAGTAAGGCACGGTCGGCACCCGACGACGTGTCGACCCGGGTCGGTGTCGTGATGGGAGGCTGCCGGCCTGGTTCACAGGGCAGGCCGGGTGGGCTTCGCCCCGTGGAGTGGAGAATGTGAGCACATGAATAGAGAGCAGGAAGTGAACGTCGCACCCAAGTGGGACTAAATATGACCGAAGTCTAACATCGGGTTTATTTTCTCTATTGCTGTGATTTGCAGATCCCTTGTGAAGACCTTTATTACAAACCTTTGGCTTCTACTCAGCAAATGGTCGCCCTGATTTTTGTTTTGCACCAAAATCTAAAAATCACAGCGATACGTTGATACCATTGATTTAAATCTACTCGAGAGAGAATTGAGTATTGAGTCTTTGAGCTGCAATTTCTAGCAAAATAACTTTTGTTCATTTAAATGGTGATATTTTGCAATGCTGTTTTGGGGTCAGAGTTCAGCTTGTTGCATGTCCCAGACTCAATCTCAGAGATGTTGGCCACATTGCATTTTTAGTTAAGGACCACATCTTCAATTTGCATCTTCTCGATTCCACGGATAGTGTCATGGGCGACTTTAACAGACTTCCCTATACAGGAACTTAGGTTGAGTTGGCAGTCAGTGACGTGTGAGTCAATATTTGTCTTCAGATTCGACATTAAACCTATTTAGATGGTGGGGCCACCATGAGCCATGTTTATGGCCCTGCCAGAATTATCGCCCACTGTAAATGTAGGATCATGATATATATGCCTTGTGGATTGACTGGGGACCAGTCCAGGGTTTATTCCAAGATAGGCTTGACTTCCCAATTTAAGCCATATAGTAAATGTGAAACGTATGATTAGTTATAGAATTTTGCAAAACTTTTTGCTACTGTCTAATAATGTTGTGTTTTTGAACAATCATATGGAAATCAGAGACATTTTTTTGGGATGATTAAAATAATTGTTAGTTGCAGCTCTGAAGGAAATTGTTTTGTGACCCTAATCGCTCTGTGTCATCCACCCTCACGCACATGAACAGGTGGATGTTGTCATGCCCACATCCTAATCTACTCATTAGGGGCAATTAAAGCTTTTGTACTTGAACCAGTAACTGAATGTTACTGGTTGACTCGGATGGGTCACTTTAGCACCAATGCAAAAGCTCCAAAATGTATCACTTGCATGTCATCCCACCTGATGACACCTCCTCTTTGACCTGTCAGTTTGAATGTTGCCCCCCCCCCCCCCTTTTTTATTTTGAAATAATTTGTCGTCTCATTTTCCTTTTGTGACACTCTGCATGGGTTGTTGTGTGAGAACATCCCGTGTGTATTCCACCTGCTTCTTGTCTGCTCATATCAGCTTTTGTGTGTTTGCATGGCTCCAGTCAACCATATTAGCCCTTTTACTTTCCCATTAGGTTGATAGCCGTGCGTACATGCGTGTTTCATGCTTGTCTGGGAGTTCAAAGTGGCAGCAATGTCTTGTTCAGGTGGATTTGGAATTCAGAGGATGGGTTGTAATAATAATGATAATAATTTAGACGTGGGCATTTCACGCTAAAGTGCCATTCTTGTTTGTAACCAAATGGTTTTCTTGGTCAGACTTGGTCTGGCTGTTTATTACATTCTGGTAGAATACAAATGATTGGATGGCTTCCAATGTTGTCCTTTATTTTTTTCCCGTTGTGTTGGCTGTCTTTTTGAATGTATCGCCAGGTTGCATTGTGTCCTGCTGCTACGTCATCACGCTATTTCTGTAGCCGACGAATCTGTCTCCATCGCACCTTCACAGTGTTTACCATTTCAAACCATGCCGTGATGAGCTTGACTGTTCTGGAACACGTGATGAAAACTTGGCGTCTGTCAGTGTTAAGTCTGTGGACACAGTGCTAACTTGATTATTGGCTTTTTTTTGTGCTTCTGTCTTTTACGGAATTGAAATAACAGCGGTTGTTGAAATGTAAAACGTTTTAGGTCGGTCGTTCATCATTGAAACTAAAAGTATCCATAATTTGGCGATATTCTGTCACAAGACAGCTCGCAGAACCACAAGCTGGAGATCTTCCAACGCCCTGATGCATCGTGGTATACGACAGCTAGTGTTGCAGAACCTTTTCCAGGATACCCGTTCTGAATTCCGCCAACAAGCATGTTATGCTTTCTGCCAACTTTCATGCTGATCAGGGTTGGGAGAGAAAAGCTTCAGCGCCAGAATTGTAGGGAGTTGCGGGACCAGCCAACACACTTCATTAATGTTGTCAGCTGTTTGAGCAAAGCTGCAGATTTTTTGGCAAACTAAAGAAAACGACTTTTTCTATCCGAAGATGAACATGTCACCTGCTCTTTTTGGCAAGTACAGTGGAAACTTTGAAATCCTTTGAAATTATCATACTGAATTGGAATTAGATTTTGTGTCTGTGTGTGTGTGTGTGTGTGTTTTGGGTTGTCTTTTTCCATTGGTGTCATTGTGGATGATACAATACAAAACATGTGGTGAGTTCATGAGAGGATTAATTCTCTGGGTGTTTGTGTTGCTTTTGACTGTATGCGTGAGAAGAGCAGAAGAATATTAAGTAGCGGACTCTCATTTAAAGAGGGAAAAGTCCAGCATCAGTTGTTATCAAAGTTAATGTGTGTTTTCTTTTATTTGTGTGACAATTCTGAATATTGACAATAGGGAGATGACTGGAGTGCAATGTTTTTTTAGGGGAACTAAAACACTTCAAAAATAAAAAATAGAATAAGCAAGACCACATATATGCAAGTACGAGGAAAAAAAAAAAAAGATTCTGGTTAATATATTGCGCTTGTGGAATAAGAATGAAATGGCTCATTAATCAATGTGGCCATGTTAGACAAATTGATTTTCCGCTGTAGACTCAGTGACGTTGAAGCTCAACTTGCACCTTGCTTGCTAATATTGCAGGCTATTGAATTCTGTTAGCTGAAAGATTTTTAACAACCATGGACTTTACATCAAAGCTGCCATGGAAAACTTAGGATATCAACTTTTTGAGGTGAAAGATCCCAAACGAGAACTCAAAACTGGCTCACAGCTCGGTATGTACACATATCGATCTTGTTTATAATCATAGTGTATGTCGCTTTTGTGTACGAAATGAAATTGTAGATGTAGCCTGTCATTGCGCCGTATTAACGGAATAATCCACATTATGTACCGAAACAATTGTCTCGCTGTCTGATTTTGTCACATTTAACGTTTCGCATTCTTAACAAACCCGCTACGCCGCGGCTGACATTTTAGCTAAATGGCTTGCTTGGCTTTAGAAGAATGTGAAACGTCAATGTAAAAATATGCCTCCCGTTTCGCAAGAGGCGGCCCGGTCAAGTTATGGAAGGCCTCATTACGTCGTGTCAGGTTTCGTAGTGTTCCCCCCCATCTAACCACGTCTGACCGGGTTTGTCATTTGCACGGTGACTGCCGTGGCAATGTTTTGGACCATTGACATGTTGTATGGTGCACTCAAGTCGTCTTCCAAAAAATGGCACCCTAGAGCAATGAATTTGATGAGTGTTCCGTTCCGTGCTTAGCCAGTTGGCTTCAATTGCTGCTGGTGGCTGTGGCTTCACAGCTCGATGCACTCATGAGGTGGTGTGTCACGCTGGCCAGTCCAAAATCTTTCATCTCTTCTGCTCAGTCCAAAATCTTTCATCTCTTCTCTCGATTTTTTTTCCTCCTGCTTGTCTACTTCTCCAACTCTAGCGTAATCATTAAGATCTGCTATCTTCCGTTAGCGGCGTGACCTCGTTAATAATAATGTTTCGAAAGAGACCGACCGTCGTCTTCCGTCTATCCATCTTGTCACCGATGAACGCGCTCACTCATCATCTCGGTTGCGACAAGAGCATCGAAATGACGAAATAAACGAGATC
Organism: Syngnathus leptorhynchus; assembly: GCF_054491065.1. NCBI lineage: Eukaryota > Metazoa > Chordata > Actinopteri > Syngnathiformes > Syngnathidae > Syngnathus > Syngnathus leptorhynchus. The sequence goes on from NC_141197.1 coordinate 13,993,169, forward strand.
ATCTCATTTCAACATCCCAAGTATAGCTGGCCTCCACTTACACTTGCCAGGGTGTGATAATCATTTAATTGAGCTAATGAACTCTTACCCAAGGGCTTATTTAAAGCGGTGACAGTTGAAAACAAAGTTAAAACCACGCTGTTGTCTTTTTTTTTTTTTTTACGCAATAACGGGCCAAAGGCCAAACGGCATTGACATGGTCGCACGTGACCAAGACGAGATGAATGCGTGACAAACAATACAACGCAACGAGCCAACATTGACACACTGCAGCTTGCGTCACACACACATTGAATCTGTTTGCCCCGCGACATGTCGTTTGAAGTTTATCCCCTCATACTTCATTTTTCAAATCTCACCTGGCAATGTGTGTAGCATCCAGGTACAATCATCATTGCCGGCTATATGCATCATATTTCAATTTTTGATATCCATACACAGTATTACTTCAGTCTTGCAGTAGCTTCTATTGCGATTGGATATATTTAGAATGCATTTCAAAATCCTGCTTCCTTTCCAGGACATCCAAAACCCCAGGATCCCAAATTGCCAGCACATCTTGCAAGCTTCAAAATCAGTTTTGTTTTTTTTCTACCTCCCGCACTGTGGGGAGTAGAGTGGTCTGTCAGTGTGCAACACAAACTCCATTTTCCTTTTCAATACCAAACTCAAATCCTAACTGTTCAGAATATAACACCCCTGTCACCTTTATTGCGGGATTTGGACCCAGAGGCAGAAAGTAGTTTCCGTCCGACACATATAATTGACTCTAAAACTAATTTAATCATTTTGAATGTTCTATATTTTACTATTAACAGTAAAGATGTTCAATCCTTTTTTTCCCCCCAGACCAATACGACAACAATACTCAACTCTTGAGAGTACCGATACCAATTCATCGATCCCACTTGTACTTTTGACACATAACATGAACCAAACCATTGACAGATTTTTTTAATGACTCAATTTGCACAGTTGCCACTTCACAGGTTGGCAAATAGTGAAAGAGCTTTCACTAAGGTAGCGCTTTTCAGCTCGTTAAAAATTGCTTTTGGGCAAAAGCCAATTTACCCCATTGGTGGTGAAATGATACCAGAATTGTAGCATCTGTATGAGTCCGAACATATCAGTGCATCTCTACAGAAAAAAAAAATTGTTCAATAACTTCCCTCTGGTAATCATAAACTTCTTTATGACTGTATGTACTCTCTCTCTCTTTCTCTCTTTCTCTTTTTCTCACACACTCGTATCAAAAGTGAAAAGTTCCCACCAAAGTTTAAGCACCAGCAAGGAGAAACTTCCAAAGTGTCTTTTTTTTTACAGCATGTGGAAATAGTTTCAGGAAGTAGACCCGCTGACTTGGCTGACACTCTTAAAAAGAGGAAAGAGTTATAGTGAAACTTTGGCAGGTTTGCTGATGTTTGATGGATGGAGTCATTTATAAATGTCTTCGGAAACTACACAAACCGATTAATCGGCTAACTGCGTTCCGCTAGCGTTGGGAATATTGGTGTTTTATGCCACTTGATGGATGGAACTGTGATTTTTCTGACGTCCTCTTCCATTTATTCATCACCCTGATGTCGGACTCTGCAAACCAAAGTCTTGTACAATCTGACAACGCAGAATATGCAGGGATTGTTTTCACTCGACCACACTCGGGTGAATTTTGGGGGGTTGTCAGAATATAACTTGAATAGCTGTCTGTCTGGCTGTCTTAGTAGGAGTGAAGGCTGAACTTCACATCCCCTTTATTAAAATCCTTGAGGCAACCAGAAAAACAGTTATGGTTCTTGCACTGGCTAGATTGTCATTCATAGCAAAGTTTTCTCAGAAATGGAAATCCACAAAATTGTTTTTTGTTTTGTTGAAAGGAATAAAAAAAAAAAAAAAATCTTTCAAAAAGATTTGATGTCCTATTCACAGTCTTTTATACGTTTTCTCTGGTCTCCACATGTGTCTTCTAAAGCAGGTCAGAAATGTGGTTAGTCACCGCTTACTCACTCATTGGAGAAAGGCTCTTTTATTTTTGTAAAGACGAGCAGAATATAACCAGGCTTGTCGCCCAGATAGTTTGGGGCCTTTTTGTTATTTCTTTGGTTACTTATTTATTTACTAGTTATTATTATTCCATGTCTTGCTTGCAGCTCATGATATGATTATGTTCTACCCTAAAGACCAGCTTATACCAAAACACTTAAAATCCCAGGTATTATAATAGACCCAAAATTGGGGGATGTTGTGAAAATTAATAACTGTAGAATAGAAGCAAAGTTTTCTGAGGATTTCTCGGTGCTTATATTGTCACAACAATATGTAGATCTTCAAAGATCAGTCATAATGCTCCGGCAATAGAATGAAAATGGCTGTGAGGGAATGATGTTTCTAAGATCTCGTGTGATCAACAAGATCAAATGTAATCTCCAAAAGTAGTTCCAAATGTCTAGTTAATTAAGGCATTATCACAGGAAAGTGTCAAACCGGTATTCCTTGCAGGGGGCTGATACGATAAGGATTAGGACGCATAATTTAATAATAGTCAACGATGAGGCACACATAGAATCATTTGGCTTCCATTTACAGTAAGACCTAAAAAGTCAGAATGAGTGGATGACATATTTACCATAATGTCAGAAAATGTCCCCAAATCATCGTCGATTTTTTTTTTTTTTTTTTTGTAGTCGCGCTTAACAATTTTTGACTTCACAATTGTTGTTTTGAAATGGACTACATCTGGTATATTCCCCCTTGCCAGCATAAAAAGAGCTGGTGTGAGTCACCGGACTGACCAAAAAAAACACTTCAAAGACATTACGGAAAATCCAGTGCTACGTTGACAGTCATATCCACGAGTGAATGGAGGTCATAATGTGGAAAAAGAAAAGAGGAATGCCCCCCCCCCCCACCCCCATGGAGGGTACCAATTTGTTTCAAAGGGCCTGTGGACTGTTTGAGAAAAATCTCCGTTACAGGGTGTAATTAGCCCTCATTAGATGCCTTGCATGTGCTCCTCGCCTCTTGAACGTGTTGGTGAATTTAACGCATTACAAGATGGCCACATGTTGGGAGGCTGCCTTACGTTCCGAGCTTTCAGTCAGTCGGGATTCAAATGTCTGACTGAGTCCCCGAGTTAGTTTTGTTGTTTGACTTCATTTACTTTGTATTTATTTTGGTTGTTCTGCATTTCTTTTACTTTATTTTACTTTATTTATTGATTGATTTACTGCAAAACTCCTGTGAAGCTGTGGGGCAGCACAGTCTATCTTTATTGGGTGTTTTTTTTTTTTTTTTTTTTTTTTTCTCTTGGCTGCAGTGATTGTAAAGATGAAGTCCAGGATGGTGCCAGAGAAAGAGCTGTATCAACAAATCTTTGTCAGAAATTGAGTTAATTGACCTTCATAGTTCTACGATTATAACTGCTGTTTGTAATCATTAGAAATCTCGACTTTGACCTTTGGAGTTCAACTCTTAATTGCTCATAAGTTGGAATGTGAGTGTGAAAAGTTGCGGGACAACCCTAAACAGTGTCCAATAGGATGGATTAACTCTAGGTGAGTGAACTGCATACAGAACATCTTTGAAGGCTAATTTCTGACAAGAAGTTAACTCGAGGGAACTCTAATTGGGAGCGCAAATACATCAATCTAAATCACATCTGCGGTATTGCAACCGTGATTTCATGTTGAAGTGGAACCCGAGGATCATAGAGTTGACCTACCAGCAGGCTTACATTATGTTATGTTGTCGTCACGCCGTGAAATGTGCTTTTGGCTCTACTGTAAGCAGGCATAGGACAGATGGAGCCTGCTTTATCTCCAGGTTTGAGGTTTTGCTGACATGTTTGAAAGGTATCAGGGCCTGTGCACGTGTGTTGATTTCATTAGGCCTAACATATCAATATTAGAGGGATAAAAGAGGTTAAAACGATTACGTGCACATATTTTATGTCTGGGCTGATAAACAAGGAACAAACGGATGCAAAAAAAAAAAAAAAAAAACAGCGTCTGAATATCTCAATGCACCATTAACGCTGACAAAAACGCAGAAACCCGGCTCCTTGTATGGCAAAAGAAAATATTTATGGACTCACAGGATCTCCAAATGTGTCCTTTCCTTTTTTTTGGTGATTTTTTAGTACCCATCAGCGCTGTAACATTTATGAACTCATCCTTGTTCCGGCTGCCTGGTAATGGATTTCCTTTTTTGCCCTTTAGCATGGAAAAACACCTGCATTGTTTTCTCATTTGTGTCTGCAGCACTCTCCCCTGATTTTGTATCATGATCTTTCATCATACAGATTGTCTCACACCCAGTAGATACTTTGTTTTTGCGGTGGGCGTAATCACAGAGTGGCTGTGTGGTCGAGTTAGGGAACAGTCATTTAGTGTTCTCCTAGAGGAGGATGAGACGAGAGGGAGGGAGGGGAGCATCAAAGAAAGCTGAGAGGAAGAAGTGGAAGAAAAGAGAGGAAGCTTGTGGTTGATGAAAGAGTGTGTACAGTCAAGCTAGGTATTTTAAGACCCCGCCCCCATCAGCCCGCCAGCATTCAGACCTACGCGTTCCCTCGACTCGCACGACTTGGGATGATTCAGCATTCTTGTTCTGTACTCCGGCAATGCTAGCCTTGCTCCTCCCGGCGCTCGCTTCCTTTTGGTCAACCTTTCGGGAAGCCGAGTAAAAAAAAAAAAAAAATTAAAAAAAAGGTACATTTATATGTTTGATAGGCCCTCGCTGACCCAAATGTGCTATTTCGATTCATATTGATGTTCAGTAGCACCTTTTATCAGACAGACACCAGTACAAGTACTTTGAGTCGTCACCGATACCAAGAACCGACACCACTAGTACTTTTGATCCATAAAGTTTTGAGAGATTATTTAAAAAAAAATTCCCCCCCAAAATAAAATGTCAGTAGTTTATAGTTTTTTTAAAATAATCTCATTAGAATGAGATTATTTTAAAAAAAATTCCCCCCCAAAATAAAATGTCCTCCAAATTGCGTGAAATTAAGGACATTTAATTAATATAATTAATTTATATCTACCTCGAGGGGCTGCCATTTTGCCTTGTACTGCCACCGAAACTGTGCCTAACCTCACTTGACTAATTCCCACAGCCACCTTCGAGTCTCTCACCCAAAAGCTACATAAGATATCATAACAAATGTTATTCCTTCCATCTGATCATTAGTTTTGACTTCCCACAAACTCCTCGACTGTTTTGTATTCTCCAGCGTGGTTTTGCCCTTGTTTCAAATCTCACACTTTTGATATTCTTTCGTGTCCTTCCCACAAGGGTCCGTGTTTATCCGACACACTAAACATAAAAAAAAACAAAAAACGAGCAGCGCGTGTCAATGATTTCCTGCAGTTCGACAACAATAGATGACTCACCATTTGTACCGCATTTTATTTCTTTAAAGGACTGTGGACATGCCGAAAGAAGGATGAGATGATAGTTTTGGTCCCAGGCATAAAGATGTGTCTTGCTGCTTCATGTTTCCTACATCATAAAAATATTCTTCTCTAGTGTTAGTTAAAATCATCACACGCATTCTGACACATGAAAAAAAATGGGAGGACATCAACAACCCCATTTAAAGTCATATCCATTTCATTTTTTTGCATAGTCATACTTCTCTGGTGCTCTTGTGGTGACATTTAATCTTTGCTAAATGACTTGTCAGTTGATTATTCATACGCTTGATGGCCTCCCTGCTTGAAATACAAATTAAAAAGGTGATTTTTTTTATTTGACATTTAGTTTGGCTGTATTTTCAATTTCAAAGCTTAGAAGTAAAGGTCACTTGCTGCATTTTTTTTTTAGGCTGACAATTATATGTGTGCCTATATAGGAATGCGTGTGTGTGTGCGCTTGTTGGATGCAGATGGGCTTTTCGGGAAAGAGGCCAGCGCACACAATTGTACCATTGAGCTGTTTTACACCCTGCTGACACACACACACACACACACACACACACACACACACACACACACACACACACACACACACACACACACACACACACACACACACACACACACACACACAAATGTGTGTGACTTGTTGCAGTTTGCTTAGTGACGTGTGAGCAAAATGGCTCAGCTGCAAATTGACATTGTGGATTCCCCCCCTGGGTATGATTCTTTTTCCTTCATCATCTTACTTGAGGCAAAAACAAACCATAAGAGTTCCTCAGAAGAATAGCGTGCATCCAGACGTCGGAAGTTTTGCGGTGGTGTGCTCGAGATGATTATCTTAGCTCGACAGAAGAGAAGAGCAGCCTCCATTTTGAAAGCTATTCAAGTCAACATTACCAGGCTAGTTCATTTCTTTTCAAAGTCTTTTTCACCTTTAACCTCACAAGATTGTTCCAAGACTATAAACACATTTGAGGTCAAATGTCATCCCATCAGTCTCATTCTGCAGTGTGTTTATATTTTTGACCACATGTGGCGACAGCTGTCATGATGCACATATGTATTACTTTAACACTGCTTTGGAGATTTGTGCAGATTTTCATCAACATGCTAGACATATTTCTACCTTTAACCACCCCTGATTCTGTTTACCGTATTTTCCGGACTATAAGGCGCACTGTCAGCTTTTGAGAAAATGTTAGGTTTTTAGGTGCGCCTTACAGTCCGGAAAATACGGTAATATATTTATGACCATTTAAAACACAGTATTTTTTTTTACCTTACAGGAAGTCGATATCAGGTAAATATGGCAACAGCGGTTGGAGGTTAAAGTCAGTGGAAAAAGTCACGACTGGAAAAAAAACATGAATGCAAACAGACTCCATTTAAATTAGTGCTAGTGTGTGTGTGTGCGTGATAGCGCTTGGCTTCTCTCAGAGTTAATCTGTCATCAACTGTGATCAGATTATCGTGCATTATACATTAACCATTAGCGGATGAACATCCACGTGCGCACGCACACACTAGCGCTCATCCACACAAAGCCTGCTTGTAACCTTAGTGAACACACCAACGTTTCCGGGGTCTCTTGTGCACACACACGAATATGAGCTGGCAGGCTAAAACGCTTTCTCTCACCCACATAGACACACTCCAGCACGCATGCATGTTGAGATGTGTTGGGGGATTTGAAGTTTATCCTATTAGCCAAGCAGCAGGTGTGCGAACAACCAGCAAACATCCTTCGCTTCGCATGAAATGAATTCGGACTATTAATTACAACTGCTTGAATTGTGTTTTGGCAAGCCCAAGGAACAATACCAACTGAGTTTAGCACGGTACGAAACTGGAAAGTTGAAATATTCAACAGCTGCAGCCCTACATTCAACCTCCCCGTTAGGTTGTTAAATATATTTTTTCTTGTTTAATAAAAAGTCGTCCGTGGAGTTAACCTGCGACACATTGCTCCTCTAAATTACTAAATTGCTCCTCAAATGACGTAATCGATGAGCAAAATGGATCCCCAAAGAAAAGAAGTTAGTACAATCTTTGAGACTCAATAGGATGAAAACCAAACGAACAAAAATAATTTAAAAAAATGATCAAAAGCAAAAAATGTGTGTCGTAAAGCTGTATTTTACTATATTAATCGTATTCAACTCTTTTGAACTTATTTTGTATAAAGGCTGCTAAATATTTTTGTGCTAGTGTCTACATGAGTCACCAATGCATTTATTCCTAGCAAATATAGTTTAAAAGAAACACGTCAGCCTTCTTTCGACGTAGATTCAGGCCATTGTAGTTTTATTTCTGGCTGTAAATGAAATATTGAAATCGTTTTGTGTCAGTGTGTGCACTTTGTTAGTTGTAGTGCCGTGATATGCTGCCAAATCCTGTCACATCAGGACATGTCATGTTTCATTTCTTGTTGCAGCAAAGCCCAAATTGCTCATCGTCTCTTAAAAGTCTTGATATTGGCCAAAAGTAAAGTTGAGATCGATAAGGGGAAAAAAAAAAAAAACAAGTGCAACCTTTTTTTTTTTTTAAACCAAAAGTGAACAGAAATAAAAAGATGGAGAAGGTAGGTCAGCATCATTCACCCATCCCATTAATTATCCTGAATTATATAAAATGTGTGAAGACAAGGCAATTGCAAATCGGTCATAAAAAAAAAACACGCTATAAAATCCATCAAATGAATTGCAAAAACATTACTCCAGCTTTTGCTCTCACGGTAGCTTTTGGACAGCAAATCATGCCTGCACGTCTTGTCGAGTTTTTCATCTTCATTTTAAAGTCCTCTGCTATGAAGTGCAAAGATTTGTGGTGGTCATTTGAAAATATCAATCTTGCTCAAACAATTTGTGGATCTCCTGGGAAAGGTTGTACTCTACCTTACTTACACTGAGGCACTATTTCAAACTTCCTTAGGTAGCTGCGAGGAAACAATTGACTTACTCGAAGGACTCATTCTTATCCTTTGTTTTTATGCTTTACAGGATGTGCAGATAACAGCTACCACCGTTTAGTTGCAGGATATCTGCTTATCGTTTGTATATTTACAATTCTACTCACACTCTGCTGTATATTTGTGATACGCGTCACACTGTGAACCTTGTAAGGACAGCTGTCAGAGTGAAACAGTGCTGAACCTCAACAAGCAACATCTCAACAAATCGTTGCTATTTTTATTTCTCCAAAGTGGGAATTGAATCGGAATCCTACGCTTGCAAAGACAATAGCGCTTCCAAAATTGAAATACAATACTCCAAGGACAGACCATAAAAAAGACATTGCTAAGGGTACGAATGTAGAATTCGTGATTTCAATTCTGCTTTCACCTCTTCGGGTTACCTTCTTGAAGCTTTTCATAGTTTCGAAAATGAGTTCTTATTTGAGTCCTGAGTGAAACAATATTTCCAGACCTTTAAAACTAAAGTAAAATGTAAATACTAAACATTTTGACCCTGGAGCATTGAGGCAATACCTCGGCATTAGCTGAAGTCAATGACGGCGTGTAATCGTCCACTTGCCTGTATAATCGCATAATTATTCTTGCTCCAAGTTTTTTTTTTTAGCAGCGTCTTATGTTAACTTGATGCATAGCCCGTTTTTAATTAGAATGACTTAAGGTTCTAATGATGTGCTAACATAATTTAAGGGATTTTCCAACTTGGCTAAAATCCCCCCCCTTAAAATGTCCAGTGGTTTTAAAAATTCAGTTTGAGTGTGACATCACTTTTGTTCCATTGGCGTTGCCCACTTGGCTCTTTTGCAAGGACCCCATGCGCTAGCTATTAAAATGCTACTGGAAGCCACACTTGTACGACTTGCAACCGATTCTGCCAATAAATCCAGATGCTGACGAGGTGGTGTTTTCACTTGGGAGAGGGTGTTCCCGCGAAAGATTTTTCGATACAGTAGTTGCAGGCCGTGAATTACGAGACACGTTGTAAGAAATAGTTGACAGTGTTTTGGTAGACTTGGATGTCGCTCAGAAAGAACATTAAATGTTGACTTTCAAGTTTCGACGGGAAGGAAAGGCAACTTCAGTCGCTAATGTCTCTCATCTTAAGCATCTGCGAAATAATTTAGTGGTGTCACAGAGCAGCAATGAAGGATGTCAGCCCGTGTCAAATCTGCAATCTGTATTTTCATTTTCATTCATTTTGGTGGTGAAAAGACTTTGTGTTACATGATGTCGAATCTTGACAATGTCATGTCACTTTGTGTGGGTGGCGTTTATTTTCGTCCTCGCTCTCTATATGTACCCAAGTATTGGTTCCGCCCGGATACTGTAAAGTGGGAAAAAAAAAAAAAAAAATGTCGCTTGCACTCTTTTATGTCTATGGGAGTTTAGTTGCTTCATTGCAGGAAACTGAGGCTGGCCTAAACGTGACAGCTTTAAAGTCAAAGTCAACTTCGAGACACTCAAAGAGATCGAAATTGCCTTTCCAACTCACCCACGGTGACAAGACATATCAATATAATATTATATTGGTCCACGGACAAACAAAACATTCAAGTAAACAATACAAGAAGTAAAAACAAGAAGGCACATACAATGAATAGATAAGAGCAATGAAAAATAAATAAATAAATAAATAAATAAATAAATAAATAAAATAAAATAAAATAAAATAAAATAAAATAAAATAAAATAAATAAATAAATAAATAAATAAATAAATAAATGAATGAATGAATGAATGAATGAATGAATGAATGAATGAATAAGAGCAAGTGTGCATACAGCAGACAGTCAGAACATAGCGCAAAAGTACAGGGGGAGTAGTGCAAGGCAGCCAACGTGGCCCAAAAGACCAGGACGTTATGCAGCCAAGGGTGGAGGGGGGGGGAAGAGTTCAGGATCCTAACAGCCCGGAGTACGAAGCTGTTGGTGAGTCTGGTGGCAGTAGATAAAACAAAGTGCGAGCAGGGTGACTCACATCACTCACAATGGTGGTCGCCTTGCGGGTGAGATGGGAGGCGTAAATGTTTAAGTCTGTTTTCAGATGACTTGTCCAACTGAGTTCTCGGGCTCCATACAATGTTTGTATCTTAAATTTGTACTCATAAGTCAAAAGCAAGAAATCAGATGAATGTCGTCTCGAAAAACTGGCAAGTTGGAACACTCGAAGGCACTATATCCTAAACATGTTCCGTATTTGCCATGTAAAATGATGGAGATTGCTAAAATAAACAGGAGTTGACTATCAATGATTTGAGATAGTTGTATTTTCAATGAAACTATTTCCACAAAAGATGGAAAGAAGCAGACAATTGTCTAAAATGTGACCGAAATGAAATAAGAGGGATCTCTCTTCTCCTTCCCTCCTGAATTGTCTGAAAATGACAGCTGAATAAAAGCAATTATTAGGCTTAGACGTTTCTGATGGATTAGTCCTGTCGTAAAAGGCTCTCGCTCTTCATCTCGGCGACAATTGAGAGATTCAATATGAGGGAGAAATAAAGGCTGAAGATTTTTCAGAAAGGGATATGAAATCCTTTCAGATACATTTACTCACTGACGTTATCTCTGGCAGGGAAAATTTCCTTCTTCGTCTTAAGAAACTCTTTTATCGGGTCTTTATGTTTGAGCTTGGAGGATTGACAAGCTGTCGCAAAGTAATGTGAGATGATTATAGCGAACGTGTTTGTTTTTCCCACAGAATGAAAAGCAACTGGTTCTCAAAAGATACTCACTGAACAAATTGTTGCATGCATCTAAACTTCTAATAAACTTGTCTCACATTGAATTGATCCAATGGCTTTTAAACTTAACTTAGATTAAGTGCTTGGATAAATCAGAAGGACAATAGAAAACATGTTTGTTGGGACATATTTGTCTATGATCACCTATGTTTGATTTTTATTTTGTTTTCAGGATGACTGGGACTCAAGTGACTCGTCCGGCCGATACAGAGCTCGTAACTCCGATGACAAGACTCACAGTCTGGAAGATCTGCCACCTGGTAAGAATCTCACTTCAAATATTTATCCATGTGCTCAAAAATGTCATGCTGATGGATGACAGACCTATTTCCCAAATAATTTGCAGAATTTATGCCCATAACAAAAAGATTCCATACAATATCAATGACTAAAACAATAAAAACAAAAAAAAAGACTTCACTCACTCAATTTAAAAAAAAATCCTTCACCTTACTCCCGAAAGAGGTTGTGGTAGATGGATTTAGCAACTTGGCTGGCATGTAGTTTTATTTGATTTAGTAGTAAAAGCAGGCCCGGCGGAGTGGGGGGGTGGTAGTTGTAGTTTTACAACAGAACCCGGAAGACAGATGTAATCCAGCTGTCTAAACGTGTATGTACTACCTAGAGTGTTCTCACAAAGCAAATCATTTCCTCCTGCTACAATATGCTCAAACATTCAGAGTTACAAGTTTCTCAGTCCCCTTTGACCTTCATACGTGTAACCCAAAAAACAAAACAAAAAAACAATTCAATGCGGTTGGAATTCCATCGCAGTGTGACTGCAAACCCAACTATGCATCTCCACCCAGCGTTTCCAGAAACAACACAAAAGTCGAGAAGATTTAAAAAGTCATTGCTGAGCGACTTGTCATGCAGTCGCCCCTCCCTCCCTTCCCATGTGCCCTACAAAAAGTTGAGTGCATGCATCTGATTGATTCGTGACTGGAAATGGATTTTCATTTAAGTGTGGGGGGGGGGGGGGGGCTTTTTAGAGTGGCTTTATTCATCACCATGGCAGTCTAGCACAAAATAAACACTAACGCCTATTTCCCCCCCCCAAATATTTTTGAGGACAATTAGAGAGTGGACAGAGTAAGAATGTGTTAGTCGTTTAAAAAATATATATTTTAAAAGCATAGAGAGAGAAATAAGAATACATAGGTGGTCTCGGTAACTGCATTACCCTTTTTAAAAATCCAAATGGTGGCACTTCATACATTTTGTGTTGAAATAAGCGAATATGAATCGAACATTAGGAAAACAAACAACTTTTATGCAATTCTGTGAAAATGGAACCCCCTGCTGCTTTTTAAGCAGTCCCAGTCTGCCTTTTATTGATTCCTCATGGATTTTTCAATTCACTTGCAATTGCCTTAAGCAGAAGACCAGAACTAATCGTCATCATTGCTCGTTGTATACGTTCAGTATTTCTCCACCATGAATCAATCAAATCCATCAACAAACAATCCTCCAAAGAATTCCTCATGTCGCTGTTTTTGGAGTCAACACATATTTAAACAATTGAGCTGGTATTGTCGCAATTTTTTTTTTTTTTATTATCCACACACAATAAAACAAGTTGAGGTTATTGGTATTCTTATCAGGGAGTGAATCTAAAGCCACAGTGGTGTGTTGAAGATAGCATGAATTGAGTGGGTTGGTGAAGTTCCACTGGATGGGAACAGCAACACGGGAGAGTGCACCATCAGTATGACAACATCAGAGCATCGTGGGATTTCCAGAAAATACTGCAGCCAATGCAAACAAGACACTCAGAAGAGGCTAAGAGTGGAAAGAGCTCAGTGAGCAAGAGACCAAGGGGAAAGATTTGCAGACTGCTCAATCTGTCCATTATTCACCAGTGGAAAAAAAAAAACCAAACATGTAAACCACAAGCCAGTTCCACGGTGCATCTCGAAAAGATGGCCGCAGGGAGTTTATTTTAATTGATATCACATGAATGAGATATCCTGTGGCCGAGGCTGCGGACATCTAATGGAGTGTGTCAGCCTTGAAAGAGAAGCTCTGTCGACTCACTACCTCACGTACAATTCAGTTGAGTCTGCCTTTATTTAGTTTGAAACGGTAAAACCTGATCTGGCTTGTGTTTGCACGTGGCTGTCTTAAGCAGGATGTTGACAAACAATGAACAAAGAGAAGGAACATAACAGTCACTGTTAAGGATCTTCAATGCTACTTTTCACAACATGTCACCAGAGCAACCCTTTCACTTCTTAGTCTGTGCTCTTTTTTTTTTTTTTTTTTTAAATGCATCTAACTTAGCTATTTTCGGTCTTTTCTAAAAGAAAAGTCAATTTTCTTTTGGCTGAATTGAAATGAGATCATCATTGTTTCAGTTCAGTAGTGCCTTTTTTTTTTTTTTTTTTTTGCACAGAGGACACAATTAAGATATTAACCCCAAGTAGACTTAATTAAAGATGAAAGAAATTCAAACGATTTGGGAAACAAAATGAGACGAAACATTAACTAACGGAGCCCCCATATCAGCAAGGACATCCTGACACGTCGCTTTCCACTCGGAGGCCGATCCCTGTGAGCCGCATCTAGTTAACATGCGAGACACACACACACACACACACACACACACACACACACACACACACACACACACACACACACACACACACACTGTCAAGTTGGACACACGCACAAGTTTCGGTTGTCGCCCACTATCCTCGTCAGCATTCCCTTCTCGCTTTGTCTGCCGCCTGTCATGGCACACGCTCACCTCGGCTGACAGATAGTATAATCTCACACCGCCATACGCTTAACACAAGTCATTACCATTGCAGTGTCGTTCTGCTAATTAGCTGTGGTCTCATTAGAGTGTGTCTCAGTGGTTGTGATTAACTGAGAAATAAAAGCCTTTTTTCTCTGTAACCCAGGCAACATCCTTTCAATTGTTTGCAGGTTTCTCAACTCGCACTTTAGTTGCCAGTTTTTTTTCCCGTCTGTTTATAAGGACAAAATATTTCAGGGAACCTCAGCAGCTTTTTTTCCTAGACAGCCGTGAAGTGTTCTTGCATCAACCCTGCCGTTTGCATTTTAAATTCTAACTGATGTATAATCCCCACTCTAGCCGAGACACATTGGTGTAGGTTGGCAATCTTCGGAGGCTTTCATGATTTAGAAATGTTAAATTCATCAGACATACGTTTTTTTCTTCTGAAGAAAGACTGAATATTTTAACTCTGACTTTAAAACTCCGACGTACCGACACTGCTTTTTTTTTCTTTACAACTAACCTTAAAATACGTAGAAGTCCTGTTTTGACTGTATGTTAATCATTTCCTGTTGCAACTTGTTCTTCAGGCCACCCACTAGTTGAGACTGATCAACAATCCCTGAGCTGGTTACTGCTGAATTGTGTGCCTCATTTACACTCCACAATAATTCCACACAATTGCCTGCCAGAATTCTCAATCATCACTATGCTAGTTATTATACCTCCTGCCTACATCTGAACAAATGAGCTGTAAACCGACCTTGTCAACGCACCCTGTCGAGGAGCAATAAAGCAGTTGTATTTTCAGCTTATTATTTACATCATGTCTGTGTCCAGGTAAAGTCCGCTGGCAGGATTTCGACCAGGATCTATATGTTGGAGCCACCGTAGTCCGACCGGGTCAGGACCCGTACGCCAGAAACAAATTCAACCAGGTGGAGAGCGATAAGCTCCGTATGGACAGAGCTGTGCCAGATACCAGACATGACCAGTATGTATTGTCACACATGTGCACAAGTCTTTAAACACAATTTTATGTGTCACTACAGTGTCCAAGTCTTGTGCATGTCTGTTTGATAAGATCTGATGGAAACGCCTTCCATTGTCTAATGATACCAGGAAGTAGTAGCTGTACAATGTCCACTTGTAAAAGCAAACAGAAGGAGAAAAAAAACAAAAAAAAACTTGTGGAGCGAGCAGACAAACTTTATTGGTTGAATCAGCGACGTGCGCCATCTCCCATTTAAAATGAGTTTGAATAAGACTAATCTATTCCGAACACAACCAAATCTCATTTATGTGGGGGTGTGCACACTTTTGCAGCCACAATCCAGTTGTTCATTTTTACTTCCCTTCTCAAAAATGTCAACTTTTTCCCCAGTTGAGTTGTATAAATTGAATGAGAGGGCGCTTTCGAAGTCTTTTAAAGCAATTGGAAACCACACACGCAACCGTGTGCATTATATTGTGCGTCAATCGGTTAGTGACCGCTCATTACCTGTCATTATTCTGCCTTGGCTGAGGTTTTCTTGTCTCCTGGCTTTGCTTCAATTTGCTCCACAGACAGATGTTAGTTGTGCTCTTTAAATACATCTTTTTTTTTTTTATCTTCCCAGTCCTGCTGTTGTCACACTGGAGGCAAAACCCCTCCTTGAAGTTGTTCCATTAGAGCAAGAGGATTAGCATCTGTTTTATTGCTTCACCATCCCATTGTAGTTCATTTGATAATATTTTCCCGGTGATGCTGATCTTGCGTTTATCGCTCATTAAACAAACACTATGTGCTCTCTATGTTTGCTCTACATGTCTATTCATCAGAGGGGGTTTTATTTGAGCTTGCCATTAAGAGTTCCTCGTCCCGTGGTCATGCCTCAGTGACGCGCTGACCGAACGTGGCCAGCTGAAGCCATTAGCCTACTAAAAGAGCACGAATGGATCCTATATTGATTTTGCTGTGATTTGTCAGTTTGCCAAGCGTGCAGCCAGGGTCTCCTCAGCAAAGGGACTTGTTGCTATTTACCACACAGAATCTTTGCACTCAAATGTGTGCGATCGTTTGTTTGTCGTCTCATCGTGCGCATTTACGTGTGTGTGTAGTTGCAGACATAAGCAATGGAAGTCCGACCTGCCAGCTTCGAGTGTGGTCATCACTTTTCACAATGAAGCCCGCTCCGCTCTGCTGCGTACCGTCGTCAGGTAGCCTACGCGAATGCATTTTGTTCGAGTTCCGCGTGATCATATTTTGGGGATTCAAATTCAGTCCTCCTCTCTTTGTCATTCTCGCTTCAGCGTATTGAAGAAAAGTCCTGCTCACTTGATCAAAGAGATCGTCTTGGTTGATGACTACAGTGACAATCGTAAGTATTGCATGAATGCACACAACAGATGGGCAGAACATTATTCATTGATAAATTGATTCTGGCTGTGCCTAGAATGGAAATCATTACCACCATGACACGGGGCATAGCGAGAATTTCCGCTTGTTGAGTTCAGAGTCTTAAAAATGCAATTGTAAAAACTTATTTTCACTCATGGAAACAGCAACTCAAGACATGTCGTGGAGCTTTGTATGCGTGTGTGCAGCTTATCGGTAGCTAATGCTGGGTTCTAAAACTAATCTGCTGTAACACGCAACTTTTTGGCTTTGACCCATGGTTGGACTATGGCCAGGGCTTGAAAGTAGTAGCCTTTCTTCTAAGCCAAGCTGCCGTGCCAATCAATGACGGAAAAAAAAGTCGGTGTGGAAGCGGTATTATGTAGACACACTTTAATTCTTTCATCATTTGTATACAAGCAATTAAAAAAAAGTCTCATTTCCATAATATGTCGTCTTTAGTGATGAGTTTTGATGACCTAATGATTCCTGGTGTGGAGTTCTAGTAGAGTGCACTAATTGGCTGCAACGTAAAGACGCGCTAATGATCTCCTATCAATTAATGCAAGTAGAACAACATGTCAGCTATGCAAAATTGAGATTCAATCATGCTTTGCACATCACATTGAAACAAATATTTCAAAGACTTAATAGCTGATGAATTGGTTTATTTTTGCCATCATTGCTCAAGGATTTTTTGCCAAATGTCCATTCCTATAAAGCAACACAAGCGTTTCTGATTCCGGTATATAAATAAAAGAACTTTTATAAATTTGTTGCAGCGGAGGATGGAGCGCTGCTGGGCAAGATCGAAAAAGTCCGCGTGCTGAGAAACGACCGCAGAGAAGGTAATTAGAGGAAGAGAAGAATGTTTTCATTTTTTTTTTTCTCCCCCCCAAATCTCTGAAAAAACCTTCTGGGCGCTGTACTCGCTTTGATATCGAACGACAACCTACGGCTCAGGATAGAGACGTTCTGTTCTGGAGAAGTATTGTGCCTGTGGTTCTTTTTAACCAAGTTTTTTTTTTTTTTTTTTTTTTCAGGACTGATGCGCTCGAGGGTTCGTGGCGCAGATGCTGCAACAGCGCCAGTTCTCACCTTCCTGGACTCTCACTGTGAATGTAATGACCACTGGCTTGAGCCGCTGCTGGAGAGAGTAGCTGAGGTACGTGCGTGAACACTCGAATAGCAACCATGTGCTCAACAGGAAATTCACACTCGAGCAAAGGAAATTACTGGTTGGTCAGCCATTGAAGCACCAGGGAGTGGCTTTGTCCTAAGTATCCTCAAGCAA
The DNA here is from genome assembly GCF_054491065.1 of Syngnathus leptorhynchus. Classification (NCBI taxonomy): domain Eukaryota; kingdom Metazoa; phylum Chordata; class Actinopteri; order Syngnathiformes; family Syngnathidae; genus Syngnathus; species Syngnathus leptorhynchus. The sequence continues at coordinate 14,010,717 of NC_141197.1, forward strand.
GCTACTGAGCTAGCAATTGCACCTGAAGCTGCATCATTATTGTGTGAAGATGTTTGAGGGCCTTTCTTTACATGGCAGTGCGCAACGCCATCCAAGATAATAATGCGTAGCTTTGACCGACAATCAAAAAGGGATTCATTCATAATAGTATTTCGCTCAAATTACAATTTGGTGTTTGCGGTACAACTTGAGATCTCATTTTGAATGTAGTCATGCCAATTTTTTCCCCTTATGAATTCATTGTTATCCAGAAGCCTATTAAGAATTTCATTTGCAATGTCCTTGTTCTGTTTAGAAACAAAGGATGATTGGTGGGTTACTTGTGAGTGCCATGCATTACTTTTTGGATGACTTAAAAGTCACTTATTCATTTTTCATTCCTCTCCTACTGGTAATATGATATCACAAACTATTCTCAGTATGATGAAGTAACATTCTCTCTGTTACTAATCCAGACTACGACAACAATAATAAATATTTTTTTCACAGCTGCCATTTTAGACCTACTAAGATATGCATACAGTATTGTAACTTAAAAGCAAAGCGTGGGGAGTCTCTGATGTCGACTTGCATGAATGCAGTCAATCTATAGGGCTATCGTTGCTAACAATACCCGGAATATCTACTTGGTGTTCACCTTCTCACACAGTATGAATTGCTGACTAATTTGTTCATAATTGATCAGTTCTGTCGTGTTTAGCCGTGTGGCTAGTTTGTAGTTTATTTGATTGCATATTGATTGAATGAAGTAAGGCTCTGCGTCTTATAAGTATAAAAGAAGCCTGCCCTCAATTGTTGGTTGAATGGGTGCAAAATCGTATCATTTGGCTTACTTTCAGGCAGCTGTCTCCACTTTAAGAAAAAAAACAAAAAAAAAACACTCTCCCTGCCACCAAACGCTTTCAAAATGTCACCAACACGCGAGAATAATTTCAGGGTGGAAGTGTTTTTGTTTCCTTGCTGCCTCTCACTATTTTAAAAATACACAGCATCATAGCACTGGCAATTGCTTCATCACATAGTATGCTTATTTATATCGGCAGAAAGGTTGTTTTTCTGTCCTTCTCTCAAAGAGGTCAGAGGTCATGCATGCACCCACGGAGCTGGCTGGCTGGCAGTCAGTGTCGTGTTGAGCTCGCACGTGGCTTCAATAAGGTTTGCCCTCTCGTATTCTGTAGAGCAAACCGCTTCAGAATATTTAGTGTTTACAGTATGTGATTTATTCTAATAGTTGATTTGTAGTGTTGTGCAAATTATTTTCCATAGAAAATGGGCTAAACTAAAAGTGAATTGAGCCTCATTACAAATTAATTGGCTGTTTGAAGGGAGGTCATTAAGAATAGGCATTACAAAAAATGTTCTATTATAAAGCTAAATCATCATCCGAAATACATTTTCATGTTTTAACAATTATATGAAAAATGTATCTATCAAATATGCCTTTTTTTGTCTTACAAGTTGTAAAGTATTTTTTTTTGTTTTCATCCCTTTAGTTACTAATTGATTGGTTTTCTTAAGTCTAGTTTTACTGAATATCCTCATTTCTTTCCTTTAACAACATGAAACATGACGTAACAAGTAGCGTCGCTCATGACAAACAAATTGAAATTGAATGAACTGTGTTGCCTTACGCAACAAAGCAGTGGAGTACGCCATTTTTCTCAACACACGATTCATCAACTCAATTCCTCACAACTGACAAGAGTCTACACAGAATGACTCACGTGGGATGGTTTCTATTGTTCTCTGTCCACTTGTGCAACCATTTGATACGTTTATTTATCTGCGGCGTGCATTGGTAAGGAAAACGTTACCTAGCCGCCACAGAAAGAGTCTGTACCTCACGGCGTCATTGTAAGAGCAGAACGTTGCAATTGTTTCCTCTCTCTCCCCCTTTTTTTCCCAGGATAAGACCAGAGTGGTTTCTCCCATAATTGATGTCATCAACATGGACAACTTTCAGTATGTGGGAGCCTCGGCTGATCTCAAAGGAGGTAGCGTACACGATTAGAGACAAGCGAGCGAGCGTGACCTCAATGAGGAAACATTTTCATGCGTTGGATGATGTCGAGTGTACTTCACGGCTTTTCCAAATGTTGTTCAACACACTCTTCGCTCATTCTGCTGACGAAAGAAACGAAAAGAACTGGGAAGCTACAAAAAAAAATGATTTTATACTCAATTTATTGCAATTTAATGAATGTGTGTAGGTTTCGACTGGAATTTGGTGTTTAAATGGGATTACATGACGTTGGACCAGAGACGAGCAAGACAAGGCAACCCTATCGCTCCTATAAAGTAAGACAGAACATTTTGAAACTCTTTGTATAATATTCTGATTACAAACTACAAAAATAATGTATTTCCTTTGATTGTCCCCTTCCATACAGGACTCCCATGATAGCGGGAGGTCTGTTTGTCATGGATAAGGAATATTTTGAGCTTTTGGGGAAATATGACATGATGATGGATGTATGGGGAGGAGAAAATCTGGGTGAGTGCTCCTAAGTGCAGCTTCAAGTCAATAGACTAATGAAGCTTGTTAAAACCTTTTGCCTGCTTTTTCAGACCGAGTTCTCGTAGACAAAAGTAATGGGCCACACGTGATGTGGAACTATTTGATGGGATAGGTCCCTCATTCGCAGCTGTTAAGGCTTCCTCCCCTCTGGGGAAGACTTGATATTGTTTGGAGTGGTTCACATTCTCTTTTATAGTTCATCCGAAGCATATTGCCATCGAGTCTTTCTCCCTTTTAATTTCTCTCAAATGGAGTTGGGAATTTGTCTCAAACGCACAGCTGTCAGACAGATGCGTTCTCCAACGATGGGATATTTAATGAAGCGAGATTGCCAATTCACACATTTATTTGATCACCTCTTGAGATGAATAGAACGTCGGCGACGGAGCCCGACACCGCCGTAACGTTGAAGACATTTACGAGGCGCTGATAGCTCAAGCAATATTCCAATGTTTGTTTACGGGCCCCGCCTGTTCTGTGTTTTCAGAGATCTCATTTCGCGTGTGGCAGTGCGGCGGAAGTTTGGAAATCATCCCGTGCAGCCGAGTCGGGCACGTTTTTAGGAAGCAACACCCTTATACCTTCCCTGGTGGTAGCGGTACTGTCTTTGCAAGGTGACACGCACACACACACAGCTCCAACTAGCAATTACAGCGTCTCTCCCTTTTAATGACCATCATTACGACCTTTTAGGCAGTCAACATCGGAGCGACTATTAGTCGTTAATGTTTAGCTGCCGAAGACCAACATTCAATTACACTCTTAATATTCACCGGTAACGTGTTCACCCACCCACATTAGATAGTCGTTAAGATTTTCTCATCTCATTAGACGAGCGCGATGAATTGCGCAGCTAAGGCAGGGTCGGTGCGTTGCTCACTATGCAAAGTGAGATTTTTTATCTTCTGTTCAGTTCGGCCGACTCCGCCTAGCCGGTTTCAAAGTCAGCTACAGTACAAAAGGGTATTCAATATGTTTGTTGATGTTTTCTCTGATCAACAACTAATTCGTGAGTCATTCACGCTCTTGTACCGGAGGAGTTATTCACACTGCGAAAGGTGCTCTCGTGTTTTAGACGGCGAGTGTGAGAAGCTTCCCATCACACTCCCTGCAAGTTGTCTCAACACCATTTTTTTTTTTTTTTATTACAGACTGTCAGGTTTAGTTGTCTCCGCCCCATTTCACCACAGCCCACTAGGTTTCTTTCCGCACCGTGACTCCCCGTAGCAAATGTTTTGGCAATTTAACATCTCAGCGGGCATCAATGAAAATTATGCCCCATCGTGTTTAACCTTCCTGTTGCCTTGCATTGTCTCACAACTATCCTGTTTTGTCCATGGTGGCCTGAGAAGAATAACAGTGCAGATGTAGCTTGATTTTTACTTTTCTGTTGTGGCTGCTGAATCTTTTGGAGTAAGTGTTGTGGAAAAACAAATCCTAATAAAGTGCAAAGCACACGCCTAAGGTTAATCGAGTGATGCTCGCTTGTGAAAGTACAAGGGCTCATGCAATAATTAAATTGTGCGACACCGTGCATGACGGGGAAACGATTGCATATGAAATGGATCTCAAAAGGACAGAGAAAAAGCAAATCATGAATCATTTGAGGCTCACTGAATTGAGTTTGCATATTATGCTCCTGTTTTGCTTGATGTCAAGTTTTGGAGCTACATTAAGTATCCTTTGGTCGAAGCACAGCAGCTTAGAAATTGCCTCATTTTATATCTTAATTTTTAACACCTCGATATTTTCAGCTACTGGTGTTAATCACTAGATAAATCCCGCAGCTCAACAAGCCAAAAAAAAAAATGTTATGGAAGTTATGAATAATGACAGACCGTATGGCTCAGTCATCCCAATATGCCTGGCAGCTGCTTAACATTGATGAAAAGGCCAGACGCTCTCTTCATGTCTGCTGGTGGCCACCAAAGGGAAGCCGCGAGACGACCCGAGCTGATGACAATATGCTTAATCTTCCAGTCGCAAGAAATCCAATAATGCCGCTTTTATTTATTATTCCTTTTGTAAGCAACTATATCATAAGATGAAAGGCAGACTTGGAATTTTGTAGCATAGGCTGTAAAACTAAATGAGCATATGCATCATCCACAGTATAGCTCGGCTGCCCATTACTGTGGATCCATCCGGCTGACTCAGTGTTTAACAGCTGTCTGTGACATCATTGGAAAAGAATGTAAATATAGCAAAAGAGCTCCAGGCTGAGAGTCAACACTTTGCTTTCCTTGGCAACCTACGCTAGAGCGGTAACTCGAGAAATAAACACACGACCCCACTTGACTGTCCAAACAGAGGAATGCCGCCCTTGGATGTTCTGTTAAGATGCATACATAAAACAATCAGTCAAGTTTTTTTTTTCTCTTTCTCGCCATCTCAGGAACACCAGGAGAGCTGCTGAAGTGTGGATGGACGAGTTCAAAAACTTCTACTACGCCGCCGTTCCCTCGGCAAGAAATGTGCCCTATGGAAAGTAAGGGCTCGTCTTTTAAAGCGCATCACATTCTTGTCATGTGACACACATAACCTTTTTAAAGCGGACTACTAATTAGCACCGCTACCTTTGCACGTTTGTGTGGCGGCCGACAGATCACAAGACTGCAGAGTGGAATTGCTCTTGGGAAGTGTGCTAATTTTATCTCAAAGCCTGATGGAAACAGTAGATAGATGTGTGGCTAGTTTTTAGATGCAAGCTTACTTCAATTTGACTTGACTTGACTTGATGAACAACATTTTTGAATAACTAAAATGATTTTTGCCAGTTGATGGTGCAAGTGAAATGTCACTCCAGTGTGTGACTGTACAGAGCCATCCACATGTTGCTAGCACAAAAGTGTCACACTGCCACCATGGGAGATTGGAAAAGAAAAAAAAAAACACCTTCAGCCTTAGCTTGTGCAGTATATTAATTTGGGTTTACCAACGAGCTCAGAATTGAGACAATGACTTGTGATGCCTAAATTTGTCTGTAATTTTCTATTTAATGTATAAAAGGAAATCATACATGTATAGATGTTTCTCTCAAATCCCATGTCCATTTTTCTCCAGAATTGAATTGTCCAATATTTGTTCTAAAAACATTTGTGTTTGCTACATTTTATTGACTTGTATCAAAAAAAAAAAAAGTTCATTTGATTTTCACATTAACATTTGATTCACATTAACTCACATTAAGTGACAATGTTTTTTTGTCTCCCCGTGCTCAATCTGCTCATTCCTTATCGTAATAATTTTGGGGGCAATTCTTATGATTGCGTTTGTGGCCCAGCAAATTTCCACAGCAAAACCCCTTCAAAGAGAAATATTTTGTGACGTTTTCGGAACATTGTTGTCATATCTCCCTTTTATGCTCGTTTCCTCTGCTGCAGTCACGCCGTGGGCCTCTCTCGTCCTTCTCATCACTTATATAATTGAATCGGTTTTCACCGTGAGTGACAACCCCTCTCATCCTCTCTGCTTGTCTCCCTCAGCATCCAGAGTCGTTTAGATATGAAGAAGCGTTTAGCCTGTAAGCCCTTTAAATGGTACCTGGAGAATGTCTACCCTGAGCTGCGGTAAGATGATGACTGTTTTTCATCTTCTATGCATGAATGTGTCCTACGGCATTTCATAACTGTACGTCAGTCACCCACGACCTCACAAGTTCACGGTTTGTGCTTCTGCTTTTTATTTGTATATCATGACTTCAAATACATTTCAATCTTTATGCTTGTTTGAATAGTGTCCCAGACCACCAAGACATTGCATTCGGGGCCTTGCAGCAGGGAGGAAACTGCCTGGACACGCTCGGACATTTTGCCGACGGCGTGGTGGGCGTTTACGAGTGCCACAACGCTGGCGGAAACCAGGTAGCGTTACCAAGGCAACACACGCAGGTCAGCATGTCTAAACTTAATCATTTAGAGTCACCCGGGGGTCAAACGGTAGCACAGGGTGTGTTTGAAGTGAGTGATCATCCCTTTTTTTCTGGAATAAATGTCAACATCATTTATGGGTTTGGCTTTTTTTTTTTTTTTTTAGCATGCAGTATTTTGAGCGTTGTCATTACACACTGCCGTACAGAAATCAATTCCCAATTTCTGACTGACACTGACAGAAATGATCAATATGATGGCTTGTAATTAGTCACGAGAAACCACCCTCAGTATCATGAAGTGCAATTTTGCAAAGGATACCGACTGTAATACGAGTCAAGCACTCCAATTAAAGAGCTCCCACACATCCACTCTACCATTAACCCATTTAAATTTCATCAACTTTAAATATGCACCATTTTGCACACTTGTGACCTATTTATTGCATTTTGATTTTACATTTCATTCGTGTAGCCTGCGGCTACATGAGATGCCGACAACGAACGCCCTTCTACTTTTTAATCGTATAAAATGAATATCGTTACTCTCTAACAGAGGTGTATTACGTTGAGGTGGATCTTCACGTAACTGCTGGGTCTCATTAGATTGTTAATGTCGCCCGTGAGCTAGAGGAATGATTTCATAACGCAATGCTGACTCAACCTTCGTGGTTATTAGTCTGTTTTTCAATGCCTTGGCGATGGCAGCGATTATTTGAAGTGGAAGGAAAATGCGTCATTTTCCCTTTTAGCGTTGATTATGTCTGTAATTAAATAAGCCTGTTGTTTACTGAAGGTCATTTAACTACATTTCAAGTTCTATGTTGAGAATGTCCTTTTTTTGTTGTTTTGTTTTAAGGAATGGGCCCTGACGAAAGATAAATCAGTCAAACACATGGACTTGTGTCTGACAGTGGTGGAAAGAACGGCCGGCTCCCTCATCAAACTACAAGGCTGTCGAGACAATGACAGCAGACAGGTATACCGGCGCCAAAAAAAAAAAAAAAATATCAAAGCTATCATGAATCATTCATTGTCGAATTATGTTGAATTAAATTTGACATTCAGCAAAACATTTTTGGGCTCATCTGTCAAATGACAATGCCTTTGCAACCTGCACTTTCTCCGCCTGGTACGAACAGAAATGGGAGCAGATCGAGTCCAACTCGAAGCTTCGTCACGTGGGCAGTAACCTGTGTCTCGACAGCCGCAGTGCCCGCATGGGTGGGCTCACTGTGGAGGTGTGCAGCCCCAACCTGAGCCAGCAGTGGAAGTTCACCCTGAATTTACAATCCTAGGGGACAACATGGCCGCCACTAGACATCACGCTCCGCTAAGAGCATTTACACACCAACTAACTTTACGATGAAGTAAATGTCAACCGGAGGAGAAAGACAAACATGATGGATGAATGGGTCCATCTTACTCCTCCTCAGGGGTATGAGGTCATTTCTACACCACCACTCCACCCCTCCTCCGACATAAAGACTGGCGGAGGGCCTTGTAGACCTTAAAGAGGAAACTGACCGTATTTAGTGCTGGTGACACTGATGAGGGTAATGACGATGATGATCGATCGAGCGGGATAAAAGTGAAGGCTTTCCATCCAACGACTACATACCTCAGTGTTTTTCTCATTGATGGTTCGGGAGGCAAAATAACGTGGATTCTTCGAGTCCTTTGTTTTCTTGAATGCTGGTGGAAATCAACTTGAGTGTTTTTATTTTGTAATTCTTTTCTTTGGAATATTTTAATTACTGTTTATTTGTGGAGGTTTGCAGGATTTTTTTTTTTTTAAAGGAAACAAAAACAGGATTTTCCAAACCGAGCCAGAACTATCGATTCGGAGGAAAACAACGTTGAATATTTTTTTTGCCCCCCCCCCCCCCCTCCCGTATATTGAAACTCTTTGGTTTACAGGATCAGCAGAGATGAGGTGGATGGAATTTTTTTTTTTTGTCCTCACACAAAAGTTGAAGAGGAGATTTCCCCACAACACGCAACAAAGCTCTGGAGGAATTCTCAGAGAATATGGAGTTGAGGAAATCTGCTCTCCTCAGGCTGTAGCACTGGCTGCTGCACTTTAGTATCATTCGTTTTTTTTTTTTTTTGTCTTTAAAGCAGCAACACACCACGAAGCTCTTAGCAGCCTTTTTTGTTTACTTTCTCTCTTAAGCAAATTGGGAAAAAAAACTGCAAGGACAATGAACACTCGAGGATTGATGTCTTTTCTTTACTCTTGCTGCTCTTCGGCTACTCTCTCGGGAAACGCCTCCGTTTTATACAATGTCTGTTTGCATTGTGATTTTATTTTGCCCAGCACATCAGACTGAGTTTGTGTTATTTACTGTTGCCGCGCTTTCTCCCAAGAGGCGATGGGAATAAATTGTGCAACTTGTATTATCACCACCAACTCTTATTAGTTTCTCAAGGGTAGCTCTGACCTGAAGCGCCACACTTGGTAAAATGTGTTTGTCCAATTGATATATTGTATCCCACAGGCACAGGGGAAACTCAACCACAACTCCAGCTGCATAAATATGAAGTGGAAGCAACACAGGTTAAATTATTATTTCGATATTGTTCAAATTCTTCGTGGCAATACCTGCCCGCTCTTTACATGGGACTAACGTTTTGGGTGAAGTTATTACCGATCAGATTGAGTGTTATTAAAAAGAATTAATGGTTTAAGTTAGCCTGACTGTTATTAGAACCTTTGTCCAACTATTGTTTATGGTACATCAAATATTATTGCTGTTTGATGGCACCCCCAAGCATTAAATGAAGAACACAAATAACAACTTAAGCACCAGAAGTGCATGCAAGCGTAACATACTGTGTTTTCTGTTTAATGTTTTGAAATGAATTGTACATTGAAATAGTGCATTGTTAAAGGTGTGGGTTTTTTTTTTTTCTTTTTCAAAACGCCACTCCCCCAAAAAGTGGGAATGTTGGGCTCTAGCTAACCTCATTGGTTAGATAGTGCCACACTTTAGGATGCGTGCAGGAGAACAATCTTTTGAATTTCATCTAAAAACTATAAAGTCAATTCACATGGTTGCCCTCAGACAGCAATGCTGGTGTATCATAGACAATTGCCTGCAAAAGCTGCAATAGTACATCCACATTCACAAATAATGAAACCAAAAAGATTTTTTTAATACTATTTATTCAATTCCTGTGGTTTCCTCTCCACCCCCCTGCTTTCTTTCTTCCCTTCCTTTTTTTTTTATATGACTTTTTTCAAATGGCGTTTTTGTCTGTTGTCCATCTTGGGCCATTTTTACTCTGTGTCTTTTCCTTTGTCTTAAACTAAAGTTGAAGCCACCAGGCTGACACTGCAGCTGCTCGCAGAGCCTATCCTGACACTTGATAGGCTTCTGCGCTGGACTGCCAGTACCTGTGAGTGCCGGGGCAGATACACAACTTGCTTATGAGGAGGGAGAGCCCTGTTGCCATGGTCACTGTACTGTACTACTCAGAAGACCCAAATGTTAGTTAACTTGGAAGTTTGAATGTTTTGAGGGAGCTATTGTGTTTGGATAGATGCAAAACAAAGATACATTTGTGTTGATTTAGAATTTAAGAATCAGCATTCTAGACTACCAGTGGGGTCAAATACTCGAAGGCAGTCACTGTTCATTATTGTGTTGTCTTGGTACCCCCTAACAAAATAATTATAAAACAGAAAGTGTAGCTTTTAGGTTGCCAGTTTTCATTATTGTGCAGCTTTCTTCAAATAACATTTATAATTCTTTCAAGTGTTGTACTGACTGCATAGAATCCACTTTACTAAAGAATAGAAAAAGGTTTGTTTGGTGTACAGCGCCCTCTACTGTCACTTTGTAGCAACTGTAAGTTAAAAATGACATGCTCTAAACTGGGTGAGGAACCTGCATCAATGGTATAATTTGGTGTTATGCACTTGTAAAAACATATGTTTGATTGCCTCATATTTTGTCCTAAAAATAATATGTTCCTCTGAGGATTTTTTTTTTTCAAAACTGAAATGGGCCTTGTCAAGAAAATGGTTCCCTGCCCTGCCCTATTATGAGCGACCAAAGAGTTTCAGGCTTCATTATTATTCGCTTTTGCTTTTATGAACTGTTCTCTGTTCATCCAGTTGGAACCAAACTGCACATATCTAAGTTACCATGGCAACACAGTCACCTATTCTTTTTGAACCAGAACCATTTCATCTAATGCCATTTCTTTAAAAAGACAAGACAATCCCATTGATTGGATGATTGAATGTTTACATCTTTAGCACACCGTGCCAACATTTTTTCTTTTTTTAGAGAAAACAGTATAGTGGGATGTTTTTTCACAGGGTATATACCGCTCAGCTTTCTGATTTAACATTTGTGACAAGAACATCCAAAGCATGTGTGAAATGATTCATAGTTGAAATCAATTTTGTGGACAAAAAAAAAGGTGTAAAACTCAAATTTCAGATTCATTTGTCATTTTGATTCCTATAATTATTGCTAAAGCCTACTTTACATTCGCATCCATTTTAAGTTAGTCATCTTTAGGTATTAAAATATGAATTTGGGTCAGAATGTGTGTCTCAACAACGGATGATGACAAAAAATCAAAGGACGTGAACTTCATACTTAATGCTTTGTGGCCCATGTGCAAAAGTGTATATTTTTGTATATAGTACCTACATCCAAAATGTGTGTACATTATGTACATAAATGAACAGTGTATTCAGCCCCAGGTTGCTAGCAGGTTTTGTTTTGGTCACACTGTGCAGCGCTTTTAACTATTCCCTCTTTTATAGACACTGCAAACTTTGAATGAGGAGAAATGATTAACTTAAATAAATGCATTTATATAGAAACAATTAACAAACTCAAGTATTTTGGTGTGCGTTCTTCATCTTATGATGCTCACTTTGGCATGACACTCATTTCTACTGCGGACTGACGCATCATGAAATACATTTGTTGCTGTGTCATTTCTGTATTGACTTCATCCTATGGCAGACGGAAGAATGGATGACCTAGTGCTGGTGTTTGTACGTGACCATAATTTTTGTACTTTATTTCTTTGTTATATCAAGCACTATAAGACAAGTTCAGTGTATTGAAATTCTAATTGGAGACATCAACATTTAAAGGACTGTGTTGAAGGAATTTCATTGTGTATGCTTTTCAGCCTGATAAGGCTGCTGGGACTAGTCCATGCATTTACTACAATTCCTCTGCCTCTGACTCAACCTCCAACTCCACACCAGCTCTGCCTCTGACTTCAGCTCCAATTCCAGCTCCACACCAGCTCTGCCTCTAACTCCTCACCAGCTCTGACTCCAGCTCCGCCTCCAACTCCGCCTCTGACTCCAGCTCCACACCTGCTCTGCCTCTGACTCCAGCACACCAGCACACCAGCTTTGCCTTCAGCTCCGCCTCCAACTCCACACCAGCTCCGCCTCTGACTCCAGCTCCACACCTGCTCTGACTCTGGCACACCAGCTCTGCCTTCAACTCCAGTTCTGCCTCTGACTCCGCCTCCGACTTCAGCGCCATCTCCTACTCCAGCTCCACACCAGCTCTGCCTCCAGCACACCAGCTCTGCCTCTGACTCCAGCTCGGCCTCCAACGCCTTTTCCATGACGAAACATTTTTTTTGGGTCCCACCGGGATTTGAACTCGGGTCGCTGGGGTGAGAGTCCAGCGCACTATCCACTATACCATGAAGACTTCACTAGTGTTGCAGGGAAGGAATGTACACTATATGGTTTAATGGAGCAGCCTCTGACTTCAGCTCTGCCTCTGACTCCAGCTCCACACCAGCTCTGCCTCTAACTTCAGCTCCGCCTCTGACTCCAGCTCCTCACCAGCTTTGACTCCAGCTTCAGCTCCGCCTCTGACTCCAACTTCAGCTCCGCCTCTGATTCCAGCTCCACACCTGCTCTGCCTCTGACTCCAGCACACCAGCTCTGCCTTCAGCTCCGCCTCCAATTCCAGCTCTGCCTCTGACTCCGCCTCCAACTCCACCTTCAGCTCCACCTCCTACTCCAGCTCCACCTCTGACTCCAACTTCAGCTCCGCCTCTGATTCCAGCTCCACATCTGCTCTGCCTCTGACTCCAGCAAACCAGCTCTGCCTTCAGCTCCTCCTCCAACTCCAGCTCTGCCTCTGACTCCGCCTCCAACTTCAGCTCCACACCAGCTCTGCCTCTGACTCCAGCTTTGCCTCCAACTCCACACCAGCTCTGCCTCTGACTTCAGCTCCACCTCCTACTCCAGCTCCACACCAGCTCTGCCTCCAGCACACCTGCTCTGCCTTCAGCTACGCCTGCAACTTCAGCTCCACCTCTGACTCCAGCTTCTCACCAGCTTTGCCACTGACTTCAGCTTCAGCTCCGCCTCTGACTCCAACTTCACCTTTAACTCTAGCTCCACACCTGCACTGCCCCTGACTTCAGCACACCAGCTCCGACTTCAGCTCTGCCTCTAATTCCGCCTGCGACTTCAGCGCCAGCTCCAACTTCAGTTCCACATCAGCTCTGCTTCTAACTCCAGCACATTTACTCTGCCTTCAGCTCCGCCTCCAGTTTCAATTCCAGGTTTGCCTCTAACTCCAGTTCCACCTCTGACTCCAACTCCACACCTGCTCTGCCACTGACTCCAGCACACCAGCTCTGCCTCCAACTCTGCCTTCAGCTCCGCCTCCAACTCCGCCTCCAACTCCAGCTCCGCCTCCAATGCCTTTTCCATGATGAAACATTTTTTTTGGGTCCCACCGGGATTTGAACTCGGGTCGCTAGGGTGAGAGTCCAGCGCACTATCCACTATACCATGAAGACTTCACTAGTGTTGCAGGGAAGGAATGTACACTATATGGTTTAATGAAGCAGACTCCGACTCCGCCTCTGACTTCAGCTCTGCCTCTGACTCCAGCTCCACACCACCTCTGCCTCTAACTTCAGCTCCGCCTCTGACTCCAGCTCCTCACCAGCTCTGACTCCAGCTTCAGCTCCGCCTCTGACTCCAGCTCCTGGAGTCAGAGTCAGGCAGAGCAGATGTGGAGCTGGAATCAGAGGCGGAGCTGAAGTTGGAGTCAGAGGCGGAGCTGAAGCTGGAGTCAAAGCTGGTGAGGAGCTGGAGTCAGAGGCGGAGCTGAAGTTAGAGGCAGAGCTGGTGTGGAGCTGGAGTCAGAGGCAGAGCTGAAGTCAGAGGCTGCTCCATTAAACCATATAGTGTACATTCCTTCCCTGCAACACTAGTGAAGTCTTCATGGTATAGTGGATAGTGCGCCGGACTCTCACCCCAGCGACCCGAGTTCAAATCCCGGTGGGACCCAAAAAAAATGTTTCGTCATGGAAAAGGCGTTGGAGGCGGAGCTGGAGTCAGAGGTGGAGCTGGTGTGCTGGAGGCAGAGCTGGTGTGGAGCTGGAGTAGGAGATGGTGCTAAAGTCGGAGGTGGAGTCAGAGGCAGAGCTGGAGTTGAAGGCAGAACTGGTGTGCTGGAGTCAGAGGCGGAGCTGAAGCTGGAGTCAGAGGCAAAGCTGGTGAGGAGTTGGAGTCAGAGGTGGAGCTGAAGGCAGAGATGGTGTGCTGGAGAAGGAGGTGGAGCTGGAGTCGGAGTAAGAGGCAGAGCTGGTGTGGAGTTGGAGGCGGAGCTGAAGTCAGAGGCAGAGCTGGTGTGCTAGAGTCAGAGTCAGAGGTGGAGTTGAAGGCAGAGGCAGAGGTGGAGCTGAAGGCAGAGCTGGTGTGCTGGAGTCAGAGGTGGAGCTGGAATCAGAGGTGGAGCTGAAGTTGGAGTCAGAGGTGGAGCTGGAGTCAGAGGCACAGTTGGTGCAGAGCTGGAGCTGAAGTCAGAGGCAGAGCTGGAGTTGGAGGCGGAGCTGAAGGCAGAGCTGGTGTGCTGGAGTCAGAGGCAGAGCAGGTGTGGAGCTGGAGTCAGAGGCGGAGCTGAAGTTGGAGTCAGAGCTGGTGAGGAGCTGGAGTCAGAGGCGGAGCTGAAGTTAGAGGCAGAGGTGGTGTGGAGCTGGAGTCAGAGGCGGAGTCAGAGGCAGAGCTGGAGTTGAAGGCAGAGCTGGTGTGCTGGAGTTAGAGGCGGAGCTGAAGCTGGAGTCAGAGGCAAAGCTGGTGAGGAGTTGGAGTCAGAGGTGGAGCTGAAGACCGAGTTGGTGTGCAGGAGTCAGAGGCGGAGCTGGAGTCAGAGCTGGTGAGGAGTTGGAGCTGGAGGCAGAGCTGGAGGTGGAGCTGAAGGCAGAGACGGTGTGCTGAAGAAGGAGGTGGAGCTGAAGTCAGAGGCAGAGCTGGAGTCGGAGTCAGAGGCAGAGCTGGTGTGGAGTTGGAGGCGGAGCTGAAGTCAGAGGTAGAGCTGGTGTGCTAGAGTCAGAGTCAGAGTCAGAGGTGGAGTTGAAGGCAGAGCTGGAGTCGGAGGTGGAGCTGAAGGCAGAGCTGGTGTGCTGGAGTCAGAGGCAGAGCAGGTGTGGAGCTGGAATCAGAGGCGGAGCTGAAGCTGGAGAGAGGCAAAGCTGGTGAGGAGCTGGAGTCAGAGGCACAGTTGGTGTGGAGCTGGAGTTGGAGGCAGAGCTGGAGCTGGAGCTGAAGTCAGAGGCAGAGCTGGAGTTGGAGGCGGAGCTGAAGGCAGAGCTGGTGTGCTGGAGTCAGAGGCAGAGCAGTTGTGGAGCTGGAGTCAGAGGCGGAGCTGAAGCTGGAGTCAGAGGCGGAGCTGAAGCTGGAGTCAGAGCTGGTGAGGAGCTGGAGTCAGAGGCGGAGCTGAAGTTAGAGGCAGAGCTGGTGTGGAGCTGGAGTCAGAGGCAGAGCTGAAGTCAGAGGCTGCTCCATTAAACCATATAGTGTACATTCCTTCCCTGCAACACTAGTGAAGTCTTCATGGTATAGTGGATAGTGTGCTGGACTCTCACCCCAGCGACCTGAGTTCAAATCCCGGTGGGACCCCAAAAAAAATGTTTCATCATGGAAAAGGCGTTGGAGGCGGAGCTGGTGTGGAGCTGGAGTTGGAGCTGGAGTTGGAGGCGGAGTCAGAGGCAGGGCTGGTGTGCTGGAGTCAGAAGCGGAGGTGGAGCTGGAGTCAGAGGTGGAGCTGAAGTCAGAGGCAGAGCTGGTGTGGAGTTGGAGTCAGAGGTGGAGCTGCAGGTGGAGCTGAAGTCAGAGATAGAGCTGGTGAGGAGTTGGAGTAGAAGGCAGAGGTGGAGCTGAAGTCAGAGGGCGGAGCTGGAGTTAGAGGTAGAGTTGGTGTGGAACTGGTGTCGGAGGCAGAGCTGAAGTCAGAGGCAGAGCTGGTGTGGAGCTGGAGTTAGAGTAGGAGTCAGAGGCTGCTCCATTAAACCATATAGTGTACATACCTTTCCAGCAACACTACTGAAGTCTTCATGGTGAAGTCTTCACTCTCACCCCAGCGACCCGAGTTCAAATCCCGGTGGGACCAAAAAAAAAATACAGTATACTGAAACAGCTATGATTGAAATTCTATTTTCAAAAAGCTAGTGATTTGACATTTTAGGCCATAATTCTAAAGACAATCAAGAGATATACACTCATTTCATGGCACTTCTATAGAAAGTTCGTCTGTTCTGTTTTATATATAATCGGCCCCTCATTTATTGTGCCTTTTTTTTTTGGGGGGGGGGGGGGGGGGGCTGCACTTTGTACATACTGTTGTATATTGTCATCTGTCCACCAGGAGGGCGGGGGTGAGTGCAGCACACGTAATGCGCCGTAGAAGAAGAAGAAGCAGCTTTGCCACAAACCTGGAGCTGATCCCAGTAGAGTCACTCACAGGGAGTACACACTAGTAAAGCTTCCAGGGAACCATGAAGAACGAAGGTATAGAAGGGACAGAACTTTTCGTTAGCCCTGACAGGGGCCGAGGTCTGCAGGCATTGAGACACTTCGCGGTGGGGGAGTTGGTGTTCGCCTGTCCAGCTTACTCGTACGTGCTGACTGACAGTGAGCGAGGAGCGCACTGCGAGAACTGTTTCACCAGGTAAGAATGAATCATCTAATCGGTGTTTATTGTCGATATATTTTGGGAATCATTATTTCACCCTTGTTAAAAGTTAGCCATGTGTTCATTTCAACGTAGGCTAAGGTTAGCGTTGAAACCTCTGGACGCCCACCTAGCTCAATTAAATGGGTCAGTGCGCAACATTCATCACTGCAGATATTATTGGACAATAAATTCCGTTCAGATATAAGATGATCTGACTTACATAAGCTCTCATTCATTAGGCCAAAATCAATCTTGTCTTCTAGCAACTTATAGAGGCACATTTCTTCCCATTGTGTTCACTGACCTCTTATAAAAAGTGATTTGAGCAAGAATTTGCTATTATTAGGCTATAAAATTGATCATTTTCTTTCCTGGTGATTTAATTCTCCCCCCCCCCCCCAAAAAAAAGGTGTGTGTTTTGAGCAAAAAAAAAAGGAAAAACAGGGGCAATGTATACATTTTAGTTCCACACTCTTGTCTTTAATTTAAATCCTCTTACTGCTTCCCACACATATATGACGCACACATGCTCCATTAATTTTTATGGAGCAGTGAAAGGTTACAGTGCTAAATATAGCTGGCCATGCCTCCCAGTAGTGGAGGAGAAGAGAGGGCCAGGGGTGTGTTGCACATTTTTGTCATTCTATTCAGTTGAAATAATTAACAACAAAATCCCTCGAGAGTTGAGATGCAAAAGAAAGGGTTTTGATGAGGTGTGTGTGTGTGTGTTTGTTTTTTTACAGAAAAGAAGACCTTTTTAAATGTGGCAAATGTAAACAAGCCTACTATTGCGACATTGACTGCCAGGTAACCCCTTTGTTACTTTCATGTGTCTTATTGTGGAGTTGCTTATTGTATTTGTGTATGCACGCAGAGAGGGGATTGGCCCATGCACAAGCTGGAGTGTGTTGCCATGTGTGCCTACGGGGAAAACTGGTGTCCCTCAGAGACGGTCAGACTGGTAGCCCGAATCATTGTGAAACAGGTAGAGTGAAAATTAGCTGCTCACTACAAAGATATGTATCAGGTTATATGACAAAGTCAACATGGCCGCTGACAGTATGCTGCTCTCCAGCAGTTGTTCCAAACGGTCATGTTTTGATGAAAAGAGCTGACAGCAAAATAATATGTCATATAATTGTTGTTGTTGTTTTTTTTTTAAAATCATGGATAGAGAGTCACGACAGAGCGCACGCCGTCAGAAAGATTACTGCTGCTCAAAGAGTTTGAAGCACGTGAGTATGCTTGTGCTTGTCTGAAAACATTGCCGTATAAACCCACCACTATGCAGAGTTTCATTAAAAAAAAAAAATCATTTTTTTGTGTTATTCTGCTCACAATCCAACTCACAATAAAGATACCTGTAACTCTAGCCCTTGCACTCCTGCGCTTAGTGTAAGTAATTCAATTAGAATACTAAATATATTTCTCCATAACCTACTTACCTTCAGCCGCAGTATAAAATGTGTTCTTAGTTACATCTACAAGCAGTTTTAGTTACAGTTAAATTGTGTTAGCGGTGTCTCGAGACTATTGGAGACTCCACTGTAGCCTCCGGGTCTTGTTCTCTCACTTTGTTTCACTCCAAATGTGCAGCATATTGGGACTTCATTCCCAAGACTCCCAATGCTGTCATTTCATGTTCTCCGCAAAGCGATACTCGTACTGTGCCTTCCTGTGAGGTTATCGATCATGATGTTGTTAAATATCCACTCGCGCTGTTGTGTTTGTATGCTTATATACAATACGTTGGAGGTTCATTTGTAGCCGCAATTTTCTTCCTCTTTCATTTCTTTCCCAGATTTAGACAAAATGGACAGCGAGAAGGATGAAATGAACCAGACAGACATCGCGGCACTGCATCACTTTTACGGAAAACACATCAACAATATCCCGGACAATCAGGCTCTCACTGAGCTCTTTGCTCAGGTTTGTTGCCTTGTTTACTCATGCATGGAGTATATTGTAAACATTGCATTTCTAAATGAAATAGATTGAGAGTTGATGCTGCTGCTTTTTTTTTTTTTTTAAATAATCCATCTTGCCTCAAGTAATATGATTTGGCGCTATTGTCTTTCTTCTGTTCTGTTGTTGATGATTTGTGTGTAGGTGAATTGCAATGGTTTCACAATAGAGGATGAGGAGCTCTCACATTTGGGATCAGCTGTTTTTCCAGAGTAAGGACGCTAATTTCATGCTACACATGTAAATAAAAGTGATGATGCAGGACTTTCTGTTGCTATGGAAGTGCTTTATATTTGGCAACAGAGCCTGACAGCTTAAAAAAAAAAAAAAAAAGAGATGGCTCTGTGTTAAATCAAGTTCTCATCCTTCCTTGACTATTCTTCGCTCAATGTCCTGATGTGATTTATCCCAGTGTAGCACTGATGAACCACAGCTGCAGCCCAAACGTCATTGTCACCTACAAAGGCACCGTGGCAGAAGTAAGAGCTGTCAAGGAGATCAACCCCGGAGAAGAGGCAAGCATCTACTCACGTAGAGGCGTACTGGATCACATCTACCCAGAATGCAGTTCATTTTAGCATTGACTGTTGTTTGTTGTCTTTCCTTAGGTGCTTAACAGTTACATCGACTTGCTCTACCCCACAGAGGACCGAAAGGAAAGGTTGTTAGATTCCTACTTTTTCACGTGCCAGTGTACAGAATGCACAACCGAGTCAAAGGTACGATTGTCTACCCACATTACGGATATAAAAAAAAAAAGTCCACACGACTTTGTTTAAATCAGATTTTGGATATTTTAAAAAAGAAATGACACCAAGATAGATCATTTGAAAACTTTTTCCCACCATTAAGGGGTTAGGGTAGCTCCCCTGATATAAAGCTCTCGCTTGCTTCATAGGACAAAGAGAAGATGGAAATCCGCAAGATGAGCTCCGGAGCACCCGAGCCAGAGGAAATCCGAGCCATGGTCCGATACGCCAGAAATGTCATTGAGGAATTCAGGAGAGCAAAACATTACAAGAATATCCTTTTTCCTTCATCGCCGCATTTTTCCTTTTTGTTCTTCATCAAGTCACTTAACTTCACTCGTGACTCCTTGACTTTCCGGCATGCCCGAGCGAGTTGCTGGAGATGTGTGAACTCAGCCAGGAGAAAATGGGCACCATATTTGCGGACACCAATGTCTACATGCTGCACATGATGTATCAGGCCATGGGCGTCTGCCTCTACATGCAGGATTGGGACGGAGCCATGAACTATGGAGAGAAGATCATACACCCATACAGGTACAACCTCTTGCTTAATCTTTTTTGGAAAACCACACTGATTGTACTGAGAGCTGCTTCCTGAGTTAGCTACAAAAAGGTAGAGCTCGGTCTGCATTGTACTGCAATGTTGTTGTGAAAATGTTGCTATCAAACAGCTGAAGGCAGATCTCATCAGATACCGCAAGTGTCCCTAATGAAGTGGCCAGTAATTTGATAGCGTTACTCTCTGCAGCGTGCACTACCCGGCCTACTCTCTGAACGTGGCCTCCATGTATCTGAAGCTGGGTCGCTTGTATTTGGGGCTGGAGAAGAAGACACAAGGAGTCAAAGCTCTAAAGAAGGTATTAGAATAAAGTCCGAAGCTGGTGTTGCACTGCGTGAAATAAATGTTGGATACAGCTGGAAATAAATGCTTCAGAAGACATCATGTTGTGGAAGTTTAAAAGCATTATGTGAATTTCATGTGTCCAGGCACTGGCAATTATGGAGGTGGCTCATGGGAAAGATCACCATTATGTTGCAGAGGTCAAACGGGAACTTGAGGAGCAGAAATGAAAAGGCAATCAAGAAATGAGGAGAGTAAAGCACACAACCTGACTGCATGGTATGCGTCTTTTTTTTTTTTTCAACATCGCCTTTGGAAGCGATTTGCTCTCATCTGTGAATTTTGTCTGATGATAAGTGCAAGCGACTTCATCAGCTGTCTTGTCACTGGCACACTTAAAAGGAGAATGATTTCCAGATTTTATTTTTTTGGGGTTTGTCATGGGCCATTTTTTGTGGCTTTATTTCAGAGTCAAGAGAGGATTTTATGACTCCCTTTGGTCAAAACAGATATCTCTTGTTACACAATCCTGATTTTTCTTGTGAGTGGCTGAACTATACGCCAACTGCAGCAAATGCGCAATTACATATTTCGCATCTTTAAAAAAAAAAAAAAATAATTTGCAATTACCAAGCATGAATGTGTCTTGCTTCTTTAAATGATTTGGAATTTAAAGACTGAGCATACAGCATCAAGGGACTGTAGCAACAAAAGAAAAAAATGCAAACAATTGTTCTTCTGTCAATACGTGTTTGGCTTGTGTCTGTCATGTTTGACTTGACTTAAAAAAAAAAAAAAGAACTGCAAGTTTTATAAGTTGTTGATGTTATTGGTGTTGTCTTTTTTTTGTAAGATGAGGCTTGTTGACCAAAACCACCATCTGCCCTGACTGGACATTCATCAAGCACAACATAGCTGGTACACCTGCACTATATCATGAAAGGAAACACATGTTGATTCAAACTGAACTACATCTTCAACATTTTCTGATACTGCTGTTGCAAGTGATCCTAATGAAATGTCCCATGAGGGCATATTTACAGTAGATATGTAAAATATATGCATGGTATGTCTTTTTGCACTCACAAACTGCACCTGTCTAGGCTACTTTGTCAAGCCACAACAAACAGTATTTAATAATTCATGATTATTTTTCTTAATATTTTTTTTAAGCCAAGTATTGGAGCCGGGTGCCATTTTGTTGTAGTCAGCTTTTGTTTGCATTTTAACAATTGTGTTGAACTCTTGGCTTGGAAATGGAAGCTTGCAGTTCTTTTTTTTTTTTTAACTCTCAATGAGTGATTTTGGACATTGATTTTGTGATATTTTTTCTGCACCTGATATAACTGGAAGACAAAGAGCATTTCGCTTCTACTGGGCTTTAAAATGCAGGATTCACGTTGTATTCAAATGTGTAAACCAAAGAGATGCCGGCATGTTATCTGTAGCCTTTCCACCTTTTTCTCTTTCAGCCATGGGTCCAGCTTATATGTCATGAGGTGTCACAAACAGTAGCAACTTCTGCACACTAATAACATCAGCACTGGTCGGAGTTTACCTGCTGAGTTGTAGAAATTTCATTCAAGGGCTGATTCTCTTTTCCAGTGATGTCATAAAACAAGACTAAAAGTGTAGCTATACGGTACACAAATAGTCTAATAAATATATTGTGCACGAACAAAAGCATTTTGGTTTCTTTTAAAAAAATTGTTATGGCATGGACGGTTAGTATTTATGGAAATGCACACATACAAAACCTCTTCATGTACACTGTCAGTAAATTCCAATAAATAGTACTTTGGCCCTCATTTACAATCAGTTGTGTTTATTTTGGCGCAATAACAGCAAATGATGCTGTGGGAATTCTTACGTTAATTGTTCTGCATATACAATTACAATGTGTCACCACATGGTGGCACCGCTCAACCCCAACGAATCTACACCAATCATATGCGCCGGCACGTGAAACGTCACGAGGTGTAGCCAATGAGAGTCGAACATTCTGAAATGCCGTTTGTGTCTATAGAATTTGAATCTTCACCGGGACTCATCAACAATCGTCGGAAAGAAGTATCGCGCCAACGTAAGTTCTCTTATTTACAATAGGGTGAACGCATTCGTGCCATAATTAAACGCCTTGCCCAATATTTAATTCCATGCCAATCTCATATTTATAGTCAGAGTGAAGTTGACTGGTAAAATATTTCCGCATTTAACGATGGACTCATGAAAGCTAACGTTCAGCGACTTGGTACGTTAAGTGCCATTTATCTTATCTTCTTACAGTCAAACTCCTCACAACCAAAACAAGATTTACTATTCTTAGACGGGAAATATTTAACATAGATTTAGCAATTATCATAATAATAAACCAGATAAACAAAATTCGTTCGCCCATTTGTCTCATACATCGATTTTTCTGAACCACTTATCCTCACGATTGTCGCGGGCGTTCTGGAGCCTTACTCTAACCCAGTTTGTGTTTCATCAGGTGAGCAACCATGAGCTGGGCGGTGGAGGAGTGGAAGGATGGACTTCCAGGAAAGGCTCTGCAGAAGATCCAGGAAATGGAAGTCCAACTGGACAAATTGAAAAAGGAGAGAACTCAAAAACAGTTCCAGGTTGACTCTCTCGAGGCAGCCCTGCAGAAGCAGAAACAAAAGGTCAGTGGTTAAGAAGATTGAAAACATGGACGATTGAAACTATGTTGTTTAGTTGGGGGACATTATAGGAAGTTCCGAGGCTGCACATTAAAGGGGCAAAAAATACAATTTAAACGGAATAGTATTTGTTTTTTTTTACAGGTGGACAGTGAACGCAATGAGGCATCGGTTTTGAAAAGAGAGAACCAGTCTTTAGTAGAGTCATGTGACTCCATCGAGAAAGCTCGCCAAAAAGTTGTACATGATCTGGGAGTCAAAGAGCAGCAGGTGAGTTTGACTTCAAAAGAACTCCAAATTTCTTTGCTTCTGTAGTCAGGCCAAAGTGTTTATGGCAAATGTTTGTATATGATCTCATATTGAAAATGTGTCTTGTTGGGTTTGTTTGCATGTCTAAAATCAAAATGGAAATTTTTGTCTTCATAAAGGTGAGATATTTGGAAGGCCAGCTCAACACTTGCAGAAACACAATAGAGCGACTGGAGCAAGAGCTTAAGAAGTGAGTTGTGGGGTTTTTTTGTGTGTGTGTGTGTGTCTGTGTGTGTCTGTGTGTGCAAATTTTGACTAAACACAAGCTATAGTGAAATTGCATCGCTAATCCGTTGCCACCAAAAAAATCTTCTTTGTTCTTTCAGGTACAAAAACGAACTGGATCGTTCTCAACCTGCCGGCTCTTGCTCCTTGTCATCCTCCTCGGATCTGCAAGCATTTGTTACTCCACAAAGGAGTTTCTCCACTCCAGTTTCATCTTACAGACCACAAGGTAAACGACTGTAAACCTTTCCCACCTAACTTTTTAAGATTGAATATATATTGTTTTACCTGCAAGAACATCACAAATCTGACATCAATCTTGTATATTTGCTACAGATAACAAACTAGAGGACCTTCAAGAGAAATATAACCATGAGGTAGAGGAAAGAAAAAAGCTGGAGAATGAATTAAAAGTCCTTCAACTCAAAGTGAGTATGTCAGTCATCGTTCCGAAGATTCTTCTATCTAATACTTTGGCTATTTTGTTTCTTTTGTAGCTGTTGAATCAGTCGTCGGCCAGTGTGACCCACAAAGACATTGCTGCTCGCCAAGCTGGATCCTCTATCTTCCCGTGGCAGCAACAAGATCGGACGCACGTCCGCCAGTCTCAGGAAATTGCTGAAACGCCTCTGAAGAGGCGTGGCACGTCCCTTTGGGACGCACACGAAGAGACGCCCATCAAGTCGAGCCAGCGGATGAGCTGTCCCAGAGCAGCAGCGAGTCCGGGTGGATCCCACCAGACGGAACAACTGAAAATCCTCAACCAAGGTGCTGTTTGGACTTACAAATTCAAACATCACAAATTCAAGTGGAGTTGTCACTTGACTGAATTATTCTCCTGGTGTTTATCTTGTCAGATGGATGGTAGAATTGAGAAACATTTTAATTCTGTTTGTTTCAGAGCTGCGTGGCCGTGTGTCAGAGCTGGAGAGGAGCATGTCCAGTCACGAGAGAGAGATTAGCAGCCAGACCTCCAAGCTGCAGGACCTACAAATCCAACTGACCCAGGCCCGCAAAGATCTGACTGAGCGGGACCGAGACTTGGCCAAGACCGGCCACGAGCTGCGTCAGACCACAGACAGACATCAGCAGCTCGAGGTCAAGGTAAGATCTGATGTCGTTTCTTTTTGTCTACTACACCGCGTAGAAGAGGAACGTGTGAGATTTTGTGGCAAATGTGTCTTAAATGCTGCTGCTTCTCTTTCTTAGTGTTCTACAGTTGAGCAGAAGCTGAAGCAGGTTACTGAAGAGATGAGCTGTCAGAGACACAATGCTGAGAGCTGCAGACGAGCCCTGGAACAGAAGGTCAAGGACCAGGAGAGAGACAGCCAGAAGGTGCAATGATACAGCTTGTATTTGGCCTTTTGAATGTGCTAAAACTAAAACATAACACCTGATCATTTTTGCTGTGTATAGGAGCTTACTCAACTGCAAAGATCTCATCAGACTTTGGAGCAACAATTGGAGCAGACCAGAACCAAGTTAACACAAGAGATCCAACAGTCCAAAAAAGACAACAACATACTGCAGACTGATTTGGAGAAAGTAACTCAGCTTGACTTCATTTTGCCATATTCCGCTCTGTATCATTATTATTGTTAAATCATCCTCTTGCCGTGTTCCAGATGTGTTCTCAGAGGAGTCAGCTGGAAAGGGAGGTGGAGGAACAGAAACAGAAGCTCCTGCGTTCACAGCAGAGCCTCCAGGCCAGCCAGACCAAAGAGGAGGATCTCCGCAAGAAACTAGAGGTTATCTACCATTTTTTTTTCTCTCACATGACTTTTGAGATTTGTAGTGGTTTGAGCTTCTTGGCAATGGCTTCCTGTTTCAAAATAGTGATTTTCTAGTCCAAGTTCAGACTTCACTTTTTTTTTTTGTGTGATTGTGTTTTCGACTAGGTGGAGGTCGATAAAATGGTTTTATAACTGATAATAAAGGAGTACAGTATAAACATACATTTTAATAGCTTGTCTGTATCATCTCATTGGTTCCTTTCTGACTCCAGGAGCATCAGCGAGAGAAGAACAGCACTTCGGTCCAGTTGGACCAGAGCACAAGGCAGTTGGCACAACTTGAGGAGGAAAAGAAGACCTTGGAGCAGACTCTCAAACGCACCCAAGGACTCCTGGATGATCTCAAAGGTAACTTAATGGTAGCATTAGAATAGTGAAGAGCAATATATAGATCCACATACCACCTGTTTTTTTGGGGGGGGGTTTCTTGGGCCCCACTAAGCATTCACTGTATTATTTGTTTTTCCTTAGCAAAATGCGAAAGTCAAAAAGATGAGCTGAAGAGACTTGAGTGCAAACAGGAGCAGCAGTCTCAAGCTTCGACGCTGGAGCTGGAGAACCTTAGGAAGACGCTTTCCGACGCTGAGACTAAAAATGAATGGTAGAGGGCAAAAAAAAAAGCCCCATCCATTTTTGCGCCTTGATTTAATCAAGCCAATCAACCTTGTTGCAATCATTCTCTAGGGCCCAGAAGGAAATGCAGAAACAGAAGCAAGCAGAGGAGCAGTTGGCCAACAAATTGACAGAGGCTGTAAAGGAAGGTCAAGAACTGAAGAAAAGTCTCGGTGCGAGTCATGACGAGTGCAAGCAGCTGACACAAAAGCATCAAGCTCTGCTGGATTGGAAGAACGAGAAGGATGCGCTCATCAACCATGCAGAGGCCACGCAGAAGGAACTCGCTGATAAAATCGGTGTATTGGACCAAAGTCTGAGCTCACAGAAAGAGGCTAATGAAGAATTGAAGGTAAAGATATTTATCCAACCAACTACATCAACAAGAGTCATCACCGTGTGTCATTCCAATAAGTTTCTCTGCATTGTAGAAGCAGCTGAGGAGTGCAGAGGAGGAGCAGGCCAGGCTGTCAGCACACATTGACAGCCTGAAAGGAGAACTCCTCATCAAGAGTACAGAGCTGGAAGAGAGAGAGCATCAGTACAAGCAGCTCCAGACCAAATCCTCTGAGGCTGTACAGAAACACACTAAAGATCTGGAAAATCTTGGTGCACAGGTGACCCAACTTGAAAAACAGGTGAACACTATTACTCCTGTAAATTTCCTCCTGTAACACAAAATCGGTCGGCTTGGCTCTAATCACTCGATCTGTTCAGGTCAAGGAATTGCAATCGCAGCTGAAGAAGGAAATTGCCCGAGCGGAGCACGCCGAGAAGAACATCGCTCAGCTGCACGACGAGCAGCGAGTAGCCTCCGACCTGACGCGCTCCAAAGAACAGCTTATTGAACTCGGCCGGGATGAAATACGACAGCTGAGGGAGAGCCTTGCTCAGGCTACTGTAGAGCAGGAAGAGAGAAATTTAAGGTGAGAGAGAGGTTTTGAAGTTTAGGTTGTATCTTGTTGAAGCAGAGGTAGAGGTGGAGACTGTCAATTTCATTTTGATGGCAACATCCACACTTATCACTATAAATTGAGTCAAAGTGAGTTTTACTGAACTGAGATTCATTTGAAACGGCGCAACAGAGCTGATGAACTAAAATGATTTCCTGGAAATTTGAAAAAGGCCCAACATTTTCAAACACAATTATGTCTGCATTGTCGCATATTGCACACAGATCGTCAGAGGAGAAAGCTGCTCTGTTGCGACAATGTGAGGAAAGCATCGCAGTGAAGACGGAGGAGGTGACACAAATCAAGCTCCAGTTGGAGGAAACTCAGAAAGAGCTCCTACTCACTAAAAATCAGGTGCGCTTTGCAATGAAGGAATTGGTGTCTTGACTTGTACAACGCTTCATTATTCACCTCCACGTGTTTCAGATCAACTCAATGGATCAGTTGCTGAAGACCCAAGAGCAGTTTGGAGCAGAGCTGCAGAAACAAAGCAAGAAGATGTCCGAGCGTGAGGAAGAACACAAAAGGATGGATGCGGAAAGTACGCAAAAGCTGCAACAGCTGGAGGCGGAGCTCCGGGAGGTGTACGATCAAGCGGCGGAAAAGGAAAGGCTCCTTGGAGAAGACCGAGCTGGGGTCTTGTCTCTGGAGAAACAAAATGAAGACTTGGAAAATGATCTCCAAGGGAGGGTGAAAGAAATACAGGTAAAGTTGGAGGAGAAAAAAAAAGATCTTACGAATGGTTTGTATGTTAATGAGATTTTTCTTTCTCCTCTAAAGCTCCTGAAAGTTAGACACACTGAGAAAGTAAACGAGCTTCAGGAGCAAATATCATCTTTAGAGGAGAAATTATCCTCAAACAAAGATGCGGCTGAGAAACTCCCGTCGCTGAAAAGTGAACTTGATTTGGTCAACCGCTCTCACACCGAGCTCAAAAATCACCTCGAAAAAGAAGTTTCAGAGCTCACGCAGAAGTTGAGCCAGCTGTCTGAGAGTAAAGCATTGGAAGCTCAAAGCTTCCTCGACAAGGAAAAAAGCCTCGGAGAAAAGTGTGAAGCTGCAGAGAAAGCCCTGAATGCTACCAAAGCTGAGTTGTGGAACATCCAAACTGAGGTGAAGACTCTGAAGGCAACTCTGTCCGCAGCCTCGCAAGGCTTGGAAGAAAGAGACACCAGCATCAAGGGTCTGAAGGAGAAGCTGAACAGTGCACAAGTTGAACATGCCAAGACTACTGAGCTCCTGAAAGAGAAGACGATTGTCATGAACAAAATTAAGGTTTGCTTTGGCTCCAACAATCGCTACAACAATATGTCAATGATTTTTTTTCAAGAGTGATTTAAAAAAAAAACTCTAATAATTCATTAGGATAATTCATTCATTTTTTATTTATTTTAATTGAAATCATTTCCCATCTGTTTACCAAAATTAAATTATAAAATATGAACGTGAACGTTTATTTCAGATCAGTTTACAATAAATTAAATTAAACAGTTATTTAACTGGCAAAGTGTTTGTGGTAAAAGAGTCACAAAATAATTTGCTGGAATTGTATTAGTCATAATCATTTTAAATGTAATTAATCAACCGGTTCTTTGCAAAACTAAATGCTTCTCAATGAAATTGTTTGGTTTTTATATTATATTTTATTCATAATGAATCAATTAACCATATTTTTCACGTTGAATTGAACAAACCAAGAATAGCTTTTAATAAGGATGTTTGATTCCACTTTCTTTCAGAAAGATACCAGTACTAGTTCTTGGGCCTGTATTTTGCCCAGCTCCAGTCTTGTCTGAGTTTATAGTAAAGATTGATTTTACATATGTATGTATATTTTTTTGCAAACAGGTGCAGTTGGAGATGCTTCAGATGGATCTGGAAGACAATGAGACAACTGTCAACTCTTATGAAAGTCAAATTGAGACACTAAAGGAGACCATTCAGTCTCTGGAGATGGAGCGAGCTCAAAACCAAAGTCACATTTCTGACATGGTGGTCCAACTAGAGGATAGCCAAGCCCAGGTAGATGCCAAATATGGTTAACAATTAAAGCAAAACTTTGGGTGCAAAATGCTCATTTAGCATTTTTTTATGTCTTTTAGGTCTCAGTTTTGGAAACACGGTTGGAGGAGGTCCAGTCTCAAAACTCCATGTTGGAGTCCAAGTATGTGACGGCCAGAGAGGAACTGACAGAGAGGAGTTGTGAAATAACTCGCCTGGAGGGGGACACTCTCAAATACAGTCAGTTAGAAGATGAAGTCGCCGCTTTGACAGCTCAAGTTGCGACTCTCAATCAGATCATTAAAGACAAAGAAGATGACGGAGAGTCACTTCAGGAGAAAAACAACCTGGAGGCAACCCTGAAACAATTAGTAAATGCCAAAGATCAATTACAGACTGATTTAAATGAGGTGAATGTTCAGAAGCAGCAGTTGGAAACAAGACTGGAGGCGTTACATGAAGAGAACAAACACCTGCAGACCAGCGTGATGGTTTTAACTGAAGAGAAGGAGCAAGCGGAAACACTGACACAACAATTGGCGGCGCAGAAAGAAAACACAGAAACAACACTGAGGCAACTCACCGAAGAGAAAGCCCAGTTCCTCTCCACTCTTGATCTTCTCTGTGAGCAAAAATCTCAACTTGAGGCCCAACTCGGCGAGCTGGCACTCAAGCTGACTCAAGCAGCCCAGGAGAAACTTCAGTTGCAATCTAGTGAAGCTCAGCTGATGGAGGAGAAGCAGCGGTCCCAAACAACCATCGAGCTACGTGATAACGAGGTGACTTCTATGCAAGAAGAAAAGGAACGGATCCAAAAACTCCTCCAGGACTCTGAACAGGAGTGTCGCAGGATGAAGGGTCATCTTGAAATGACAGAAAAGAGGATGGAGGAGGAGAACACATCCAGGTATGGTTATCAGCTGTGTTTATGATCTTCTGTTAGATAACCATTGTGTCTCAGGAACCGGCAGTTCGAAACGGACCGGGCTGAACTGCATCAGAAGTTGTCATGCTTACAACAAGAGCTGAGTGTGTTCAAGCACCAGTATGACGTGTTGCTGGAGCAGGTGGGCCAGCAAAACCACCTGATCCAGACACTCTCACAAATGCAGGAGCAACCTCAAGAAAAGTTGAGCTCCACCGAGCCTGAAGAGGCAGACGACAATGGTGAGTGCAGACTTGCAATTTTATTTGAACCCTCGCGACGGCACATTGACTTAACTGTGGCGGTAATTCCAGCGAGCCATGTTCAAGCTGAATCCACTGAGGAACCAGCATTAGACTCTTTGGCAATAAATGAGCCTGACTCGGAGGAACTCTCATTCCAACCTGATGATCCCCGCGGGTATGGTGACCTTTAATGTCAACTGCTGATAAATATGCAACAATTAGGAGAAATAGAGCTATTCTCTTTTGAATCTTGTAGTGAAGCAGAACCCGCCCTCGAAGCGGACGTAATCGAACCAGAGACGCTCGAGGAACTTGTGGAAGAAGATGCTTGCATGGAAGATGGACAGGAAATGCAGAGAAGTGAAAAGAAGCAATTTGATCAGGTATAAAAGAATTGTTTAGATTGAGTTGTCCTCCGACCAGTTTGTTCCGGAATTTGATTGTGGCTGGCTTTTTTTTCTTATTTTATTTTTGAATCTTCTTGTAGGATCATGAGGAGAGCACTCCCTGCGGTGTCCTTGAAAATCAAGCTGCTCCATTACACTCCATCGGTGAGAAATAAAATACACAAATTTGCGAGCAAAACGGATGTATTCAAAAGTCAAATAACTTGTGTTGATATTTCGTCCAGCAGAGACGAAAGCCGTGCAGTCAGAAGAGGATCACGAAAAACTCTCGAAGCTGGACGAGGACGTCCATGTCCTGCTTTCCAAAATTGACCTGCTCAACTCTGACCTTGCACTGAGAAAGGAGTTGACCTCAGACCTCCAAAAGCAAGTCCAAACCTTGGAGCAGAAAGTTGACGCGGCAGAAGAAGCGACGCGTTGTGCGGCAAATAAGCTGAACAAAGTTTTGAAGGAGAAGGATAGCCTCTCTGATCAGGTGGGTTATTGCTGGACTAGGAATGTCATTTATTAAATTGACATGTCAATTCTGCGTTTGAATTTAGTTGTCTCAGCTGTCAGAAGATCGAGAAAACTTAACCCTGCAGCTCCAAACAGCTAAATGCCAGTTAACTGACGTTATGGAGATGATGGAGGGACTCGAAATGGCCAAAGGTAAAAATATACCGATGAATTTGTATGCCATTGAGTTACGTGCTAATCTTTTTTGTTTCGCAGGCGGGTGGGACGAGAAGTTCCTCCAGCAGGAGAGCGAGCTGAAGAGGGTTCGCTCGGAGAAAGCCAATCTGGAGCAGCACATCCTGGGTATGGAGTGTGAGCTGGAGGCCCTGCAGGAGGAGCGCAGCAAGCTGGGAGATGAGCTGGAAACTCAAAAGAGGACGTGCTCAGGCTTGGAGCAGCAAATCGAAACGTTCTCCTCTGAGGTGGGAGCTCGTTTGCGTGCAAAATATTAGGGACACCCGAGCTGCAGAGGTATCGAATCTAATTGAGTGGCTTCGATGACTTGTTTTCTTCTCAAGACAATCCATCTGAGATCTGAGCTGGTTTCCTGCTCTGAAGAACGAGACGAGCTGAGTCAGGCTGCGAGCCAGTTGCGAGAGAAAATACACGGGCTGGAGAAGACCAACTGTGACACCAGGTCCTTAATTTCCATCCTGGAGGAGGACATCAGAGCTGGAAAGAGGGAGAATGAAGCCCTGCAAAGCAGCGTAGACAAAATGAAGACAGAGAAGCAACAGGTGCAAAAAGAACTTTTGTTTCTGGATAAGCTCGTCCAAATCATAAAGAATGGCCATCTTATCCTCCTCACACAATGACAATATATTTTTTTTGGTCTCAAGCTGTCAGAGCAGATCAACATATTGGAGGAAGCCATGTCTCAGCAGACTGGGGAGAAGGAACAGTTGATTGGGCAGCTTGACAAGATTAACGAAGATCGCACTGGCGTCAGTCTCAACACGGAGACCATGTTCAGCAAAATCCAGGTGAATAAGAAGAGTGATTAAAGAGACATCAACTTTTGAAATGTTACTATCGTCGGTTTCTCTGCCAAGGCTTTGGAAGGAGAAGTACAACAGCTGACGCAGTCTTTGGAGTCGTCTCTCCTGGAAAAGGGAGAAATCGCTTCTCGACTGAATTCCACACAGGACGAAGTCCAACAGATGCGGAGCGGCATCGAAAAGCTCCGCGTCCGCATCGAATCTGACGAGAGGAAGAAGAAGCACGTGAGCGAACTCCTCAAAGGTAACTGCCGTTTTTTTGTTGTTTTTTTTGCATCGTGGTCAATTTGATAGCGGCCTGACCAGGACTTTGCCTGTCTCTAGCCGCTCAGAGGAAGTCTGACTCACTGCAAGACCGCATTGATGCTCTGGAGAGAGAGAAGGAGGATACAGAGCAAGACCTGGAGGAAGCGGTCCTTCAGGTATTCCCAAATGTGAATATCTCTAAGAACTGTATAAGATAGAATATTGTAACACTTAACTTTGATTTGGAATACAGGCTGAGACGATGAAAGCCGAGCTGGAGGAGCAAAGGTTAAAGGTAAGCGATCAAATGTGGTTCCTTGATAAGATTTTTGTGTGCGTGTATGGTATTTTTTTATTTTTTTTTTCAACCTGAATTCACGTTTTGTTTGACCCCAGGTGGACGAAGAGAAAAGTGATCTCAGAGAGGAGCTCTCCAAGCTTTCTGCCACCCTGGACAACCTGAGGTCTGAGAAGGAGCAACTGGAGCAAGTTCTGCAGATGAAAAACGCAGAGCTTGAGGAGCTGAAGGCTGCTAAGGAGGAATTAGAGCGAGGGCTGGAGAGGGCACAGATGGATCAGAGAGAAGAGGAGGAACGGCAGAGGTGCAGGGTGGAGGAGTTGGAGCGGGGGTCGAGGGAGGAAGCTGAGAAGCTGACGAGGCGGGCGGACGATCTCCGAGTCCAGCTCGAAGCGGCTCATCGGCGAGAGTTGTCCTTTGAAGACAAGAGCGCAGAAATGGAAAAGGAGCGAGAGGGATTGAAGCATCTCCTGGAGGAGCTGGAGGCCGAGAAACAACATCTGCAGGACTCGCTGGAGAAGTGGAAGATAAATGGCCAGGAGTGGGAAAGGCAGAAAAACAATCTGATGGCTCGCATTGAGGCTTTGGAAGAAGACCTTGTAAAGGCCAAAGAGGCAGATGATAAGGAACAGCTAAAAGGAGAAAATAGACTACTGCTAGAAGAAAAAGAGAGACTAGAGCAGGAGAACAAGATGCTCCATTCTAGCAAGGAGGAGAACATTGCACTGAAGCAGGAGAGAGACAGAGTGGAGGAGGACAGAAACAAGCTGGAGGGGGAAACAAAGACGCTTCAGGCAGCCTTGTCACTGATGGAAGATGAGAAGAAGAGTTTGTCTTTGGCTCTTTCTGCACTGGACCAAGAAAAACAAAGAGCTGAAGACCACAAGCTGAAACTGTCAGAGGAGCGGCAGAAACTTCAGTCCACGGTTTCCTGCCTTGAGGAGAAGCTGGAAACACAGCAACTGTCCGTCTCCAAGCTCAACGAGCAGGTACGCACACCTACATTTTTCGTATAAAATATCTGGAATGATATCAAATGAATAACTGTGCGTCTGTACAAAGGACAAAGCTATAATCTAAATTCTTTATTTCCCTCCAGGTGTCCGAGCTGTCGTCCGTCGTCGCTCGTGTGTCCAAAGAGCGAGACGCCACGCGCAGCAAGTTGAACCTTTGGATGAAGACTTGCAAACAGCTGGAGCAAGAGAAGATGCTCCTACTGAGCAGCTCAGGTTTGTTGACTCAACACCGCTGGCAGGAGACGCCTATCTTTTCAATGAATCTCAGTTTATTTCAAAGCCACCTGTGATATTTCAAATCCATAAAACTAAATGAGAACTTCTTCTTTATAAACTTATTGGAAAAACAAAAAAAAGTACAAAAATCCTGAAAAGTATTGATGAATGCAGTGTGCCGTGAATTCCTCTAGATGGCAGTAATGCCCTAGGTAGTGGATACCTGCTAAACACATCTTCAACCCCATAAACGTTTGCCACGAACTGCAGATTCCCGTGATGACATATTCCAGAAAAAAAATAAAAATAAATCCAATCCATTTTTAACAGATGGAGCGTGCAAAGAAGCAGCACAGGTGGAAAATAAGCAACTGCAAATTCAAACTGAGGCGAGGAAGAAGGAGGTAGAGGAGCTGAAGTCATCCCTTGAAGAGGCAAAAGCAGAGTGTGAGCAAAAAAGCAAAGAGGTCGAGGAGCTCAAGGCCGCCCTGGACGCACGCGGCAGAACTCTTGAGGAGGTCAAAGGTGAACTCAAAGAAGTCAACCAGCTCGTGGAGGAGAAAACGCAGGAGGCGGACGACACCATGGACAAATATTGCAGCTCGCTGTTGGAGGTGCGCAAACTGGAAGAAGCCAACGACGCGCTGACGACAAGGCTGGAGTATTTGTTAGCAAGCAAAGACAACATCGGCCGCTCCGGCACCGTCGACGGCCGCAGACGCTCGGCGAGGTCTTCTACCAAACACCCGGATGACAAATCGGAAAACACGGATCCTGCTACTCCACAGAGGTCACCGCTGGGCTCCTCATCCGGGAAGAGGGCTCATAAACACATGAGCGATAAGGACAGCGCCCAGGAGGCTCTCCACAACCTCACCAAGAAGATCAGAGCCAATGCCTCGACCACACCAAAACCCAATACTCAACAGGACGATGAGTTCAGGCCTGAGGGGCTTCCAGAGCTGGTGCAGAAAGGTACCAGATGCCCTGAGTCTTTTATCATCATGCTGTACAACAACTGTAGACGTTAGTGGAGTCCAAATTTGTTTGTGTTAGGCTTTGCTGACATCCCACTGGGTGAGGCCAGCCCCTTCATCATGAGGAGAACCACCGCGAAACGATGCAGCCCTCGCCTGGCTGCCAGGCAGACGTTGGATGGCAAGGTAAGCACGAACACACACACACACAAACGTCATGCACTTGTTGTTCTTCATGTTGTTTTTCTTGTCTTCTCCAGGTGCTACTGCCTCCTTCCTCGACTGACAAGCGCGAGGAAGCGGTCACTCCTCGTTCGCAAGAGTCACCAGAAGAAGGAGACAATTGTCACGTTCAGTAAAAGGCAACGCAAAACACAGCACTGAGGTTTAGATGTACGGTACGTTGACCGTAATGACGCTGCACTCCTTTTAGTCATTCCTGTCAATCCTAACAGCAACATGTCTTTATTGACCTTTTTTTGTGTTTTAGTCAAAGATGAAAAATAGGGACAAAAAAAAAAAAAAAAAACTTTTTGCAACATAAGACAGCTTCTCTGGTTAGCAGTGGTGACTTTAATATTTTGGTACAGGTGATTAAAATGAAAAGCAGGGACAAACATGCCGTATTGCAACATAACAGCTTCTCAAAGTCTTCCTCTGGTGTGTAAATCAATTTGCCCTTCCATATTCTTGTGCTGTATATATTTTTCTGTCCACTCAGCCGTGAATGGTGTATTCCAAGAGCTAGTCTCCTCCTAACGGCAGCTTTTATGTGCTTCAATTTTTATTGATCCCCGGTAACTTTGAAATGTGTTTTTCTAATAGCAGATTTACTTTGTAGAATTTTTGAACTCAAACGCTTTTTACGTGGAAGATGCTTATAGTTAACGTGCGGGCGTAGGAGCTCATTAGTTATTGTAAATAACTCTTTAATCCCCCCACTAAACTTGTTTAAACAACCTGACAGCGTGTATGGTCTGTTTTGAGCACACCCTTTTCTTCAAAATTAAGTTGTTGTTTATATTTTTAGCATGACTATAAATTCTTTTTATTTTATTTTTGATATTTATTTATTATTACTTTGTTGTGCACCCAGTTAGGAGATGCAAAAAAAAAAAAAAGGTCAACTGTTATGCCTCCCTTATCTCAAATAAGCATAAGCGTTACATCAAATGTTAAGTAAAAAAAATATATATATATTTTAATTTATTTTAAGATTTGACTGAGAATCAAAAAGAAAGCTTGCAGCTTTTAAGACAGACCACCCATTCACCTTTAAGCAATCAAGATTGCCCAAATTGGAAAAAAGGCTAACAAGCAGAAGCAGTAGAAAATCTATTCAGATGCAAATCATTGGTTAGTGCACCTACCACTTGAATGCTTTCGACTTTGAATGGGGAGGAAATGCTCAAAATAAGCCTAATTATCTATACGTGTGTTAGTTAAAGACATCTCGTGTTTCTTTTAACGTGGACGGAGCTTTATGATGCGGTCAGATGGCTTCCGGTCAATAGCCATCGATCTCCTCTACTTATAGACATTAAGGTTATCGACGTGTCAGCTCGAGGTCATCGTGACCTCTCGAGCCGATGATGGCGGCATTCCGTTCAGTAACTCAACCAGTTTAAAGCACCTGAGAGCCATGAATTTCCAGTTATGGGAACGAAGACAACAGGAATGAGCCAGTCGCACACACACCTCGGAGTGGATAATGTTGATGCCAGTACCAACTGTGGCCCAGCACACGGGAAAAGCGAGGCTGTGTTATGACTGGAGCTGACTGTCAAACATGTGTTTGTGTAGGAGTGTGTGCGTGTGTCCGCAAGCTGGACGGACAGAGCTCCCGAGCGTCCCACCTCTGAAGCGTATGCATGAATTGAGCCATTCTTTATCCGACAACGCTGTAAAAGCAGCAGCCAATGTCAGGAAGTGACACCGAACGGCAGAGAGAACACTTGATCTTCTGCTAGAACATTTGATTTGCCTTAAAACAACACTGTCGCAACAGCATCAACTCTGTTTGGCTAACGGAATCTTTTGTTTTGTTTTCTACAATTGTTGGACCGATTCTGCTGTATGAATATGAATACACTTCTTCAGTCAGCTTATACTCCATTCCAGACAAAATGGGAAGTCTGAATTTCCCCCCCCCCCGACCTCTGACCAGGACAAGTGCACTGCAACTGTACTCAAACTTGGAGGGTCATCTCACCAAACCAGAAAAATAAAAACAAATCTACTTGGACGCCACTTGACCAATGCAGCCCACAAACCAGTAATGGTTAAGAGGTAAATTTTGTACAGTATTTTCATTGATCTATATTCAATCAATTTAGTTATTCAACATAAAAGCAAATCAGCCTTCTTGGTTGTTTATATTCACCTGGAAGGCTTTGAGGTTGCAACTGACACAATGCGAGTTGGTTCAATTTGATTTCCACCCTTCCAGGAATGTAGCATTAGGTTCTTGTCACCAAGGTGGCGTTAAAGCACTACTTTTATGTTACACCGTTTAGACTCAGCACAAAAAGCAGCCAATGTTTTTTTTTTTTTAGAATGGAGAATAGGTTCCAAAAGAAACTCTGAATACTATGAGTGAAACTTTTGGAGTATCCAATACATTTTAGTGGTGGCCAATTACTTGTAATCTTTACTCATGTGGCTGGAATTCTCTTAACATTTTTGTCAAACTGCCCCACCGGTGACCAATTCTCTAGAGATTATCTGCATGTCGACCTTAACATTATTAACTGGTATTGACTGGGAGAGGTCCTGGTGGCTGCAAACAATTACACATGCCGCAATTGAGCCATTCTTCCTGACTGGACTGCAGGCTTACTCCTTTCTTCTTTTGAGCAATAGTAAAGAGCAGACTCTGCATTTAGTGAACCCAAAATAGGAAAAGGCTCATAAAAGAAACTCAGTAAACGCCTCTGGATGTTTTACATCATTTGATTTCTGTAGTTATCTTTGCAATCATTTACCACCCTGCCTGAGGGGTTGTCAAAAGCTAGTTTTGGAAGGACCAAAGGATGCATGCGGTCATCTTGCAAGGATTTAAATATCGCTGCTTGCTCTGGAAGGAATATGAACTGCAGCTTTATTTTAATTCATTTAAAGTGAAATTTAAAATCTGGTGCAATGATCACTCAAAAAGTCTCTTGCTTGGAAAACTGAAAAGTATTGACTGTGTTCTTGCTATCCTGGACAAATTGATACTAAACTAAAGAAATGATGTAATATAAAGTTTTAATGACTGAAATAAATGATGACACAGCAAACTTGGACAGAGGTGAACTTGAATATATTTTCTACTTATACAAAAATTTTATTTTTACTCTAAAAGACATTCATGTGGCAGTAGTAGAAATAGGTTTAAAAAACATGCGGTGTAGAAAAATGCACAAAATTCATGAAATAGTCCTAAAACGCATATTGGGCACATGTGGCAAAAAAACATTGGTTTCATTTTTATACAGCAACAGAAGCAGGATATCTAAAAAAAAAAATGTAAAGAAGAAATGAAATGAGACACCAACTAGCATGTTAGTACCCCACTAATGATAATTGAATAAACTATACTTTTTAAATATCCTTAACCATTCGTAAAACTTGAGTTTTCATTCAAATTCTTTCTTGACGTACGTAGGTATCGGTCCAGAGATAAAACATAAATAAAAATATCACTTTTCACTTTTGGCCATGTGCACAAGTGTGAGTGTATATTTTAGCACCATAGTCCGTCAGAACTCACTGTGTACAGAGGAGTATTAGGGGAAAATACAATTCAGAAACTCAATGTATATATTTCTGCCTTGAATAAGAATTCAAGAAAGAAAACAGTTAGTTTGTGTGAAGTAAATAATCTAAAGATGCAATCATTTTGATGTGAATAGTCTGAAGATTAAGATAACAAAAAAAATCAAATCAAATTAGTCTATATTATTACATGCAAAGAAAGTCATAAAAAGGCAAAACATAATATGAGCGTCAACATTTTTCCAACTTTTTTTTTTTTTTTTCCAGACTTTTAGATTGTTTAGTTGGGCCCTAATACTCCTTGGTACAGTTGTAAACAAAATCAAGCATAAACATAACAAGCCTTTTAGTTTCTTCCACATATGAAGGCGTTCCACAGGCGTACTTGAGTGCAGCAGTAAAATGGGATGGACTGCATAGCGCCGCAAACTGTAGCCTGTCGTTACGTGCTAATGCTGGAAAAATCAAAGTGCATTTTCAACTGCAGGTGGAGGAGGCCTCCTCTTTGTGTCTTTGAGCAGTAGTAGGACAGTGGCTCAGGATCATTTAAGTCAGTGGGAAGGGAAGTCAAGACATTTGTGGGTCAAATGTTTTCAGCAAGACAACTGAGGTTAAAAATAAAATTTCAAAAGTAGTAGTAGAAAAAAAAATCATGAAAAGGATTTATGCAAACACTGCATAATTCTCGCACGTCGTCCTAATGTGACAAAGTTGAAGTAGAATTGTTTGAAGTTGATTATCATCATTTTAACATAGCAATGTATTCCATTTTCCATATTCACACACATAAAAAAAAAAAAAGTCCATCTGTTAGCATATGCTTTCGAGTTCTAGATGTACCATGTTTAGGACTATCCTAAAAGTATTCCAAGTCTAGGATGCATTTCTCTCAAGTGAACACACCCTTGTTAGGATATCAGAGCCCAGGCCTAAATCCAATTTCCAACATCCAAGTTATTTGTAAAAAAAAAAAAAAAAATGAGTTTGCTAATATCAAGTCAAGCAGTTTTGGGTCTGATGGATGGAAGGTTGATTTTTTGGGGAGAGAATATAAGAAATCTCATTTGTAAGGTATTCCTGAAAAGTTTGAGGGCCCCTGTTCTAATCAAGTATCCATTAAGTGGGGGGAAAAAAAGTATTCATAGTTTGAACCTCTTATTGTAACAGGCTTTTCACATTCACTATAATGAAGACCAGAAAAGCTGTGAGGCTTAGAGAGCCAATAAAGCATAACAAGGTTGTTGTTTTTGTTGTTTTGTTTTTTTTGCTTCGCACTTAAAGGTCAACCTCTGAGGCTTGTGCTTGACATTTCAGCAAAATGAATGACTTTAAGGCACCGTGACGATTGGATTAAAGCGTCCGTCCGTGTTGCCACGTGCATGCCCTGCAGTTTCTCTTCCTCCTCACCTGAGAGTTCTGAAAGTCGACTATCACTCACAGGTGTGGGATTGGCAACACAATCCAAAAGGTTATTCGACCTTTTGATCAGAAATGGTGACCGCATCCAAAGTCCAATAAAGCAAGCATTAAAAAAAAAAAAAAAAACTGTATTGAAGGGTTAAAAAAAACCAACAACAACCTAGCCGTAATCTCCAAATAATTTCTGGTCATCTTTCTCTTTCAAACTTGCAGCAGCTGTTGTTCAGAAGTAAACTAAGGCAGTGGTTCTCAAACTGGTCCCTGGTTCTGGCATTTAGGGGTATGTATACCTTGTGGTTTTGCTTAATTGATGTGAAGATTATAGGGGGTCCTCAAGACCCAAATGGTTCGAGAAGGGTCATGTATGGAAGAACTGTTCAGATTTGTTCGTGCTTGGGTATTTTAGTACATGTTGCCATTGTTGATTGACGCCCACAAATTGTCCAACAAACTGTATGGAATCTATATGGAGGATAACGATGTCCACCATAATTAGGGAATCTTTTTTTTTTTTTTTTTGGTGGCACACTACAAAGTACCTTTCACTTAATGTGTTCAATGACGGCCATATCGCCTCTTTCCAGGTCCAGACCGTTCATAAACAAGCCGCAGTTTCGGGTCAGATGTGACGTCAGGCCAGGTAGCCCCGCCTCTTTGTCGCTCTTTTCCCGTTCCTCGCTATGATTGGCTGACAGCGTCCTCCGTGGGAGCGCAAATTCTGGGGTTGGGCTAAAACCCAGCTCGGACGACAGTTTGCGCTTAATGGAAGCAGCCCGTTGGAATTTATCGTAAATTTCAACGCTCACTCGTCGGCGCGTTTCCTTCAATTCCGCTGACACGTTGGCTGT
The DNA here is from genome assembly GCF_054491065.1 of Syngnathus leptorhynchus. Lineage (NCBI taxonomy): Eukaryota > Metazoa > Chordata > Actinopteri > Syngnathiformes > Syngnathidae > Syngnathus > Syngnathus leptorhynchus. Next base: position 14,051,040 of record NC_141197.1, read on the forward strand.
CCATTCGGCCGCGTGAGCCCGAATTTCTCCAACCTGCAAAGAAGATAGTTGCAATTAGAGATATAACACAGACAACCTTTCATTCACAGTTGTATCAAAGTCATAACTGCTTAGAAAATAAAGGAGTGCATCAAATTATTTTTATTAAAACAAAAAACATGAACCAGGTTTGAAATGCATTCTGAAGCTAGTTATAACCCCGTTTTGTCCGTTTTGGTAGCCAATCAAAACTGTGATTTGATTTTTTTCCCGTAAAAATAAAAAGTAGATGTAAAAAAAGCATAATGAGGAAATATTTTGTAGACTGAATTGGAGGGATTCAGAAATAATATACAATAACAAAACAAAAACAATAATAGGAAACATTGTAGTCCAGTGAAATTCACATTAAGCAATGTTGCTTCAAAAACAAAAACGAATGCATCTTTAATTGTATAAAGTATCTAAAATATAATATATTGTTTTGCTTTTTATTTATACTAATAAACCTGGCTTCATTTTTTGCCAAATAACTCTTCTGCCTCCCCTCTGGAGAAATGTCCACTCATTTGCATAAATTGTGTTATATTTATAGCAGCAATGAGTCAAGATGCATGTTCAGATAAGGCTTTATGCAAACTCTCTCTGGAGAGACTCAAACTAATAACCTGCGAGTGTCTGTAGGTTGCGTAAAGTCAATTGGATCACAGAAACATTTCGTCATTGAAACCAAGTTAGGAGGGTGACAAAAGTCTGCTGGGGCATGGCGCCGCACTTGGAAATGAAAAACTTCCCATTTACAGTACAAGACACTGCACTCAAAAGAGGGGGGGGGGGGTGCTATGTTACATAATATTCTGTATCAGTTGTGGACAAAGTGGTGAGTCACACGCGGTACGGACTTCAATCTGGATGTGTTTTGTTTTCTTAAACTGTTCTCAAACTTTTTACACAAGTATCACCATAATGCTCAACAAAATACAGTCCCAAATTACGAAGGATGAGATTTTAGTCCTAAAAAGCGTATTTACTGTCTTTAAGTTAAAGATACTGTAAAAAAATTGTAAAGTACATAAAAACCTAACTAAACTTAAGCTACAACTGAGCTTTTAAAATGTAAAGTCAAATATCCATCTAGCCATCTAAATCTACCCGTCCATCCATCCATCCATCCATCCATCCATCCATCCATCCATCCATCCGTCCATCTGTCCATCCATCCATCCGTCCATAGCATGTATAATACTGTGTCGAATATAATGATAATGTAATCTAATAATAACTAAACCTCTTCTTTGGTCCTCCTCGATATGACTCTTAACCAGTCTCCAATCATGCTGAGGATGGCGGCAAAGTAGGCAAGTCCGACCAGAATCCAGAACCACACTACCGGTTTGTAGTAGTCCAAGTACTCTATATCTGACCCTCCTGTAAGCAGAGGTAGAAGTATTCACATAATCACATGTGAGGCAAATCACTTGTTTTTTTTTCTCAACAATTTTACCTGCAACAAAGTCCCCGAACCCGATAGTGGTCAATGTAATGACCACAAAGTAGAGCGACTCCAGCGCTGACCAGCCCTCAATGTGTTGAAAGATGACTGCCGGTAGCGCCACAAACAGCAAACAGCCAAAGAGCACAAACAGCAACGTAGATATGACCCGGATCTTCGTCTGACTGACGTTCCAGTGCTGCACGAAACGCACATGAGGTGAGTGAGCACACGTTATGTGACTGCTGATAGATTTGGGATGGACTTTACAGAACACAGTTGGGTCCGCTTCTTTCAATTTGTTCTTTAATCCAGCCCACTGAGCGTAACATAGACAAAAGACAACAAAGTGAAACCATTTATAATTTCATAGCTTTTACTTCATTACAATAAATAAATAAATAAATAATATTCTAATAGGATCTAAACAGCTTCATTAAAATGATTTCTTTAACAAAGATGACTTGGCAGTTTTGCTTGAGAGTATTCATTCATTTGACAGTTTCATATTTCTTTCTGAAGAATTGTTATATAGTTGTTTGCAGTAGTGTAAAATTACCAAGCAATAGGGTGCTTTCAATGCCTTATTTATCAGAGTCAAAATATTAGAAACAGCTCATTTTTATTATCTGATTGATTATCGCTTCTAAAGTGTTTTAAACCAAAAAATCCAAATTCCATGCTAAATACAGACATTGTGCAATATGACATCACCATGAATACCCTTGAGAGCGCTTGTGACTGACACTAAAGCTGTCGTCTAAAACCCATCTGTGTTCAAAGCCATTAGGCTCTTAGGTGGGTGACACAATGACCTTTTGTCCTAATTGTCTGCAGCCTTTGTCATCATCATATTTGTCTCAGACACCCATGGGATCCTTTCATCGTTCAGAACAAAACTGCAGACTGGACAACATAAATTTAGGCATGGACTAAAGAGTCCAGCCCAACCCTTGACTGATTAAAGAATTGATTAGGAGGCTGTGTCCCAAGTTGGGTTGACATTATGGTCCGACTCGGTCATTGGAAAAAAAATCTGCAATTATCTGTTCTTCAATATAGTTCAATATAATTTTATGTTTGTGTGAGTGGGTTGCCAATAAAAGCCATACTTCACGTCCTGTCACAAACCTTTAGTGTGTGAATGAGTAAAACTAAAACTCAAACTGTGACCCTAAAACTCAATTGGAGACCATCAACCTGAGCTTTGCGCAGGATGTCACTTGTGTAACGGTGATTGATTGACATTCAATTTCAGTATTTACAAGTTGCTCCAGATTTATATGAACAAGGTTCTTTGTCTTGTACCTGAAAGGTCTTGGCGTGTCACGCTGTCAAGAGTGCTTTTGTGTAAATTATTCAGAAGATCTTTTGCGGACTGTAGGTGTATGCGTGTACGACTGTGTACACCTTCACTCACCACAAACATCTTCTCTACTCTGGCGATGATCTTTCCAAAGATGGTGCCCAACTGGTCGCCCACTCCGGCCAGGAGGAAGCCGAAGAGTGGGATGCCCAGCAGAGCGTAGACGATACAGAAGATTCTCCCGCCCTCAGTGTGAGGAGAGATGTTCCCGAAGCCTGCAGAGAAGACAGAGAGTGGACTTCGGAACAGGTTTTAGGTTTTACTATTACATTGCGGGATTTAGCTTCACACTGCTGGTGTTATGTTGTGATTTTCTGGAATGAGTATTTATTTAAGGTACATATGCTCTTTGTCTTGAAGCTGTGATGGAGGGGAGTTTTATTGTCATCCTACTGGCTACTAACTCCAAGTTGAAACAATTGGCGGGAGACAATTGTGGTAAATGTGGTCCAATGCTGATGAGTTTAAATGAACACTAACAACAAAATTGGACCAACCAAGTCAATAAGTGGAGCACTGTCCACAGTACAAATAGTCATTGGTTGACCTTGCAATGTCGTAATTGCATTGGAATCAGCTGCCGCCAAAGAAGTCACAAGTCGAGGGAGGCGAGAGAAGGGAGAATGGATAAAAGCAGGGAGTAAAAGAATGTCGTGCGCATGCAGACACACAAACACACGTATGGCCATGAGAGTGCCACTGTGCACTAGTATGATTACTTGCAGGAAGCAGAGGTCAGATCGATGACAAAAGTAACATCCTCAACATCTTACAGTATTAAATCTGTTATGCAACAGCTTATTTGGGGAGTGCACACACACACACACACACACACACACACACACACACACACACACACACACACACACACACACACTCCAACCAAATTCAATGGATTAATTTTATTATAACAATCAATTATTATGATTATTATGATTATTATGATTATTATTATTATTATTATGAGTAGCGATTGTGTGTTTTCGCATACTTGTGTGTGTGTGTGTGTGTGTCCTACCAATGGTGGTGATGACAGTCCCGGCAAAAAAGAAGGCAGAGCTCAGGTCCCACAGGCTGCTGGGATTGGTGAGCGTTCCAACAGGGTTTACTCCCGAGCGGATGGCCGACACGACTTGCTGGAGCGAAAAGAAGAAGCAGACACAACTTTAAGTGTCTTGACAGTGTAGCACATTACAATGGAAAGGCAGATCAGAATAATATGATGAAACGTGAGCAAAGTTAAAGCTAAAGGTCAATGAGACTTATTTTTACACTTGTAAGAGACTCAAAAATGTCAAAAAGCAAGAACATGACTCAAATTCAGAAAGCCCCCTTCACTATCCTAAGAACTGTGACTCTGTCATCAAAAGGTGAATAGTTTTATTTGATTAACGTTGGCCACATTGAAGGGATTCCGTTTTTTTCTGTCCAATAATTTCTAATATTGGAAATGATTATTAATGCAAATCATTGGAGGTCAACAAGGATCTCTGTATAGATTTTGTTCAACCTCAAAGTTTCCTACGGCTGAGAAAACACGGAGCTGTCCAGGGTGCTGAATATACTGCAGCGACAATACACAAGTTTTTAGTCTTTAATCATCTTATTATTATTATTTGTTTTTTCAAGAACAAAATTTGGCATTTAAACAGAGATTTGTCAGCATTTTTCTCCCCACTGCATACAGACAAAAATGTAAATGCAAATGTAAATATTTCACCTTAACCAGATCCTCCAGCTGGCTGTGGTTAACACAGGGGTGTTTAGCAAGAAAGTCCAACTTTTGAGTCAAGATGGCCAAGCGTTGAGCACTGATGGAGAAAGATGGCAAAAGTATTTGTCACAACTTTTCACCTCATTCAACTCATTTGCATAGACACAATTATAAATATTTGCTTCGGGGCACCAAATCCAATTATCTTTACATTTGTTTAGTTGCTGAACTTTCAACTTTCCTGGATTTACAGACTCAATTCATACTACTACCACTTTTCCTACTTTCGATTATAGTAGCTGGAAGGAATTTCGTGTCAGTATTTGTCCATTTTCAAAAGACCTGATTTTCTCCAGGCCTAACTTTTTGTTTGTGGAAACAGGTTCGCCTAGACAGCACAACCTGCCTCTCAAAAATTTTGGGACCCTCCAGAAAGAGTGTAGCAGTGCTCCAGGACCCTCTTTACCCTAGTAAGTTTTTTTTTTTAAATGCAGGAGGTATTTTTTTTCTTTTAAGTTAATAGGAAAATTAGTTTTTTAGTTTAATAACACAAACATGTTTTAATACTAGTTTTACCTCTCATGAGGCTGTTCCAGGGACCTGAAGACGGCCGCTCCCATCACCAGGTAGAAGACAATCAAAAGAAAGATGGCAGTCACAGTCTTCCTTTTCATCACCGTGGCAACCACCTGCAATACCTCAACTGTTCAGTCAGCCAACACGTGCGTTGGAAAGAAGGTAAGGAACAAAAGCACGATGACAGTTTCGTCGCGTCCTACCTCGCTTTCCTCTCGTGGAGTCAGCGTGATGGACTTTGTGGAGAAGGAGAGGCGGGGCTTGGTGTTGTGGGTGGCTGATTTGGGGTCCAGTAAGTCTGGAGCTGCCACTGTCGAAGAGGGGGGGGAAAAAAAAACAAAAAAACATTGCCTTGAATTGTGTTTTCCCACACTGTCTCACTTCACTTACTGCGGCCATTTAGTTGTTAATTTTAGAAGTCTTTATAAATAAATCACAGACAAGGCTTTGAAATGGCCTTTCAGTCTGAACACAAGAAAACACATGAATCACTCGCTTGCCTCTTTTTTTAATGACACCATTTTTACAAGTAGAACGACACAGTAAACACCAGTGAATGCGCACCAAAAGCAACATTTAGATTTGCTTCATATTGCAGGATGATTGTGTTTTGCAAATATTTTCACCAAGTAACACATCAAATCATTTTTAGCTCTCCAGTACTCCAAACATTAAAATAGCATCGTAGGCCTATGTGTTCATATGTGTTCAGGAAAAACAAGGGAAATTTTCTTTCAAAAATATATTTCATAATACTATGAGCCACGGTAACATTATGTATAGTTTGAACAAAATTTATCAAATTAAAACATGAATATGTTTATATGTAAGTGATCTAAAAATTGTAACATAATGATTGTCTGAAATCAAACAGCTAAAAAAAAATTAGGTTCTTCTTGAACACCGCTGAACTGTACGTAACAAATGTGTGCTACTGTTAAAAAAAAAGTTGAAGCCATTTTGACGCTACACAATCAGTGATCGCCCCCACATACCACAAGAGAGGCACAATGAATATGATTTTATTCACTTACAGTGGTTTATAAAAATGTGTACCAAAAGACCTCAACCTTATTGTTGCTCTGCTGTTTTTGTGCCAAAAACAGACAATCATCATAAAGTATAGTACGTAACGCCTGATCTAATGACACACAATGCAAAAGTTGTCTTAACAAACTAAACATTCAGTGTGGCAGCATTTTTATGATTGTAATAATATAAAATAAGACCATTATGCTGATAGAGTTTTGGGGTAGACTCTCACTCAACAAAATGAAAATATTTCTGAACGTTATAAGTCCAGCGTATTGTCACAATTTTAAATGTAATGTAAAATATAACTGCAAAATACTATCGACAGGATCGATTTCAAGAATTAAAAAAAATATTCCAACGACTGCTACTCACTTCTGGATGAAGCCTATCCAATGCCCTCCGCGCTCCTCTTCTCCTCATCCGACACCCTCACTGCGTTGAGGGGAATCGTTCCTCCTCTCGGTCTCTCCTCCCTGTGATACTGAGGCCTCCTCGTCTTCCTCCCCCTCCTGGTCTTTATCTCTCCTCCGCTGAAGCCGAGCCAGCAGCTGAGTGGTGTAGGAGCTCCACGTGTGCCTGCAACACAAGTGTTGTTTTGCTCTCCGGCATGCACGCTGCTCCACTGCGCTCCCTGAGTGAAGGAAGGATGGGATAAAACAGAGGGAGGAGCAGGAGGAGGAGGAGAGAGATGGGTGGAGAAACATACACATGCATGCACAAAGAAGGAATTTCCACACATTATCACATGTGAATTGATTGAATACTTTATTCCCCACCTAACATAATGAATTATTACAAAAGTTTGGGATCACCCAGACAAATTTATCTTTTTATGAATAACGTTCATTTATACCCGAAGGAATTGGGGTCACTTAGAGCTTGTTGTTAATTCATTTTTTTTGAAACTTATAAAAATATGTGAACTAGGACTTGGCAAAATGATCCATTTGAAAGGTGCCTGGAATGTGTAGCGGCATGCTGAGCTGGCATTGCCATCCGCATGATTGGTGTCCCCGTTGGCTCTCTGACACTGTTGAGGCTTCTGCGGATCATAAATTCAGAACAATTTAAATCTTAATGTTTCCACCTGCTGGGTTCCCACCACAAAAACATTCATTACACGCCCATTTACTCTGCCAAAGATAGGCATGTGTAGGTGAATGTGTGTGTGTGTGTGTGTGTGTGTGTGTGTGTGTGTGTGTGTGTGTGTGTGTGTGTGTGTGCGTGTGTGTGTGTGTGTGTGTGTCACTTAGTTACACACTCAATGATGTGAACAGCACATGCATTTATTTCTCCAGTGTCTGTTGCGTATTTGATACAACACAGCAGCAGAGTGAGCACCAATAAATAATTGCATCATATGCAAAGAAATTCTTAGTGAATCTGCCAGTGCATTCTTTATGATGACCGCAAGAGGGAGACTCCAATAGGTTATCAGGTAGAATCAAAGTCTGTGTGGGGAAAAAAAAAAAAAAAAAAAAAAAAAGTAATTGCACATGTCAAATATATTCAGGTGAAATAAGTGTCCACAAATAACTGTGTGGCCAAATGACCATTGAAGGCTGCAGGTCATCACGTCTTGGCAGCACGCTGGGCTGCAATTAGTCTCCCATGTTGAAGCGGAACAACAGTGTGGGTTGTACAAGAAGTACACTCACTGGTGTTGCCAGAGTGCAAGAGAAACATCCTCTCTGTGGCAATTGTGTGCGTGTGTGCGTGCGTGCGTGTTATTGTACTGCAACACAATTGTAATGGCCAGAAACTCATAATAATAGGCTTGTGGAATGTGATGGCAACTAATTCAAACAGACCCAAGAGTATAGAAATGTCTGGCATCTGTGAGCGTGTGTGTGTGTGTGTGTGTGTGTGTGTGTGTTGTCCATCGTCTAATTCATGCCAGACTGAAACCATATAAAACCGTATCTAACGAGACCCAACATGCCGATCATTGAGTGTGTTGTTATTGTAGGCACAATTTGTATTGTATTATAAAGCCAAGCCTCATAGAATAGATTTAAAAAAAAAAAAGTCTACACACCTTTGTCCAAAAGTCAGCTTTTGTGTTAGAAAAAAGATGACACATTTATTTATTTATTTAGTGAAAGAAAATCTCCTGAAGCACAAACTGAAATGCGAACAGGAAAAACATGTTATTTCCAATGAAACAAACAAATAAAGAACTTTTTGTCCCTAATTTCACAACACTTCAGCACACCTACAGTGGGGCATGGTGCTGGCGGCATTATATCATACAGGTGAGTACAAAACGTTTTGAGGTCATTTCTTCTTTGTTTCAGTTTTGAATTAGAAACAACAATATTTGAAGAAGGGTGTGTAGAGTTTTTTTGCATTGTATTTTACACGGAAGAATCTCACAATAGTCTCAATTGCTAGTGTGCATCACTTCATGACTGGTTGAATGAATGGCAACAAATGGATTCATGTTTCCCTGTACATTCCGTCATCTATGATGAACATTTATTCTTGTTTCTCATGTCACTGGCATAAATGGATGGACGCATTTGTAATAAATAAATGATACTTTTCTGACGAGCTAGTGAAATTGAATATTTTCCCGATGATCTTGCTCAAATGTGCACAGTGGTTGAGAATCATCATTTTTATTCGATATAACACAAACAATATTACCTGACACCGTAAGACATTTATTATTTGGATTGTCACAGGTTTTTTCATTAAAAAGCATTTCAAAGAGTTGAAAGAGCCTCACGGGTGCATGTTAGTGTTCTCATGTGCGACCCCTGCGACACAAATCATTGTTCATTTAAGCCATTATATGCCAGATCGTGTGTTGATGTTAAATTGGGGTCCAGGCCTAAATATAGCTCCCATGGTTTGGACTGTTGAGGCCCACAAAATAGTACAAGTTAATCCATGTTATGTAACTGAGTGGAGGTGGAGGGGCTTCCAAATGGGACCTGCGCTTGAGTGTGTGCACGTGAATGCACTTGGGCTATGTTGAAAACAAACAGTCCTGCAGTTGCGTGACATGATGCTGGGAAGTGGGCACAGCTTACAAAATATGCTAGGACATGCATGGAGTCAACATCTGCTAATTGTTTCACATGTGCAAAGGTGGAGGTACATCGACAAAAAAAAAAAAAAGTTACATCACTCAGATCAGAAGAACTGGACAGGACTCAGCAACTTTTTTTTTTAAACTGCGAATTATTTGAAGTGCTTTTGATGCATAAATCGAAAACAATCTTGCTGATATGAAAATACTTTGAAAATTGTCATTGTGAATGGTTAACAATAGCGGAAGCTGCAGTGAGCATTAGTCTTAACTTTGCATTCTGAATCTAATTGTCTCGTTTTCTGCCACATTCGCGAAAGCGCGCACATACACGCATGCGCGCGCGCACAGGCGCACAAAGCTACGACTCAGCAATTACAGTTATTCTTCAGTGGGATGTTTGAACACTATCCAGCTGTGACATATGAGATGAAATCCTACACTGTTCATATTTTATTTTCTCTTGAGCACCAACTCTGCACTGTATTGTCATGCTTTACCAATGTGTCTGTGTTTTTATATTTATTTATTTATTTATTTATTTATTTATTTATTTGTTTATTTATTTATTTATTTATTTATTTATTTATTTATTTATTTATTTATTTATTTATTTGTGTAATTTATTTGTGTAACTTGGCGGAGTAAGCGAGCTCTGAGGAAATAATAGGACAATGACATGCCGATTTTTGTGTAAGTGACTGCAATGTATTGCAACATGTTTCATGTTGCTTTTTGAGTTAAGACCAACACTTTTTTTTTCTTATTTCTCATTTCTTTATTTGTGAATGCATGCATGCAATCGCATATCCAAAGAAACACTTGAACAATACCGCGCTGTATTCACCTTTTAGTGTGTCGCCTCCCAGTGGTTGTTAGCGGGAATCGCAACAACAGAAGCAGCAGTAAATCGATGGATGGCTGGAAAAAGGCGGCGTATTTTTTTTCCCTTGACCTTCCCTGATTGATTGAGCCAAATCATACGTTTCTGATTTTTTTAATGAGGCGTATGGGGTTCTTAATAATCAGAAATGGCTCCTTGTAAATGTGTGCGCGTGTACGTGCGTCCGTGTGTGTCCAACGTAGTAAATCTAAGTTGAAATAAATAAGTCACTTGTCACTGTGAACTTCCAAAAAGTCAAATGTCTTTGGGCGGAACCCTCGTGTCACGTATGCAATGAGACAAAATCAAAACTTGCAGTTGACGCCAAATGAAACAAGTTGAATCTCGTTGTGGACGTGGCCAAGACACGCTGGCTTGCGCGCACGCGTGTGCGTACGTGCACGCGCGTCTGTGTGTGCTGCCGGGACCTTCCACGTGGCCCAGAACACACTCAGTTTCCATTTGGGGGCAGTCGGGAGCGCGCGTCTGACGCAGTGCAGAACCCACGGCGCGTTCACGTAACAGCAGCAACCGGAGCAGAAGGCTTCTGCTACCGGTAAGTGAACGCACCACTGCAGGAATAACGTCGTCTCGCCTTTTTACCTCTCCGTGACCTCACTTCATTTGACCTGTCAGGTACGTGACCGCGTGACCTTACACTTCCTCTGCATTGGATGATAGCTGAATGAATCATTTTCATTTTCAGTGACTGGAACCGACTTCTAACGTAGATTTCGATTTAGTGGTCATGTCATTAGGGACAGTTGTAGGACGAGAGCGAAAGAAGGAAAAAGAAAAAAGAACGTTTGCCTTGTGCATGGAAAGAGTCTGTCGAAAAGTGTGCGCAATGTTTTATTGACTTCTTGCTTCGTTTTGGCAGCGTTAAATTTGAATGAGTCAATATCACGAGATGTTGGTATCCTCCATCATGAGCAGAAGTGGCTAACCATTTGCAATGAGAAAGATATTGAATTGTGTCATTTATGGGATTTTGGTTTGTTAGGAAATATAGGATTAAATTATACTAAATCAAGAAAACTAAAACGTGATTATATTGCCCACAAGTAATTTGATCTGCTGATCATCTATATTTTCTACATCATATTAAACATTTTGCACGTGTCCCTGAAATTGCTGCCCTTCTCATTGTGAGAAACCATCTCAAGTTTTCTGTCATATTGCAACCTGCAATGTCCTTTTTTTTTTAATAGAATAAATATTTGGCAGTAAATGTATGTTAGGCAATTGTCATCTTATGAGTGGTATCTAGTATTCAAGATTCAGATTCAAGAATTTTTATTCGGCATGTTTGAGCGTGCCAAACAAGGAATTTGACTTCGGTACATCACAGTCTCTGTTCAAAAAGGCATACATTTCATGGGGTTGTTGTATGCCATACAAATCTTTTGGCCCACGTCCAAAAGTAATTGCCGACCTCTGAACTAGGCTTTCAGATTGGGGTTAGGGTTTCCGACTAGGGTTTCCAACCAGTCTTGGGATCGCTAATTAGGGTTTCAAACTAGGGTTAGGGTTTCCGATTAGGGTTTTAAACCCAGGTTAGGGTTTCAAACTAGGTTTTAAAACTAGGGTTAGGGTTTCCAACCAGGGTTTCCAACTACTTTTAGGGTTTCTAAGATTAGGGTTTCGAACTAACAGAGCAACTTTCGAACCAACAAAACAATAAAAACAGCAATATTTTAAAAATGTCTTACTCCCTACTATCCTTTTCTTGTAAAGTTATAAATACTCAAAGAAGATGTGGTAGTTATCACAGCTGCTTAATGACTCAAAAGTGTGTTTGTTTAGGCACCATCATGGAAACATATCTGAGCAAACTGATCCCTTCAGTTCTGGTTCTGGCTCTGGTCCTGCAGGTTCACCTGTCCCAGCCTGCACCTCAAAGGTAAACCACATGTTTGTACAGCACTCACTCTGGGGTACTCTATGTGAATATGTTGCTAAGCTTCCTGACTAAATGTTTAATGCTGTCACTTCTGCTCTCAGCGAGTAAAGAAAGAATACTGTCATTGTTATCCCTGCAGAAAGTATAATATTACAACAATCGATTATTTTGATATTATGCATACATATTTGCATGGTTGTTGAGTAATATTGAATTTTTTTTGTGCATTTTCAACTTTTCAATACATCCAAAGAGAGGAACCAGAAAAAGCCTACCCAGATTCCAAAGTGCTGATCAATCCTTTTGGTTCAGGAGAAGAAGAGCGAAGGTGACTGACACAACAACAGCAACAACAATAAAGCGACACATAATCAGCATACATTTCTGTTTTAGTCCGACAAGACACGATTGTCCGCTCACTGTGGACTTTAGCTGCAGTGTTGTTATAATGATGTGTCCTACATTGATAAGAGAATATGTGGAATGATACTGATTCATACTGCAATCTACATTTACTGTATATGTAGTGAACTGGATTATTGTGACATATCTTTGAAAACATGCTATTTTAGACTGGTCACAATATTGTGTTCACTTGATTCATATTCATGAATCAAATATCAATCAAGATTATTATTTTTTAAAATCTATGACTTGCGTTATTGTTTTGGTTTTGAATCTACTTGGACCTTCCTGTGTCAACTTTGCTTGCTTGGGTACACTATTGTCCAAAACACAAGTGTAGTTTGTATTTTTATGCTGCACTTCCCAAAATTCTACTTTAACCGTGCATATGCAACAGGTTGCTGCAGCGTTACATCGAGTTAACAAGAAAAGACGATGTTCAGATCAACTCGCGGGATGAAGGTAAATATCAGCACCCAATCAACTTTGAGCTTCACATGGCCAACTAGACATGCTGTAAATATTAAAAATGATAAATTCAACATCAACTTAACTTATCATCCCTGTTGTCTGTTTAGAAGTGTTCTACCTGTTTCGTCTCTACGACTTCGACCGCAGTGAGCGGCTGGATGGCTTGGAGATGATGAAACTACTGTCTGACTACAACTCCCAGCATGCACCTGAGGAACAAGCCAATGACATGGTGAGGAGGAGTGGCTGCACGACCTGAACATTTTCATTGCAACTGTTTTGGTTTATTTTTCATTTTCAGTGTGTAAAACATTTTGTTGATGATATGTTGGTGTCCAGGTGGTGTCCTTGGTGGATTTCCTTCTTCAGAGTCAGGATGTTAACGGGGATGGTCTCTTGGATGCCTCAGAGCTGCTTTCGCCTCACAGAGCTCACACAGAGGTAGCACACAATATTGTCCACTCTAATTGGCTATTAACTTCATACAGTTATATTAAATTGACAGAATTTGCCTTTTATTCATTTTATATGAACTTATTTGACCATTGTAATGTAAGCCCCTCTGCCTTTGGAACATAAAGGACAAGAACATCCCTGTTAACGAACCAAAGGCGATACTGGACGAGAGGAGGCCAAACGTTGGCAGCAAGCAGAAGACGATAGAAGCGGCCAAGCAAGAGGAGGAACCTGATGCACATGTTCAGCCTCACCACGAGAAAGTACAACAAGACTTTGGAGCAGAAGAACAAGAGTCCATACAGAATATAGATGAACATAAAGGACAACAAATTCAAGAAGACTTTGCAGCAGATCAGAGGCATCAACAGGAAGTCCCTGTACATCAGGGCCAACCAGAAATATGAACACACACACAAAGTGCTGCAGTGGACTGATGGAATAAACATATGATGGTCTAGGATTATACATTATATTGATATCCATTATCTCAGACCACCTTCTTTGAACTTTTTATGCAACTGGAGCAAAAAGAAGTCTTAAATTAAAAAATGCAATATTTTATTCAAACTGAAGCCTTAATTTAAATGTTGTATATTTAGTGTGATGGAACTTTGAATTTTTCAAACCATTGGACATGGTTTTCGGGATTGTGTTCTTTTTAGGGATCTATACCGTTTACATGTCATGCACCCAGTAGGTGTGTGCCGTGCATGGTGCAATAAAATCAACCAGTGTCTTCCTTCCTCGACATGTTTTCTTATATGCAGAACCTCAATTTACAAAATTAAGTGAAGTGAATTTCAAGAAACATCACATCACTTTAGCTTCCCCCAAATTCTGTCTGTTTCTCCATTTTCTGGACCATTTACATCCCCCCAGAAAACCAGGAATAGTTTTGTATTAATTTGCACAGTGTAATATCATTGAATACCACGTGACTATCTGTCTACGTATGTATTTAAAAGGAAAATTATAAATTACTCACAAATTGCTTTTTACCTCCTTTTAAGTAGACCTACGTGTGAATCGCAAGGGAAGCTGCTATAAATAAGGAATGGATAAAATTACATGATCTATTTATTTCATAAAGCAGTAAAAAGGCAGAGCATACTTTTCATTTAAAAACTATTCATGATAAATGACTCAAGTATTGCATTATTATTATTTTTATTTTATTATTTTTATTATTATTATTACTACTATTATTATTATTTTAATAAACATTTATGTTAAAACTTGTCTGATGTTTTATTCCTTGTTTTTATTTTTTGGGCATGAAAACATACAAATCTGACATTTGATTAACTGCTTTATATGACAATATGTAATGTGTAACGTGTCGGTGTCCCCCGAAATAAAGAGCAAGTAGTCAAATACACACTCTTGACACGTACAAAAAAATGAATGAAGTCATAATGTACACCTGAAAATGGCGGTGTACCTAATGGAGTGTCCGTGTGACGTCACAGATCAACCAGCCAATCAGAAAGTGGGGGGTTGTTTGGGTGTGGCACTTTTCACTTTCCGTTAAGCTTTGGCCATGATTTTTCCCTAATGAAGTGGCCTGTTATTAGGTACACCTGAAAATGGCGGTGTACCTAATGGAGTGTCCGTGTGACGTCACAGATCAACCAGCCAATCAGAAAGTGGGGGGTTGTTTGGGTGTGGCACTTTTCACTTTCACTTAAACTTTTTCCCTAATGAAGTGATTAGGTACACCTGTGTCCGTGTGACGTCACAGATCAACCAGCCAATCAGAAAGTGGGGGGTTGTTTGGGTGTGGCACTTTTCACTTTCCGTTAAGCTTTGGCCATGATTTTTCCCTAATGAAGTGGCCTGTTATTAGGTACACCTGAAAATGGCGGTGTACCTAATGGAGTGTCCGTGTGACGTCACAGATCAACCAGCCAATCAGAAAGTGGGGGGTTGTTTGGGTGTGGCACTTTTCACTTTCACTTAAACTTTTTCCCTAATGAAGTGATTAGGTACACCTGTGTCCGTGTGACGTCACAGATCAACCAGCCAATCAGAAAGTGGGGGGTTGTTTGGGTGTGGCACTTTTCACTTTCCGTTAAGCTTTGGCCATGATTTTTCCCTAATGAAGTGGCCTGTTATTAGGTACACCTGAAAATGGCGGTGTACCTAATGGAGTGTCCGTGTGACGTCACAGATCAACCAGCCAATCAGAAAGTGGGGGGTTGTTTGGGTGTGGCACTTTTCACTTTCACTTAAACTTTTTCCCTAATGAAGTGATTAGGTACACCTGTGTCCGTGTGACGTCACAGATCAACCAGCCAATCAGAAAGTGGGGGGTTGTTTGGGTGTGGCACTTTTCACTTTCCGTTAAGCTTTGGCCATTATTTTTCCCTAATGAAGTGGCCTGTTATTAGGTACACCTGAAAATGGCGGTGTACCTAATGGAGTGTCCGTGTGACGTCACAGATCAACCAGCCAATCAGAAGGTGGGGGGTTGTTTGGGTGTGGCACTTTTCACTTTCCGTTAAGCTTTGGCCATGATTTTTCCCTAATGAAGTGGCCTGTTATTAGGTACACCTGAAAATGGCGGTGTACCTAATGGAGTGTCCGTGTGACGTCACAGATCAACCAGCCAATCAGAAAGTGGGGGGTTGTTTGGGTGTGGCACTTTTCACTTTCACTTAAACTTTTTCCCTAATGAAGTGATTAGGTACACCTGTGTCCGTGTGACGTCACAGATCAACCAGCCAATCAGAAAGTGGGGGGTTGTTTGGGTGTGGCACTTTTCACTTTCCGTTAAGCTTTGGCCATGATTTTTCCCTAATGAAGTGGCCTGTTATTAGGTACACCTGAAAATGGCGGTGTACCTAATGGAGTGTCCATGTGACGTCACAGATCAACCAGCCAATCAGAAGGTGGGGGGTTGTTTGGGTGTGGCACTTTTCACTTTCAGATAAACTTTGGCCATGATTTTTCCCTAATGAAGTGGCCTGTTATTAGGTACACCTGAAAATGTTGAATGATTCGTTTGAACGAATCTTTTGAGAGAACTGATTCTAAAGGTTCAGTTCACTTAAAAGAACTGTAATGCACATCACTAATGACTATGTGAATGTGTGTGAGACATAAAAAAATCTCACTGCGTAAATAAAATTGATTTTAGTTATAATTATGATCATGATTATAATCAATATGAAAATTATTGTATTTTTGTCCATTTTGATTGTACTTCTATTTAGTTCTATTTAACGTTTTTGGTTGCTATGGCGACAGTTAAACAACATGGCGCTCACCTCGCAAATTGCAGGTTTGTTTTTCGAACGAAAACAAAACGAACAAAAACCGCCGTCAAGATTAAGACAAGTCAACATAATTCACATGAAAGTAGAAAACTATTCTTCATGCTAATACTTAAAAAATATTTCCTTTTTCTCTCAGAGGTGGAAAAAAAGATTCGCGCAGCTTTCGAAGCGTTCGACTACCAATCAAACAACACAGTCGATGTGCGGTAAGAGAGAAATAAGCTTAAACTTAATTTAGTTTATGAAGTGAAAAATTATAATAAATGCATGGCATTATGTCTACTATACGTTTTCTCAGCGAAATCGGCACAATCATCTATTCTCTGGGTCGCTTCCCTAGTCAGGCAGAGCTGCATAACTTCATAGCTGAGGTCAGCAACATGTTGGACTCTTTTGTTAAAAGAATTCAGAAGGTGGACATTGCCATTTTTATTTGAGTAACTAAATAGGTGCTTTTCCAAACCAGGTGGAAGAGGACCAAACAGGATACATCCACTTGGACCGCTTCCTTCCTGCCATGAGCTATGTTTTAATGGAACATAAGTAGGATGTCTATCATATTACCTGAATATATGTGCCATGACATTAAATACACACTTGGACAAGCCAATGAGATCCAATACAAGAACTGATAATGAAGTCAAGGTTTCAGACTAGGATTTCAAATTAGGGTCGTGGTTACAAACTAGGGTTAGAGTTTTAAAGTGGGATTTCAAACTAGGGTAAGGCTTTTAAACCTGAGTTAGGAACTCAAAGTAGGGTTTAAAACTAAGGTTAAGGTTTCAAACTAGGGTTAGGGATTCAAAGTAGTGTTTAAAACGATGGTTAGGATTTAAAACTAGGGTTAGGGGTTCAATGTATGCTTTCAAACAAGGGTTAGCGATTCAAACTAGGGTTTTAAACTAGGGTTAGGTTTTCAAACTGGGGTTTTAAACTATAGTTAAGGTTTTAAACTAGGGTTAGGGATTCAAACTAGGGTTAGGGATTCAAACTAGGGATTTAAACTAGGGTTAGGGTTTCAAACTAGGATTTTAAACTAGGGTTAGGATTTCAAACTACAGTTAAGGTTTCAAACTAGATTAAGGGATTCAAAGTAGGGTTTTAAACTAGCGTTAGGATTTGAAACTAGGGTTATGTTAACTAAGATCATGGTCCCCTGCTTGTGTTGAAGGTTCCCTCCCATCTCTGAGGACGTTTTGCTTCAAGCATTTGAGGTAAGGGCGCCCACACGATAGTCATGTCTGTTTGCCTTGCAGAAAGAGATTGTAAACGCACAGTCATGCTCGTCAAACCAGTAATACATGCCACAGTTCACTCAAAATTGTAGGTTGAAATGCACTAGTTAAGTATCTAAAAAAGTCTTAAAAAACACTTTCCTTATTGAAATATACTATACCTAATTCTTTCAAAACAAACTTTTGCTTATTATTCCGCCAACTATACTATGCTATAATATAATCAATTGTTGTCGTAATTCTGTGTTGAGGTTCTTGACAGTGAAAAGAAGGGCTACTTGGACCCGGATGATCTGTCACAGTACATGATGGAGGAAGGTAAAGCATTTTTTCTCCCAAACACAAGCAGCATTTGAGTCATAGCTTGCTGGTATTGTGCAACATCTGGTACATATTTGCCACGTCAGGTGAAACCTTCACTCAGGAGGAGATGGATGAGATGTTGACAGCCCTCGCTGACCATGAGACCAATTTGATTTACAGCAAAGACTTACTCAACCATCTCATCATGGACCCAGAAGTGTAGAGCACGGCAAAATAAATATGATTTGGAATAAATCAATGGTACCATCAACTTTGTGTTTGCAGCAGGGGTTTCACAAAAGCTGTTTGTTCTCGCTTTCAAGTTAGCGTAAGTCAATTTGTACATATTGAAGCACATTTCACTCCAAAATGATCCTTTCCATATGAATTCTATTTATTTCCAGCATTTATTCCCACCACAGCATCAGCTCAGACTGATACAAAGAACAATTGAAGGTAGCTTATTTAGTCTTCACCTGACACCCGTTGCATTGTAACATGGCGACATAAAAACAAAAAAAAAGTGGATTAAATGGAAAATAGTGGCAAAGGTGGAAAGTACAAAGTGTAATGGGGACAGGGAGGCGTTACATGTGCAGTGGAATGTTTACAGAGGCAGTCTTTGCTACTTATTTGGTCCTTAGATAATAACAGCGAAAGTAGAGGGATGTTAAATGATAAGTGCAGCATATGTAGTGGTCTCTTGAACAAGTGACATAATTAAAAAAAAAAAATGCTATACTTTCACATATATTGGGATCATCTAAATTTTCATTTCACAACAATATGAAAGAATGGATGCAGGATTGGCCTTCCAAATAGCATTGGACCAATCAGCTCGGCTCATTTTTTACCAATTGCGCTATAACTTGAAAGAATATTTGAAAGCGGTGGATTGGGGCTAAATGTCATGCAGTACTTAGCTGCAACCAGCAGTACATTGACAGAACACTGGGATGGAAAAGGAGGTTAGACTGTTAGAACATTCACAAAAGTATTCCATCCGTTTAAAAACAACACTTTAAAAAACTACTTTTTTTTTTTGCATAGTCAATCAATGAAATTGAATCAAAATGCCCATCACTTTGAAGAACTAAGAGCCCCTCTGACACTGACTGTTAAAACAGAATTTTCCCAATTTTCCTTGTAGCCATTCTGTAATCACTGAAAAGACCCCTCAAAATCTGGCATCAGAACCCCAAAAGACATACAGACGAACAACCATTCACATCTACGGGCAATTAAGAGTTCATTTAGGGCAAGTTTTGGGGGAATGTGTGAGGAAGCTGGAGAAAACCCATGCAGGAACAGAAAGAACATGCAAATGGAGTCTAGATTGGAACCCTAAACTCAGAACAGTGATAATAAGCTAACCCTTGAAATCCAGACAACTAAAAACAGAAAAAGGATTGGTAAATTAAACCCGTATGCCTTTCTGTGAGCACTTTTTTGTAAGGTTTACAATGGAAAGACCAAAACCTCGACAAAATATTCTGGTCCACCTTATTATTAATCCAACAGGCAGTGGCGTCGGTGCCCGTGTTTTGCATCACACCGGGATGAACAGAGAGTCACGGCATGGTTAGTTTGCGCTGCTGCTTTAGATCTGGAGCACCAGTCCGGCAGCTGAGATGTTGTCTCCCCCGCCCGCAGTCTGGTACACCTCGGTGCACACCAGCACGGGCGCCACGCAGATCTCATAGTCCTCCTCCTCCCAGCAGCTGACGGGCCGGCTCTCCTGGAGGGGGATGCGCTGGCTGCCCTCCTGTCGGCTGACGGAAAACGAGTCATCCAGGATGAGCCTGGCTTTGCTGGGGTCGATGTCGTCGGAGCCGCACACGTGGCGGTTGGCCGTGAGCGAGGCCTTGGCGGTGGCCGACATGGTGTTCTTCCACTGGGAGCCCCGGGTCACGATAATTGCCTGGAAGGCTAACGTGTGCACGTGGAGGCGGGTCAGGGGCTTGCCCTGCATTTCAGCGTTGTCGCCTTGAGCGGCGGCGTCTTTGTAGCGCTGGTTGACCATGCGGTAGACCTCCCTCATCTGGTCCAGGACGGTAGCCACGCGAGGGTTCGGGTCAGACAGTACCGTGATGGTGGAGCCTTTGAGGAGGCTCAGCAGGTTGGGGAGCTCCTGTTCGTTCATTCCTAAAGAGTCCGCCTGGGTTAGCAGAAACGTGATGACAATCAGAACTTCTCGTTATCAATAGCGCTCGTCTTAATCCAGGACCCGGGGTTAGTTTGACGTACTTGAGGAATGACATAATCGAGCAGGTCTTCCATGATGCTCTCTTCTACAAAACTGGCCATCTCAAAATGGACACCAAGCGTGGGAGTGGCGGAGGCCAGCACTTCGGCCAGGCGGGAGAGCAGAGCGGCACGTTCACCTGAGGTCAAAGAGTTAGAAGGGGTCACACTTCAAAGTCAACCAAATGTCTTCATTTCATCTTACCTGACTGGAAAGGAAAGTTATCCATCATTTGTAAGCCGCCCACAACGAGAAGATCTGGATGAAAATCTTTGAGCTTCTTTGCAAACTCCTCCATGGAAGCCAGGTACGGGTTATGGTCATCACTGTGGACGATGTACCTGCACGCCAATGAAAGGTCAACTTGACATGACGCCAAACGTGCTTACTTTCGACTAAGACGCACCTGTTGGCTCTACGAGAGGAATACTCTCCCCACTTTGCACCAGATGGATACTCCAGGATGAGATGAATGTCTGGCTCTTCTACGGTGTTGCCTGCAACTGTAGATAGAGATAAGAAGGATTTAAAAAAAGGCTCAAAGGATCAAAATTCCAATATTGGAAACAGTGCGAGAAGGGCGTTTAAGGTTCCCCAGTGTGTGTTGTTTGCATGTCCGCATACCGGTGATGTGCTGCGATAGGACGTCCATGAAGTCCGGGCTAAAGCTTCCACCGAGCAACACATCACAACCCTCGTTGGCCATGCGGCCGGCCATGACTGGGGCGTTGCCTCCCACCGACCATCTGTTTCCAGGCAGGTCGCGGGATGCCTCGACCAGCTCGCTGAAAAGCGTCTCATTTAGCACAAAGCGCCTGCGAGGGACACCAAAGACAACTTGAGCAAATGTGGACACAGTGGCCACCGGGAACATTAGCTTCCCCAGGTGACAGCAGTACAGGCACAAACATAGGTTATTTGGTTATTACTCATTCATCGCTCTTATCTATTTCTTATTACTCTTTGTGCTATTTGCTTGTATGTATTGTGTCATGTGTCTAGTCACCGTGGAATGGTGGGAAACGTAATTTCGATCTCTTTGTGTGTCTTAACATGTGAAGAAATCGACAACAAAGCAGACTTTGACTTTTGACAGTTTTACGCAAGGTAGTATAAACAAAGGTTAGACTGTGCTTACTCTGCCGCGGCGCCCGGGGCAAAGAAGTAGGCGAAGCTCTCAGACAGTTGCTCGGCACTTTCGATGTAGTCGTGATGGAGGGGCTGGTCGGCGGGTACGAGGCCGATTTTATTGAGAAGCGACACACCGTCCACGAGCAGGTCCACGCAGCCTCCAAAACCTGCAGATAGATGGATGAATGTGCAAAGTTTGGAAACATGATGGTTTATATCATTATACACGGTGAAACAGAGCATGGTTAACATTTCATGTCACACAGAGGTTCCATTTGAGGATCATCATCTCAAGCATGATTTTAGTATGATGACGTGGGACGCTATGCTAACCCACACTAGCTGCTGTACATGTGGCTACAAGTGGGTAAAGGTTGGAGATACAGGATAAGAACATGACAACACAGACATCTGAATTTAATGTGTCCCTAATTTCACACATAGGCAATCTTATCTGGAGAAATATACGGTAAAGGCAAATTCCTTCTTTGCTTATGCACATTTTAATTTCTTCTTTGCTTATGCATATTTGATCATCACCTTGCAAACATTCTGGTGCAATTAATTAACGACGTTTATATATTCAAATAGGCTCATGAAAGAAATAAACAGGTCCAGCTCAGCGGAAAAGATGCTCGTTCTTTGGACTGTATAATGCATACCTGAATTCACCTTTTGATAATTACTTGTCACATTGCATTTCTGCGAATTAAATCCCATCAAATGAAATCAATGCTTTGGCCACATTTTTATGTGGCTTCAAAGTTTTATGCAAAGTTCCCGCACAAGACTCACAGCCAACCTTCAAGCAGCAATCCAAGAAAAAAAATACGAAAAGTAGATCGTTTTAGTTGAAGACAGTAGTCTGCAATTAAAGCCATATTTTGAGACATTTGCAGTAGCCAACTGTCACGAAATAATCTCAATGTTAGCAGTTTATTTATCTGAAATGACACGAGCTAACTCTGCTAGCCTTACCAATCGCCACCTTTGGTCGAGCGACGTGATTCATTCCAACTTTGCTCTCGGCTCGGAGTAGCGACGATAACACGGTGTCCAGCCGGCCGTCCAGTCCCTCATTGTTCGGTGAGCGAAACCAAATTGCCAGAATTACGACAAACAAGGAGATTGCAGAGCCATATGTCATCCACGGACCTCTTCCAGCGCCCTCCATCGCGAGCCAGCTTGACAAGTTAGCAGTGGGCACGATTGGGACTAGTAGCGACTTCCAACTGAGCGCCTATAATGGGGCGTTTGATTTCTACAAAAGATGACCTGGACGTGCAATAATGACACAATCCACACTCACTCATTATCAATGCCGAATCACCCTCAAAAAGCGTAATACTCGTTTATGTTTGTGTTTTCATTGCTTTCCATTAGTTTGTTTGTGAATCCACCGTTGAACATAAAGAACTTGAACATAAAGGTCATGAAATAGAGACGAGCGGTAAACAAAACAAGCCTACTCTTCTCCGCCTTCTTTGAAGGGGGCGTGTTCATTCTGACAACAAGGCGGAAGTAAAGGAGCCCGGGGCATCTTTCGTAAAGCTCTCATCCAAACAATCGTGATGTAAACCATATTTACAAGATTCATTGACCGAGTTAAAGAAACCAGTTCCTCTAACGAGCATACTTTTTAAAAAGTCACTAACAAGGTCGTTTAAGATCTTATGGAATTCAGATATTCTGAAATATAGTATTGCACATTATAAAGGTTCACAAAGCTGCTTTGCAGACGAGTTTTGAATTCAAAAGAAATAAATGATTGGATTAAAATATTCCCGCAAAAATCCTTTGCATTTGGACAAATAAATATGAAGTGACCACAAACTC
Source organism: Syngnathus leptorhynchus (assembly GCF_054491065.1). Classification (NCBI taxonomy): domain Eukaryota; kingdom Metazoa; phylum Chordata; class Actinopteri; order Syngnathiformes; family Syngnathidae; genus Syngnathus; species Syngnathus leptorhynchus. The sequence continues at coordinate 14,074,388 of NC_141197.1, forward strand.
ACAATGAGAACCAAACAAAAAATTTTATTCAGAGCTTAACAGTTGTATGCCAACATTTTGTTCACTGCAGGGAGGTGATTAAAATCACAAACTTTTAAAATCTGTCCTAAATAATAGACAGAATGGCACGGGGAAAAAAAAGTAAAATCACAATGCAGAAGCTGTATTGATAAAACATAGGAAACATTCATGATAGTGAAGTTGGCCGATCAAATTTGTAGGCTGGCAAAGTCCGACATGAATAAAAATGAAGTGTCATACATATCTTTGACAGTCCAAAAAAAAAATGAAAACATTGTTTTCAGGCACATACAGTGATTGCAGACATTCTAAAAATCAACCTACAAATAAAAACCTTTCTGCTAGTAAAAGTGAACTGTGGGATTGAATTGTGACTAGAATAACACAGGGACAGTGCAGGCAGGTGGAGTATGTCGCCCTCTAGCGAGCAAATGTCGAATGTGGACACAAAAACCTGCACAGAGAAAGGAAGGCTCAACAGGCTTAAATTAAGAGTTCCAGGATTTTTAAAACTTGCAACTCGCAATTCCATCTTACCTTCAAGTTTACTTGGGGACACCCGCCACAACCTCAGACTCAATGCCACAGTGATTTGATCCACGCAAGATTTTAAAGAATCCTAAAAAAAATTAAACAGACAGAAACGCAGCTAACAATCAGTTTGTAGCCTTTATCTGAATAAACGGGCAAATCTAAAGTACATCTGGTATGATGCAATGCAGTTCTGTGCCATTGCTCATTGTGGACCTGCTGTGACTGCACAGCATAAAGGTGGAGCTGTCTGTTCTCCACTTGAATATTTGGATTTGGAAAGTGACGACAGAGCAACAGCGACTTGTATGTTCTATATAACACACTAACCTAAAATGAACTTTTTAGGCCACAAATAAGCAGAATGAACTAAAATAGACTCTCACCATTATCACCCCAGTCAGTGTTCCAGGAGTTGGCACAGAGCCAGTAGGGAACGCCATCTTCCTCACCCCAGCCAAGGATCTTGATGGCGTGCCCACCCAGCATTGACCCAGACACATGCTGATACACACCTGCAGATAAGAAGAAGTGAATAATAAACATAAAAAAATGTGGAAAGAAATTATTTGTATATTATGACACACTTACCAGATTTGTATTGAACAAAGTCCGAATACACCGTAAAGGCTCCCTCTACTGGGCCGTTCTTGTATATTTCCATCTGAATCTCTTTTGGCTCTGACAAAACGCTGTAAGACGTTTTACCTGAATCACACAAGAAAATAACACTGGTCAATACATTTCTAAAAAAAACCTGAAAACCCTCTGGTTTTCTCTAGCACATTAGGTTTTCATGATAATAATAATAATAATAATATCTGCCCTCAATCATTCTCTAGCGCAATAGGTTTTGATATCGAACCCGCAACCTCTGAACTGTGAGGCGGACGTGCTAACCAGTGTGTCCCATAACAATAATACCAATAATAATAATAATGATAATAATAATTTCTCATATATTCAAGCTCTAGAAATAAAGTTTTTCTGACCATAATGCTTGTCCTGCGTGTAGCTGGGTGTGAAACCGGGTTCACACATGGATATGCACTTGGGTGTGTTTCCTTCCTCGCCGGTGCAGGGAGGTCGGCTACCGTTGACGTGGTGCTCGCAAGGCGCGATGCTGTAGGGCCGGCAACCTGCGTGCAGGGAGATGATGTGATTCCAAACTCCCACGGTTAAGCGCTCCCTTGTGGTTTCTTTAACGTGCGTCACTCACCAATGTGGGAGTCATACAGCCCACCAGAGACCAGTCCCTCACTGGTCCAGAATTCCCAGGCGGCTGAGGGGTAACCACCATTACATCTAAAAAGGGTCAGTTTTTGAAATTGGTGTCCAAATTCCATTGCCATTTTGATAAAGTGTCACATTTGGACATAAATCGTTCGATATTTGCATGGCGACAGCAAGTCGCGCCCGCTTGGGGTATTGTTGAGCTAAATAAAAGAGTTGCGGTCATCTTACCCCATGCCACAACCATCGCAACAGGACAGCAGGTCCTCTGCCGAGACTTCCACGCTGACCTTGGCATTGCTGTGGATGCAGACACGATCGGATATGGCCTCCACGGCACCAAATGCCTGGAAACACAGATGACCGTCAGTGGTAGGAATGTATTCAAAGCCCCAAAAAAATAAATCATTCTAAATCCAAATAACATTAAACACTCTTTTAGTTCCTCACCCAGCAGGACCCACAGGAGCCTTGGTCTCTGATCTCCTTCAGTGTGGGGCAGTCAGGCCACTGCTCCCTGGAGTCAAAGTTCTCTGGCAACTTCACATTGTCAGCATACTGAACCCTACATATGATGGCAAGTTTTAGTTGACTTGTAAGCACAAGCTAATTGGCTTGTCACACACTCACATGACAGGAAGCTTGGGTCCCTTGAGAAACGTTCCACAGAGTCTCTTCACATAACCGTAGTCGGCCTTCTGAAAGTTGTGAGCGGCCTGCAGCAGAGAAGCACGCGTAGGCAGACATGAGCAAAAAAAAAAAAAAAAGCGTGGGAACCAGCATGGAAGCAAACAAAAAAAAAAACTCACCCTCCAGGTAGTGTTGATTTTGTTGATGTGGTCAACCATCTCAGTAGACAACGGGTGGAAGTGAGGGTTAGCCAAGCTTAGTGACAAGCCGGCAGCCAATAAGAGGAGGCACGCACGCCACATGTTACCTGAAACGACCGACAAAAGAACATTCAAAGTCCTACTGCATTCAAAGAATTGGTTTTATTTATAAAAGACAAGCTTTGTGAAACACGTTGTTCTTTTCAATGTTGTTTTTATTCTGACTGGACACTTGAGTCCGATGCAAAATTGTGCCCCCGGTGCAGTTTGAAGGGTACTTCAGTTTGTAGCATGAAGCCATTAGAGATGCCGATGATGTCAAGCGAGCCCTGTGCTTCGGATTAAAAGACTTCTCAAGGTCCATTAAAGTCATTACAGGCACAGCGTTATCATGTAACAATCGAATCATATCAAAACATTCTCAGAATGGAGCAAATGACGCAGGAAGGACAAAAATTAGAGAAGTGAAAATAGTGAACATGTTGAGAGTGGATCTATTCAATGTGATAATATGGGCGAGGCAAATTTATTTCTCATCACTGAAAGTGGAAAAAAGGGAAGTAACACAAAATTGTCCTGAAACCTAAATCAATATATATTTTTTTGTTATTTGTCATCTGGACATGATCATCTGCCTTCATAAACAATAATAATTCTCGAAACGTCCTGAAATGCATTTGCATTAATAAATGCTTTCCATCAAATTTTCAATATAGAATGGTGTAGAACAACACTCCTGTTATAATAAGAGAATTTGTAATATTTTGCTACCAAAATATTAAAACCTTGTTCTGGGTGTTTTCTGTTGCTCGTGTTTGACCGTCAAGGTTCCGATGTTGTTCCAAAAATATTAATAGAACAAAGTTGCGCCGTTCAAGGCGAAATGTTACTACTCCACCACAAGCAACGGTTTAAATGTGATCTGACGGAAGTGAACCACCCATGAATGCACACTGACAATAGAACATTGCAACCACTTCAAAGAATTTGCTAACGTACAGTATGGCCGGGACTTTACCGTCACATTTATGTTATGTGCAGAATTGACTTCAGAAACCAAAGCTTTGCAGCGAGTGACATTTAGTTTACAGGCTCGGTGAGTCGTAACTGAAACCACACTGGTTTACGGCCAGTGAGTCATGTCACCTCTTAACTAGACTTTGCCTCCTTACATGTTCACTTCTTATCTGATTATTTCAGAATGGCTCTATCTCTTCATACTGTGTATTTGAATCAATACAATAGGTAGGACAGGAAATACATACCCACTATTGTTTTTTTTCATTGTTGTGGATCTTGGAAAGGGCCAGCAGACCAAAAAGAAAGACCATCGAAAGTTGTCATGGTTCTGCAGGTTTCATCTTGCCCTCACATGTCAGTTACCCAACTACAAATGAGCTCATTCCTCATTGATGGGTACTTGTTTACCTCAGGAGTTATTCATCCCAACAGACAACATTGGAAAAAATGTCAATTTGGCATGTTGTCTGAATTTTTATTTTTGCACACTTCTAACATTTAACAGTTGTTTTTCTCCAACCTTTTGTGCACTCATCTTGCAGCCCATTCAGCCAGGATATGACGTCTATTGCCAAATGACAGCACATCATTTGCTGAGTAATTCATCATTAAATCTATTTCATTCCAATAAAACACCAACCAATTACAGTAAAAATACTGGCACCAGTACAAATAGTTTAGTGTTACTTCAAAATATGTAAATAAATAAATAAATTGACCGAGTTTGTTGTTGTCTTGTTTGTTGATGAAAAGTGTGACTTGCTAGCGGCTAACTTTTCGCGTGATCGTGTCGTTTATGCGGCTAAAGATCGAGTCGGTGATAAAGAGAATATTTACCTTTGGTGAAAAGATGGCTCAGATTGCCGGTTGACGGTGAGTGAGTAAGTGAAATCAACTATGCGACAGTCAGCGAATGTATTTGGATGTGAAATCACGTGACTAGTCACATGCCGCTCATGTGATCGTCAGGAAGGGGGCGGAGCATAGTAAAGGGAAAAAATAATTATTTTACAAAAAGTTGACATAAAATATGGAGAAATAAAGGTTGCTGGGAAGTACAGAAAATAATTACAAAATATATTTTTACATTACATTAAACACATTTAGATGACAGAAAAACTAGACAAAATAAATGAATGCAAGAAAAGATTTTTGCATTTCATGCTCAACAAATAAACACTCATATAACCTTTTTTTGTCATTATAGGAAACAACAAATCAGTACTGTATAATATTTATAAAGATCTCACAAATATCATATTGATGTGATTTTGAGCTGCGTGATCATTTTTTTAGTTTGTCTGACCACAAAGAATATGCTGAATGATATCTGCAGCTTTCTGTTCCTTCTAAAACTGTCTGCAAACTTTAGAAATGATGAGTTATGAAAAATACCATGGCTTTGATTTGACCAAACAGGTTGAGCAAGAGCTATAGTGTCATTTCATCAGCCCAATTACATAAATAGCAGCACGCAGTACAACTTTTCATCAAGTTTAATGACTTTATTTTGTCACATCAATAGCACAGTTAGTGTCACCATCAACCACAGCAGCAGTGGGAAATCTCAGTCGAGATGGGTGTCTATTGATAACAGTAAAGGACAAAAAACGTCCAAATAGTGTACCACATATGTCCACTCATCTCATATGTGTAAAAAAAACAAAAACATTCTAGACAAAAAAAGTGTAACTTCAAAGCAATGCATTTTAGGCTACTAGGAGGCAATGCAAACACACACAAACAGTCATGTGTGCACAAAAGCACCAATTCCTGAAAAATAATTCTACAGTTGGAAGCGTGTATATTTTCTTTTAGTGCACAAAGATACATGTCATTAGCTGCTTTATTGCTATGGCGTTCACATCCAAGCATGTGTAATGTCAACTACAGTGTGTGCAGCAGGTGCATGTGCTCCTCATGCAGATATTCTTCATAGTTACATCTCACTTCTCTGGATTTGTTTGATTAGGTTGCATGTACTCAAAAGAGAAGTTCACTTGTGACCTCTTTCAAATGACAGCAGAACAGAGCAGATTGTTCAAATAAAATCATTGGCAGGACTCACATCTGTTCTGTACTGCTAAATCTTCCTTATCATATGGTCCCAATGAAATGCAACAAAGTAGCGGGAGGAGTTAGGTGCATCTGCAGTAGCTTGACAAAAAAATAAAGAAAATATTTAAAGCACTGCTAAGTTGACTGCTGTTTTTAGTTTATTTTTGTAGTCGTTTTACCGTGCGCTTGTTGATTTTTAGCTGACCCCCCCAGGCTCGGTTTATTTCATGTCGTTGATTGTTCTGAAAGGTTTATTCAAATAAAAATGTGCTCGTGTTAATATCAGTTAGATGTTGAAAGTGTTATTAGTTTCTGCTTAAAAAGAAGTTCTGGGGAAAGACAAAAACAAGGAAGCGAAGACCCAACTATTTTCTGTTCCCTGACAGGAGGCTCACTTTCCCCCACACAGAAAAATGTTAAAACTGCTACTCTGGTGATTAAAAATCTACTCTAATGATCAATTAGAATTTAAATATGAACTCCGTTCATCATCTGTTAGATATTTTTTCCTAAATCAAACAATAATTTGGAGGTATTGCTTTGTAAGAATTCACAAGAACCCAAGTGGTTTAGAAAAGAGGCTGCACCCTGTAAGACAGCATTTAATGTAAACTGATTCCTTACTTGTAAAAAAACAAATCTCAAATGTCACCATAATGCAAATGAGGTGTTTTTTTTTTTTTGGTAACCTGCTTGAAAGCGTAAATAAGTTTTTATCAGCAGAGAGATCTTCCACTTGGTAATTTTGATCAGAAAGATAAACGTGTTGTTTTATTTCAGTATGCTTTAAGTTCGTTTGAAGGGAAATTTTGATTACGCTCACCAATTAAAAGAAACTGTCTGCACATTTTCTGTGTACTAGTAATGAGCAGGGAGAAGGCATGCTTCAAATAATGTTTTCTTTTATCATAAAATCCTATACAGTCACCAGACACTACATTAGGTACACCTCCACCATAGTGTTAAGCGAGGGGTCGGCAAACCTTTGCGTAAAATTATTTCATAAAATTTGGAATTGTATTATTTATAATAAATCGCTTTACCATTTATTTAATGAAGTGATTCAATAAAAACATTATGTATCCAATATTAGGTGACAAGGGCTAAATTGATGCAACAAATATTACATTTGTATGTAAAAAGTAATTTACTTTGGTGAATATTCATACTTTTTTCCTTGGTATATTATTTAAAGATACTTTCTTTTAATAAGAGAGAGGCGAGTTTGTTTACCTACTAAACATATTTTGAGAAAGGCTACAGGAAGTGGCTGAAACATGGTAAGCAGGTAAAACAACTAATAATAAGATATAATTAAGAAACAAATAAGGTTACCAAAATACTAGAATTTGTGAAACATCCTTTGCAGGTGTACCTAATGGTCAGTGAGCACTGTTGATTTCATCCTTCTTACACTGCCCTCTCTCTGCTGTCCACCAATTGGACCATTTGTTTTCTGGCGTGGGAGATGACCGGTGTGATTGGCACGATCGGGGTGCTGGGTGTAGTAGCACTAGCAGGGGTTGTAGCACCTGGAGTGGATGCAGCTGGTGTGGAGGCGGTGGGCGTGGAGGCCGCGGGTGTAATGGAACCAGGGGTCCCACTCGGGGTCGCGCGTGGGGTCGTGCCGGGCGTAGCGGGGATGATAACAACCGGGGCCAGACTTGGACTCAATGTCTCAGCTCGAGATTCCGGACGCGGGGGAGATGGGACGAAACGAGCCTCCCTGATGCGATAGGGGCTTCGGTAGGTGGACATGGGGGACAGCTCAGACCCCCAACCCAGGTAGCTTCCAGTGGAAGGAGAGGGTGCATCTACACTAAAATAGGAGGTAATGTTAGGATCTAACGGCGTGGATGTTTTCCTTTCTGGAGAGCTGATCAGGAGAGGGGAGCGACGTTCGGGTGACCAGCCGGGAGTCTTGATATCCAGAGAAGCGGCTGAGGAAGACTTCTCCGTCAAGGTGCCGGCACTACTGTCGACATGGCGCAAGCTTCTCGGTGGGGCAGGTGATGACAGGGTAGGAGAGCCATAAATTGCACTTTGAAACTCTTCCTCACCTGTATAAAGGAAACATACGACATATTAGGAAATAGAAACAATTGATAATATGATAAGAATTTTTAATCATGTCGTATAGCAACAAACCTCGATCCTCTGTGTGTGGAGCACTGAAATCCTCTGTGACCTCTTCAAGAATGGCCTCGTGCACCGGGATGATCTCTGGAACCAGTTTGATATCGTGGATTGTTGTGGGAGGAGCTTTCCTCACAGGTCTGGCTATGACATTGGTAAGAGCTGGCTTTGGTGGCGGTGCCACCTCTCTCTCCTGGAGAGGTCACACAGAGGAAAACTCAACATTATTATGCTGGATAATAATTTGCTCTTCCCTTTTTAGATAAGTGAAGTAGCTACTGAGTGTCTTTCAATGGGCAACTGCTGTTTCTAATGATAACTGAAGCATTACCTGTGGAGCTGGGGTCACCTGAGGTGGGGGAGGCTGAGGAGCTGGTTGTAGCATCTGAGGAACCTGCGGTGAGACACGTGGAGCCTGATGGGAGGGGAAAAGAGGAACTACAATAGCAAACAATATAGTACAAAGTGAGTATTTGTTAGATGTTGAATATTAGGAAGTAGCTGAATTGGACAATTTTCAAAATAGGACTAAAGTGAGGTTACATTGGGACTTTTATAGGCATTTATTATTTTTTTTACTGTTTTCATGATCATTGTATTTTTCTGCACCACAAACATACGTTAAAATGGACTGATTTTTTTTATCCCTCTTATGCTCTTATTAATAAGCCAGCCAATAAATGTCAATCAAATGTAAAACACACAAAAAAGGAAAACGAATCGGTGTAATTAAGGCGTAAATTTGACTTTAATACTCAAGCCAGCCAAGACATTAACAAACCTGCGGTACACGACGAGGTTCATTGCCATAGTGAATCTCTTCACACAGACCCATGAGTCCAGCCAGACCGCCTTCTCCGTAGAGTGACCAGATCTTGGGCACGTCCCCTGTCTTCAAAGCCAATCGAATCAGCAGCCAGTGATGATGCCTCCAGCCCTCCCACTGGGGCGGGAGCTCCATAAGGGTTCCGCCTCCTGATTTGAGTCACAACCCAAAGCATGATGATGAACATCTTGCTCACCACTGTGTATGACTGATTGAAAGACCAAACAGACCAGACAGAGTTGCATGGCGATGGAAAGTAGGAGTGACTTTCTCCTCCAAGGAAAGTATGGATCCACTCTCCATGCAGGCGCCGCTGATCCCCCGACGACGAATGCTCTGGAAGATCTCAAAGGATTTGGGGTGGAGGAAGCGATAGTATAGCACCAACGAGATCACACCTATAGACGTAAAGACGAACGTAACATATAAAGCATGAGAAGCTTGCCGATAAAATAGAAGAAGGAAATGAAACTACTGACAGGCACTTAGCAGGCCTCACCGATAAGGAAGCTGCAGAGGACCGCGGCTGGGATGGCCACCGTATCCCATGACACCATGCTGAACAACCAGGACGAGGCCAGAAGGAGGAAAATGTTCTCTAAAAACATTACCTGAAGTGGAGAATGCAAAAAAATTGGTCATGATTTTGAACATCCCTTCATCCGCCCATCCGTCCATCCATCCATCCATCCATCCATCCATCCATCCATCCATCCATCCATCCATCCATCCATCCATCCATCCATCCATCCATCCATCCATCCATCCATCCATCCATCCATCCATCCATCCATCCATCCATCCATCCATCCATCCGTCCATCCATCCATCCATCCATCCATCCATCCATCCATCCTTTCGATAGTGGGTGAGTCACATACCAGATAGAAGCCAGCCATTCGGAAGCGCGACGGGCCGTACTTCACGTTGAGGAAGAAAAAGATGTGAATGGCTCCAAGAACCAGATTGAAGAGTCTCCATCGACTAGTTGAACGGATGATGTCAGTCTGCTGAGAAACCATCCAAAATGTTGTCCCCAACCAGTGCACACCTGACACAATAAACAAACAACCATTTTGTGAATACTTGACTGAAAACATGATGTCGATCATAATCAATAAAGGATATCTCATAGCTTGCTAGCCAGATACCGTGAATGCCCGCCCGATTATTACAGACTCACCTATAACGCCGAGAATCCACTGTTTGAAGACCCGTGTGAAAAGCATGAGTACGCCGAATCGAGACCCCAACATACTAACCTGCGCACATACAAACATACTAAGTCAAGTAGTCACCTGTAGTCGCCGAGGTTAAAAGTGTTTACCCTCCACAGGAGTCGACAGAAGATGGATGCAGGGGTCATTTGCAGGTGTCCTGGTCTGATGAGGTGACATGCTCGGGCGTACAGGACCAACGCCCAGGCCAGAGATAACAAACACACGGCAAAACACACTGATGCTGGAGGACGACAGGGAAACGCAGGAATGAGGTGTCAGAAAAAAAAATCATATTCACTTTGGCTACATAATCAGATCATATCTAATTCATCTGAGAAACTGTTGATGAATTTTGGTGCTTGTGTTTTGGTTAGCAATCAGGTTCAAATGTGCCTTGCGTGTGAATTTAGATTCATTCGATTTATTTATTCATTATTCATTCATTTATTGATTTTTCCTAATTCCCTACCTGGAGATTTGATACCTATATCAGTGCAAATGAGCACGTAGGTATGGAGCAGTGTTTCGGGGAGGGTGACCACCAAGGCCTCCAACAGGCGCAAGGCAGACACGTCGGCCTGCTGCATGATCTCGCCATACACGTCCATGTCTGAAAGATGCATGCACTCCCACAACCTGCCAAGGCCGCACACACATTAAATACTGTGTAGCCATCATATGCATGGAAGTACGTACAGTGGAAAAAGAAATCCTCTATGGTGCAAGACCAGCTTTTTACCCGGGTCCATAACCACTACACATTTACTCAACATAATTAAATGAATGCACACCCCACCTTTTGAAAATACCCAAGTGCAGCACGTGAGTCCAGGTGAGAGACTTTCTGCGGATTTTTCCATCTGAGAGGTACCACAAGTAGCTGAGCCACTGTGGACCCCAACCTGGAATACACACAATAGAAATTCATCAATCCAGACCAGCCTTATCTCTCTCTCTATCTTGTTTACCTGGTAGTAGGAAGAGTGCGGTGAATCCAGCCAGATGGGCATAGCAGTAGTTGTGACCCACCCATAGATAGTACACAAAGCAGTAGATCACTGGGGGGGGGGAGGAAAAAAGGGAAATTAACATGATTATGCAATGATTATGTTGAGTAGCTTTAGATGGAAAGATTACAGTCCATGTTTACCAATGCGTCTCGTGACTTTTTTGTGTGGCACTACTGATTGTTGATTACATGAATAGTGAATTTCTTTGAACATTTACAATTGTCATAATAACAACATCAATAAAAATCAATAGTCACAGGAAATCATCATATGACCTCTGCAATGCTCTTCATCACAACAGCTCAGCCTCCCTCCTTCCCCTCATGCATAAAGTCCCAAACCTTCATTCTACTGCTTCGTGAGTCCCAACCATAACAGGGCCCCAACCTGGGGTACGCCCATCTCCTCCATCACCCTGCCCTAAAAACAGGTCGTGCAGGAATGTTGCATCACGCTCCTAGAGTCTGCAATGTTATTGTCGAATGAATGATTTTTGGATGATGCGGCGGGGAAGGGGTTAAGGCATGTAGCATGAGTCTGCACTTTTGCTCTGATGGGATGCATGCAGGGTGTAGCAGCATGCACTGCTGCAGTCCGTGACGTCACACAGCAAGCACAACTTTCACTCGTAGTTCCACGAATAACCTCAATCCACTCCATCTTTTGCAACAATCAGAAATGATGTTCCAGAACTAGTCGAGATCATTTGTTTCAGCAGGTTTAGTGCATGTTACATGCATGTCCCGTGTGTGTGTGTGTCCCAGGTAGGACTCACGCGCTGCCCTCTCCGCGACAATAAGGACTGCAGTGAAGAAGAAGACACAAACTTGGCAGCAGGCCACACAGGAGCCTCCGTGGCTGGCAGGGCCTGAGTAGTCCCTCATGGCGGACTCCCACACTGTGCTCCGGAACAGCCAGACTAGACCTGGTTGCGGGTTGGCGGCCCGCAGTCTTTTTGGTCCTGCCAGAGATGGAGATGGGAGGGAGAAGGGAGGGAGGGAGGAAGGGAGGGGGGGGGGAGCAGCTGCTGCAGAGCCCGTGCTCACTTGGGCTGCGCGCTCCCGACTCTGCCGTTAAAGGGACAACAGCCATGCAACGGAAAAGCATACTTGACTCCTTTTTTTTTTTTCTTTTTTTTTAATCTATTTTATTTTTATCTAACAAACTTTGTCATTCTATTTCATGTTTTCATACAAGGAAGATTGATACATCAGGAATGCACAATAGCGTGAACTGAACATTTGAAATTATGCTATCACAGGTTTTTGCCTCATGAGGGCGCAACATTACCAACTTTGTGTGCAATTTATTGACTTGTTTTCCCCCTCAGAAATGGGATATAACCTATGGAAAGTGGGGGGTGGGCTCATTTCAGCTTTTATAAAGACTTCCAAATTGCTGCACCAATTAACTGAATCTTTGCAAGAGGTTTTGATACCAATATTGGATGTCAGGTGTACAGCACCTATTAAAATGTTCCATTGAGAAGGAAGGGGGGGGGTATGAAAATTCAAGGGCCTCTTTATTTTTAGTGACTGGGGGCCTAAAAAACATTTTCATTTCCACTGCCAAATAGGTTAAACATGTCTGCTGCATCACGTGTACAAGCAATAGACTCTCTTTCTTCATGTATGCATTCACTTTATTTAAGGAATGCGACACATAACAGTAAAAGCACCAGAATCAAACCATCATGCCCGTTGTTGCCTTTATCTTCAGCTTTCAATGCATACAAAAGGTGGAATAAGGATCATAACACATTCACATCCTTTATATGTATACAAAAGCACCATTTAAATTGTGTTTGAAACACAAAATGTATGTTCGTGAGCAAATGTGTGGACAGATCATGACAGTCACTTTGTCCATTTGGGGGGGTCACACGTTCATGAGTCCTCCGTTGATTTGAATTTCTCTTACCTACCTTTCATTCATCCTTCAGTGTGTTTTGTCAGTAATATCTGTTTAGGCTCTGAGTGACAGTACTGATGTCGGGCTGTCCGTTCATCCAGATTTCTCTCAGGATCCTTTCTCGCTCCTCTAGCCGCTGGGCCTGGTCCAGTTCTAATATCACGCACGCACACACGCACACACACACACACACACACACACACACACACACACACACACACACACACACACACACACACACACTTGATGAGCATCAATTTACATCAGCATCAACTTTTTTTCTGACTGCTTCAACATGTTTTTATTTTTAAGAATTCAACCCAAGGAAAGGAGGGAGCCTAGCTAAATGCTAACACACTATGCAAAAAGCCATGCATGAGCTAACATAGTCTGTGTTGCTATGTTACAATTCTGAACACAAATGGTGAAGCAACACATAAATGCATATAATAATACTCATTGGCATGTATTCTTTATCCTCTGCGGAAAATAGCCAATATTACTGGAGCTTACTGAGAAGCTGTACTTTACATGTACACTTCATATCCATGTCTGTGATATACTGCCCTCTGGTGGCCAAGGTGCACGCACCATAAGAAAGAACACATTATCCATTATAGTGAAGGGTAAAAACCGTCAAAAACATTGAAATTTAATTTAATTTAATTTATTTAATTACTAAGTATGTTTTCATAAAATTCTATACGTACGTAAAATACAATATGCGCCTTAGCTCACTAAAGTTGCCGAAATCCATATTTCTGAGCGTACCTTCAGCTGATGTAAACATGCCAGCGTGCAGCAAGGCCCTCTCAAAGCGTCTGCGTCTCCGTGACGACATGTCAGTCGTTTCATCCCAGTCCTCGGATTCGCTGTCCCCGGCCGGCCCGGCGACCTCTGAGGGGACAACGGCCATGTTGTCCGGGTTGGCGTCGACGTGCTGCTGGTGGTGCTGACAGACGTGACGGTGATGATGGTGACGCTTGTGACGATGGTGATGATGATGTCGATGGCGAGGGTGTTTACTGTTGCCATAGTGACAGTCGGCGCGACAATGTATCTGGAAGACCACGGCACAGAGCGTGACAAGGAGACCGACAGACACTCCACCCAGAAACACCAGAGCCGTCCTCTCCGGTTGGTCTGACAGAAAGAGATTAAACAGACAAAACAGCTTTCAACGCATTTTCCAATTGGCACAAAGGGCTCTATTAGATATGCGAGAGGGAGGCCTGCGCCACGGGGAGTAGTCACAGTTGACTTCAGTCACGACAAATCGAAGCGACTCGTTTCATTCCCTTTAAATATAGCCCACTAGATTCTCGACATCTGCGCCCTCACATTGTGCATCAGAATCTTTTTTAGATATAGTTATGTTTCTTAAAGTCACTAAAAATACTGAACATTATGCACAAATTAATTTCTTTTGGATTCACTTTGAAAAAGAGAGCAAAGAGATACTTATATAGTCACAGAAAATGCACATTATATTGAGACTTGGGCCTAATCCGTACCTGTGATGAAGGTGTAAGCTGCCAGTATGTTGCTAAGCAATGCCATCTCCTTGGAGACCACCATCACATCCGCGCTGGTGCTCTCTGTGGTCTGTGTACTCATCACTTCACAGGCAGTTGATCTTATTGGAATATTTTTCAGTCCTCATCAGAGTTCTGGTACTCATCTCTTCATAACGGGAAGAAATAACAGAAGACAAAGAGAGAATGATTTCAAAGCATTTGAGAAACACACATTTACCGGACACAACATTAGGTACACTCAAGTGCTTTAAATGCCACAAAAACAGTATCATTCCTTTGGAAGATATCTTGTGAGTTACATGAATAAATCACATCACTGTGCTGATATTAGACATATCTGAGATAATTATCAATAGTGGCAAAATGATAGAAGTGTCTAGACATGACATTCATAACATTTACTCACTTCTGATACAACAGTTGTGTCAAAAATTCTGTCTTTACAATGATATTGCTTGATTATGAATGACAATGTTGCTTCTAACATTCTATTAATAAGACTTTACTTATAGTACTTTATTATTCTACTTTTTTTTCTTCAGTTAATGGATAAATGTCATGATTATTATTGATAAGGGCAGAGCTCTTTATTGGACCTGATTAGGTGTTGTAAATGTTGTATTGTGATTTGATCTAGTTTGCGTGAAGCATCTGACTGTAATGTCACAAAGAATCAAAAGGTGATTTTATTGCTCACACCTATCAAATGACAATAAATCATATCGACTGACCTAAAGTGAATGTGCAGCTGAGAATGAAGAAATAAAGAATCCGAGAGGAATTTAAACCGCTTAAGACAGCATTATTGAATCAAAGTTTGTGTTGTCCTCCTAAATAGAAAAATGATGAAACACTCAAAGACCCAATTGATTTGATTTCAAGCGGAGAACTTCAATAAAAAAAAAATGTCTTTATTGAATGAATGGGTCTCATTTATTTTGGAATTAAACAAAAGGGGGCAATAAAACCCAAATTGTGAGCAGAAAGTCATAATGTGAGAGTGAATGAGATTCTGTGTCATAAGTATGAGAATAAAAAGTGTGCATGTGTGTGTGTGCGTGTGTGCGTGTGTGCGTGTGTGTGTGTGTGTGTGTGTGTGTGTGTGTGAGGAAAAAAAAACCTACTCATACTGTACAGTACTCCTTATTGGCCACTTTATTGTGTTAATCCAACCAGAGGAATCCCCATTCACCCAATTTTATCCAAGTTATGAATCATCTGATCCTGAACTGTATGACATGTGAAACCACCATGTACGTTTCCGACATTCATTAGCACTTCAGGCACATTTTTCTGTGTTACAAGAATGACACGTCAGCCTGGTGTCACAGCCAATGCACACACACTCATACACACACCACTGGGACTCAAGACGACACAAACATGGACGGCGTCCTCAGAGCGATGCCAAATTGGTTGGCTGTCGAGGTGGTTTTAGGATGTTGAGTGTGAGTGCTGCGGGATGTGGATGCCCTTCTTTGCTTGCCCCACATTCCCCCCTCCCCCCTCCAGAGACATTTGACCATTTAGGTTGGTGCATGTTGGAGCAAAAAAAAAAAAATCAAAGCCACCATACTAACAGAAAAGGATTTGGAGGCTGAATCATTTTTTTGTATTAAAGATTGGAATAGAGTCATATAGTCCAAAATAAATTGCAACATTCCAGTTATGTATTTTGATGATTGTGAGGCACAGGGCCAGCAGACAGCTCATTAATAGATAGCAACAGAACTCGTTGACAAAGCCTCGACCATTCCGCTGACTGGACTTCTCATTAGGTACGCCACAATGAATCATTTTAAAAATGTATTTTGATAGAGTTACCATGAAGAAAAAAAATAAAAGCAATGTAACTTCATTACTTTGAATTACTTCTTGATTATAATGCCAAATATTCTAAAAGAAGAAGAAAATAAATGTCAATACTATATATGTATATATTCCTGGAGTAAGTCATTTTTGAAAAATAGTCCTGTTTTTTCAACAATTAACACATCATCATCAAAGAGAGGAAGCTGCTTTCAATATTTCTTTTTGGTCAATAATTTATAAAAATAACACCCACGCCCGAGAGTATAGATTCGTAGGAAATATATGGAATTTACCAAATTGTGAGATTGCGACCCGACGCCAGCGAGATGCAGTATTTGACTGTTGTTTTCTGTCTTATGAATATTTAATATGCAGGGAGAAGTCTGAGCACCTGGAACTCAAATCCAAAATAACTGTGTGTGCTAATTACTTAGTCCCTTGCTAGATAGCTTGATAGCATGATCATAAAACTCAAATCAGCTTTCCCCATAGACAACTATGCCATCAGGTGGCATGTCGGACAACTCAACTTTCTTCTCAACCATGACTGCCTCATAATAAGAATTTCATACACTTATGTACATGATATTATATGATATTGTGTGTTCAAACCTTTCTCTGAAAAAAGTACGACTTCAATTCCGTACACTTCATCCGTTAAAATGTCTTTATCCTCATTAGTCATTAAATCCTAAAAAAATGATTTTTAGTGACAATAAAAGTACCAATTTTCACACTATGACATCTTTTATAACAAAACAATTTGAATCATTTTTTTTGTAACATCCCTATTGATTCATTTGAAACACTTCCAAAGCCTTGTGTTGAACTTACGATAGAACCGTGACATAAATGTGAAAATGAATATCGTACTACCATTTAGTTCATTCATTCATTCATTCATTCATTCATTCATTCATTCATTCATTCATTCATTCATTCATTCATTTTCTGAACCGCTTAGTCACTAAGTTCATATTGTTTTCGCTTGTCAATCACTTATAATATCTTGTTTGTGATAAAAAGAACTAGTGAAGTGATGCACTACCATTTCTACTATTACTTAATACCTTGGATGAGGTCAACACTCCTAAGCAAATTGATGATTTAATGCCTTGCTCAAGGGAACCATGTCAAATTATTCAAGTTCACAGAGGGATTTTGAACCTTGGATCCTCAAGCCAATGAAGTCCTTGTGCAGAAACCTACTACTGCCCCAACCAAATAAATGAAGCTGCTAAAACAACAACAACAAAATGTTCAGCGCTCTTGTCTTTGTTAATTAAAAGCAATTAAAATTCAAGCAGACATTTAAAGCTAAGAGACTTTCCTTGCACAGTCTACAAAGTGATCTTGTTTCTCACGTGTGTGGTTCAAACACAACGTGTGTGTGTGTGTGTGTGTGTGTGTGTTTGCATACGAAGCTGATGTTAATATAATGTGACATTGGCCTTTCCCTCCTCAGCACGGTTACACTTTAACATGACCTGCGGAGCACGAGGGAGACAGCATGCACGGCAAAACACAAACACAGCACGGGAAGATGGACATAATGGGAGCACGGGGTGGAGGCACCAAATCATAAAAACAAAGTGGAAAATAGTGATGGAGTATTATTAACGCTAAGAAAAGGAGGAGGACTTACACTTACGTTTCCGTGCAGCCAGCATCCCTTGGCTCCTTTCCTCCTCCTGTTTGCTTGCGTCTGTGCTCCTCTCCTCTCTGTGTTGAGTGCCACTCCTCCCCTTTCCTCTTCCCTGTGTCTCACTCCTGCCAAAAAAATTAATAATAATCACCAAACATAGATGTTCTCTTGTTGCCTGTTAGGAAAAATATTTCATCCATTCTTTCTTCTTGCAGGTCGAATGTTTTCCAAAATGAGCTTTCATCGTCTAACCGTGCGAGCTGAGCTTCTCCAGGTTGGTCGGCAGTCAGCAAGGCAGAGGTCGGGCCCTCGGGGGCAGAGCTGTGACATGAGAGACCTCGACAGGAAAAGCAAATTTCTCGCTCTTGCTCTCCCTCTATCTCCCAAATGTCTGCATCCTTTTCCTCAACTGCATGTGGAAAATATACTGAAGTACAGTATGTGGAAGAAGAGGAGGTGGGAGGGGAGTGACAGAAGCTGGATGAATATTTAATCGTGTATTTGTGTAAAAAAAAAAAAAAAAAGGGTACATTCACAACAGGTTGAAGGGGGAGTTTTAAAAAAAAAAAACAGAGAAAAATGTATTTTATTCAAATTTGTCTTGTCCTTTTATAAGGTTATGTTTATGGACTAGCCCTGATGTGCAGTTTTGGTCAGGAATGGACTGGGAATCTCCCAAAATTCCCAATGGCCACCACGCCCGAGGTTTTAACACAAGATGTGCCCTGATTGAGAAAAAACAACAACATAGCAACACTGCAGGTTGTGTTTATTCCTGTTAAGTGATTTCTTGTGCTAACTCTTCAACTTTTGTAATAATGCATTAAGATCAGATGTGAAATTTTTATGAGCTGACCTGTCTGTCATGCTGGCAGCTTATTTCTGTGACAAGTCCAACAACCTTGCTCTCTCACCCAGGAAATTTCAAGCACAAAATGGATTTATGCATATTTAAAAACACTAAGCTAAAGGTTTTGGAATTGCTGTGTTCAGTGGAAATAAAAAGTCTACACACCCCTTTTCAAATACCAGTTTTTTGTGATATAAAAAAAAGAGCCTTTCAAAACGTTTTTCACCATTAACATGACTTATAACCAAGTTGGAAAAAAAACTAAGAGGAAAGAAAAAAAAAACGAACTTTGATAATGTAGTTGCACAAGTGTGCACACCCTCTTACAACTACCTTCTGTGAGCACATAGCTGCCACATATAAACACACACACACACACACACACACACACACACACACACACACACACACACACACACACACACACACACACACACACACACGTGTATGAGGCCAATCAGTGCGGAAGGCTTTTTAATTGGACTCGAAAGAATAGCGCATCTGAAGAGTCAATATCAAATCTCAGCACATTTCAATGTCTTTCCACACCAGGCTGCACATAACAGTACATTCACAATTGTTCCCTGGCCTCTGGGTGGAAAAATATTTGTTTTCTCATCACTGCACCCAGAAAGAAATGTGTGAGACAAGCTTCACTCTATACTCCACCTGTCTACATAATTCAGTCATATACCTTATTCATGTATAACATGTTTGTCTTCTGATGTCGCTGCAAATAACAGATGCATGTGGCAGTGCAGGTGAACAACCACTTCTTCATGATCACTATTAATGGAACAAAAAGTATTCTTGTACAGCAGGCACATGGGCTTGAAGCCCTTAATCATTCATTATGCATCCGAGCTGCACCTTTGCCAGTCTTAGAGTAAAAACATGGCCCTCTTTTGCATTACACACCCGACCAGACACTTTAGAACACACAACAGATGGAAACAGTCACTCATTACGGCATTATAAATGAGTCGACACATGATGTGTGACTGTGAGGTCACAAGGGACAGTCTCGACAAAGTCTACTGGCAGGCAGAGTCAACTAATTACTGTATCACTCTCAAGTTAGATTCAAACTCTATACAGTTATATTCTAGGACCTTCTTCCTTGTTTAGCATTTAGTGGAAAATCTTGGGAATATCCAAAAGGATGTCTTTTTTTCTCCCCCGTCATGCTATTTTCTAAAGTATCGTAGAAACTGCAGCAAATGAAAGAACTGTCGTGCAGCACTTTGTAGTCAAACTGTGTTGCTTTAGCTTATACTTTCTAGGAATAAAACCTCTGCCATGTTTTTGAGAAACACTTGGGGGTTGATAATATATTTTAATGTTTATTGTGGTGATACTTAAAGAGCTATTTTTGTTTTTTGAAAGGTCGTATCACTTCGTGAAAATGAGTCGTTGTGGTATCTCCCATGGAGGGCACCAGAGGACTCCAGCGTAGATATTGCAACTTAATTAAAAAATAAATAAAATGGAATAACTGTTTTTAGATCAAATCACAGATGCGCATCAACATTTGTGTCCTGTTTGAGGAAACTGCTGGGGGGGGGGGGGGGGGTGATCTGTGCATTCATCAGGTGCCTTGCTTACATGAGTTTGCTTAAGTCCATAACCAAATGATGTGGTTTCAATACATAACTACTCTTTTGTACGTGCTTGAAAAAAATCCCCATTTTGCATAGAGTTGTAGTTAATACAGCATAGTACAGTAGCTCTAGTTAAACATGTAGCAAGAACTTGTCAAGACTTTTGTTGACATAGGGCACCTGCGTTTATTCAGGTTTGTGTCCAGGATGTGCCCCATTATTTAGTTGTGTGTGTATGTGTGTGTTACATAAGACAGCTGTTCATGTGGTAATAATGAAATCATTCTCATGACTGAGTCGAGTGGAACTCAGTGCCTCTCAGACTGTCACTCTGCCTCTCTGTTCTCTGATTCTACCCTCATACGTGTTTATTCTTCTTTATTTCCATCTTGCCTTCCAACTACTCTGCAGCTCTTTGCTTCTGCTTTGCTGCATTTTGTCTTTTTTTTTTGTATTTCACTCATCGTCTCCCTCTCCGTCCGCCTATTTTTCTTTGCTAGGGCTATTTTTGTCTCGTTGCAACCGTGTATAGGATGTGAGAGAAATCTACAGTAAATGTGAATTATTTAAGTAATATCAAAAGACGAATGCACATTGGGACTTGGCAAGTGAAACAAACAGTACAATATGAAGCTCAATAGATTAATGGCATGTCTATTCATTTTAATGGGGGAATGTGGAATGAACTCACCTTGCATCTTAAGGCATGAATAAAAACTGTAAAACGGATTCTGCTTAACTTTAAAGTCTCCCATTCAACAATATTTCTTTGTGAATAATTTTGTCCCACGTTCTATACAGAGCAGGAGTAACTAATAATTTTAATAATGTCCCTACAGGATTAAAGATCCCCAATGTAGGCACAGTAGGTTGACTCCAGCTGATGTTGTGTTGCACAGCTGTGAGTGTGTGTGTGTGTGTGTGTGTGTGTGTTTGTCAGCCTCTCTCACAACCACTGTCAGTGTAGTTATGCAATCAATGTTGCTCCCGTGCACTCAGAACAAGTGGAGGGTGAAGAAGGACTTAATGAGGTCTATTTGTGCACTCTACTCTTCCAAAATTTCCTCCTCGACAACTATGTACAAAATGGATTTGTAAAATGATTCCCACTTAGTGATGGTAAAACATTCATATTTGGAATTCCTTGCTCTATCGGGGTACCAAAGTTATTTTTGTTGTGAGCCTTTCAAATAATGTGTTAGTCTGGCCACTTTTAATGTCTTTAATTTGACTCGACAACCCTTGAGTGCCTCAATCAGGCCCGGGATAGTACAAACAGCAGGTAAACAGACAGACACGGCGGGTACAGCAGATGGCTGCAAAACGTACAACCAAACAAACACGTTTCACAAGTCTATTGGGAACGTTTATGCAGTCCAGTATCTGCGCAGAAATAAAATAGAATCATGAAAAAAAAAAAAAGAGGAATAAAGTCAAACCAATGTCATTTAGAAAAGATCTTAAACAGGTTGAACTAACAAGAGAGGAATTAACCATTACAGAAAACATGCTAACATGTTTTGCTGACCCTAAAAAAAAAATAAAAAAAAAATACCTGTGAATACAAACACGATTATGTAAGTGTTATACGTTCGGATAGTCCCTCACATAAATAAAGAAATAAATACACATTGTAATTAATATGCAGAACCCCGGCAGGCGCTTACTGTTAGATCATTAAACATCGCTGAGGGTGTGGTGACATTCAAATCTGTGATGGGATGGAAGAACAGAAAAAGTCACACTATACATTTATCTGAGAAAAGTGATGCAGGAAGCACACTAGCTGTAAATAAACAGCAGGATTCACAACAACAGAACACAAAACATTATTATTATTATTATTATTATTGCACAACTTCTGTTTCGGGTTTGAATGTAAAAGATAATTGCGAGGGACTTTGAGAGGGGGGGAAAAAAAAAAGAGGAAAAGGTGTTGATTGTATTACCAGACAATTAGAAATGAAAGAGCAATCACTAAACAAACCTACCTTAGACAATTTAAAGATACATAAGAAACACAGACATGGAAAATTGCTTTGATTTTACTCCGATTAAAAAAAAAAAAAAACACCTCATATCTTCCCTAACCACAGTCAACATATGGCAAAGAACAGTGTGCCCTCCAAGGTTTGATATCAACAAAATCAACTTTTAGTTCAAAATTGATTGTGCGATAATAATGCACAGAAAGTTCAACAGGTTGAAAGGAGCTCATTTTGTTTGCAGGCACAAAATACAAAGATGGCAAACCAAGAACTTGGCCAAACATGAAAAGAAGAGAGGACACAGAGGAGACGGCACCTTGTGTCGTGACAGTGACTTTACTTGACCCAGAATGAAATAACCAAAGATCTATCTACAGCAGTAGACTTTGTTCAAACCAGTGCTCCTGTTTTCACGGCCAAATGGAGGAGACAGCATATCAGCAAAACCATCAGTCATGCTTGCTTCAGACTGGAGCAAAGGTCCTCGAGTTTACTACAACTTGTTTGGTGGACTTTGCCCTGAATGATCTGATTCAATCTTCATTGAAGATTTGTCAATATTCTCCTTTTCATCCAAGTAAAAACAAGCAACAACAAAAAAAAACCAGCCCTTCAGGAGGATTGGAGTAATGTCAGACAGATTTTCTGCCTTTCCTTCATCACAACACTATTTGCCGTTAAAGAGCTGCAGGTCGAAGCGGACAAACACTTCCCCACTGGACACCTCTTGTAGCGAAAGACGCCGTGCTCCGCCGCCCTTGCTCCCCAGCTCTTTCTTTATGGTTGCCAAGGGAACCTCTGTCCGTCCCAGGAAGTCTGAGAAAGGAAAACAATCATGATAGTGAGTTGAACTGTTTTTATACAGATTCTAAATTTGTCAAGAAAAAAAAAAGAGAGCTGCTCACCAGAATTTAATAGCAAAAAATGTAAAAGTGGATTTCATTGTAACTCGTGAACATTTTATATGAAACACGTGAGGAGACGCCACGATAAGAGTGGAACTGACCATCAGGAGCAAACGGGTCCCTCTCATATATGGTGATCCCGAGAACGTCTTGGTAAATGTCCTTGATTTGGAACTGACAGTTGAAGTTCCACTTGGGGTACATGGTGTCATTAAGCGTTCGGGATGTGAAGACCTGAGATCCCATGGTCACCTCGCAGTATGGATTCATTTTCCCTGTGGCGGCGAGAGGATGGGAAGGTTGACGAGGATGAAAGGAAAGCAAGAGGAAGTACATTCAAAAGCCTCGAAAATACATGATCAGGACAACCATTGGAATACTCAAAAGCCAGCCAATTGTGCAAATGTGTTCATACTCACCACTGGACCTGACTGCTTTTAGCTCAGAGGCTTCCAAGACTGTGACCAGGAGACGGCCCATTCCAGTTCCCTTCAAGGATCGAGCTAAAACCACAAGCAATATTTATTCATCTACAGTGACCATCACATTTGCCGGGCAGAGTGTGAAATGCATACAGTGGAAGGCCCTGTCCCGCTTTTTCTTTTCCTTCTCGAGAGATTCTTCAGACGCTGCCTTGATCTTCTGAACCCAGGCTGTCCTGCGAATACAAAGGATCAGATTGATCATTTTGACCGGCCTCCACATATACTACTCGCAAACAGTTTTAAGATGAACAGATTAATTTAATTTAACCTTCTTTAAAATTTTGAATGCAACGCACAACATTTGTGTGCACGGCTACCGTTCATTGATGTTCTCCGTCCTCAGTATGTAAATCGTTTCGATGTGCGAGACGTGGAAGATGGGATCGTCACTCGAAGGATCGGGCAGTCTGACCAAAACTTCATTGAGCATAATAGGCTGCAGGAAAACACAGTCCGCAGATATCAATGCAAAAAAAATTAAGAATGATAATAAAAATGGTGTCAAGTTGATTGTGTCTTACCGGCTTGTACATTTTGAGCTGTGTGTTGTTCTTGGTGCTGAACAGTTTATCAATGCCGGATGAGGCGAATTGTTTCCCCGAGTGAGTCAAGAGCAGGAAGTCGTTGAAGAGGAAGGCCCAAAGTTCCTTGTTGCTCTTGACTTTGTAGATCTTGTAAACATAAGAAAGACAAATGCTAATCAACATCCACACTCAATAAGGAATAAAACAGAAAAGGTGACAAAATGTAAAATAAGAGAAGCATGGTGGAATAGCGGTTAAAATGTTTGTGTCACCTTGCCACTGTGGAGTAATTTTCTTGGGCCCAAACAGTTGGTGATAGAGTTAAAAACAATATTCTGTGGAAGGCAGGGAAGGAAAAAAAGATTTTTTTTGTTGAATTCTTTTTCTAGTTGTGTGGGTCAATGGCAGCAATTTACTAATGAACTCAAATTGCATTGAATCATTTTCAATTTGCTAGAAATTTGACCTCGGCTGCACCGTCACACAGGACATGATTTTGAATCCACTCCAGCCTATCCAAGTTCTCCGTATCTCTCACACCTTCATTGACCTGGTTGGTATAAAGTAAAATATATTCATTAAAAATAATTTTAAAAAATCAAGCGTGGCATACCTAAATCAACTCGTATGACACCAAAATAAGATAATGCACTTCATGCGTTACACACCTGCTGACAGAGTTCTTCTGCTATCTCCAGAGCTTCTTTTAGAGGGCCTCTATCAGGGTGACCCTCTGCAGTGCACTCTAGAATCTAAGATGAGACAAATAGAGGATATATATTTTTTTTTTTTGTGCTTCTGTTTTTCTTGGACACAAAACTCCACAAAAGTAGGTGTTGGACATGCATACACTTTTGATGTGCAGTGGGTAGCGTGTGATTCTCTGCATGGGCTTGAGCAGGAAGCTGGACAGCGGCATCCCTTTACATCTGTAGTCTGCGCTGATTTTCTGACAAATGACACCAAAGGTAAGATTCAAAATGCTTTACATGAGCGCAAATGAGTGAAAACCTATGCCAAGGCTTCAATCCGTCCAGTGGAAGTCGACGAGTAGGCAGAAAACACATTCGGAGGTATCCCATTTTTATCTTCTAATAATATAAGATTCATTTATTGTTAGATTTATAATTCATCATGATAATTTATTTTAGCAGGCTAATTATAGACACGCTCATCAAACACAGGAGAATTTAAATTCTTACTTAATACGTAAATAAAATTATTACTTTGATTGCTGCTTACTGCTCGCATCATTCTCTAATTCCAAAAGCTGGAGAAGAGAGTTTGGTTAGGTGTAAACTATGATCAGTAAAATTATAAAAATTCAAACTCTAGAAATAGTTCATTCTGCAAGGTGAATCTATACATTGCATACAAGTTTCACTTTTGTTCCCAAAGTTGAACTGATAAAATTCTATAATTCTATAATAAAAATGCTAATACATACAAGGGTGGGACATCACATTCTGTACAAAATGAAAGAATGAAACTTTGAAAAGGGTTATGTAATTACTATTCACTGTGTAAAACTAAAGCAGTAAATATATATATATATATATATATATATATATATATATTAGGATAATACAGAAAAACACATGGATGACTTCTCAGTCCTACCTGGAGGAAGCCCTTGAAGTCAGGCTCATTGTCAGTGCGAGTCTGCAGCAGTGCGACTCCTTGAGTCTGACACGAGCAGAAGCGGATGTACGACTGCATGTGGGACAGCTCGGCGACCAGAATGTCTCCCACCATGTGCACCGGCATGTTCTCCCCGCCGCTCTTCTTCCGAACAGACAACGCCCTGACAAAAAAAAAACATAAGGATGGAAGCAAACTGAAAATATTTGCAAACCTCATCTGGTGGATGTGGCACAAACCTGAGAAGTTTAGTGTTGCAGCTAATCAGTTCGTTCCAGTTGGCAAAGATCATGTTAATCTCTGAAGAAGTCAATCGTCCAGATTTCGACATAGGCTTATGGAAAACCTAAAATGATTAGCACAGATATTTGCCATGCGGATGTCCAGTTAACATGGATTGCTTTGTCGCACCTCAAGCACGGTCTGCAAGTCCTCCACGTATCTCTCTTCGGTCTGTAGCAGCTCATGAATGTAGCCTTGCCTCTTCTTCTCTAGCGGGCTCAGCGAGTCCAAGCTGGTCAGGTCTGCACACCCTACGGCGCACACAAAACACACAAGACGAGGTATTTGGGATGCAAAAACAAAACAAAATAGTAATTCAATAGAACTGAGCACTCAACCGCAAAAGCAACTTTACACTTTGTAAACATTTAGGGAAAAAAAAAAATCATCGTGTTAAAACTTGTGCTGTCGGGTCACTGTTGGGAATAATGAGAACACAACACGTGCATACTTACCGGATGCATGATTTAACATTTGAGAGCACTCCAAACTCACCGTTCTTCTTTCTGCTTCACTAACTAAACACTCACTGTTTACCTCATCCCAGAGGTTTAAAAAATGAAATCTGCTCTCTAAAGTCATCACATGAAGTACATTTCATGTATCATTCAAAAAAATATATATTTCTTTTTTTCTTTTCCTGAGTCCCTGTCTTCACATGTATGACTTTTCAACACCTTTGTCTTTGTCTCCCTCACCTTCTGGCTGTTTTCTCAGTGTTGCTGGTGACAGATTACAGATTTCTGTGCGCAAAATAAATCTGTTTGTACCAAAACAAGGAGAGGGACTCTTTCTTTGGTTCATGGTGGCATGTTTGGAACAAAAAGGTTGGTGATTTCATTTTACAGCCGTAGAAAAAAAAAAAGGTTAAGAACAGCATCTAAAATGAGACAAGTTATCTATATACAGTATCTTTTTTTATATGGGCGGGGGTATGAAAAATGGTTCTTTGACAAACATCAACCAGGGAGAATGTTAACGGTTGATTTGGTCAAGTCATCTTGCTGATAGACACACACACACGTATGTACGCGAATGAAGAAAATACATAAAGGAATAATAACACTAACACTTAAAATGTGAAATTCAACAAAGCTTTAATATTTTAAGGCAGAACCCAAAGAAAATAAATACATCATTCTGATCAGTGCGTTTTACCCTGTCTTCTTGAAGCCTTAAAATCTGACCAAAGCTTGCAAATACATTGAACCAGATCATTAAAACCTAAGCAGAAATTTGCCCTTTCTCTCATTAGCACAACATGGCAGCGCACTAGACACAGATTCTCCTTCAAGCTTGCATGCTGTTATTAAAAAAAAAAAATCAATATTGTAGCAAACATAATGATGCTTCCACTTCCACTGAGGATAATCTGAAGAAGGCACTAACAAACTTGATGAAAAGATGGTAGAAGTCTGGATAATATCTCTGGAGGCATTCTGGTGAGATAAATCATGGATGCCCCCCCAAAAGAGAGAATAGATGCTGAGCAAGAAGGACGTAAGTTAGGTGAAAAATAAAAGTGTAAGAAAAGCATAAACCATAGAAAGACCCACAATCCCTCCCCCCTCTCTAAATATATTTGTTGTGAAAAAGGCACAAAGGCTTATTGTTCTTCGTTGAGTTCTAAAAAGCCACTCTGGGGTGAGAAGAAGTCTCCAAAACATGACAATATTCAATTGAGAGTAGTCAGTAGATTAGGTGGGACGGTCCGGGCAACCAAATACTACTCCGTGTGCATTAATAGTGGGTTTCTCTGAAGCCGGGAGAAGGAGAGGAGGTGGAGCCCATTCTACCATCCTAGAAGGAGACAAGAGGGCAAGTGGGTGGGAGGGCAACAAGTGGAGAAATGAGGAAAGAGGAAAAGGTAAGATAGTCAGCAAGAAGCAACACGAGGAGGAGGAGATGGGATGAAAAGGAGAGATTAAAAGATAACAAGCAAGTACCACTTCGGTTTGTACCTAGAAGATTCCCTATAAGTGCTGATGGAGAGGGGGGGAAAAAAATCTCCTTAAATCACGAGTTGCAGGGCGGCATGGTTGAAAGGGAAGGGAGGAGATAGGGAGATTCCGGCTCCCCCTCAGACCTGTCCAAGTTTCCTTGAGGAAGATACTGAAACCCCCGAGTTGCTCCTGATGCTGATTCATCAATGTGAGTTACCCCACAATGAGACTGTAAGGGATTGTCTTGATATTTTATTCTGAAACCTGGGTCGAGTATTAAGTAAAAAAAAAAACAGTGGAACCTCTCAAATCCAACCAACCAGGAGTTATGTAGTTTAGAGCAGAACTAAACATTTATGGGAAAATGCTGCAAACCTCAGTGATTGGTAATATTAATAAAAGAAAGTAATAGATCTGTATTTGCTCTAACTTTGAAACAGCCATCTTTGTTTACCACTCATCAATGTTATGGCTGAGTGAACACAATTTATGCTTTTAATTTATACTTTGATAGAGTTTCTATGACAGCAACAGTTTGAGCCTGGAATCGATTTCCTGTATTTCCTACGGGCAAAATGTGATTCTAAATCAGAGAAGACCTGACGTTGCATTTTCTTGAAACGGATCATGTTTGAATCCAGAGGTTCCACTGTAAACTGTTTTGATATTTACTTGGCTTTGTTTAGGAATGATTTGCAGCTTGCATTGTACAATTATCGACAACAACGCACTGATTTGCGTGCTGTGCAAAAGAGCATAGACCAAGAAGAAGACTGCATGCCAAGTGCAACGATGATAGAACAGCTCCCACAAGCCACTTGAAACATGCTTATTACACGGAGGGAGAGAAAGCTTCACCGTATCATCCTACTACTACGTATTATGACTCAAGGGTGCGGTCGTGTGTACGTGCATTACTTACACTGGTGACTGGGGTCACCGTCTCCTGTGATCATCTTAACGTAATTGGTGGGGAACAACCCGGTAGTCCCATTGACTTCTCCCTTCCACCAATCCGGGTTGCTCTTGTCGAGGACGGTGATCAGCTGATTCGCTGAGAAGCTCAGATCGTCCTTGTTGGCGGCTACATAGTCGTATAGAGCGATCACCTGACACGCTCCTAGGGAAGAGGGTCATGTCAATGAGCCAAACGTCATATCTAAGGGCCTGTAAGTATTTTGCCATTCAGATAAAAGCTGTAATCCTGGCTGTGAAAATGTTTTACCTGACTGGACTGCTGGTGTGGATTTGCCGCTATTAGATGCCAATATTTGAATATGTGAGGAAGGAAACCAGCCCTTTTGCCGCTTTTTACCACGGGCCTGTTTCAAAACACACACATGCAAGCATCATTCTCACAACTTTGATCAGACAAGACACAGACTTTCACCTGCCGCCGGCTTTAAATGGACAACGTAGAGGACATTTAGTGCCATCTACTGTTCGGTAGTAGACGACTCGAGCACCACTGACCTGCTGCTCTCCAAGCCACCAGCCTGACGCGTCCTTGCTGAGGACGACAATGAGCTGGCCGTTCTCCAGGTTCAGCTGGCCGGGTACAGAGGAAGAATGGGGTCTAGTAACCTTGCCAATTTCTGTGCAAGAACAAATAGGAGCAAATTTTGTAATGGCATGGAGAGCGTAATATCACAATAAGGGAAAAGATACCAACCTCTCTTTTTTGTGCTCACCTGAAAAATGTAGATAAAACGATTTAAAACCACATATAAATTGGGCGACATTAACGAGAGCCAAAATCTCCAAAATCCTTACATCCGCTTCCTTAGGTTTGACGTAGGTGCCGGGAAAGGCGCCCGAGCGGTCGGCAATGACGCCGTTCCACCATTCTCCATCTTTCTTGGTCACTAAGATAACATCCCCCTCTTTGAACTTCAGATCTGAAGGTTCGGATGACTCATACGGGTATAACGCTGTGTACTCTGGATAGAAAAAGTGATGAGAAGCTTGAAGCCAGCCATGAAGTTGTAACCACAACAATGCAAAATTGTACACTCACGGCCAAATACACTCATCTGACCAATGTGAGGACAAGGCTAAGACATGTTGTCCTAAATTATGAACTCTTTAAAGTTTTGATCATAAAGCTGAGTTTCAGTTGTTACTAATGCTGTGGCTGAACATTACAAGATACATTCTCCATCTTAATTTCACCTTCAAATTGCTGACTGTTGCTCATCTCTGCACCAGCGGATGTGGAGTTTGTCACGCTGTGAACACAAACACAAGAGAAATAAATTATAAACGCCCTCAGAACTCATTAACACTGTTTGCAATTTGGTTTAGTGGCTGAAAATGATACAAAGCAGTATTCATGTTATTTCCCAGAGTTGCTGAAATAATCTTTGTTATGACTTGAATTTATCTATTGTGCAAGATTTGATAAAAAAATATTTGAATATGTTAAAACGATCTTGTTTATTTTTTTGTGTATTTGAATACATACTCTGAACTGTCCCCTTCGCCCACAAGTGTGACGTAAGACTTGGGGAACCAGCCCTGTTCTCCGTTCAGGTTTCCCAGCCACCAGCTGTCCTGTTGTTCTAGCACCTGAATCACATCGTCCTTTTCAAAGTTCAGATGGTTGTCAGTCTTTGCGGTCCAGGAGCACAAGGCCTGGGCGAGCAGGTTCCCTACCACCTGCTGATAAAATAAAAATAAAAATAAAAACGTTTCCATGCAGATAAGTTTAGACATCGAAAAGCTTTCTTGACGTGGTTGGAAATGATAACAGTTCTTCCAGGTAAGCTATGTCAGCCATGTCGATTGTGTGTGATATCATCGTATAATAAATCCAACAACGATGACTTACCTGTCCTGGTGTGTCTGAGTGAGTAGAGTTTGGAGAGTGTGTTGGGGTGAAGGCAGATTTAGTCCCGGCTACTTTTGCCGCTTCAAGAGCATGAGAAAGCTGCGACTGAATGGGCAACTTCGGAGGTGGCGCGGGGGCTGCCGAGTCCGACTGGCCCACCCTCTCCACGTAGCTCTTTGGGAACCAACCCATCAGACCTTGTCTGGACCCATACAACCAACCCTCCTCTGGCTCCACAGTCTCATCCACCTAACAGAAGAGGAACGGACATTTTGAAAGTGAGGAGAAAATGTATGAAGATAATTGATTTGATTTTGGAGGGCAGCCCTTGTGAGGTGATTGCAATCATACCTCGATGATTTCATCCGCATTGAACGTGAGCTCTTCGTGGTTTCGCGCCGTGAACGGGTAAAGTGACCTGAAGGGCGTAAGAATCACCGACTTGCCGGATTGCACGGTCCGTGGTTGCCGGCCTATGGTGGCACATGAGCAATTTGAACCAAACAAGAAGCTCCTCATTCATCATCTGATCATCTCGCGTCGTATTGACTTACCTTTCCTTTCCTCCAGTCCTCGAAGTAGAGAGTTGAGCTTCTCTTGAATGTCAATCTTGCCTCCTCCACTGGACTGATGCTCCTTTCTCTTCTTCTCCTCTTCTTGCACCTTCCTCTTTCTATCCTCCTCTGCTCTTTTTCGTTCCTCCTCACGCCTCCTCCGATCATCTTCCTGCTGGTGCTGAAGCATTCGTTTCTCTTCCTCCCTCTTTCGCCTCTCCTCTTCCTGCTGCTCCTTTCTCCTTCGCTCCTCCTCCTCCAACCTCCTCCTCTCCTCAGAGTCTCGGACGGCTGCGTGGGCTGCCCTCTGTCTTCGCCTTTCCTCCTCCACCCGCTCCATCTCCTTTCTTCGTTCTTCTTCAAGCCGTCTCCTCTCCTCTGCCTCCTGCTCTTGCTTCCTTTGGCGTTCTTCCTCCAGCCTCCTTCTCTCCTCCTCCCGCTTCAGTCGCTCCTCCTCTTCTTTCCTTTTCCTTTCCTCCATCCTTTTATCCTCCTCCAGCTTCTTCCTCTCAGCCTCCAACTGCCTCCTCTCTTCCTCCAGTTTTCTCCTCTCTTCCTCCTGCCTCTGTCTCTCTATTTGCCTCCGGCGTTCCTCCTCCTCCCTTTTCCTCCTCTCCTCTTCTTCTCTGCGCTTGCGCTCCGCCTCCTGCTTTGCCCTGAGCTCTCGTTCGGCCTCCAACTTTGCTGCCTGGATGAGAGCCTGCCTTTCTTTCTCCTCCTCCTCCCTTTGTTTAGCCTCACGTTCCTCCTGAAGTCTTCTTTGGCGCTCCTCTTCGTCCCTCCTCAACTTCTCCTTCCACTGACGGTCCTTTTCTAGCTTGATAAGCCTGCAAAACGGATGAAAACACGAACGTGAAAATCATACAGCAGGTTCGATGGCGTTTCACTTGTGTAAACGTGTAAAAGACCTTTGAGCTTCTTCCTCCTGCCGCCTCCTCTCTTCTTCCAGTTTCCTCCTCTCCTCGTGCTCCTGCTTCTTTCGAATCAGCTCTTGCTTTTTGTCCTCTTTGATGCTTCGCAGGTTCTCGAGTGCTGCCTCCTGCATTTGCTGGCTCGCTTTTAGTTCCTGATGCAGATGAAAAACAGGGGATGACTGGACTAACAAGTAAGGGGCTGAGCAAAAAGAGTAAAAATACATGGTAGAAAAGCAAGGGGGGGGGCGGTCAAAGCATAAAAAAATGGGGATAGCCAATGACACCAGCCGATAAAAGGTATTCAAAGTTGAGAACGACAAGAAGAATGAAAACCTTCAGCAGGTAGAAGAGATTACGCAGGCAGGCCAGCAGTGAGACGACTGCCTCAAGCAAAGCGCCGTTAGCACCCGCATGCTGCAAAGTTACAAGATGAAGGACAGGAGGAAGATGCAGAAGAAACAAACAACAGTTGAAGGTAGCAAAAGATAAGGTTAAAAAGGAGGAAGCAAGTTGGACATAATGCTATGTGAGAACATTATGAAGCAAACTTTGTCCTTCATAGACAAGGTGTGTTTGCGCACAGACATAAAAGCGGCTGAGACAAATGGAATTCTTTCCGATGAATTTCAAAAGTGGTGAACTAACCAATGCCGATTTGAAGCATTAAATGTGTTGATTGCATATTTACTGGCAATTAGCATTCTAGAACAAATGTCACGAACAGACCAAATGTATCCACTATCTGCTGTTGAGTAAATACATGCCCCGGGCGACTATGAGGAATTAAATGACATAAAGCGTGACACAGTGTGACCCATACACACACACAGTCATATTGAGTCATATTTCATGTGACTGCAAGCTTTTTAACTGATGCAATGTCAAGTTGCTATGATGTTGCCTTATTCTACCTGCATGTTTTTGTTATACCGGTCCAGCTCTTCCAGTTTGGCGGCAGTTTCTCTCTCGAGGGCTTCCAACTGAGTTTTCAGGTTTGTGCATGCTCCTCGCTTCTGGGTGACATTGAGCTTCATGTTGGAGATGGTGGACACTACAAACATAGGATGAGACAGCATTGGTATTTGACTTTCAAATACTATGGGAAATCTATTTTTATGTATTTGAATTATTACTAATGTGTCAAGCGTTGCATTGGGTTACACGCTATACTCGTTTCTGTGTTTCTTATGATGTCTTTTGCGTCAGTTTGCAAAAAAAAGAAATATTACCGCCAACACCAACCTGACAGGTTGTTCACAGCCATGCTTTGGAGTGTCTCTGTCAGCCTTTTCTGTTCTGGTGTCAATAGGGTTAATTTCTTCTGGAACTCCTGTCAAAAGGTTTTGTTGCATTCAGCAAACAAAATAGTCATCACAAAGAGTTGGACATAAAACCAACACTAACCTCAATCTGTTGCTGAATGTTTTTGATATCAAGATGGCGCGCATCTTTCCTCTGATTGATAAGGTCCAGCTCGGTCTTGGGAAGCTTCTTCTTATTTTGAATGTCGTGCAAACGGTCAGAAATTTGCCGTTGTTTGTTACCCTTGAGTGTTAAGACACAAAGAATGACCTGAAATCTCCACCCAGGTTGGCGCAACTTTTACAATTGAGGCTCCAGTTGCTTCACAACACTAACCACAGCTTCCAACTCCATCTCCAAACTCCTTTTCTTCGCTTTGAGCTGGATGATGTCGTTCTGCTCCTGCTGCTTCTTTATTTGGAGCTCGCCTCTTTTCCTCCTTTGAAATTCCTCCTTCCTTTGCCGCTCAAGCTCCCGCTGTGCAGCCTGGAGAGAATCCAACAAAATAAAGCAGGGTGACGCCACCGGAATTATTTTGTACGAGTAGAACAGTTGAGCCAGAAAACTCCTCCTGAAATGTGAAGGGTTTCTCGAGAGAGAGAGCCTCACCTCTTTTCTTTCAATTTCTCTCTGACGTTCTTCTTCTCGCTGCCTCTCCAACTCTCTCTGGCGCTCCAGCCGCCTCTCCTCCTCTTTCCGCCTCCTCTCTTCCGCTTCGCGAGCTTCTTTCTCCCGTCGTTCTTGCTCCTCTCGTGCCTTTTGAGCTTGCCTCTCCTGCTCTTTCTTTTCCGCTTCCAGCAACGCCAATCGTCTCTTCTCGAGCTCTGCATTACCGCGGTCTATGTTGGCTTTGAATTTGTCCTCGAATGACACTAAAGGGTGACAGGTACACAACTTTAATGCTTCCTGTAATCACTTACAGTCTAGGTTAAACTTCATTTTGAAGTAAAATCATTTGAAACAGCAAATTATATGAAAAAAGGGAAGAAAAAAAAACTGACTGTTGCTTCTGGCTTGCTGTGTCAGTTCAACATCAAAATTATCATAAAGAGCCGCATAGTTGGACACACTGGATCCATTTGCAAGGCTCCTGTGAGAAAGGATGATATCATTCAGGCAGCAAATAATGATGATGTAGTCATGTGGTGGTGACTCTTTTGTCATTTTATACCGCTGTGTGGGTGGCACCAGGTCAGTTGGCAGGGTTCGCGGCAGTGGTTGCCCACTCTTGGCTACATCTACCAGATGCATGGCCAGGATGAACTCCTCGGCCGAAAGCTTGCCATCCTTGTCCACATCAGCCAAATTCCTGTAGAAAGGTTTAATTATTGAGTGTATTATGTTATATTTCGATTCAAATATACAAACAAAATTTTGTCGCTGGCCACATGGTAATTATAACTTTGAAGCCAAATAAACGTATGATACTACTACATAATGTATACACGACAATTCGATAGCTCCTCGATAGTTGTCATAGAAGTACACATCACCATTTACAAATAACTTTGCACTTATAAACACAGACGTATTTCCTTACCAAATAGAGGCTAGCTGAGTCTGACTGAGCATTGTGGTTGCCATGGCACTTCTCACCTGCTGACCTGCAGACAAATTGAATGTTTTTTATTTATTTAAAATGTTCTTACATAGTAATCCAGCCTAGAATAATGTTTATAGTCTTTGTCCCCATTTTTGTATAAAAACCAAAACTGAGTGATTATATTTATTATTAATTCATTTGAAAGGTAGAATTACATGACCTGCTATGCGGGCAATTTCAGCAGAATGAGGAGAAGATTTAAGAAAAAATATATATTTTCATCACAAATACGTACTAAAGTCAGGTGACAATGTGGGAGAAAGAAATTGATGTATGGGTGTGGAAGGTTTGTATAAGGCACGACTATAAGTATTATGTGAACAAAGGTAGGTGGGGAGGCTACAATAATTCCCCATAAAGAAATGAATTTGCTTTATTTATTATGTTGGGACACACTTTAAAAATCCTAACCGCCCTGCAAGTCAGGCAGGCTTGAGTAGGTGTGTGCTCATTGTCTCACTATGGCTATTTCAGAAAAACTGGTCCAACAAGCCTGCCATTCACACAAGCGCATACACAATTGCCAAGATAGTCAATGCTTGACGCAATTCAGATTCCAAAAAAGAAAGCAAAAAAAGAGGGAGGGAACATTTATGAAATCAACGGTTGTTCATGAACATCCACGCCTGCATGCCGCACATAGTTGGCTTTTGTGTGACCTAAGTGCACTGTGCAAATAGTCACTTACACACTCACACACACATACACACACACACACGCAGTACCAGTGAGGTATCCCGTCATCTGCTTGTCCAAGACGTTGAAATGCTGCCTATATTTGAGTCTGGAGGCATGTGGCACGCCCCACTCCCCGAGGCCTGCTGCCATTTGAGCAGTCATTGAGGAGGTTGGCAAAGTGGCGCTGCAGCAGCACACAGAAAAACAAAAAACAAATACGAGCTAAAAACACCAATATATTGAGGCTTGGTCCTCGCAGTCTTCAGATGGATGAATAATAAATGATGTATAGCGTATAACTTACAAGCATCCCACTAGATAAGTGGCTGATAATGTGAAGGGCTATTGCTTTGGGCATTGAAATATTCGCGTGTGTTTGTGCGTGCGTTGAGTGTGTGTTACCTGGATGCAAGGGGAGAACCGTAGGAGGAAGCAGAAAGTGGAAGACCTGAAAAATACATCAACATAAATTCCATTCATTTCTAGACGCATCAGCAAGAAGATGGACGACACACGATATTGACAGCAGTATTAGGACACAGCCATTACACTTTTACTCATAAGCAGATTCAGGGGTAAAGCAAGGGGATAGATAACCTTTTGTTTATAGTGTATTCTATGGCAAAAATACAAATAATCAAGAGTGATCAAATAGTTTCCTGTATTGTAAACTACATCAGTAGCAGGACCATATGGATAAATCATTATACATATAAAAACAACATAAATATTGTGTACCAGTGGCCAAGGTGCCAGCAGCCATTGGCTGAATAAATCCCAGGTTGTGGCCTGCCATTGATGGCAAAGAGGTAGGTCCTGGGGTTGCCATGGATACAGGTGTGAACATAGAAAGGCTGGTGCCAGGCATCATGGACATGCTCGGCATCATCCCTAAGGCATAAACACGTGACAAGCTAATTAGTTAGATGATAGCCAATTTGCAGGACAACAATCCACCAAAAGGCTGTGTCAAGATTTTTGGATGTAAATCTGTTGCTTCAGAGCAACAGTTCGAAATTACTTTAGCGTGTGATCAGTACCGTAGCTGAGATTGGGAACAGCTACTGGAGGTTGCTTCATGATGACTGGCAGGACAGAAGGAAGCTGCGTTCCCTGCAGTTTGAGCTTCACAAGCTTCATCGCAATGGAAAACTCCAACCTGTCCATCTTGCCATCTTTGTTCATGTCAGCAAGAGCCCTGGGATTGAGCAACAAAATTGTTAGTCGAGGATAGTTTTTTTTGGGGGGGTGGGGGGATTTGTTGTTCCACAAATATTTCCTACCATATTTCAGCCAGAACTGAAGCAGGTAGCCCCGACTGAAGGAAAAACTTCCTTGCCTGCTCACCTACAGAAAAGAAGATAAAAGACAGGAAATTAAATGACTTGAGAGCAATCTTGCTTTCAATAATGACCAAGATAAACCTTATAGATAAAAAAAAACTAAAAACTGTGAACTTATGGATGCACCTGAAACATAGCCCATTGAAGGGGCGAGGGTATCAAACTTCTGGTCATGTTTGAGCCTCTCTTCTGGAGTGACAGCCCACACATTAGCACCACCTGCAAAAAAAATTTAACATAAATAAATAAATAAATAAATAAATAAATTACACAAGAATAAATAACTGTGAGCATACCAATATAAGGCAAACTAACACTATAAAGATACATATGTCTTCATAAATTGGGTTGGATGGACTTTACCGAGTCTTTATGCGTCCGAGATATTTTTAGAGAGCTCTATGCTTCCAACCATGTATAAGGAAAGGGCTTTTCAGGACCTTCTGACAATACAAAACCAGATCTTCACTGTACATGCTATCTTGGGTGACTTTAGTGTAGACAAGAGGAACAGGAGAAACCTGACCTCAACCCCTTGAACTCTGACTTTGCAAATGTTAAAAAAATTCCCAGAGACACTCCAAAATTTTGGAGGAAGTATTTCTAGAAAAGTGGAACCTGCATAGAAAGCAGAAAATCCATAATGTCTTCCAATTCCTATAAATGCTATATGGCCAATGTATGCTTTTGACCTTGTCATTAATCTCACTCACGCTCAATTGTTTCTAAATGATACATTACACTAATGACCTAAACACACAGGAAGAAGAAGCCTTATTAAAATAAAATTACACTGATGATCATTACCAGGAAGCAAAACCGTCACCTGAGAAAAGCAAAAAAGCACTTGGCACTAAAAGAGAGACGGCACACAAACAGCGAAGATACTAGACACTCCCTAAACTAAGTGCTAAGTTAAACAACCACAGAAACAGATTTAACGTTAGTGATTGAGAGCTGTCAAGTAAATCCATGGGAACATGCAATACAGCTCAATGAAATAAAAATGAGAAATGGTAGTTGCAAAACTAAAATAAGAAACAGTAGATGTGGCACATATTATAATGAAGTCCACTTGCACACAAAGGTTATCTATCTTATTATCACTTTCTCCAACAAAGACGACTATTCAACCATACATGCACACAGTGCACTCATCCGAACAAGGAGCCAGCTTACCATTCATATTTGCTGGTGTCGGGGACCCGGCGAGGGGGTGGAACTCCCGATAGTGTCCTCAGCTACTGCTTTGAGTCATCTGCAAAACAAACAGTGGCAGCCCAGTCATCAGTCAGCACTGCTGCCAGGACAGAACAGTACAGCACAGCACAGCAACAGTACAGCAAGCCGTGGAACGAACAAGGCAAGCAGGAAGCAGCTTTTAGCCAGTCAGCACAGTCTAACAGGGCTTCTCCTGTTCCCCTCTGGCTGGGTAACTCAGACCACCTTCCAAACCTTTTAAAGCAGACTGGGAGAGGTACCAACCCTATCCGCAGTCACTCTTTAATGGTGCTAAAGTGAGGGCATTAACATTCACTGTACACCTTTTGTATGAAACATACACGAAAATATTAAATAGCAATTTTGCTTGAGGTGAGACTGACTGGGAGTCATAGTGTACATGCTGCACATATTCATACCACGTTGATTTATGTCACGTCAACGGTTTTCGCGCCATTCATTCTTGGTTCGCATGCTTTGAATGAACACGACTCAACATGTCAAGGTTTATAAATCTGTCAGTCAACTGTCAAAAGAATACAGTGAGGGGAAAAAAAATGGTGACAGTGACAAAATGGAATTTATGAAGCTCCTGTGGTCACACAAAACTACAAAACTTGTCATGTATGACAACACTAGCAAAGTGTTAAAAAATATTCAACGATGACTTATACAGTTAATAAAAGTTCAACCATGGCGTTAGTCTGATCTTTTGAAATCTGAACAGTCTTGAGCAGCTTCCCTTAAAAGTAACCCGGCGTACAGCTTTTCCGAGATACGAGTCATCGCTCAGGTGATTTTTTTTTTTTGTATGCGTGACTTGTAAGCAGAAATTTGAGCGACCAGCCCCAGATAATTAGAGCGGAACTCAATTGATCTAATTTCACACAACAGCAACGGTTTGGCTGATAGTAAACCTTAGAAAAAAAAAAAAAAAAAAAAAAGGTCAAGCTGTTAATGGCCACTCCCAGTTGACATTTATTATTGAACTTAACATAAAACAAATAATTAACATGCAATACAAGTGGCTTTAGTTATGTGCATAGCGGCAACTCTGTTACTGTAACAAAACTGCTAATACCTTTCAAGTCAAAAAAGCATGGAAATTATGTGAGAATTGTGATCGTCAACGCAGAAATTTAACATTAATGAAAACAAAGAGAGAATACAAAAAAAAAAAATTGCAATAATGTAGCTTCAGTACACCAACACAAAACAAGGTTTTGGGATTTCTCATTGAATCAAACACCTCGGGGTGTCTTAGATTGACTTGGAAGTTCCAAGCCAGTTGCGATCAAGTCACTGCTCTGGGAAAGAAATGACCCGGAAGAATGACAACCAAATGGGGACACATTCCAGGGTTTCTATGCAACATTTCCTTCCCGGCAATCAGAACCAAGCATTTCCTCATCACCAGTCAGCTGACAGGAACCTATCATTGACTTTGGCAGCACGACAGCTTGGACGTGACACAGCAATCTGAGAACCAAAACTCCCAAATGGGACAGGAGAACAACAAAAAATGCCGAACAAGTTATTTTGGGAGCTACAGTTACAGATGGTCAAAAAACACAGTTTGGGGAATAATAAAAAGGCATAACAAGAGTGAGGGAGGGTTTCGTTGGACTGATTGTACTCAATCGATGCCCACAGGGATCGAAGATCAAAGCGGGAGACTAATCTACTGCCTGCCATCTGTCGCTCTCCGCCTCGTCTCTTCTTTTGGGTCAGGTCCTTTCCTTTGGTCTCAGTTACATACTTTCTCCTCCTTGGTTCAGAGCCCGTTATGCTTCTGGAGTACAAGCATGTCTCCCAGAGGATGCTTTCACCCAATTTTGCTGCTTAACTCATATTTCACAAACACAATATGAATCAGAATGATCACTGCCTGACTCGGAGAACCAAAGACTCGTCACGCACAATGGACCGACTATAGTCAGTTTAGACCTCTAAACATCTCTAAATTATTCCTATTGACATAGTTTGACACAAATATGCACAAACAAGCCTTCTGTCAAAGTAGCCATGAGTTTCCAAATGAATTCAGCAGCCTCTTTAATATTTGCATTGCAACAGACACAGCAAAGTTGACTGGGCGGCAGAGTGCGAGAACACAAAGAACGGCCAGATGGAACACAGAGAGAGTATTCTCGAAGTAAAGCTTACACAAAAGCACTGTTTTGATGGTGCTAGATAAATGGAGTTGCTTTATTGCAGAATTTCATAGTGTTCAGTAGATAAACTCAACTCACCAGGAGATTTGAGTTATTATATGTCAAGCTACTGTCCATTAAAAATAGCAGTATGAAATCCTACTTCAAAAGTAAGTATCAATGCTACACTAACCAGAAAAAAAGTGCTAAATTTGTCCCTTTAAGGGTCCGATGGCTCGTCACTGGGACAAATACTGTAGACATAAAAAGGGTACATTTTGAGACTGTAACAATTTCTGCTGTTTGTAGGCAAATATGTACATTTGGGTATTTATTTGTCCTTTCAAAGTACAGACAAGACATTTCCACTGATAAATACTTGTAGAAACTCCAATAGCACCATTCATGCACTCACAGGCAGACTTGGAACGGGTTGTGTTGGACTTCTGAGATTCCACTGCAGTGCCCAGCGCAGACATTTTTTTGGTAATAAACTGTCAGACATTAATTCTACCATGTCTACAGACTGCAGTCTGTCATTTCACTTGTGGCTTGCCTGTTCTAGTCTAACCTCAAATGCTTCAACTTGGTTTCAGCTGCTGTTCAAAAGGTCATGCCTGTCTCACTCGCTATGTACAAAACACAGAAGTGTTGGATAAATAGCCTACCTGGCACTGACTATGTGTTCTAATAGTAGCAATAAATCTGGAGATGTAATTCCAATCAGTGCATCGTTTAATAATAAACCATGCAGACATTGAAAAGGGGGTCATACTGAGCTAGACAGATGAGAAATAAAACCTCAAACCATTTCCTTGTTCTTATGTGTCTCCCGCTTAAATAAAATGATACCTTGACTTATGAGTGACCCATTTTATGAGTTCTTCAAGAAACTAGCCACAGAAAAAAGAAGGAATTTTGCACCAAGAGCAGTGAGCACTAACTACGGTGGCCGTCAACTTCACATACATCCTATATATATATATGAAACTGCGAATTTGCATCAGGCCAAATCTTGACCACAGTGCAGAAAATAAGAATGTTGCTAACAACATTAAGACTACTGTTATTATTGCTAGCCTCTTTTTGGCAAAAAAAAAACAAGTTGCATGTGGGGTTGGAATAGTTGCCAAATAATGCAAAAACGCTGCTGTTGGCAACACTGCAGACAAAAGTCTGCTAGGTCTTGCTCGCTAGTACTAGCGGCCACATGTTTGTTGTAGAAGTGCCAAATAGTGTGGCAAGCCACCAAGGGTGCTCAAGTAAGCAAAGCAGGTTGAGTCAGCATGACAATTCCGACTCGTGATTGAAACGCCGGCTTTTAATGGTATGTTATGATCATGTGGCTGGCAGGTGAACGTTTAACACAAACGGAAAACACATTTCGCAAATCTGCAGGGGCCTTTTGAAGTGTTTCATACCATGCTGAAGTGTTGCTGCAGGGATAATCAAGTTTGCAAAAAAAAAAGTTGCAAAGCACAATCATGCCTGCTACAGCTGTATTTGAAAACTGTAACTAGCCAAGGGAAATATTCGATAGACAAATCTCAAGACACGCCACCAAACAAAAATGTCACAAAACATAAAATGATCACATTTTTTATTTACACACAAACTGACTTAGTCAGTGGGGACTTGGGCTTTATCATCCAATGTTTATTTGTCAGCCATGTAAACTAAATCTAATAGAGCTGTTCAGTGTTTGCAGTCAGTAGTGCATCATCGAAGTTATAGTCCGAGAGGCCATCATTATCCAGTAAGAATGTCATACTAAGATGTACACTAACAGTGTTGAGCAATGGCCTGTAAAGCAGAGCTTCTCAAAGTATGGGGCTCGTCCCACCTGTCAGACTCGTATGTGGGTTCCCTGTATGGGGAGGTGACCTAAGCACAATTCAGTTGTGTTTAACTTTTTGAAGCAATGGATTCATATTTATTCTATGAAAAGAAAATGTTTTCAAACTCTTATTCGACTATGTTTTTATTGAACTTTTTATGTGCAAAACGTTTTAGTTGAATCATTAAGTGATTTTAATGCTGTTATATTAAAGTACAGTGTTAATGGGGTTATAGTGTTTCATAAAATTAGGTACACTTTTTACGAATACAACCTCGGTCATCTTTCTTATTTATACATAGACAGACTACATTAATTTAATGTTGGCCGTTATGGTGCAATTGTTTATGTGGAGAAATAAGTCCGAGGACCAGTTTTAAGAAAATCTGTAGTTTCAGTCCTGGATCTCTGTGCAAGTCACAAATTCTCAGATCTCTCGCCTGCTTCCTACAACCTGCTCAACGAGTTTCAATGACATGCAAATCCACCTTCACCGATAGTCACGTAAATATGCATTTGAGCATGTAATCTAATTAAGAAATTCACAATTTTGCTAGAAAGCACGATTTATCTCCCAGTACCAATGACTTCCCGTTGCATGGCACTGAGTTTCACCATTTACATCATTGAGAAGCAGATCAGATTTTCCCCCCAATTTGTGACATTAATAAAAGCAGTGGGACACGACACATTGTTTGAAAGCATGATAACACTCCTGAAAGGGCAATTTACAACAATATTTTAACTTACCTCTGGTTGATGTCTTTCGCTAAGGTCAGTAAAATGACACATTTCCGAGTTTTCCAAAAGTCCCAAGTTAATATCTTGCTCTTGCCGACGACTTATCCAATGAGCAACAAAAGGGAAATATAAAGCGTTGAAAGTTTTTAGTTTTGCTATTACTTCTCGGGAGGACCTGTTGCTGACAGCTCGTTGAGTCTGTCACACCAACAACATGGCTGACGACCATTTGGCTGCTTGCTCTGCTGTTGCCCAGTGGTTGCGCTGCTCCGCGGGGCAGTGACTGGGAGGAGAGACGCGGTTCCCCGGGGTGGAACAAAAGTGAAACGTAAATGATAGCGGGGGAGGAACAAACGTGGAAGAGGAGTGATGGATGGGGTGACGTCAGGAGACAAGATGATCTCGTCTACCAACTTGGAGAAAATTAGAAATGTAGGTATCCATCAATTTCTAAGTTACATAACCCCATAACAACCGCGTTGTACGTAAACGTCGCTGCCATTTTGAATGTGGCAATATTGCGCAATTTAATTAGGGCAGAATCCCCCTGCCACAACGTTTTAACACGGAAACATATCTATGTTTAAAAAAGGTGATGGATACATTTAGATAAATAAGTTTAATGTACTCATCTTTCTACTTAATGGCGCAGATCTGACACATGCAACTATTTAGCAGATGCATTTGCGCTAAGCCGCTCAAGGTCGTTCGACTAGGACTACGTAACCCACAGTGCATCGAGATACATTTACGTCTTTTTTACGACATTTATAAATACGTTTCGACATAACGTAAACTATTTCGCTCCACTTCGAAAATAAGACGCTCATCTGTCAATTGAGGAATTAAAAATGTTCAACAAAAAGCCCAAGAGAAATTTTCGACAGAGAAAGGGAGACTCGAGCGACGAAGAGGAAAGTCAGGGGAACATTGCGGATGGAGCCGGGTCAGAGAAGGCCGTAGCGGTTGTGGCAATTAAGCCATCCAGAGTTGGTCAGTCCCGTGGAATATCATGCAGCTCGAAGCGAGAGCCAAATTCATCAAAGGTGGATGAGGGTGACGGAGAGGACGTGGAGACATCCACGCTGACGGCAGACAATAAAGAAAATGATAACGACGTAAACGATGGCATCAAGAAGAAAACAAGCACCGTCCTCAGTTTCTCTGACGACAAAGAACGTAAATATGTCTAAATGGGGAGAACGCCACAGTGACAAGTTAGCTAACATTAGACCAGAGTTATCTTTTTTTTTTTAATCTTTCAATGTTTGTAGTCACTGAATATTGCACCTCGTTTTTGTTTTCAGCGCTGGAACCCGAGTTTAAACTAAAGAAGTCTGCTGATAAAGCCGTTTTGTTCCAAGTGAGGAAAAAGGAAGTTCCACCTGTCAGGATCAACCACGACGTTGGTAGGTAATGGTTCAATTCAAACTTAGTCATGGTGCACCTATGGCTTTGTCAATTCAAAGTCGATGCTAATGTGATGAAAATAAACTTGAATTTGACTAGTGCAGATT
Source organism: Syngnathus leptorhynchus (assembly GCF_054491065.1). Taxonomy (NCBI): domain Eukaryota; kingdom Metazoa; phylum Chordata; class Actinopteri; order Syngnathiformes; family Syngnathidae; genus Syngnathus; species Syngnathus leptorhynchus. The sequence goes on from NC_141197.1 coordinate 14,119,091, forward strand.
TTATTTTGTCTGCACAGTGCTATTTACTGGACAAAGGAGTACTTTGTAGGAATCTATATTCAATGATAATGGACACATGAGGATTTATCACTGCATGCTTATGTCATATTGTTACTGTACGGAATCAATGCTCTGGACGTATCAAAGATGTTGTGTGAAGTAATTTAGACATTCCTCACCTTTTTTTTCAGAACCAGAAGGGACCGTCACATCTGCCTCTGTCAGGCAAGAAGATGACAGCCAAGCATCACCACATAGTTCTCACCAAAGTGATGACAATGATGAGGAAGTGGTGACCGATGAGGTGGATGACGATGATGATCAGGATGATCGTGATGATGATGGAGCTGCCAGTTCCTCTTCATCTACATCAAAATGCAGCTACACGGCTGTTAAACCATGTAAGTTGTTTTTGTTTTCTAGATTACTTGTCATACGGTGGTGCCGCGATACTTAGACCAAATGTGCCATGTTTATTTTGCGTACAGTTGTGATCCCCAGTGCAAGGGCCATCGAAGCAGCTAAGAGGCAAAGGAGGGACACGAGAGCCCAGAAAGAATTCATCCCTCTTGACAAAAATGGCCGAAACTCCTCCGCTAGCACCCCAGAGCGCTACCACAAAGAGGAAATGGAGGAGGAGGAGGAGGATGAAGACAGGGTCGAGGATGATGATGATGAACCTGATGATCATGAGAAAAGAATTGAGTTTGCGCCGCGATTCAAAACCGTCAAGGAGAGGATCGCGGAGAAACTTGGTATGGAAAAAATAAAAGTACATAAGTACGTGTTTTCGGCTACATGTTTGAAAGCGCCTTTCAGAAAGCCCACGTTTTTGTCCCGACGCACCAAATGAAAATCACTGATAGATAGAAGGATCAGATTATTCGCTGTATAGGTGGTTTTAAGTTAGAAGACTATTGTGCTTCAAGTAATTTTGTTTTGTGTATCAGAGGGAAGTGTTGGCAGTCTGTCAGGGAGTGACGAAGAGGAACAAGAGCTTTGGGAGGAGACCCAAATTGGGAAAGGAGTCAAGAGACAGCCTGGAGGACAGGTAAGAAGATTAGTGGAACAGTTATTGGGATATTAATTCCATTCCAATTGTTTTTCCCCAGTGAAGTTGACTACATAGTTTGATTCTCTTGCTTTGTTTCACACTTAGAGCCCAACTGGCAGTGAGTCCAGCAACTACAGCTGCAGTAGCTTCAAACACGATGAACATCCGAGACAAAAGAAGAAATCAGCAGGTCTCAAGATCCCAAAGATACTCCCCTCCGTCACTGTCTCAATGGTTAAGAGGAGGATAGCTGGAACGTAGGTTTGCAGTTAGTCTTTTAATTCCAATTTTGCCAAGTGCTTGAAGTCCTTCAGGTAATTGCGTTTGTTTGCAGACTGGACTCCCTGAAGGAGGTGCACAGTGCGCGGCGGGCCCAGCTGAGTCGGATGGAAGGAGACGCAGAGAGTGCTAAAACCTCTGTGGAATCTCTGGAGGAAAGCTCCTCAGAAAAACAACTCAAGTTTTACCGAGATATGACCCTCTTTTCCCATAATTTGGTGGAGTGTCTACGTGAGAAGGTAAGACGCCATTGGATTTGCTCACCAAAAGCACATCATGGCCGTTTGATTTGTAGATGCGAAAAAGTTGATGATGTCATATTTCAGTTGGTTTTCTTACTCAAGGCTCTTTTTTGAGTGCAGATTGTTGAAATCAACTCATTGGAACTAGAGCTGCACACGCTACTATCGAGCCAGATGGAGGCGCTGTGCGCCAAGAGACGACAGAAGATCCAGGAGCGTGCCCAGCACCTACAGCAGCTCAGTTGTGAGTTGGCTACATCAATCCATCCTTCTCAATTAATTTCTAATTATTGGCCTGCTAATGAGCCATAATGAAAATATCACTTGGCATAATCCACTTTTCGCTACTTTCTATTTCATTTCAGCCACAGAAAACTCCACCAATGGAGCTGATAATCAGAGGTGAGTTAGATTCAATTTTGAATACAAATCACTTCAATTATACATTATATTGTTTACAAACCTTTTGCCATAATGCGGTGGATAATCAATCAGATCATCTGACATCTCACACAGCCCAAAGAGTAGATGTGCCATCTCAATTGGAAAGATCAAATCAAAGCTGGAATCCGAACTATAATTTGATAGCGTTATGTAATCTTATAATGCAGAGTAGAAGGTACCTTTGATAAACCTGTGGAAGACGGCGATACGCCTGAAGATACACTGCTTTCGTGTGAAGAGGAAGAACATCTGGAGAAGGAGATGGGTAAGGAGGAAAAAAAAAAAGTTTACTTTGTATACGCTTGACACAAACACATTTCCCCTATCTGCTCTCATTCTAGCTGGCATCCTGCTGAAGTCCCAGGAAATCTTTTCTGACGTTCACGACGACTTTCATGACGTTAAAAAGATTTTATCTCACTTTGAAGAATGGAGAAGCTTCTACTCGGACTCTTACCACAGTGCTTACATCTCTCTGTGTCTGCCCAAGTTGCTTAACCCCATCATAAGGCTTCAGCTGCTTGGATGGAACCCTCTAAAGGTGCTTACATGCTCACACACTTCATGACACATGGAGACATTTTGAGATGATTTAGTGTGTTTGTGTGCCAGGATACCAGCACAGACTTTGAAAAGCTCCCATGGTTCACCGCAGTGGAGACCTTTTGTCATGGCCACGGTCATGAAGAGTTAGAGCACTTAGATAGAGAGATGCTTTCTAATGTCATCGAAAGGACAGTCATACCCAAAATAACAGGTAGCACCCATTCCACCCATTGTTGCATAAATAACAAAACCAAACTGCATTCTCTTCTGTGTTCAGCCTTTGTAGACCTGGTTTGGGACCCCATGTCCCTCCGTCAGTCAACCAGTCTCACTGAGCTGTGTCACCGGCTGAGGGAGGACTATTCCATTTTTGAAGGAGAACAGAGCAAGCCGGTCATGGTAAGCTTGTTTTGAAATATATACACACACAAAATTTAAATATTCAACTTGTGGGACAAACTGTAGAATGAACCTAAATGTGCATTCAACTTTTTTGTTGATCCTGAAATTACACCCAAATGCTGAATTGAACTGCATTCATGTACGTTCATGTCCACAGGCGCTCACCAAGGCTGTGATTGGCCGACTGAGGGTCTGTGTGGATGAAGACGTCTTTATCCCATTGTACCCCAAAAAGTCAGTTTCTTTCCTTTTTTTTTTTTGTTTGGATTCTAACATGTTTTTAAATTGTTCCTTGCTGGTTTATTAGGCTCCTAGAAGATAGGTTATCTCCTCACAGTCACTTTAGGAACCAACAGTTCTGGATGGCTATCAAGGTAAAAGAATGCTACGTTAGCATAGCACTGGCATCAGGCCGAAATGCCAAATCACAATTTGTTAAAATTAAAAAAAAAATCATAAATCTTTACTGTTGGTGAGTCCACAAATGTGTGTTTTTTTTTTTTTTTTTTGCTGGAAATGGCAAACCTTCCCCCCGCCCCCCACATCATTTTGGCAATATGAAGATTCTGCCTGACGCCAGTGAATATTTTCCCCTCTTTTTTTTTTTTCATGACCTTATTAGCACATGCATTTGTTTTGATATGCTTCTGCTAGCTACTAGAAAACATGGGAAAATGGAACCAACTGCTGCCCGATTCGGTGTTGAAGGAGCTGATGTTAGACAAACTACTGTGCCGGTACCTTATGATCACCCTTGGCAGCCAGATGCTGTCCAACAATGACCTTCATGCATGTAAAAGGGTAAATACTGTTCCTTTCTAAACAGGAAGAGCAAACATTTTCGGTTGGAAACTTGTACTATCCTGTCTCTGTTTAGATTGCAGACAGCCTGCCAACTAGTTGGTTTGGAGGAGAAAAGGAAGGTTTGCCTCAGCTACAGTCTTTCAAAGATCATCTCGTTCAGAAGGCTCACAACATTTGTAAACAACAACCTCCCAAAGAACCAGACACAAGGTAGTGAAAGTTTGACCACCACGCTTATTATTCTGGATTTATATCATCTATATTTGTTCCGTCTTCAGGCTTGCTGTGGTTGAAGTGCTGCAAATTCTGAGCCGAATTCGATGCCACAACGCTATTATGAGCATAGCTGAAAAATACCACTATGAGGATGTTATCTACTCTCATCAGCTGCTCAATCAAGAAATGGAATGAACCACAATCCGATAAAAGCAGATCTTTTCATGACTAGTGTTTCTAGTTGAATGTTATTACATGCCATGAACAAAAAAATTCAAGGCTTTTCACTGCCAAGAGAAAATGTGTTCATGCCGGTTTTGTAAGCAATACAGTTTCTATACAGGAAAGATTATTTTTCTAAATAAAATTGCATTTTATTCACCAAAAACAATCCTGTACATTCTATTTTGTGTATATTTCTTAAAACGGAATCTTCAATTAAATGGAGCTCAATGTTTGTGGGTAACAACAACCGCTGGTGGATTTCTTCCAAAAGGCATTAGCATTGTGAAAGCCATAAGACATCAGTTTGAAGAGCTGACTTTATTCAAGACACCCAAAACAGCAAAATTCATCACACAAAAAGCCAATTCCACAAAACTTGCTATCTGCACACCTCACACTCGCTTGGATGCAAAACAAGCTTTGAGTAAGATCAACACGCTAGTTGACATCATTCCAGACCACAAAAGCAATTTATGCAGAGTGTTATTGGAATATTTCATTTTGTGCACAATCTTAATACTCATTCTTACTAGTACATATTTGGACAAGATGATGGTGGAATTCCATGCATTATCCACAAAAACAAGTTGAAGATGACTTTAACACAAGTAAGCAAATAAACACAAAGCTGCTATGCTCTACAGCACAAATTAAATTGCCTTCTTAGTGCTGCAAAAGCTGTTGTGCATTGCAAAAAAAAAAAATAATAATCTGATTGTATCTTTGTACTCAAGATAGTAGTACTTGATGGTGCTAAATGACTTAGCAGGCAGTGAGTTATGAGTAATGTTGCATTCTGCAGGACAAAAAAAGAATGGTTACAAAAGTGTTGTTGGAACGTAATCTGTCAATGTAGAATGAGTTTTTCTAGATTGGAAACATGGAGTTGTTATTCTGCAGCTGCTTCCAAATGCTTCAAGTAAATCCTGGAGCACATAATCGGACAGGGAGCCTTACTAGATGACAGAGAACTGGATGCCGTGTTTGTCGAGACGCTTGATCAGGGTGGTTTTTGCAAACACAGCTCCTGGAGTATACACTCCTCCACTATATAGGGGGGGGGGGGGGGAAACAAAAGCGGATTATACAAAAATTTAAAGCTATAAATATGAAGTAACTGCATTGCAGCAGGCCGTTTGTACAGATATTGACACCATTTAACTAGTATGGTATATATATGGGGTGTTCACTAGTAAACGTGTTAGTCTGCATTTCTTTAGGGTTTGATGACTCACCTCTTGGGCAAGGCTTTAGGTTCGTTGAGGATTGTCAGAGCTGCCTGCACTAAAGCAATGGGCGTGGCCACGTAGCCACATTCTAAAAAGGGAGAAACAATGTCAATGGGTCTAAAAGGTAAAACAGCTGAGAACTTCATAAATTGTTTTAAAAAAACAAACAAACTCATAATTGAAGAGTTCAAAGAATTGCTATCGTTTACCTGGTCCTTGAACCAGCGTGCAAATCTTGCCATTAGGTTTTCCTTGGGTGGGGTCCAGTCCTTCTGTGTAACCTTCTCCATAGAAAGCAAAGCGAAACGAGGACGATTCCATCTGAAACGCGTACACAGTAGATCGGTTAATTACTCGGTGTGGTACACGAGCTCCCTCTAAAGGTTTGTAAAATAATCACTGCCTGAGATCACTTCTATTTAACTTTTTAAATCAATACATTCCTATTAAACATCTAGTATTTGTTAAAGATTATACAAGAAAGTTAAGAGTTCTCTCGTTTTTTTTCAATGTACACATTCACCTGCTTCCGAGTTGGTCCAGCCTTGGAAAAGAGTCCGAAGGAAAAGAACTCTGGATGCTGTGAAGAAACAGCTAATTTAGCATATAAATCCAAATCGCGATTCAGTAATCGATTTGTACATTTATCACCTTACCTTGACGAGGAGGTTCCGTCCAAAAGTGAACTTGACCAACAACCAGAACATCATGCCGGCAAACATCAATTTGATGACATTGCCAATGCCACCAACGCCTGCATAGGCTCCATACTGGACCTGAAGAAGGGGAAATATTCAATATATCTTTCGCTTTTTTCTCAAATTCAGTCTTTTTACACTTGTATGGCATGTAAAAATATACAAATGTCATTTGTGCTGACTAAAGAAAATCCCCATTATCTCCAATAAGAAGGGATTAAGTTTTATTCAACTTTTCTCATTTTCTTTTTCCCAAACTAACCGGAGTGTCCTGATATTCCTCCACCAGGAACCGCTGCGTTCTCTTGACGACTGACGGATCAGAACCCATGAAGGGCACCGTGTACTGCTGGATCTCATTACTGTAGAACAATGCACCCCTATGAAAGACACAGGTCGAAAGGTACACTACAGTGAGCCCCAGTGATGCATTCCAGACCCACCAGCAATAGGTGAAAAGCTGTGAACGTTAAAAAAATAAATAATAATAATAATAATAATAAGTTGCATTCATCAGACAAGTCACTTTTTTTTTTTTTTTTTTTACAGACTAAATAAAAGCATAAAACATACATCACTACATAAATGATTACAGTGTTAAACTGCATACTCTCAATCTATTTTTTTTTTTTTGGGAGGAACCCATCCATTTTTTTGCTGAAAAAGCATCTGGCCCGGTCTTAAAAAATAAATAGTGCTTTCCCACCATCTTGTAGCCTCTAAAGGCATTCTTTCGAGTGGGTGTCAATAACTCGTACGTATTTGCCATTTGCGTCTGGGTCCCCCTCCTGCCCAGCCTTTAGAAACACAATACCTGCGTTGCAGCTTGGTGCCTAAAGAAGGCAACGGTTTGTAGTTAAACTTCCGGCGGAGACTCTGAAGCTTGTCGCTGTCTGCAAAGCCGTAGATGGCAGACTGCCACGTGCCATCGTGGATGACTCCTCCCTGTTCAAGAGAAGACAAACAGTCACATGGAACAACTCTTTGGCATAGAATTGTATTCAAAATGTTTTCACATACTTCAGGGCCAGTATTGACAGTCAGGAAGCTCTCCAATGCAGTTAGAGTACCTGAAAACATTGTGGCAAAATAGTTTTATCTACAGGGTCGTGGAGGGGGGGGGGGGGGGTACTATGCTTAATAGTTGGTTGCAATCATGCAAGAATGTCTGTGTACCCTTGAACTGCTCCCTGGTGTACAGGACCCCCATGTCAGCAGGGATGGAGTCAAATCCGCAGCTTCCGACAATGTACACGCCCTTTTCGGCTGCCATGTTATGATAGTTCAGCTGCATGCCTTCCAGAAACTGCAAAGAGCAAAATCAGGCGTATCCTGCAGAAGTTATTAAACTGACCAAAAAAAAAAAAAAAAAAAAAAGTCCCAACGAGCATTATGAATACAATGTGATTAAAATATCAATATGTTGATTCAATGGGATATTTTAGAACAGAAAGTCTCTGGACAAGATCAGATCACATGAAATGCTTCAAAAGGGCTTACATTCCTTTGCAGAATTGCGGGAACTGATGACCTTTTGAACAATACCTCATGGTCTTATGATTTGCAGGATTCAATTTGATTTGAAAACACACTTTACGATTTGAAATGTTGATTTGTTCAAAGAAGTACTACTTGATACTTGATTCAGAAGTCGAAACTGGGCACGACTTTGTGATCTCACATGAATACCTGAGGTTCTCCGGAAATGTCAAGGTGGTGTGCTCCGTTCTCCACACAAGCCTTAACCACTGGCTCACCAAAGAACCTGTACTATAAAGACAAAGACAAATCCATTCATTCCCATATTAGATAGCCCTTAACTGAATTCAAAATAAAACATGTAATCGGCTTTCGGGTGAAATTCCAAGGAAACTGATAAAGAGAGGTAGTGGGTAACACTTGTGTGTAACCGTGGAAGGCAAACTTTTGTTTGAAACAAAAATCTGAATGGGTTACCAGATGCAAAGCGCCATTGCTGGACACAAGGCGTGTTTGTGCGCCGCCAGACTGTGGCCTTCATTGTGTACATGAATGCTGTAGTGTGAGAGATGGCCAGAGGAGGAGAGAGCAGGGGGAAATGATGGAAATGTTGCCTACAAAAAGGTGTGTGTCACCAGACCAAGCTAGTACTCGCTGAAAAAAATAAAAAAAATAAAATACATGCGCTCTACTTACCGGCCCCACACAGTTGAGAACAATGACTGCCTGCTTGCACATGGCCGTAAGAGAGTCGGGTTCTTCCACATCTGCAACAATGATGTCCACTTGGGTCCTCAGCTCGGGCTTTTCTGCAACACGAGAGGCGCTTCAGTGGATTCATCCTTTGTTCACAACTTTCAGAAGAACAGGGGAAGCCATTCTCCCATATTCAAAGAGGAGGATTCACAAGAAGACATTCGAATTTGTCTCATTTAGGTGCTTCTTACATTCATTTCAATATCAAACAAGTATAGAAGATATAGTTACAGATTCAATAAGAGCATCATTTTGTTTGTATACCTAAAAATTTAATCTGACATCTTGACAAATTGGGCCAGATTTTATGCAAAACAAGACGAGCTTCTCTGACCAAGGAACTGTGCAGTGTGGTTCAAACCTTGATAAGGGAGTAAACATATTTGTTAACGGTGTTAACAGTTAAGTGTTAATTAAAGCCTTGTTTTTGAGCTTTTATGGATTCAATGCCTTTTAAGACTTTAAAAGGCTCTTTTAGATCTCCGCAGCAAAATTGTCAAGAGGTAAGAAGAACTTCAGTTCCAAAACAAAATGGTGTGTGTGCCTTCCAAAGTGGGCTTGATCAGTGAGATGGTATGTTCCATCAGCTGTTGTGCACTCCCAAAAGACAAAGACAAAGAGACGGGTGGATGAAAGTCAAATCATACCAATTTAATCCTCTGGTTACTGTCATGAACACAGAAATGTTCCGAGGTTCTAATTTGGTTTTAGGCTTTACTTTCCATTTTTAGAATGTTGCATGGAGACCATTGTCAACCTGGAAAATCAACTTGGCTGCATTTTGCACTGCATTCCAGATGATGCAGGTAATGAATGCTAGAGCTACGAAATGTTCCGCGAAGTTTGCAATCTGATGTCGATTTGTGGACAATAAGAGTGATTTGTGTAGTTTGGTTGTACTTTGGAATTCAGCAAAGTCACCATTTTAGTTATCAGTCTTGGATAAAGGTGAACTCAGATAAGTCAACAAGTCAAGTAACAATTCCAATTTAATAATTCAAAGCTGTATTCTCACAACAAAAAGTCAATTCTCAGTAACTTCACGACATAAAGCAAATCGGCAGTGAGGAAATAAGAAATAAAGCCCAATACAAACCAAGGACAGAGGCCGCCTGCTCCAGAACTTGCTCCAACTTCTGCCTGCTCCTACCAGCCACAGCCCACTTGAGGTTCCCTTTCGGACCCTCGGATGCCGTTCGGGCAACCTCTTCCACCACAAACTGTCCCGTGAACCCGGAGGCTCCAAAAATCACCAAATGGTAAGGTCTGTTGGATGATGTCTGAACACTCGCCATGATGACAGCGGGCAAGTAAAGTGAGAGAACAGCGACCAGTGACACACACCTGACAGTGCTTATCTACCCGGAAGAAGCGAGAGAATCTGACGTATGATACTGCAAGCCTTAATATCGAAATAAAAGTGGTATCGTGATAGAGATACCGATATGTTATCATTGCTGGTCAGCTCTAAACGAATATTTGTGACCTGGTAGTTATTTGGGCAACGTTTGAAGTGGAAGTCATATTCATATTGATCATATTTAAACAGCTTTATTCACATTTAACACACGTTGTTTATTGCCCATCAAATATAAGAAGTAGCATTTTTTTTTTTTAATTCCAGTAAATTTATTCATTGCAATTCCACATTTTAATGGGATACATATGTTGCTTCAAGGTCTAAGTATAAATGATACTGTCAACTAAATTAACAATAATTTCATGACACTTTTTCAAATAACTGATCTGGGGGTGACTGAGTGTGTGTGACTAAGTGAGTGTTCGGTTTAAGTTGGAAGTAGTGAGTATGGGTGACTCCTTTTAGACACGAGTCAAAAGGAAACTCCAGTGTTGAGCTGGTGTTGAAGTGATATTGATCATATCAACGATATCAAAACTCGTATCGATATTTTATATATCTCGAATCCACAAGGGTGGAGCTTGGGGGTGGAGGAAACGAGTAACTTCAGGAAAGCTTCTATATCGTCTTCTGAGATAACGTAACATAAACAATATAAAAAATACGAATCACCAAATATGCCAAATGGCAACAGGAACTACATAATAAACATGCAATGGCGCATGAAAACTAGTCATCCTTATAGACAGTGCATCCGCTAAACCGACTGCGTCATTGTGCCACATTAAACATGGCGACGTCGTTTACGCATACTACCGTTCTCACAACAAATTCCAAAATACTTAAGGGAAAAGTATAAACACACAATTTCATGGAAAACATACGATTACAACTAATTAACATTTGTCCCAAGAAAATAACGTTTTAGTTAATACCGTTGAATGTGGATATTTCCCTCCACGTGCCCGGACCAATATGGCTGCATTGCTGACGTAGTTAATGTGCGACTACCAATTTTACTCGCTCATAACAAACGTGGGGTCATAATGTACGGATCCAATGTCACAGAGTTTACGGGCAAACGGGCTGCATTTGGTCAAGTTTGAAGGCCGACCTTTGCTATAATTGAATATAACAGAGGAGCTCCACATTGAGGTATGTCTCACTTCTTTATTCACTGTTGTTTAGTTAGTTGGTTAGCGGTAGAAGCATACAGTTAGCACATTTGCTAACGTAATCAGCTTCCTCCCCTGTCCCATCTATTTGATTCAAAATATTATTCTTTACAAAAGTGGTTTTAGGACTAGAATCCAAAAGCAGAACAAGTTATCGGTAATTAGAATGCCTGTTATTTTCTGCTACGTCAATGTATGCCTTACAACACGTGCTTGGAGGGATAACAGTGCATTGCAGTACTGTATATTACAGAAGTAATAAACTTACTAAAGTAACATGACCCGTTATGAAACATAAATTCATGTAATAACTAATTTACACGTGTCTTCCTTATGGCATTTAAATCAGGTTGGAAGAAATATACAACATTGACATAAATGCACCTTTAAGACCCAAGAAATACATATTCTCTCAATTCCTTTTAGGCACGGACCTCGCCAGAGTTCTTGAATTCCTTTTCCACGTTTGATGGCCTTCTGCAGTTCCATCATGTCCACCCACATCTGTAGGCTGTTGGAGCTGGCTTCACGCGCCTCTTGCTGTTTACCCATCACAAGTCAGCCTTCTTTGCGAAGGACAATGTTGGTTGCTCCGAGAGTGCCCGGGCTCCCGATGCTTCACACAAGGGCCTACAGCCTTGATTCTTTGTCCCCTGGGCCTGGTCGGCCAACGCTTGGTGCAAACTCACAACAGCCCCGTGCAGATAGGGCATCCCCCTCCTCACCACTCGCACACAGGAACTTGTCTGCTGTGGCTATGAAGGTAGATTTTTTTCCCCAATGTTCTTTTTTTGTAGGTGTGGCCTGGCCCTCATGGGTCAGTATTCAAATGTTTTGTAGGTTTTACCCTGAGTGCTTGACATTGACATGGTTTACTCCTGTGCTTCTGGTTATCTCAACATTACAGTGGTTGAAGGGACTTAAAAGTCTTTTCATTCTTTATTTTCCCCCAGGGTCAATGTCGTTCACTGTGCTTTAATGATTTCTTGGATGTCGGTGAACTTGAGGATAATATACGTCAAGCTCGGGCCTGTAAAAAAGTCAGACGCTTCATAGTGGACCCAGATTTGGCTAAAGTGGTAGCACACCATCTGGGGCCTGACCTAAACAATGACAAGACTATTCTCATTGAATGCAACCCAGGTATGTGCTTTGTTAGTAAAAGTAAAAATGCTCTGTAGTCTTCTGCAATTTGGCGTTTGTCACATAAATATTGCACATATTGTTTTTTTGGGGGGGAATGGAAATAACAGCTGCATGCGTTTGTTTGTCGGCCGTAGGTCCCGGAGTGTTGACCAAGACCCTGCTCAATGCTGGAGTTCACAAACTTGTGGCACTTGAGACGGAGAGACATTTCTTGAATGAGCTGCGGGTAAGAAACCCTCTCAAACAGACTCTCAGGTTCCACTTGAGAAAATTGAATGCTGCATTGTTGAGTAAGGCAGTCTTCACAAGTGAGTGAAATGGATGATGTTGCACCACTTTAGGGATTGGAAGCCCTTCTTGATGGTCAGCTGGAAGTGGCTCATTGTGACTTCTTCAGATTGGACCCGGTCTGGGGTGGAAGCAACAAGCCATCAGTAATGTCCACTGATGAACTATTCAATGACCTGGGAATAACAGAAACCAATTGGTCGGATGGTGAGAAACAGCACAAAAAGATCTTTTCATATATTTTTTGTATCAATCTTTCTTTGTTTCTCTGTAGACTTTCCAGTGAAAGTTGTGGCCATCGTGCCGCAGAATAAAGAACGTGCCACCCTGCTGAAGTTAGTTTATGCTCTATATGAACGGCTGTCCTTCTACAGATACGGAAGAATAGAGCTCAACCTCTTTTTGAGTGAGCGTGAGTACATGGTAAGAGGACTATGAGGTTGATTTTATTCAAACATTGTTCAAACACAAAAACATTTCTTGAACATGCAACACCGACAGAATAAATGCCATGTTGCAAAATCAAACAACTGTATATGATACCGGTATCTGTGCTTTCCTTTTAACGACTACCTGACAATATACTCAACATTGACTTGGAGCTTAAGTGAATTCTTTCTGTGTCAGGTCATGATGACTCCCGCTGGCCAATTGAGACATTACAGACCCCTCAGTGTCTTATGGCAGATGGCCTGTCATATTGAACTCCTACACAAGGTACACAGCGTGTCAGAAGAGGAACTTTTACTCGACTGTGCAACCACTGACCCTTTGTTATGTGTCCATACGTTCATTTGCGTTCACAGGAACCCTGGGAGTCGTTTGTGACATCCAAACAGAATCTACCTCCTCCCAAAGGCCTTGTAATGACTCATTCAATTACTAATGTAATCATGATAAGTACTTTTAATACAGTTCCACTTTTCTTCATTTTCACTCCTCAGCTTCCCAACGATCACATATGCCTGGTTCGTCTGCGTCCACGGGCCGACTTGTTCTCTGGCGGCCTCACACCCGCAAATGCCTCCACCCTGATGGTGATGGTCAAACAGTGTTTGGCAAAAAGGAAGGGGAGGCTCATTGACAAGCTGAAGTAAGCAATCACAGTTTTGCACAATTCAACAGCACGGCTATGCAAGCATTAATTTTTTCCAAATTTTTACTGAATTATTTTGGTCTTGTTGGATGGCTGGATGAATGGGTAGCTCCTGGTTTTAAATGCCCAAAAAGGTTGAGAACAAATATTCCTGTTGTGGACATCAGGCGGGGAGAATGAACCACTAAATTCAAACTCGTATTAAAAGGAAGTCTGCACGCACAAAAACCTAGCTCTAAGTGCCTCTAATTAAACCAAAACAAATTTCTGTGGTTGTAATATTTTGCTTTCTTAGACAGAAGCCTTGTTTCTGTGTAGACTTTTTGCATCCACTCTAATTTAGTTAGCTGCTTACAGATGTTTTTTTGGGGGGGGGGGGTCAACTGTCAAGATTTTTTGACATGGATGGGGTTAAAAACCTAACTTGGAATTGAATCCCAACGGCATGCACCGACTATCTATTCATACTGTGAGCAAATTGCCATGCACGGTTAATGTGAAACATTCTTACCGTTCTGCTCTGTCTATTTGTTTTTCCTTTTAAAGTCTTTGGTCACCTGACAGTGGGAGTAAATTGTTGTCGGCGATGGGACTTCCAAAAGATATCCTGACAGGTCAGCTTCATCCTATGCAGTATCTTCAGCTGTTCCAGTTGATGGAGAAGAGCCAGGAGTTCACTCAGAGCTGGCTCTATGAAGAGATCATGGAGAACACTGAGAAAGAGGGATGGGGCTGAAGTGCATGTGCATATACTACACAAACAGATCATGTCAAGTACAAAAAAATGTGGATAATTTATTAATAGTGAAATACAAATAACAATGACAATCCAAAATATAAACAGATGGATTTCAAAGTATAATTGCTCATGATGTGTAAACAGCAGAGTAATGGATTACAACTGTGTTTTATAAAGCGGTGAAATAGAATTCATACAGTATGTGTTGCTGTCCTTCATGTTTAAAAACCTTGCTCTTAAAACCATGTATGTAGAAGGTCACTGAAAGATTCCAATGAATGCGTCATAATTTTTTTTTTTACTCATTGTAATCACTTCTGGAGGTTCTGAAGTTATGAAGTATGTTAGACATTTGAAAACATCTTTACTGCAAGTGCTAAAAAGCTTTATGCTTGTCATGTTTTGTAGACTATTCTTTTAGTTAAAAGTTTCACTTTTCCAATTTGGCACAATGTGTTTGACATATTGGGAATTAAATTCTATACCAATTCTGTGGACTGTAATTTGTTTGGAAATCGTTATAGCCATTTCAATGTTTTTTCTATAAATTTTTTAGTCATGCAATTAGCAATACACGACCCCTCGTCTTTGGAAACGTTCCCATAGGTCATGACAGTATCTCATTCATGGTTAAACAATAATGTATTTGGATAAAATAAAACATTTTAAACTTTGTGAATTTTGTTTGGAAGGCTGTCAAGATCAAACCAAAAAGTACACAGAGTTAATTAACCAAAATAGAATTGACGTTTTTGTCCCCGATGACGTAGACACTTGCAATCCCTATTGTGGCCAGAAGAGGACGACACAGCCATTCGGTATTGGTCTTGCTAACACCGCCCCCGGTGGCCGATAGGCGCCACTGCGACAACATCCTCGGCAAGGTGTCAGACGTTCCGATCTAAGCTGTCACCTTTCACCAACCTTGTCAGTGAGAGGTGGCGTTCCTTTTGGATTACCTGGCGATCGACGATGCCGAAACAAGTGTTCTTCACAAGCTAACAAAAAGTAAGACCACGTTAAAGCAAACGAGCGTGCAGTGACACAATGACATGGTTTTAGTCTTATGTGCTGTGCAGATGTGGAGGCGAGCTAACATTAGCCAACGCCGCTGTATTCTGTACGACGACTCATTTGGTAATCATAGCCCCCCCCCCCAAAAAAAAATTACCATGTAAACCCAACTTGAACAAAATCGTAGCATGCTGTTAGAACGTATGTATCGACTGACGCCTTCAGAATCTTTACACAGGTAACGTCCGATCATGCTAATGATCGTAACCGTCGTGCAAACGAACCCTAACAACATTCTCCAAAGAAGCAACTCGCTGACGCTTAACCAGGGGTAAGCGCTCACCTTGTTAATAATCACGTGAACGTTTGATCAGTACGTCTCCTGTCGCCGAACCGAGCTTTGTGTTAGGTGGCACTGCATTAAGGCCCGTCGTGTACCACGGAAGGTTTGCGACTGGACTACAAAGCTTGATTAACTAAACGTAATACGTGTGCTATAAAGACAGAGAAGACGCAAACATCCGAGGGACACTTCATTAGGTACACGACGCACCAACACGGCCATTGATTCGATCCTGTTGGTGTACCTAATGATGTGTCCGTCGGTTTGAAGTGTAATCTGTTCATACGATGTAGGTATTCCTCTTGGGTGGCCTTGGGTTTTTTTTCTTCCTGTTTGCTGATGCGCGCTTTCCAT
The DNA here is from genome assembly GCF_054491065.1 of Syngnathus leptorhynchus. Classification (NCBI taxonomy): domain Eukaryota; kingdom Metazoa; phylum Chordata; class Actinopteri; order Syngnathiformes; family Syngnathidae; genus Syngnathus; species Syngnathus leptorhynchus. The sequence goes on from NC_141197.1 coordinate 14,134,980, forward strand.
TCCTCATGTCCTTCATTATTTATAACACCCCCCCCCCCCCCCCCTGTAGAGAAGAGGAGAGGATGGGACAAGCAGAGCTGTGGGGGAGAGACACTTTGGTTCCGATGCTGTTAATTAAGAAACAATGGCAAGTAATGTAACAATGACATAAAACATGGTGGTTGTTATCGATTCAATCTTAATATAAGAATAACAAGATCATAATAATTTGTTTTTATTCAGCACAGCATATCATAATGTCTCTCCCTGTTTTTTTGCAAATCCTGCTCCCTTTCCAAATCCATAAAACGCTTTGTTGTTTGCTCCGGTGATCCTCTCACAGTGTGTTCTATATGACAAGCTTTTCAGGTTTACCATATACTGGTTGTGCCTTTTTTAAAAAAAAATATTTTGCATGTTAAGAAGTAGTTGTGGAGCAAATACTCCCATATCACTTTTATAGTGTACAGTGTGACGTTGGTAAAATATCCTATCATGCAAAGTGCAATGCATGACGTTCACTGATATACAAGCTTCCCTTTTTTTTCTTTTCCTCTTCACACTTTTGCAAATGTCACACATTATTTATTTATTTTATTTGGGGTGGGGTTTATTATAGAGGAAGTTGACATATACCCAGGATTGTTATCAATGTTAGTGATGCCTCCAAGTCTGCATTTAAAGTATAGTTAGTTTGTGATTAAAAAAGGTTCATTGTTCCATGTGATTCTAAAATTGTTCTTATTTGATTACTGCATTAGATGAATCCAGAGATTTGTTGTCGAGCCTCCAGGTAGTAATACAAATATGTGGTCCAAAGAGTGGTTTTCCAAATCTTGTTCTACAAGTTGTGACAGTTGTTTTGGCAATCCATTTTAAATGCTGGACAGATTGCACTTAAGGGCCAGAACGATTTGTTTGGCACCTCAGGAATGACTTTGCACCTGTTTTGCCTCTCGCGCACTCACTTCCACCAATGAATGAGTCAGCAGGCTGTTCATAACTTGTTTAATGTGTTGTTTTTTTTCTTTCACAGCAGCCATTTTTCTTTTCTCGTTCTTTTGTGGCTGGAAGGAGGACTGGCTTGATTGGTGACAGCACGCTTGAAAGTTTAAAGGTTGTCAGGGTGGAGCCTGATGGATCATGTTGGTGAGTGTGAGAAAGAAACATGTCCTTACAGTAAAAGACTTTATGGTGTCTTTTGACCAGTGGCCCCAAATATTTAAGTCACTTGCATAATTTTAGTGCCTAATTTTACACTGTATTGTGAGTGGATATCTCTTTCTATAGTTTGACCATGTTACTTTTGTGTCTTTCCACATTGTCTCCAGGCCCGTTGGAGTATGAAGGCAGAATAATGGCACAAGTTATAGCGGGTGGGGTCGACCATTGTGACAACACACCCCACCCTGAACCTCACAACCTCAATGAGCTCAACCCGCACACTCAGAGCGAACATACGTCAGCTCTGAAAAATGATTCCAGAACTGGACTTCCCTCGAAAGGGTCTCTCGACAACAACGGGGAGAACAAGGAGGAGTTGGAGGGACACAAAAGCAAAAGCAAAGACGAAGAGGAGGACACTGATGAGTTGATGAAGGACGAAGAGGAGGAATCAGAGGCATCCAGTTGCCTAATGCACTGCCAGTCTCCAGATACTCCCATGACTGATTCCTCCAATTCAGAAACAGGTACAGAAAGCAGGTGACAAAATGCAGCCCTGGAATTTGGACACAGTGGTGTCTTAAATAATTTTCTCCTCTCCTTCTTTAGGAAGCCTGCTGGAGAATCCTTTCAGTCCTGGGACGAGTCCAGAACCCACATCCCCCGTACTCCAAGAAACCTCATGTCCCACCAGTCCTTTGGAAGTGGGCCAGAGTGAAGTGGACTTGGATGGGTTTACTTCCAGCACTTCAGGAGATACCCTCATCACGGGGCCATTGCTTTCTCCTCATTTATCTTTAACCTCAGACACAAGTCCGAGTTGCACTGATGGACCTGAACATGTCTCATCAACTACTGCCAGAAATGCACAATCCACTTCAGCACCTCTTACCACTTCTTCTCCCCCCATTGAAGGACTTGTTCATGACCTTCACTTGGAGACCACAGCCAATATAAAGGCTTCCATCACAGCAGAGCCCTTTGCCTTCTCCACAAGGCAGATACCGACTGGTGCACAATCAATTTCTGAAACGACACTTAGACACTCAGATGAGTGCACTTCCTCTTCAGTGCCCATTTCTGGTCTGATGGCATCCCTGGAACATTTGGCCCAAAGAGGAGATGACGATTGCCTTCCACAAGACCTTCATTGGGTAACCTCTTTTTCTTTATTTCAACACCAAATGCCTGTAAAAAAATACCTGTTGTCATTTTGAAAGACTGCAATCACAAGACATTCGTCTCGAATAGTTGAGCTTGCTACCTGCTCGACAAGGTGTGCGCATTGAGACGTAAAGCATTTCTGTCGTTGTGTTTTATGGATGCGTTTAGAATGTGAACAGCAAGAATGTGCTCGTGTGTGCAAGACTAGTTTGTAACGAAGTGCATGATTTTCTTTGAGCATCGTTTTTAAACATGCAATTTGGGAATACGCAGTTATTTCAAATCTGCTTTTATTTTGGAAAACAATGACCATCCAACTTGTGTGATATTGCTTAACTGTTAAGTTCTTTTTTTTTATCGCAAAATAATACCAAAGAAGCAAAAATAACCAACTTCCTTGTGTGATATTGCGTAACTGTTGTTTAGTTCTTTTTTTTTTAATCGCTAAATAACACCAAATAAGCAAAAAAATTTGGTTATGAAACAGTAATCAGGGGAAAAATATTTTTAAGACACTTTAATGAAAATAAAATTGTATTTGATTAGTCAATCGGTAGAATAAAACATTCTAAAAAGATTCGATAGAGATATGTTCAACTTGCAGATTTGATCAAATATATTTGATCCCTCAAAATACGTACTGGTCCTTTAAATTCAAATGTGAGAGCTTTTTGTGTAATCTGTACCGCTCTCACTTGAGACACATACACACTTGTTCTGTGTTAAGCCGAGCAACATAAAAACGACACTGACACAGGCCAAGGAGAGGTAGAGTTTCTGTTGTGGCATCGCCTCATTGTCCTCATGTTGTCTTTTTGTTTTCATTTTAATTGCATTTTAGTTTTGGTTCTAGTTTAATCCTCCAGAGTGATACTTTTCTTCGAAAATTGCCTATCATCATTTAAAGATAATCTCTTCCTGCAGATTGCCGAGGCCTCTATCTGTCATGAAGATTGTATCCTTATCATTGTATGCGTAAGTCTTTCTGTATTTAGACAGGCTTTTTATGGAGGGCAGATTTTGTTCTAATATGGAATTCCTAAAAACCACAATTGACTTTAAGTTATTCGACGCATAAAATATTGACATGAACTGAATATTTAATATTAACATCTGTTGCAATATAATGTAGTCCAAGGAGGTGGCGCTCGTTGTTAGAGAATGTTATCTGAGAATCTGAGTATGTAAGAGCTTGCGTCGAGCTATGCCCTACATCATGTATGGCATCTCTGTGCATGTATAAAGGAGAGGGCTTCTTACTGAGAGAAGGCGGATTGAGCCCTGTCAAAGAAGGATTGTATTATGACTGCTTGCATATATCCATAAACATGAGCACTCGTTTATCCTCTACACTTTTCACTCTTCTCCTGTTTTGCCATTCCACCCGAATCAAGTTATGACAATACAATAATCCATCTTTTGCCATAACAAAGCGCTTTACAAAAAATGTGTCTTCGTTAACTCGTGTTGTTCAGACCAGTTGGCTTTACAGTGCATTCAACTGGAGAGGCTTTATCACCAGAGAGTGTTGGACAACTTGAATTCTCTCCAGCAACAGTGGGGTAATTTACACACACACGTTCATATTCATGGTGCACTTCTTATTTCTGTCATGAAATCTGGTCGCTTGACCCCTCACACTGAACTCTGCTCATCTTTGCTTTTACATCCAAGTTCAGCGAGCTGACTTAAAGTCAAACAATGTAGATACTTGGCCGAGTTTGACGTCTCACCAATAATATTTATCTCTTTGCTTGTTCTTCATAGAAAGTCGGTGTATAAGAAGCCGGCCCAGTTTAGAAGCTCGACATCTGGACACTCTCAGAGACATCTGCCAAACGCACACTCGGTCAGTATGTGTCTTTTTAATTTAGGTCTGGCACATTAATCTATTGAATGCAACAGTTAACCAAGTTAAAAAAAAATAACATGCCAAGAGACAGACGATACACAGGAATAAAATACACACAAGGTGGCTCGGGTGTCATGTTTGTGTTGCCACCTTTGCAAGTTAGAGTGTAACTGTGGTGATGAGTATTGCAGTAATGGCTGAACTCCTACCTGGCCACTTTCAGATATTTAAGCTCTTGTGCTGCTTAAGTTTCACCTCACTTGACTCTCTCACACACACACACACACGTTTTAATAGCCCGGGAAATATGCTCAGGCTAATATTAGATTGGCAGTGTCATGAAGCGTCACCAAATCTTGCATGTCTTAATTTACGAAACGAAGATTCCTCACCACCATGTCATTTTGTCTTCTCGTCGTAGACCAAACGCAGCAGATGCAGCGGTAAGATCATTTTTTTTGTCTGGGTATATAGAAATGGGTGATAATGTTTTTTTTGTTTTTTTTTTCATGAAGTGTTTTTATGTTTATGTTTACAGTCGGCACCTCTGGGCGTAAAGCACCTGCTCGAACAAGGTGATGCATTACCTCCACCAGGTGAGCGAGAGAAAGTTGCAGTCTGCATTAGTACAAGTTTGCAGAGATTTGTTTCTGAAGCAGGGTGTTTACCCACAGGCATATCTGAAATGTGATACGGTGGCTTTTATCAGGTCACAACAACTTGGGAAATATGTGATCTAATGTTTATAGTCAGTCGTCACCGGATTTCAGCAAATTGAATTTGTACCGAAATTATTCCTTCTGAAATCTATAACTTTTTCTTTTTCCTGTACATTCCAAGTTGATGTATTGACTATGACAAGAATGTTTGCAATAGCTCTGACTGATTTTTTTCCCCCCCCCATTTCTCTTATCTTCAAAATTGTTAGCTTTTCTCCGAAAGACGGCTTATCTGGTGTTTGTTCATGTTTGTGAAACCCAAAGTCAAAAGCAAGCATGATCTAATGTTTAAGATTCATTTAAAAAGCTACCACTTCTTCTTTATGTCCTCTATTACCAATGATTGTAAAACATGTTCATTGTTTTATCCCTGACACTTCCCATTTTGTGGCTCCTTTCCTTCAGCCCGACACATTGAAGGTACAATGGAGAATAGAGCCGAAGACTCCTCGTGTCCACAGAGCAGCCATCCGCCCTCCATTAATCTGTCACCTCCGCTCGATTCGCCGGACAGTCCTGAAAAGGACAGGGAAGCCCCCAAATGTAATTTAGAAGGGATGGCCGGTTTCCATGGGACCGAGCTGAGTGATGAGGTGGAGGGCAGTGACGGAGAACAAGGGGAGTGTCTAGAACGGACCACTTCAGCTCTAGGGGATGATTTGCACCCCTCTGAAGCTGGAGAAATGGATCAGACCAAACCCGCAGAGCAGCAGGGTGGAGATTTAATTTCAGCACAAGAAAAGGAGGTGGATAAGGAAGACGATCGGTACAATGTAGGAGAGGCAGCGGAAGCGCCAATGATGGAAGATGAGGCTGAAGAAGAAGAAGAAAGCGAGGAGGAGCAGAACGGGATGGATGTGGACGTGGAACAACTGCATCAAGAAACTCAAGTAGCAGAAAAAGAGGAGACTTGCCAAAAGATCAAGGTACAAATCCAAAACAAATTTGTTTACTTAGTGGTTTTGATTTTCCTCACACATTTTTAACTTGGCTAAAGGTCAGTCTTTGACAGTAAACTTTTTCTTTTTGAAAATAAATTTGGTCTCAATTGTACAAAAATGAAGTTTTTCCCTCTCTTTTAAAAAAAAAAAAAAAAAAAAAATGTTCCGGATATATTTGTTACTGGGGGTGGAACATCTGTTGCTGTTTCCTGCATACTCTAAGCACTGCATTTGTTTTTGATTGCAGGAGGGAAAGGAAAGCAGCATGCACCAGGATGATGATGGCCATCTTCCTCAAGAGGCTTTTCCCAAACACCCCAAGCTGGCCAGTGAGGAAGAGGAGGAGCAGGAAGAATATGAGAATGAGAAGGCTGATATTTTCCCAGAAGCTGTCACACTGGACGACATGGCGAAACTCATCACAATAGAGGAGGTCTGTACCCCTTATGTATCGATTTTAATGTAATTATATTGTCTTATCTTCATATTCTGATTTAAATATGATTTTTCTTTTTGTCCGTCTCAGAGACGGGCATTTTTTTTCCGAACGACTCTGTCTCGTTGATCTCCTGCTAATGTGGTCTAACAAAGGCAACTGGAATAGGCGTCCATTAGTGACGACTCGCCATTTATTGATTGTTTGGGACATGTACATAAGCACTGCCGACTGCAGGGTAATAAATGTTGGAGGGAGGATGTGTGCTGGAGTTTACATTTCAGTGTTGGATATTGTCTGACGCACTGACACCTAGTGGCGAAACTAAAGGTTTTCATCCTGTTTTGTATTCTGTGACCTCTCAGATATCTCCTGCCTATGGCCTCATCTCCATCTTGAAGAAGAAGAATTTCCCCTCCGACGAAGTTAGTTTGTCTGCTAGTCCGGAGTCCAGATCCGATAAATCCACTGCCAAAAGACGAGTCCGCTTCAAAGTAGCAGATGATGGCTTTGATAGTGGTAAGTTTCTACTTTTCAAGCCTGATATTTTTTCACATTATACCAGTCACCTATTTCGCTGGGATACGGTACAGAAATTAGAAATCAAATTGAAGTGATTAATTTGAACCTGTTTTGCAGATGTTGGCGGCAGAGACTCGTGCTTGCTTCTTTTCCTGCTTTGCCTGGTTACTGTGGTGATCAGCATGGGAGGCACCACCCTTTACTGTGCTCTGGGTGATGTGCACTCCTCTGTATGCCAGGACTTCTCGAGAAATGTGGACTTTTACTTTGGACAAATGCAGCGGGCTGTAGCTCAGATCCATCAGTGGTTAGGCCCGAGTCCATCGTAGCTGCAAGGAATCGACAATGGTCAGCTTTGTGCAGGTCAATCTCATCCCATTTTATTAGGGAAAAAGTGAGAGGAGCCGCTATGCTTCAGGCCGCCAGATTGGATTCATACTTCTCCATGGAGAAACCTCAAGACCACAGGAAGAACAGCTGACATTGCTGTCAAATGTTTTAAAAAAAAAAAAGTATTTGTTAACCAGAGGGCTGCAACCTGCTCTCTACACATGCTGCACAAATAATGGCCTGATGGGCATTTTGCAAAATAATTACAACCTCTACGGTTGCGTTTATTGACTTTTGGGAGGGGTTTGTTAAATCACAAATGTAAAAAACAAAAAACAAATCATGCATTGCTAAGTCTTAATCATGTCTTAATACGCTGAATGAATGTTCTCGGTCATAAGTGAGGCATTTACACTTTGTATTTTTCAAGTTTTCTTTGTAATAGAAATGGAGCTGTTGCTGGACTACAGAAAATTTCGCCGAGTAACAACGCTGTTTTTAATCTATGCATTGTTCCACCACTGAGCAGTGTTTTTCTACTTGTACATTTTTAAATCGATATAAATCATACACCTACAGGAATGTTTAACAAGACTGGTACGATCCTTTTTATTGTCGTAATATCGCAATATTATCCTCACACTAGAGACCTCTTGCAACTAATAATTCTTCTGTGGGATGTCATGTAGCATCGTGTTTGTGCATCTCAGGATTTTTGGATAGCATCCTCATTGTGAGAGCCACTGGGTTTTTTCCCCCCAATTTTTGAAAGGTTATTTACCCCTTTGGGTGGAGAGCATCATTTTTTTTTTTTCCATTATTAAAGCGTTTCTACATCCGGCATCAAAACATGTCGTGTTGCATGTTGTGTCGGATGCCATGTATGAAAAAATATCGAACAAATAAGTTTTCGCACGAGAGGAGCTTCCATTCGGTGTCTTATATGATTTATGAATTATCTTAGATTAAAACAGTATTCATTCATTCATTCATTCATTCATTCATTCATCACATGATGATGTCAAGCATTGTAGACCCTCTTGTTTTTATTTGCACGAGTTGTCTTGCTGGCTCAGGTGACTCTGAAAATGGTCTTGAATAGTTTCTATTTTTAATTTATGACTCAGCGGATGCAAACATTTGAATTTTGTCACTCCTCACTTAATGATTGTTGTTGCACATTACAGAAGCTTTTGTGTTGGCATTACTTCTCGGGCCTCTTTGTCTCACTACTTTTTTTTAACAACATGTATAATATGCTTGTATCACTTTTCTATCAGGCAGATTGGCTCGGCTGTCACATTAGCAGATCATGTTTTCCGACCATATCATATTTCACAAAAAGAGCTTACAACAAAATGTGTATCATTAGGTTCTGTCTACCACTGACGAGCTTTTTAAGTTTTGTGTATGTTCCACATTAAAAAAAGATAAAGACTCGATATATTAAGGATTGGTGGTAGAAAAAAAAATGCATTGGAAAATGTCCTGTAAATGTCTTTCTTGCCTGCAGATTTTAATGTATAAGATGACCAGAACTTTTCTATTTTGTATTTTGTTTTAACGAAATCTTAACAAAGCATTGCTTCCAATCAGATCACTGAGGTTTGAACTCTTTGTTACTTGTTCATGTCTAACATGAAGTAAAGTCTTGGATTGAAATGTGGATTTACTTGTGTTTTTCCTTCTACTGTATTTGTTTAGGACCTGGCTCACAGTTGGAGTTAATATTACTAATACACATCAATATAATTATTTAAATTAAATTACCTAGTTAATCACTGGATGCATCTTACACCTAAATAGATCAAAGACCGTTGATGCCAATCTTTTAAAGATTTTTCGGAGCAATCATGAATCACACTCACTGTCCTCCAGTTGTTTTTACACATATTGGAATATTATTTAAAATATATATAAAAATAAATATTTGTATACAAATGTCTCCCATCGCCATAGATATAAATCACATCCATTGAATGAGATCCCCAAAAAAAAAATGCAACCTTTGTCCTACTCCGAGAGACTACGGCGGACGTGGCCGACAGTCGTCTGTAAATTCAGCGTATCTTGATACCGCGTCACATTGTTTTCCAGTCACGTACTCGATCCTATCACCAATTACTTTTACACTAGGTATTAGTTCAGGCCGTCCTGATTCGTCAAGGCCTCTATTTTAAATGGCTCTCTATGTGTGTCATCCAGTTGTATTTCCATTGGGCAGATGCCAAGTAAATACTACTGTGTGGTAGTAAAAGGAGCTGGGTATGACAAGCACGTGATTGGCTGGTGGGGCCTTGATATGTTCTTGTCAACACTGTGCCAGCTTTCTGGGTGGCGTAGTTTCTCTTTTAGAGATGATATAAGCACATGTGGGCTACATGCACAATTGTGTGGCAATAATGAAAGTTTCGTAGTACATCCCTCTCAGTTCAATTCTACAGGGTAGAACTTCAAACACACAAAAATTATCCCTACTACACGAAACGCTATTCACTACGGTTGGTACCCAGTGGGCCGGGCTTAGCGTACCCTCCGTTGAGGGCCATGGAAATGGTCACGTCAGAAGCCAGCTCTCCCTATAAGCACCTGTTCCTCGACGTCACTCCAAGGTTCCAGACTGAAAAACCTTGTGATCGCTTTCCAATGGAGAGCATGTGAGTAGACAGCACACACTACTATATATCCTCCACCATGGCTTTTAGCTCCATTCAGTGGACTGTGCACACACAGGATACTATTCTCCTCTCTTCACCACGACATGGAGGTAGGAGAAAACCTTTTGAAGCAAATTTCACTTGTCTGTAGATAATATAGTGTATTTATTTTGGAATGGAGCAAAATAGCTGATGACCGAACCCCAAAAAATTGAAATACTATTGTTGCAAAAGTGTGCACACCCTTTTCTAACTGGCATGCGGCTGTGTTTAGAGTTAATCAAACACATTTGAACTCGAGTAACAAGAGTCAGCGTTGAATATATAAGCTGCAATGCATTGTTTTATTTACACTATTATATCTCCTGTTTACATGAAGGATGTGGGTCGCCATGCAGCTTTATTACTGGCAAGTTTGAACCACCAACGAGAACAAGCTAACTTGTGTGATTGCGTGCTCAGACAGAGACAGGACCCAGCTCATCTCTATCCAGCACACAAGTAAATCAGAGATTACAAATGTTTTTTTTTTTTTTAATTACCTCCTAACTCTACTTTAATATCTATCAGGTGTATCCTGGCTGCCTCCAGTCCAGTTCTGGCCAATATAGTCTCCTCAACAGGTTCCTTGGTGGATCTGCAAGCTCCGTGCCTGGCCCACTCTGTGCTGGAGCTTGTGTTGGAGTTTATTTACACAGGAGTTCCGCCTCCCGCTCAGAGTTGGCAACAGTACCACAACCTACTTGCTGCTGCCCGCCTCTTGGAGATGGAGCAACTGCGGGAGGTTCTAATGAATGCACCACCGATAGAAGTGAATGATGCAGACAAAGCCTCAAATGAGCCTTTTAGGACTTGTAGAAGCCTTTTTCTTCAGGACTTGGATCACAGTCCTGAGTTGTCAAGTACAAAGAAGAGATTAGAAGCCAGAGAAGACCAAAAATATGTGCTCCAATTCACAGCCCATGTGGACTACCGTTCTTTATCTTCCTCTTCTCCCTCTCGGTGCTGTGGATCAGTACCGGTCATACGTCACAGCAGCAGAGACGCAATGTTGGATCTCCAAGTGGCTTCTTGGGAGGACACTCACCAGTACAGGAACAAGCGTATTGACGACTCCCACGAGATAGCTCTTGCGGGAAGCCACTGTGAAGATCCAAGTGTAAGAAACGCTGGCTGCATGAATATCCTGGAAGACAACTATGAGACAAGAACACAGCGGCAGGAGGATTCCAAGACGTCGGAATCTGAGCCACTCCTCAACATTAGGAACACTGAAGTCACACAGCAGTATGTGAGGGACGACATGCTTCATTCTCAGAGATGCCTTCATCTTCCCCCATCTAATTCATCACAGCAGTCCAGTGATGAAGAGGCCGGAGTCTCCGATAGTTTGGAACCTGCAAACAAAACGTCCAGTCATCTACTGGACAAGACGACGGAATATGAAAAAGTGTCTGTCATCGGTCACAGTCACACAAACAAAGCGTCAACGTCCACGCCCGGCACGCTTCGGCCTACTCGCCGCCCGTTCCAGTGCTCGTTATGTACGCGCTCCTTCAGCCAGCGTGGCACCTTGAACAGACACATGCGGACTCACCTAGGGGTGAGGCCCTTCCCTTGCCCCCGCTGCCCTATGACCTTTTCCCGCCAGTACCGTGTGACGGAGCACATGCGCGTACACCAGCGCTGCAGCGACCTCACGAGTGACTTTCCCGAGGCTCCCGCCTCTTCGATTTGACGACATTGAACGCTATATTGGTGTGTTTAATGCTCGGGGTGATCGGAATGGAGCAGGGCGACCAAATGGATCTTAAGACCAGGGTACATTGAAGGGAAAAGGTAGTTGGAAGAGAGGACAAGGGGTACAAGACAACAGAACCGGCACACTAACTTAACAGCCTGACAAATATCAATGGAACCGACTGACACGGATGGCAAACAAAAAGCAAACTAACAGAGAGACACGAGACAAGAAACCAGCGACCGACGACAAATAACCCGAAAAGGGCGTGACACGCAGACAGGATTTATATACCCGACAGGTAACGAGGCAGGTGACTGTGATTTGTACATAGATTGTGAGTAGACACAGGAAGGGAGGGGCGAGTACACGGAAACCATGACAACCTACACATAATTAAATAACCGGGGCCCTCAAAGAGCTTCAGTCAACTGTTGATTATTTTAGTCAATGCAAACATATTTGTCTGGGAGTTTGTTCTATTTTAGTCAATATTAAAACGAAAGAAAAAATAAAAATGTTTTGATGTCGGTAAACTGTTTCCACTGCTGTCAATAGAAAACAAGTAGACAATTATGAACTTGTCAACAATTTTATTCGATCTTTCACAGAAAGAATTCAATCATCATAAAAATGCTCACCAAAAGATCTTGAGAAGTCAATTGCATTGGTTGTGTTATAAATATTACTTGATAAAAACAAATGCACTTTTAACAGAAATGAGGTGACCAGTCTGTGATGGTGCTCCTGTATTATGTTACGAGGATGGCATGGTGATGTTATAACAAAAATGGCACATACACAAACACACAGGCACACATATGATATGAGTACAATTATTGATCAACTATTGTAAAAAAAACAATTTTTGTGAACATAACTAAAATACCCCCAAAAAAAACAACAACACACGAGTAAGTCCATTGAGTGCATTCAGAAACATTCAATTTGCATTCCAAGTGCGAATTTGCTGCATATAAATGAATACACCGAGTTTACGGCCTCTGAAAATATTATTGTATTGCTTTAGTGAGCACCAACCATTAGCAATATCATTTATACAGAACATTGTTTGTATACACAGTGGCGTTCCCAATGAGTTGTGAGTGAACATGCATGCCTCCCAATATGTGCAACACATACCAAAAGAAAAATACTATTTCACATAGCAGTGAATGAGTCCTGCTATATATAAAGAGTTGCATTGATAGTAAGAATTACTCCAAATATTATCAATTGCATTGTCCTGCGTGTATGTAACTTTCTTATTTTCACAGTAGCGCGGTCATGTGACCACGTGTCTATCTGAGTGGAGTGAGGTGAATCTGAATTTAAAGAGGATTACTGGAAAGACCCAAGAAGACATTAATTTTCACTTTATAAAGACTAAAATATTGATACGATTTAATATTTAAACTGTACCTACAGTGTACTGATGAAATTTCAATTAAGACCTGCACACAGAATAGAAACATTCAAATAAACAACATAAAATAAATCAACAAAGTGCCATAATTTAAAATATACAAATAGGTGTAAAAATAAAATTTTAATGGGATATAATTAATTATGGTAATGCCCTTGCTTAAATTATTTTCTATATTTATAAATGTACAAATAGGGATTTATAAAATTACATATAATTTTAATAAGGTATTATTAATAATATTAATCATAATATTGGTCTTAAATGACTTTTTACCGTTTGAAAATTTATAATGTAATGATTAGGTGATTGAACAAATGGTGAACAAAAAACAGCTAATGATTATTAAACGAATAATCTCTGAAAAATAGCTGCATTATCTTTAAAAAGACAGATTTTTTTTTTTTATTGTTTCATTTACTTTTTTTTCTCTGACTACCACAATTTGGAGCAATGTGCCTTTCATTCTACCGTGATCTAGAAATCTTTAGCGGCATTATATAAATGAAGACGTTTTTTCATAAATAATATGCAAAATTGCAAATAATCTGCGTCTTGACTAAAGTGATATGTACTGCCAGAGTAATAGTTAACAAATGATACTGTGTTTTTTTTTTTTATGTTGGCGAGTCAGTAAACGTACAACATCTTCATATTCTCATTGTCCATTATTTGTTCATGTGCTAATTTTGAGGTATTCGGACGTTATGAGGTTTTCTTCTTATACCTTCCCATTTTACAGACGTGTGTTGTGAGCTTATTGGATTCTTGTTAAAGAACGGCACAGTGTTAAATCACATTCGAGATCGGAGTTTGGTTTCAGTCTCATCCTCACTTGTGTAAGACTTATTTAAGTGTGCTCAGCTGCTCTCCAGAAGCTGTGAGCCCTCGTCGTCCTTGTCCTGATTGCTTCCATCGGGACCTTGCTCTCTCCAGTAATCGCACTCGTTAAAAGTGTCAGAACGGGGAAAATCGGCGCCTTGTTTTTGGAGTAGAACTGGAAAGACGTGGTCCACCATCTCGCAGAGGTGCCCGTAACTGGACAGACGTTGACGACACATATGTTTAAGGCTTAAGCGTGTGGCATAGAGAAATATCATGTCGGAAAAAGAGCTTACGAGGAGATGTTGGTTTTGGCATGTTCCTGTATCAGTTCCCCCTTGGGATTGACTGTGAAGATCCTGTTGAGGGGAACGCCCACCTCCTTGTAGGAATACACATCCTGGGTTCATGCACACAACACATACACATGGAAGAACTTTAAAAACACGTTTGATTGTGCAAAATGAAATCAATTGGACTAAAGTTAATGAACTTAAGTAGGTCATTCATGGAAAGTTGGTGATTTTGACAAAGATGTAGCACATAATATCTTTAAATAATATCACAAGTGTGTGTGTGTGTGTGTGTGTAATCTCACTGTAGCTCTGTTGCCAAAAGCAGCGTAGAAAGGTTCAGTATTAGGGTAGAAAAGATGCTTGATGTCAGTGAGACACTCAATCTTGAACTTCTCGGGTTTTTTCTCAATCACTTCCCTAAAAACAAATAACATCCCTTTTTAATTTGTACAGTATTTTCATGAAGTTGTATCTAATACTGTGACCGGTGTGTGTGTGTGTGTGTGTGTGTGTGTGTGTGCAAAAGAGCGACCTGTGCAACGCAGAAAACAAGCTGCTGGGACTGAGCATCACCGGGCCCATCGGCAGCATGGTTCCCCTCTCGTTGACCCAGTGCAGGTAACCTCGGGTCATGTCCGCCATACCGATGGCCCTCGCCGAGCAATACATGAATTTATATCCGTTTCTGAAACATATTTGTGGAATAAGTAAGACATAAATATGAATAACAGTTACTAATTGACACTCACTGGCTGACTTTGTGGTAGAGTCTTGCGATGCCTTGGTGGGTCCAGTCTTTTCCTAGCGTGGGGAGAATGTGGCCCAGTGTGTCTGACCTGTCCGTTACAAGATGCGTTTAATGCCGTGAAAAGGCTGCCCTCTAGTGGAGGAAGCGCTACGACTGAAGTAGTTAGTCTGACCTGGTGATGGTCCCGTCGATGTCGGAGATGACCAGCTTGTCGTCCCAGTTCCACAAATAGATGGTGCCATGGCAACGACACGTGCCCTGATACTGAGTGGTCACACTAAAAACCACTTCGTTTGGACCCTCCTTCAGCTGCAAACTCACCTATCGAGCAACATGTCACGTTTTGATTTTTTTACACATTGACAACAACATTTTTTTTTTTTTAATGCACCCCCCCCCAAAAAAAGTGAAAAGGATATTTTGCATGAAGAATTTAAAATGTACTGTAATGGATTAAAAATATTTGAATTGTGTTGCTATGATAGGCTCCAGCCTATCCGTGACCCAAATTAGAATGAGCAGTTCAGAAAATAAATGGACCTTTTAAATGGAATCAATTCAGATATTCTTTCATCTACCACAAGAGGGCGCCCACGTAACACTAATGCTATGAATTACAGATTATGGTACGTTTGCTTTTCCTATGTGTGTTGAAAGGATTTATAATTTGAAGCAAGTATACAATATTTTTTTAAGTCAAGTTGTTCATTTTTTGCATTTTATTTTATCTTTAAAACTTTAAACAAAAAAAAAAAATTGCTTACCAGCTGCTCTGAGGTGAGCCGAAGAGTCTTCTTGTAACAAACGTTACCAGAAGCAAGGAGAGCATCAGGCTGGGAACTTCCAGACACCAATGTGGGTCTGTGGTCCTCATCACTAGAGGACGACTCGTCTTTCATCCTGCCAAAAGGGACAAACTAAACCGTTAGATGATGGCCACGAGGTGAAAGCTGTGAAACAGTTTCAAAGAAAAGCGTGTGGATTTAACCTCATCGATGATGCCATGGGGATGGAACTGTCTTCTCGGTCTCCGGTGATATCTGTCACTGATTCCTGAAGGACAAAGTTGTCATCAGATGGCTGCGTGTTGGTTGATCACATGACAGTTGTTTTGGCGCGCTCACCGATTTAGAGTCACTGTTCCGGCTCCTCCAGGAGAACCACCAGCGTCCTCCCTTCTTGGGCATCTTTTCCTTCATGATGTTCTCCACGGAGGCCTGGACAAAAGCGTGCACATACCACGCAAAAAACTCACTGGAAACTCAAAACCGACGAGCAGAGAACATGATGGATCTAAAAATAGCCTACAAAGTGAAGCAAAACCACAATGTCCTGCCACTAGCTGAGCAAATGCATGCAATGAGGCTTGCAAAATCAGCACACACACAAGACAGACAAATCGCATGCGCTGAGCAACATGCTCGAAATAAAACAAAACAGGCTCGTACAGGCTCAGCAGCTCTGGGACCAAACAGACCAGGGAGGCAGTACGCGAAGAGGCCGAAAGCAGAAAAAAAATAACTCAAACACCAAAACTTGGGATGGATGGATGGTGTGAGACACAACAAAAGTAAATAAAAGGGAGAACAGGTCAAAAGGGGGGGGGGGACAAAGACATGATATTAATAAAGTGTTAGCAACGCTCACATCAAGCTACATTTCACTCTGGTGTCAAGCTTAGTGCCCAATGTGGCTCATGGAAATATTGACAAAACACCTTAAGTCAGTTCGAGTGATACAACCTTTTGAAAATAGTACACCAAAGTGAAAATCACTGCTACAAATTAGTGCATACATAAGTGCAGAGAAGAAGAGGATGGAAAGAGTTGCAAAGCTCTAGAAAGGGCACCCAACAAAAATGAGTGACATTGAAATGAGCCAATCATTTGAACAGCAAATAGGTCGGCCTTTAAAAAGCACAAAAGTTTCAACCTTTGGAAGTTTTGATAAAGTCAGATTAGTGTGAGCATGAAAATCAGATGATTTACCTGTGGCAATGGCTTCTGGTAGACCTGCATGGCCAACATGACTGGAGCTGCCGTACTCCAGTTGTAGTACCTTTGAGAAATATTACACCGTCAATCACGTTCTGGCCACAACAATCTAACGACATCCAGAAAAAGAGTTACTTCATATCGTAAAATCCTCGATATCAGTGGTCCCCAACCTTTTTTGCGCTACGGACCGGTTACGTGTCAGAAAAATATTTTGGCGGACCGGCCTTTCTATAAATAAATAATACATTTAAACCAGCCCTAGCCCTAACCCTAGCCCCTACCCTACCCTCAAGCCTAGCTCGAGTCCTAACCCTAACCCCAACCCTAGCCCCAATCCTAGCTCTAACCCTAACCCCTAGCCCTAACCCCAACCGGTACCAGTCCGGGGCCCGATGGTTGGGGACCTCTGCTTTATATTATATGTCAAGGGTGTTCAAGTGTTTCTAATAAAGTGACCACTGGGTTAATGAACTGGGTTAGTGGCAACATACAGTGCAGACTATAAGTGTGCGTCATACATACTTGTTACCAATCTTCACCACCAGGTTGGGGTCATCGATGAGGGAAGGGTTTTCGGAGAACTGTTGGTAGGAAACTGCCCTCTCCTGGAAGTGTTCTATCGAGGCCAACACACACACACACACACACACACACACACACACACACACACACACACACACACACACACACACACACACACACGAGAGTGCACACAAAGACAAACACAGAAAGTTGAATATTGTGTATCAATCGTGACTATTAATGTGCTCAAAACTTGTAGCTCAATATTTATGTTTGCTAATGTCCATCTGGGATACTAAATGACTGATTGCATTGCTTATTGAGATATATTAAGATTCTACTTTAATCCAAGCAACTGAGTGCAAAGTAGACTTGACTGCAAACTATAAACTTAGAGACAAGCAGTGCTTTGGTGCCATCTTGACACCAAGGAACTGGGTGAAAGTGAACAGAGGAGCTTCATTTAGACAGCCCATGACTCTGTCTAACAGAAAAGTAGTGCTTTGCTACAACCAATCAAATAATCAACTCATTGATGGACACCTATTGTCAGTGTGTCACACTAATCAGCACGATGCATCCAAGTCCTGGACGTACCTCGCGTGATCTCCTTGTTGTCAGACAGACCGCCGCATAGCGAGATGGCCACGTGTGGGAGGTCCCCCGCGTGGTCCAACAGACTATCCACGCCGCTATCCATTCCGCAGCTGCCCACTGACTGCGGAGATTGATTTGCACTACGGACGGCTGTCATCACCATGTCCGAGTCCACCTTCATAGAACCTCCACTTCCGTCGCTGAGGAAGGAGACGCTCAATGAAGTCACTCAATATGCCAAACCTGCATGAGCTCATGAATGCCAATACAAAAAACAAAAAAATGGTTTTCTTTCCAAGTATTTCTACCTTTTAGGGAAATAGAGAGCAGCGACTTCTGGCTCCAGCTCTGTAATATCATCCAAGTATACGCCATCAGCACCGAGATGCTGGCTTCTTTTCTCTAATGTCAGACAGTTGTTAAATAAGGAGATATTTTAACATCTGGTTCAGTGTTGATTTTGGATTAGCGTGCTCATACCTTTTCTCTTGGAAGGAGAATCCGTTCTTCGGATTGGGCTGCCTCTGTTTCTGCCTTCCTCCAGATGATCAGGGAGGATGCCGGGAGCCGCTGAACATGTGCTTAAACTCTCCATCTCTGCACATGATGCACTTACGCTCTCCATCATTCTTCCTGCTGAGAAAAAAAAAACATGGCCGAATGGTGAGGAGCAGCTCGGGCAAGGTTATGAGAAGAACAACATGAGAGTATTTTTTTATTTATTTTTTCCCAAAATCTTACTTTGCTCTTCTGCAATCCTCCCCTCACTTTCACATTCGGGGTGCTCGCTCGAGAGAGGTCGAGACGGGGGGCCGCCATCGCTGATGCTTCTGAAGTGAGTGCTGGAGGACACCGGGATGGAGACTGACGTGGTGCAGTCCTGCTTCTGATGGGAACTCAGGAAGGATGGCTAGGGGGAGAGAACAGAACTTTCATGCGTGCACATGTGAATAAAAGAGACAAAGCTATTCAGCTGCCCTTGAATCTTAATTATGGAACTGGACGTTTCTAGCAGCTTGGTATCCCAAAATGTTTGAAGAGCAGGTGTGTAAATACCTGAGCGGCCTGTGGAAGCTCCCCCCAGGTCCACAGCATCTCAGGGTTGTCTTTAGCCCGATTGGCCAGCTCGGAGTCGCTTTTAGGCGTTGAAGACCGAGAGTCATCAGGATTACTAAAAAACCCCCCAAAAAAAACATCACGGGACCATTTTTTTGTATTAGTCAGCATTCTATTAAAAAAATATTTGGATCATTTCCATCTCTTGCTAAGTGAAAGTGATACCTAAGGTGGGAGGAGAAGTGAGAGGTCTGCTGCGGACAAGAGATGGACAGACCGCAGGACGGAGGGACGGAGAGCGTCTCCTTAATCACATGGCTATGAGAAGATAAACATCAACATGATCACAACAGAAGAGCCAAAGAGAAAATTGACAGAGTGAATCATGTCATGAGCTACCCATTGAGAGAAGATAAACACAGAAGACATCATGTTCTCTCCACCAAGCAAACGCTGACAATCAGTTGGAATGTAATACAAACAGACCCAGTCATGATTCAATCTTTGATCTCAGCTATCTCTACAATCTTGTTTTGGCTAGCCATTGAAACTCAATAGAGCTTCATGTTCCATTTTACATTGAACCCGTCAGATGAATCATTTCATAATGTGGAAATGAATATGATTAATATGTGTAACGTGTGCCAAATGTTTGCCTACCTTTGTGGACGTGTCCAATTTGTACCAGGATGAGTGTTTGCTGCTGAGTCTTGATCACTGTATAGAGCTCTGGTGACAAAAAAAAAAAAAAACACACAACACAGTCAGAGTTGAACAACCACATAGTAAACAGTGCACTAGTGAATTTGCGTAAACTGGAATCACTATCATTCGTCATCCTCTAAAATAAAACATGTATGATGAAAATGCTCCTTGACTTAATCCACCGAGCTCAGTCAGTTCAAAGCGTCTCAGGAATGTTCCCATGTCATCGGTGTTGTAAGACTTCCTAAAAAAGCTTGGAAAGCCAACAGCAGGGACACTGCTGTGGTCCATTATGTCAAGGAAACAGAGAGCCCTGTGAGAACAGGACAAATTCCTGGAGCGCTTCCAATAACTGTAGCCATTTCTCAACGGGCTTGCATCTTCACACACAAATATGCACATTAAATCTCCTCTGCGGCGAGGATGCGGACAGAGGAACAACATAGTTTGAATCCATTATAGACACACACACACACCTTCCGCTGTCTTCTTCTTTCTCCTCATCGGAGCTCAGGTCAATAGTAAACATGTTCTCATCATCGGAAAACTCCTCCCCGCTTTCGTCCCGCCTTCCTCCTCCGCTGTCTGGCCGAGCCTTCCTCCTTCTCTTTCTCCTCTTCTTGTTCACGCCTCCATCGCCCTGCTGCGGCCCGATGCTCTGGACGGGAAGCGAGCCACACATCATATCTGTTTGTGACAGAACAAAAGAGTGTTAATAAAAACAATGGGGCTTTTCTCCAAAATGCATTGGCGGAGCTACGGGGGTGGGGGGGCGCAGAGGAACTGCCCCCCTGAAAAAAAATCCTAGCTACACCAGTAGCAAAACGTGAGCTGGTTTTAAAGATGTTTACCATGGTGACGTGCGCTGCTTCTGCTCAAATTGGAGTCCATCAACTGCTCACCTGTCGACATGATGGGCGACGTTGCTAGATATGCTGGAACCACTTCCTGTTAGGAGCATATCGTATCAAATCACATTGAAAAGCCTCCATCATCTCTAAATATTGAGTAGATGACCATTTTGGAACCACAGTAAGTAGTAAGAGCAAAAAAAATAAATCCACCTTGAAAAAGAAAATGATCATTTTTCTTGGAGATCCAAATGTTATGCAGATCAACACTCACATGTGTGTTCTCAGCTTCCTTAACAAAGAAGGCTTCTCCATTTTCTCCCAACTTCATGTGTAAACTCACAGGCTCGCCATTGATCTCAATGTCCACCTGCACAAAAAAATAAATAAAAAAAATCATATAATCTGCTGGGACTTTTGATGGACTTTATAAAAGAGCATATGCATCACGGTATTAAAGTGTGTAGGCGCTATAGAGTATATGAAGTGCTGTCATCATCTCACCACTTTCTCCCGTGAGCGCAGGACGCCCATCTTGCCGAAGCGTACGTGGAAGGGCGAGCAGTGAAGGGAGCCATTGGGCTGACGCACCACAATCACATCGATACAGCCCGACAGCGTGGCGGGGTTGAGGCCTCTGTACAGTTCCTTGACCTGAACAAACACCTGACCCGCCAGCTGACCCACATAGTTCATGGTCTACAACTGGAACCAGAGGCAAGCAGAAATTCGAATGAAACATCAAACGTTTGACCATTCCATAATAACATCGTGCCTCTTGTTGGTTGACTTTTTTGTTTTGATTCGTCCAAATTGTTGCGGAATGTTTAACCTATTCCACAAGAATCATTCGACCAGCAGAACATTTGGGAGACTAGTTTGACTGCAGCTCACTATGTGAACCAAACTATTAGAAACTACTGAATGAAGTATTACCCAACAGCTATGAACATATTGCAGAATGATTAAGTATGTTTTCAAAAGTGTTATATTTGAAATCGTGTCTCTTCAACACAGGGTGGTGGCACTGGATAATTGAGTGAGCAATTTGAGTGTTGTTTACACACATGCACAAGTGAATCAGGGACAAAGTACGAACTTCTGATGTCATTGTCAACACTGACCATGTGCGAACACACACGCACGCACGCACGCATGGATGCACGCACACATTCTCTCCCAGGAAATGTCTTCTTAACAGCCAATCAAAATGTGTGTTTATTACGTAATAGACAATCACGGGACAACTCGTATGGTCGTTCAGGACACATTATCTTGTGTTATCAACAGAAAAGCCACACCAAGAACCTTTTTTTTTTTTACATTACCTCCTGCTGAATTACCAACATATACAATAACTGATTATTTCAAAGTAAAACAAGCATTACGCGGATGGGGGGGAGGGAATGCAAATAAACTACATGACAATATCAGTTTAATGCGTGTTAAAATAGACCAAAAAAATGACAGATTATATTTGCTAAAAATATAAAATTCCCTAAATATTAATAATAATAGAGTAGCGGCTTTGAGAGGCATGTAAACATGTTCCACATGGGTGAGGCTCTGCAGTCTGCATCAATGCCCAAGCATTCAAGCAGCCGCATTCATATAATGTGCAAAACAAGCCAAGCCACCCACCGAATATGCACGGAGATGTCATCCTACTTACATTTATTGGCAGGCTTTTCTGCAGCTTCCGGGTCTTTCCGTTTTTGTTACCTATATGTCCTCAAGCCAAACATTGTCACAACAATCCCTCTGCAAGATGCTTTTCCTCTGGCCAAAACTGCGTCGCTATTTAAACTGCAGTGCAAATATTCCTCCCACTGCCGTCACACCGCAAATAAAACGCTCTCTGATTGGCTGAACTGGAGTGACGTCAACGGGAAAAACACACAATACTATAGTGTTTTTCAACTGTCTGTCTGTCTGTCTGTCTGTCTGTCTGTCTAATGGTCTCAAATTAGTTTAACTCTTCCCCTATTCAAACCAAACAGTTCATCATTGAACTGACTGAGACTTGAATTATGTTTATTAATATTTGTATGTCATCATTCAATATGTTTATTATTGTAGTTGTAGTTTGCAGAAGTAGTACTGCATGACATCATACTGAGTTCTTTGTAAATGTTGGACACTATTTAAATGAGATCACAAATATCTTCTCGTCCGGTCACAAATATCTTCTCGTCCGGTCCCACTTGTACTTTATCTACCGAGTTGATGTCCTGTTTTCATCACAGTCATGTGACATACTCAGCCGATGTCATTATTCAAAATGTATTTCACTTCCTGCTTCCATTCAACTTGTGATTTGAAATTTGACTCTTTTTGCTGTTGCATTTCTCCACAAAGAACTAGAGATGTGTTTGGAGGCTAGGGAACCAAAATAGAAATGCCAGTTAGGTAACTTGAAATCATTGAAGGCTGTTGTGCAACACACTGTCACTCTTGACAAAATCAAAATATACACACAATATACAAATATACAGACAGACAAGCCCCAACTCAGCTGTGCATAGAATTTTTATTTCCTTTACTTCCATTTACTAACACACAAAACATTCTAATCTTTTTCTGCTTTTACTTAGTTTGTGTGAAAGATGTCCTGCACATGCGTGTGTGTGCAATAGCAAGTCCTATAGTGACACACCACTGGTGTGGCTAAATCAGTGCATCGGAAAAAAATCCCAATAATTTCATATTAATGCAGGAAAATGTGAAAGACAATTAGGTTGAAGCTCGATTTTTTTTGAGTGTGTGGCCAGATGAGGGTAGACAAACTCTCTCCTTGCCATTTTCTGCACCCATAATTTAAATCTGATTATGTAATTAGCCTTGAATGTGATTGTGGCCATAAAGAAACAAAGCTTGTTGCCCCCACTTGGTCCCCCCCCCCCCCCCTTTGGCGGAGCTCCATGACACGCTGTCTGGTGATTCCCAGAACCAAGCCTCATGTTGTGCGCCCAGCAGAACCTAATACTGCTTTTAACAACTGGCCTTTCAGTAGGAACAACACTAGTCTATCATATCAGTCTTGATGCAAAGCAATGCACCATCATGCCAGGAAATCAAGAATGAACATTTGACTAAATCCAGCCATTCCCACAAGTCTCTCTGAATGATAGACAGGACACTAGACAGGACAAATTGGAAACTACAAAAAAAGTCACCAAAATTAAAGTTTCTCAATACGTACTGCTCTGTATTAAGTATAAAATAGAAACGAAAACAAAACAGCGCCATCTATTAGGGCTTCTAATGCAGCGTCACCACTGCTATGCAACAACGTGTGTGTTGCAGAATATGAACTAGAGGACAGTTTTCTGTTGTCAGTCCATAGTTTCTACTAGGCAAATACATGACCATTGTGATTTGCTCACAATCTCTCACACACACACACGCACGCACAAAACTCAGCCACAGGGAACAAGGAAACACGTGCAATCTTTTCCAAGAACTGAATGAGTTACCAAGGAGCCGCCAGATAGAGTTCAGTGGGAGGAGACAGAAGGACAATTTGGAGGGAGAATTTCCTCAATGTGTTTATGGGCCGCACAGTTTGTTGTACAGCTATGTGTCTCCTATGTCTGCAGGAAAATGCATCACATTTTCTGCTTCGCTGCACACTTACTGCATACTTCATTTGATACACACAAATGAGGGCTAATGAAAGAAGTGTAGGAAAAAAATGTTCAATTCCAAAAATGAGGATGCTCAGTACACACTGGAAGTTGGAAATGTTTAAAGAGTAGCTTGGTGGCGAATTCCCTTCAAGGTCAAGAATGTGTTGATTTAATCATGGCTGAGACGGGTGTTGCTCAAGGAGACTGGGGGCATTGGTGGGTCTCAGCCTATCAGGAGGCAGACTGAGCCACACACCACAAAAAAAAACAAAAAAACATTGGCCCTACCCACGTTGTGGTGTTCCACAAGTGGTGTCTTGTGATTAATTTTGCAAGTATGCAAAAGCTATGCGACTGTATAAACCTCAGAGCCAAGACTGGACTCCGATTGATAATATTCATAAAGCTTTTGAAAACTGGATTTAAGTCTACACACTCCAAACCAAGGATGACCTTTTTGGTCATGAATCTAAAGTGTATGTTTGACATGCACACAATTTCACCAAAAGAGGACCATACTTACAATAAAAAAATAAATAGTTGAACATTGGGCCCCCGTGTGCTTGGGAAAAAGTATTGGAGGTGTAGCCTGAGCCCCCTGCGGCTCAACATAGTGGTACTGTTATGTAATGTCTTCTGTTCTCAAGTGTGGCCTGAAGTGTGACGAAAGTTCCCCACGTGGTTGAGATAACAACGGTGCACATTATGATGTAATTTTGCAAATGCAGCGTGCCGGGTTTTAAACTAAATTGACCTCCAAAGCAATCTAGTAACGGACTAGTCGAGGGTAACTTGAGAAAGCTGGAGGGAGGAGCATATGTAGAATTGTTGACGCCATCATGCCAGTTATACACAGCACAACAACTACTCACACGGACATAAAGTCTATCAACAAAATGTCGGACATCTATTATTAAAGTGTAAAACTTGACACATAGCTCAGTGTGGGTGGGATGAAGAAGTACAGATAAAAATAGCATGGGAGGCAATT
Organism: Syngnathus leptorhynchus; assembly: GCF_054491065.1. NCBI lineage: Eukaryota > Metazoa > Chordata > Actinopteri > Syngnathiformes > Syngnathidae > Syngnathus > Syngnathus leptorhynchus. Next base: position 14,160,125 of record NC_141197.1, read on the forward strand.
CGTACCATTACAGACCACTCTCTTAAAGAATTTTAAAAAAACTTAACATTAGGAGTGGATTAAAAAAAAAAAAAAAACACAACACAAGAGAAGCTACAAATATCTGTACATTTATACAAATGAATGCGTTCAAAGCTGTACATTGTGAAATGCAATTTACAGGATAAAAAAATTGAATGGAAGCAATACAAAGTCTACAGCCGGACAAAGAGACAACATCCAGTCGTACACATGCAGTAAATAAGTACTCAAAATACTCTTAAAATAATTAACATGCAAATACATGTACATCTATTGAGAAAAAAAAACAAAAAAACGCTTGTTGCCAAAAATCGGCTACCCTCATACAATGAATGATTGTGTCGACCATTAAAGGTCTGCAGAAAGTAAAGCTGCAGAATATTGCATCAAGACATTGCACACACTTGTACCTGCATCATTTTCTCACACACATGTAGTAGGAAAGTGCACAAAAAGATGTGAAGCACTAAGTTATCGTCATCATTATTTTCCAAAAATCTCCTTATTTTTTTTGTCAGTGCCTCACTTTTGATACAAATCCCACAATTTTTTTGCTAAACACCAGGCTGAGAAATCCCCAAGTGGTGAGTTTCTTCAAGGGATTGTAAATGGCACTTTTCAGTTCAAAGCACATATCATGCATGTAAACAAAACTTTATGTCTAAGTCTTCATTCCATGTCATATATGTTTTCCTGTCAGGAAAAAGAGGGGTCGGTCCTCCTTGGCGTTTGCTGTCTGGAATTCGTCGCTGAGCCGGAACCTCCACTCTTCTTCCAGCTCTAGCCGTCCGACCGTTTGCCTCAAGGAGCTACGATCTGCACCGATCACACAAAGAGTCGCGCCTGCGGGGAGGCACGGACGGACGAGCCATGACTCCCAAGATGATTTCCTTTACTACTTACATTTGATTGTCATCATGTTGGTGTACCTTTGAGGAAGGTGAACTTCTTGAGAAAGCTGGGGGTCACGAATGCGTCGGCGAAACAGAGGAGAAGGCCGCTGAACAGCAAGCCGGTGGTGCAGATGTTGACCGAGTGTGGTCTTGAACTTACGAAACACACCGTCACCTGTGGCAATGGATAGCAAAGTGAAACCCAGCGTGTACATTCAAACCAATTCCAAAGTGTGTTTACCTCGGGGCCCAAGTTAATGTAATAGTCCACAGACAGAACCGGGTGTTCGTAGTTCTTGGTGCTGAGAGGAAAGAGCTTGTGGCTGGTGTGTTGGAGATATTTTTCCAGGAGGAGCTGAGCCGGGGTGGCCAGGAAAAGGTGCTTGCTGTCGGGGGCACAGATGTACTGAGAGGGCCCCACTGACGTGGGAACGTCCGTCATCTGGGGAACATTTTCCCTCCCGTCAGTTACCCTAAAAAGATATTTAACGGTCGTACGGATGTTTGGATGTGCGCCCTTGCCTTCGTCTTGATGATGAAGGTCCTGTAGCCTCCGATGGCGATCTGCTTTTTCATAACGCTGAAGTTGTTAAAGCGGCAGACGAGCAGTCCGGCGCTGTGCAGCCGTAGGGTGAAGTCGACGTCGTGACATGTGAAGCGGTTCTGGTCGTATTGGACGTTTTGACTCCGGTCCACGTTGAGAAGGAGGAAGTCATGGAGGTGACCTCTAGAGAAAGGCTCTCTCTGGTTGGGGCCTAGATACAAAAGAACACACTCGGCTTTTAGTCCCGGGAGACTATTTTGGCATTTCCAAAGTTTTGAACCAACCGGCGAGTACACGACTGCTCCACTTTCTAATCCCGCACAGGCCGTAGTGGGCCAGGTCAGGACAGCCTTCCATGTGCTGCAAGACCTGCTTCAGTGATGCGGCATGTTCCACTGGACTACTGGCGGCAGCAGCAGAGGGGAAAATGTTTTTGTTAAGTATCATGGTAAGCCATCATGATGCATATCTGTAGAACTCAAAATAGTTATTATATTGCCTGTGAAATCTGGCAACTTTCAGGATTTAACATCTTCTCCTTTAGAGAAGCCAAATATCATTATTAGTGTTTATAGAAAATAGTTCTTCAGAATGATACTGGTGAACCTATCTGCAAATATTTGAGCATGTTGTTAAATTTGTTCCTGTTTCCACATGGTCGTTTGTTCCCTTAGCATTAGTGGAACGTGGGCTCCCTCTAGTGGTGTAAATACAATTTGCTCACTTTTCATTTACAGTGCATTTGTTTTATTATTCAAGCACTGCGTTATAAGTACAGTTTAGTTGTATTTATATTTTGCAATATGCACATTTAGTATTTGTTTAGAAAATAAGTATGATTAGTACAGAACGAAATTTAACATATTTTTATAAAAAAATGTTAAATTAAATTTCGTTCTGTACTAATTATACTTATTTTCATGGCGTAAAATACGACATAACTAATAATTTTAGGAGTAAATCCACTTTCTCACCTTTGATGAAAATGCAGACCTACTGAATTTTGGAAAAAAAATATTAGGCTGTCTTTTTTTTCAATTTCTTAATCATTTCAATGTCTGATGCCACCAAATATGTATTGCGTGACTACAAAACAGCAAAAAAACAAAACATGCAATCCATGTTTTGGCAGTACAATGCCAAAGCTATTTGAAGTGATTTTATCAGGAAAACCATTGAAATTGTCTGGATATCAGCCCTGAAATTAAACTCACATGAGCTATTTTTGTTGCCATTATTACTTTTCTTCAAACAAATGCAGCTTTAGTTGTAGCATGCGCTTCAAATAAATAAGAAAATAAAGAATGGTCTAATCCTTTTTGCATTTCTTTTTTTAGGTGGTACTTGGTGGCAAAAGTTTGAGAAACACCATTGAAGGTTAAGTACAAAGTGTGTGGAGCATGTACTTGCGCGCGTCGAAGTCGACCACGTTCCACATTACGCACGAGTCGTCCGCCAGGATAATGAAGGGCCAGACGTCACTGATGGAGCCGCTGCCCTCCTGCCGACGACTGCGCTCCAGCTCTAGATTGTGGTATGAGAGCTCTTTAATCAGGAAGTGAGCAGCTCCTGGAAGAAAATCCGGAGCACTTTTTAAAAAGATGCAAATTTGCGGGTTGTGTGACGGTAACACGGGTAACCTACCTATCCCAGCGCCATTGAAGACAGGAGGCAGCACCAGCAGGATGTGGTTGGGCCAGTACTTTTTGTAGACGGCCATTTCGTACTCTTTCACCACCAGGATGTGGAGATGTGAGGCTCCGTCCATGGCATGGTAAAGGTTGAAGAGACCGTGTTCATGACGCCCCGTGGTCGGAGTGAAGATTGGACTCTTGATGCAGTCCGGGCTCTGACAAAAGAGCAATATTGAATCACAGCAGCATATTTTTCAAGTCCTGTTGCCACAGAACTCACCCGATCTGCGGCGAGAGGCAGCCGCATCCCCTCCAGTTGGCCTCCCGGTTGGTTGAAACTAAAGTAGTGCTCTTTAGACTTGGGGATGATGAAATAGAGCTGGATTTCTTCTCCAAGCAGCAAATGGGTGAACGTGAAGGCATGCAGCGTAGACTCGTACATCTAGATTCAAGAAAATCAAAAGTCTTGAGAAAAAAAAAGAGTTGATGATAGATGTACGCTTGCGTGATGCTGACCTGGTATCTGGGGTTGAAGCCCAAGTAGAGATGACACTGTTCACAATGGTGATAAGTGTTAAAGGCCGCATACTTGGACAATTTGATCCTGGTTGTGCGCCTCCGGAGGCACACTTCCTCTTGGTGCACTGGGTTGGCTTGCAAAGGCAACAAAAAAACACAATACTTGTGACAACATCATAAAATGAAGTTGTTGAATATAAATATGCTTCTATAGTTGTCCAACCGTGCCTACCATCAGAGGTTGGTCTATACCCAGGGCAGTACACTAAGCTGATGTCGTCATATTTGGGGTCGTGGACTATGTAGTCAAAAGGTAAAGTCTTCATAACGTCTGGGTCCGGCCACAAGGCATTGGGCGGGCTGTATTGAACCCTGTCTGATTGGACATCTAAAACAAACGCACAAACATCACTTGAACACAACTGTGTGAATTTTTTTTTTTTTTCTTGTCACCTGGGCATGTACTGACTTAAATTGATTTCCTCTTCATTATAGATATCCACCTCCATCAGCCTGATCAGCATCCGAGACAGAATACCCAGGAAGTGCAGGTACGCGCCGGTCTTACCCACCTGTCCAATGACATCATTGCCAAAAAGAATGTCAACACGCAAAAAGAATTTTGACATTGAGTAAGAAAAGGATGGAAAAGTACCTGCGGGGGTCCGCTGAGAAGTAGCCTACGAGGGTGAAAGTTGTCGCTGCGTCCTTCCGTGCGATTGCTGCTGTCCATGTGGTAAGGGCCGGGGACCGTCCATTGGCGGTAGTAGAGCGACTGTTCTGTGCACGTCATCATCTTACTCAGCAAAGGTCTGCACACAGAAGCATTGGTGAATGTGGAAGAAAAAGAAGGTGTAGTTGTTGGGAGTCTCACCTGAAGCTGCTGGCCCACGCGACCGACATATGCGGCAGGAAGGAAGTGCATCGCGGGAGGCCGCTGCCATCGTTGGCCGTGATGATGTCGTAAAGCGAGCGGGGGAGGAGCACGGAAGGCGGACGACTCACTCCCCGCGCCCAGGAGCAACTCAGATGAGGCGAAGAAGCTCGGGGTGACGAAGAGCTAGAAGAAGTGGATTTGGAAGGGTGACGACGAGGCCGGGCAGGGGCCAGATGTTGGGGCGGTACTTGGGGGATTTGGTGCTGCGGGAGCGTTTGGAAGTAAAGTTGGGGGTTCGCTGAAGCTAGTAACTGGCTTTGGCTCAGAATCTGCGGCTGGAAAATGGGTTGGGCCAGGGAATACGTTTGGGCTATTAACTGACTTGGGTGAAGAATTGAAGGTTGATGGAATACAAATGACTGAGAAGAGGACTGGGGAGGAAGTTGAGGGTGAGCTGGCGAGGGAGACGACGTGGTTTCCACTGTGCTCTTTGGGGCATTTGGGGACCTTGATGTGCTGCTTTGGGTTGGAGACGGATCTGCTGCTGCTGCTGCAACGTCCGGGCTGGACTGGAGCGGCTGGTTGGAGGACACAGGAGAGCTTTCTAGAAGGAAAGCAAAGAGGAACACATGAATATAAATAAACTCATGGAATAAATCATCACCGACTACCATTTTCCTGGCCCTCCTCTTCCTCATTGTCGGTGCTACTGAGTTTTTCCGCATCGCTCTCCAGCAGGTCACTTCCAGGCCCCGGGTTATGCGGGGATCGGGACTCCGCCTTCAGCAGGTACGCGGCAAGTCCCAACTCTTGCTCCAGTGTGGTACGTTGAAGATAGGAGCAGCTTATCACTCGAAGGTCACAGTACTTTAGTGACCTGAGGGACGAGGATGAAATCAATATTAAGATTGCTAAATGCTAAACTGCTTTGGTCTTAGCGTGCCAACCTGGGAAATGATTCTCCTCGAGGTTCAGCTCCCGTCAGGATCAGAATGCAAGGAAGCGCCTCAAGCTCCAAGTAGGTACGAGGCACCCAATCAGCTTCTTGGATTTTTAGCCATAGCTACATAAGGCATAAAAATCAAGTCATATTTCTTGACTTGAACTATTTCCTCACTACTTTTGCATACCTTAATTTGATCAATAAAGCTGTGTCCAACATTCAACGGCTGGCTTGGATTCCCTAGTATGATCTCAAATCTCTCTTCAAGACCCAGCTGTCTCCTCACCCGGGATAGGCGCCGATGCGCCCACGCCGCCAGAGCCAACGAGGGGATACGCAACAGGATCATGTGACCGTGGTGGGCGGGGCATTGCTGGGCGGCACTGAGCAGCGCCTGCACGATGCCCAGGGTCTCCACAGACGTGTGCTTGTGGAGATTGTGGGAGCCGCCGATTCTTCCTGAAACGGCCATCAGCGCCGTGCAGTAGTGGTGGATCAGAACTGTCGTACGGATCACGGCGCTGTGCAGCTTTGGAAACCTAAAAGAAATGTTTTTTTTTTTTTATATTTTAAGCACCTTGACCTAGATCTTTTTTTTTTCGGCTGACAGTGTGTACCTTTCCTCCAGGGCAGATGCCATGCTCTCAAAAGAAGAATCGCATCGCATCAGTGGCAGGCTACTTCCCGAGCGTGTGGACTCTAAAAGCTCTGACACGCCAAAGTAGCGTGTTCTCTCGTGATACAAATCCACATCCTACATATGCACCAAAAAACGGTTACAATGTGCTTCTGTTGTACGGATGTTTTTATTCGCACGTGTAGAACGAAATCTCACATTACTGAATGAAGACGGCCAGTGGATCTCATTATAGGGGCTGATGCGTGTGAATTGTGTCTGCAGAGCAAACGGGAAAGAAGTCACGTGGAGAATCAGAATGTTTGGAGCATCTCTGACCCGTCTGGAATTCAGCAGTTGGTCCACCAGACCCAAACCCGAGTCCGCGCTACAGTAAGAAGCACTGTGAAACAATAGGAACAGGAAACAGACGTCATCGTTAATGTCAAAAAGTACAAATTCTTTTGGATTCGACTCTGTATCACAAAGACCTGCTGACGTCCCAGTGGGCGTGGTCATGGACCAGGATGTAAAGCGTGTAGGAGTTGCTGTGTGCTTCCTGTATAAGGCTGTCAACTCGCACTTGAGCGCTTTGATCCATTTTCACCACATAGCGCTCAGCCTCCCGCTGAGACACACAATCTTGCTCCAGACTTCCGAGTTCTTGGAGAACACCTGAAATCCCAGGTTCAAGTCAACGTGGATGGAGAAAATAGTTAAAGAAATGGAAATGTGTGGAGACATGTGACTCACCAGAGCTCCACAGGTGGAGCACAGTCTGTTGAAAGGTGACCTCGGAGGGCGGGACCAGGATGAGGAAGTTGACTCTGTCGAAGGACACAAGGTCCAAGTTCTGTGTGCTGGAATCTGCTATGGCGCAAACGTGAGACAGCAGCTTTCTGGCTACTGCCAACTGGATGGGTCGGATGTCTCGCCACTCCACTGAGAACTCTACATGCGTGCACACACAGGTTCATAAAAAAATAAAAAATAAATAATATTTGCGTCATCTGCCTTACCTGAACAAGTTTCCTTCGAAGGCAGAATTTTATCTTTAGGGCTGTTTGAGTCTTTTGGACTGTGTGTATTTTTCACGCTTTTTTCTTCCGATGATTCCTGACCGCTGGATAAGGGAGAAGGCTCGTTGCTGTCCAAGGTTGCGCTGTCCAGGAGGAAATCCATATCACCGTCTGCACCGAAACAGGAAGTCAGATACTGCTTTGCCTCATCTAATCACGTCAACGTGCCCGTAGACCAGACGTCAGATCATCATATAAATTGTTATAGGACAGAACAAACACAACAGAGACTCGTGCGTTCCAAGGGCGATAACCAAGCACACCTTGTCCGAGGGAACTGCAGAACTGGATTAGCTCCTGGGCTTCACCAGAGGAAAGCTGCTGGTTGATTTCTCTTAAACCCTCATTGGGAGAAAACATATTTTCGGCCAAGGCCCGACATTGGTGTTTACCTATACCGAAACCACACAAATACATAAAGCCTTTTAAAAAAAAAATAATAATAATAATAAATTTATGTTTTATTTCTAAAGAATCAAACTCCCACCTGTGACGACCACACAGGACTGCGTTTCATGTCCAGAAGCGGTCACAATGACGACGATGTAATTTGTGTTTTCAAAGCGTCCCTCCATTAACTTGCTAAACATCTGCTGAAGGCCCTGAGCCAAAGATCCAACTTGTTCCCCCAACACCACCACCCCTTCTCCGCAGGACGACGCGGCCAGCTGAGCGAGCCAAGGAAGCTGGCTGGGCGTCAGAGGCTGCTGTGGTGCTAAGCCAAGATGCTGAGGGAGCCCTGGAAGGGTAGGAGGGGCCTGAAAGGCCAAGGAGAGAAAATTAATGTTACTGCCACACGCCTTAAATCGTACAAATGTATTTTCAAAACATAATTTACTGTGAATAACAGAAACCCCAATAACATCTTGAATGGCACAGGTTATAATAGATACATCACGGTTCCTACTAAATATATACGGAACCTCAATTCCATAGTGCCGCCCTTGGGTGGCTGCTGTCTGAGGTTGTTGATTTTGTCTGATTTCACTGAGATGGGACTCCCTCCATGATCTCATGAATATTTGCTCCAAGTCCTCAATCAGGGGCACTTGCTCGGGGCCTTGCAAATGTTGGGGGGTAGAAGACAGAAATCATAAGCACGGAGGAAACAAGTGAAATCAAACAATTACACGAATTCTCAGGAAAACTGTGTTTTAAAAACACAACGAGCTTGCAGGATGAAAAATATTGAAGAAGGTTCTAAATTTGTAGTTTTAAATTGATAAATCTTATAAACACAAATGTATGCCAATACGTCCTCTAGCGGCCATTGAGTGTAATAACAACAATATAGTGAGGAAAAAAAAATCACGTTTCAGCTGACACTGACCGAGCTGAACAAGGTAGTAGACAGTGAGGAGGATCTGCATCTCAGTAGACAGTGGCTGTATAGGCGAGGGTCCGTAGTGCTGATAGACTCTAGGGAGGGTCTGAGCGCTCAAATAGCAACTCTGCAGAAGAGAGCTGACGAGTACTTCACTAAAATTACCAGTCAGCTGTGGAAGAGGGCCATGACCTGTATCCAGGAGAGGTATGCAGATAAAACATTTTAGAAAATGAAGTATCAATGCCCTAATGATGAAAATTTGAACTGGGGTCGATGCCTGCAAAGAGCCAAAATGTTCTGCTTTGAATCCAGTTGGCAGTGAATTAGTTCATATGAATGTGTCTGACCTTTAAAGATGACAGGTTGTAATCCGCAAGTGTGCAACAGCTGATCAGGCACAGCTACAGACAGCCCAGATGGAGAAAGCGTGGTTAAGGACCTCTGTGAGGAGCTCAGCGTGGCAGAGGCATCTCCTAAATGTGGAAGAAAACACAACTAAAAAAGTTAGACCACATATGATTTTTTTTTTCCTTTATGATGATTTTTTTATTTTATTTTTTACCTAATCTGGCTCCACTTGCAGTTACTGTTGATGATGGCAAAAGTGAGGAAGATGTTGGCGTCTTCCCTGCGTTTTCTAGCAAAGCACTTGAAGAAGTTTCAGGAGACCAACCCTTATGCCGCTTTTTGGGGGGTCCGGCATTTGTCTGCAACACTGGAGCAAGAAACAATGGATAATGGTTTATTTAACAGAAAGGTTTCTGAGCACCTTCTCAAATGTTTCAGTTGATATTGTTTTTGAATGAGCCGATTTGGATGCAATTGAATTTTAGGTTTGTACGAACAACCTTAACCCCCTGATGAAACGCAGCGGTGGAGACTGGAGTCGCACTTGTTAGAGAAGTCGTGAAAAAAACACAACAGGAAGGAAGCGTTTTTTTTTTTTATTCAGCGAGAAAGTAGCAAGAAAAAGAAGAGAGTATTTTACAACCCCGGTTTATAGAGGCCACCGAGCGAGGGAGAGAGAAGAAAGTGAGGGGGGAAATTTTAGTGCCTCAAGTGTTGGCAAATGAAATCAGGCAGACAAAAGACCATCCTCAAAACAATGCAGCTGACAGCCCCCCCCCTCAAAAGCGCTGGCGTTATAATACAGGGGGCTTCGCTCTCTTTCAGAGGTGTGAACAAACCCAGGGGGTTAATGATAGCAGACACAATGGCTGCCCTAACATGAATTTCATATTATTAATTTGACCACAAATATGGACTGAGGCATGTGACAAAAAGCCAAATAGGCCCATGATAAACATCTTAAATTGTAATTTGGGACTTTTCTTACTGTGCAATTACGGTACCTGCAGCTGATGGTCTCCCCGGTCCCGAATGATTTATCACCGGTTGAGCGATTGAAGAAGCGGCGTGGGTGCCATTTGTCAGCGACTGCGGGGTAGCGGAGGTTTGAGCGACGCCGTTTGCGTGAGATGTAGCTGCGTATGGACAGGAAGATGACTGAGTAACTTCTGATGATCACTTTGAGTGCATCTGGAAGTGGCCATTTTGTTGTTATACCTGCATAGCTGCCAAGTGCGTGTGAGGAATGCAACAACGCCGCACTCGATGACTGCTCATCTGACGCCGCATGAGTCTCCGAGAGACTCGAGCTCATCTGTCTTATTCGTCCACCTGAAACGCAGCAGAGAATATTTATTGACATCACATTCATTTTAGTAGGGGGGGATTCACTTCATTGAGGTGCCTGACAATAATCAATGATTAAGTATCTCCTTCATCTTCAAAAGATATTTTATAGTTGCTGGGGGTGTGGACTCCTGATTTGGGTAGTACCCTTTTTATGAGTGTGATGTCATTACCTTCAGGCTATAATTTCCGTCTGACCTGTTCTTACTCTTTAACTGCTAGTCCACCTGGACCAGCATAAATGTTATTGCAGTGTGAACACAAATTGGTAAAATTAACCTTTGGGGAAAACGAGTTTGGTCACAATTGCTCTGAATCTGAGGAGCTACTACTCTTGAAAAAACAAATCATGAATGCTCCATAAAAAAAATAAATAAATAAATAAATTACTTTTTACTTTTTTTTTTAAAATAAATAAATGAAACTAATGCAAAAAGTACTACAAACTAGTAAAATAAAGCAAAATTAAAACTAACAAACATGCTATAGATACACATTAACGCCAACTGAATAGAAATAAAAAAGTAAAATACAAATTCTAATGAAACCCCCCAAAGTATTATAAAGTTGATACGAACCAATCTTACCGTGTCCCCTCCAGCAGATGGGGGCTCCTTTAACCAGCACACCTTGGTTGTCACGGTACAGATGGAATTTTAAGTGCTTCTGTTTCTTAGGCTGGGTGCTGAGTTTCAGGTTGATGTGGTTGGCAAAGTCTGTGAAATAGCGAAAGCCCTTTTCTCCACAGCCCATGCAATACCCCGAAAAGCCTGCGAGCAGACACGTGGGTGAGATGAGAGTCGATAGCTTCCCAGCTGCATTTAATGGAGAGCGCTCAAGATTTTTCCTTCTGTCTTACCCAGCAGAGCGTTGTGACCCCGTTCATCTGGCAGGAAACGATGGTCCACCGCGCCCACCAGCAGGTTCTCGGGAAGGGAGGGGGACTTCAGCCCGATCAGCATGAATCCCGGCAACAATTCCAAGGAATCTGATGCTAGTGATGAAAGACGCAGATCCCTGCCTGCCTGACAGAAGCCTGCAAGGAGAGAGACTTGCTATTTTTGTCCAAGAACTGGCTCGTAAAGAGGAAACTTTTCTTGCACAAACCATCTGTGGTGCAGCATCCATCAGGAGGGGGCTTCATCTGATAGGGTATCGGAGGACTGTTGGATTCGGAGCCGTCTTCTTCGTCCTCCTCGTCGTTCTCCGTGCGACCTGCGGATAGACATGGAAGACAGTCCAGGTCATACGTTACTATCAAAGCAGCACCTCTGAGGTCACGCTCTTTCTCTCACACGTGCGAGCACACACATACACACATTTCGGGTCATTTGCAAGTACCAAAGCTTTGATACAAAAAAAAGGCTTATGGCCCTCACGCTATTTCCTTTTTTCAGCCTTTTGGCATTTTTCGGAGGCAACATTCACACAATTTATGGGAGATTGTGAAAGTGGCACGTGGGTGTCACCATTGTGTGTCGACGGCTGCTCCGCCTCCAGGTAGAGTTGGGAGAAAACTGGCCGCGGCACGACGATGTTGGACCTGAGTGATGCTTCGATGGAGTTGTGAAGGACCTCCTCAAAGCGCGTGGTCCGCAGCTGGCCCGCATAGGAGTTCCCCATTGGTGTTCTGAAAAAAAACAAGTTTGAATCCCTCTAATTTGATTCATTGCTTTACTTCCATCTGAAGGGAAAGTCAATGATCAACCAGTCCAGGCCTTAAGCACACTTTCCCAAACGTTATTAGTCGAGAAAACGTCTGGGTTGCGGCAAGAAGAGCATAAGGGTGAGTCACTATGGTTCCCGTTAAAGTGTATAATTTTAGGTATAATAATTCAATTGTGGGATGAAAGTACACAAAGACTTCTGACCATCATTATTGAAATTGATTCTAAATTGTATTCGTCAATAAAGCTTGCAACCACAACGACATCTTAACACTTGGTATGCAGTTGAGTATACACCCCTTTGGCCACATGGATGTGGAAATAATACAAGCCAGTCAATAGAACCAACAAACATAATCATAAGAAATATCGATCAAAATGACTTTTGCCAAGAAATACATGTGGTCGCCCCTTCATGTCAAAACATTCAAACAAACTAAGGAGCAGAAATAAAAAAATAACTGCAGCAATTATTCGAAGTGTTGCAGTATGTTTTAAAGCAAGATCACCCCCCCCCCATAATTAATGTAATTTAATTTGAACAATAATGGAGAAGATCATCTTTAAAAAAAAAAAAAATCGAATAAAGTCACAGTTGCAAAGGCAAAGAACAGGCGGAAACTTCCAGAGGCCCATCTCCGCATACACATTAACAGGGCTTACTAATGGAGGCATGTGTCCAGACGGCATGCCATAAAATCAGCTGCACTGACAGAGTAAGGACACCCTGACCTAGACGCAACTCCCTTTTTGTTTTTCTCCGCTCTCTCTCTCTCTCTCTCTCGCTCTCTCTCCCCACAGCTCTCTGTGGTTGACCGCAGCCTCAATGAAGAAAACACTCCGTCAAAATGTGATCTGTTCAACTGACATTTCAACTCAACAACATGTAGGCTGTAAATAACTGAATTCATTTCAATGTCATGGTTTAATACTTTAGTCTTAACACACTCAATTCCAATAACAAAAAATTGTTGCTTTGTTTCCCTTCCCATACTCATTGTGCAATTCTGTTATAATGTGGCAGGTCAGCAAATCTATTGGTAACCAAAGTGGGTCAACCTGGAGACAATTAACACGGGCGGATGCTAACGCCAACGTAATCCCCCCTTCTGACCATATGTTGGCGGCCCCCCATTTCACATACGAAGCCAAGCGAGCACAACCACGCACGCGTACATGTGCACGAACACACACTAACAAAGACAAACATGACTATCTGACCTAAGCAACCTGTAGGTCAGCTACAAATATAAACAAAGCACATATGGGCTTTTTGTGACGTAGGGTTTATGAGATGGATGGCAGGACCGCAGCTTCCCAAAAAGTTTGACGATTCTGCGAACCTTTCAGCTGAAGCGATTTAAGATGGAAAGAAGAAAAGTTAGTAACGAGACAAACAGTCCGTCTCCAGAGTGACGAACATTTCTGCATTGTTTCACAACAGGAACAAAACATTCACTCAGTGAACACATTATCAGGAACAACGGCAACATCTAATCAGATCCAAGCGCCGTACAAAACGTCTCCATTAGGGACCATCGTGTCGCAGATGAACATTCCACATCTGTGACACAAGTGGAAAGAAGTCTGGCAACTACGTCGAGTTTGATCGTCGGGTGTCATCATTGTTAAATTCCATCAATGTATATCATTTCAATTGCGGTAAAAGTTAACTGGATGTGGTTCATAATTTGCTGTTAAAACGGAATATTCTGGCCTTAGCATTTATTTGTGGGATATAGACATTTCGATAACAACCTTCTGCTTCCACACTTCCATTATGGAAAGAAGAAACAATGAGAACCGCCATTGCCTCGCACTGCTTTGTAGAGAGACGAGGGCAGGAAGGCCGGTCATAACATGGAAGGAGAGGAAGTAATCACACCTTCTGGTAAACAGCAGTCTGACGTTTACAACCACAGAGAGACACAGGATGAAAGCAGGGAACCGTCCCCCTGACCAAAAACTGGGACCAACAGTCAATCAACATAACAATCCAAATGACAAAGTGTCACTTTGCATTAGTACCCCACTAAAATATGAGAGGAAAGCATTTAAATATCACAGGGTGTCCAGAAAGTTGCTTTTTAAAAATGTAGAAAGGTTTAGCCTATTAGCATAATGGACAAAGTCATTTTTGAACAATTTTGGAAATAGAGGAAACAGAAATTCAACAAACAAGAAGAGTCCAGTTGCATGAATTCATCAATGTCCCGAATGATTGATCATTTGTATAGATTTCATTTTTTTGAGCATATTTGTCATTTTTTTTATTGATATTTGGACTGAATTCAAAATGACCACAGTGATCATGCTATTAAGCAATCAGATTTATTCCATATACGCTTTTAATCATGTTACCTTTTCGTGGATTGCTGGATCAATCATTTCCGCAACATTTCACTGATATTTTCATTTACCAAAACAAGTCAAATGTCTCTCAAAGGTTTGTGCTAAAAAAAAAAGACATATCCTAGTTGTGGTTAAATCTTTCACATAACCTTTGTTGATCTTTCCTCTTTGCATCCCCCCCCTCCTTCCCGTCTCCCTGACGTGGAAGTGGGAGATCCTTTCATCCCTAAATCCCCTCCCACCCCCCGCCTCCCTATCTCTTCTTCTCTTTCTGTCTCTCTTTCACCCTGGGGAGAGAGACACCATTGTAGTGTTTTATGACCCCTTGGTCCCTTGCCTTCCCATCACCACACTCAGGCACCCAAATACAAAACCTGTAGTTAGGACCCCCTTTAAACTCGGGAGCCCCCTTTCTTTCAGGATGTCACTGACACGGGCTGCTTAGCATTTCAACACTCGATAGCTCTTTTTTTTAAAGTAACAATTTACCGGCATTCATTCCTCAATCCATATTGACACCATGGGCGGTACACAACTGACACACACACAAATATTCCAGTCAACATACCCAAATGTTTATGGAGGGAACTTTAGAGAAAATAAAAGCTTCACTGAGGTCTCATCACCACTGAGGTCAGTGGAGATAACAATGTTTAGGCAAGACTTTGATGCAACGCACGCACACACACACGTTCTCTCGAAGGTTCCAGCGCTGTGGACACAAAGGGCTTGTCTTGGCTAGAGGTGAAAGGTCAACGCAGGAGGGGTCAGATAAGAACCCCAGGCTCTTTTACTATTAGCCAGGGCTGCATACCAGCCACACACACACACCATCCCTGCTATTCTTTCCCTCTTTTCAGTCTGACAAGCTGGATTGCAGCGTCCATCCTCCACCCTTGGAGAGCAGATCATGTTACACACACAAATCCAGAGACACACACGCACAGTTGCGTATGCATTAAAAACACTGTGTGTGTGTGTGTGTGTGGCTTTGTGTGCGAGTGTGTGCGCTACAGTATGTACGGAGGGTGTCATCTGGTGAGTGTTGCAAGAAGAGCGGCAGGCACTTTGCACTCCGATCCGCAGCCCAAACACATGCAAAGCGATGTCACAAATTGCCCCGACAATATATGCCTGGCGCTGACCTATGACCCCGACGAAATGCTCTCATTCACAGTTTGCTCAACCGACGTAGGATCGATGGCAGAGGACGGCCAACCGGCTCACTGACGGGTCAACACCCCTGCATCAAACACACACACAGCAGGGCGCATAATTATACGTCCACGCGTGAACGCATTATGATGTCATCAGTAATGAGATGAATTGATGCGCTTGAACAATGCAAAGCAAAATTGGCACTTGCTTCTTCCCCCTTGCCGTTAACTTCTTAAAGGTTTGACCTGCAATTTCATTCGTCACACTTTAAACAAACTACATGTCTGTGTCGTGCTGTGGTGGTAAAATCGAGTCATTGATGGATTCATTGATATTTTTTAGCACAGAACAGGGGGGCTCAAATTTTGACCTAGACATATTTTAACAAACTGGCATAGAAATACTGTAAAAAAAAAAAAAGCAAATGAATAAAAACATGTTCATAAAACATGTTCTAAAATAGAAATCATAACCAGGCTCAAGAAAATTCCGCATTCCTTAGTTTTATGCTTTGTATTTCACTCGTGCTTTTTTTTTTGTATTTGAGGGTAGACTTGTGGCAATGCTGCCAATTTCATTTTTGCTAAAAATTGTGGTTGGTGCCTATTGTGCTATGACAAAGTTCTCACAGTTGTTGTCTGAGCGTTATTGGCGACACAAATGGAACTTCACAACACGCCATCCTTCCTCACCACCAGTCTATTAGTTTAAAAGTGACAATTGGAATAGCTGGCTCACAAGGTTAACTACAACGCTCATCCACAGCTATCTTAATTTTACACTCTCAGGCACACACGCTTTCTTGGTTGTCAAATGTTATTTGTAAATTGACCGACTGGAAGACGAGATGCCCAAATCACGTCATTGGTCGACTTCAAACTCTGAATGTTAATTTGGATCTAAAAAGTTGACTCGATTGTAACCCCTTTTTTTAAATCCCGGACTGCGATTGGGTATTGGGGCCTGGCCAGGAATCAAACCCATGCAATCTGCATGAAATTCAATTCAACAATCATGTACCACAACGTTATTACATTTGGGAATATGTTCCATGTATATTTTGTTATAGTGTCTTACCAAAAGTACTAGAGTGACTCCAACTGGCGGAGACAAATTCCTTGCATTTTTTCACATATTTGGCCATTAAAAATGATTCTGATTGTGGTCGGCCTGCAGCTTTTGCTATCATACTGCACACGTCCTTGAGATGATTATTCTTTGCTTTCTTCCTGCAGTAACTCTCAGCAAGCGTGTGTTGTCTAGCGTCAAGACAATCTGGATATTGAGCATGCACGACACGCAGTACCTTCCCTGTCATCATGACTCACAACAAGCACTGTTTATTTACGTGTCAGCACATGAATTGAAAAACACTTCAAAATGCTGTACGTGCGTGTACGTGCCTGCGCTCCTGTGTCGTTTTGAAGTGTTTTTCAAACAAAACCCTGCTGGTTTCATAGCTAGCACAAACAGAACACCTTCAACAATAAAAGCTTGTTGGAGGATTATATGAACATGCTACAACACAAGTGGGCAAATGTTTGACCTTAAGAAACACTTTGTTTAAAAAAAAAAAAAAACCTGACAGATGGGTCGGACAATTTGAAGAGGAGGTTTATAAAATAGAAGGCGACATGTACAACACAACAAAATATTTATTGGACAATAATATATATATATTTTTTAATTACATCATGACCTGAACCCTCTTTTTTATTTGTTTCTTTGGTACACTTGTCAGTGTGACCTATTAGATGTTTAATGATAAAAAAGGACAAATAATTGCAAATAATTAAATAATTTTTAAAAAGCCTTTACATTTGACAAGACTGACTCCCTTTTAGTCCTATGTGTCACTGCAGGGTTAACTAGAAGGGGTTACAAAATAACGCAATATAATGTAATAATAATAATAATCATAATAATAATAATCATTATCATAATCATAATCCTAATAATAAAAAGTTGGCTTAAGAGAAAAGGCCATCACACTCTCCTTCAGCCGATTAAGAAAAAAACTCTACATCGCCCCCCCCCCTCCAGAAAATAAAATAAATAAATCAAAACTTTGCTATGGGTCAAGTTGACCCACAAAATAACTGCTTATTGCGAATCAATTTTTAAAAAATCAATAAAAGTTCAAATAATTCAACAAATGTGGATTATTAAAAGACTCTTCATAAAAAAAAAATCGATTAAAAAAAGTTAAATTCCAAATAATTGAGCAGCCTGTGTCCAATGGGACGTGCGTTGCCCAGGCCAGTGCCACACTGATGTTATAAGAGTATACTTCCAAATGATTTGTGCTCCAATAATTCAAACTAATTTCCTATAACAGACAATCATTGGTTGTGGCATGCATTCTATGAGTTGGCATCACATCAAATATAATGGAAAAAAAAAATCAGGATATGTTGATTTTGCAAAAAAAAAAGGACAAACCTATATGCATATGTACTATAAAGATTTACCAAAACAATTATTCCATATGCACGTATAACGTGTACATTTAATGCTTTTAAAGAAATACAAATTATTGATAGTTTTCTGCAGGAGCGACACGCAGCAGCATCAGTGAAGAAGTTGGCAAAATGCAATGCAAAATGTGAACCACACCCGAAAATGGCAATTAAAAAAATACTCACCTATCCTATCAGGCGGGACAAAAGTCGAAGTAATTCGTGCGTAAAGGTCGATAAATTCACCCAGCTGTCTCCATCTGACCGGCTCGAGACAAACTGAGGGTCGCGCATGTCATCACTTTTGGTTTGATCCCTGGGAGAAGACAGGACCTCCCCCTCGTTTGCCGGCCATATTGGTACGGTCCAACACCCGACATGTCAAATGGCATCATTCTTCTTCTTGGTCTTCTCTGTGAAAGAAATAATTGAATCAAATGGCGCTGATTAATATTCTTCTTATAGGATGGTTGATTCAGAAATAGTCCGACTCTGAAAAAAATTATGAGGTCGTTTCTATAAGACTGTTCACACTGACTTGTGTTGTAATTGATGAAATTTACATGCACTCAAACATTTACATTGATTTTAATTTATAAAATGATCACATCTCAAACAGCAGGTTTCCAATTGCTAGTTGAAAACTTTACCCAATTCCAAATTTATGGCTTTATATTGTCCTCTACTGGACAAATTGGAGAGCGCATTTTTAATTTCCTCTGCACAGAGTCGTACATGCATCCACGTTACGTGCAGTTACAGCAAAATGTACTGTGAACCGACTGGATTTGTGCATGATTTTTTTCCCAATATATAATCTATCATTTGAAGTCTCAACAATAGATAAACATTCTGCTTAAACTTATACTGCTTAAAGTTAAACCACAATAAGAATGTGTATATGTTTTACTGGATATACCATGTTAACCATTTACGGTACAGGGTGGGAAAGAATGTGAATGTCAAAGCTAATGATTTCTTCAAGAGTTAATTTCAGCCAACCCAGTTTCCAATAAATGTGACAAATTGGGAGGTATATTCTCAAATAGATCTTATTGTTTCCCACATCCATCAGAAAAGCTTCATCTATCTGCAGTTATTATGATTTTACTGAGTCATGCATATGTATTCATGACAAATTTCCACAAAGGGAGCATTTATTTCTACTGAGCCCCCCCACCCAGTTAGCGTTTACATTTCATAGCAGGGAAGCTCCTACTTCATCCTCTCCGCAACCCCAACTGGGCAGTCCCAATCTGTGCGGTGGCGTAGCCTTGCCACGCCAACACAGCATCCCCTGATGGGAGAACAGGTGTTGGACAGGGTCCAGTGGAGCAGAGACCAGTAGACCGCCGCCGTCATATATCACATGGACTGAACTCCTCTGGCCGGAGGGAGACTAACCCGCTCATTTAACAAACAATGGCTCTGAGGATATTCAAAAAATCACAACTTACAATCTATTACTTTCGACGCTATAGTAATGCCTTTCTCTTTTAAATGCTAAACAGTTCTGAAAATACAGTTTTATTTCGTCCAAAAGCAGTGATTTGGCACCACTGTGGTCACAAGAAACGCAAATATGTTTCTTAAAGTGAGTAAAGTGAGTTTAGGAATTTCATTCAGACAAAAGTAGTGCTTTCCTACCATCTCGTGGATCCTACAGGCAATTACAAAGTTTTAAAGCATTTTCGCTGATGTATATAAAGTGAAGTAGAGAAAACTCACTTTTTTTTGCAGCATAAAGAAAGCAGAATTTGACTGACAACCTGGAAAAGAACAGGAAAATCATAATCAAACTTTCAGACCATCACCACTATTTTTTTTTTCCAATTTAACCACAAACCCGTGTTGAAATGAATGGATGAAATAAAGACAGATGTTCACTTGCTATGAGCCATTTTTGCTGTCCTGACTCAAACTGTGTGAAAGTGGTTTATTGGGTTAGGGAGAACATTTATTCAAAGCCCTTTACAGCTGTTTTCACTGACAAAACGATACCAGGTATGACGATTTGCTAAGTCGCAGAGGAGCCATATTGGCCAAGGCGAGGCTTGTAGTTCCGCTTAATAGCTCGAATATAATATTTTATGTCCCGTTGATATAGCCACAGTGCTTAACTCGAGATGTAAAAAAAAAATAGTCAGCCCCATTCATTTGAGTAGAAATACTACACAAAAGTGTCAATTCGAACGTAAGAGGAAAGGTATTACTGCTTTAGACATAATGACGGCACAGGCCGTTTGCTTGAAAGTAATGCTAGCTTTATTGTCAAGTCTGTCTCGATCATTATTTTACACACTGGACATGCATTTGTCCACACACACTCACACAACAGCCATTGACATACAGTCAATTCATATCCAAAGTCATCACTCCCATTTGAAAAAAAAAAAAAAAGGCCTCATTTGAGTGAAGCAACAAAACCTTTAATCATTTTATTACCAAAAGAGTATTTAACAAGTGGGTAATGAAATGCCAAAGGCAGGTGAGCCGATTTTAACCTTCATAGAAGGAAGCCATGTATCACATGTTGCCCCCGAGGCATGATGGGACACAAATGTCATCCTCCATTATCCAGCACACCTGAAGTGTGGCGTGGCACGCGTGGCAGGCGGGCGTTTCGCTTTGCGAGGCGAAGCTGACGGGGGAAAATTAGAGGGAATTCAATTAATAAATGTTTTTTACGCACCAGGGAGAGGGCACAGCTGCATGTGCACACACACGCACGCACGCACGCACGGACGCACGCACGCACGGGCGGTCGGACGCACGCACGGACGTACACACGGACGCACGCACAGACGGACGCACCCACGCACGGACGCACGCACGCACGCAGGGACGCACGCACGGACGTACGAACGGATGCACGCTCGCACGCCCGCAGGGGCGCACACACGCACACACAGACGGACGCACGCACGGACGCACGCATGGACGCACGCATGGACGTACGCACGGACGCACGCGCGGACGTACGCACGGACGCACGCGCGGACGTACGCACGGACGCACGCGCGGACGTACGCACGGACGCACGCGCGGACGTACGCACGGACGGACGCACATTTGAACCAATGCTACATTCGTGCTTGGACATGGGTCCAATCTGCGTTTTCCCATCAGATGGTGCTGTTTCTCTTTCTGGTTAACAGTTGTTTTCTGGCTACTGTAATACAGTCCAGTGAGACAGTTGTAACATCACTGTATGTGAATTAACCTCTCAGATCATAATCTCTGTTTACAAGCTGCAAAATGCTATTTGAATGCTTATTTATGGTGGGCACATAACGTTGATGAAAATTTTTTTGGGCGGGCCAAATATAATTACACTATGAGCCATATTTGGCCAGAGTTTGACACCCCTGCTCTACACCATCATGAAGTAGTAGGCTAATAACACATGCAACGTAACATTTTTAGAGATGGGAAAATGAAGCTTCAAATGTGCTTCATTAACTAGTTGTATTTTTTGTTTCCTCCGCATGACACTGTTGGTTTGAATAAAATAATTTAGGAAATGGCAAGTTTGTATACTTTTAGCCCAATGTTGAACAGAGTGCCCTCTAGAAGAGTGGAAAAATACCACAACTGGTTCATGAAGTAAATTTGAAGCTTCATTTCCCATTACTACATTTATTTCTCATGTGGTGCACCATTTTTATCAATAGGGAAACTGAATGCCTTTTTATTCTTGCTTTTTCCCTGTGGGTCAATTAAGAAGAAAATGAGAGGGGCACTTTCAGTCTGTCTCCATATAAGAAACATTTCTGACTACCCGGCTGCATAAAATGTGTGCAGTATTTAGCCAACAGAGAATGAAAACAGCGATGCATTAGTTACAAAAAAGCAATCGCCAAGTAGTTAAGTGAGGAGAAATAGAGCCTTGAACACAGCAACATACATTACCCCAAACAATTTATGTGACACATGGGAATAATTTATGGAGGATAACAAAAATATTCTATTTTTAATAACATGCCTCTGTGGCACTTATAGAGGAACTGCCCCCCAAAGTTAATTGAAAAGTGTCCTGGTGCTCATTTGCATAAAAAACACATTTAAAAGGTGAAAAATTATAAATAAATATGCGTCCACCTGTGAAATATGGCTTTTGGCCTGCTGGTCATTTATAACTTTGCCTTTAATTACGTGACAGGCCGGGCTTGTGCGGCTCTAATGAGAGGCTGGAGTGATGGAGAGGAAACAGTGAGACAGACACCGGGCTGCGGGTCATTTTGTGCATGGACGCGTTCATCCTGCAACATACACTGACATTCGCGGGCCACTCGTGTGGATACTTTAGAGAAGTAACACTATGCTGAGTGGCATATTAGTGGCATCGTTAGAAGACAGTTAGGCATGTCACAGATGTTATGAAAGAACTTTAAACTGTTTTCAAATGTGAAATATAAAAAAAGCTAAATCGCTCTACGGGGTATGAAAGAGAGTTAAACAAAAGACTAGCAGGGGATATATGACTCCCCCCACCTTCCTCTCTCCCTCCATCTCTGCTTCCCTTCTATGCATAAAGAAAACAGATTGTGTTGCCCTGCAGGTACAAGATTCACTTTCACTTCCTCTCTCCTCGTTTCCTTGTTTAACCCTCCGTTTGGGGAGGGAGGGGAGGGAGGACGGTTGGTCACGAGCTCACTAAGTCCTACTATAAGTAGAAGAAGGCCATATTTCACCCCCCCCCAAGAAATATTACAAGACAGACAAGCAAGCAGGGGCTAATCCCCGGGATGAAATTAGCAAACTGCGGGGTTCGCGGCGAGAAGGGAAGAGGAATAGAAAGAGGGCGGCGAGAGTGGGTGTGTTGGGGGTACGTGGCTGAGCCCTGCCAGAGGCAACTTGTCCACGGGGATAATTACAAGAAGCTCCTGGGATCTGTCTGTCCTTCTCTCTGTCTGTCTCTGTGGGTCGGCCTTCTTTTTTTGATGGCTCTATTTTCAACAAGGGGGTCTACACTTCTCCCTTTTAATGTGGATGTGTGTGTGTGTGTCCTTCCCTTTTGTGTCTCCTGTGCTTCAGTTACATATAGTATATATATAGTACTAAGCTATTAAAATTGAAATTGTTCCAGGGGCAGCGAGCGGGCAGGGGAGGGAAGTGACACACTCCACTGTTATATTGTGTGTGTGTGTGTGTGTGTGTGTGTGTGTGTGTGTGTGTGTGTGTGTGTGTGCCTATAAGACCCACAGGCAGGCCACACTTCCAAGTCCTCATATAGAATCATCAAAAATTCTACCTCAACATTCAGTTTCAAAACATTCGATATTCTCCTGTCTTCACACTACAAAGTTCAAAACAAAAACTAGTTTTGTATGATGTCATCTGCCAAATAGGACGTAAAAGTATTTCTAAACAGATCCTTTGAATCAAATCAGGTAATTACATTCCGTAAACGTAAGATCCCTGTGCAGTGGTCATTGAGCTTTGGCTAGCATAGGTACATTTCTCCGGGGAAGCTATGACTTTGACTTTTGCGCACATGAAATGAAGAATGGAATGGGGCACAGTCATTCATCACTTTCCCAAAGCTAACAAATTCTGCAAGTTCACAAAACTAAAGTGCTCTCAGTCAAGCTTTGAGTAACTTCAACTTGAACACACATATTTGAGCCATTTTATGCACCTCCAATTGCAAGGGTTCAAAAGTCTAATTTCAGTCTCAATAAAGGTTGGGAAACACTACTCTGAGGTTGGTAGTCGTCAATCACTTTAGATATTTTTATTTTATTCGTCATTCATCTACTGCTCAAAAACAGGCCACTTAATAGTTCAAAAAGGTCTTTGTGTCGTTTTACTGATGCTTTTTTTTTTTTTAAACCTGCAAAACGGATGATAACCTGTAGATGGCGCTCTCTACCAGCACATCACACCAAGTATTTGCGCGATGGTGCCATAGAGCCACAGTGCACATAAAATCACAGTATATGTGAGAAACGGAAAAACAGAGGCAGAAAGATGGGAGAATACCTGATGCTCCACAGCCATCTAATGACCGTCCTTTCTTTGTCTTTGAGCTCATGGCAGACAAGTCATCCAGCAGCACCACCACTGCAACAGCCACACATCAAGTGAAGAAGGCACACTGGCTCATTGTTGACATGATGACCCCCCCAAAAAATAAATAAATCCAAATACTTATTTGCTCCACTTGAAGCTGACATTTCAACTTAATTTGACTTCATGCATGTGCAAGCAAATTGAACACATTGGATTTTGTGAAACTGTGAAGACTTTGCTGTAAACATGCACTAATGAGGCAGCATTTAAAAAATAAAAAGATGCAGGACTATAAAAAGCTGTAATATGAGATAAATACGGGACAGGTGGCGTATTAGTCTCATTGAACTACGTGTGACGATCAAATGTAGTCAAGGTCACGTGAGTAATGAGCCTGGTAACATGAAGCAGCTGCGTGGCATTTTTTCATATAATTACATGATAATTACGAAGGTATTACATAATTATTATTTATGGATTTGTTTTTGTCTCATCAAGCCACACATGGCAATGAAGATATTTACAGATGTTACGCAAGACGTTTTTTGTTCATGATTCAGCATTTATAAATTAAACATCTTGG
The DNA here is from genome assembly GCF_054491065.1 of Syngnathus leptorhynchus. Classification (NCBI taxonomy): domain Eukaryota; kingdom Metazoa; phylum Chordata; class Actinopteri; order Syngnathiformes; family Syngnathidae; genus Syngnathus; species Syngnathus leptorhynchus. Next base: position 14,184,507 of record NC_141197.1, read on the forward strand.
TACCTCCTGCAATTAATTAACTTACATTGAAAATATTCATATACAATTATTTTTGTGCGCCTTTTATTGTGACTCCAGTCTTAATATAAAACATTTAAAAAAGGAGGCCAAATAATATGCACAGTGATTCAACCTACAGAAGGTAAAGTGTTTAAATCTAAGTATAGAAAACACAGCTATTAAATATAGAAAAAGTAAGAAAGAGAAGTAAATATCTCTATTGAAAAAAACATTGTTAATGTTTGTTTAAGTTGTTTTAAGTAAACAGCTCTTGTGTCTGTCTTTATTTTAAATTGTAATAGAACACAGTCTAACTAAATCGCACAATTAAGTGTTTTGATGTAATCAAACATGGTTCCTAAATCATTTTATTCTTCACATTTGGTTAAAAAAAAAAAATCCAAGTGATAATATATGATAATATTTCAGTTTGCCAGATGAAATATTTAAGGAGCATATGCCGACTTGTTAGCAGTGCACTTTTAATTTAATACATGCATGAACATGAGGACATGTCTTGCCCTTCATATAGGCTGACTGTATTTAAAAAAAAAAATGCCCTTGACGATGACTCAGCCTCTCTGAATTAATTTTTTTACAACTTTAACATATTTTTGTCTTGGTGCTGTTTTATTAAGAGCAAGGACCTAAGGTGTTTATTTTTAATCATGTGTAAATTGTGACTGAAAAAGAGTAGCTTTCCACAAAAAAAAAAAAAAAAATCTTATTTGCAAGTACCCGTAGGAGACACAGAGCTGGTGCACACTTCTCACATTGATTTGCATTTGAACCTTCATGGCGATCACTGCGCAAGAGCTTCAATTAGAAAACGGGCACCATGCTGGGAATGCATTGCTTTGCTCAAGAAAATGATACAGCAAGGAAAAGATATATTCTGAGCACAGTTCTACTGAGTCTGTCATGTTAGAATCAACATGTGCATTACAGATTGCTTTGTCAAAATAAAAACATGATCAATAAAAACTGTGCCCCTGATAATGTAGAAAACAAAAATCACCTTTTTCTTAGGAGTTTGAAATTTTGTTCATTCTATTTGCACCACAAGTGTCACTACTAATCATAATAATAACAGGCAATTAAATGCAAAATTATTCTTAAAAAACTACAAAAAATGCATTCAATTATTTTTTATTAGTATTTTTAGCCGTTTTTCACACATCTGTAAGTCCTTGAATGTGATCTTGTTTCCATTCATTTTCAGCACACTTATTTAACCTCATCTAGTACCATTTAACTTTAAAGTGTTTTTAAGACGCACTCTCATGATCTCATCCTGTCTCGCCGCCGGCCACCCTGACTTTGTTGTGTGCGTGTGTGTGTGTGTGTGTGCAATACTTCCTAATGGTTACAAGTAATGAATAGACCAGCCTTAGGGAGGTCTATATAAACCCATTAGCTTTAATAAAGTCTGAAGGTGTAAAATGACTCTCTGAGGTATTTCACTATACACTTAGTAGTCTCCCCAACCTAATAATACCGGCGTCTCTTCCCAGTATACTATCCCGCTTCCTTTTTTTGATTGCATTGTCTGCACAATTATTTTCAATTCAGGCACTTAGAGGACAGTGGTGAGAGGGCGTAAGAGAAATAGAGGGCGCTGTGTTGTCTCTCAGCTGCACGGATGGACAAACTAAGCTGAAAGAGTTGAAGACAGGACGCGGGAAACTAGGGAGTGTGCTATGACTTCCAAACGGTGTGTGGATATGTGTGTGTGTGTATGCTCATTTGGCTGCCTCTTAATCCCTGATTCAATTTCCAGCCTTTAAACATGACGAATTACATTCCTGTCCTCACCTAATGCTTTTAACACATCCCTCTAAGAGGCCTTAATCAGGTGAGATGGGCCTCCATGCCCACTGCAGACACACACATACATGCAAATGAGTGCAATTACACACACACACACTGATTAGCCTAGCCACAGCGCTAGCCACCCCGGTTAAGCCACCAGGTGGATAATGTGCTTCTTTAGCGCCTTAATTATGCCATAATCTGTTCAGCGCCCCAGCCCCCTGCACAGGAGGACACAGTTAGAGGGGTACGAGTGGAAATGGGGGTAGGAGGGTGCAGCGGGACCAGGGAGGTGAGACAAGAGAGGAGAACGAGAGCAGAGGGGGAAAAAAAAAAAAGCCCAGAGGCACCTTGCTTGGAAAGCTCCCTTCTGTGTTTCTTTTTCTTCCTAAACAACACACACTCCTCCATGTTTCGACCCCGGCGCGTCTCGGGCCCCGCTGCAAGCGCGCACCTGTCACCGCGCACGGCCCTTTGACAAATCACATGAAGGGCAGGCTGAGTTTTGTAGGACGAGACAAAGCTTCAACATATGGCTGCTGTGTGTCCCCAGGTGCTCCTCCCCATGCTCACCAGTTCCTACATTTAACATAAGCTGGCTGTCCTTCTGTCTAGCTACTTTCTGTCCATGTGGACATGTTCTGTACATGTAGGCCTGACTCTTGGTTGTAGTCTCCAGTAAATATTCTTTTGACTCTTTTCTCACCACCTTGACCTCTCATTTTTCACCCTCCAAGCTATTGATCCACAATACAGTTTCATTTCTTGATGATATTGCCATTTTTTTTTAGTTTAATAGAGTGGGATGACTAAAAGTCAAGTTTACAAGTTAACTTCAAACTATACAAACAGAGTTAAAAAAATGGACAGGGTGGAAGTACAAACTATATAATTACATAGCATTCATAGCAACAGGGGTGTGTAGACTTTTTATATATAGGCTGTAGTATCAATTAGATGGATGGTAGGTGGACCACTGGACAGACCAACAAACAGGATTGGTCTTCCAGTTGAAAATATGTTTTTTTTTGCAAACTTAAAAAATATTTGCAGGCATGCATGGGGACTAATTTTGGGTCTGGTCTCAGGGGCAGATCGCAGACCCCCGCTGGGAACAGGTGTCAGGCAGGTGTGAACTGTACCAATGTGTGCGTGCCTGAGAGTGAATGAGTAATGGCGCTATCAACTGGCCTCCACGATCCATCATGCACGTCCCTGGCCTCACACCTCTATGGCCCAGTGTGCACACCATCATTAAAATAGGCACGGACACCCCCCCCCCACACAATTTGTTGGATAGACTTTGTTAAACATTAGTGTGAATGAATATATGCAATGGAACCCCCTAAAGTTGTTTGCTGAGGTTTTACCATTTGGTTTTTCATTATTTATGTACAGTAATATTGATATTACAGGAAGAAAATGAGTTGAACCTGAGAGGATCCACCCCATTTCCTTCCCATGGCACTCCTTTCCCACTGTCTATTGCCTTCATGCAGCAGAACATTTCTGTTTCCCTATTATGGGGGAGGCTGGTATTATAATTAACAAAACAATAAAAGTTTATTAATGATCATTAAAATGCAAAATAGCAGCAAGAGATGATGGTAGGTGCTAGCAATAAAATAAAAGAAGTGACTCCCTCACTTTTGGAGTCTTAATTAGACATCCATTCATTAATGGATGAGTGTATTTGTGTGTATGAGTGTGTGTATGTGTGTGTATATGTGTGTGCGTGCACAGGGGAGGATACAAAAAAAAAATCAATTGATTAGTGGTCCCTAAATAGGCTATCAAAGAGCTGAAGACAAAAAAAAAAAAGAAAAGTAAAGTAATATATTGAGTGCTGCCAGTTTTATCTCCATACTAACTCAGGCAAGAAATAAAAATTGCACTTGGTTGAAAGCCTCAAGCCCTCGACGACACAAACTTAATGTTACACCGCATGACACCAAACCAGTAATTTCACAAGCAAGAGATTTACAATGACAAAAGATGATGTAACATACTCGAAGGTTTTGTAAGATATTGTACGAAAAAAAAAAAAGCACAGTTTCAGTAGAGAACGAACATGAGCCAAAGGCAACGGAATGATTTGCTTACCAAAACTGCAAAGCTGTAAAATACCGATGGCCGCACGTGTGTCCCAATGAGACCTTGGGCAAAACAGAAAAAAGTTAAAGTGACTTTTGGGACACATCCATTTTAAGATGAAACATAAGGCATGCATCAATTTGGTCTTTGGTCTCAAGTCTTGCATCATTTGAAATCAGTGATGCATCCAAGCCGCCCTCCTGGAGCTCTACTTTATTCAAGTTGCCTCACTTTTTCCTCCTACACAAGCACACAGACACATATAAGTACACTTTCACACAGGTACATATATATAGACTGGCTCGATTTATAAAAGTTGGCAGGACCCGGTGCTCTCTCTCAGGGAGGAACTAAGAGAGTTCAAATCATGGCCTAATTACGCTTCTTGTTACACTTCATCTCCCTCCATCCTGCTCTCAGAAAGTAGAGCACACGTTGACATCCTAAACACACTTTTGTTACTTTCCTCAAAACTCAACTTCAAACTACTTTTTGTTCGTCAAACATAGTTACATGTGTGACTGTTGCTTTAATTTCCAAAAAGTTTTGCGGGTCAGATTTAAAAAAAAAAGTCATACGATTGACAGGCAAACAATCCTAAAGTCGTTACGTAAACTACAAAAGTGACTTTCCCGTTGTGACGGAGAACGAGACGCATGAGAATTGAAACGTCAAAGCAACCCGACTCCACTTCTGCTAACGTCAGGCCCAGGCAACGTGAACTACAGCCTTTTCTCACACTGCACTGCCTCCTTCATACATGTGGAAGCTTGTGAACGCGCACCAGCGTACGCGCATGACACTGACCTATCCTTCAAGAGCTTTGACTTCCACTCAGGCAGCTGGAAGAAAGAACGTCTGAGAAAAGACAACACAGAGAGACAGAACGGAAGCAAAAAGAGTGACCGAGTATCATCGTTTCCCCTCCGCTTTCATTCATCAGTAAATTCATTACAGGCCGAACAGCGTGAAACGTGTTGTTCCACGGCGGTGCGCTACTTGACAACGCTTTTATGGACACGTGCTTGTTAACACACACACACGCACACACACACACACACACACACACACACACACACACACACACACACACACACACACACACACACACACACACACACACACACACACACATGCAGAGTGAAGTGTGTGACAATGAAAAGCGCAGTCCGAGCAGCTCTTTTGATGAGAATATGACGGGACATGGAAATGCGATTAGATTCACTTTACAAGCCTCCCTGTGACGACAAATCAAAACAATTGCATGTCGAGCTGATGATATGGCAAATCGCTCTTTGTGTGTGTGTGTGTGTGTGTGTTCTTCATGTTGACGTCTCATTTGAAGCAGCATGATGAAAAGGTTGAAGGCCGGTGAGTTACGAAGTACTTAAAAAAAAAAAAACTTTTTGCAACAAACTTCCCCCCCGAAAATATAAGGACAAAAAATAATTAACCACATGAGATGACATCATGCGCTTCTAAAAGCAGAAATCGATACCTACATCGACATAAATAAGAGTCTGATGGTCACATAACCTTGAGTGTTTCAACTTGCATGCTTGAGCTCATTCATTACAGCACCAAGACAACATTTTATGTTTCTGCACATTCATTTGTTAACTTTCATACATTTGTTGCTGAATTATTTCCATGATGATAAATACAGTTAGGAGTGTGTGTGCATCTTTTCACGAATAAAATATTTCCTCAAATGCCGGGCCTGTTGTTTATTTACTCAATGGCAGAAAATGCTGACAAGTTCTTTATTAAGGGAAAGGTTATTTAATTCTATATTAGTCGTTTTTTACTGAGGATCAAAAATATATGCCTGTGCGTACCTATGCATTTGCATTGGTATTCTGTTGAAATTAAATAATCTATAAAACTTATTTTTTTGGTTAATTTTGTAATTAAAAAAAAAAAAAGTAATAAAGCAGAGGCCGCTATTTGTAATTTAATTCCTCTGTGTGCTCCGAGGAAAGTGAAGTCCCATTTGAGATATTGATGCGCTACAACCTTGGTTGACACACGTGCGCTTGCACTCGACCCGACCAGACGACACAAGCTGTAACAGAACTCAATTCAGCGGAAAGCAGCGCTCAGAATAGCGCGCTCATCCCGAGGTCACCACACACGCACATGCACACACACCTGGCTGCATGTGGCAGGCAGCATACGTGTTGTCTGTATTCATTGTGGATGTTGGCAGCTGATGTTTGTTTCCTCTGGTGGTGTGTGTGGGGGCACAAAATGAACAACGGGAATGCAGCAAGGCTTGACACCTGTATACAAGAGAGAAAATATTAGCCACTATTCTGCTCTGGGAAAAATGAGAAGGTTTTATTTAGACTTACAGAGGAACTGAGAGGGTTTTAGATTTTTTTTTATCTCTTGATGTTGTGATCTTCCTCCAAAACGATGGGCGAATCGCACTGTTGATGTTCTGGCTGCTCAAGCCAGACTTTCTCTCTTGTGTGTGTATGTGTGTGTGTGTTTGTTACAATGGCACTTGGCACTCTTCCCTGGAGCTTCATCCCTGACCTTACGATAACCCTGACACACACTCATGCATGTACATGCACACACACACAGGAAAACAAATGTACAGTAAAACCAAAACCAAAAAACAAGCACATAAAAAGTAAATGATTTTCCAAAGTTTCATTTTGTTCATTTTCCATGCACGCACGTGTTACAGGTCAAACACCAACAGGTACGTGTGTCTGCAATTTTTTAGCATTTAGGGTGATGATAGAAAGTCATTACATGTCAAAAGGGGTCAAATTTGATCCAAACAGTCTGTAAGGATGAAAAAAAAAAAAAAAATCTTCCTGAGCACCTCTGTGCCAAGCAGTCCTGTCAGCACCTCTGTTGTCCACACACAAGCCATGAAGGCAGTTCCAGGCATGTGATGATGATGCCAAGCTGGAATGACACACACGCACGCACGCACACACTCACACACTTACATACCCATGAATGCATACCCAAGCGTCTCCCCGCAGACGCTCTTAATTAGACTCCACCCGTCCCCCACGTTCCCTGTGGCGGGCCAGACAAAGGAAAGCTCACTCGTTTGGACGTGCGTGTGTGTGCTCACATTGTGTGTTTGTGTCTGAGGGGCCTATCTTTAGCAGATGCTCATATACTGTACATCTCTCCGGTGTGTGTGTGTGTGTGTGCTATCATTAAAGTGTCATTGAGAAGTGGCACCACTTAATTTTAGCATCTCTCTCTCCGGGGGCAGTGAGGGAGACGCAGGAGCCTGAGTGGCGAACGAGAGGGGGAAGAGGTGGAGGAAGAGGATGAGAGGAAAGAGAGAAAGATGAGCAAGTAGACTGATGTAGAGGTTAGATTGGAAGGATTAAAAGAACGTGCGGCATCAAGGTTTGGGAGAAATGGGGTCGCTAATGATGACGTAAGGTGTTTTTAGGACAGAAATTGGACGGGTAGATGGATGCTGAGAATCTGTGTATGTATGGTATCTTGATGATTGTTTTGCTTTGACTTGCAAGAAAAAACTCAAGATTGTTGCAGCAAACTCAATTCACTAGACAGCAAGCAACAGTTGCTTTAAAGCAATTGCCACTCACACTCAAAGTTTACTGTCAAACTAAATATGAAAAAGAGAAAGTTGTTTTTAATTTAATTTAATTTAATTTAATTATTGTTAATGTTAATTTTAATTCATTTGAGTTGTTTTTATTTCATTATACAACAATTTAAACAACTAATATTTGAACACAAAACGGTGCAGCAACACATGTAAACATAAAAAATTACAACACTCATAGGCAATTATTCTTTACTATCTGCAAAAAATTACCAATATTACTTAAAAATAATTGATAAAAAATATTCAAAATGCGTGATATCTATATAAAACCAGAAATGAAATGATTATTATTATTATCATTATTATTGTTGTTATTATTTTTTTAATCACACATTTTGCACACTTTTAAATGCAAACACATGAATTAACTCCACCAATAGACCTCTGCTGAGGCTAATAAAAACTATATCTCTAGCGAATGTCATAAATCCTTGTTTAAAGAAACAATTACTCTTTGCAATTGGTTATTCAGCTGCTGTTTATGAAACAAATACTATGAGATATATGACCCACACTTTTGTTCCCATCAGAATCCACGTCAAGAGATATCTGGTGGGCAGCAACAATGCCAATGGAGAAGCCAAAACAAACAGTTGGAGATATTCAGTTAGTGAGTCACGGGCTAACAAGGGAAAGGTCTTGCAAATGCAGATATTTTATATGCAAATGAAATCATCCGAAGGTTTTTGTTTCCTTTGACCTTGTCATGTCCACTCTCTGTTGTATGTGTGTGTGTCTGTCCGCTCAATGTGTGAGTCAAACGTTTGCGGGTTGTCGAAGTCTTTTATAAGAGCAGGTAGGCACTGGTTACGCTCAACATTCTGCTATTTGGATTGTGTCTGGGAGGCTCATGTGTTGTCATAAGGCACTTGTAAAATATTTTTCCCCAGCAGCCGTTCAAGTGTTACTTTTACTGCAGGGACTTTTAAAAAAGTCGTTTTGGACTCGCCATTATCACATTTTCACATCTTTTATTTTCCCTCCCGTCATCTGCCTTTCATCACTTTGTCACGGGCCACCGTTCAAGGTCGTTAAGTCCGTCAATAGAGTTTGCTTCGTGGAATAGTATTGTGAAATCTGTCAATAGAAAGTACTGCAGTAACACTGATCGGATTTTTTTTTCAACTGGAAAATTTGAACCCCCAAACTTTCCAAAATAGACAAAATCCATTTTTAAAAAACAAAATTAAAATCACCACGTTGAAATAAAAAAAAGGCCTATTTATTTATTATTTAGCATTTATTTTATAAGTCATTAAAAATACATATTGCACAATATGACTACGTATCGTTAAATAATTGATTATAAGTTTAGACAAAATTACTCATCCAAACATTTTCCTCTCTATTTTAAATCATAAAAGTAATGAAAAACTATCTGAGAAAACAATTATTTATTTAATATAGCCGATCAAAACAACCCATTTTACCTGCAATTGTCTCGAAGGTTAAAGTTAATGACCTCATTTTTAAATGTTTGACATTGTTTTAATCTACTGTGAATAAGAAGAAAATATCGCTTTGCATGCATGTTGTCGTCTGAAGTTTTAAGAGTGCGTTTATAATAAGACTGTTTGAAAATTAACACGTCGTGACGGCAACACCTGTCTTTTACAAGTACCACTGCACTTTACATCCTTTGAGTGTGTACGTGTGTGTGTGTGACTCCGAGTTTGTTCCAGGTAAAATCTGCATAGCAACGTGCACAAATATGAATGAAAATGGACAGTCGAAATGCAAAAGAACCCAGTGAGAATGTGAAGAAGGTATGAGAAAGAAGGGCAAGAGGGAGTTAGGCCCTCTTCATTTATTGCTCCAGTGGAGAAGAACATGGAGCTCTCTAATGGTGTTGCCGTGGTAATAACAATAAAACCAAGACGCCTCCCCTCAAAAAAAAAAAAAAAGACGGCAAAAGGACACGTTGGGACAGAGAGGGAAAGCATGTCGCATGTTTTCTTTTGATTTTGCTATTCAGTCTTTTTCTTGCTCTGCGGCGCACCTCACACGTAGACACACATAGGCACGCACACACCTGTGCACCGTTGGCGCCGCGTGTCCTTGCTCTATGCTTTGTTAGGCAGGGCAGTGGCTCCGCTGTAGTTGCTGTGTCAGGACTTTCTATTGGGGGTGATTAATGTATGGAGATGGACGGCTCCACGGCAAGGCACCTACATGATTATTTTCACCGGACATGTGACAGCTGGGTGTCATCACACTCGCTGAGGCATGGACATCGGACACAATAATAGGGACACCTGCACTATCTCACTGTATGCCTTTATTAAATCATGTATTTGCTCATATTGTAGCTTTACACGATTGCAGAGAGCATCGGGCATAAGCTACGACCTTTATTCTCACATACTAACTCACCTGGAGTGAGTTGAAAGTGGAGGAGCTTAATGTAGTGCTTTGGTGCCATCAATTGTGAAACTTTTTTAAAGTGTGTATGTGTGTGATTGGACAATCACGGGAGGATTTTCCCCCTTTATGATCCCTAACCCTAGAGAATAATAAGGTAATGAGTAAAGTATGGTTGGATAATCCATAACATTTTGTGCTGGATACAGCAGGACTTAAAAATTAATAGCTGAGTCATGTATTTTGAATCAACGGGCGATGAAGCATCAGCCCAGGCAACTACATGTTGTTTAACATTTAATATTTGGATTATTGACCACTGCCTGGCTTGTGAAGGGCTATGCCTGCAATTTGAGTAGCAGGTTGTGCCCCCCCCCAACCGCCCCCCTACTTTTTAGGAATTTCATTTGGCATAATTGAATCAGGCACTTGGAGCTACACTGAATTGTAAATCCAGCCTTATTGGATGGACTATTTGTCACAGACACTTAACAGACCATTTTCATTCGCTGTAGTGCCTTATAATTCCAAATTCAATTCCAAATTCACTTATTTAGTAACTTGAAAAACTAACTTCAACAACAGGCCACAAGACTGAATGAGAGATTGTATTTGGTTCCAAAGTGTTTACATCAAACCTACATGGACAAAGTGTAGGAAACATGACGTATGACAATGGCCGGCTCACATCAATTGTTACTTAATGAGTGCAATTAACAAGGAAAATGTGTGTGCTAACTGTGGACCAAATGGTGTGCCAGCTTGGCATTTCTGCCCACACGGTTGATGAGTGTGTTGTGATGAGGCCACTGAGACAGTAGATAAATTAGCTTTGAAAGTGCAAGATATACTGGAGCGCCCAGTGCGGGTTCATGTAGCGAGTACTAGGGACTACTCACACACACGCGCGCACACACACGTTGGACGGGAAGCTATAGCTTGCCTCCCTTCTTTCACAGCCAGCGTGCCATCCATCCATCAGACCATCTCAGGGAGCTGCCCACGGTTCCACTGGCTGGTTTAATTGTTAATGCTAATTGCTATTTATTGGCTCAGATGCAAATGATAGGCCGGCCAAAGTGAAATTTTATGAGGAGCGAACTCCCCCTCTCGCACAAATTGAAAAAGTGAAACAAGAGGAAGAGGGAAATGAGGCGAGAAGAGAGGAGCTTAATGGTGGCTCTTTAATGGAGGAGAGCAAAAAATTAAGACTGATTTAAGACACGCCGCTAAATCCCCCCCACCAACACCCCAAATCCTTTGTGATCCCCTCGCTGGGAGACACATTTGGCAATGGAGAGGAGGAGAGGCAAGCAGAAGAGGAATTAGAAGACAGTTTAGCCCGAGAAGCTTGTTTTAATATTACACACGGGCACATCTGTCATTGCAGCTTTAACTTGGTTATTTATTTACTTTTTTTTTTTTTTTTAAAGTTTCAAAAACTCCTACAAGCTGGAAACGGAATGTCTTAGTCTAGTGGTTCAGTACCACCGGTCTGCGGGCCATTTTGGTACCAGAATGCATGAATGGGCGAATAAATAAATAAATAAATAAATAAATAAATAAATAAATAAATAAAATTCTCTAACTGCAATTTTAATCCTCATTTTCACCAAACCGCAGCATCCATGAAGTTTGCTGTAGTCTAAATCAGTCAAATCTTTGTGCGTAATGAAGAGCAATTAAAGATAGCAATGGATTAGACATAACCAAACGATGCCAGATAGCTGCATAGATGATTGTATTAAAGGAAAGCATATAGAAGAATGACACCTGGTGGAGGTCAAACAAGAGCCACTTTCTAATACACCCTAAAAGGCAACACACGCTTTGTACTGCGCATTATCTTAATGTAGTCCACCTTACGTGCGCTTGCATAGGTGTGAGGGTGTCTGCTTTTTTTTTTTTTTTTTAGGCCGGCTCATTTGTTTTCCATCCATCCACTGCTCCTCCTTCCCAGCATGCCTCGCTCTATCACTCTGTCTGATTGAAGGCCCCTCGCCGCATCCTCAAGGTGCAATCGCCCCTTCGCCAATTAAAGACCAATCCAATCGCATCTGAGCGCATGGTGTGTGTGTGTATGGGTTGTGCGCCATGGTGTGTGTCTGTATGTATATATATGTATGCGCTATATGCATGAGGAAGCACACACCTGTGTGTGCGTCTGTGTGTGTGTGGTTTGGAGGGAGGTTAATGCAGTTAGGGTTATTTCACAGTCCATTAAGAAGCTTATGTTGACCTGCTGACCCGAAAGCCAACAACACAGAATCCATTATCATGACAAAAAGACTGTGTGTGTGTGTGAGACAGAGAGAGATTGCAGACTATTTGACAGTGGGCCATAAGAAAAAATGTTCGACAACTGCATCCTGTTTAGGAAGGAAATTGTCGGAATAAAATTGTGCTGGGAACGAACATCATCAATATTGAAATGTTGTATGTTGCGGGATGAAAAATGGATGGAAGGATAAAAAAAAAAAAAAAAAAGAATTGTAATCTGTATAATTTTTGTTTAATGATAAACTCAGAAGGTTTATGTATTGTAACGTGAACTTTTCAATTTTAATTAACAACTTAATTAATTTAGCTCTCTTCATCCTTCACACACACAAATGTACACAAGTGTCTGTCTGTGCTTGTGTGTGTGTGTACACACACTAACTCGGTTATAACAACTCTAGAAGCTGTTTATCAGTGAAGGGCACACAATGCTCTGACGCGAGTTCTGTCCAAAAGACACACACACATACACAACTCACTCATATGGATGACGAGGCGCTCTAAATTGTCCTTCACACAACTCTCCCTGCGTATTGACCGCGGGTCTTTTTTTTTTCAAGCCGACATTATTGTCAAATTGTTTCTCAAACGGGACGCAATTGAAAAAGCGGACAGTTGTTCAATGGCTGGAGTTTGACCATTGATTGCCAATATGGCCGACAATGCCTCTGACGGCTGGGAAAGTGCAACACACACACACACACATGCACGTACAGTACACAGGAAGACAGTTGTGTCTATGCATATGCACACTGGTCGCCTTTCATTTAAATATTGCCCCTGTCCCAAAGCATCCTATTACGCGATACAGTGTGATAGCCACAGATCAATGCAAGCCAAGGAGACACTGTGCAGACACACTAAAGTACAAGGTGTGTGTGTGTGTGTGTGTGTGTGTGTGTGTAGCCTACAGGCAGATGGTATCTGCAGTCGACGCTTGTTATTCTCTTATATGGTAGATCATTAGCACTCTAGGATGGAAAATAAAACTGCAATAAAATACATTGAAGGTACATGCAAACGTATATAACGTATGCAGAAATCAGCATATTAAAGGAGCTATTGGTGGACTTTCTGAGTGATAAATACACACACACACACACGGACACGGAAAGGTTTATGTTCAGGGAAACATTTTAGACATCATTAAGACCACAATAATTCAGAATTCACAAATGTGCATTTTAACTATACATATGATTGCAGCAGTGCTTGTAATCCCAAGGGCACAATAGAACCTAGAAGTGGATCATGTAGCAATTATTTCTCCAAGAATGTATTTTTAAAAGTAAATTTAGTAAAAATAAAAAAATAAAAAAATACACAGTAAGAACTTTGAAGACAAGTAAATGTATAAATGTGGAGAAATTTCAACTATTTTTCCAAGTTAAGACAATGCTTAATTGTTCCTGCATGAAGGGCGCTTAACTTCTTTTTACAATCTGGTAAGAATTAAGAATTTTTCAAATGAGATGTGTAAGGCTCATAACCTGTAGGTTTGTACTAATTACCTCTTGTCATTAAAACTAGGACAAATCTTTTTTTATTCTTTTTACATTTGAATACAAATCGTGGTTATTGTTTTTAAAACGTTATTTAAAACAATGCCTTTACAGTTATTTAGGTTTTATGACATCAGATAAAAATTATTATTCAATGTATTTCCCAAGGGAAATATTTGTCCGAAACCCTTTAAATTTTATTTTACAATAATTAAATTAACAATAATAGGTGGAAAATCATTAATAATAATAATAATAATAATCATAATAATAATATTGAATAATACCAATATTATGAATAAACCATGCGAGTGCCTGTTAAAGTGTCCATGTTGCGGTAATGCTTGCCCCGTCTCCTCCTGCGTGTATGTGTGTGTGTTCATTCAGTATCAGAGGGAGTGTGTGTGGCTATAGATTGATGTGTAGCCCCAGTGTTGTGGTTTCAGCTGAGAACGGCCACTCTCCTCTACCTAATGATGCCACATCCATCCTGCAGCGCCATGCACGTAGGCGGCTGTTGCATACGCGAAACTCCCGTCCTGAGGGGAAGCAGCGGCCTTCTGATCACTCTTTATTTGGCCGGGAGCACGTGTGTGTCCATATGCGTGCGTGTCCGGGGTCTTGCGTGGCCATTAATATTAAATATAGATACCCTTGTCATCCTCTGATCTCATATCCTCCTCTCCGGGAGGAGAGAGGTGAGGAGGGAGGAGGACAGCAGGTGAAATGAAGAGGAAGAGCAGAAGGTTACAAAGGGGTGACGGATAGTCGAGGCCGCGGGATGAGGGGAAGTTTTAGGGAAGAAAGGACATGCAGAAAAGTTACGGTGAAAAAGCTGTGCTCTGAAACGAGCTTCACATCGACGCAACTGTGGTGAAGGAAATTTGGGATAAGAGGGGATGAGGAGAGGACTAGAAGGGTTTTTGGGGAGGGAGGGTGGTCTGCTGATTGATTGTGCAGAGCGCTAGAGACTTGAGGGAAGAGCGGGGCAAAGACAACAGGGGAAGGAATCCATCACGCAGACGCAGGGAAGCCCCGGCCGGCACAGGAAGACCGGAAACATTCCGAGGTTAGGAAAGGATAAAGAAACCCAAAAGGAAGCTAAACGGAACGGACGGACCCAGATGAAGAGAGACAGCGACGGATCGGAACACGTCGGATTGAGATGTGAGCGGTGTGATTGAGGGATGAAGAGGAGGAAAAAACAACAGCTTTGACCTGTCATGTGTCCGTAATGAAGGAGACGAGAGAGGAAGACAGCAAAAGGAGGAGTGACACTTTGATTTTCCCAGCCAGGCTGCTCATTCCCATATTCCCTGGCAAGCTCTCATCTGATGGAAAGATGGCAGGAAATCAATAGTCTATGTGCGTAATAGAGTAATGACTCTCACTGTGCGTGTGTGTGAGTGGATGTGTGTCCCATCCCTAAGCAATCACACACAGCTTAAGCCAGCCCCAAGTGGTCACCACCACTTTAACTAACAACTTCATTATTGCAGCCACACACACGTGTGCAGTCAAACACACCAAATGTCATTCGGGTTGGAAGGAACCTACTTTCATTAAATATGGCCACATTCACACCTATTGACAATTAATAATAATAATAATAATAATAATAGAAAAATATTTGTATTGCACTTTTCATAAAAATAATCTCAAAGTGCTACAAAATGGAGGCAAAAACCACAATCAAATGAACAAAAATGCACAGGGCAAAAAAAAAGTACATCATACTATAAAATAAAAGACTTGTTTTTAGTTAATATGATCATTCAAATTGTCCAACAAAGGGTTAGGTGAGTGGCCCTGTGTGCGTGTGCCTAATATCCAAAGTGATTCTAAAGTGTTTCCAGTCATCCCAGTTGTGGGAATTGTGGAAATGGAAATCATCAATGTGTTCTTCTGTTTACCTGGCTGCAAATAGAGAGCGGCTCTGACTAATGGAAAAACACGTTTGCACCAACAGATGCAGCTTGACACGTGCACCTGACCTGGGCGGTTGGGGGAGGTCCAGCAAGAAAGACTGATGCCCCCCTTCCACCCCCGTAACGACGCAGTAGAGAGCAAAGAAACATTTTGACAAAAGGTGGCCCGTCGCGGCTCGACGGCAGCGCGGCCTGAGTGGTGGCTCATGGCGGCGGCCCCCTCTGTTTACTAGCGGCTAATTAATTCGCCACATATGCTGGGAACATCTGTCGCCTGTGACCTGCTGGGAGAGCAGAGGACGCACTGCTGTGACCCCCGCACAACCCCCCACCCCCCCCCCCCCCCACCCCACCACCACCACCACCACACATACGCACTCATACAGTAGTAAAGGTCTCGCGAATGTACAAAGTTTGATCTGTAATCTGTTTCTACAGTGTGTTGGCAGTTAGTCAAGGGATTCATAAACCAACAAGCCTTCAAAATACACAGTGCCCAGAATGTCTGGACTGTGGGGCAAATGTGAACATCATGGTTCTGTTCTGAAAGTGGGAAAAAAAATCCAGCAGTGACCTGAAGTGGTTTGTGTTCCATTTCTGAAAACATTAGCCTTTTGAATCACACAAACACTTTTGAATCATTGATGCTAAGGTTTTTGTGTTAGTGTCTTCACACACACAATAATATGCATAACATGCACGCACATGTATTCCATCCCAAACTTTCTGTCCACCTCTCCGTCCTTCATACTGCCCAAACTTGGCCACAGAAACAAAGTGAACTTGCACAAGTGAGCAAAGCGCAGCACAAGCAGAAAAACTCCCAGCAGCCAATCAGATTCATTACCCTCTGCTATCCCACAATCCCCGGGGGCGCCTATGGAGACAAAGATAAACTCACTCCCTCTCGTGTCCTCAGTCTCCCACCTCTTTCTCCCTCGCGCACACCTTCACCCAAAAAAGCAGCTTTGAAAGAACATGATGAAGACTTAAAAAGACCTGATCTGACGTCTTGCTTGCACATACAGAAAGACGGGGGAAGGGGCATCGGTTGCTACGTACAACAATACATGAGTATAATTGTTTTTTGCTTAAGTTTTATTCATATTTTCCCACGGTTCAAAATACTACAAGAGAAAGATTAATTAATCGTAAAGTCTACGGAAAGGTCTGCCCATGTGACAAAGCCATCGGCAAAATTTGTTCACCTCATCTGTACTTGTTCACCTTTGGGGGGAATCAATTAGATCATTAGAGAAGCTTGCTGAGTTGCCACCTTGGCTGCCACGGGAGGCCTCTCACAAGCACACGTCATCCACCTCACCAGTGGACCAGGAAGTCCTCCGCCGGGTGTGGAAGCGTCTCGAGCCGCCAGGCAGCGAGATGGCCCCCACCCCTTCCTTCCAACCTGTCCCTGCTAATTTGGTGAGGAATCAATTAAGGCAGTGTTTGCTGAGTTCTCCTTGCCTTCAGCTCATCTGCTCCTCTCTAATGCAATTGTCCCGTGTGCTGCGTGCAGAGCGGCATAATAAAGTGATAAGGCTAATCAGGTTGGCTGCTCCTCTCCTCTCCCCATACGCACACTACACTTATTCTATTAGATGCGTAATGAGATTCTGCACTCCATCAACACGATGCTACGACGGCTGTGTATGTGTGTGCGTGAAAGAGTTGCGTGTCGGAGCCAAAGCCGCTTCTGTTCTCGCCGAGGAAATTTGCTCCATTTACATTCTATCATTAGCTTGAAACAAATGTGCCCTTGAGCTTAGCGCCCCCGTCTCTCTGCGGGCCCGCAAACATTTTACTTTGGCAGGCCATCATAGCGATGTACAAACACGCGCTTGGCAATAGCGAAATTCGCTAACACACGCTTTAATAGAACTAACTGACGAGACTACGATCATTAGCTTTGGGATTCATTTCTCGTCATGTAAACAAGCTTGTAAGCAAATAAGTGGTTTCGGAATCAACGACATCATCTGACTTGTGGCGGATACACAAAGCAATCACAAGCTAGCTCACTTTTTCATACATCCCACCCTCCTGCACGAGTGCAGGGTGATGGTCGACTAGATGTAGAGGACACAAGGTTCTGTGATGTGTAGAACAGTTCTGGTCAATGGGCCGGATAATGAGTTGCCATAAACAGCGGCAGTCCTCCACTGTCCACCTCAGCTCATTAGCGCGGCTAGCATATGTAATCAGAGTGGCGCTGGGCCGTGTCCTAATGTACTCCACTCAAAGACGGGGCCTGGCCCGCAGGGGGGGTCACGAGAAGGTAAAAACGGATCAGTGGACCATCCTCGGGAAGCCTTTTTGATTGCTTCTCAAAGCTGAGAACTCCCTCCGTCCAAGTTAAGAGGCCCGAGAGTTCTTATTAATTTCAAGTAAAGTAGGCTACTGTGCATACTGTAGATTTTTGTGGCATTTTGATGCAGTAAAAGAGTATGATAAAGGAAATCCTGTTTTTATTTTTTTATTTTTTTTTTTAATTGTCTGTTCTTGTCACCAACGTTTCCCTTCATGGCAGGTTTTGAAAAGGATACGACTGGGACGGGACGACAGGATATCTTTTCCTTCCACTTGGTGTCAGAATTACATTTCAGTGAAAGCTATGTTGAGCTTGAGCTACGGTGGCCCGTGAGTGATTAAAGGGAAAATAAAATAACAACAACAAAATGGCCCAAAAACATAGTGGCTGCTCAAACATTAAAATGTAACACATTAATGGTGGAAGAATGTTACAAAATCATTTCTTTTGGTCTCACATTTTCCCAAAATTATATTTTGACAGGGGTGTAGAGACTTTATCCATCCAGTCTATACACTCACTCGCTCTTTCTCACAGACACACACACACACACACACGCTTACAAACAGCATCAGTTGCGCACATCCTCATTAACTCCTCGAGAGTGATAAAACACAATTCTCTCTCATCCCAGTCAAGATTCTACGAAGAGAAGATAGTATTTCAAACTGCTCAATCTCTAATTATAACTTTATTTGAAGAAAACAAGGGAGCACTTAATAAGCAAATGAGAGTGATAATAACTCGGATCGGCCCTAACAGAGTAGATTATAGAGGCGAACCCCTGCCGGGAGCCCAAGACGGAGGAAAGGCTTGTAAATAATGTGTCAGAACGAGTAAATTATGAAGCTAAATACTCAAAGCAGTAATTATGTCTTGTCTTTGAATAACGAAAGATGAGTGGGTTTGCGGATGATCGGATAAAAAAGGCAAGTTAACAGCCTTCCTTCTTCTCTCTCATTTGCTCACACAACACAGACACTTCACGCCCGGGCTTCCGGCTGTGGCCATCTTGATGTGTCCAATTGTGCCGCACTTCAGTAAACTTTTAAAGAGCTCTTCCAATCACTACCTCCAGTGTTTTATTTGAACTAATGATTTCAGCTTTGAAGTCCAATTTTAATGTGAGCCTTGATGAGAGAACCACACTTCCTCAGAAGCTCCAGGGGGGCTCTTAAGGAGACTCTGAAGAGAAATTGCATTGTGGGAAATGTAGGAGCCAATGCTTTCAAACAAGACTTAAAGACCTCACCACCTTGAAGTGTCCTTTGTACACCCACGCCTGATATTCGTTTAGACTTTCAAATAGATTACTTCTGCCTTTATACGATAATATTTTTTTACAACCACACAAAGAAGAGTTTCACAACTATGTGACTCAATAAGCTGCAGTAAAATGATCAATTTTTAGGCAAGAATATGCCAGTGAGTAATGTTATATTGTCTGTCTACGTGTGTTGAGGCACTGTTTGTGTTCAGGTATATGTCGCTTATATTGTTTTAACCTACCGCAATATTGATGTGGTGAGGCTGTCTATGGTGTTTTGCGTTGCGTAATAGCGTAGTGCTAACATTTGTAAGTTACGATGTGGTTTTGTGGAACTTCAATTGATAATGTTGGTAAACAGCTCGTAGGAATCAACGGGCCTTTTTTTTGGAAGAATTGTTTAGAATCTGCTGTTTCTTGTGAATTTCATTGCCACTCGCAGAAAAAAAAAATCGGTTGGCACATAAGAAACTCTAAAACACACATTTCCTCAACCTAACCTGTTAAACCATCGTATGCCTTAAGACATGCTCTTTGCACCTACAATCTGACTCTTCAACCTCATTTTAACATACTCAACTTGTCATGCACCCTGGCCCCTCGCCCACTTCCTCTTTGTGACCCTCTTTTCATTCCTGCTCATCAACTGGCTGCTTCTACATTGTTTTTAAATCTCTTTGGAATTGTTCGCGGTTACATTATATGAAATTGACTTGTAAAGTGGAGACAAGTATTCGCAGAGGGTTTTCCCATTCAAGGTTGATTTCATATTCGTGGCTATCAGGACTGTCTTGTCTGTTTGCATGTTCCAAAATGTGCTTGGTGTGCGTCTAATTGTCTTTTGTGTCTCTGCCATTCAGTTGGCCGCGCGTATGTCAAACAATCTCGCTTTCTATATGCGGTTATATTTGACATATGCTTAACAGGGGCCGAGGGGATTGCTCGGAGTCTTGTGCGCATATGTATGTGCATGAGTGTGTGTGTGTCTCCCCAAGCAGTCGTCTGCGCTCTTGAAGCAATCCAATGAAGTTGTCTGGCTGTCTGCGAATGACAGCTTCATTATCTTGTATGAAAGTGGGACAAATGGAGGCTTGTCTATCTGGATCACAGCAGATGTAAGCATACAGAGCTGAACAAAACAAATTTAACAACTAGATTGGCTTGTATCTATTGGCTTGTATCTGTTGTTTCATTTGGAAGGGGATCAAGTTTAGTGTGCTTTTAAAGAATCAACTCCAAAGTTGTTATTTGTGTTTTATGTGATTGCAGTGACGGGGCAAAGAGGAAAAGTGTTATCATGACCTGCATTGGAATTTATTGCAAAAGAACATTGTCCTGCTTTTTCAGCAGGAAATAATTGTTTGACATTATTTTACAGTAGATAATATATTTGTTTACAATTAAAAATGTTAAGTGTTACCTGTCCAGTTAATACGACTCTTTATGACGATGACAGATTGACTAATTGACTGACTGTAAATTGTGCGTGCGCATCCGTGTCCCGATGTGTGTGTTGGCAGCTGTGACTGGTAAATGATGACTGTGTGTAAATGTTGATCACAGGGAGATGCTCTGTTGTTCTCAAATGAGGTGAGACTTTGGGTGTGTGTGTGTGCTGGGGAGACACTGGCAGATGTCAAACAGTTGATGCTTCACACGGGCCTCCTGACAACTCTCTTAGTAACTGTAAACCGAAGGGGGGGGGGGACAGGTGAGTGTGTGTGTGTGTGTGTGTGTGTGTGTGAGACAGAGAGGGGAAACAGACGTGACCTACCCCCCATCCCTTCCCATCTGACAGGGGCATCACACCAGGCCACTATGTGTGTGTGTGTGTGGCACATCAAATCCAGTGGAAAGGTAATAGCATGTAAATGACCTCACATATGTCATCCATGAGAAGAAGGCAACGGACACACACATACACACACACCCGCCAACCTTCTCCCCCTCTCAAACGCACACACTCGACGCCCTCAGGACCGGGGGTCTCGGCCTCTGTCTGATATCTTTGGGTCAGTTTCTCACACTTCTGACAGGGTCACACACCTCTCCTCTCATTATTAACCTGTGGTAAAAACGCCACGCGGCCCACAACGTTGAAGGAGTGTTTTGATATGTGAATGATGTAGCGAGATGGGGAGGGAGAGCAGGGAATTGTGTGTCGGAAGGAGATTGAGATATGGACGTATGGAAAAACCCAGGTGTCTGGTACGGGGATATGGATAGAAGTCCAGCCATGGAGTTATTTGTGTGCGTGTCCTCGGGGCTTTACCTATCACATTAACGTTATGACACACCGCCCGGCCTCCTCGCTCATTTCCCGTCAATCAAGCAGAGTACGTCATAGGCGGCCAACAATAAAAGGGGAAAACCATCCAATTCCAATCTTAACATGCTGTTCATGTGCTTTGGGACATTTTCCCGTATATATGTGGACATTTAGCATAGCTTAAAACAGTCTCACTGCTCTACCATCTGCAGCCATTTTATACAGTAACTGTGACTTCACACGGTAAGGCCCAAGTCGAGATTCAAACCTGGGATTCCTTGACTGAGGCTACGCCCCGAAATCCCCAAACTGGCAGAAGTCCTTTCCAGCATAGTACGTGTGGCCAGTTTTGAGCATGTGTTTAATTGCTCCCCCCCCCAACATTTCGAAGCCCACCAAGAACCCTCTACCAGCAGCTGTCTCTCCTCATTAAATATGCTCTCCTCCCACTAATGGAATCAGCCACAAGTTTCCTGAGGCGAAGAGCAACACACGTACACTGTACACGGGCCACATACTGTCTGCGTATGCACGATACCGTATTTCGGGGGGCATGCTAAGGTCAGCCGGATGTTGGGAAAAGGGAGTTTTACTGTTAACGAACATAACACAATGTGACAGAAACCAATCCCATTCAAAGTCGTGTTCAGTGGAAGTCACCTCACCTGCACTCTATTTAACCTCAAATAAAGTTCACAGGTGTTCCAGTTGGCTTTTCCAGATGGTTTTTTTTTTTGTTGCTGTTACTCACTGTTCATAATTCTGTCCATCTTGACTAAGTAGAAATTGCTGCCACCATGTTGTGATATCACTCTGCTGCCAGGGAAGCTTTTTGAGGACCATGTCAGAAAATGTCTACTTGAACATCTGAACTTTATTTGACGTTAATAAGAAGCCCTTTAAATGGTAGCGTCCGCTGAGTGAGCTCAAATGTGATGGGTTAACTCAGAACCCAATCACGTGCTTAGTTATAAGAGGGTGTGCACACTTTTGCAACCACATGATTCACTTGCTAGTTTATTTTGATTTTCCTTCTCAAAGACGAGTTGGAAATGATTTATGATGTAAAACGTGCTTTGCCGCAATGAAGTTTGGGAAACACTGCAAAGAGGTGACCTAGTGAGGTGGTCGTGTCTTCTTTTGACCTTAACAAAGTTTCACTAACATCTAGTCAGCATTCTCTGTGCACCTTTCCTTTGCTCTTTTTACTGTCTCTCCTGCCTCTCGCCAATTGTTTCCCTTTTGTTTCGCCCTCCACCTCTCTGTCAGCGGCTACTGTCCATCAATACAACACTGTCAGTCAACGCAGTGACAATTGGCAGCTGTCGATACAGCGTCCGGGGACGGCCGTCTATATTCAAGGCTTCAACTTGTGAAATGCTATCAGCTGCCAATAACACACACGTGTAATGTACTACGCACACACATACGTTATTCTCTATGCATCCACATCACGCTTGCTCATCGCTGATGCAGGGAAATTTGGTTTGGTAGCAACAAAGGTCTGATCAGATGTGGAAACAAAGAATCACCTTCTGACTCCTCCGTCGACACAGGCATAGTCACCACACACAAAGGCGAAATCCTGTTCAGATTAACACCCGGCTCCCCCTGCTGGAGACCTTTAAGACCTTTGGTAATGACACTGAAGCGCATTAGCATTCATTAATTGATCCAATCATCCATGTAGTCATTTAATCACTCCTCCCACTTTCTATCAACCTTTTCTCTTTACTTTTTCTTTTTCACTTCCTGCTCCCATCTCCACATTTACTGCCATGACTTGTATCCTTGAAGCCTTCCTTCATTTCCTCCCCTCACCCACTGTACAAGTCGATCTTTTTAAAGGCATCCGCTGCCAGACAGACCACTGCTATTTTACAGCTTTGCATGTAAAAGGTTAAAAGTTGTACTTAACCTTTACGGTATGTTATGGATCGACTAATGGACATGCTCACTGGACATTTCTTTTGGTACACAGGCATAGTAGTAGTAATAATAATAATAATAATAATAATAATAATAATAATAATAATAATAATAATAATAATAATGCCTTTTTCTGCCACTTTTATATTACAACCTGGAATTTCACTTTACAATAGTGTGTGCTGTTAAGCATCCACATTTAGTTTCAGAAGATGCCACAGTAAGAAAATCCAAAACAGTTTTGATCCCCAATCGAGAGCCTCTTATTTCAAACATCAGGACAAGATAAAGCAACATATTAACAGAAGGCGGTGGCATCCAATCATTAAAAAGGAATACGATCATTTCCTTCGTAAAATGTTCTCAGGCGGTACTTGATGATGGTGACAGATGCGACAGAGAAAATGTGGAGCGGCAGATTAAAAGGATCTTTCCTGGCAGGCGCCGAGAAAGGGCAACAAATGCGTATCTGCTCGCGCGCTCTTGCGCACATGGCATCCATCCGTCTGAGAAATGTGATTACAAATGAGAGCGTGAGCGAGTGAGCCGAGTGCCGCAGCTGGCACGGCATCTGGCTTGGCATATCACTGCTCGGCCTCGCCCGCCGCCTGCACCGCGCTCTAATGTGGCTGTCGACAAGCCCATTAAGAAGCCATTACTAAATGCTCTGTCTCTGCTAAGCCTTCCAGGCCTTACAGCGAAGGCCCGCGGGAGTGCCTGCGGCATGGAGAGGGTGGGAGGACTCAATAGAGAGGAAACATGCACGGGTATTTTTCAAAGATAACGTTTTTTGTGGACGTGTATTGTCCTTTTGTTGACTCACAAACTGAACTTGAAAATAAGAATTACTGCAGGAGAGGGAAATTGATTAAAACTCATTCAGCCAATTCATTCAGTTGTCATAGGTGCATTTTATTTTGTCATCGAAAGTAGTACTTTTCTATTAGCTCTGTAAAAAGATAAGAAACTGATCAGGACTATTTTGGGGTGATTTTAATGTTATTAATAAAATTCATCTTATCTAAATAGTCATACAGCTAAATTGATTATATTCTAATGAGTATGATTTAGATACACATTTAAAAAATTGCTGTACAGTTATATGTTGCACAACACGTGTTGCAGTGGTGATAATTGCGTCATTATCACCAATCTTTTTCAAAATCAAAATAGCTTATGTTCATAGCTGCAAACTGAAAGTCCATTGATTCATAAAACACTCATGTGGTCATAATGTAACAAAGTGAAGCAATGTTCTGACATTAGATTCAACTCCAGTATGCAATTTCTAAGTGAAACATAATATGAAGAAACTGGGAAGGTGAACCAAATAGATTTGTGCTTACGAGTGCTGTCTATTGCTTGTGGGTAGGAGACAGGGCTGAACCTGCTGCTTGGCATCTGGATGCTCCTGAGAGAGGCTGGATGTCGGTCCAGAAGGAGAGCCCCACTGTACGTCGTCATCATGCAGCACTTCTTGTTGAGGCCATTGAGGGCCCAATCCTGCACATGATCTGAGGATACAGAAAACTTTATTGACAATCACTTTAACATAAACAAAGAC
The DNA here is from genome assembly GCF_054491065.1 of Syngnathus leptorhynchus. NCBI lineage: Eukaryota > Metazoa > Chordata > Actinopteri > Syngnathiformes > Syngnathidae > Syngnathus > Syngnathus leptorhynchus. The sequence continues at coordinate 14,209,440 of NC_141197.1, forward strand.
AAACCTATCTTATAACGCATGCCTTGGCTTCCCCCATCTGCTTGGCCTTCCTTCCTATTATGGCGTAGCTGCAGAATGGGATTTGGTGGCAGCCTATTGGCTGTGATGTGTGCCCTCTGCAGGTTAGACTAGAATGTTCACCTTTTTTTTTTTCTCAAATCCATACTTTGCATCTCTTACAGAAGCTCGATATGGGGCTTTTGCCTTTTGTTTCCCCTCCTTTCTTAGGTTTTCTTTCGTTTGTTGATGATGCAAGTTTGGTTCTATTCTGAATTGTTTGAAGGCCATTCAGTTTTCGGGGTGCTGCTCTCCACTTTCATAGGGTGCCTACTGATGTGTACTGTATCTGTGTGTGTGTGTGGTTTATTTAGTGCCCCTAAGCAAATCAATAAGAAACCAGGAAACGAGGTAATGGTGTAACATGCTGTTTTCCATAAAACGACTACAATGCTTAGAAATGTGCATGTGTGTGTGTGTGTGTGTGTGTGTGTGTGTGTGTGTGTGTGTGTGTGTGTGTGTGTGTGTGTGTGTGTGTGTGTGTGTGCGCGTGTAAGACCACAGTGGCTGCTGGAACTAAGCGAGGCTCTTAATCATGGCTGTAACGGGCAACTTTACCGGCAGCAGACTAATGATGAATGTCTAAGACTGAAAATAAAAAAATAAACTGACCTCCTTTTCTGCTGTGTTGTACAAAAAAAAAAATCCAGCTTGCTCACCAAATGGCCGAGCATGAATGCACACAAAAAGATAACCTGAACCAAATGATGCATTCAATCGTGCGTGCTGTGGATTACAACATGTTCTCCAAACTGATCCCTTAACATTAAATAAGTGAGTATGTGGTGCCAGGAAAGATTTTTTTGTAGAGGAGCGAGGGAGTGGTAGTTGTAAACGAGAGCAAAGTTTTGATGAAGGACAAACTAATGTCAGGGACTGAGGCTGTTGAAATTTACTGCTCCGCGGCTAGCACATGCGATCCCGCCTGTCACTCACACTCCATCGCCATGACAATCATCGTCGCGCCGACGCCCGGGGGCGGGGACAAGCCTGTCCTTGTAACAAACAGTGGCCCCTCCGTGATCTGATGTCCACAACTTCCATGAAGAGAACCAGCACAAATAAATAGACACACTTACCAAAATGGCTCCTATCAAATAAATTGAATTTTTGGAACCCATGCAAAGCTTAAGCAAAATATCAAAAATCGTACGAAATAACTTGCTGACCCCCCCCTATTGATAACGATTAAGCACAGAGTTGTAAATCTATACCAGTGCGCTCGTACATGTCGTCATGATGTACATTAAATGGATGCAAATGTGTGAGTGGTGCGCTCGCATATCATTCTACCGTATGTGTGGCAGAGGAGTGTGTGTGCGTGGAGTGAGCCAAAGGGCAGCGAGCAGGGACTTGTCACGCTGCAGAAGAGATGGCAAAGTGGATGCTGATGCCAGCCCTCTGTGACAGCTCTTTCACACACACATACTAACATGAGCAAAAAAAAAATGGATGCTCGAACCCCACCCTCAAACCTACCCTCGTGCACACGCTATAGCTGTGAAAGCTGCGATGCAGCAAGAAAACAAGACCCGATGGAATCTCCCTCTAACTGGAGGCCGATCGGTGTGTGTGTGTGGGAGGGGATGATGAGGTGGGCTTGCGGGGAGGGAGGGCGGGGGTTCAAAGTGTCACATCAATTTGTGGCTGTGCTGTTTCTGAAAGAGGCTAACCCCCCTGCCACTTGAGTTTAGCACAACAGTACACAGCATACTGGCAGACAGCACACATACACTACACACAAACACAGGAGCACACACACATTAATTGCAGATGAAATGGAAAATGTACTGATTTGCAAAGATTGATTCAAATTCTTCAAGCTGGCCACAGGATGGATTGTTTTTGTGTTACAGCAACACTAACCTCGTATCTAACAGGTGATTAACAAATTTTTTTTTTTTTCCAGAACACAGTCCTATGAAAATCAACAATGAGCTAGAACACAAAGCAAAATATTGCTTGGATGCACATATAGTGGCTATAAAAACTCTAGACACCCCTGTTGAAATGTACAGACATTTTTTTAAACGATCAACATCATTGTGACATAAAAACTGTATCAACCAAAATGATTTTGAAAAATATTTTCAAGAGGAGACGTAAAGATATCTGAAATAATCTGGTTGCACAAGTGTGCACACCCTCTGTATAACTGGGACGTGGCTGTGCTCAGAATTAACCAATCTCATTCATTGTTGACATGGTTTAAGCACAAATGAAGTTAAGCCGTTGTGATAGGCTTTACCGGACATTTTACTTTGTATCCTTGAAAACGCTATAACGTTTTGTGCAACATTGACTGAGATTTCAAGCTGTTTAGAATTCCTTCTACCTTGTCTTGGCGTCTACTACCATCTGAAGAAAACCCCAAAGCGTTATGCTGACGCCACAATGCGTCACTGTCTGCATGCTGTTCTTTTGGTAATCAGCGGAAACCATAACACATTGTCTGACGTGCCTTTGCCAAAATTTCACATCCCAATAACAAGACACATTACTGCAGTGGATTTGAATGTATCTTCTGCAAAGAATTTTCCAGAAATACCACATGTATGGCTGCTGGTGAGAAACCCCAGGGTGTGATGAAGCCAGATAACTTAAACTACTTGTCTCCATTAGCGGGCTCCTGGATATTATCATGTTCTCTGAGGAGCAGATGTGCTCCAACCAACCATTTACCCTCACATCTCTTTTTGTCTCCCTCAACTTCACCACGTTGGCATGTTACCCCTCAACGAAAAAAAAAAAGCTATGAAAAATATTAGATTGATTTATTTGTTTCAGTGTTCCCCGGGACGGACTCCTCTCCCTCTCTTTCACCAGTTTTTTCGCTCTCTCCTTCTCAGCAAACTGAAACCAATTAGCCAGCAGAGCACTTGTAGCGGAGAATGTAGGGCAAGCGAGGAGTAATAAAAAAGTATTGACTTTTCGGCGACTGTACGCGGCGTGAAAGGGGTGCCGCGGCCTTGTCCGACATGAAAGGAGCTCCATTAATTTCACTTATTTCACCCGGGCCCCTGTCAGGAGGCCCTAATGCGTCCTATGCACGCTTCTGGCATGCTCAGACAGTGCCACGCAGCAACCTAGCCTGCTTACCAAATGAGTTGACGTTAACTATCTGAGCAAGACGGAGTTCCCGTGCAAGAGAAAATAATAATTTCTAATCACCTGCTTGAGACACAAAGCGAGGTCGTTCATACGGAGCTAATTTTTCACCTCCTCCTATCGATTTCTACTCTCACGTGAAGGCCTGCTTCGGTGGAAATTGACCTACGCTATCAAAACAATGACACTTTTGCTTTAGTTTCTACTCATTAAGAGCCAATGAACACTAACTACTATTGGCCTAAGTTTTGGATGAGGCTTCAGAACGATTGGAGCTAGTTTAAATCTTAGGGGGCGTTTGCACGACCGAGTTTCAAAATTCAATATAAAGAAAAAAAACGGAATGAATGCCACAGTAGACATGAATAAGTAACTTCGCTATTTTCCTGATTACTTTCTAGTTCCTTGAAATGGCAGTCATTATTGACGAACACGTTAGCAATACGCTATCGCTGATTATGAGGGAATTTGTTGGCTCGTGTGTGATTGTCCACATCCGTCTGCATGTGTGTGTGTGTGTGTGCATACAGGAAGAAGTGAAGAGTGAGAAGCTATCTGCAGACAGAAACTAATCAGTGTGTGTGAGATAAGAAAGCAGCTTTTATGGTGTATGGTAATCACCAGCACCCACCACCCCTCTTGGCCTGCCACCGCCATGCATAATCACGACGACTTATTCACATGATTGATGAAATATGCGACTGTGAAATCTGAGCTGCTTTTGTTATCATCCTGTTTTTTCTCGTACACCCCCCCACACACCCCAGCCCTCCCCTCATGTCTTTCCATTTCCACCAATCTCTCTTGTCTTGTTCAACCTCTCTGCATATCTCCTCCTCCCGTGCAGGGCACAAAGAGGTCTAGAAACATGTACAAACAAGAAATTACACAAACAGCACGGGGTCCTTCTTGAAGCTATGTTCATGCGAACACACACACACAAAATTGCGGTGGTGTTACCATGGATGAGAAATAAAAAAAAAAAGGAAAGATAAGTCAAAAAATAAGACAACATGCTGACTGCCATGATGATAAAAGTGTTGTGGGGCGAAATGAGATGAGACAGCCTTTGTCATTGACACTTAATCCTATCAATAAGGGAACAGACAAAGAAGCCCCATACAGTACGCTTCAACACATAGAAAGTAAAAGGCAGAAACTACACACAAGGGAGCGTAAGTCCGATTGAGGACAGAAGTGAGAGACAATAAAGTTGTCTCAGTTCTCAGTTTAGAGAGCTTTAATGGAAAATTTGATGTGAAAAAAAGTAGTCTAACTATGACTTAATAAAACAAACAAATGTAAAATAAGTATTTTTGGACATTAAATTCAAAAGGAGGAGTTTGAAAATTTCCACCAAATCCAATTTTTGTCAATTATGACTACGATTATGGTAGTGCAATATTTATGCTTTTTTTTTTTTTTATATTCATAATTAGTCACACACAAAAGGACACAAACAAAGAACAGTAACAGATAAAGCAGAAAGGAGAGGACTGTCGGAATGAAGGCGACAACAAAGATTTGGTTTCAGGTGAGGCCTCACACTGCGGGAAAGGGGGGCAGACTGAGGTTTAGATTAAGATTGCTGCTGGTGAATTAAGGACCCCAGCCTCGAGGTGCTGTTGCACATCAATAATGAGAAACTGGGAATAGATGAAGGGTGTGCGTGTGTGTGTATGTGTGTGTAGGGGGCGGATGTTGCTTCTTGGCACACACCTTAGATTAAATATGCACAATTCCAATGCAAAATGGGATAGGAGCCTGCGAGGCCCGAGTGTACGTCTAATCCCCTGCACTGGAGTTGTTTCAGGCGGGGTTAACAGGCTCATCAGTCAACACAGGCTGCTTAACACAGGACATCAGTGCCATTTGCACATTTAAGTGTTTGTGATTGCTTCGCTTTACAGGTCCTACTGACACGCAACTCCCCCCCCCCCCACTCACCCTGTGCTGACTGGCAATAACTCACACATAGTTTGCGCGAGCAAGCATGCATGCAAACTGTGTAAACCATCTACTAGCAAATGCAACAATGAGGTCTTCACATAAACAGGTCGACTGCCAAGTTGAAAAAGAGGCAAAACGGGCAAACGATGACTATAAATAAATAAAATTAAATAAATAAATAAATAAATACAAAGTTGAACGCCCCTGAGACACCGTATTTACCGAAATGCCTCTAACAATTGGCGGCTCAATCACGCATTTCAACATATTGTGAGAGACTTTTACAATTCTTCTAAGACCCCGATCAGCAAGTGTTTACGAATTATTTTTTTGCGAAAAGAAAAAGAATATCCACCAAAATCTGTGAATTTAACACATTCAAAGTTGTGTTTTGTTTACACTTGTGTGTCATGAAAGAATCTTAAAATGTTAATTAAAACACTGCCTGTACCATTACCAAAAGTTTTAATTTTCTTTTTCAACCAAAATACAAATACGTTGACCAGATTTCTAGCTTTTTTAAATAACAAAGGACAGTAAAATAATCCTGAAACATTTTCTGACAGTTACAATAATGACCCAAGTATTTCAGCCATGGTCAACAGCTTAGAACATAACTACACCATTTAACTCTTATGTCAACCATTCACTCATTTGACAAGTTAGCATCACTCTGATGAATCACTTAATTGAGATTGCCTACTTGAAACCTCACACGTGTGTTCATCACCCTGCCTGCTCAAGGCCTCTTGGAGTAAAACGCCGCCATAATGGAGGCAAAGTGTGGGCTAATTGAAAAACACACACTCCCGAGTGGGAAAGAAAATGGCGTTTGGGAATGTTTTACGACTGTGCAAATGAAAGGGCTGCAGAGTTTTACGCATGTTGTAAAATTGTTATGGAGAATTAACGTTCTTTCTTTCCCACGACGGTAACCTCTACTACACTTATGCAGCATGACGAATGATAGCTGGACACGAGCGAGAACAGGAAATGTGTAGTTTCGGTAACACTGAGAACTTCAAGCATTAGCTGCCCCCTACTTGCCCTACCAATATACATGATCTATACTTGTATATCATTTTGGGGTTTTAATTGCAGATGAATATTGCTCTCATTAAAACGAACCTGCATAAATTAGTTGTGGTGATAATAATTCTGGTAGAAAGCTAGGAGCAAAAGGGTATTCCACCTCGAAGTCATGTGCACATTTATACTGTACCAATGGCAACTACAAGCTCAAACTTTGAGATTTAAAGATTGCATTTCACGGCTATGACGTTAATTTCTCAAACTTGTGACGGGTGCCCGTCTAATATGAAGGGAAAGATATGCTGGGAGCGCAAGCAAACACAGACGTGACCACTCAGTCTTGTGTATTTGATTTGCACGTGGTCTCCTAATTAGCTATCCTTTTATGGTTACAGGCGGTACCGTTGGTGACATGGCTAATAACGTAGCCACAAAATTAGTCCGGACAGAGAAGGCTTTCCCAGAACTGCATTTGAAATGATGCATTACTCATGCAACGGGTTGGAACTACAAACAAGGGAACTAGCATTTCATGTTATGATCAGAGAGGTGCAGTATTTGTTGCTTTTGCTCTTTTCAACTCAGCTTTTTCTCTCTGTTTGAGTCACAGCAGTGTTCCTCACATATCAAAAGCAGAGTTTTTACTAAAGGCTTCTTACTAAATCTTATCTTTGCATGTTATTCGCTCACACATAGAAATTTGGGTACACTCCAGTCAAATACCTGTCCGATTTTTAGCCCGTTATTGTAATTCACTCATGAAATAATAAAACTGAAAAATTCCGACTTCCGAGAAGTCGATCGTCGGTGAGGAACCTGTGTAAAGAGGGCAAGGTCACGCGGACGATGGATGAAGGGCGAGCACCCCTTGATCGAAGACGGGGGGCCATTGACTTCCTGGAGAGGTGGGGACTGTCATCCGTGTGATTATGTGTGGATGGCTGCAAGTCGTGACAGGGCACAGCACATTAACACTGACAGCCTTTCTTGCTGTGACACAGATGGGTATGGTAAATAAAGGTCCAGGAGTCATGGGCTATTTCCAGAGCCGTGATGGTCAAGCCAGAGAGGCAGAGTATGCGGCTAGCAAAAAAAAAAATTAAAAAAAATTGGGATATGCTAATGATGGGACTCGAGGCTACAAAGCAAGGCTTAAGGTGATGATTACAAGCGGAGCGGGCTAACGTGGCAGGCCGGGTGATAGGGCTTCGGCTGGGATTTGAAAATAATTAGGAGCGTGGCTGGATAGCATAGGCAGATAATGTGGCTGCGGGGGAGCCGTGGCCCCGGCGCAGTATGAAGATGATGAGTATCAAGGCTGAACTGTCCACTCCATTGGCCCTCTGAGCTGTGACAAAAAGCTCTGCTGGCTGCTGCTGTAGCTGGGGGTGCTTCCAACGATAGGACTTACGCACTAATTACCACACGGGCGGAGGAGAGAGCGCAAATAGAGGTAGAGAGGCACACGAGGATGAAACAACGGAGGGAGAGCAATATAATAGAAGTGGGCCAAGGATGGGAAATAAGATCTACTCAACACCGTCCTGTAAAAGCACTTGTGTTATATCGCTATGACTTGGGAAATACTAGGAAATCAAATATTTAATCCATTGCGTGCTTAGTTCCGCCATAATATTAATATTTTGTTTTCAACAAATTGTTTGGCTGGTCAGGTGTCTTTTAGAAAGTAAAAGGTATGCTCAATCGGACTCCAGCTGATCAGAATAGACTAATACTGGTCCAGGCCCATTTGTCAGCTGCAGGAGACCTCATTCATCCACCCACTCAATCCCCATTCTTATTTATCGCCACTTCCCGGGGCCGTGTTAGTTCACTCCTGTGTCGCTGTTCTCTCCTTTTTTTTTTTTTTTTTGGTTGTTCTTCTCTCTCTTTTTTCCTCTCGCTTGTTTCACTCCTCCTTTCCGGGCAATTGGGTCTGGGTGCTGCTGGTAGTGGGGGGTAAGAGGTTGGGGTGGAACTGCTGGGAAGTTTGTGTGTGTGCATGCACATATATGTATGCGTGTGCATGCTGGGAAGTGAGCTAATAAAGGACGGTGATCCATGAAAGGCCTTGAGCAAAGACACAGTCAATTACCTAATGCCTGGACCAGACCGCAGGGCCCACGCGCACACACTCTTACTCTCCGACATGCAACACACACACACGCACGGCCATGCATACACCTCATTTACGTATACATGGAGAGGGGGCAATGGAGGGCATAACTGGGAATTGCGTTGGCGTGTGTGGGTGGGTGTACATATGCGTGTGATAGAGAGCAGCGATTTATTAAATTGCTGTCACTTTTGACAAATTTGTGCAACTCCAATTGAAAGGGCTTGACTGCACCAAGTCTCTCTTTTCCCCTCTTTTATTTCAAGGAAGAATATTGTGTTACACTTGAGGCAGGAGCCATGGTAACCCCGCAGTTAACCCCAATCTATTGTTTATATATCTATGTGAACTGGATGCATTTGCATGTCAACCACAAAGTATGCAATGGACTCTATCGAGGTGCACATGGCCTGTTGCAATCTTTTTTTTCATTGGATTTCTCATTTCCAATAATGACTTATGAACTTCCAGAAATACAGGAAATAAATAAATATGGTACATTTGTATTCAGAATTATCAACCTACCTTCTGTTGGTATAAGATGGTCTTGGCATTGGAATGTCATTGCTGCTGTGTTTCAAATGGTGGTGTATATCTTCTGGACAAAGCAAAAAAGATATATATTTTTTTTACACATTTATTATTGCGGTTGAAGTTTTCAGTGATGTAGAAGTGCACTGCATCACAGGAAGCTGTTTCTGATATTTTTCTATTTATTATCTTCACTGGAACTGATTTGAATCACCAGCTGTTATTTCACCTGGCATTGCTACACTCATTGAATTTCTACGTCAAACACTTGCATCCTTATCCGTGCAGCTTCATTTGCTTGAATGAAGCGCTGCTAAATACCAACGAAGAGTAAAGTGGTGAGGAAAAACGGGTGGTCTTTTGTTCTGTTGCCAGGGAAATTACAGCGTGCGCGAGATCAAGCTGAGGGTTAATACGAGCACTTCACACATAGCCGAGTAGATTAGTCTGTGAGTAGTAATGAGGTTATAATCAAGTGTTTAACAAAGTCACAAATACAGCGCAGCGACACTTGTTCCATACATACGCGGGTCTTGATTACATGGGAAAGCCTGCGACACTCTTAATAAGAAATGTGCACTATTAAAATAATCACCACATTTGGATGACTTCATTTGGTACTTAATGTAGGATTCACGTTTTAAAAATACATTTTGTGGTTGTAGTTTGCATTGTTTCACATTAAGGTGTGTCTACTATTTTGGTTCTCATCTGGACTGACAGTCAAATTTTTTACAGAGTCTCAGGTGGATTAAGAAAATGCAATGCAAGCATTTGAAGACTCGTTTAAAGGCAATCTTCAATTGGCTGAAGGATCCAAACTAATTACATAATATTTCAGTTTTATGTAACTAAAGGTTTTCTAAAGCAAATATCGTAAATGTTTATATATGCGGCTTTTTAAAAAAAATATTGAGAGGCACGGATAAGGATTAAATGTCATTTGTAAAGCTCACGAAAGCCTTAATTTTGGAAAATAAAATGTTCATGTTCTCCCTGTATAATAAATAAAAACGAATGGAGTCTACCTAATATTGTGGCCCACGTGTGAATATACCAGACTATGTTCAAGAAAATTTGACTCGTTTCACTCACAGTGTGCTACTGTAGAGTCGCAACCTATTCTGAGCCTCCTCCAAGTGTGCGCACGAGGTCTGCAGACCAGCAGACGGCTCAGCAACAAGTCCACTTTGCTCCCACATCTGCACGGGGTCTCTGATCCGGACCTGAGAGAACCAAAGAAACTAGTATCAGTTAATGAGAACTGTTTCGTTCCTGCTTCAGCATCTCCCGTCTCTGTCTTAGTCTGATCTTTCTCCCCACAGGTGGTGGTTTACTGCTAAAAGCAGAAGTCAATCCTCTTCATGTCTCCTCCCGTGAGCTCACGAGAGAGGTAACGAGTGAAGAGGAAAAAAACGACTGAGAATAAATCGAAGCCCGTCTGAGGATGAGGGAGCGATGAAAAAAGACGAGTCGTGTCAATGCGGGAGCAAGATGAAGAAAAGTCATGTCCTGTCTGTACGACGAAATTCAAGTGGCGTAATCATTTAAACACGATTTCTCCATATCTACAATTCTCCAGTGTAAGTGCTGTGTAACTTGTGCGAATGTTTAATTAGTACAGTACAGATCTGGTACGTGCTGTTGCTTTGCGGAGGTGACCTTGTTGGCGTTTTAAATGGAGGGTTGGGGGCGAGGGGCGGTGGGAGGGCCAGATGTGGGGAAAACTGTCCTTGCCCCTATCGCCAAGGGATCAGTGGCCTGGCCTGACCACTTCCACAGCCTGCACCTCAACCTTATCCATCACTAGCAGATAGTTATCACGCTTGTTAGGGGCGAAGGGGTGAAACAAAAGAAAGAATGAAAAGAAAAGAAAACAGGGTCTCTCAGCATTAATTGGACAGAATATAGTAAACTTATATTTTTGTCATTCTGCTCAATGTTTTTATTGTTATTATTGAATCTCCACATCAGATTTTTTTTTATTATTCTCTATACATTCATGTTGGGGTATGAAATCCTGAGGAAGACACTATTGTTCCCATAACTGCAGGGCTTGGTTTGTTTTTCGCCCCATCTTCCAGATTATAGTCATAATTATGCAAATCTAAAAGACGAAATTGATTTCAACCAAATTTTGTGGACAGGTGTGGCATGGGGCCAGAAAAAAATATAAATTTGGGAATTTTTAATTCCTCATTCCGACTACGGCTGAGCTTGGAGGGAAGAATTTAATATTTTGCATGTTCAGTGATGTGCAATTCCGTTTGAATACCATCTTACCTTCTGTTTCGTGCTGCCTATGCGGGGAAGTACGGGCTTGGGAGAACAGCAGGCTCTCAATTTGCTCCTCTGGGATTCAATAGACCCATAAAAACTGGGGAGCGTTGGAGCTGCAGGTGTGAGATGAGCATAGTCCTGAGGGACAACCTTGGTCGGGGCCTGGTACTTGACCTGCCTCAGTAGTAACTCCATCTCATGGGGGGCCGTCCTGAATGGAGAGTTGAAGACCCCTCGTCGCTAAAGACAGAGTGAGGGTAAGAGATAGAAAGCATGTTCACATTACTTTACATCAGCAGATGACAAGAATTGGTAACACAAGCAGAACTACACACATGAACAAGATCTGAAGTGGATTTGTTCCACTAGGCCTGACTGAGCCAGAATTATTCACATCACAGTGATCCTTTTGCATGCACTTTAATTACCAGACCAAAGCTTTGAGTTGTAGGACTCTACTTTATATGCTAATAACGCCACTTGCTATTTAGGACACTCCTAAAATGAGAAAAGGGCTTAAGTAGAAAATGAGGAGTGTCTTGTTCTCAGGTCTTTTCAAAATAACATTTAGAGACTAGTTGATTAGTAAAGGTTATTGACAGGGATTTAGTTTGTATTACTAAAATAAACTCCATTAAGTACAAATATATTAAACTGGGCAATGGCAGATCATGGAACGTGTGTTCTTACATTGATGAACTCATTTGAACAACAACAAAAAACAAATAGTCACTTCAGTTCATTCAAAAAAAATAAAAAAAACCAAACATGTCACTTGCCACACACACACACACACACACACACACACACACACACACACACACACACACACACACACACACACACACACACACACACACACACACACACACACACACACACACACACACACACACACACACACACACACACACAAACACGAGCCCACCGTGGCAACGAGCAAGCTCAGGGAAGAGCAATGATGTTGACCCCAAGAACACAGCATCTCTGTCTCTGTCAGAGGGACTTGGGGCCTTTTGGTAAGCTGTGAGTATGCCTTCGTGTACATGTGTGAGTATGCCTGCGTGCCTGTGTGTGTCTCTTAGTGTGTGTGGGTCGGGGTCTGAGAAGTGCAGAAGGATGAACTGTGTGGGAGAGCCATCTATTCACTGCTGACAAGGTCAGAGCTATGAAGGGAAAGAGTCCCCCGCCATATGCAGAAAAAGAGACAACAATGTATAAAGTAACTGTAGAAAGAGAAGACACCAGCAGAGGATTGCTGGAGCACCAAAACTCTTCCTCCGAACTAAATGCCCAATGAACTGCATGCTTAGGACAACAAAACAAGTTTCCCATTTTGCTTGTCAATCATGAAAGACTGAACTACATCAGTGTCAAAAGCACATACGACATGGAACCTCCATCATGACCAGATCTAATAACAAGGTGTGCATGACCAACCTGCTCGGTGCTGAGTAGGTGGTGCCATCTGTAAGCTTGGTAGAGTTTGGCTCTCTGCTCCTTCACCCTTTGTAAACAGAGTCTCTCTCTCTTCTGGAGCTCTTCAAGTTCATCCATCTCTCTCCTAAAAACAAATGGTTAGCACAGATTCCGATTCATTTCAATTAAATTCAATTTCAATAAACACAATGAGATAATTGTGAACATGGACCGGAGTGTGACACTGACTACAGGAGGCTGATGTATTTCTTTTTTTAAGTATCAATGACTGGTATCGACATTGACATGAGTACCCGATACCCTTAAACAAGGCCGGTATCGGCCCGATACTAATTCCTGGATTCCATACTCGCCCATCGCTAACTTTGACAAAACAATTTCATATGTTCAAATTCTGTAAATATAAGCCTCATTATACATGAGTTATATGGAAACGCAGAAGAAAACTGCTTTATATTTTAATAAATAAATTGCAGCATATATAGTACAATTAATGTGTAGTCGTGGCGTTGTATTTAGCATGCAGCCTTTGCTGGTAATTCCCTGAAGTGTCCTTCAGATGAATGAAAAAGCGGCTGATAATAAGAGGCTGGGACAGCAGAGGTACCGTGGGAGAAAAACAAGAGAACGCTGTTGGGTGGGGGGGTGAGCGAGTGTGAGGGTATAAGTGGGAGGATGATGAATATATTTCATCACAACAGCCAGGACAGGTCTGTCTGTGACATCTGTTAAGCCAAGCTGCTTAAATGGGATGCATTAAAAGCCCATACACAGCAATTCCATCCGGCAATCACAAAGCCTTACGTATTGTTACAAGGGGGGTAATAACCTAAAAGTGGGAATTGGAAAACAATTACTAAAGCACTCATATCAGAGTAATGTGGAAACGCACACACACACGTGAAGCCAATCTATTTCCTCAAGAGCAATCCCGCTCTGAGTTTGGCTTTCGCTCATCAACAATTCGTCTATTTTCACTGCTCTCACTCTACTGTTCTAGCCAACTTCTATTTTCAATGACAGACCTCAACAGACGAATCAGAATATTCTTAGCGGGTCTGTAATGGCGGGTTAATATATTCATCGGCTAGTGGCATTTAAAAAGAAATCACAACATGGTCCCCGCCGCCTTTGCATTTTCATTTCTTTCTCAGCATCAGATTAAATTACAAAATAAATGAAATGTGCAGAACGTTACCCACGCGCATGTGTGTGTGTGTGTTTAGGTGTTGAACTAAGTAGTTTAAGACTTTGTGCATGTTTATGTATGATAGTGCGTGTATGCATAAATATAGAGGTTGCTTGGCCTCCATTTGTCGCCTTGGCTAACAGGAATATTACTTATTAATGTGAAATATAAAGTTTCGATTTACTCTGGGACGGCATGATTCGTAAAAGAATTCAATGCGCACGCATAACAAGGTACTTTATGAAAGCATTTATGTTCATTTATGCATTAAATTGTGTTTGTAATATAAATATACTCCAATATTTCTGCTGTTTGCCAAAAGTAGACAATAACAGCTGTGAATATTCAGGCAGTGTTCAAAAGGGTTTTCCGGAATTTGTGTTCAGGATTGAAAATTGTTATGGGATAAGTGTGTGTGTGTGTGTGTGTGTGTGTGTGTGTGTCGGGCTGAATGGGTGACCTTTGTTTCTCTGCCCCAAGCCCCAACGTTATTAATTGCTGTGTAGTGGACAAAAGCCAAACAGATTTGTAACGGCTGAAGGCACCTCGATCTGTGTCGACCCAACCAGCCGACACAACATACAACCCTCATTAGCCCTCTTCGGCACGCTGCACATGCACTTGGTGTGTGTGTGTGTGTGTGTGTGTGTGTGTATAGAAGTGAATGAATGAGTGGTGCAAATAAAAGGAAGAAAGGAAGAAAATTGGTAAAGCGATAAGCAGAAACACACCATGGCAGTGGTTCATCTGTTTGTGGTTATTTTGGCAGATAATATGCCCTCGGCAATCTTATGGGTGCCACCAGGAATTTTGGGAAGCTTCACATAGATGTCACAAATTGAAATTACCGTGACGCAAGGCCCTAACAGATTGGGAGCGAAATTGGAAAGGCCCCTTAGGTTGGAAAGTTCAAAATGACACCTGCATTTCAGGGAATAAAGTGCTTTTTAAGTCACATAAAAGTGTTGTGAGGTGCCCTCAGTTCAGTTCACAGGCACTTTTTTCATTTTCTTTGGCTTTTTTTCATGCACAGAAAGGGGTGTGATATCCACCAAAAGTAGACTCACATTTAAGCCAACAAAACTTGAGGGTCAGATCTATAACACTTAAGGTAACTTCTTTTTTAATGTGTATAATAAATAAGAAAAAAAAATCTGACTCATCATATTAGGTGTTTGTCATTAAATTGAATGGTTAATGTTTATTGAGGCTTAAAAAAACAATGGCTAACCTATTTGTATTCTTTATGATGAATGTTAAAATGTTACTTTTTAAAACTGCCTGTACAGTTAGACAATTATACATTACATAGTTTCACAGTGCCGGATGAAAAACAAATTGGACTTTGAGGTTCCGGTTTATCTCCAGAAAAAAAAAAGAAAAAAAAATACAAAGACAGTTCAAATATGACTGAACAGGGGAAAATATAATCCGGTATGGAGACGGTGAATCCGGGAGCTAATCAAGCTCACTTGAAGCCGTTTCAAATAACCGAAACCCAAACCGACGTGACCCGGGTCTGTTCACTTATTTAATGGCTAATATAGTACAGCTAGATTTCCCAGCTCTCCCTCAATAATTTAACTCCTGGTTCAGAATGGAGAGTCAAGGGCTCATGGGATATCAGAGACTGAGACATTGCGGGACAGCGGGCCACACTTGCGGTCATCAAGGCCAGCAACAGTGCAACTAATTGGCCAACTTGTAAATATTTAATGGAGACGTGACCTGATTGGCTGCTTTAATTGCTCCAATTAAATGATTCAATAGCAGGCAAGGAGGAGAAAATGGTGTCGGCCAGCCCATTGAAACAATGACCAGCTCAATATATTGAGCCTTTCCCATTGACTTTCCTTTTAAGTGACTCACAAATTGATCATCTCCATCTGTAAAGTCCTAAAAACATTCAATCTGTGCTTTTCTTGAAAAAGTTCAAACATTCTCAGACCGTCCTCATGTCCCTCCATTGTTTCCTCCTCAAAAGTAATTTTCTTAAGAGTCAAGGAGAGCACAGCAGCCAGATTATGCTACACCGCACACGCGCGCTCAATATACAAATCCAATCAAACTGAGGGAGTGAACTTGTCTCCACCAAACTGGATCAGAAAGAAGCAGCAAAAGAAAGAGTGACGCACAGAAGCGGGGAGTGTTGCCAGTACAGGTCCCCCCACTCCAGTCAAGCAGCTCGCCTTTCATCAATGTCCTTGAGAGGGACACGAGAAAGGGAGCGATGAAGAAGGCTGGAGAAAAGAGAGACAGGAGAAGAAGTAGCTGCAGGATGTGAGACGCCACACAAGAGGAGAATAAATAACCCCGGCCACGCCGTCGGTTGCATTTCTTCAAGTTCAAGTGAAATAAGTTTCAAATGTTCCTGTGTTGTTGCGGCATCATGGGGAGAATATTTATCAGATGATGGCAGTAATAATTACCCAGCTGTTTATGGCAGATAGAGGAATAATTCATGCAGCCAACAGCCCGTGTTGGTGGCAGCGGCGATGACTCCAGCACATTTAGTAAATATGCAAAACAGCCTTGCTCTGCTTTCCTAATTGCCCCCATTGTCCCATCGTGTGCCCTTATTAAAGCCCGGGAACTTTAAGTGTCTCGCTGACAAAGTGATAAATTGTTGGGGTGCCCAGGAAAAGTGTGGCAGAGTGGGGACTGAGCTAGGGTCTTGACTTCATTAGGCTATGCAGAAAGAGAGCGAGGATGAATGAGGATGCGTGAGCGAGCATGCTCGACTGATGGCCATGGCGGTGGGGGCAAGAGGAAGAAACAAACAAAGCAAAATTAGAAAAAGAAGAAAGAGACGATGCTGGTCAGAAGAGAAAGAATTCAAGATCAAATGGGAAGACCAAACACAGGCAGTTAAAAAGAAAAACACACATTTACACTCGTACATAGGGCAAATATAAGAGTCTATGCAGTCAAATAAAAAAATAGATCAAGATAAATAACGTAAAAAATTTTTATGTGACTAATAACCTGTAAAAAGTTTTTTTTTTTAAATCTTTTTGAACGAGGATGCTAAAAATAAACTGGAAAGTACTGGCAAATATTAACAAATCAGTAAGTCGTCCAGCATCCCGGAATGGATCATGTGACTATCCCCAACTTTATATTCAAGGATGACATTGAGTCAAAAATCAACTGCATTATTTGTTCCCATGTGTGATTTCGCGTTTCCAAGTTTAGTTGTTATTGTGCCTTTTCTAAAAAAATACTTCTACATCTTTCAGATCGACTGAAATGTTATGCTTGGGGCTATAGTGACACCTGTTGCTTTGTTATGTGCTTGATAGACTGACTGATAAAGACACAAAAATGTAATCATTATATTTAACGCAATTGCTGTTAAATGGTAAGAAAATATTTTTAAATAACCCTTTGAAAAGCATAATATGTAAACTGCAATAAATCAGGCAGTGAATGCAATACCCCAATATGATTACCATGCATGGCCGATCGTCCTGCGCTAAATGGGGACCATTAGTCCAACTTTGAATAATTCATTTGGAGTGCTGGACAGACATACAGTCTTGCGAGAGGAAAGGAGCACGCTGGTGGATTAAAAACCAGACCTTTGCGGGATGACTGATCAGGCAGCCAAGAGCTCAGCGGCTCACAGGATGTTTCGAATAAACGCCCGCACGGCATTAATTGATCACGACCTCGGTGGCACTAAATAAACATGTGATTAACTGGAGAGAAAATGACCTTAACGCCCCCCCCCCACCGCAGCAGAGGAGGGGCTTTGGAGATGTTGACTAAATTAGATGAAACTATTATGATTATAGTTCTGCTTTATTTAGAATAGTTAAGAAAGTCTATTTAAAATAAACCATTTTTTTTTTTATTTCTTAACATTAAGGATTGAGATATGCAAATTATGTAACTCAAGATTTGATTATGTGTACTGCTTTATCAATGTGATGAAGTCATAGCAGCTCGATCAGACCAAAGTTAAAGAATTTCTGAAATAAAAGTATCAGATGTATCCGGTTGACTTGGTTTGTTATTGTAGGGAAGTGGAAAGACTTCCTTAATAGGTTTTCACATGCTCCCTTCTCAACTTTGTGAAAAGGTACAACTGCTGTTGGGGTGTGGGGGGCGAGCCGGGAGTCAGTGATCCAAGACATGTTAACAAATTTACATTTAATTTTAGCAAAAGCCTAAAGATATTTAGCGGTAAAATATATTAACAAAGTTAACATATGACTTATTAACTAAGTGGGATTTTTTTGTTGTTGTCAGAAGTAAAAGATGGTGTAGCTCTAGCAGTAAGCCCTGAAGTGTTATATTAATGCAGCAGCTGGGGTTCACATCAGAGGCTAATTTTTAATTTCTTCACATCGTTCACTTCTCCCTTCCCTTAGCCTCGAGCCCTTCGAGGATTTTTTTCCCTTCCCTCTTCTGAGCGCTCTCTTTGTCTCTCTGTCACTTTCATTCCCTTACATTTTCTCTGAGGGAATATCTAGTCTGCAAGGACAGATCTTAACTGTGTGTCGTTTGCTCGGTACCTCATACGCCGGTTTGAGGTAAGCAATCAGATCATATGAAGTAATCTGGAGGAAATAATATGGGAGAATCTTATTTCTGTTTCAATTGTTAAAGCATTAAAAGAGATCAATTTCTTTTTTAGTGCTCTGCCCTATGTGTTGTGCCACTTATCCCCAGTCAGCACAGCACAGGTGTGGCTCATCCCAATCAACCAAGCTGTTCCACATCATCTCGTCGGAGGCGGTCTACAAAACCCCCTGAGAGACAGTGCTCGACGCTTCGACGTTAACCTTCCGTGGTCAGCGCTCAACTACACGTCAAACCAGCGTCTCCTCCCTCCTATCCACTTTGGATCACCCCTTTTTTTGTGAGAGAAGTAAATATATTGTTTTTTTGCCCTAAAACCTCAGTTTTTGTGTCTTGTCTCCTGGGTTCTCTGCATTTTTGGCTCACCACCCCAGCTGAGCGTAACAGAACGTCGAAGCCATCATGAGCCAAGCCGGGACCCCGGGGGCCGGGCAGCCAAGATCATCCGAATTACTTGGTTCTGTGGCAACACTTTCCAACCAAGTGCAGTCTATTGCAGGAGCGCTATCTGGCATTCAACGGTCCCTGGATGCACTTACATTCCGTGCCTCAGCCGAAGGAAATCCCGCTCCCGTTCATGGCCCTGCCTCTGCTTCCAACCAACAACCCAGCCCTGTCCTTCCCAACCCACAGCAGTCTCAGTCCGAGCCTGGCCTAGTCAGCCCTAGGCCTTTCAACGGTGACTTCAATCTGAGCAGAGGTTTTTTGGCACAATGTGAGTTACTTTTTACCCATCAGCCCTCTAAATATTCCTCTGACGGGTCTAAAATTGCTTTTGTCATGTCCCTTCTGGTCGAGGACGCCCTCCGCTGGGCCATTGCGGCAGTTGAGAACAACCCAGTTTTTTTTACCGACTACTCTCAGTTCAAGAGTGAGTTTCGGGCTGTGTTTGATCACCCTGCAGATGGTCAAGATGCTTCTAGCCGCCTGCTGGTTATCCGCCAGGGGTCGCGTTCAGTGGCTCAATATACGCTGGAATTTCGGATCCTTGCTGCAGAGAGCCGTTGGAATGACCAAGCCCTCCTCAGTGTCTTTCGCAAGGGGCTGAGGGATTCTATTAAGGACCTCATTGTCCGTGACAGCCCGGAGACCCTTAACGGGCTAATATCCCTGGCTCTCAAGATGGACGCACGACTTCAGGAGCGGCGTACAGACCGAGCCCAACGTAGCCCCCTACAGTCTGTCCCCCGTCGTTTTGCTTCTGTGTTCCCCACCTCACCTTCCAGGCCAACTCCTCATACTCAGGACCCTATGCTTCCCCCGTTCCTATCTACTTCAGGGTCTGGGGAGCCCATGGAGGTTGGCCGATCACGGATCTCGCCAGCAGAAAAGCAGCTGAGGCTGAGCGATGAACAATGTTTCTACTGTGGAGAATCAGGACATTTTCATCCGGTCCTGCCCAAAAGGCCCAGCTCGCCAGTAGGGGCTATACAGGTGAGCAACACCACCATTCCCCAGCCCAAGGTTTGTTCCAACCGTCTTTTCCCCGCAACCCTGGCCTGGGGCAAAGAAACATTGTCTGTTAGTGCATTTATTGATTCTGGTGCGGACGAGAGCCTTATGGACATTTCCTTCGCACGCCAGGCCGGAATTCCTTTGGTTCCCTTAGATCAATCCCTGTCTCCCAGAGCCATCGATGGTCACTCGTTAGGAACCATTTCCTTCTCCACTGAACCTCTTATGCTCACGCTCTCAGGGAATCATACTGAGCCCATCCGTTTTTTTGTCCTTCATGCCCCTACTGCTCCCTTGATATTGGGGAGACCTTGGTTGGAGAGGCATGAACCTCACATCTCCTGGGCCTCTGGTCGGATTTTGGGATGGAGCACAGCCTGTCATGCGACCTGTCTACGCTCTGCCCTTTCACCTCCAAGTAGTCCCAGACCCATGCCCGTAACCCCTGATATCTCTGGAGTTCCGAGTATTTACCATGACCTTGCCTCAGTATTTAGTAAGGATAAAGCCCTTTTACTTCCCCCTCACCGGCCATACGATTGTGCGATCGACCTCCTTCCCGGGGCCCCCTATCCTAAGGGGCGACTCTACAACCTCTCCCTTCCAGAGAAGGAGGCGATGCGCAATTATGTTGCAGAGTCCCTGCTCTCAGGTTTCATAAGACCATCATCATCTCCCTTAGGGGCAGGTTTTTTTTTTTGTGGACAGGAAGGATGGCGGCCTGAGACCTTGCATTGACTACCGTGGTCTTAATGACATCACAGTAAAAAACAAGTACCCTTTGCCCCTTATTAGTTCCACTTTTGAGCCTCTTGCTCATGCCCGGGTGTTCACCAAGCTAGATCTCCGCAACGCCTACCACTTAGTCCGGATCAGAGAGGGCGACGAATGGAAGACAGCTTTCAACACCCATCTCGGCCATTTTGAGTACCTCGTGATGCCTTTTGGCTTGTCCAACGCACCAGCAGTTTTCCAATGCCTGGTAAATGATGTGTTAAGAGACATGTTGAACATCTTTGTGGTGGTGTACCTGGACGACATCCTCATCTTCTCCAGGTCATTGAAGGAACACCACCAGCATGTGCGTTTGGTTCTCCAACGGCTGTTGGAGAATCGCCTGTTCGTTAAAGCCGAGAAGTGTGTCTTCCACTCTGACTCTGTTACGTACCTGGGAAACATAGTGGAGGCTGGACGGATGAGTGTCGATCCCTCCAAAGTCAAGGCTGTGGAGGAGTGGCCGCGTCCTACCAACCGGACTCAGCTCAGACGATTCCTGGGTTTCGCAGGCTTCATACGCCGCTTCATCAAGGGATATAGTCAGATCGCTGCCCCTCTCAATGCCCTGACCTCCATCACACGCCCCTTTTCCTGGACGCCCGAAGCAGAGACGGCCTTCACCAGACTCAAGGGTCTGTTCTCTTCAGCTCCAGTGCTTGTCCACCCTGACCCTGAGAGACAATTCATTGTGGAAGTGGATGCTTCTGATACGGGCGTTGGGGCAGTCCTCTCCCAGCGGTCGGAGGAGGATCAGAAGGTGCATCCGTGCGCTTATTTCTCTAGAAGTTACGACCCAGCGGAGAGGAACTATGATGTGGGAAACAAGGAGCTGCTGGCGGTCCATGATGCCCTGAGGGAGTGGAGACACTGGTTGGAGGGAGCAAAACTGCCTTTTGTCGTGTGGTCAGATCACAAGAACCTGACCTACTTGAGAACAGCAAAAAGGATCAACTCCAGGCAGGCCCGCTGGGCTCTGTTCTTAAGCCGGTTTGATTTCACTCTCACATACCGCCCAGGGTCAAAGAACGTCAGAGCTGACGCCCTTTCCCGTCAGTTCTCTGAGGGCCCTGCTGTCCCGGAGATATCCGACACCATCCTTCTTCCTGCCCGTGTGGTTGGGGCAGTCTCCTGGCCCATAGATTCTGTTGTAATGGAGGCCCTGCAGACCCAACCTGACCCTGGCAATGGACCCCCGAACAGGCAGTTTGTTCCAGATGCTGCCCGTCCTCGAGTGTTAGAGTGGGGTCACTCCAGCCGTGTTTCATGTCACCCCGGAGAGCGCCGGACAGCGGAGTTCGTCGGCCGGAGATTCTGGTGGCCCACCCTTAAGAAGGATGTGAAGGAGTATGTTGCTGCCTGCACAGTCTGTGCCCGTAGTAAGGCTTCCCATCGCCCTCCAGCAGGCCTCCTACAACCCCTTCCAATTCCGAGTCGGCCGTGGTCTCACATTGGCATGGACTTTGTCACTGGACTTCCCTTGTCCCAGGGTTATGACACCATCCTGACTGTGGTCGACCGGTTCTCTAAGGCCGTCCACTTCATTCCCCTCCCCAAGCTTCCTTCTGCTGCTGAAACGGCTGACCTCCTCACCCTCCATGTCGTACGCCTCCATGGTATTCCCTCAGACATTGTGTCGGATCGTGGTCCCCAATTCATCTCCAAGGTGTGGCAGGCTTTTTGCAAGGGAATTGGAGCCACGGCCAGCCTTTCCTCCGGGTACCATCCTCAGTCCAATGGGCAGACTGAACGCGCCAACCAGGCAGTGGAAGAGACCCTTCGCTGCGTTGCCTCCAGCAACCCCTCTTCCTGGGCTAAGTACCTACCCTGGGTTGAGTATTCCCTCAACACATTGGAGAGCTCTGCCACCGGAATGTCTCCATTTCAATGCTCTCTGGGTTACCAGCCTCCCTTGTTTCCTCAGCAGGAACTGGAGGTGGCAGTTCCATCCACCAGGGCCCACCTCCGCCGGTGTCGACACATCTGGAGGACTGCTCGGGCTGCGCTACTCCGTGCCTCAGTACGATCTCAGCGTGATGCTAACCGGCGGAGGAGGCATGCCCCGGTTTACCAGCCTGGCCAGAAAGTTTGGCTATTGGCCCGGGACTTGCCCCTCCAAACCTCTCAGACGTCTACCCGCAAGTTGAACCCTCGGTTTGTCGGTCCCTACACCGTGGACCGCATCATCGGCCCTTCCGCAGTGCGTCTGAATCTCCCTCCTGCTCTCAAAGTGCACCCAGTTTTCCATGTGTCCCAGCTGAAGCCAGTCGCCACCAGTCCCCTGGCACCGGCGGTTTCTGCTCCCCCGCCACCTCGACTACTGGCTGATGGTGATCCTGTTTGGTCGGTTCGTAAACTGCTGGCCGTCCGTCGCCGGGGAAGAGGCCTCCAGTTCTTGGTGGACTGGGAGGGCTTCGGCCCTGAAGATCGTAGCTGGGTGCCCAGGTCCTACCTTGCTGACCCTTCGTTGTTGGATGACTTCTACCGGGACAATCCGGGTGCCCAGGGACGGTCGTCCGGTGCCTCCCCTCAGGGGGGGGGTACTGTTGTGCCACTTATCCCCAGTCAGCACAGCACAGGTGTGGCTCATCCCAATCAACCAAGCTGTTCCACATCATCTCGTCGGAGGCGGTCTACAAAACCCCCTGAGAGACAGTGCTCGACGCTTCGACGTTAACCTTCCGTGGTCAGCGCTCAACTACACGTCAAACCAGCGTCTCCTCCCTCCTATCCACTTTGGATCACCCCTTTTTTTGTGAGAGAAGTAAATATATTGTTTTTTGCCCTAAAACCTCAGTTTTTGTGTCTTGTCTCCTGGGTTCTCTGCATTTTTGGCTCACCACCCCAGCTGAGCGTAACACTATGCTCAATATGTCCATCTAGTAGCTTGGGTAATTTGTCTTTTGTTTATCTCTATTAGTTAATACACTTCGTATTCATTGTAAACTTAATAGGAGGTAATTCAGACTTAAAAAAAAACAAAATAAAATAAAAAAAAATAAATAAAAATAAAATATATATATATATATATATATACATATATATATATATATATATATGCATTGTATATTTGTTTACCGTACTAATCCATTAGTCCTGGCAATTTTTTCCAGATAGCTCTTGCGTGAATAGAAACTATGGATGTACTTTCGCACAAAGAACCCTCGCCACCTTCGCTGGATCTGCAGAGGAAAATCATAAAAGAAAACACATTATGTAAGTAGATGGCAACATTAATGGCCCGACCAACAGCCTTAAATCACACAACATATCATAAGGCATTTTTTCACTGTCATAATAAAGGGACAAGCCAAGGTGGGATGGACAGCTGTCACAGCTCCATACGTTTTTTCGGATTGATCGTGGAGGCTGCAGATTAGCCTCACCTCACACCCACACATGAGAGTGAAGTATTGTGAGGCAGAAGGCTGGACGTCCTTCAGACTAATTAGGAGATTAAAACAACCACGAGTAAAAGAATCATCACACTATCAGACGAGGGGAATGGGAGAAACGACGGCTGGAGGATGGGGCGGGAAAAACAACAAAGAGCAAAATGAGAATTAGCATTGATCTGCTAGTCAATAGATAATTTTAAATAAAGTAATTGCCGCCTCTCGAGTTCTTGCTGACCTTTGTTGACAAGTGAAATCGATGCCGTTGAATGTGATACAAATCCGAGGTGCAGCATGTAAACATTGGTTTCTATTATGGCACTAATACATTATCCTCCGTTAGCTAGCTCGGCATCATAAAATGGAGGAGAGCGACAAGAGCGATTCAAGGAAAAAGTCACGGGGGGATTCGGGGATGATTGTTTCTCCCACCATGTGTTTTCGCTTCCATTCACATGCTAGCAAATATTTCGTTGGTAATGAAGGCTTGGCTAGTACCGTCGCCCTTCACCGATTCGTTCTTGTAAAGGGTCACTGGCGCTGGATTTCAGTCTTATTCGCATGTGCAGAGAATGCAAGTGAGAGGCCACATACAATCCAAAGTTTTGTGCATAAAACAAAACAAGTTCTGAAACTTTAATTTAGGTCCAGTACTAATGCAAATCATTTATAATCTTATTTTAAGATACATGTGGTTTATTTTTTTCAAGTAACTGCTCCTCTGGGGATCGGTGCCTTGGTCAAGGGTAATGCCGGGACTGTTCCTATAATGTTCAATTTGACTTTAGTGACAAAATCCAGACAAAGTTGTCATTAACCTCAAAAAGTGAAACACTAACTTTGCAAAGCAAAGTCTTATTTGGCCCCTGTGGGGTTCAAACTTCTTACATCACCGGAGTCAATTCCCTGCTCCATTCGCGTTCCTTTCCTTCCCATTAAAATTGCTATTGTGCTCTAAAGGAGGAAGCTGTGATATTTTATAAGGGTCATAAAGAGGCTTTTTCTCCACCTTAAGTAGCTTGTTCTTCGCTCCACATGGTGACAGCAACCCCTGACCTTTTATCCCAGTGACCTCTAGCAGCAACGTCTACTCCTGCATATATGTCATCATGTTTCATGTGACATTTACTGAGATAATTGAGTGGTAAGTTTGGTTATTTCATTTTCCAATAAAAGTGTAAAACATAAAGCATTCAATTTCCATCCTTTTTTCTGACAAACATTTGTCCAGCTGGTCAGCAATGCAACCCCTTCAATAAAAACTGGCAGACTTTCTTTTTGTTGGCCAGTAAAACCTTTTAACGGTTGACACAGAATGGAGCCGTTAGCCAAAAGAAGAGCCCATATGGAATTGTGAAAAACGATAAGGTTTCTGTGCAAATGTATCGTGTAAAAATGTCAGTCAAAGCTCGAGTGGCTGAACAATAGACTGCTCAACCCCCAAAATAGGAACACTTGAACACTCTTACTCAGTTTAATAAATAAACTAGAATAGAGATCTGACAACAGATATTGCTGGACAAAACATATTCCCACATATGAGTGGAGGTTATTAGCTCAAATGTACCAGAAATGAAAGATAACACTACACAGAGAAAAATCGTACAAAAAAAAATTATGAATGTGCTCTCAGCAGCACAATCCAATGTAAATTACAGTTTTTTTTTTTTAATTAGAGACCGATGTAGATTGAATACTGACAAAAAAGAAATTTTGAGCCAAACAACCTTCATACCTACAAATAAATTCAACACTGTTTTCTTTTTTTCAGTGAGTGTGCAGAGATGGGAATTTTTGCAGGAGAGACAACTTTTAGTTGGTTCAAAATGACTAAGCGCCTGCTCACAATCCCGTGAGCATCAGACAGTTCCTGGCCGAGAAGAACATCACTTGAGCTACTTTCCTACTCATTAAACCTGGCTTTGCTTGATTTTTTTTGCGTCATTTTGCCACAATGAAGGCTTGTGATTAAGTGTCTCGATATTTACCCTGATCGCCATCTTGTTGTAGAAATTGGTCTTCATGATCAAATATGCTTCCTGTGAACACAGAAGTAAAAGATGACGTTACATGTTGTCTCCCAGCCCTCGGATCTGTCCACAGCAGGTTTCAAAGATAAAGAGCTCTTTATACATAATACATTTCACATAGGCAGAACAGGTAGGGCCACTCCAGAAGAGAAGAGAAGAGAAGAGAAGAGAAGAGAAGAGAAGAGAGGAAGGGAACAGTGACAAAAAAGACAAAGAGTCAGGGAGGCATGGAGGTAGAGAGAGTGATTAGGGGGACTTTGTATCAAGGGGAGGACAGTGCTCTCTTAATACACCAACACACGCAAGGGCCAGGAAAATCTATGGCGCCGAAGTAGAGAGCTAATGGAGATGTATGACGGCCAAACGCTCTCCTCTGGATTTCATAATCAATGACAGAGCTGCCAGAAGAGACTCACAAAAAGGCCAGAGAATATGCAGCGGGGCATTCGCAGCCAACGGATGGGCCCTACCACTGGGGCCACATTTTTAGTGTCGTCCATAAAACGGATCCATATCTCAACATAACTTCCTTTTTAAAATAACAAATAAGCTTGTTGTTTGGAGATGAGATTTTTGTGCAACTCATATGTCATAATAGTGAGTTGAGGGAGTGTATATATAAGAAGGAATTGAGATTTCAATAGGTGGACTCTGGTCCTGACGATCAGTAATAAAATATTTGATTAACCTGCCTGCACAACTTCTGGCCTGTTTGTAATTCCTCTCAGCTTTGCGAGTAGAGGAAGTAGGAAAGCGGCAAGGTGCAAAGTTAAGAAAACAGCAATGAATAAAAGTGGTCGTGTAAAAGATGGCTTATTTAATACTTTTACATTTTAATCAATTGATTAACTATAATTTGACATCCCGGTCAAAAGGCAAACTATTAGCTAGCCAATTAAAACGCATTATATATCCATTCTGATGCTTTCGACGTTGACTAGAATTTTTTTTTCTTGAACTGGACCTTTTAATGGAGTAGAAAAATGAAACCTCAGTGGGCTAATTCCAAACTGTGAAAAGTGTGAGTGATTCAAATGAGCGCTCGTCTGTTCCCAAACTGGCTCTTTTTAAGCCCATATGCGCGTTGTGACACATCCTTCATCGTTTATTTCAGCGCCCCTCGCCGCCGTCTCCCCCGTTTTTTTGAACGCCTCCCAAATGGCGGCTGGCAGTTATGCTTTAGCAAACAGTCAATTTAGGGGCATGATAAATAGCTTGTTGTGATACGTTTACAAAACTCAATCCAGGGGAAAATTATATGTGAGAGCGCTGGGTATTGGATCCGGTATCAACAATCTGTTCAATTAAGAAGCAGTTGGAGGCAATATGCCGAAAAGGCGGCCTTGTTTTACTAAAGCACACAAATACACACATATGTACATACACACACTTCTCCTACACTTCCGCTACCACCATTTACCTCACCGCGCTCGTTCTAAATGCATCCCAGGAATTGCAATGCAGATAAAATTCCATCGCATATTACATCCTATTTCCTAAGTGCTAATTTCCCAATGTGTAATGAGTGAATTATATTTCTTAAGGTCAGATGCAGGGACTTAGGCATATAGAAATTGAATTCTAATGCATGCTATCATAACCAAATCAATACATCTATAGCTGTTCCTCGTTGTGGCTTACCATCACCATTTGTCTGTAACATGCCCTTGCTCTGAAGCCCCGCCATATCTTCTGGATAATGACCACCTTCTCGTGCAGATGCCTGTCATAAAGTCATATTGGGAAGAGGATTAGATGGGTATTTTTTGCGGCTGAAATGGGGAGGAAATCTTAAATTAAATTGTGAATCTCTTTGTTGGTGTGTCAAATAAAACACGTTGGCGAAAGCTGCAAATGAAAATAAAAAAGGCTTAAAAATGCCAATCCTCCATGAAATTCATTTAAATTAGGTGTTGACTGAAGGGGGGGGGGGGGTCAATTATAAACTGAACACATGCCACTTTTATTGAAAAGAAAGGAAAACAGTGATTTTGCTTTCTGCTCACAACTGTTATGATGTAAAGGAATTGAATTCAAAGGTCAGAGGATCGTTAATGTAACACACACACACACACACGAAGGCTCAGAAAATTGCTGCTCCTCCAGGCCTTTCTATCACTCCCGATGAGCCTTTCTCCCCCTTTATGCAGCAGCGCACATTTGTATTCATCTTCAAACATGCTCTAAATGCAAGTCCATTGCAAATCTCCACCTCCAATGAGGCCATCAATTTCCAAAAGGCCATTTATACACCTGGAAAATCAATGCTTATAGTGGGCTTGCACAACCCCACAGTTGCACTTAAGCAGCTAAAATTGTTGCTAATTATCCACTTAACGTATTGATCAATTAACTAAAGTAATCTGAATTAACCTACTGTCTGGAAGTTTGTCTGCTGACCCTGCAGAATGGTGCCCGGGTCGCAGAACAGACCAGGCACAGAATGAACACGTGGAGCAAGCGACATTTATTCCTCAAGGCCATTTACCAAGATCCACAAGTCCTACAATTATGGGAGTGAGCCAATATCAGGGTATTCCCTGTCAATTAACATAGTCATGCCTGCCCTGGAGGATATGGAGAAAATGGGTGTGCTTGTATGAAATAAAACGCAAGTAATCTGTCACATGACAAATGAAGACTTGGTAAAAGCATTACCTGATGTAAAAGCGCACCCTTAAGCCTCGGAACCAGCTCTGAAGCCGGACAGCAGCCATGTATTCCCGCTGTCTGATTGCTTCAACTTTCCTGAAGCAAGAAAAAAGAAAAGAAAAAAAAAATCTTATTCTTCTGTTTCAAACAAACATATAGGTTGACGGTTCTAAAATTGCATCAGGTAAACAAAATGATTCTGAATCTGCCGATCTCAATTTTTTTTTTTTTTTTTGTGTGGTCATATTTAACGTAGCTCTGTCTGATTTAGTTGTCTCATCTGCATCAACTTGTAAACTGGCTTTTTCTGTTGTGCATCTAAATGAGTGATACCTTGCTTTGTAGAACCGGAGCCTTTGGAACTCCTCGAGGACAGTTTGAATCCGCTCTAGCTCCGCCATTTCTACTCCAAATGTCCGTTTACGGTTGCCTTGGAAACACAGCTGACGCCCGAGCTGTCACAGGTAACTTCCGCTGCTATAGAAACAAATGTTTTTTCTTTTTTCTTTCTTTCTTCTTTATTATTCTATTTGTATGATACCCCTTCCCCGAGTATGACGAATTTGGAATTCAAAAAGACTGATGATTGTTTTATTTTTTTGGGTTTTAAATAAAGTGACACCCCCCACCCCTCCACCTTCTCCTCCCACTAGGCACTAGATTGTTGTAAAGCGAATTACGCTAATGGAGAATAGAGTCAGTCCATGCAAATAAATCCTAAAGGTGAGTCATGTGTTAATTTGAATTTATTTGTGTGTCTAACATATTGTTTTTGCACAATACAATCTAGGTCACGTTTAGGTTGTTCGGTTGCAATCTGCAATAAAAATTCATGCAATGTTGCAAAACGTGTTTTCTACAGCCAAATTTGAGAGTAAACATTGAGTGAGTCCCCGTTAAAAACGAGTTGTGTTTTACACTTGCAAAAATATAGATACAAAACATTTTTCACCCTACTTCTTGTTTAGTGTACATTCTACAGCTGAAATATGGAGAAAAAGCCCCAAATACTAACCGTAACAATACGTTCTTTAGGAAAGCACTACTAGTGTAACTTTTGCTTGAATTGTTACTTTTGTACAGTTAATGAAATGTATTTATAAAATACTTTGATAACAGATTGGCGGAATAAAGTAAAAGTAGGGGCTACAAAAGAGGGAAAGAAAATGGGGAAAAAAATACACCATACTTGACAAGACAATAACAAATACAGATAGAATCCGACATCCCATTCAATGTTAAAACTATTGCAATTAATTGAGAACTGAAGCACGAATGGGCAGAAAATATACAAAAAAACTATTTTTTAAGTGGGATAAAATTTCTCTTCCGTGAATGCAGATTGTATGTATTGATTGATCTGCCATGCCACAAGTCCCCCATTCCTTTCGATCATCCACTTTGCCTCTTTCCTGACAGTATCTTCATCTTCCCCTCTTCATCATCACTTATCAGTTTATTTCTCCCCGCATTCCAGTCCTCATTTCCCCCCACCTCTCCTCCTCTTCAGCCATATTCACCTGTCGAAATGATCCTTTCCACATGTCTGTGTGTGTGTGCAAGCAAAGATATCTATCTCGCCTACATATTATGGAGTAATCCTTAGATCAGGTTTTCTATAAAGTTTTTCTCAAGACCTAAATTACTTAGTTCCTCCCCAGGGCCCAAACTTACTGAAATAACTTGTGCATTGCCATAGCATGGACATAACATATTGTGCATAAAAATTGTTTTGTGAAAAAACAAAACAAAAAAAAGCAGACACAAATGTATTTAAATAAATCTGCGGCCACTTTGAGATGGGCAACCACACATGTTGCAACATTGTGTCTTCATGACGTGCTGGCTTTGTGTATCATTTTCTCTCTCCTCTGTGTTTTTCTCTCAGGCTAATTTGCTGTCCAGGGGGCCACACCAGTTGTGAAGAGCAAAAGGCAGATGATGTGCTACGTAGAGTTATGACTCTCGGGTGAACTGTCTACACTTCAGGCTATCCATCGTTGAAGCGGCGGGAGGATGGTCGCTCCAGTAATTACAGAAGGTACGTGGCTGTGGCAAGACTGCACGAACACCGAATGCGAAGTATCGTTTTCTGACAAGACTGTGATGACGGCAGTGGCCATTTGTCCTGCTGCCTGCTAGTTTGGTGTCACGAGGTGAGAGAGTGAGAACCAACGCACTTCATGGGAAGACGCTATGTTTACACACCTTCTAATCTATTTCAAGTTTTTTTTTTTTTATGGTCTGTTTTGATTTGCAAAATTATCTGGGGAAAATATTCTTAATAATCTTTTTGGTTTTAAACAAAGGCAATCTAAAGTTTTGAATATATATAACGTGATTTTTACGGGGGAATGTGGGAGTAGGCCGTGTTACCCGAATTAGACGAGAATGTGCAAACAGAAGACGCGGGAACAGGTCTAACTGGTCCAATACAATATGAGCAATTCCAAAGATACATTTGACAAACATATTTGGCTAAGCGGATGTTAACGATTTTTACACGATAAATAAACCATACTTAAAAAATGCCACTAGGTGGCACAATCATTCTGCAAACACCTTCATTTCTCCTCTTTTCGTTCTATTATATATACAATCATCCTGACATTCGCATCCTTCCTTCATCTACCTTCCTCATCGGCCGTCTTCCCGATATCGCTGAATGAAAATGTTTTGTTTCCAAAGTGAGCTAGTCATTATCCGGCATTAGCCATCCATACCCTCTCCCCTTTGCTCCCTCTCTCCATACGGGGCATGTCATTTAACACGCCTCCAGTCACCTCTTCGCAGTCAGAAAGCTCATCCAACCAGTCATTCTCCATGCCCATTGTTCCTAAATGAGGGCCATATGCACTGTGGCCAGCGTTGGTCATAAAAACCAACGTGCACACACACTTTCTTGATAGAGTGACAGTGTGTGTGTCTATGGATGAGTATATGTGTGAGTAAGACTGTCACACTCCGTTCCCCCACTGTGCGTGAGTGATTATTGTGTGTGGCGGTGTATGAGTGATTAGACGTGGGTGTCCGTGCATGTGTTTGTGTGTGCGCGCCTCAGCAGGGTGCAGCGGGTGGAATGTGTGTTTCTCGGCAGGACCAGTTCGGCCATTATTATTAAACATCTGTCCGCAGCACATTAATCCCCCCACTCTGACGCATCCCTCTCTGGCCAGGGATCACTTAATTGAAATCCATAATGACTCTTCTCTTCTCTGCTACAATGAACCAAGCCAGAGAATCCTTTTTTTTTTTAATCAGTCTATCAGCTATTGCAATAGTTTTTAGGATCTTTTAGACATAAATATCACCTTAATTGAACCGTGTCTATACAAAAGCAATGCAAAGTGACCGTATCAGGAAATATTTTAAAAGTATTTAGTAGGAATGCTTCCTGTATATAATAAGAGCAAACATAACATAATTAGTATTCAAACAAAACCTCTATAAATAATGGACTGTATATGTATTCTTAATTTTTTTTAATAAACAGTTGCAGTTAAAATTACTCAACAGTTTGTACATTTTTAAAATAATAAATATGTATATGTTTGATTGCGAGTGTGCATGAAGTCTTAGAAATTTGACTTAATCAAGGAAACCTGTAATTTAAGCAATCATTTAATTATAGACATACAGTGCTTTTTTTTTAATGCCACTCTATTTTCATCTTATTATTACCATAGCAAACCTTTTGGAAAATGTGAATTTTCCAAATCAGAAACAAATCGCATTCCAGTTTGTGTGCTTTGAACAGCTGTGTGTGTGTATATAGTATGTGTGTGTGTATTCCCTCGAACCGAAAGCTTACCACCAGTTTAAAAGAAGCATAGTTTAGCACCGCTGTTCTCCATTGAGGAAAACACTTTCTCATTTTTGAACGCCCGGGGCTTCACTGTTGCTTTTAAACCAATTTAAAACCACCCACCCCTCTCTCTCTCTCTCTCTCTCTCTCTCTCTCTCTCTCTCTCTCTCTCTCTCTCTCTCTCTCTCTCTCTCTCTCTCTCTCTCTCTCTCTCTCTCTCTCTCTCTCTCTCTCTCTCTCTCTCTCTCTCTCTCTCTCTCTCTCTCTCTCTCTCTCTCCACCCGCACCTCTCCTTATTTCCCATCCTAATATGCTACTAATGGATAAAAACTATGCTTGTGCCGATAGAGAAGAAATATCATACCTTTATTAGCTCACCTATATACACAAAGGGGCAGAGTAAGAGGGAGAGGGAAGTAATGAATTGAGCATTGTGTAAAATAGTTTAATGCAGGGGTGGTTCATCATTATTTGTGGCGGATTGTGTGCAGACAGGGGTGATCCATTAGTGTGGTCGTTTCCATCTGTGTGTTTGTGTGTGCGTGTGTGTGTGTCCCACCCAGAAGGACATTCACTGCTGCCGGCCCCGCTGTCACGATGAGAGATTCATCGGCACACATGCTCACACACTGGCTACAGTACACATGTGGCATTATTGTCCATCATTATTCCTCTCATTCCTCCTTTCAACAATTTGTCACAGCACTGTCTTGTGTTGACGCACAATCACACAAAAAGAATCATATGTCAGTGTGTTTCTTGTATGTGCTGTATGTGTGTGTTTGTGCGTGCGTGTGTATACAGGCAAGAATTAGAAATAAGACTGACTTAACAAGTGCCAAAATAATCTAAGCCATTTGGACAACCAAGTCAAGTCCATACAATGAAGTGATGTTAAGTTCTGGAATGTTTTGTGTGTTTTTAATATTTAGGAAAATTGTGTCATTTTGATTTTGTATCAGTATCCTAAAAGTTACTTAGGCCATTTATGGTTGCTTGAGGGGATTAATGAGCCCCCGCACCACACTTAGAGAAACACTAACTTTGACAAGAAAGACTTTGAATGTAAGTGATGTATGAACACTTCAGAAAAAGACATTTTACGTCACAATGAAAGAGAAGTAAGGACGGCACTGGATGTCAGTTACCCCCGTTAGCTCGCGGATAATTGTTTGGAGCGTGAGAGAGGTAGGCTTGAGAGGTGGCCAGACCTGACGGTGAGTGTATGAGCGTGTCAGATGTCCTCTGGCATGCCTCGCAGAGCTAATCATAACCACACTGCAGAGATTAATGAAGTCAAGAGCAATCAGCCCTGACACACAAACAGGAGCATGCACACACTGGAAAAGTACAGCAGTCTTGGCTCAGATAGACTGATGCTTTTTTTTTTTTTTATGTCTATTTTTTTCATTTATTTAACACACTGACACGTGGTGTCATTTCATGATGAATGAATCTCTTCTTGTGTGAACATTTACAGGGACATCTGCTGTTCTTGTCAAAGTTCCTTTCTTCATGCTTGCTTAACTTTTGCTCGTAGCCCCGCTTTTTATGAATCAGCTTCATTCTAAATGCTTGCGGTTGTAATTTATGAGAGTTGAAGTTTTGTATTGCTGTCTTAGCCTGACAAAAGAGAAAATGTCCATCACGTCTAGAAAAGACAATCTATAGGGAGCGGACTGTACCAAAATTGTGCAAATTAACCACCCACTATTCACACAACCCCATCTCATCATTTCTATACGTGAGCCTCGGGCAGGCAGTAATGGCAATGGAGTCATGTAGCTTGGGGTGCACCTGCCGTTGGGCCACTGTTCCCTTGACAATGACTCCCCCTCCCCAAACCAATTACGTAGTCCTTAGTGGTCTTTGGTTGGGAGTGCACAGTGTACAGATCCACTACTATAAACTGTAAGGTACAATAGTGACATCACTACCACAGTTGAAGACCAACAATGCTTGTGACCCCTTCGTTTGACATTCATAGAAAGAGATAGAGCGAGAGAGAAGCAGGTCAATGGCAAAGGGTCATTCCACCTCAGTGTTTGGAGCCCTCATCCAAAGGTTGACCTTTGACTACTATGGATCTCTGGGCATTGTTCATAGGCCACAGAGGCCCCTGATGCCATTTATCTGTTTGTGTATGTGTTTTGAAAATGAAAGGGCTTGTACATTTTACTCTATAG
This sequence comes from Syngnathus leptorhynchus, assembly GCF_054491065.1. Lineage (NCBI taxonomy): Eukaryota > Metazoa > Chordata > Actinopteri > Syngnathiformes > Syngnathidae > Syngnathus > Syngnathus leptorhynchus. The sequence goes on from NC_141197.1 coordinate 14,244,027, forward strand.
GGACAAAGGTAGTAGGCCATGACTATTGCTGGAAGTGAAAGACACGGAGTCGGTCCCTACCTTGAGAGTGGCCAAGATTTTGCAGTGTGTGTCTATTGGATTTTTATGTCCCTTTAGCCAGAAGAACCTTTGTGAGCTCTGAGGTCAGACCTGATGTAGTTCTTGTCTTACAATCTCTGTTGTAGTTCATTCCAAAGTCAAGTATAGACTTGTCTGAATATGTTGATGGTACGAAGAAATCTAGTACAACCCCTGGCTGAATAATTCATCAATTCAATTTGTGTACACTTGCCTCACATGTTTACTGAACAAGTGACCCGGAGTTTTTAAGCATATAAACAGAATTCAGAAGAACGTATTGAACATCAATGGCATGATGTATCAATAAAAGGACCTTCTGCTGAGTTCATTGGTAAATGCTGGCATATTGACTATTAGGTGCTCAAATCTTTGGTAAACTATTCCATGAGCATTCATGGCACTGTTTTGGTGGGTAAATGGAAACTCTTGGTGGTTAAAGGATACTCATGTATCAAGTCGTTATTGGTTGCTGTTGGCGACCACACGATAACACGCATCAACAGCCTCCCATTTGTGGTTTGCAGTCTGTGTCCAAAGAACTTTGACTGGCTTTGGCCATTTTGGCCATTATCCCTGCACATAGATTTGTTTTTCCACTCTCATATTCACAGCTGAATGACTTCCATGATTGAACTTTTACTTTAAATCTACCCGAGAGGCTTTTTGTGTAAATGCAAAGGTAATCTTTTTTTGTAAAATAAGCAAACTAAATTGTCTTAAATATTCATTAATACAATAATTGTGATAGTGAAGGAATATAAATCGGAATATTTCTTCTCGAGAAATGTACCTTACATTTAGTGTTCATGTCCACACATGGAAAAGCCCATTCATTACAGAAAGCAATACGAAATTCAAGTAAACAAAATCAACCTTGTCCACAGGTCGCTGGGCCTAGCCAAATAGCCTTTTATCACACAGGTGTTTGTTTGCTTGCGCATTATGCTGTGAATTTAGATAGAAAAGTGTCTAATAAACACATCTGAGTGTTCACTTTCATGCGACTCCTGGAGTAAGTAGTCTCGCGATGTGAGCGATTGAAATAATACAATGTTGCAGATGTGAACACATAGCGACATTGAGTGGAAAAAAAACACTAAACGCAAGTGTGTCCTAGTTTATGGGTAGCCAAGGCATGCTTGATACTAGCTGCCATATAATTCAAATCACAAATACTTAGAATCAATATGATAATTCTAGATTTATTTATAGCACTAATGATGTAAATTCCTTTTGAACTGTTATTTTGCATTACAAATGCAAAAAAAGTATGCTTTCCTTGTATTTTGTATAAAAATGTGCATTGGATATTAATGCAAATCGTTATTTTTACGATTAAGGCAATTTCATAATGTGGAGTGTAATTAAAGTGATAATGATAATAATGGTCATTTTTAATTAGAATTTTGCTCAATTACACAGTCCTAACCCTCACCGGACTGGAATGGCCCCTATTAGGAAAAAGGTACCCCCCACTTGCTAATACAAAGGCAGTAAAAGAAAGGGGGAAAAAAAACAGCTGACTAAAATACCCTAAAAGAGGCCAACACGTCCAGACTAAGTTGCTGAATGAGTGGCAAGTGAGCCATTTACACAAAGGCAAACAGTACATCATTTAAAGGCACTGCCATATCAAGTGGAAGCAGAGTGAAAGTGCATGTCGGATGATGATGATGGGCTTGTCTCTTCACATGTCAGCGGCAGCAGCAAAGGTCACCGAGTAGCGAGGAAGTACGAGGCTTTTAGAGAGGAGGAAACCACTAAATACTCCTAATCCCCGTTTATTTGCCGCATGGATGGTTAAATGCTACTCTCGGCCTCGTAAAATTAAAAGCGAATGTGCACTGAGCTGTGGCCAAGAGGCATGGATAGCGAGGAAGGAAGGGATTGCTGGTGGAGGGGGGGGCGGTGGTGGATTTCACAAAGATGATGAAGCAGGAAGGGGTGATGTCTAAAGAGGACGGCAGAGAAAGTGTGAAGAAGAACGCGGAATTGAGAAGCGGTGATGTGCAGCCCCAAAACATTCTTCCCCTGAATGAGCTGTCACCTGTGCCTCCTTGGCGTGGCGATCTATGGTTCACACAAGCTACCTTTGATTAATACATCCCACCTAAATCATGGAAAGTTCCCCTTTGCTTCTCGCCCATAAAATGCAACGCACAACACAAATCAGCCCCTTAAACAGCGGAGCCGGATAACAATTGGAAAATAATGCATCTTACCTGGGCCATCCCGATAAATTGTTCCCCAGCACACCCGCCCTTAAACCAAAATCAATTCATCCGGCTGCAACTTTTATTAAAATTCCCAGTAATAAATCTTCCCCCAATGTTTGTTCATCTGTTTTTTGATGCATTTATATCACTTTCAGTTCTGCTCTAGTGTTTCCCCTGCCTCTACGGCGTAAAATGGGAAAATCTATTTGGGGCCAATAGAATTGTTAAAGGGGTGTTATGGGTGCCTGTTCTTGTGGAGAAAATGGGTGTCAATTTGTCTGTGTGTGTGTGTGTGCACGCACATCTGAGTGCAAGTGCATTTGTGTGTAAATGGAATCGATAAATGTGGCAGTGTGGTGAGTAGATAGCACCCTTCCCCTTGCCTCTCTGATTAACCCACACCACTGCCAAGCTGACAGCTATATAACAATATTAGGTGTGTTTGAGTGGGAACGTGAGAGCACGTGTGGGAGCATGTGTCGCCACGCTGTTCTAAACTATGTTTGTCTTCACGTGAAACCCTCAGGGACTGTGGATAGAATTTGTCTGTTAATTAATAGTCAGTCCCTATTTTTTTTTATTTATTTTTTGGACTGCACAGTTCCCATATATAACAGAGGAAAAGGTAATGCAATCCTCCACAACAAATGCACAACCTGTATTGATGATTTTCATCCAAATATGGTCGTTTGGGTTTTCTGTTTGGAAACTAATAATCAGTACGTGGAATAAACTCAATAATAGGGTCAACTTAGAAGTGGCCAAACATTTGCACGCATACAGTAGAACCCTAAAAAAAATTGTTACCTTTATTTTATACAATTTCTTTCGTCAGCTGTACATACATGTAATGTGGTTCAATAATAATACATCATTTTTTTAACATGATTTTATTATTCACAGCACAGTAGATAGTTGTGGATAAAAATATTTATACTCATGTAATTTTCTCATTATGTGTGTAGTTGGATCTTAATTTTCCACTCTGTCATAAGCCAAAATATGAATCGATTAAAAAAAAAAAAGAGTCTTCATTAAATACTAACATTAGCCCAAAATGTCCACCCCGTCATTTATTTATTCAAAAAGTGTGGTAGCCTGGCCAATTTGATTTCTAACAAAATAAAAAATTTGGGTAGTGAACTGTTGAAGTTTCTCAGGCACCAAATGGTGATATTGACTCAACAGTAATATTCCTGTCCGTGAAACACTCGAATTATAAGAAATATATAGCTGCAACTTTTAAGTATGTTTCCTTGAAACGCAAAAGTACGGTAATCACAATGAACAGGAAAATGAGCGGCTAATGATGGCGTCGGTTTGAACTGAGATTGAAGAACCTAATAGGAATACAATACAGCCACCATTATCTCACTTGTTAGATGATCAATGAATGACTCGTCAGTATGAAAGAATGAAAAGTCCTGTGATTTGATTTTGGACTTCATAAAAGAATTTGCATCAATCGATTCATGTTAATTAATGATGCTAATTGAGCAGGCTGATCAAATTGGGCCTTGAATTACAAATGTTTCTATTCTAAAATCAACTCAAGTCGTTTGCACTTTCCACACGGCAGACACGTACTCATGCTAATGACGATGTTGAGATGAAAAAAATAAAGTATTCTTTTGACTGCTGATCATCTTTAAAGTTGTAATACTATTTGGAAGTAGCTTTGAAAGTTTCATGAGCAAATGGCCACACGTAAGAAGCGTGCGATCAAGCAGATAGGGCTGCTATATTTCTCAACCTGTATGTGTGTGTGTGTGGGGAGTTTGTGTGTGTAAGTGTGTTTGCCGGGATGGGGCAGGCACGAGGCTGCTCTGCTCTGAGCCGCATGGATTTGCTGCTAAAGTTTGAACAGCTTTAAATTAAAATGTATTGCCCATTCTCGATGTATTGATCGGAGAGCCAGCTGTGTCAATACACCGCCACGGCTATTTTTCCAATAACTTATAAAGATCTGCCATGCAGGCATGAATCCACTTCATAGTGTAGCGTAACATTCTCTAGAATTAATCATTTTTGTTTTATCTTTTTGTTTTGTTTTGTTAGTGCACTTATCACAATGGAATGCTAGTATTTCAGGTTTCAAACAAAAAATATGAAGATCCCAATTTTTGGTTAATTCTTTTTTTAAATATCACCCTTTGCTGCATTGTTTTTCAGCCCACTCAATTCTAACTCGTAAGTTTCTTTTATTCAAGTCTACCTAATTAAGCCACGCACAGGCTTTATAAACACATACGTACATATAAACAAATGATTTCCATCCCACTTATTTTCTCTTGGGTCACAGGTGACTGGTCGCCAGCCAATCACAAGCAAATCATACTTAATTTTTTTTCTCCCTTCACATTTCTTGCAGGACTGCAGCATTCTAGTCCTCACCCCCTCCTCCTACCCGGTCTTTCCATCTCTCCCCTTAATCTCTCTCTACCTCTTCTCATTGTCAATACCTATCTAATTCCACTTTAGCACCAGTAATTGGCTGATGGATAGAAGCTATGGATTGGTCTCTTCCTGATGACTGCATGACATTTTTTTTTCTCCCCACCTCGTAGCTGGTAATACTAATAGAATTCCAAATCCGCGGCACTGGGATTCTGTCATGAGTAGGTCAACTGCTGTGTCAAGGTCCTATTGGAAAGCCAGCATCCAACATTTTAATTTAGATTTAGTTTTTTTTTTTTTGCCTCTGTCTCTCCTTGCTTTGCTGAATGATCACCATTCAGTTCTTACGCAGCCCGAAAGATCTATTGTTGAGCTCCCTATACTGTTTTGTCATTATTTCAACAAATTACAAACACGGGTTTAGTAATAATAAAGAATGCTAGCACTGTATTAAGATTTATGTCAAACTGGTCTTAAATGCAAAGTGAACACAACAGAACCCGCAATTTAGAAATAAGTACATCATACATTACGCGTACTAGAACACTTATCGCTGTTAAATATGTAGTCACCAAATAACTAACTACAAGATCATTTGAAATACGGTGCCTCGAATTTGTTTTCAAGACTAAATATACACTTCATCCCGAGACACTGTGCTCCTGTTTTGGCTGATCACGGGGGCATCGTACATAACCACACCGGTCAACAGATTTTGAGACGATGATGATAATATTTATAAATTTACCAACATTTATGAATGAAGCGTTATGTTCAGCAACAGGTAGAATATCTTGGAAAATTCCCCCAAAATCAGTATTGGCAAGGTTTTGTATGTCAAACCAAAAATATATATATATATATCACAGAAACCTAAGGTGCCAGAAAATAAGTGGACATTTTTTAAATCAGCAGTTAAAATACATTTTGAAAGGCAAACATTAAGCCATTTCTGGGAAAAATTATGCTGTTGACCAGTGCTATTTAAGGACCGAGTGAACGGTAGTGTTTCTGAAATGCGATAATTAGTTACAACCTTTTTTTTCCCCCCTGTTGGTAATGGGAGGCATTTATTTGTCTTTATTGCATGATACAATTGGGGCACATCATCTGTTAGAGGGACGGGTACTAATTGAGGAAATTTAGATGTTAATTTTAGAGCAAATCTTATGCGGCTCGGTATTGCACAAACGAGGCTAAAACAAAGCTGCAGTCCACGATATTATTTCTATTCAATTATTTCATGCATTTTGAATACCTGTTTACCAATGGTGTGTCTAATCCTAACTTATGTGTGTGTGCGCACATCTTATTGTGATGAATCTGCAGAAAAGAAGCTGGCCAAATCGGGTTGTCATGCTAATTCGGTCCCTTGACTGCATAATGCGGTGCAGCAAGGAGTGCGGCTGAACTTGACCCGGTTAAACCTGACCTTGGCCTTTCACCCGTCTCACATGAACGCGAGTGCAGGTGTCAACAAATTAGGATAATAAATCTTTTCATCACAGCCGCCACACATACGTTTAACTCCGGAGCAGGCTGGCTGAAAAGTGCTCTCGTATTGGGCTCATTGTGTGGAATTCGTAGCTTGAATTAACCACCAGATGAATTTCTGCTGCGCTTTTTGCTGTCTTTTAATTTTCTGGGGAAATACATTGGTATGTTTACTTTGATAAATGGTCTAGACATTTTGTTGAGCTAGCGTTTCATTAAGTGTGTGTACTGTTAACTCGAGTGACTGACACATTCAGTGAAGCTCATCATTGGGTCGCAATTTACTTGATGTTTTGTGAGCTGAGATTGATTCTGTTAACCGGAATGGCCTTTTTTTAAAACAGTTTTAGAGTTGAGTAAGGAAAAACAATTAGTTGTGTGTTTCTGATTGGATTCGTGTTTTTTTTTTTTTTTTTAACTTTGCTGGTTTGTAACAAATCCCCACTTGAAATATCATTCACTGTTATAGTTTTTGTCATTTTGTCACATTGCAAGATATAATTAAATGGCGTAAATGTGTTTGTATAAGTATTTGCGTCACAAAAAAAAGGGAAATAAAAAAGATAAAAAAATATGTAAAATATTAAATTATAACACCCTCAGTCAAAGACAAGCAGTCTGTTTTAACTTTATTGTATTTATATTTTTTTCTTCCTCAATTTAGCAGTCTCAAAATTGCCATTATCATTTCTTTTTTTTAATTTTCTGGCTTGAGAGCACAGCACATCTCTTATTCCTTTGCCCAATTTTTCATCATCCTAAGCACTGTTGACACAACATTTTCCTCTCTTGCCGTGACCTTCAATTGTCAAGATTGTGATTAAAAACGAGGTAATCTTCTTGAATGTATTATATTCCAGATAAAACTCCTCCATGTATAAAATCCAGATTAAATAATAAATAAGAACTAATGCAAGTTATTGAAAACATTGCAGACGATGCTTTGGATCAGCCATTCATCTGAAGTCAAGAGTAACATTTGTTTATTTTAGCCGGGGTGTCCGAGGGTGGGGTTACAAGACTGTGCGGAATGTCCCTTTAAATTATTCAAAGCCCAATCAGGTATCTTTTTCTCCACTGATCTAAAGATGGCTATCAGAGGTCATTCATTCTTCCTATACAGGGTCACCTTTCCCACTCTCCCTTTAACCACTTCCACTCACTCTCTGCTTCCTTGATGTTCAAGAGGACAATATCCTGATCACTGTTCCTACGGCGGTGGGCCTTTGGAAACAAAGCAGCTGCACTTTTCATAATCACAGACTCACTTGTATGTTGGCGAGGACATTGCACTGAGCGTTATTTTGTGTGTGTGTGTGTGTGTGTTGTTCATTGTGCTCTTGTGTTACTGTGTATCTGAATACCTGCTGACCTTCTCACACGGCGCAAGGATGTGGACATTATTGCTCTTTGTGCAACTTGCATTGGTGCGCTCCCAACAAAAGGGTGACAAAGATGCACTGCACGATAGAGTAGATACAAATAGGTAAAATAATTGATTAGTATAGCGACCTTGGAGTTTTTTTTAGATAAATAATGCGATACGCTCGTTTTGCATCCATGTACACGGTTTCAGTGGCCCGCTTGCTTCTGTGTGTTGTCTGATTATCGGCTCGTTGGTGTAAGCTGTGTTCATGTACGCTTTGTGTGTGCACGCTCACTGCCGGGGGCTTGTTGTCAGAGCTTCTCTCGACTGGCCAATTAATTATGATGGCCTACTTATGATGCGTAATAAGATGATTTATTAGTAAACACACAAACAGAGCACAGGTAGCCGCACTGTGTTCTTGATGGTCGAGGATGAGACACTGAGCCAAGCTCACAAATCCACCTCTGGCTGTGTCCTACTGGACCTCAAAAGTCAGCTTTGAGAACTTCCTCTTCTCTGAAAGTTGACTATAGTGCCTATACAACATTACCATGGTAACCTTACCTCATTTGACCTATTTAGATCCCACAAGAATATATTAAACAGATCAGTGTTTTCTATTCTCTAGTTTTGCAAGAAAAAAATCTCACCGCATACCAATACAAAAAAAAATGGTGCAAAAAGTATGCACGTTGAAATAGTTATGATCTCATCTAAAGTTTGAGTGTCACATGGCCAAACTCAGAAAACAGGCGAGGAGAGGTGTCAAAGTTAATCATTTAACAAAATCGGTTATTAAATTAATCGTCTCATATTTTAAGAATCGAATAATTTTTTGGAACCATTTTTGGACTAAAGATTATCCAAATTTTCAGATTCAGGGCTTCAAGAGTATAAATTCTCTGAAATATATTTCCGGGATGTTTTTGGTGAAGAATTAGCCTTTTAACATGGCTCAAAGCTAAATAAAAATGTTGATGTTGCATGTTACAGCTCTGTTGCTGCCCACTAATATTTACAACATCAGACATGAGGACAGTTAAAAATAGCCACCAAATACCTATTGCACATTTGTGTTCATTGCAACAAACACAGCCCCAAAATAACCTCATGTCTTGTTTGGTGCTTGGAACAGCCGCCATTTGACATGCATGTCACATCAACACAATCTTAACTTCTCTTGTTAGCAGTTGTGAAATGGATGATCTCGTCTATCTCACATTTCTGATCAATTCCTCTGCTGTTGTACAAACATAGTTATCTAGAAGTGGGTCTGTGCACTTTGGCAGCACCATTGTAAAATAGGGGTGCAGCAGGTGAGAAAAGCCATTTGTTTTCTTGGGCTATCTGTCTAACTAGCTGTGTGGGTGTCCTATTTCTGGATGACACACACATATGCGGCAAACCTCGTGGCCCTTTCACCATACGTTGCGGGACGTAATTTATGATGCCGCGGTAACATATAGACTTTTCATCACTCAGTGGCAACTTTGTCCACTCAATGTTGCAGCATCGTCCCTCCCTCTTTTTTCCTTTCGTGCCGCTTCAATTTTATTCTCACTTCACTACTTCCGTCAGCTTTTTAGGGTTTTTATTCTTGTGTGAGTCTATTAGATTTTACAAAGGCTTGTCAAAATAAATATCTGATCTCCTTTTGGGAATTGTCTGGCTCAAATATCAAATGTCATTGTCAAGGGGGATTTTCCACGCCGTGATAACGAGACTCTAAAGCCATCACGTCAGCACGGGCGCCCCAGTTCACACGCTGGCTGTCAGATGTCCGAAGCAAAGATTTATTTTAGGGGTGTATTGCAATTGCACCAGAAATCTGTTGATTCAAACCAAGTGGCTTGAATTCTTATAGTCTGAAGATGGGATGAAAAACTAAAATGTTGCCATTCTGTTTTTTTTTTCTCGCAATAATTGTCCTTGTTTGTGCACTCTAAGGATTGATAATTCTATCGTCTCGAAGGTGCTCAAAATTCCTATGTGATCACATGAGCACATTTCCAGCTTTTTGTCATCTCGAATGAAATGAAGCCACATGTGCGCGCTTGCAGGGCCATGTGTGTTTAATGACACGAATCACTTAGAAGGCGACCTATGTTCCATGCGCCTTCACTCATATTCCGCCACTCTCTCTGTAACTATTGATGCTACTTTGTCCTGGTGATGAAGCAAGTGGGCTGTTGTCGGGTCGATGTGTGTCATTGTTTTATTGATGTCAGAAGAGACCCCTGAGGCCCGCAGCCTTCTACTCCCCTGTAAGCAATAAATCTATGGCCTGCTGTTCTCCGTGCTGTGCCCAACGTAGCCTTTTTCACACATATGCGCATACTCTGTGTTTTAGAAAGAAAAACAGTGCTAAAATCTAATATAAATAAATAAATAAAAATTACAATTCAATCGTAAAATAGACAATTTGGGTTTAATCAGAGGCTCTTTAATTGGTGGCAATTGTGTCCTGACACCCATTTAATGTGAGTTTAAATGCGATTGGTTCATTCTGAACATAGTCACATCCCCAGTTAGTGATGGTTGCGCAATTCGAATTCAGCTGCACAAGTTTTTATTGTTGGATAAAGTTTTGAAATGGTCATTTGGTCTCATTTTTTTATCATAACCTGGCATTTGGACAGGTTTGTGTACATATCATGTATATGACCCAAGCTAAATAAAATATTGATCTGTCATGTAAATTTATTTTTTCTTTTTGCGATCCATCATTCATTTTATCTTTGAATCATTTTATTTCCCTTCAGTCTGCCAGTAGAGGCCACTCACAGCATTCAATACGGACAGCCCACTCAAACACTCACTCCTCAAACACACACACACATGCAGGCGACAGCTGCCCGTTGCAAAAGGAGAGCACGGGAGGTGGCAATAGAAAAAGGAGATGGAAGGAGGCAAAAGCAACCATGAGACGGAAACATGAGGGCTAATGCGATGTGATAGAGACGCATCACAGCTGATGATGTGCCTTGTTTTGTTTGTTCCTATTTATTCCCCAACTCAGCTCTGTTCACATTCTTTGATGGAAGAAATGGGTGAGAAATTGGAGATGACATCCATTCTGTTTGCGTGTGACGTGAATAGAAGATTCCCCGTGTTTTTTCTACATATTTATCCAACATGAAGTCCTACTGAATATTCAACCGAAACATGACCATTTCTCTCTTGAAGCTGAAATCTTTTCACAGTCCACATCTCACCTCTCTCCTCTTTCCCTCCTCCACATTCACTAATTGTTTCATCTTGAGCATGGAAAGGAGACGCCAAATCAATACGTCTCCTCTCTAGAAGCCAAGCGGAGGGAGACGGGAGGCAGAGGAGAGGGTAAAGGAGGGGGGGAGGGTTGCCCTAAAAAGGTTTCTCTAAATGCTGGAGTCCCACATGGCTCACTTACTGGCCTCTGAACATTTTGTCACTTGGTGCAGACGCACAGATTTGCTTTGTAAACTATCCAAAGCTAAACAATCTGCAACTGCGGCTAATCTGATTTCCTTCATTTTAGCCATCATCCTTTATACAGATTCTCATCTATTTCTTTTTCGAAGTCAACTCGACTTCCAGGTCCAGTGTCAATGACGTGGTTTTTTTTCAAAGTGAAAATTCTGAATATAGAGTAGAGGCATGTTGGACCATGTGGCTAAGGATTACGCACCGTATTAGGAGAGCTCACACACACTTCCATTTTGCTGTGCAGATCGGTGAAAACAATACTCTAGGCAATACAGAGGGCTGTTCCAAAATGGAACTGACCTTTGTGAGGCAGAAAGGACACTGAGATTTGGGGGGGATTAAAATGTCAATATTCTTTTGGTCATATTTCTTTCCAAGTAGGGGGGCGAGTGTGGTATTCCTCACTGTGACTAATGGGATGTTTTGTTTCCAATGCAAACTTTCTCCTGCTGCCCACCTCCTGCTCACAGCAGCCCTCTATTGGACAGGTTCTTTCTACATTTTCAGCCATTTCTTTATTTGATTGTTTGTTTGCGCTCTTCTTGGAACACCTGCGGGTTAACACCCAGTTGTGTTCTTAAACCCGTGTGTGTGTTTCATCCAAAAGTGGTTTTGTTATTAGGTAGGGTTGTGTGTGTGTGTGTGTTAGTGTTGAGGTATGATCTGTGTTAAGATAAGACTGTAAACCAGATTAATCTGGCGTGGAAGAGCTTGTCAGCAGGACCACGATGTTTGTCTGTGTGTGGATGCCTGCCCATCAGGTGAATCATTGCTTCTTATATTGGGTGTGTGCGTAGGGTCCAGTGCTGGGTAATGTGATCGCGCCTGCATGTAACACAGCATGGCAAGTGCTTGTGCATTTGAGTGTGTCTCTGTGTTTTGTGTGTGCGTGTGAAAGGCAGCAGGACAACAGCATCACTCCATAGTTGTGGAGAGAATGGATTAGTCTGCTCGGCAACTCAAAATGCCAACAAACACGCGTGTGGGAACACATGCTGCAGATATTTATTTAGATTAACACAGTGTGATGGCTATTAAAAAAAAAAAACTTTAAAAAGTATTCAATTTAAAAGTATTTTGAATGATTAGAAAACAATGATCAAATGTTCAAAGTTAAGTTTCAAAATCAAAAAGTCAAGCAATTCTCTCAATTCCTAAATGCTGGGATTGTGTCTGATGAACTAAGCTCTGCTCAACTGTCAATCAAAATCCACCGCAAAAGATATATACTACTCATCTAGCCTATTTCTTATACCCACTTTTCATGTTCAAGCTGCAAATCTCAAACATTCGCTCTGAGGCCCGTCCACTACTCTGCCTGTGGTGTGTTTGTAGAGGTAGAGCATAAAACAAACAATAAAATGCATCCGTGTAGAATGACAGATGGTTATCGTTCCTTGCGTAAGACCTCAAAGGTAACTTTTGAATTAAAAAAAAAACAAAACCTTTGCAGTATCAATATAATCCGTTCCATCAATTCATTTGAGTTGACCAAGGCGGGTGTTTGTGCATCCCATCTGCTAATCCCCGCCATACGCAGGCTTTGCTATACATTAACATGCTGTCAGAGGTGTTAGGGCCCCCCTGCCGTGCATCATGGGACATAGTGTCTTATTCAAGGGCATTGCTGGCGAGAACTTTCGAAGTAATACCGCGCCACCCTCCAGCTGCCGTCTCGCAGCCAGAAAACACCCGCGTCTGCGGCGGGGATCAACCCACCAACCTCAGGGTTATTAGTCAGGCTCTCCATCCAGGCTGGCCCAGGGAGAGGCTGTGGGTGGCTGGCTTGGCTGGCTGTGGGATGCAAGCCAAATGCATGTGTGTGGTTGAGTGGGTGGGGGTGTTGCTTCCCCTGTGTGAGGAGCACACTGCATCTTCCCCGACCACTTTCTGACAGGCCCACATACATCACCACCCCCAACACCTCTGTTTCTCTCTCCTCTCCCTCTTCATCATCCCTATTCCCACTCTCCCTCCCTTCCTCCATCCATCCAGCCTCTCTCTCTCTCTCTCTCTCTCTCTCTCTCTCTCTCTCTCTCTCTCACCTGCTCCCATCTCTCACGCTTTCTGGTGTCTCTCTCACCTGCTCGCAGCACCACCGCACCTCACAGCAGGCCTCCTTGAGTATCATTTACATCGATGATGCCTCATCATTACCCCTGCCCTACTTTATCTATCACCCAGCAGCTCTTCCATATAGGGCCGAGATCTTCACTTGCACATGCTAACTCTGGAACAAGTTGTGGAAAAAAACTTTCTGGTGTTGGTAGTTTCACTGTAATGTTTTCTGGAGCGCATCAGGGCAGTGTTCACGGCCCTCTGTTTTTTCAAGTTACAACTGATTTGCTATAATTGTAATGTGTTTTTAGTACAATATGGTTACTGTGATGCCCTTGCATGTGGGAAAGGACAGCCACAGTTGATTTTTTTTTTTTTAAGTTGTATCTGGAATGTTATGGTCACTGCAGGGGTACAGGGAACCGATACGTTCTTTAGCCCCGCTTCTTGATCACTCTGCCCAAGTATCAATGCCAATTCTCCCAAAATTACCTTTTTGCTGCAGTGAAGGAGAGAAAAAAAAAACAGGTCAGTAGGCTGCAGGGCCTTTTCCCATCAACCATGTGCTGTCACACATCGACATACGCATTTTCCCCTACGAGATTAGCAGCATTACTTTGACCTTGGAATATTGATTTTGTATCTTCTGTTCTTATTAAGAATGAAATGGGAAGTCCGGTCTGCGCTCTCCAGGAAAATGTACTCTGGGAACGCCGCGAGTTGTTAGTTAATGCGTCTGCTTTATGACCTCCGTCAGACGTCATTCTTTCTCTTTTTGACTTCATGAGACTGTGTCCTGTCTGTCTTTGCGGTAATGACCTAATTTAAAAGAATAACCAAATTGTACACACACACACACACACACACACACACATGCACACACACTTTGTGATGTACTATGACCACTGAAGCTAAAATATGATAAATGAATAAAGTAGTCAGTGTACCATGCATCAATATGAAGCTCTCGTTTTCCTTTAAAGTAGTTTAGACTTCTTCCGACTGCATTTTAACAAACTTGCAACGTCTTCTCTCATTGAGATATCAGATCAAACCAAGTGTAGATGGAGTGCGCAGGTTTCAGGGTTAAGTCCCTCATTGTTGCATTGCGGCACTAAATAAAAGGAATCACGCATGCAAGTGCATTAGGGGAGGACTTAATATTATGAAAGAAAATTGATTTTCCGGAACGAGATTTCTCCTTTGATAAGGTATTAGCTGGGAGGGGAAAATGTTGTGAATCTTCATTAAGAGCCTCTGATATGCACTGGGATAATCACAGGGGGGGCAATACGAATGACAAATGAACACAAAGGCAAGAAGAAGGGAGTCATACATTAGGGGATGACTGGGGGAAAGAAAGATTCTCGCAATGAGAGAGAGTAACCTCGGCTCACAACTTCCACTCAGACGTATGCACACACTCGAATCGGAGGCTTAAGTAGGAGTAGGCCGCCCTTAATAAGAGTGAAAATTGATTTCTTTCCACTTCCATACGAAGAGATCTAAAGATGATGAAGGTGAGGATTGGGCTGCGGTTCATCATGAGAAATCAGGCTATATTGAAGCTAGCGCTATATACGTATATAATACATCTGCCAATGGCTTTATTCCGCACTCCTCACAAAGCAAGTATCTGAAATGGGGATAGCCAGAAAAAAAAAATTGAATCTACTGTAAAACAAGTTGAACATATTCAGACAGAAATTGAAAGTAAAATCAACTGAAACTAGCGAAGGAATTAAAAGAATGAGAGCAGAAAAAGGAAGAGTTTGCCAACAGTCACTCTCCCGTAGGTGTGAGCCTTAGGCGAGGATGAGTAGAGAGGGTTAGAAGGGATAACAAGCTGATAGACTGACTGCAGAGAGGAGAATTGAAGAGAGCCTAACCTCAGCTAATACCACAGACAGAAATTTATGACAGACCAGCAGAAAACTAGTGCGCAAATGCAGCCA
The DNA here is from genome assembly GCF_054491065.1 of Syngnathus leptorhynchus. Classification (NCBI taxonomy): domain Eukaryota; kingdom Metazoa; phylum Chordata; class Actinopteri; order Syngnathiformes; family Syngnathidae; genus Syngnathus; species Syngnathus leptorhynchus. Next base: position 14,259,062 of record NC_141197.1, read on the forward strand.
GGATTCCTTTTGTTGAGTCAAAAAAATTGCAGCCACAAGACCACACAGAGTTTTGAACTTTCTGGAAAACTAAAATGTAAAGTTAAGGTCGCTGAAAGAACATGAATGACGACTTATATGATTGGTCACTTTTCCTAATTGTTGCAAACAAGCTTTTATGCACTGATTAAAAAAAACACAGCCTGAAAAACATTAAGCAAATTATTTGGAAACTTTTGAGATGATGGGTGCTGCATCAAACCAACATGGAAAAATATATATTTACTATAATACTGTTGGCCTCGCTAATTTTAGAGGCCACTGCTATCTGTAGCTTTAGGACTTTTCAACCCCCCCCCCCCCCCAGATTAATGGAGATTTTAAAAATGACATGATTATCGCTTTAACATTACAGAAATAAAAGCTAAAGAATTACGAGTAGTGAGTGGTCATCACGCTGACGCCTCTGCATGCAGCGTTCCCATTGTGATGTCTCTCCCGCCCTCTCCGTTAAGCCCGCAGGCCGACTGGTAATGTGTGAAAGCAGAAGGTGGAAAAGATCAAACCCAGCTGACCTGAGAATAGCACTGACACCTTCTCACACACGTGTGCTGCCTGCCTGCGTGTGTTGCCATTATTTTTTTATATGTCGCTTAGCTAAAGAAAAAGAAGGTCCAAACTTTAGAGTTCAAACAAAGCTGGAAATGGAGACAGAGAAAAAGAGTGACTGAGTGAGACAGAGGAAGGTGAGCGCTGGAGAACATTTATTATGCCGATGCTTCATCTACAGATACAAATCACAGGCTGTTATCACACTCAAGCAAACCCTGCTTGGACCCCGCACTGGGATCCATCTCGACCATGACACCCAGGCACAAGTGTACCGCAACAACTCTCTGTGTGTGTGTGTGTGTTAATGTAGACGTGTGTGTGTGTGTGCGTGTGCGTGTCTGACTGATAGGATTATAAATAGAGCCAGTGGATAGACTCCGTAAAAGGTGAGAGCATCCACTGAGCATTATCAGGAAGAGACCAGCAGGTACGTTGTTGTTGGGGTGTATCAGTATTTGTTTTTCTGTGCAGGTTTCCACACGCTCACAGTGTTCGTGTTAGTTTGAGGAATTATCATTTAAGGAAAATATGTTGATAGTTATTTATTGCTTAAAATAACACTTAACTCTGATGCTTTGAGAACATAGAATGTGCACATTACTCTGATGCTCAGTTTAGTCGCGGTTTCAGCACCATGGACAGCGTATGGCATACATTTTTTCCTGAAATTGACATTCATGAATAAAATAATCCTGAATGGTTAAATCCAAGACCATATAATTGCTTGTGCTGGTAGAAGGACTGATTTTGAGTACAGCAGACTTGTTTTAGTACATTTTGAATGAAGAATAGGATCAATCCATCCCTCCATTATATCAAATGCATTTTTTTCAATAAACAGAACAATTTACTTTTAACTATGACATCCTAATAATCTGTTCTTGAAAATATTTTTACGTAAATATTATAAAAATATCAATAATATAAGAACATTTGAAAAGTTCAGTTCCAAAGCAATTGATCGTTGCAATAATGTTGTAAAGAATTTTTTTCTTAATGAGCTGTAACGAAATCTTATCTAAAAACCAATAAATCCAAACTTGCTAAAATTTCAAATAAGAAATTAAGAAACAATATTACAGTCCAAGCTCTGCTTGTAAATACTGTATGCATTTTGTCCATTAAGCTTACAGTACATTCTTGAGAGAACATTTTGAACTCCTGCTAACGTTAATTCATATTTGACTATTCTCAGGATGTATTATGTAACATGGAGCCTTCCTTTTAAATCAAACCAGCATGACCTCTTGTCTCCCACTTACCTTCTCTCCCCCTTAACTAGTGTGATTCAGCCTCCTTACTGTGCAGGGTCATAGTGCATAATTCAGTGTGTGATATGCAGAGACTATGCGACACCTTACTTTAGGGAGAAAGGAGCCAGGTAGAGGACTTCACCCCGACTGAATTCAAAGAGCTGATGCATACCAAACACCAGTCACTCTTAATTCCGCCGTGCTTTTCTTTCTGGAAAGGTAGCTCCCTTCCCAGCGGGGAACGCTGGGAAGTCAAAGGTTAAAGACTTCAATCATAGGATGAGCTTTTTCAATTATGTCTGTTTTATTTTGCTTTGGAGGGAAAAGGGAGTTATGAAGTGAAAATGCCCAAAACGCAAAACTATAATCCAAATCTATTGTTTTAAATAAGGCACAGTAAAAAAAAAAAAAAAGTTAAATTTTCTTAATTTTATTCCGCGAAGTGAGTTGACGAGATAATTTTTTTTAAATTTTAAAATTTGTCTGGGTTCAGGTCATTTTAATCTGCGATTTTAATCCATTGACAAAATACAATGAAGTAAATTCAACATGGTTTTTTTCCAGTGTATAAAAAATTTAAAAAAATGGTACCATCTTCGACTATTTGTGTTGTTGCTCCATCGTCGTCTGAGAAGTCAGAAGTACATTATGTGAAATTTATCTACTGTCGGAAAGAGAGAGACCGAGCAAGAGGGAGAGTGGGAGCGATATAGAGGCAGAGAGACCCTAGCTGGCAGCAGTGCTGTCTTTTCACCCCTAATTCTTTCCACCTTGTTAGGCACTTTGCCGTGGGCTGGGCAAATATAAACACCCTGGCAGGAGAGACGGGGGAGGCAGGAAATGAATTGTTTAGCAACGGTGAAGGGAGGAGGGGACGAGAAATCGACAAAGTGATGGAAGTAAATATATGGTGGGAGGCGCAAAACATAACCAGGCGTTGGAGGATTCATACTCAGAACAGAGCATGGTCGTGCTGGTAGTTGGGTTGTTTTAACTTTGCTTATTTTCAAAACCTCATTGTGTGATCGACTTCGGTGCTCAACTTATTAGTTTTTATTTGTTGTAAGATAATAAATTCATGTTAATCATTAAAGACAATTCTTGTAAAAATATACATTGTGTTCGCCTCTGACCATTTATTTCTATTTTAAATTTTGAAATGTCAAAGTTTGGCTCCAGAATATTTGATTTGATTTGCCTTTTCACGAAATACATTTGTCAAAAAAGTGCACATAGTCTTAAAGCCAACACTGTATTAGTTGTGAAGTACAAAGGTAAAATGCACTGACAAAACAATGTCTGATTTTGTAAAAAACAACAAGTCATTTTTATTTGTCTGTTCACCTGCTTGAGTTTTGAGGCCTTTATGGTATGGCTGACTCACCTTGTCTCTTTTAGTAGCATCAGCCTTGTTTGCCTCATCATTTTGATCAGAATGTCGTCGTCGCATGTGGCTTGTATTTATTGGCAGCCCGTAAATAAACACCTCAAACATTCTAAATGATCATCTCCGTCACCGACTGCGTCGCTCTCATTCTCCGTCTGCGCCACCCGTCGTCGCCCCCCTCCGGTCATGTGCCGGTTGTCGTGCCGACTTCGGCAGTATCGCCGTGGCGACAGAGACAGGAGCAGATGTGACTCTGGTTGCGGGGCATTTGGCAGCAGCACTCATCGTCACAATGACGGAGATGCGGCCGGACGGCACATCATCTGTAGCATGGGTGGTGGGGGGTGAGTGAGTGTGGACGGTTGAGGCGTGGATTGGCATTGGGTGAACTCCCCTCACCCACCAACGCACACACACTCACACAGTGTGACCCCACACGCCCTGAAGGAACTGCAAGTGCACAGCCAGTAGCCAGACAAGACGGGGGTGGGGCAGGGAGCGGGCGTTGGTGTGTGTGTGTGTGTGTGTGTGTGTGTGTGTGTGTGTGTGTGTGTGTGTGTGCGTGTGTGTGTGCGTGCGTGCGTGCGTGCGTGCGTGCGTGCGTGCGTGCGATCTAACCAGGCAGCAAAAAGTGCCGTCAAACATACAAGATGCTTTTCTTCCTCTCTCGCTGCTTTTTATTTCTTGGGGTATTTTTTTGCTATTTTAGTCACTCTGTCTGCTAAGTTGGAGACAAATGGTGGTTTGAGGGCTAAATGTTTGAACTTGAGCAAGGAGACCCAAATTGACACACTTAAGGAAAACTGAGTCCCGAGGACAACAGGGAGAGCGAGAGAGAGCGAGAGAGCGACGGGAAGAGGGATTACAGATGGAGGCCATACTCAAGACATCTGTAATGTGTACACACCACACAAGAAAACAAAGTGGCCAGCGGACATGAACTACTGCTGCGCTCTTCTCTCTGCCATGTTGAGTTTCCACTGGAAAACCTGTTCGATCTTTATCATCCGGCTCGATCTCAGACTTTGGGGAAAATATAAAATATATAAATTATATTAGTTTAATTTAAAAATATTTAAAGTTGGATGTTATATTAACAACTAACAGGGACACATTTCTTAGCATTGTTCAGAAAGCTTTTGTACAGTGAATTTCATGACTATTTTATATGTGTGCATGTGTGTGTGTGTGTGTAAGAGTGTGCCTGTCAGGGGTGCGTACCACGACGGTTTGGCAGTGGTCTGACATTTCCTGCTCTGACATCTTGTCTCAGTTCATCTCCCGTGCCAGTGGACGGACGGAAGCCCTGAAGGGACACCCTAGCACCAGCTACGCAAACTTGTCTTTTTGTCAGCACCAGTGAGGAGCTGCAGTACATTAGTGACACTCACACACACATAGACACACACTCTTGTTTTTTTTGCAGATTGCATTTTAAATTAACAAATATTAGTGAATAGGGTCTTCATATGCATTCTTTCTTTTAATTAAATATAAAAACACCTCCATACACATTAATGGGCTGTTTTTTGCTTACTCATCTGAACCTTTTGATGAGCTTCTTGACTGTTCAAAGTAGCCAATAACAGATTCAGTGGGATTGAACTCTGCCCTGCGCTTGTGCGATCTCATTCGAGTAGATCCAGCGGAAGAGTTCTTGCTGAAAAAGATGAATGAGGTGTGTAAAATTGGGGATTGTCTTATTGTCACCTGGCCAGACCCTGAGTGGAAGTGGAAGGACACCAAGGTGCTATTGATATTTTGATCAATGAAGTCTCACGCCTTGTGTTTTCCTTCCGAGTCTTTATTCCTGAGACTTTGTTGAGCCTGCTGTTGAAGGAGCTCGCCCTTGATCGGTTGAGTGTCGGTCTTTGGAGGTTCACTCGTTAGACGTGCGAGGTGTTTGTGAATCAAGTGGTTGGTTGAGTCTAGAACCTAGGCCTTCTCATTTTATCTATTGGAACAGTAGTATTTGTTTTCTTGGTTGGTTAGTTGTTGACCGCAATAAAATGGGATTTCCTAGACTTTAATCTTCTTGGGCTGCTAACAATTAATTTTTTAGTTTTTTGTCGCCCATCCAATCTCGTCTTCCAAAAACCGTCTACTCTACTGGTCCTCATTCTCTTATTATGGTACTTACGCCTCTTGATGGTATTCCAGAATCCGGACCGCAACTTTAGTAATTTGTTCCAGGGACAAGATTCGCTTCTATTTGGCAACGTCAAACCTGCATCAGCTCTGATTGTCTGCTCATTTTGTTACCAATTTGTCTTTACATTGACACTGTAGCGAATTGTTATAAAAACATAGAGGCCACAACGGAGTATCAGCCAATGAACCTCCTCCTACACCTACCAGCGCCAACCTTCCCTCCCGTCCAGATTCTTTACCCTCGCTCAGAACCTTTGCCGTCACCTGCATAAATGCCCGCTTCCAGGTCCTCTTTGTTGCCATCACCGGGGTCAAGCCCATCTTCCAAGACATGCCATCCTTACTCTTTCTTTTCGCCAAGCCAAGACTCTTCCTGTCAGTCTTCCTCCTTTTTCTCCCGAGTCTCCGACAACCTTTACGAGGCTCTGGAGAGCTGTGACATCCCTAAATGAAAAGGCTCTCTTTGCAGCACTGCAACAGCTGACGATTTATGACAAGAAGGCCTCGCCGGAATCTCAGCTGCTGTCAGACAGCATAATGATGTTTTGATATAAAGATGATTGGTGGGGCTGCATGTGCCGCGCCGTGCGCATGCCTGTGTGTGCGGAGGCATGAGTGTGATCCTATGTTGAAAGGTGAACGTTCACACGATTGTATTTTTACCAATTTATTTTGGTATTTTTTTAAATCTGTTGTCTTTTAACTTCTAAAGTGTCCTTTACTCGAGCCCCTTTAACTTTCTAGTTGATCTTTACGCTCATGTTTTCTCTCCGCGATTATCCCAATTTTATATCGCCCGACTGTTTTGCTTCATTGCACCTCAGCTCCTTTAGTTTTCCTTCTTTTCCTCTTAAACTCCGACAGCACGCACCTCCCCCCCAGCTACTGTGGCGCACTTCTCTATAGTTTCTATTAGAGGACTATTGCATGCTTGAGGGCCCCCGCAGATTGGTTACATTTTGTTCGGCAAAGCATTAGCGGGCCCCGTCGAAGGGCCCCATCATCATCAGTGTGTCTGCCATCTTCAGGCGGTGATCTATGATTCGCCCATCAGACGTACATAAATCAGGCCGCTAAAAGGATTTCTTCTCCACCCCTCAAACCCCCCTCCATTTAAATTTATGCCGCCATAAAAGAAAGGAAAATTAGTCATTGAGGAGCACCCCCCCTCTCTGTCTTTCTCTATCTTCTTCCCTCTCTCTCTCTCTCTCTTTCTCTGCGCACAGTGTGTGGTAGTAAAATGGAGGAACGACCGGAGGAACATTCACGTGTGGCGCCCATCATCCTCTCCTCCCCCTTCTCCCTAATATGATCATTATCAGAATCATAAAGCGAAAAATAACATGCCAGAAACATTGGGAGAGTGAGGCCTGCGTTGCCTTTGACCACTAATCCCGCTTCCTTCCTTTTTCCCTCAGGTCACCGCCGCTCTGCCTCTCGCGACTCCCTCTTTGCACCACTTGAGCAGAAGAGGTCAGTAATTAGCCCAGTGTCTGTGTGTGTGTGTGTGTGTGTGTGTGTGTGTGTTGCTGTTGAATCGCATGTGAGATCTCAAACATTCTCTTTGCCACCATTCCCGGCCAGTGTGTTTGTCTCTCGCTGTTGAATGCAAATCAACGAGTTGCCCAAGCGGAACGACTTTCACATCCTATCGCTGCTCCGTTTGGCTCTCCCCCCCACCTCCCACAATGCAGTGCAGTAAGGCAGACAGGTGAGGAGTGAGGGCAGTGTGTTGTTGTGGGTGAATGGTTTTGTTATTGGTCCACAATCTACTCAATAACTTCCAGCATTCCTCTCTGTCCATCACCATCGCCTGAGTGTGTGTGTTTGTGTCTGCAACTTTTTTATTGGTCACGGCAATACAAAATATTAGACACACACCTCTTATCAATTAAATAAAAAAAACCCACAAAAAATAAGATACATATATTTATATAAACACATTATAAATAAATCGAAACATAATTAATACAAATATTATATGCAATACTATAAATGTATTTTTTTTATTTTATATATACTTGTGTGTTAATTTAGTTCCACCCATAATAGCCCCACTAAAGCTGTTACGGTGCAAATTTGCCTGTTTGGGTTTGATAAACAATTTTTCATACATATATCCTCGCCAAGCACACAAAAGAAAATTATCCAACTGTTAACCTTCCTCCGAAATATAACCTCCTTCATTATCATTATCTGTGACTGTGTGTGTTGCATACATCAACAGATTCCCGGCAGGATCCAAATTGCTTAATAAGCTGCCAGTTGGGCCACAGTCAACTGGCTGGATCAACATACATACACATACACACTCGCACAATGCTGTCATTTTCTAAAGCCTATTACATCGATGAATTACTCCCCCACTGGCTGGTTAGATGATTCTGTGTCATGTCTGCGTGCATGTTGGGATGTTCGGCCTCCTGGGGGGGAAACAAAGATGCCGGAATACGGTTTAGTAAATAATATGGAAGCATTTTTGCAGTGAAGTGAAGTGAAGTTGGAGTTGTATTTATTTGATTCAATCAAGAAAATATGAGTGGTTTACAAAATATACAATGCATATTTTTTACTTCATGTGAAAAACAAAAAATACATCTTCCAGTGAATGAATGGACATCATGTCTCTGAAACAAAGTACACCCTGTCTGTTTTTGTCACCTGTGACTCAAGAGAGCCGTAATAACTTACATTCAGTCTTCATGAATCAAGTCCAGAATAGGGAGAAAAAGAAAAAAAAAATCTGCAGCGCTTGCAGTAATCCTGTCTTTGTATGACACTAATCATATGTAAATCCGCGTTGTAAAATGATTTGGTTTTTCCTCGTGTTTGAAATAATTATACAAGCGGCGCTCACAGAGTAAAAAGCCTCTTCAGCTTGGAGTATACTGGCAGGTGACTTAATCCAGCCGGTCGGCCGGCTTGTTTACAGACAACACGAGCATTAAGTCATTGTCACTGTCGCACACACTTAGTGTTCATTTGACTCCATCTGCTCAGAGAAGGTTACTTCTTTGTAGAATACTGATTACCTGCTTAATACCACCCGTATTTAAACTTCAGATTAGTTTACCTCCTGAGAACTATTCTTTCGTCTAATACATGCTAAGTTTTTATTAGGATGTTGTAATGGCTGCTGTTGACGAGTCCCGGGGAGTTACGTCCAAATATGATTTGAATAGAACAAATCTATGAATGTTCAACAGTCTGAGAAGTCAGTGGAAGTGGAAGCAGACAGAAGACAATATGAAATAGGATTGTCCCCCAACCCCCCCCACCCCCACCCACTCGCTCGCCCACTCCCAGGGTGTGGCTATTATTTACCTGTGAGGAAAAAGGCTCATCTCGCCTACAGCTGTGAGGCCAAAGAGAGGTCTGACCTCACCTCCTCTTTCCTTTTCTCTTCCTTCCTTTTTTCCCACCTAACCTCCTTCCCCCGTGGTGTGTGTTTGTATGTGTATGGGTGTCTGTTTGCTCCGCAACACAACAAGGGCTCTAACCTGTGACCCAGAGTGCGTGGCACGCTGAAATGACTCCCAATCTTCGCTGTGTGGCGCGACTAAAAAGGTTTTGTCTTTTACAACTTAGTTCAAGGATATTTTCACTCTTGTGATAGATACAACAATGGTTGTATAAATGGTAACTTTTGGATCAGACAAGTCATTGCTAGTAGTCTTAGTAGACAGAGAATATTTTCACTCAACAGTTAAACTAACAGGGAAGTTGAACAACCCGGACATGGTGCAAACTGGAACCAAATTGCTGCTGCTGCTGCAAAAAAAAACAACAACCCTACAATCACAACATTTTTGATTGCCCCATTCATTGACTGCACCCTGCAGGGGGACGGAGACTCCCCACGATTCGCTTTTTCGCCAAAGGAACATATGAAACTATAAATATCATCAAGTATTATTATTTTATAATTTATTGTATTATAAAACCCAATGTATACATACTGACCTGAATCGACACGAGGGCCAGCTGGATTTATCTTTATACGGGGAATTTTTGTGGTGAAGGCTCATTTTTGATTGTCTGTTACAATTGCCACGCTGAAATAATGTTCACCTGTAATTCAAATGTCAAATTCCAGTAAAGCTTGTGGCCAGCACACTACTCAACAGTTTAATGACATTCCTAACACTCTGACTTACCCCCTGCCCCATTCGACCACCTCTCTTGATGAACCCTCTTTGTCTTGCACAAATTAAAATCATTTCTGCTTTTCTACAAGCGCTACTGTGTCTGCTAACAGATGCATTCCATTGCTGCTTCTCTTCATGAAAGAAAGAAGGAGAAAAAAATAGCAGTCATGTCTTGTCCTCCACATGTCTGCTCTCTTTTTAGAGCTATCGAGGTCCTGGCCCCATTACACTGATTTACACACACACTCTCCCGTTCAGTCTTGCTCGGTGTGTGTCGCTGCCAGTTAATAGCCCAATGCAGATGAGCACTTTTGCAAGAAGTCGGCTGACTGTGCAGCGAGTGTGTGTGTGTGTGTGTGTGTGTGTGTGTGTGTGTGTGTGTGTGTGTGCGCGCGTGTGCACATGAGTCCTTCTGGCCGAGGGGATGAGAGGGTTGTGACAGGGGTCTTGACATGCTAAAGAGGCAGAGTAAATGGGTTTTTCGAAAGCAGTGGAGGAAATATCACCGTTTTATACCCGGCCAATTTATGTCTCCTTATCTCTTCTTCAAACATGTCACTTTAGCTACTGCTGAATGGTAATTACCACACGCACACACACACGCACACTCATACACACACACACGTACGGACACACGCATGTGCTCGATGATGAATAAGTCCACTCAACCAATCTGACCATACATGAGCGCAGTTTTAAGGAACATACAGTTATTCTTCTCAAGACAAATTCCAAAGTTGAATACTGTTTCTACCGTGTCGCTGGTTGACTTTCATTTTATTTTACCTTCAACACTGTTTTCCCCATAGAACATAATGTAAAGCGAATTCATTTTACATTGTGCTCAACCTCAATAAACCTTTATGAACATTATAAACTACTACTATTAAAACGGATCTTGTATGCACCAATAACAATATTCCCCCCCCAAAGTTTGAGAGTTTGCCAATACAGACTGTGAATGAAAACAAGAATAAGGACTCCATGTTACAAATTAAAAGTGAGTGAAAAGTAATAGCAGTAGGAAAGGAAAGGAACTGTCGGGAAATACCAGTGAGTTGCCTTCTTGGCTCCAGTTGAGCAGCGTGGAGTGGATTGAGCTGCCTCCTTCGCCACTCAAGGGGAATTCATCATCCATTTTGTGGAACATAATTTGTAGCCCCCTTTAGAGTTTTGTCATACTTGTCTGTAAAATATCTCCACAAAAGCGACATGACTGCAACATGAAAGGTTTATGTCTGGATGGTGAAGTGGGATCGGTTTTCGGTCTTCGAACCACTTCACCAATCTGTTAATTTTGCATAAATATCCCCCAATCACAAACACAGATTATTTTCTCATTCAAATTCTCATGCACCCCGCTTCACACCCATCAACTGTCTCAGGAATTGGATCGCCATTGGCGTTTTTCTGATTACGGTTATCAGAGAATCGCATCACAGATAGTCTCTGTGCTCTCTCGTCCCCTTTTTTATTAGTTTGTGTCCTTCTCCCTGAATGTTTGTGACCATATCCAAATAATTACTCTGAATCAATGAGGTTGTTTCCTCATGGCGTGTGAAGATGCTTTGAAATATGTTCTGGAATTGTCAGGAAATGATCTCTCCCACCAATCACAACGCAGATGAATGAGTGTTTTCATTAGTGATCCAGGCCGAATTAACAGTGAACACGGCTAATGCTCTCTGCATAAATAATGTCTTAATGAGTTTTTGCAAGATGGTTAGCCAGCAGCCACGTGACAATTTATGTAAAAAAATAAGAAGAGTCAACAAACAGAAGTGCAGCAAGCCTTTTCCACTAACTGCGTGAAGATGGAGCACCGAATAAATTTTTAAGCTCAGCTGCTTTAGCCATTTTGTCAGATAGTATAAAAAGGTTCATGCTTAATAATTTTCCACAGTAAAAGTATCAATTAGAAAACTAGTTTACATTATCTAAGTTCTGTCAAGGATGAATTTCCTAATTTGTAAGGTGGTGCTTGGCATGATTCCACTTGGGTTAACCAGTCCAAGACAGAAGGACTAGAAACATCTGTCACTCAAAGGAGGATGGACATCCGCCAGGGCTAAACAATCCTAATTTGGATTTCCACCAAATTGTGCACCATTATAGACTCCTCCATATGCCTGAATTTTTGCCTAACCTTTCGCAATACAACTTGATCATTAAATCCATCTACTTTATTTCTTTTGGAATGAAAACATGACTCAAGTGAAAAATGAAACAATAGTGCACACATTTAATTTGCCTGGACCAAAAACTGCCAATTTTTGTACGTCTGTGTTTGCTCTCAATGTGCGCAAGCCTTTTTTCTAGTTTGTAATACAAATGCGTGTGCTTTTGTGTGTGTGTGAGGTGGCCTGTGGTCGTGTGTGCCCCTTTCTGACCTTGAACAGAGCGCACTGGCTCGTCAGTGTGCGAACTCTTGCTACTGCTAATGCACAGAGAATAGCTCTCGCCTCCGCTGAGAGTTGAATTCTTTCCCTTTTTGGGAAGAAATACTCAGTCAATGTGTGTCTTTGTTTCATTCAATTCAATTCTTCCTCTTTCTTTGTCAAACTTTGTTGAATGTCTCTTTTCTCTCCTTCTGTCTTCATTAGCTTCAACCCACGTCTCGCTGTAATCTCCCTTTCCTTTCTTTGACACGCACTTGCTGTAGTTACTGCTGAATGTCCTTTCGTCTATAGTGTTGTTTTTGTTCATCCTTAATATTGGAACTAAACATAATCTATGGCAGTAGGTGAACAACTATTTTTGTTTTTTTATTTTTTAGTAGAACCTAATGTATTGATCATGCCGACTCCAACTTTTCTCATCAGTCAGGTTTTGATAGAGGCATAGAAACCGATGAAAAATAATGATCTAAAATACACTCACCATTTGTTATAATTAATGTGAGTTCCTTTGTTTGGATTTTGCAAACTTCTCTACGATAAACTTCGACAAAATGTGTGATTGGCAAATTGTCGGTCAAGCGTAAAATGTACGTCGTAAATTTGATACATCGACTATTCGACAGATCGCTTCAACTCTTAATCTATTTTAATATCTCGGGAGGCTTCTACACCTCAAATATTTTTTTGGGTGCCGCAAAATGTAGTCTAATTACCATTCTTTGAGATAAGTTTTTGCTTTTCGATTGGGAAGTTGCCAACAATGAATTGGAAGGCTACTCGTCGTGTCCTTTGCAACTTTTGATGAGCAGACGTCACATTCTCAAGACGATATAAGATGCTTGCTTAGGAAATAATCAGTTCAGGGATTCTTCTAGTTGCTGAATTATGTCATACTTCATTTATCTTTGTCTTGGTCCTCATATGCTCCGGGCTTCACTCTGAAAGCTGCTCACTGACATTTTTTAATACAGATTTTTACAGTCGTGGCTTGACAATAGAAAAACTGTTGAGTTGAACTCCAACCAAAGAGCCATTGAGTCTTCACAGAGAGGACGACGGCGAGTAATAGAATATCAGAGAAGGGAAATGGTGCCTTATTGTCGGAGGGTATGCGCGGCAATCCTGTTAAACACGACGTCTGTATTCTCTCTCTCTGTTGGATTGTACTTGGAGCGCAGCCGCAGCGCTTTTCACAGAGTCAAAATTTAATTTGGGCCCATTGTTTAGACTGCTTCAAATCCACAATCCTTAATTGTATGAAATGTGCTGGAGCAGTGATCCGCGATTGTGGCGACGAGTCAAATTATCTGCTCCGACCTGGCTTGGTTTTGTAACGGCAGAACTCCATCAACTGAAATAAAAACGAGACTTGAGGCGCGCGTGTGTATCATTAAATGCAGCCATTATGGCGAGATAATACCATTGGCCCTCATATTCAGCATTGCCATGAGCCTGTAAGTCAGTCAAGGCCTGATAACTTTGGAGTGACATTGAACAGTCAATCAGTAAGAAACTCATGAACGCGCCTGCTGCTTTTCGATAGGCTACCGATTCTGATATCCTTAATTAATTTGAATTATTGTTGTTTTCCGAGGAAATTTTTTACTGCATCTCCACTGTGACAAACAACGCTCAGAAGAGAGTGACAGGAAATAAAGTGACAGTACACAGTGACACGTCTAAAAGCTTTCAAACAGTTTTATGGCACCTGTCTGATCAACTGGGATAAACCGACGCTCTCAAGAATTAGAGGAATTCGAGGTTGAGTTGTTTTTGTCATCTAGATTTAGTCAGCTTTTATAGAAACATATTTTAAAACAATCTTATTTATTTGGCAGTTTGATGTTTATTTATTTATTTATTTATTTGGCAGTTTGATATTTATTTATTTATTTATTTATTTATTTATTTATTTATTTAGTGTTTCATGACCCCCTGTTTATACTATTCATGTTTCAGGCTTTTCAGACCGACACCCGTACGAGTACTTAACTCCACAATTACTTTTGAAACATAACATTTGTAATACACCAATGACAGATCATTTTATATGACAACCTTCATTATTTCTGACAAAAGGTAGAACAGTCATTCTGCACTACAGAATTGAAGTTCAAACCAAAACACAAGTAACTCTGATTCAGAGGTCATTTGTAATAAATTAACAGAAGTGTCACGATAAAAAATTGACATGGCAATTTTCTGTTATTTATAAAACACCCAATAGTTGCAGGTGGTGTGAACAAACTACCGCAAAGCAGTAGCACTGCTGCAGTTACATTCACCTTTGGTCATTGTTCGTGCAATTCTCAAGCCCAAAATTCTCTCGCATTCCAGCTTCCACTCTACTACTCAGAACTACCAATTGCAACTAATTGTATATGTCGACAGATTATTTTTTTTCTGTATTTTCATTCAACTGTGTGCGTGTGAGAGTGTTTGCGCATTTTTTTTCTTTTTTGACGTGATGATAGTGGACAAAGTGCTGGGAGCCTGAGCTGTCAACCTGTCACACACTGACAGATATGCTGCTCGTACACCGTCCGGGCTGCGCCACATGGATGCACACATTGTACACGCGTGTGTCTGCGAGTATATGTTGGTCATATGCAGTCCGGGCATAGCCGGAATACCCAGGCACGTAGTTTATACCCAGTCTCCTGCATTTGTGTCACAATGAGAGGCCGCGGTGACGGATAAGCCCTACAATATATCATCTTTTGAGAAATTATTTCCGTCACATTTTCATCTGGCTCGACGTGATGTTTGACTTTGTCGCAAGTGACACAGACGGAGGATTGGGCCGGGTGTGACTCTGTTGCTAGCATTTATAGTGGATGTGTTATAAAATCGGCATAATGTGATTACGCGAGTTGCTATGTTTGGAATTAACCAATCAGATTCATGTACAAACGAGACAGCACACCCACCACCATTTAAATTGCTTTTTATTAATCCCAAATAAAGTTCAGATGTTCTTGGCTGTTCTCAGGGTAGTCAGGCTGCTTGTAATAACTCTTGATAGGTTTAGGGTTAAATTGATTTAGTTCTGAATGTGTAGTGTTATCGTTATTGTCTATACCAGGTTGACTTAAGCGCAGCTGGTTTCTTTTAAGATAACCCCCAGAACTAGAGAGTCTAGATTTATCCAGCATCTGTGTATCTTAATGTTTGTTTGTGTCCATGTGCATATCCCAAGGAAGCACATTTGGCGTGTGAGTATCTCGCTTCAGGAGTATGTGTGCGTTTCAAGTGTCACCTCCCTGCAGTTGTGCCAATGTGATGGATTAATACATTTGTGCGCACGTTTGTGTGCAAGTGTGTTTGTGTACATGTGCTGGCAGAACAGATGGCATCGGGCTGAGGGACCCAGCGTGAAGTAGGCCGTTTCCTACTGAACTCGGATACGCTCAGATATGTAGATAAAGATCCATCAGTAATGCCATTATAATAATACTCTCAGGTTGTCTGTCAGAAGCAAGACTCCACCCGTCAATCCTATTTCAATGTAACGTTTTTTCAAAGCATCATCAAAGTATGATAATCTCATACCATTCAAATCACATATTGCCATTATATACATAAAATTACGACACAACAACTTTTGTAAACAAATAGATAAAGGTAACCTAGGTAAAGTTTACATTCAAATTTTAACATAAAACAAAGAAAATGACACATTGTGTATTCAAAATAACCACATAAGGTTACCTAACTGAATCATTTAGTTTTGCAACTCTTCGTTTTCCTGGTGGTCAAGGTAGAGAATTAGCACAATCTGTCAATGAACAGATGAATGCCATTTCCATTCATGTCAGTGTGGAAAGAGGCATTGATTGTCGATTGAGTTCTACTTGGCATGTAGAAGTACTCACGCAATTCATTGGAGATCTTGTTGTAGAGTCAACTGACTTACAGCTTAGTTCTTGAGCTGAAAACAGTAATTGAGTATTTAGCTTGTGTTTGTGTATGTGTTTAATGGTGTTTTTGCTCATTTAGCTGGCAGGTAATCTTCTGTCTTTAAATGATCCACTCAGCTCTGGCAGTTTAAGTGGTCATTAAACAGTAGTTCAGCTGTCAATTCGCACATACATGCACACATGCACGCAGGCAGGCACGCACGCACAACCCCCTGCTGTTGAAATGTTAATTAAAGCAGTATCAGCATCTGGGTATACTTTTAAAGAATCACATCCTCACATGTGCATATAAAAAGACACACACACCTCCAATGTCCCGTATAACCTATTGGCGTTTAAACATGCAAAAATTCAAAATGATGAAAAATATAGCAAACTCCTGAGCTATAATCACTGTAATATCATTGTAGCAAACAGTTGAGGGCTGCTCCACTGGCGCTTATTAGAGAGGATTATCACACTGATATGTCTTCATTAATCAGACAATCAGACAGAAGGATGTAGGCACGCGCACACACACACACACACACACACACACACACACACACACACACACACACACACACACACACACTCATAGCGTCGCTGTGACTCAGGTGTGTGCCAGAGCTTGGCCTCCCTACGGAAATCTTCGTTTGCCTTTGTTTCTGGTCACGCCTTTCCTTGTTCCCTCATTGGCAAGATGCGTTCCATTGCAAGATGTGTACGTTGGTTATTGTGGTTGGACTTTGCAATTCTAGGCAGTGGTACCTCTTGTTTGCTGGAAGTTGAGTTTTCTTTTTTTCATTATCCTATGAGACCATTGACTTATTGAATAGCGTTTCAAAAAAAAATCCAGCTACAGAAACGATGATAACTGAAAATGGGGGCCAACCAATGACATTCCAATTTGCTTAGGTTTTGCTAAAGTCTTGCCTGGCATTATGGTTCAATCTTTCTTCTGGAGATTCCACTGCATGAGAACATGTGTGAAGATGTGGTTTCTTCTTCAACCCACAATATGAACATTGCTACTCTTGAAGTAAAATTACTATGATGGTGCTGGAATTTAAAAAATACAATTCAGTATGAGAATGCCTTCTACAAAAGGAGGCCAGAGAAAAATGTGACAAACCCACTCCTCTCTCTCATTTTTTTATTCTTTTGACCAATTGGGCCAGCTATCACGCTGAGTATGAACCTAAATTTGTCTTGTCTATACAAACCATTAAACCCAAAACGCTTTCTTTTCGGCCTCTATCTGCCTGACATGACAATGAGCTTTGCGCATCATGCATGCAAACTGCGTGCCTTTGATACGTTACCCACGCTGCTGTCTGTGTGTGTGTGTGTGTCAGCTTGTATAGTTTCGGGCTCCGTGTCCGGGGAATAATAAAGATAAAGCAGATGCCAGCAGATGCCCCGTTTAAAGATTATCAGTTTCTCTCTGTGCACTGTTAACACTCACTGGGGACATGAGAGCATTTAACACAACCTATTTACACCACGGCACACATGGCAACATGACACTGAAAGGCACCGTAAAACATGAGGGGAGGCCAGGAGATTGGCAACAGAATGGGGATTATAAATAAGTGGAGGTAAAGAACAAAGCAAGAAACGGGTCTCTGATAGATTATTTGAAATAACAAAAACTCCCAAACAGTTGGCTGCACCATATATTTTAAAACTTTGTTACGTTTGTCACACCTTGGATGTCATGGAATCTCAAAAATGAACACCAATACATCGGACCACAGGCAAATTTTCTTTCTCGGAGCTCAGCTCGTCATGTTCACAGAAGATCAAAGTATGTCTTCCTCTTCGTCTCGTCCTGTCAAAGTCGGCTCCCTGCGAGGGCGTAATTACCAGCGCAGAGCGATAACACCATTAATAACTGCACACACAGTCAGAATGAGACAATTCCCAGTGCTGAACTTATTTCATGCTTTGACAATTCCTCCAGGAATCACTGCGCACAAAGCAGCCAAGACCACTTCGGTATCGCTTACATTCTTACATAGTGTCTGGGGAAACCAAATAAAAGGAGTTCACAACTTCTGTGAAGTCTGTCACTCTCTTGACAATTTCCTTCTTGTATCGCCTTTTGTTAAACACTCAGTGGGAACTTCATTTGATACACTTGCACAACCTAATGACATCCAACAGAGGAAATACAGTAAATTATTTTTGACCTAGTTCAACATGATGTTTCCAATTTGGTCATGTACATGGCAGTGAGACTCTAGGCCAATTGTCCATCCAAGTAATTCTTTAAATCCTACACTTCTATCCATCTTTTTGTCTGCCGTCCATTTTAAAGGCTATAAATCCTCAAAAGTGTTTTCTTAAAGTGCTGCTGTCATCGCCATCTTCTTCATCCTCCATTGTCTCTGTACCGATCATCGGTTTGTCCTTCCGTCCTTTCATCCTTCAGCCGTCTCCGATGCATACGTTCTTTCATTAATCCGTCCTTCTGCTCACCCATCCTTCCATCATCTAGTTTACAGATCATAAATCTATAGAGTTGTTTTATCAGAAAGGATCTCACACGAGGGGGCCGCTGTCTCTGTGGGTGTGCATGGAGGAATATATTCATTTATGTGCTTGCCTGCATGAGCTGGTCTAAGATCTTTTTTTTTGGGCCATGCTGTTATGGGTATTCCACCCCCACCCCTTTTTCCATCCCAGGGCATTATTTGGGAATTTTTTCCATAAATCATTTTGTCATTTACACATGCAGGAAACATTGTGGACAACGTTAAATTGGAGTGAGGGGGTGTTTATAACTAAATGTATACAGAGTGGACTATGTATATTTATACACGCACCTACACATACTCATGTAAAAAAAAAAAATGACCACACACATGCGTGTACACACACTCCCTCGATGTTGTGACATGGCCATAACTCACCTTATGCTAGTGTGTACTGTGAAATATGACAGGCCCCTCTATATGTGTGTGTTTGTGTGCATGTGTAAGTGTGTTTGTGTGTCTCTTTGATGACAAGAGTCCACCCCAATGTCCTTGTGTGTCTCTCAGTAAACTTTTCATTGGGTCAGGCATTAGCATAGGCGGCTAACTATAACCCAGATGATGGATGGAGCCACAACTCTCTCTGTGATGTGACCCATGCACGCAGCCTCAATAGATAGAAAGGGCACTTCCTGGTGCATCATGTTAATGCCTCCGGTGTGGCCGGAATAGCAACTGTAGAATTTCAATAATGTTTGCACCGGATCTGTGGCATGCACAATGAATCCGTTATCTCAACACCATCCAGTCACCCAGACCTCAGATTTAAACAGAGGACATTAAATGCAAGGTTTATAGTACAGAGTAGTAGTCATTTAAACTTTTGAAAGAACTAAGTAATGTTTCCACTCATGGAACCCAAGTCCAAAAAATGACAATTTTCATATCTGCGATGTTGTGGTGTAATTTGTTTCCAATATTCTTCACCCGTGTGTGGCTGCATCTCAGCAACCATTCAATCTTCTGTCCTAACCACCTGCCGATGGCCTCCCCCCCTTTGGTATGGTCCTACCCAATCTTGGTTCCCCCGTGTTGTTAAGGGATTAGTGACAGTTCAATCAAATGGCTTCCTTCAGCTTTCATCCCCTCAACGTAACAGGGAACAAATGTGACACACAAATAACTCATCATCGGAAAACCCAGAACAGCAGAAGCCCAAAACAGTCTCAATGGGAGTGAAGGACATGCTGGGAGCCAAGGGCCAGAAACCTAATGTGTGTGTTTGCACACGAACCTTGCTATACAAATAATATGATGGACAAACAGATGACAGACTAAAGGAAGATGTCATTGATTGGCAAATTTAGTGCACTTTTTGATACTATTGTTTTGGTTGCGTAGGCTAACATAAAGGGCCTTATCACAATGCAAACAATAAAAATGCCAAATCGAGAGAGAACATTATTTGTTACATTTAGTTTTGATCTGGGACTACTTTGCTACATCCAGAACAGGGTGTCATGAATATGTATGTGCAGGGTACAGTGATATGATTATTATGAATTGATGGTCTCTATAGGATTGGCAGAGCGTAGGGCCACTTGCCCCCTGTGAAATACGGTTCGACCCCCCCAGTGCCAGGCTATTCGATTGACCTTTGTATAATTTCTGATTATTTTTTAGATTTTTTTCCCCATACATTTTCATCCTCCTCCATAGATTTTTCTAATGGGTTTATCAGCTTTGTTTGAGGATTTTTTGAGGTTTGTAAAATATTTTTATTTGTGTTTTTTTTTCAGACGCCCTGAGATTTTCTTGCATACAATTAATTTATTTCCACACTTGCCTTCAAGCGTGTGGCACCAAGTGTCACAAGTGATATCTCAATTACGTTCCATATATTGCCAGTGTAACAGTGCACCACTCTTGTGGTTGAATCATATCGCCCGAGTCTATTCTCTGCAAATTTTTCCATTCTATCAGAGCCTCCTTCTCTCACTCTCACTTTTCCCTTCCTCTCTGTCCTGATGTTTCCCTTTTTGAGTCTCTTGACCTCCTAGTTGCCTGTCCTCTGCCTGTTATTCTCCCACTATCTCCCTCTTTCTAAAAGTAAGGCAGGTATCCGTTGTCATCTAGTTTGTTTGGTCTCCCTTCCATCCGGTAACTGGTATGGCTGAGACGGGCTGGATTTCTCTTGATGGACAGAGTGAAGGTAGATGTCTGAAAAAGTACACACAAAGGACACACACACCAAAATGCCATTTTGCCCAATTTTTCAAGCACAAAGTCTCCACTTGTAATGCGTTGTGTTTTACTATACTTTATTAATTGAATGCAATAACATTATACTCAACTGTACCCCGGTTTTAATTTTTCACACAGACCTTATTGGCCTTTGTTATATGGATTTTGGTTAAAAAATGAGCAAGATTTAAATGGTTAGAAGTAAGTAATTTTGGTTTGTTCTCTCGTGAATCTAAAAAAAAAAAGTTCAATACAACTTGTGACGACTTTCTGGGGGCACAGAGAATGTAAAGGGTTACCCGTAAAGACCCAGTGATGGCGCAATCATATAGGGGAAAAACAAACAAGACTGTATGCCATTATTTGATGTGACACTAGCCTTAAAGACCTCACAACCTCTAGGGCGTGTGCGCAGAATTTGCTGCCCGGGGAGGCGGGCCAGCCAGAGGCCTAAACCCATGATGAGCCCCCCCCGAGTTGACTTACTGGTTTTCGTAGCCCGAAGACCCACCAGCCCTCACCTCTCACTGCCACATTAGACCTATGAGGCTTTTGCGCTCATACACACACATAAGCACACACACATGGTAGCCTGCCGGTGACCTGGTAGTGGAATCAAAAGGGGAGAAGAGAATCTGTCCTGAACTGACCTTTAATTAACACTCTTGGCAAAGTAGCCCCTTATAAGCACGTATAGAGCTACACACGCACAATTACACTCACAAGCATACATACCGGAGGCTGAAATAAATTGGCTGTTAAAACTAAAACGAGTGCAGTGCCAACAAAGTTAGTTGTTAGTTTTTCATTTTTTTTAATTATAAGTAACATTTATATTTATGTATTTATACCAATAAAATATTAGTCTTGTTAGTTGTTCATTTTTATTTAATTACAAGTAACATTTATATTTATGTATTTGTATCGTTGAAGCATTTTATTTTATACAATGAAAAAGTGGTTTGAAGTAAAATGTCAGTTACCTGCAACTCTAAAATTGTCTTTCTATTGGACGCTGAATGTTCTGAACTCCTATTTCATTGCCAATATTGTAATGCATGGATGGCTTGATCAACTCCATTTTGCCTCAGTTGCTTTACCCAACTAAATCGATTACGCACAATCAACAGAAATCGAAATCATCAATTTATCCGCTATTTTTGTTCGATATTTTCTCAGAGTGGTAAATATAAAATATTATTTGTTGCTTTGTACATATTATCAGACACACCAAGCGATGATAGTGTCTTAATTTGACTACCAGGCATGACAGGGAGCTTGTGAAAACGCATAAGTCATCCCTCTCCTAACACAAAGCCACTTTTCTCCCCCACAATGTAATCTCTACCTGGGACAGGCCCCTGTCGTCACCGTTGAGGTCCATCCATGTTATGTATTCATTGAAAAAAAAAAAAACCACATCTTAAAGTAAGAAGCAGTGTTAAGGGCAAAAACTTCAGATTGTTTATTGATTTTTATTTGTGTTGTTGAATAAGTCTGTCTGCGCATCATGTCCCAGTGGGCGCTTGGCTCGGGGCGTTACATTAGGCACACTTGCGCCGAGACGGATCTCCAAGAACATGTGAGTGGACAGCTGCATGTACTTACTGTAAAAACCCGCACCTCTTCCTTGGGAGAGGAGTCTTGAATAAACCAGTCACCTTGACATTTGAGATTTGTGTCAGCGATGCAGAATTGAAATTTTCTTCCTTTTGCATTCAAGCTGCAGAGTCACAAAATGATGTAAAAGGTTTAAAGGTTAGACGGCATTCATTCCTTGTGACACTCAGTGTAAACATAATGGACTTAACATATTTTTACTCTGGGTAAAGGGAAGAAGCTTTTGACTTTTAATAATCCTGTTGGGTTAAAAAAAATCCTCCTCTTAGTTTTAATGAAGCCGTTTATTGAATCAAGCTCACACATGCCAAATTAGAACTCTTGCAAGAAGCTGCTGTTGACCACTACTCACACAACCAGACTCCAGCCCCTGATATCACTCCTCAGGCCACGCCCTTGAAATCACACTTCCAACTCACAAATAATTCAATATGTAGAGTAATTACAGAAACCCCAGTTCATTTTTATTATGTCATGTAATGGCACACATTATTTTTTCTTTATTAAAAGGAAAATGTGTGGTGGTATTTGTCTGGCTGGAACAAAAACTATAATCGCATTTCCATTTCAGTCAGCAAAATTAATTTATGTACTAGTTAATTAAGCTGTAAGCTTTGTCACACAACAAATTAAAATCACCATTATAAAAGCATTTTAAACATTCTGAAAGGTTTTATGCACAATATATTTCATAACACAGTTTTAATGGCCTGCAGAAAGTCATTCTAAAAATAAAATTAAAATAAAACGTTTTTTTTGTTGGACTCGTACTTCCTTATGAAGGATAATAGTGGTTTGAGATCTTTTGACACAGTGGGGTAGATGGACCCAAACTTTAGATCGGAACACACTGTGATTATGCCAAAATGTAATCAAATGCTCGAGAAAAATAAATAACACAATGTAAGCATTTGAATTTCCCCTCCGTCAGTCATCCCAACCTCATAATGAACCGAGCGTGTTGGCCGACTAATGACGGCGGCAGATGCTTAATGCCTTCTTCACAATACCGACGCCATAAAACACAAGGCAAACAGGCGTCACCCTAAAGGTCTGTCTGTCGGCCCGTCAGCGTAACTACGCTGGCAAGCGGACAGCGAGTACGAGCCCACTGGATGTGTGCAAGAGTGAGCGAGCCCGAGAGAGGAGGAGCACAAGCTGGGTGGATGGAGAAAGATTAATTGACACTCAGCGAATGAGAAAGAGGGAACCAAAGCATCACTATGTGAAAGAGCTGACAGATGACTGAGCAGCCTTTTAGGTAAATGGCGGGGAGTATTGTATTGTCTGTCTGTCAGCCTGATTAAAGGCACCAGCAAGCGGGTGACACACAAACACAAGGTGCCGCCCGTGTTGTTTGGAAAGACACATCCGATGTTTTACAGCTAGTTAGGGGTCGTAAATGCTTCCCGTCTGACGCTCTACAGCGTACTTAAGCCTTAAAGTTGCTTTTCCTCCAAACTTAATTGTCCTACTAAGGGTTTTACAATCGTTGAAAATTAAGCAATGTTTTACAGGTATAAAAGTACAAATCGTCAAAAGTATGCCCAAACACCACACAGTGCCTTGCAAAAGTATTCACACCCCTTTTTATGTTTTGCCACTTAACAAAGACAATCTTAAATTATTTTTGTGATAAATTATGAGCTCGACCAACACAAAGTAGTACGCAAATTTAAAGTGAAACCAAATTGCTACATAGTCCCACACCCGTGACATAAAAGGAGTGAGTAGCAGTGTGTGTTTGTTTGTATGCATGTTAGAATGGGCCTCGAGGTAGATTGAGCTATGGCGTTATCTTGCTGTGACCTTTCTCATGCCTTCACTGGCTTTCCCTTCTCTATGACACTCTTTGCACATAGTTCATATTAGTTGATCTCAGTTAGGACTGCAAGGTCATATTTACGTAGCCCTCCCTGCAAGTGCAACCATGTGTATGTGTAATACACGTGTGTTGCCGTGTATCAGTCATTTGCGTTCGCAGATTGGCACCCTCGTAATTATTCAGATGGTACCTTTTCCCCTCCGACATTAAACGCGTTCGTCTGGCGGATATGAAACAGCCGCGCCTACAATAAAGCTTCAAACGCCGCCTGCGGTCCAAAGAGAAGCGAGAAAAGGTGAAGAGATGCATGCTGCGATTGTTTTGCTCCAGAAGTTTGCTGTTGATTAATGTTGTGTTGGAGATTTTGGAAACATTTCCATATTATGTTTTGCTGTGTATTTTATATTTTATATGACCATGAGTGCATATGGCGAGACAATATGAATGACTCGATTAATTGATCCATTAACAATTGTGATAGTTGCACGTATTTATGTCGTCTCCACATATGCCTTTGTAAGCATTCTTAGCGGATGAGTTGTATACACTGATCATTCATCCTCATGCAATTTCCCACCTTCTGCTACAACTGTGCACTTGGCAACACAAAGGTTAATTTACGGCCCCCCCCCGTGACTCTTGGACTCGAGTCATTGGATGGCGTTCAAAGATCATTTGCATCGATCATGTTTGGTATAAAGAGTGTGCAGCGTAGGAAGTGTGGCCAACTTTTTCATGTCAAATAAAAAAAGTGATACCTCGCGTCATCTTTAAAGGAATCCTTAAAATGTGGCTTATATGAACTACACAGGCATTTTCAGCTATTCTTTCAGCTTTTGCTTCCCGAATGTCAATTTAAATAAAATAGACCTGAACAAATATTTTCACCATGTGATCTGAATAAAACAAGACACCATATTAAAATAATCTCAGTGGAACCAAAACCCATGCTGGAAATATTAAAGAAAAACAAAACTCTGGTCTCTGACGTGCTGGCTCTCCGCTAACAGAAAAAAAACCAAGAAATTTAACTAAAAGTGCCCACGATATTTTCCCCTCCGGGATCGTGTTCATCGGCTCTCATTTTTCATCTTGTTATTGACACAGAAACAAGTTGGTTTGCTAGCACATTCATATTCATATTTACCTTCTGCATAAATATTAAAACACAGCGAGGAAAATGAAGGTAAAAGAAAGGTACGCCAGTGCGAGCCATGTTGAATTCATGTCGGTTTCAAAGCCCCAGCGTCTCCATTCCTGTGGTGCTCTGGCGCCAAAATGCTAATCAGCTTCTCGCCGTAGCCTGTTTCGGCTAATTGTCGACAAATTATCTCAACTCCACCATAATTTATGCGTGGCCCTTCACTGGCACATCCCGTCCAGTCAAAGGCTTCTGTTTCAACAAGCGACTCGATTGCACCATTTAAATATAGACGCGCATTGTTATGCACACTTGACTCGTTCTCTCATATTCCCTCCCTCTCATTCTTGCCTCTTTGCAGTGGCTGTTTTTCCACGCGCATTCCCACTCGGGTCTTTGTTGTGTTCTCTCGCCGTTCGTCTCATCAGTCACCCACTCCGCGTCTCGTCTCATGGTAGCCCCCTTGTAAGTAAAGGCTAATATTATTATAAATTCCAGACCGACATTTAAATTAGAAGTGGCTTAATTAGACCTCAATTGTCTTTGGTGATTGAAGTCGACTTAAGTCCTCTGGGAAGCCGCGGAAGAAAGAAGGCCCGTTGGGAAATATACGCACTCACTTAAAATTAAAACTGGAATGTAATTTGTCATGGAATTTCAGCAAAGTTAACCAAACAAAACAAAGCACACGTTGTTTCAAAATATTCATACGGCCCCAGCTTTTTAGCCCTGCTTTACAGGGCGCTCATTTAAATACATGGAACTGATCAACCCAAGTAAATTATTTTAACTTCCCGAACCTCCTACTTTTTAAACGTACATCTTACTATAACAACAATACACAATTTCTGGTAATCAATACTGAACTCACACGTGTAAGCATATGAGTAACAACATCAAATTTATTTACGGCCTTATCAATTATGCATTCACAATCCAGTGATAGTGTGTTGTCACGATGTATTTATTGCACTATGCGTGCACGTCTACACTCATCAGGTGAGAAGACAGTCGTAACAATAAACTGATAAAAAGACAAGACAACACATTTTTGCACCTTTTGACATTGAATCAGTGAATATATTGAAAAGAATTGACATTCCAAAAATCAAAAATTCTGTTGTCTACCTGTGTATTGTAAATTGATTTATTGTGTGGTCCCTCTTGATTGTGGCTGGTCTCCTGGTGGAAAAATGGAGGGAAAATAATAATTAAATACCATCGCATGCACCCCAAAACACGTATGCATCTGACCCCTATCCAACCCCGATTCCACCTAAATGAAACATAACACTATTTAGGAGAATATTGGAAGAGTGACTTCTCTTTGCATGTGGATACCATTGCGAATGGCCGTTTGTTTATCCAGTTTGTGTCCTGTGATTGGCTGGTACCCAGTTCAGGATGAGTCCCTCCTCTGGTCTTAAATCAGATAGCCTCCAGCTTATCCATGACCCTAATAAAAATAAGTAGTGCCAAAAATGGACGGATGGGTGGATGAAGTGAGTGAAAAATTGTTTTGAGGTCAACTCGTCTCTGAATAATTAGCATTGAACCTTCGTGTTTACACTTCATGTCTACCAAGCGACATTAGCAAGATGTCCAATTTTGGCATGCAAGCTTTTGAGTGACTGCGAGGGCTATTTGCTCACTGTTGTACTTCCTGTCAGACACCGAGGAAGAGGTGAGAGCGTTTCAGTGTGTTGACAGCTGTCAGCTGATAACCTAAGCAATGCTGAAAATAAACTAAATGCCCTTGACCCTGAACAAGCATTTTTTATGTTGACATCATACCTCATCATTATGCTCTAGGTTAGAGGTTGATTCAAATGTATTTTATTTCAGTTACTACTTACAGACTGAATTTCGGAAGACAGTTCCTTGGCTCTCAAAAAATGTTTTAATTATGAAGGAAATAGTGTTGCATTGGGAACTTGTGGATCTCTTGCACAAAATTTGACGCTTGTTATCAGCAGATTCATAACAGAATGAGGGTAGCTAATATACATGCGGTGATGGATGCAACAAATCAGCGCTTGCTTCAGATTTATGTCCTTAATAACTCCATTTGGCAGAACGCTGACACCTGCTCGGCCAGACAAAATGGAACGAAATATTTCATTCAGTCTTAAAGAAAGAAGTCCCCTTTCTCTCGTCTCGTGTCTTCTTTTTACTTTCTTACAGTACTCTTAACAGCCCTCTTTAAGACTTCAAGATTAACGCCGAGCGTCGGCACTCACGGTGCCCTCTTGGAGTGGGAATCATCTTGCGGATCTCTTTTAGGTATTCGTTTATGGGCCATGACATGAGCTATGAATGAGAAACAACGAGGATGACCTGAGAACATTAATCACGGAGCAACATATGGTAATGGAAGGTTATCAATTCCACCACACTCTGTGATTAAGGACGACGGACGAGGAGAACCATCTGAGTGAAGGGAAAGACAAGCTTTGGCATAAAAGGAAGGAATGAAAAAAGAACAAGGATGGCGAGAGTCGCTGATGGTGTAAGAGTATACTGCCTGTATTGTGTGCCGACACCGCGAGTTCGATTCCTGCATATGACGGTGTGAATGTGTGACAAAAAAAAAAAAAAAAAGGTCAAGGATAGGCTTGGGATGCGGTTCTGGATCTTTAAACTTATAAAAATCCTATGATCATCATCGTGAACCGTTGTAAAACAAATTCTCAATTGTAGAGCTCATTAAATGATGTTGCTAACCAAAACAGCAGCACCTAGAATCACTTCGAATGTTTGAAAGATTTATTATCATAAATTATATACACCACCCGTGATGATGTATATTTGTAAAGAACGATTACATTTTATACATAAAATACTTAGGTCATGCAAATCTGTTAGCATATCTTATCGTAAAACACTCCTAGGTAGGCTAACTAACCAAGCTTGCCTCGATGGGAATATGTCTCCAAAATATTACTGTCAGAGCATGAAAGCGATCTAAGCATTAATTTGCGAGACACGAGGGTGACTTGACTTTACATCCCATCTCGTGGGGCCGGGGAGCTTCCAGCCTGCCTCGTTCACAGCGTTTTGCTGGAGATTTATACATGATCCACCCTGATCTCATTACCATGCGGCTGAATTATCTCATCGCTCGCATTAATCCGCTGATTACATTTGATTTAATTTTCATAATTATTAAAGTGAACCATCACTAAAATGAAAAGCATTGGAGACGTGTGTAAGCGGCTGTGCACGTGTGTTAGGCAAGTCTGCACGGGGGCCTGCGTGCAAGAATAGCATGATGTTGTGCTGAAGCGGCCACTGACAGTGTCCATGTGTGAGAAGTGATTAGATTGATGAGAAAAAATAGAATGACAGAAAGAAGGGAAGCAAATTTTATTAAATTAGCTTATCAGAAAAATCTCTTATGATCATTCTAAGCAGTATGACAATGGCGCTGCAATTCTTCCTTTTTTAAAGTCCCAGACTTGACCTGGAGACAAAAGCAATGCGAGTGTGTGTGAGAGGTGCATTAGGTGGCAGCAAAGATACAGAACTCTGCTGGCACA
This sequence comes from Syngnathus leptorhynchus, assembly GCF_054491065.1. NCBI lineage: Eukaryota > Metazoa > Chordata > Actinopteri > Syngnathiformes > Syngnathidae > Syngnathus > Syngnathus leptorhynchus. The sequence continues at coordinate 14,287,739 of NC_141197.1, forward strand.
AGCCGATAATGCTTTGACTCGTGCGTATTGTGTCAGTGGCAATACACCCACAAGACACCATATTAGGTACACCTGCATAATCTGAAGAGGTCGAGCACAATTAAGTGAATTTAAAAATGTTCAATTTAAAACATGTTCTTCCTAAATGCCACATTTTGTAAAAGTTGTGGTTTTGTCTATTTCTTCATGTGGCACTTTTTTTTCCATTTTGAAAACTTTTTTTTAAATTGAAGTGAAGGCAACTGAAAACATTAGAAAACATATTTTGTTCCAGTCCAAATACTAAAATTCTTATCTTTCAAAAAGAATGTGATTGCTTATCGAACATTTATTCATTCTGTATGTCACATTCAGAAAACCCAGAATACAGTACACACGTCCTCACGAAAAAAATCTGATTTTTACTAGCTCTTAACCTAAAACGTCACAAAGTGAAAATGTCTGAGCGCAGCCAAAATGTCGTCACCAAGGCACGACAAAATGCGTGCAATGAGCTAATCGAATCAAACACGCGGCGCAGTTTTGCATGTTAATGCTCGCCGTGTGTGTCGATAGCATTTAAAGATGTCAGGAGGTGGATAGCGAGATGGATGGCCCTCTGCCTGCCTTTCACGAAGTTAAACGCCTTCTGCCCTAAATAGAAAAACTTCAATATCTATTTAGAAAGGGGGGGGGGGGAGGGCGGAATGAGCGAATGGATGAGACAACGGGAGGGAGGGGAACGAGTTGAAATTAGGCAATAAGTCCCTGACCTCAAGTGCACATTGTGACACATTGACGCTGTTGTCGTTTTGTTAATCAATGGAAGTGCTACGCAGGCTATACGTTTAATGGCATGAGATTGGCAAACCTGGAACAAAATTAAGGCAAGATTTACATCAATTTACAACCTCAATGACTCGTACAGTGCTGAGGTAAACATGACTTTGAATTACACGTCTCTGTCACATCAAAACCTTGTAACATTCAAGGTAAATGGGCTTTATTCATCGATTAATCGATTAACAGGGAACCTATATTGAATCGAAAAAACAAATATCCTCTTGCCCAACTTTGACTTTTACTGTAAAAGTTGTTTATTTACAAGCAATATTAATTTTATTTTGTCTGCTAACCTGCCCCGTGCTCCATTTTCATTAATATTGTTCTGGGCTTAAATTAAATGTGACATCCTTTTCTAATAAATAATGGAGACAACGCACAAACAGAGCGGCGCTTTAGGATGTTTTACTGGATAAATGAAGCACTACTTCAATTAGTCTTAAGTCAAATTAGTCATAAGAAAACGAGTTGAAGATTCACAGTGTTGGTCTCTGTTGTAATAAGTCACTGCCAAAGTTCAGCTTCAGTGTTGACATGGATATAATTCTTTAATCAGGTTATATTTCCTTACAGGTATCATTTGCTGTCTCGATATTTGTTATCGCGTTATTTTTGTGACAGTGTGTCTGTCCTAATATTATATTGCGCAGCTGAGTTTTCCGTGTGCAGCATCTCCCGTGGGCTCTGACCTCATGCCGTGGACCTCACAGACTGGAGGTGACTTTGGTCCACACTACAGCCTAGTTGCTAGAAGTCAGCGTGGAGGCTACAGATATGAGCTGCAAACTTTATTTCCTCAAGTCAGCAAAAAAAGTGTGTGTGCGCGGACAGATCCTGTTGCATTCCAAGCCTCAGTCTCCCGGTGTATGCGTGCGTGTGGATGTGTGTGAGGTGGATCCCGTTGCACGCTAGTCCTCTATCAGTGTCTGCCTCCTCATGTGATTGATTGTTCCGGGTAAATTAGGACTGGGTGATGGGGACAGGAGTGACTTACACCCTACACCCCTGTCCTTGCCCTCCACCATCTTTACCTGCTCCGCACTCTCACTTTTAGCCTCTTTCCTCTGTGAGCTCTTCTTTTTGTCTTTATAGTTTGTTTATTAGCGACATCACATTTTTATACTTATTCCAAGAACCGTCATTCATACAAATGGAATGTCGCACGATTACTTGAACTTGGATAACAACTGAACACTTGAATTTGTTTTTGTTATTTTTCCTTACTCATATTTGTTGAAGCTATCACGTCTTTTGGAATAATATCAGAAAAAAAGACTTAAAATACCAAAGGAAAAATTGTGCAAATTAATCATTTAAAGTCGTTTATTTTGCTAGTTTACTATCAATGCATTTTTTGTGCAAGTTTTTTTTTTTTTTTTTTTTGTCATCCATGTGTACGACCTTCAGAGGTATTTGGCAACTCAGTAAGCAGCTGTTAACGTCAAGGGAGGGCATTTAATTTTTCAAAGGGGCCAGGTGAGAAACTGGACTGGTTGTCGTGCACCATGCCAATGTGCCAACCTCAATTGAGTTCCTTCTTGATTGAATGTATTTACAGTATGTTTGTATTTAGTATTATATTGTTTTGTTTTCATCTGTGTATGGGAGATGGATGTATATGGTATATGTTGTTATAATTACAGAATATAAATATTAAACTTTTTGAAAAGTGGCCACTCGAGGGGTTGGAAAAATCGCTAAATTTAGTACAACAATGTTGGAAGGTTGTCCACACGTGTACTGCCCACATACGGTACAACATCAAAATAAAATGACTACTTTCAAAATAAGATAAATGTCTTCCTAAAGACTGCTGGTCAGAGAGCCATACTTGGCTCAGGACTGACTTAAGTTGTATGTGAAGACTATTATCACTGTGTGAGGGGGAAAAAAAAAAAACACTCAGTGGTGATGTCTCTGTAAAAGTACGCCGATTGATCCCGAGAGTGTTAAGCCAGTGCTGATGTGTTGCATTTCCCACAGCAAAATCAATTGTTGCTTCTTTATAAATGCATAAGCATGGCTTCCCTTTGGCCCCGTGGCAAGGCGAGAGTATTTGCATTGAAGGCTACAACATTGTGCTAAACTGCAGAGGACACCATAAGCAACAGGTCAGCCCTTAAGATCACGTCAGTGGGCTCGTGGGCCTGTTCTAAAAATAGTTCAGTTCGTGTGAATTGATGGCAAGTGAAAATTGCACACTGTGATATCTTAGGAATGCTAGACAGCAGTGATCCTTTGAAAATGTAAAACATGGAACTTCCTCTACTGTGTGTGTGTAAATGCTGAAAGGACAGGGGGAAAAAAAAGCATCTGGCCTCTCATTAATAACTTCAAAAATGCCCCTCGTTTAGTGATCTCTCCAAGCAGCCAATCATATTGGAGCTGGACGTTGCCCTAAAGAAACGCTGACAGGCAGTTTTTTGCGGTGATTGAAACCTTGACTTTGTAAACTATGTATTATAGTTTTTTGAGCACATGCCAGTTATGATTCAATGTAACCTTTCAGTCTCCACAAAGAAAGAAAGAAAAAACACCTTTGTCCTTTTAGTTTGATTGTATATAAAAAGTCGACGCACCCCAGTTCAAACATCAGGTTTTTGTTTTGAAAGAAAAACCTCAATGATAAAGATGGGTTTCATTTTCTAATTTCAGGTGAAATAAATGATTGTGTGAGTGAATTTTCTGAATTTACAACAAATCTGGTTTCTGATGCATAATAATAAGTTACTCATGTTAAACTTCTTTCTCAACCAAGATTAACTGGTAATGTATTTTCTACAAGATGTACATTTTTGTAGAAAGCTTCTCCACTAAAACCGCTTGTTCTTTCCTTGCAGAGACTTTGTCCCGCTTTCTTCAGAGGGTAGCTGTCCTGGAGTGGCACATCCATGTGGTCAGTTGGTCCAGCGCCTCCTTTCCTTTTTTTTTTTCTCCCTCCCTCTCAGTGTCTCACTTCCTCCTTCTCGTACTAGCAGACACTTGAGGAAAGAGCGAAGCCTTGCCCCATGGCGTTCCAGAATGAGCGCTGCTTCTCAGCTGCTATCCGGGACCGGAGAGCAGGACGGCAATGAGAATGAAAATGAGAGTGTGGGAGGGACAAATTCTGCCAGAGTGACGAGAGATGTGAGACAGCAGCGTCCTTGAGAACTGCACCGCAACTCTTTGAAGAGAGCCGGAGGACGGAGTGAGTAACATGCATCGCTACAAGACGTGTGTGTGTTCTTGTGAGTTTGTGTGTTTTCCTACTCGTGGTCTGACCTGCCAAACTGGTGACACTGTGTTTGGCTACATCTCTGCCAGTGTGAGATGTTAAAGGTTGTGACAGATTTAAAAACAACAAAAGTGGGCAAAAACAACACAGAGCCATTGCTCCAAAAATTCAAATGTCAATCGACTGTAGAAAATGTTTCAAAAGATTAAGCACTACATTTGCAGCAATCACAAGGACTGTGGGGGAAAAAAAAACCCATTCAAGATTAAAATGTTCACGTACTGGAATATCTAAAGTGCAACATCCCACGAGTGGTACAGTTTGTCCAAATGGTCACACAAACATTTGTCCTTGTTTCTGTCTTTATCTATGAGATCACAAGATCTCACAAATGCCTCTATGATAAAAGTTTTGTGATGGTGACGATATGCCCAGTCTAGTTAATTGAGGAATCCTATTTTTGGTAAATGAAATAAAGTCAACTTTGAATGTGGCTAAAAATCACAAGGCACATCATTATCTTAAAAGCATTTTTGCCTTTGTGGATTATCATCTAAATGACTAGAACACATATTTGGAAAAAAAAAAGCATATTGGTACTTTTTATTGACACATCAGTTAAAAATCACTTTTAATTGTTTCTAAAGCTAATGTATAAAACAAGAGAGAATCCATTGGGCTTGTGGTTGAAGGGACGTGTCTGAACCGGATGAGGTTTGCCCAAAAACTTGTCACACTGAACTATTCGTAACATCATCCGACATAATCCACGCAGCATGCCGTAGCACTAGTTGGGTTACACTCATGAACATCTATAGTAGGAGCCAAAGTCTTACTCATATTTCTGAAAGCGTTTTAAGTGTCATTACAGCGGAAGATTACCACATGCAGTGCCAAATGGCTGACATCATGACATTTGGCAGCCAAACCAAACTTTCTCTCCTTTCACATGGACTCTGATGTTGGGCCAGTGGGAATGCGGATGCCATCACACCCCATCTAAAAAATCCCCATGTTGCATCGTGTCATATGAGGCCTTGTGGGAATCGTGTGTCCAGTTTGTTTGATCATTCGTGGCGGGACAAGCACGACCGCCGACTCAGCAAATATGTTTACAGATCAAATTATAGCATGTGTGCATAGATAGCATGTCTGTGGCTATATTTATTCAGGTGTCCAATCAGTTGCACTTATTTATGAATTTACATCGTGACTCTACGATGCCACGGTTTATTTTTAGACTTTATAAACCCGTGTCTGCAGGGTGAGCATGTTTTGACTGCGCTGTATCGTAGTGGCCTAGGTCAGCTCAGTGCGCTTGAGCCTGCTCCAGCCAACCAATTGAGGTCAGACACTCAATAATTTAAGCGTGTCACTGGTTCGTTTGTGAGCTTTGTCGGCCAATGTGTGAGACTGTACAATGTATTGTCAAACTTATAGCGACCTCGTTTTTATTATTATTGTAGTTTTGTCCACAAGCTGACTGACTGAGGTCCTCTAAAAATGTCCTGCTTTGACTTAGTGACCAAACAGTTGGCAACATCGGAATGGTTATGATTAAAAAGCCAAATCAGCTTTGGAAGATTCATTTGTTAATTGTGATTCACGTCTCTGTTGGTTCCGACTCTCAACCTTTAGTTTGAAGTTGTTGAGACTGTCCACTGCTGTCTCTCTGTTCTCCTTAAGCCTGCTGTATTTACTACTAATCCTTTTTATGCTTCTCCCAGCCAGAAGCCCCAGTGAGATCCTGTAGATTTAGCCAGAGGTTGATCTCATGATTAGTATTCAGCTGTCAGAATACGTCAGTCAACTTTTTAGAGCCCCCCCTGCCCTTTTCGGTGGTCACACTTGCAGCCTCATTTGCTCTTTAGGATCTCAATGTATACATCAGCGTGTGTGTGCATATGCTGCGTCACGGTTTACGTAGCCGCGTGATCCCAGAGTGAAATTGCCGCGTGCATTAATGCCCATATACATATCCGACCTCCCCACAGAGTCGCCCTCCATCATCTTAAATGACATGAAAAGAGCCGGCGAGTGATATATGCATGAATTAATTGTCTTGAATAGGAGTATTTAGAAAGTTAATCCCTAGGGATTAACGCAAGAAACCCTCTCTGGTTTTAAGATTCTGTCCATTCTCAAATGAGGATTGTTTCATTTCACTCCATCCCTCCTGCTCTTCCTTCTCCTTATGTGCCACCACTTTCGGCTCTTCATCAGTGAGCCTCAAAAAAGTTGTCAAGTGCAGGATAAAACAGATAAAATATTGCTAGTTTGCAAATCGCCCTTGCATTCTCTTCAACTATGTTGTGGGGTTTCTTCTTTCTTTGCATAAAACGAAACAGCTGCTACAGGATTAGAACACGCCTTAAGAGGATAAGTCATTTTTCTTTTAGGGTTTGGGAATTTACGTGTTTCTGCACTTGGCTGGTGACCAGTCCTCCAGATCCACAGCCTACATTTTCACTTTCGATTTGATTCAGACATTGCAGCCTAGAGTAGTCCGATACCAATAATCGATCTGATACAGTATCAGCCAGAAGCAAGAAAATATGACCCGTTAATTCCAAAAGTTTATGCTGATTTCAGTATCAAAACAAGGCAATAATAAAACCGTACGTTTGCTTTGCTGTCTATCGTATTTGTTACTCTGTATGAGCATTTACAAGCCAAACTTTGTTCGAAAAAAAAAAATTGTTCCCTCAATGTAGTTGTGTGTGTTTTGTAATTTCTTACCCATCCTCCTTTCCCCTCATTCATCCCTCCCCCTTTTTCTCTTTCATTTATCCACTTTGCACCGCAAGTCTGTGAGATACCCAGCAGATCAATGCTTATAGATTAGCTCATTGGAAGCCATTAGTTATGGGTTTTTATAAAGCTAGTCATTATTGTGTTTAATCTTGCAGAAAATTAAATTTAGAATTCTTTAGTGTTTTGCTTAAAAGTTGATTTCCCCCCTCCCCCCCTCCTCTCACTCACTTAACAGCTGCTAGTTTTCTATTTGTTTTGCATGAATTAGGGTGTCTTATTTCCCTCATTATACTTTGCACAGCATGATGACGGTATGCATATATATATATATAAATTTATATTGGTATTGCTGTTGATAAGAATGCACACATGGGCAGAGCCAGTTCAAAGCTCAAGCAACATCACAGATTTCGCCATGTTTTTTGCTTCACTTAAATATACATTGTGCTGCTCCTTCTGATGTGCATACTTTGGCCACATTGGGGCGCTATAATACAAATAATTGGTTATATATGGAGACGGTTACCTCTCAGTAAATTGCAGTAGTCATTTTTCTGAAAGGATAAAAAATACAGTCCACGTTAGTCCTAATTGGCCTACTTATAATGTTATTTCTTGTTTGTTATCTTAAGCAAAGGTTGCTTTCCAACACATCGCTATAACATAAACTTTAGCAGTAAAGTCTACTTTTAATATCTCTTCTCTATCTACTAAACTACTGTTTATTTGAATGTGAATATTCAGTTTTTGCATGAAAACTTGTCATTATAAAAAGTTGAACCACCCACCCGTGCTTTAATTTCGCCAATGAGGCTTGTTTCTTTTACTCCTACCAGTCTTTAACCTCACCTGGCAGCGTGTCACTCTTTTCCCTTTTACCCCTAACATCTCTACTGCTTGCCCCACAAGTTTCTCACCTCAGCCTTCCCATTTCCAATCCCCATTGCCCTTCCCCAACACCCCCAACATCCTCTCTAACTAAACAATAGATGCCTTGAGGTCTCAAAAGATCACTTTCCTGTCCCGACAACGTCAAGAGAGTTTCCGCCGGCAGAGCTCCTTTGTTTAGCTTGCAGCAAATGAAAATTGCTAATCAATTTTTCCCCCCTCTTATTTCATGGCATGTAGTTCCTGCCCCTCCCCTGCCAGCTGTCATTGTAGGGATGTGGCACAGGGCTGAAAGCTTCATTAGCAAGGGGGACAGCATGTTTTGCCCCTCAGCGCTCTTTTCATGGAATTACTAAAGATAGATAAGCCTTTACATGGAATTTCTCATCACTCGCTAGATTCATACTTCGTCGTGATCCATTATTGTATTGTCACACCAATAACGATGAGCAACATCCCCCCCAAAAAAGGGCATGCACATTTTCCACTGCAAATAGTACACTTTTATCTTTCTGGTCTTTAGCAGAATTTCAAACGATGGATCACATTTGACCACTTTCATACGCGATGTCTCTCCACCAGTGTGGGTCAGCGCCAATGCTGCCGCAGAGTTTGAGCCCAGTGGAAAAGCTGCAAGAGTTGTTAATCCATGTGGTTGGCGGAGCTGAAAGGCCATTCATATTTTTAGCTGACTGAATCATCTTCTGTCTTACAGATGTCCAGTAACGTACTGGGACGTGTGACTGGCCGTCTTAAGAACAAAATAGAAACGTGGGTCTTAGATATCAGAGCCATACACGTTTGAGTCATGATACGAATGACACTAGAACTGTGAAGAAATGGGAATTTTCCTCTGGACTTTCATGTTCTGCCTTTCAGGACCCTTCTCAGACTATTACCACAAAGTTGGAAGCTTAAATTTGAATTATACACACTGTCTTGGCGAGATGAAAAAGATTGTTCACCACCTCCAAATGATAATTACATACAGTAGTAGTAGGTCATAAAAAACTCAGCAGATTTTATTCCTAAAAAGTATTTTTTTTAGCCACTTTAACAATATTCAATGTGTATGTACGTATTTAGAGGTGAGCATCTCTCCAATGAAAGATGATTTGATGTGTACCTCAATATATTTTGTGCAATATGAGTCAAGGGTGGTTCATTTTAAAGTGGAATGATTCAATTTAGTCTTTATGGGGTTATGTTGGTGTATTTCATATATCCTCCCTTGAGGACTATCACTCCTTCAACCTCCTCCAACCTTTCCCCTCCCGAGTGAAACTAGGTCTCCCACTTCTTTCTCTCCCCATCTTCTTCCCATTACTTGTCTCGTCATCTTGTTTGCTGCAAAGATATTCTCCCTTCTTCACGATTGAGACATACCCCCCCTCCCCTCGCTGCTCTCAAGCGACCCTGCCAATGACCAATGACCTCAGGGGTAAATGCGAGGTCCCACCTCGCCAGGAAATAAAAACCTTAGCTTCCTCCCGTCGTCTGACCCTGCTCACCTACCTCGTCTTCCCTCCGCACTCTTTCCCTCTCCCCAAATCCCCTCTGTACCTCCTCCTGCTCTCTTTTCTCTTTTCCCCTCATGTCATCCATTACTTTTGAACTTATTTTGTTATTTTAGACATTTAAGTCATTATTGGCTTGAAAATGTGTTGAACCATAAGGAAGAATGGACGTTTGTACTAAGACAAAGTTGTGTAGTTTGGTCAAATAAATACACCGTCCAGTTCTCTTAGATTTATATTTAGTATCACAATAAATTTCAATTGGAAGTGGCGTGAGACGATGCAAGCTTAGAGAAGTGATCAGTATCTGACAAATTGTTGCTCGTGACAAGTTCACTGCCCTCTTGTGGTAATCTGTGCTTTGCTTATTTGCACCCCAAATTCCAAATGAATGAACGTAAAAAATGGTCACCTAATTTATATCATGATGGTGCCCCTTGAAATACACTTTCAACTGGAGCATTTTAAAATCTACATCGTTAGTGTGTCGGTTTTTAGCTTGCGATGGTTTGAAAACACAACTGCTCATTCCCTCGAGATTGCTCTCATATCTCCTTCACTTCCTTTGTGCCTGAGAAAAACAAGAATGTATGGAGTCAAGTAGTCACCTGCATGGAGCTGTGTGCCTCATGCATATTTATTACCATCCTTATAGGCTAAAAGAGAAAACGACCTGGAAAATATTTTTCTCCTAATTTAAACCACCCCACAGACTTTTGTTTTGACTGCACAATGCATGATATTTTTTTTACTATTAGGAAGGATAAGCAGATCGGACCCTAATTGTAACAGTTCCTTCCAATCATTAAGTGGAATATAAGATCAGTTGCTTATACAACGAAGAAAAACTGCAGATGTTTGTTTACATTGAACGTTCAGTGATGTCCTCCATTCATACAGGATATTGTGTTTTAGATGCCTCTTTGTGTTTAACTTCAGAGATTGTGTGTCATGTCATTTCATGTGCACACACAATCAGCACCATGGACAGAGTCTGTCCACGTGTTTAGTTCTCTGAAGGAATAGTGAAGAAACGTTTAGTTATTCCATTGAAAATGGCTTTTTAGCCATGTTATGATCAAAATGCGTGATAAGATATTTTCTCTACTTTGTTTCGGCCTCAGTTTAACACTAATGAACACAAACTTTGGTGTTCTTTACTCTAGAGACTTAAATCTATCTTGATGAGGGTGTTACATTGAGGCAATTTGTGTAGCCTCAAGACACAGCGGGACTTCTGTGGACCCAGAGGGAGACAATGCTGTGCATGCAGTTATGATTCTGATTACCACTGAGGGCTCTGTTTTTGTAGACAGTGCATTTTCAGCGGGAAACAATTGGAATATATGCTGATGTTTTGGATCCCCATGGTTGAGACTGTCTGTGTGTGACTTGTCTTCCACAATTCAAGGGAATGGTAGAAGATGCTTTGATTGCCCACAGCGGCGCAGACCTCCCTCATACAGATCTGCCAGCTTGCGCTCTTTTGCAAAATTATAAACACACGGGCTAACCCGCATTTTGATATGAGGCAAATATAAAAAATCTTTGGGGGGAGGGTTAGGGGGGTTATCAGTGGAATGGACATTATTTATTTATTTATTTATTTGTTTGTTTGTTTGTTTGTTTGTTTGTGTTCACTGGCCTGACTGATTTCTCCACAACTGGGATTAGCTGTACAGAATGGATGGAATAATCTGTATATGACTTTGTTTTGTGGAGAAAGAAACTTTATTAGCATTGTTAACAATCTTAAAAGTTGATGTGTCTGCGCACGGCATTTCTTGCTTTGTATTGTTTGATTGCTTGTCTTCTCCTCTCTCATCTGCGCTGCCCCATCTGCCCTCAGCGGCAAACTTCTGCTTATTAGAGAAGGAAAGAGAAACAGAGACTGATGGGAGTGATGGCGTAAAACACAGACACACGCAGAGCAAATTCTGCTTGTCAGGATTTCTTCCTGTCTGTCTATACGGGCGCGAGATAGATTTTTTTGTTTTGTTTATCGGACAGGAAGTGGCTCTCTTACAATAGCATTCTGACGTTTCCTGCTCTCTAATGTGAAAAAGTGTTGTTAAGATTCCTATTCCTGATATGATGCGTACACTCGCACACACGCACACACACACACACACACACACACACACACACACACACACACACAAGATTCAACTGCCGTGCTGGAGACAGAAGCACTGAGTCAGCCAGATGTATTCACACTCATAAGAGAGTCACTAAATTTATACAGACACGCAGATGAACATAAGGCGTCAATACATTTTTTTCAGTTTAAGCTTCACATATAGTCAAAACACCCAGTGAAAATAGACTCAAGGAAGAGTGAAGCTAATAGAATCTCAAAGGCTGAACACAATGAGTTGCAGGAGGCTGCGGTACCAGATAATTTGAATAAAAAAAAAATCTATAGAAAACCATAAAATCATCAAAATAAGTTCAGGAATTAAATATATATTTATATAAATAAACATAGATATAATCTATAAACATTATATTTATGTTTATTTATATAAATATATATGCATACATAATAATAAATAATATATAAATAAATATATATTAACAAAACCAGAGGGTGATGCAAATCAAATGGCAAAATCTTGTCGATAGAAAAATATACAAAGCTGGTTGATATTATGAACTAATATCCATAGGGAACATTTAATAAAAAAGCCTGTATTGAGTGACACCCCCCTTCACTTGTCATGAAAGAGAGATCACATTTTATATGTACCACAGCGGGGCCAACTATTGTCAGACTGATGAACAAACAGTCGGGCCATCCCCAAATCCCAGTCGGAGGTTACGTGCGCACACACTCACACATAAGTGAAATCCCTCTGTGTGTGTGAACAAACAGAGGATGAAAGGCAAGACAGAGAGGGGAAGAGCACATATAAAGAGCTGCTGTTTTATTAATGAAACTAGAAACATGCTTGGGATTCTCAGGATGTGTCCGTGTGTGTGTGTGTGTGTGTGTGTGTGTGTGTGTGTGTGTGTGTGTGTGTGTTTGTGTCGTAATAGCAGAAACCAAGGTAGGTGCCTGAGTTGTATTCACACACACATGCGTGCACTCAAAGAATCTCTTATAAATTCAACCTGATTCATTCTCTCTCCTCTCTGGGGACCAAACAGCAGTTTGCCTGATCCAAGGAAGCTTCATGTTACCTCCACTAAATAATTGATGCTCTTTCTCTCTCTCTATCTCTCTCTCTCTCTCTCTCTCTCTCTCTCTCTCTCTCTCTCTCTCTCTCGGTTTTTGTCTCTCGCTCTTTCCCTTTTTTTCTCACTTTAAGTTGCATTTGCTCTCTATTTCAGTCTTTTCTGTCCACCTGCTCCAATTGTCTGTCTCATTGTTTTCACACTTTGCATTTAGACATGCTTGAACACAAATTATACACTTGCTCTAATTCTCATTGCGGTCTATGGACACGTCCTGCAGTCATGTGTTCAGCATAGGCCTCGATATGATTCGTAAATTGGGGATAATTGGGCCGAATTTGAGGGGCCAAAGTCAAAGATTATCCAGAATTGTCTCTGATTGATCATCCCGAGTTATTAATTAGTGTTGTAGGGCGTCCCATGAGCCATCAAAATGATTGTGGCCGATAATGCTAAAATTATTCAAGGACGAACCATGAATTGTATGATTGAAGCAAAACGATAGACAGCAGGTGACCTAAGCAATCACGCTGTTGCCACACACATTGAGTTGTGTGTTTTGTTTGTATGTCGCTCACAAGTTGCTCACCACGAGCAAACGTACAAGAGGAGTTTGTGACCGTAATCTAGTTCACAGACGATCAACCAATTTGCCAAATTTATCATTTTTTATTATTTAATGTCCTTTTATTTACATCACAGTTGAGTCTCGGTATTGTCTGATTTCTGGTTTGGGGCAGGAATTTTCGTGCTTTGGTTGTCCAGTAGAGGCACTGTTGGTTAATATGCTTTATTGTTTGTACGTGCGTACAAGAATGTGTGTGCATGTGTGTGAATGTGTGTGTTTATGTGAGTGTGTGCACGCGTAGGACCTTCTTCCCCATGACCATTGGGACGTGACCCCACTAACCAGGGGTTAAGTGCTCCTTCTCCCTTTCTCTAACATTTGTCTTGTCCTTTCTGACATGTTATTCCCGTTTCTATTTTCCTATCCTTGCATTGCTCTCCTGCTCTGACTCATTCTCTGCATTTGTGCTGCAAGAGGCACACTGACTGATATTGTTTTCATTTGTACAAGGAAGGCTAGCACAGCACTGTACATAAAAGGAAAGGGAACATGTTGACATTAGAACCTTTAAAGTGAAACAAAATCAGTTGTGTATACTGGTTTAACCCAGATTTGAGAGAAAATGTCACCCATATTTTATATAAATATATATAATTTTTTTATGTTTTTATATTTTAATATAAAAAATATATATTTTATTTATGTTTCATTCCCCCCCCCCCCCCCGCTATTTTCAATGTGCTGCACCGCATTTCCTGTTTGTGTTTTCCATGCGCAGAGCGAGCATGTTGCCGCCGGTTACTTCTTCTCTGAGCGACTGAGAGAGTCAAGAGTCTCTAATCCTTGCCATCAGAGACTTCTCTGCGCGAGCACGCATTCACACATATTCTTATCAGCTCGCCCAGTGAAGCATTAGCATGTGATGTGTGCAATGCGTATGTGTGTGTTAGCGGGCTGATGAGGGGATACCAGTACTCCCATGCCAGAGGTAATCCTGTACAGTGGCAGGTCTGGATATCCCAACTGGTACGCTTGTGTGCTTGTGTGTGTCCCATAGCGCTACGTCATAGAGCTCAAATCTACTGTTGGTGTGTGTGACTGCCACTCTATCATTGTTTTTTTTTTCTGTTTGCCAGCTTGCTTGCTTTACTCTCCGAATGTCCAACCCTACCACCATGCCAAATGTCGCGACCGGTGTGAGCTTTATTCAATTTACTTTAGAAACTGTGTTGTGATTTTTAGATGAGATGGGCTTTGGAAGAAATATAAATAGATTTTTGGAGTAAATGTACAACTTGACTTTTGATTTTCTAACTATAAACATTAGTTGCAACAGAGTAATAAAACGAATCACTACATAATATTTTAGCCCTCACCATGATATTATGAAAAAAAATCAATGTTTATGATATAGGCTTGTATACCACAGTAAGGTCAATCAATTATGTCATCCCGATGCTTAGGTCTCTATAGTGTTCTTAAACTGTATTAAATGTGTGCGCATCTGTTCACACAGTACAGACATGTCTCTGAAGCGGGTGTGTTTCTGGCATGTTTAGTTGTGCTCTTGTGTTTTGGGAGCGCCACAGCGTCTGTTTTGCAGCACGCCAGCGGGGGGCTAATGGAACGTCTTTGTTGGTTTAACAGAATTACCAAGCTTCTCCGCCAAAATCAACTCCAGTCGCTTTTGTTGGCACCGCAAGGCTCGCTTGCTGTCTTACCATTCAAGGAACCCAAACAGGATTCTTACTCCTGTGAGAATTGATGAGAAGAGCGAGTAGTCGAAAGAAAAGTGAGAAGCAGGAGGTGAAGAAACAGGGAGAGAAGGGGGAGATGAGATGCAGCACTGTTATCAGTCATTAACAGTTCCACCCGATAGAACATTGCATTGGACTTCAAAGAAATTGCTGCTCATTGTTTCCAGGCCTTGAGTGCGACCCAAATGTGTTTCCCAACTCACACAGCCTCATACACACTTGGTGACGATCACAATCAATCGAGCTTGTAGAAATGAAGAGCAAAGCGTTAATGACATCGCAATCACTTCTTTTAGATGATTCAAAGTAGGTGCACAGTTTCCTTGGACATTCTGAAAATCTTTGTTGCTGCTGTGCAGGTTCACATGCTACAATACAGTGGAGTTCAAAAGTGGAGGGAGGACTTGGAAGCAGCGAGAGATAAAGGAAAAGTTCAGAGATTGTCAGAAAACACCGTCTTTAATTCTTGACAAACACTTAGTCGAAGCCTTTAGAATCACAGATGTGCGTCCGCATACCAATCGCAAATACTGTCACTCCCCATCCGACTCGAATCCTTTTGATGTTCGAGTCGGTGATGCGAATGTGAAGAGTGAACACGATGAAGGAAATAGGAAAAGAAAGAAGGAAGAAATAAAGCTCGCAGGATGACAGAGACAAGTGATTCTTTTTTTTTTTCAGTAGACGAGCATTGCCGTCTGACCTTTTACTTCTACATTTCCTCATTTTTATTCCTTTGGTCTTTTCCCTCTTGGTCGTTGAGATCACAGGGAAAAGAAAAACAGCTGATGGGGAGTAAGAAAACCAAAGTGGAAGAACCCATTCCTGTCAATAGTTTAATGGAACATAAGTGAAAGTCTTGAACTTGGCCGTCTGTCTCGTTTTTTTCTGTTTCTTGACACAAGTGCACAAAGGGAGATGCTCTGTGAGGAGCTTGAGGAGAGGAGTCTTGCTTTTGCTGGTATGCTTCTGAATGTTTCAACTCTCGGCATAGAATGAAGCTCAGTCGATGCTTTTCCAACATTTTTTTAGCTACAACATATGAGGAAAAATGTTACTCACTCATTTTTATCTGTTGAAATGCACGTGCACTGTCAGGCACTAAACAGTACCTCAACCGCACACACACAAACACGACCCCCTCACCCCCGCCCTATGTCGAGATAAGTGTGTTAAGAGGCAGGGAGAAATTATTAATTACCAGGCTAATGGGCACTAGGCTGAGTTCTGCTTCATTAAGCTCTCTCGGTGTTTGTGTGCGCATGTTGCGATTGCGTACGGTGCTAGTGGGGGCGGCCCCGGCTAAGGTAACAAAGACAGCCGTGCGCACATTTACAGACATGCACGGTTGCAGAGCAACATTAGTGAAAAGGTAAAGGTATGATTAAATGCTTAGTCCGCTGTGAAACGTGTTTTACGTCTGTTCGGTGAGGCAACCGTTTCTCACTCCGGGCTTTCTGGTTTAAAGAGGACAAAGCTTCTTTTTTATTTGCTGTCAATCACAGCAGCAGTAAAGACTACTAAACAAGTGGCCGCCATTCACGCTCTGACAAGACTAAGTGGTGATGCACTGCGCTCCCGCTCGATCCCTCGCAGGGTTGCGCTGGCACCAGTATGATAAGTAAAACCAGCGGTGACGTTAATCTGTCTCCCTCCCACTAGGAAAGATAGATAAGAGGGTGAAGGGGGGGCGGGGTGGAGGCCGTTGAAAGAAGTTGTCTTCTTGCCATGTTAAGGATTCAGTGCTGTACTGGTGTCGTCATGATAGTGTAGTGGTCCACCCGACCGATTCCTGTTCACTTCCCCCAAAAATGACCCTTTTAGTTTGACTTTGAAAAGTTGGCCATCTTTATATGTGCCTTGTGAGTTGACTGTTTACCACTGCCGGAAGTCAGACGAGATACTCTCTACAATTACACAAAAGCACAAAAATGGTGTAGAAAATGGATCCACATAGTTCGTGTACAGTATAAACGCACTGGATTTGGTTTCAAATGTTTTACCTGCTTTCCCATCATGGTTCACATATGTCATATTGAGTCGGATTTTTTTCATGCTAGGCTGTTAAATTCAACAGTGTGCGCACATGTACACGCGTGTGTGTACACACACAGACACACACACACACGATTGCCTATAAATAGTGATGGATGTAACATAAGCATGGTCCCAGGCTCAGTGGTTTTCCTCCATTGATTAGCTGGCTGGCTAATGCACAATTTTTCCCACCTCTCATGCGTACAAGCAAATACACACACACAAACATGCACACACACTTTTCCTATCGTGACTTTATACCAAAAAGTTAACAAGAGCCCACTAATGACACATGGTCGGATTGTAGATTGTTAAGCAGGGTGTCCTCTTGCCGCTGATGCTAGAATTACCCTCAACGCTTGAGCGATTGACTGGTTGGCTAATGGTGGGCTCTGTTTTCCACTGATGGCCATTGACTGGGTCTTCTCGTCGATAGTTGTTTTTAGAGCTACTCTCGAGTTTGGTGTGTCCCTTCAAAAGTAAAATCACTTCTCCACCCCGTTGGCATGGAGCCTGTGCTTTTATCTTTGGCTTCATATAGTGGACATCATGATTCTTTTAGGTGTCTCTGCTCATTTTTCTTCTCTTTCCTGTTTTCGTATCCCCTCTCCTTCCCTGGTTTTGGAAAGGATTGGGTCTCGCATAGCCCCAGCAAGACTATCACCGCTCCACCCAGGAGACCACTCATCTCTCCCCCCCTTCTGTCCATATCCATTCATCGATTGCAACTATTCCTGGACTTTTGTTATCCCACTCTCGTCCTGCTCGGGTTTCCCTTCCCTTCCCACCGCTGCCTGTGTGTGTCGATGTGTCTGGATGGAAACTACTGAATTGGACACTGTTCTTTTACCCATTCATTTTTTGGAGGGAGACTCATAAGTCAATTAAAATAACTTCCATTCATTCACTATTGTTTTCACAATCTCGCTCAGACACACACACATACTAATTTGGAACAGATTTGTTAGTCGCAACAGTGCTCTTTTAACCAAAACACCTCGACAGGGTCTAAGTGGCCCAAGTATTGGTAACCTATAAGTAATGGTCAATTCTATGGGGAAAAGCGAGTTGATCAATAGTCAAATTACTTAAACAGAAGCTTGTGAGTCATTCTTTTCAATTTGCCTCCAGTCAATGATGACTTTGTCCTCAGAAGAGTTTCGTAGGATTCTATAGTAAGTTAATCTACTTTAGGAGAGTTTAAAGGCAGCATTACTAAGGAGTAATGTCGATTCATTGTGGTGGGTGATGACTTATATCTCTAATCAGGACAAAATGTTTTCTGCAAAAAAAATATTAAATTTGAAAAAAATCATTCTTCGACTTGATCGTCATCACAGTTAATCAACATTTCATTACTTGATTCAATAACATTTTTTAGGATTGATGTTTGTTATGCGGGTCATAAGAAAACCTCTCAAATCGAAATGCATTTTGTTGTTTTGTTTTTCCCACTTTTGCAATGTAATTAAAACATATACAAAAACTTAACTTGTCCTTTCCAGGAAAGTAAGAAAACGTATGTAGTTCCCATTGCATTACATTGTGATTTGTTTTCCTGAGTTGTCTCGGCTCATTGAGAACGTACGACAAACTATATCTCTGAGACCTCAAGATGCCTTTCTAAGGCCAACAAGGGCGTTAATGTTCTGAATATTCTATGTCATTGGACTAAGTCCTCTGTGCCTGTATTAGTGTCCATGTCTTTACCCGAGCACTAGATTGAATGCACTTCCACACACCTCTATGGTAATGAAGTGACACACACACACACACACACACACACACACACACACACTCACACGGTGGGACAATCAGGTCATTCCAAGGTAAAAGGACTTAGATATAGTGAAATATTCATACTTTAGAGGTGCTACGTGTCTTTAATTGAGGTCTCGATGCCTCAAGCGAAATGCTTCGGAGAGTGTTGCTAACCACACACACACAGACACACAAACATGTCCAGCTGCTCTACTACACCCACACACACAAGTGAGTGAATAAAAGTTGTTTGTTGTTGAGCGCACCGAGTAGTGAGACTTCAAAATGCAAAAGATTAATTTTTATTTTATTTGAATTTTTTAGATTAAAGCTATTTTTTATTCAGGGTATTAATAAGAATTAAGCAATTTATGAGAATAATTTGGGGAAAAAATATATTCATATTAAAATACTCTAAAAGACAAAATGAAGACTTCAAATGCAAACGCGGACATCTCCATTATTTGTGAATTTAGTAAAAATAGCTTTTTATTGATTTTAAATTTCCAGATTAAAGCAAAAAATTCAGGGATACTCTGAGTTGATATATAAATAAACCAATTAGGAGGCTGATATTGAAACAAATATAACCTTAATGGAAACAATATTTTAAAGTTGCTTTGCATGTCATCACACCGAAAAACCAGTTCAAGAAAATAATTGTCTTAAAAAACAGACCAGATCAAGATTTTTATGTCAAATTCTGCTGAAATGGAAAATACCATGTTCAGTTTTAATTTCGTTTAGTCTGTTTTTTATGGAAGTCAATTGTCAGGCCACTCACAAGTCAAACTTGTAATTGTGATAGTTGAAAGTTGTTTTTCTGTCATTGAGCAGCTCCTTTAAAAAAAGTTTTCACTCTTTGCTACCTCATCTGGTTGTCTCATCAAGTTGCAGTGGTAAAGAGTTGGCAAATGTATTTTCTCTTAATTGACCAAGCCGTCCCATCGTCTCTTCTTTCCATTTCAATCTGTGGCTAATTTCCAAACACCCCCGCCGCCCGCCCCGTTCCATTCTCCTCCCACTCGTATTTGGAAGTCCGACAATAATTTGAGGCGCCAAGGATGGAGGGAGCGAGGTGCACCCCTCCCTCTCCTCCTCCTCCACCTTCTAATCCCTTAAAAGCACTTATGAGATTGGCGTTGCCCGCCTGCCGCTGCCTGCTCGTCTGCCCGCCGGTTGCCACGGCAGCTGATTGGAGGAATGCGGGCTCCTAATTGGATCATGAGGGTGTGATGCAGGCGACAGCAGCCACATTACGGCGAGCTGACTTTGCGGCGTAACCCTGCGAAGATGACCCTTCCTTTCTGTGTGTGCGTGTGCGCAGACTGACCTCAATGTGACTAAGAGCCTCCGCTCATCAAGGCCCGCTGGCTGAGGCTGAAGTGAGTGAGACGAGCGCTTGATGAAGAGAGGATAGGAGAGTAGAAGTAAGTTATGGCAAGCCAAGAAAATGTGGCAAAGCTACCATGTTATTTGCTTTTCAAATCGTTTTTTGCCATCTGAGGAGTGATGTCATGGTGTTATGACAAGCATGGCTGTGAGGATGAATTTAGTTTTGTGTGCAGAATTACAACTTGTATGCTGTGGCCTCTTTGATTTTTAAGAAGCAGCTTGTTGCAGAGCAGCAGGAAGGAGGTAAAGGTTCATTGTGTATGTCGGAAGTGGCTATTCAAGAAAACGTGTGAATTTGTGAGTGTGTCAAGGCAATTGTGGAGAATGTGCGTACAAGTGCAATTGGACAGTAAGTTTGTCCATGTGTGTGTGTGTGTGTGTGTGTGTGTGTGTGTGTGTGTGTGCGTGAGATGCAGTGGTACAACAGGGGGCATCTGATCCCTCCACCTTTTAAGAACATCAGAGGGTGTGAAAAGCACTGATTGCCCTAACCACTCTCATTGGGACTCAAACCCCTGGCTTAGTTGTGCTTGAGCGACTTTGGAGAGACAAGGCAGGGAAACGGGGAGATGTGTGTGTGTGTGTGTGGCTCGTGCACGCGTTTGTGTGAGGACGGATGTGGAAGCAACACGGGGCGTGAGCAGAGTGTGCAACAAGAGAGGCCGATAGTTTGGAAGTGGAAATGAAGCTTAGCAAGTGGTAGGATGAGTAAACACAAGCTTGGTTGTTACGAGAGGGATGTGATGGGGAAGAGGAGCGATTGGCATGCTGAATGACAACTGATAAAAGTTTCTGCCTCAAAAAGTCATCATTAAAGCTTTAACTTTGTTATGTCACGTGTTAATATTTTTCACTTTCATACAAATGGGAGGAGAATACGCATGGTGACATCATCAAATTGTTCCATTTGTTCTTAATCTTTAAGCTTGCATTAGCCAATAGTTTTTTCAATTTATTGTTGTTAAATTCATTTGTTCATAGAATTGATATTTATGCAACTAATTGTATTTTACTCAAAAGCCAGACTGTTTCTTTTTACCGGTATCCTTTAGTTTTGGAATAGAAAAAAAAAGATGTCATCATTAATTAACCACTTTGAGGCTCACACATTTGCTGAAATTGCTGATTTCTCACATGATAATGGTTTGAACTTCAAATTTTGTTTCACATTTGCTCTGCGGTCAATTGTATTGATTTTCTCAAGCATTGACACTCATGAAGAAGTTAGTCCTAATACAAACAAAAAATCATCTTCAGGAAATGATAAAACTAATTTATTCTACTACAAAAAAAAAAACACAAAAAAACACAAGGAACACATTTAGTGGCATGTTGTTAAGTTCCTCGCTCTGTCTTCCATAAACACAGTGTGGCCTGGTAGATTTATGGAGCCAATGGTGTCATGAGGTCAGATATGGAGGGGTAACCTGAGGTCTGACCCCTTAGTTTATTTGGGAGTCTAAAACAAACACACTCTCAAACACGGGAATTAGAAACCATTCCATGTGGATCATGTCACTTTTGATGACTTCATTTATGAAGTTGATATGAAATTACAACACAAATGTTTTGAGATACTAACTCGGGGAAAAAAAAAAATCTTGCACAGCCCTATGAGGGTGGAGGTCAGGTGTGGGATAACATTGTGAGGGTCTCTAATAGGTTCCCTTAACACATGATGTGTCAACACTGGGGACTGAGATGAAACGGAGCACACACACATTGGTTCAAACGCACGTACATGTGCATGTACATAAACTGCACATATATTGAGTTCAGAGTTCATGAAATATGTCATGGAAACTTTTATAGCAAATAATACACACACTAATATGACGAACGTGAGTTAATGTACACTGCAACAAAAGTGGAATTGAAGACTGGTCTCTTACTATTTACTTGTATGTGACTTTTTGACATTGTCAAGAGTTTTTTTTTTTATATTTACAATTTAAGTATATGAGCAAGGCGATGTAACGAAATATGCGTGTGCATGTGTGCGCGCGGGAGTCTTGTTATGGATTGCCACGTTGTGGACTTGACAGGATCATAATTACGAGCGGTGATGAAATCTACCAAGTGGTCTCTCCCTGCATGGCTGCATGCGAGTGTGTGTGTGTGTGTGTATGTGTGTGTATGTGCGTCGCGCGTTTGCCATATTTGTCATCCATGGCAGCACGCTCCCTGTTAGCACACAGAAACCATGATCACACCTCCATCTTCCACTAATAGGATCGCGACAGATTACCAGAGAGAAACGGATGAAGAATGATAGACAGACAGAAAAACGGACGGATAGAGGGCCGGATGAATGGCCAAGAAAGATGGCAGTGGTGGAGGGTGAAGATGTTGGGAAGATGAGAGGAGTCACCAGAGATGGTTGAGTGAGAGAAAAGAGAGAGACGGCAGGCACTCAATTTGCTATCAGGGGTGCAACGGGGCAGAAAGTATCCAAGAAAGTGCGCGTGTGTGCGTCAACGTGCACGCGAGAGACGTGGCAAGTGGGTGTTAGTGTGTTTTTGTGTGTGCGTGTGTGTCTGACAAGGGAGAAAAGACAACTCATTTGAATGTCGGATAGAGGGAATGTGACGTGCAGCGAGGGAGGGATGAGAAGAATGAATATGGATTACTCGGGATGAAGATTCTATTATTTTCTGCCCGTTTCTCTGATCTCTTTGTCGCATTGCTATAGGCCTTTGTGTGTGTGCGTGTGTGTGTTTGTGTGTGTGATAGATGTGAATATGTGAGAGTGCATGTCAAAGTTTTCAAACGGCGTAATATCTACAGCTAGTATTCAAGTGTTATTGTGCTTCAGAAAAAAAAAAAGCTCACTGTTATTGGCTAACATAAATTATATTGTATTCTCAAAGAAGCGGCACACTGCCGGTACTATTGATTTTGGATGCCATAATGCTGAACACTGATAATGATGTTTTAAAAAAAAAAGCTTAGCGGAATTTTAACTTGCGTCTTGCTTTTTTTGTTGGGCAAGGCTTTGACACAATCTTGCACACACTAATCCAACATTTAATGTAGTTTGATCATACATGTTTTACCTTTCTTACACCTGTGTAACAGTTAATCATATTTTTAAAAATATATTACCTATACAAGTAATAATTACTTAATGTTAACCCAGAGACAGACTCATAATTTTTTTTATTGTTTTGCTTTCAACTGTTTGCTATGAACACACAAAAAAACTTTTAAATTGTATACTATAATTCCCTATGCCATTATAAAGCTTTTTGGTTCCCCCCATGTACGTTATTCGTGTCTCCCTCTCCCTCTAACTTAATTCCTTCTACTTTTCCTCAGCCATGCCAGTGTCCCCTCTGATGCGTATTGTCCCCCCCCCCTCATACACACATTATCAATCTTTTCTCCCCCTCCTTTCACTGCCTGGCACTTTCTGCGCTTGAGTGGCGAGCAGACGGAGGGAGCGAGACAGATGTGAGTCTCAGCTAATTTGTCCTGACACATTGAGATGCTCAGGTGGGAGAAAGGTGTCAAACAACTTCAGCCGAGAAAGAGAGAAAGGGGGTGGACAAAATCAAACAAGACAAACAACTTTGTTAGCACGCATTACAACGCATCAAAATTACCCGATTATAATAACGAGCCTCGCTCGTATATGTAAAACAAGGAGGATGAAGAAGTTTGCGCAAGGGGAGTGAGAGAGGGTCCCGAGGTGTCCCCCTGTGATAGTGGCATGTCCCCCCCACCCTGCGTGGCCACAGCAGAGAGAGCGAGAGAGATGTCTAATCTTAGAGGGTAAGGGAGCGTGCACTCCCGAGGGCTTGTCGTGCTCAGCACCTTGTTAAAGCAGACATCTCTCCTTCCATCTCCATTTCCATCTTTCTTTTCAGCTCTCTCGCTTCTTTCTTCGGTCACCGTCTTGCACATTCTCTCGTTCCCCAGATCGCTTTTAAACTCCTTTTGTGTTTTTTTTTTTTGGACCTCAATACCTTTGAATAGTCTGGAATGTTCATTTATTTCAGTGTGCTGGTCATACTGATCTAAAGTGAATTATTTTATTGGAATTGTAACTCCAAACAAATAAAACCATAAATTGTTTACATTTTTTTGTGCAAGCGTTACTAATTAGGAGCCATTTTTTTTTTCCGAAGTGGCTTGATAAATGACTTTTGCTCGTGAGCCCTTTGTGACCCCTCAGGCCTCTGTGTGGGCCTGCTGGGCATTCAGCTCCTCAGTGCTGAGCTTTGAGCTTCCGGGATGCTGTAAAACAATGTGAGAAGCGCTTTCTTCGCATTCAGACACCTTCGTAATGAGAAAATACTTCTTTAATCCTCCTCACGCGCGCACAAACGCCGGCACAGACAGGGAGGCACATTTCTGCTGCCCAAAGGTTTCTTGGTGAAAGCATGTTGCCAGAGCAGCAGTTTAAGAAAGTGGCAATTATTGTTTTGGACAATGTCATTGATTTGAACTCTTGATTAGAGGAAAGGTGATGGAAGCGTGGAGATGTGAGGGGACAATGCACACACACACACACACACACACATGCTGGCAGACTCATACTCAGCATCAATCTTAGGAATGTCTTAGAAATGCTAGAAGTGCTCCATTCTTTTTCTCTTTACCTTCTTCCTCTTAACACTCATGACTGAAAACACACCTACAAATAAATAAGCAAGACAGCAAAGATATAAATGTTATATCAAGAATGTTATCGTTTTCCCATACTCTTGGCTATGCAGTAATGCTTATTTACGAAGAATGTGACTATTCAACCCTAGGCCTCTAGGTGGTGCTAATGCACATTACAAAAATGGTTGCCATCGGCCAAATCGGTGATGTCAAATGACGCCTCCTCATCCATTCAAACATTTCCGATCGCTTACCCAGTACATCTCAGCTGTCAAAGGGCCAGAGGCAGACTAAATCATGAATTATTTGCGATTTGATGATGTTTTCCAACAAGAATTAAGACATATTTCATGAAATACTTTGTAAAAAATAAATGCCCTTGATAATGAGTGAGGTGTCCTTGAGCAAGGCACCTCGCTGCCCTAATAGCTCAGTCGTAGTGTTGTAAAACTGCCTACTAATGGCGGGTACTTGCTTTCCCCACTGCTGCGATGGGTTAATTGCAGAGGTCAAATTCCGTGCAATGCAAGTCGAATGTGTTCGTCATTAACCTAATGTAACAGATATGTGCAAATGGCTTATAGGGACCTCTTCTATCAGCATGCCTGTACATTTGTCAGCTACCAACGTATCGTTACGGAATCTGGAATTTTTCTTCTATCCCTACGGCATGCTTCTCCCAGGAATCTAATAAACGTGTACACCCTCGGAAGTGCGTTAGCTTTCGGCATATCGTATTAATATTAAAAGAGAATTGTTTGCATTTGAGCACACCGTTGACCTTTTTGTGAGTAAAAACATGTCGATTGCTCATATTTGTGTGTTTAGCCTGCGGTCATTTTATTTGTATGTAGTATTTATATCCAAGGCTGTTCAAATACTATTTTTTTTGGGGAAAAAAAAAGAAATACGTTTTATCTGAGGTGACTTTTATTTTTAAAAATGTCTTAATTTTATTCTCAGAACAATCTTTAGACAACTTTAGATTATTTCCTGCACATACGAGCCGTTTGCTTTTATGGTGGCCAAACATTTTTATTTTTTGTAAAGCAATTTGCAGCCCCAATTTATTGCTTTCCATGCTAGATAAAAATGTCAGCAAAATGCTTCCTCGTAAATGGAATTACCAGGTAACGTTCAAACACTTTGTCTCTGATACCTCTTTCATTGAGGGCTTGATGAAGTCTGCGATATCTGCTGTGTTACGCCATTCATTTAAGTGTGTGTGTGTGTGTGTGTGTTTGTGTGTGTGAACTCGGGCGAAGCTGGGCTCTACAAGCTGTTGTCAGATTGTAATTGAGTAAGCCCAGTTCGAATGCATCTCCATCAGCGCTCCCCATCAGTGTGAGCGTGCTGCTTCTTTTCCGCCGGGCGTTACTAACGCGCCGGGAATGGCAGCAGGACTTCCAGCTTTCTCTTTTGAAACGCTAACTTCTGTTATTCATTTGGAGGAGCTCATTAAATGATGATGTAGTCTGTGTTGCCGTCCTGCAACAAGTTGGCACTCAGTGTCTTGTTAACAGATCAGGGCTTGCAGTGTTTTAGATGCATACAGGTTGGATATATGCAAGTCGGCCAATGGTGTCATTATTTGACAATCTTTATCCTCTCTAAAGAGCAAAGTTGTGTAAGTTGAATAACATTTGTGACGCCAATAGGATTGAATGACTTGGCCATGACAAAAAATACACAGAACTTTCTTGAGTCTTGATGGTTGGGATTTCAATGATAAGAAAGAAGATTAAGATTGGCACATGTGTGATGTTGATCCCATCTCTGCCAAAGTTGCATTTTAACTTTTTTTATTATATTAAAAACTTGAGAACAATAAAATGAAGAAATCACATCTGACATTCTTAATTGTGTTTCTCTAAAATGTTGCTTGAATAGAGCTGACCATGTTTTTGATGAAACAATCTGTGAGCATATTTTTTTTAATATAAATGAATCACAGAATGAGGTTGGCGTATTTCCTATGATATGCATGTGCTAAGAACATGTCCTCTATGCCCCTGCATTGTTTGCCCACATATTGTTTTTCTTCTCAAAAGTCACACGCTGACAAGGTGCCGTGCACTGTAAAAATTACACCTTGTTTATACATATTTATTTCCTCTTGACATTTTAATTATTTCTGCCCTCATTGCAGGAAATCGTATAAAAACCCGCCGTGTTGTTACAGATTCTAATTAGGAATGCTGGGAAATTAAAACATAGTTGTTTCGAAATACTGTCATATTTCCCCCCCACCCTTGGAATTATGTCTCAATCAGCACAGGCGGAAATAATTACTTGTATACCTTCTAACTGCCAGCATTTACCAAATGGCAAAGCAATTTACAGCCATCATGGCCCAAGAAGCAATCATTGGGCCAACGATAAATTCACAGGCTGACGCTCTAGAGAGTAACATTGAAAGGAGGGGTTATTGTGGAGAATTACAGATGAGATAAACCAGAGCTTTCTGCTTGTTTTCCTCTTTAATAATTTCAATTGATTCTATTTTTTTCACTCTCACCCTACTTTTCCGCTTCTAACGATATCTTACAAGTTATTTTACAGTAAAATCATCACAGCGCTAAACATGCGTTCAATAGACGGAGCGCTGTGACCATTAAGTGATTATTTCCACACACGCCATTAAACTCGCTCATTGGCGGCAAACACATAGACAAAAGCCCACATGAAGACATGAGCATTTGCACCGCACGCACACACACATATTGGCTCAAAAGTAATTACTCACACACGTCATTAGACACTAAAACAGATGAAGTGGAGTGTGTTTATGTTCTGTGTGTCTTGCAAACTGCTCTTTACCCGCACGTGTGTGTTACCGTTAGACGGCTGCAATTACAATTTAACTACGTTTCACTAGCGTGTACGACACAAAAATCAGGACACAGAACTATTGAATACAAACCTTTGTATAAGGAAAGGGCTTAGTGCGCTGTGATTTTGACTGCAACATTAGTCATTTTTTCTCCAATGATAAAGAATAAGTGCCTGAGGTGTTGCATGTCAACAACAACAAAATAAAACAAACCTAGAAGATTTATTTTTAGGTTTATAATTACTGCAACATCAATGCTATGGTGACAATACATTTTTGCGGATGGATGGATGGATGGAAAACATTCCAAACAGTTGGAGTACTTTTGAAAACATTTTTACTGCATTAGAAAACAAACACTCAAATGTCAGGCAATTGATATTCCAAATCTTAATTTGTCAACCGTACACCATATTTGTAAGATGAGATGCACCATCATATTCGTAAATATTGTCTTAATTGATACATACACTCATTTGGAAAACATATAAACACACAAAATGAATTTATCTTTGACATCTTTCAACAACGTCCACTTGAGATGAGGTCCCAACTTCATACAATCTGATCACCGACAGCAGTTAGAGCACAATTGACCTCAAGTGGGTGAATGTGTTTTGCTGGATGTGAATTGGAAAATGTCTTGTCTGCTGTCTTGAGTCAATGTAAGGCGAGACATATATCTAAGAATTGGTGTCAGGCCGAAACATTCTATGTCCAGCGCGGATACTGGCCAGTAAATGAGAAAAAAAACGTATTTGATTTTATGGAGCCATTCACTTGAAATGGCTGTATGTGCCACTGTTTCCTTGCTGCGCTGCTGATGGACGTGAGCTAGAATGTGTAGTTTTGCCGGCTGAACAAAAGAACGTGGCACGCAATGTGGAGGTGTCAGAATATTGCTATGCTGTTGTGACATCTAAAAAAAAAAAAAAAAAAGTGTTTTATAGTTTTATCCCACTCACATGCTTTGAATCAATGATTGGCAAAGTGGTACGTTAATCAATCATTGAATTAAATGTCAAATTTGTGCATGACGCTACAGTGGCTTCATCTTTTGTTTTCAAACTTTAATTAAGGCAAGATTTTCATGTAACCTGTATATAATTCATTATAATTGAATCATAATTTATATTCAGTTTTTATTCTTAGGACTAAAACCCGCTCTTTGTTTTTGTTGAGCACCTGGGCCAACATTTACTGAAACAAGTTTTAGAACCACTGCTTTCAATCAATGCTGAAATATAAAACTTCAAGTTCCAAACAACTTTTTATCCACACAATCATATGAATATATAAAGAATAAGAAAGGACACTTCTCAGTTTTCAGACCAACTTTTCTTTTTAAAGTCACAACCTGATTCTCACAAAAAGCATGCCCAGCATGATGAAACCAAATTGGTCTCAGACCTTTGACTTGCAACGTCACCCACATTCAAAACAAACCTGGAAACACTTTTCAATTATTTGCTTCATTTAATCTTCACCATTCTGTAATATTACTGCCACTCATTAGAATCCGAATGTGCTATCCTACCTTTCCTTATTCAAGATGCAGTTCCAGTTCCTGTCTGTTAAGTGGCCATAATCCAGAGCTCCCTCTGTTGGCCAGAAGCGAATTACAGCCCTTCTCCCTCCCCCTCCTTCCCTCTGGCTTTGCTTTAATTTTGTGTTATACGTATTGTAAACCAAGCCGTCATGAAGATGTAATGTTGTTTATATGACTGCCAGACATTTATCAATGTGCGGCCTGTGGTCAGGCACTTAAGTGAGCAGCTCCTTGAATTTCTACAATACTATTCTGACCCGATCGCACCCCTGTGAACTTTCTGTGGCCTATTGAGTGGTGTGATTGATGACACTATGACTTGCAAGGGATAATTCTTCTGCACACGCAAGTGCACAAACTCACACGCGCGCACACACACCAACAGCAGAAGACTGAGAGAGTGAGGTCTTTTTTTTTTTTTGTCAACTCAATAATTCATATCAGACATAACAATTCAGATGACTATTTTTTTTCATACCATTCAGAATTTAGATTCTTATCTGTATGGATTTCTTACAGTTTTGCACACATCAAAACACATGTACAGTACACAAATACAGAATGTATTTATTTCCTTTTTTTTTTTCCAGGGTCTTTAAATTATTGTAGGCTTGTGTTTAAGATACATGCCATTTTTGTCTAGGGAGAGAGAGAAGTGGCCTAAAGGGGTCACTGTCAACATGCACATTGACTGAGAGACGATCAATAGTCCGGTGAAGGGGGAGGAAAGGTGAAGATGGAGGGGGGGTCACTGAGAGGATAGAGCAGTAAGGGGGAAAAGACACAATGAGTCCAGGTTGATGCTTGATTTAAAAGAAACATTTGTTTTTCTTAAATCAGTGAAAGATTGAAAAAATATTAATTTTGATAAGGGTAACTTGTCTACTTTAAGAAATGTGCATTCAGATTCTGTTTTTACATATCCAGGATGTGCAAAATATCGTTGTTGAAGTAGTTAAAGTTTGTTATTTGTAGTTATCATGAACCTCAATAAGTAAAATAATTTCCTTATTGGCCATTTTTTTCTATTGTGTTTTCAGCACAGAACATGTGTGTGTGTACATGTGTATGTGTTTAACAGACAGAGGTTTTTGGTAAAGCATTTGTTTGCCCAGTAGTGACGGCAGCATTGATTCACACTCATCTTTGTCGATGCTTATAAGTCCCTGGATACATCATAACTGTGTGAGTGTGTTTGTGTGTGTGCTTGTGTACATGAACCTCAGAGCAAATGTGTGTGTGTCTGACTACGTGCGCCTCTGGTCGAGCGGCAGGCAACGCATCTGAGTGTGTGTTTAGGAAACATGCGGCTCTTTGTTTTGTCAAGATTGGTGTTGGGAAGTGAGAATTCCCCCGAATGCGATCATCATCAGTTGTCAGCAATAAACGAGTAGAGATTAGCATCATGTCTGTCGGTCTGCATGTATGTTGACAGACGATCAGTTGTGCAAGTCAATCAAAAAGAAATATATCCGTAAAGGACAAAAATGAAAATGTTCATTTGTCTTGGAGCATGACAATGAGATCATATCAACGAAATATTGTCAACTGTGGAATGTCTCAGACAGAGCCCAGACCTAAATCCATTTCACAATGCCCAGTGTGACTTGAAATTGGTTGGTTACAAGAGATTTCCTTACATTCTGAAAATCGGGAGCACTTTTGTCAGGATTAGTGAGCAATATATGGCCAAGTTAAGATGTTGCTTAAAAACGCTAAACGATGACATCATTGAAGCAAAAGATGATTCCCGGTGTGCACAGCAACAGAAGCATCCATTCAGAAATTTCCAATACAGACTGATTATATTTTTGAAAATATAGTCCAGTCATACTTTTTTTTTTTTTACATTTAGTATGTTAAAAATGACATATGCTAGCAATATACACTCATTTTTCCCTGAACTATCTTCACTTAGTACAACAACGAGAAGTACAACTTACAAACGTGTGCAACATTTGACTCCATATTTCAGTTTCCGCACCCGACTAATATCGAGCTACGCACACGCGTGCACACGCATTGACATCAAAGCAGAGATTGGTTTCAGGAAATGTTTTATTATCAGCGCTGCTCCAAAGCTGCTAATCACAAGCACTTTCTTTCATCTTTGCATCCCCCCCATTCCTCCCCATCTCCATTCTGCTACTCCCCCCCCTCCCTCCCCTTTCTGTAACAGAGCATAAATGTCAGATTTTTAGGAAGAAACATTGGAAATGGAGTCTCCTGGATATTTGTTTCCCCTTGTGGTGGAAAAAGTCTCCTTATCCCCACTTCCTTCTCTGAGTTCCACTTCCAACCATCCGAATTGTCTTGAAATGTGGAGAATGGCAGGGAGCTGTGCAAAAAAAAAAAAAAAAGATACAACAACAAAGAATTTTAGGGCCTCAAAATTTTCATTATCTCACAATTTCAATCTCATGTGTGGTTGTCTCCCAAAATACATGTTCTCGTTAACACGCTCCCGTACATCACCGCGTCCCGTGTCGGGCGATAATGAAGAGACAGAAAGGCAAAATAAAGAGCTGTCTTGCCTTAAATCTCACCTGTCTCTTGCTCATCTCTCTTTCCCCGCATCCCTCTTTGTCCGGTCCCTCCCTCTCTCCACCTGCTCTCCTCCCTCCTTCCCTCCCTGGCTCAGCTCCCGCCATCCCCGTCTCCGCCCCTCCCCGCAGCCATTGGCCGAGGGTCCACCAATGACGGCCGGAGCGGCAGCCTTGAGGGAGCGCATATGCAAAGCCGCCGCTTAATATTCATGAGCCACATTTGGGGCTTTAAGTCGTTGATTAGGACAGCGGCACAGCTTTCCGTCCCAACTGTCCGCCTGGCTGGCTGACTGTGTGTGTGAGCGCCTGTAGCCCCCCCACTCACCGGCCACGCTCGCTCGCTCACTCACTCACTCACTCCCATCCATCCACACGCACGCAGAGCAGATCAGTGCAGGCGGCGCTCAAATTGTCTCGCTCCCTCCAAGTGGAGGCAAGGACCCAGACTGGAGAAAGAAGAAGAGGAGGACACACTTTGAAACTTTTCAACATCAATTTCGCAACCCCCCACACCCTTTTTTTTTTTTCTCTGGAGGAGGTTGACATGACAATGAGCCGCTTTCGCCGATGGATTTGGTAGGACGTCCGCTCTCCGAGTGTTTTTTAATGCACTCTGAACAAGAGTAGGTAAATTTTACCTTTTGTTTTAAATTGGCTCATCGCCGTACCTGTCATTGTCTTGCGTTGGTTGTCAGTGTTTGAAATGTTGCTGTGAAGGTTGTTTCTGCATGCTGTGTGTGTGTCGAGGACACACTTTAGAACACACACACACTCCAAGTTTGACATATTTTCCCTGAAGTCTCCATCTGCATGTATGTGTGCATGTTTTAAGCGTGTTCATCCAAGCAGAGCATGAACAAGGTAGCGGGGAGCTGAGGTTACACGTCTCACACTCCGAGACAAGGGCCGTAAGATGAAAAGAGAGGAAGTGCGCTCTTAAATGCCCGAGGAGTTCGCATTACAGACGGCCGACTCAGCGTGTGGCCCCCGTGCAGGAATTCCACGCACACACACATGAATTGGAGTCAATCAAGTTGCTCATTTTGTGTGTGTGTGTGTGTGTGTGTGTGTGTGTGTGTGTTTGTTGCATGAAAAGCAGATGGAAATGTATCGAATATATTCTTTTTTCTGTACTTTCCATGCAAAAGCAGTCCGAATGTGTTGCGGGTGGAACTGGAGTGATGAGAGGGATGCGTGAAGTGACAGTTGTGTTTGCATCAACATTTGCAAGGCACACGTTTTTCCCAGGCCACGATTTGATCACATGAGAGAATTGAAGGGCAAAATCATGCATTTGGGTTTTATTCATGTGTGTCAAAGCTTTGTCAGGGGAAAAAAAAAGGTTCAAGTCCTTTAAACAGAAACAAACAATGCATTTGGAATCAAAAGTTGCATGTGTATAAGTGAAAAAGGGAAAAGAAATCCAGTTAGAGGCCAATTTGAATTTAGCGATTTGCATTTTCCCCTTCTGATTTAATTAAAATGTAGAATTGGATCATGATTTGAATGACTTGGTTTCTTCAAAACACAGCAAGGATGTGTTCAATTTTCACAACCTATTTTTGAATTCTTTCCCCCAAAATTTTCCACACTTTGATTATGAAAGGTATACAGTTAAATCATTTCCCCCAATCACTTCAATTTCCACTCTTTTATAGAAGATTTAAAAAAAACTGACAAAAACCTTAAGATCATTTCTATCCTGGCACAAAAGAAAAGACGCTCACATTGCTTGAAAATACACACTACACACACACACATGCTGATTTGTCAGATGCAAACCAGTGCAACCGGTTTGCGAAGCGCACACAGTCAAATTGAAGTTTCAGCACTTTCCGTCATCATCGGCCCGACGCTCAATTGAATGGAATTGTGCAAATAAGCAGCCATGTAACATTTGCGAACAAACGTGTCATGTAAAACAAGACATGTATGGAAAGACTGAGCTCTTTGAAAAGTCCACTGCGACAATTTGAGCAAAGCTTTCTTCTCGTCTCCTTATTCGGCTCCCCTGCTGTGCTCTCAGGCGCTGCTTTCTAACACTAATTAAAGTCTTAAGAATCCTGATGATGATACCGATAATAATCATAACAATAATAACATCAACAACAAGTGCCGCTTAAGCTATTAACATAATTACCCCCCTACCAGCAACCCCCCCCCCCCCCCCATACACACTCACACACACACACACCATCATATACATCCCATTAGCATATCATTAAAGTATATTTTCTTCAGTATCAAATTTGTTCTTTTTCTTCGGCGAGCGAAATGAAAAAGAGTCGTCACGGCGGCCGTGCACGCACGTCGTGAAGGCGACCAACGCAAAGTCAAATGAGCTCCATCACAATGATTTTCTCTCAGGATTGGCATTCAAATTATTTGATTTAGTTCTTTGTGTGGGATTTGCTATACAAATGTAAACAGGGAGAGCGTGAATTCACTTTTTCACACAAGGTGTAAACAATTATATAAAATGATCAAATCTGAGTCGTGGGGAGTTTTTCCCCAATGTCCGATTTCTTAAATATTACACCCAAATTTATAAATTGTCATTTTTAACATTCTATAATATATATACACATTTTTACTTCATAAGCAGTCATTACACAGCTATGTAGAATCTTTAAAATGAGTAAGATTCAAGAATTAAGATGAATTCAAACGCCCAAAATGCTTAAAATGATGCACATGAACTGCATTTGCGCCTTTTAAAAAATATCATTTAAAAAAAACGATTGTACTCTATTCAACAAAAATCTCCAACTGTCATTCATTCTCCTCCTCCTATACCTGTATTTCTATTTTCAACAAATTCTCAAGCGAGCAGTGGAGAGAGCAATAGAGAGAGAGAAGCTGACTGGTGGGAGGGAAAAGGAGGAGGGGGGGTGTCGACCAAAGAGAGATTGCGTAAATTAAAATCCTTTTAATCTCCTTATAAAATCATTTACTTAATTCATCTGTCAAGGCATGTCAATATGTGCCGTGCTGATTTGTTGGCTGTGTGTGTTTGCGTATTTGTGTGTGTGACCCACTGCTGGCCGAGAGAGGAGGTATTCCTCCCCTTTTTTTCATACGTCCGCTCAGCCGTCCCGATGGCATTTGTGTTCTCTCAGGTTTGTCCTCACGTCCACTCACGCACACAAGCGTCGGCCCTCGCTGTGGTGTGAAGGGTCCGAGCGTTCCGGCAGTAATTTGCTCCCCGTAAAGAGGGAGAGAGGGAGGGAGGGGGGGATGCAAAGGAGTCAGACATGGAGGGATAGGTGGGAGGAAGGAAGACGTGAGGGTGGGGGTGGCCGCTTTTGTCTGACACCCCCCCCCCCCCCACCTTTTAGCTTCGTCGTCTGCCGGACGCATGAGCGCACACACGGCTGCACATGCACACACAAATTCTAGAACATGCACCCCAACTCGCGTCTTCATAGTTGCAGCTATAAAAAAAAAAAAGTCTCACATTGTATTTGTCTATCAAGACAGTCAAACGACAAGCCTTGATGTTTTGAATTTGACCCCCGCCCCCCCAATCAATCAGCGCGTGCGCGTGTCAGCGTGTATGCGCGTGTCATGGGTCAACGGCGGCCTTGATGTGTTGAAAGAGCAGTGCGAGGGGACTGTACCAGCTGTGACACACACTCACCGCAATTAGCCATGAGACCGTCGCCGAGCCAAACGAAACGTGTGCGTCTGTGTGTGTGTGTTGTGTGATTGAATGCCAAAGAGCGGATTGAAAGAACACAGCGCCAGAGAGTGATGTATAGTGAGGGGCAATCCTGCTCGTCCCCCCCCCCACCCCCCACCCCTTGTATCCCCTTCCCTGCTCCCCCTCCCGCATCCATCGGCCCGGCCGATCCATACATCACGATGTGCGTTCATGATTACGGTGATTATTGCTTTCTATCAAGTCATTTCACTCTCAAGGATTCAGCTTACCTTCCATGTACTTTGATGGAGATTTGCAGTTTATTTCTTCATTTGACAGGTTTACGTCATGTGGTAGAAACGTTTTTGGGGTTTTTTTTTCCACCGCCCTCACTTATCACAGTTGGAGTTTTGATTACCTCTGCTAAACTGCAAAGTTGCAATATTAGGAGAATGTTCCACTTATTTTAAAGTGAGGTTGCTGTATGAAAAAAAAGTTTTCTAAAAGCATCATAAAAACCCTCAAAATATGATAAGACTAAATTTCATTAATTAAAAAAATATTTTAGTGTCGTATTTGTTAGCCGCGCAGCGTTTTAAGGGGTGGAAGAATGTGCTTTATTTTTTTTCCTCCGTAATCTTGAATAAACAAAAGTAAGACTGGCCTTTTTCATTGCGGTTATTTATCCCGAATCCCTTTTCAGAGCAGCTCTTCAGTTTCCTCATGTCTGGGTGCCCATGAGCAAGGCACCCAAACCCTCAACTGCAGCGTGCCTCATCACTGACATCTTTCTACACAATGTAATGCACATAGCACCAAAAATATGCAGCGGACTGACATTATATGTATGCTATAAAAGTGAATAGAATTTAGTTTTAACTCATTGTATTTCAACTCGGCTTTTATGTTGGGTTTTACTATATGAACTGTTTTTAATTAATAGATTAAACAGGTTTTGTTTAATTTTCTATCAAATTTTTACTTTATCTTTTTGAGTTTGTTGTCAGTCACAACAACAATAAAAACCAGTTAAGCATCTTGCGATTAGAAGCGATGGTGATTTAAAAAAAAAATCACTAAAAGGTAAAAACAAAATAAAAAAATTATGTGGCGAGTGTATGATATTGTACGTGTGTGTGTGTGTGTGTGTGTGTGTGTGTGTGTGTGTGTGTGTGTGTGTGTGTGTGTGTGTGTGTGTGTGTGTGTGTGTGTGTGTGTGTGCGTGTGTATCATGTGATGCTCGCGGCTTGTAAAGCTAACCCTAATGGGAGGAGACAGCGCAGACTGGGCCACAATAGACCAAATTTAGACAGAGAGGTGGCGTGTGTGAGGGAAGGCAGG
The DNA here is from genome assembly GCF_054491065.1 of Syngnathus leptorhynchus. Taxonomy (NCBI): domain Eukaryota; kingdom Metazoa; phylum Chordata; class Actinopteri; order Syngnathiformes; family Syngnathidae; genus Syngnathus; species Syngnathus leptorhynchus. The sequence goes on from NC_141197.1 coordinate 14,324,152, forward strand.
TGAGACAGAGGAAGAGGAGACATCCAAAGGTCCTGCCTTGTATGATTCGGTTGTCGGGCTACGTGCGGGAAGTGGGGCGGGGGGGCAAAAAGAATTGGATATATTCGAAAGGGGAGGAGAATGAAAGAAATGGATGACCATGCCAACTGCAGACTGACAGTGAAATATTCCCGCACTCATCTTGCCATCATGCTTCATGTGGCAGACGCACGTCTCACTTTAGATTCTTTTCCTTCTCACTCAAATCTTTTTGCACTTTTCAGTTTTTTTTTTCAAGATTATTCATCAGACAGCAAAGAGGAGCATTGCATTGTGAAAAAAAATGAACTTGATTAACAAAATGTCCATTTATGTTTCATAACGTCGATTTATTGAACCAAATAAAACTGAACTTTTGATACAAAAACAAACTGACACATACTTTTACTCTTACAATAACTCTACAATAAATCTCGAAATCAAGTTCAATTTTAGTGTGGATATAAAGGATGCTATTCTTAAGTTACGGATTTAACAGCTACCTTTTTTTTCCCCTTTTAAATTCAATGACATGGTTGTGAAAATGTAGTGTTCTTGATTCATACATAATTAAAAGTTAAAATGTTTTATCTTGAATAAATAAATGAATAAAAAGTCATTATACACAAGTAGATCACAATGTATATCCAGGCCGCAATGTTAACACAGCGTGCCCTCAGGAGGCCTCGTCGCAGGTGATCCTTACGCTTCTTCTTCTTCACCGTGGATAATTTATCTCCGCTTTATCCCATACTTCCTCCGCCATTTACCTCCAAACACCGCAACCCCCATCCCTCCCCCTCCCGTGCGTAGCTGTCACCTTTCGGCACCCGCTCAGTCCCTATTAAGAACGACAGCCCATCTGCCGCCTGCCCCGCTAACAGCTCCCGTCGCTAACGCTAACGTGTACACACAAGTGCATCCGCTTGCACTCGCACACACGCCTACGGAATACTGCATTGAGCTCCATCTGCCCTGATGCAGACATATGAACAATATAGGAAGTTGTCATCCTTTAGAAAGAGTGCAAAGAATTTCTCATCACATAACGTAACATTAACAGGAGCACAAAAGTAAACCACTGCAGTGACGCACTTGAAAAAGAGTCCTGCCTAAACGCATGCCGCTAACATGCTGCAGTCAAAGGATTCCCATTCAGAACAATTATCAATAAAAATATTCTTGATGTGCATGTCTAAACTCCCTAAAATGTAGTTGCAGAAGTATTCTCATCCGGCTGTGTTTTATTGTCCATTAAAACCTTTTTTTTTTTTTTTGCAGTCACCATCAAAAAAGTCAATTTTCCACTGATTGCACTCACTCCTCAAATATTCTTTTAAAAACACTTTTATAAACATTTAAGTCATTCATAAAAAAAACAAATCTCTTCCAAGTAATTGTCATATAACCTTGATTTCCGTTTAATGAACTTTGTATGAAGTTCATAAAACAGCCCTTTCCCTGACGTGCACATGCAAATCAATCTGTATTCGAACTTATGCTCTATTAATAGCATTCTAGAACAATTAACAAAGTCCATTTTTCGCATGGATTTCCTAACACACATGACCATAACATGCACATGCACAACATTAGACTATTCGAATTTCCAATGTAGTATGTCTTATTTCCATTTAAAAGGCAGAATAGAAACTTCTCACTGATCGCCCATCATTGGTGTATCATAAGGTCAAAGTGGTTTCTGTTCCTGTTAAATTCCCGCCACCAATTTCCAATCGATGAAATTTCTGCATTGAGAGACAGTCTTAATAAAACTAAAATAATACAAGTAGCATTTTCTGCAGTACTATTGTATGTCACATGTGTTGTGATGACATCACACCGTGCAGCAGGGTAATTAGGGTGCATTGTGTGTGTGTGTGTGTGTGTGTGTGTGTGTGTGTGTGTGTGTGTGTGTGTGTGTGTGTGTGCCTGTGCGTTTGTGTCTCTGTGTGTGTGTGAGGATGCGGTGGCATTTGTTTCCTTCAGGGGTAGGTGCCTTTTGCATTAGTAAGAATGGCAACTGTCTCATCAATCACTAGGATCTGCATGTCACACACACACACACACACACACACACACACACACACACACACACACACACACACACACTCACACTGCCATGGTCATTCTGTTCACAGATGGGCCAGCAACACATGAGCGAGTCAGAGCATCGCACACACATGCGTACGCACACACACACATGCGTACGCACACACACACATGCGTACGCACACACAGTGAAAATTGGAATAGGATGAGCAGAATTACAGTTCACGATCGCTTTTTACATTGTTCAAATCAAATGACAAGAGCAGTTTAGTATTTCGTAATTTAGTAGATATTTGATTTGATTGTTTTGAATTCATGCAAATAAAAACGCAACTGTTCCATCCAAAATATATATTGTACATTATTTTGTAAAAAAAAAAAAAAAAGAAAAATCTAGGATATTTTAGACTGAATTAAATCTGTGGGATTGTATGCAATACTTAGAGCACTGTACTAGAAATGCCTCTGTTGGCACCACCAGGACAATGGAAGGAGAAAAAAAAAAGCACTATGAAGTGTTTTCTGTCTATATAGCATTGTGACATGGCAAGCAAAGCCAATAAGAGTGTGGAGCGGCAAGATATCGATTGGTCCTATTCACCAGAGTGGAACTAAAACCAACAAATTACACAACCCCACCCTCCACCTTTCACTCTCTACATGAAGGGAGGGAGAGAGGGGGAGCTTCTGGATTGGTCGACTCCTCCCTACTTGCACTGTCGTTACAGTTTTCAATAATAGGAGTTATGTTTATTATTGTAGTTTGAACTCTACCGCGTCATGCATCGTTTTAGGTTTTTGCTATTTAGAGACATGACAGAGGGAAAATATGCTTTGACATCCTTGTCCTCTCTGGCAGCCCTTCTGTTATAATCACTTAAGTTTTTTTTCGCAAAAGAGAATTTTGATTGCATTGACTGCGGTGACCTTATCATTCCAGCGACAACCTCTCCCCTGACACTGCACTGCTTTTGATTTCACACATCGTGCGTCACCCTCCGGGGCTTTTTGCTTTTTAGTCCCTCCATCTGATGGCCTTATTCGCAGCCTCAACCAGGCAGCCTGCTTGACAAAAGCACTTACTGACATATTTAGGGACCATGTTTAAATGATTTGGACTGCTGATTCCTGGTCATTGTTTTTATTGATACCACCAATGTTTAACTCCACGAAATGTTCTTTTATTTTACGGAGACATTCATAGAGTCTGCATGTGTACCCCCATGAGAATATGCGTTTGTCATTCATCCTAACCATTTAATGTGTCCCTTTTGAACTGAAATTGTCATCTATTTGATTGTTTATTGCTGAACCACGTATTAGCCGAATAGCATAACTGCTTCTGTTTTTATACCTTTTCTGCAAACAAGTAAAAATTAAAAAAAAAGTCACTGCTGTCTTCCAGAATGAACTTATCGAAGGGCCCACTGGTGAACAGCAGCACTGACGACAGCTCCAAATCAACTTACGTTAAATGCGGCGCTGGCGCCTGGAGGATGCACCAGAGCTACGAGCCTCTCGAGGCCAACCACATGAGAGACCCACATGCCCTCTACAATCCAAGGTAACACATACTGAAAGATTTTCTTCCTTTCTGGCCACCATAACATTGTTGTTGAGATACTTATTGTCATTCTGGCATAACACTTGGCATAGTACTTGGTTGGACAAAGAGAATTGTTCCACGACTGATATTTTTCAAATCCAATCTAAAGGTTTTCCCCTTTGACGTAATCTCCTTGAAGTCGAACACACTTTGCCAGCATTTCTGCCGAATTGTCATTCCATCCTGGCATCATAATGGTTCCACCCATCTGACCATCAATTAGCTCTCTTTTGTTAATTTTGATACAAATCTAAATGATGGCACTACAAATATAAAATCCTCTATAGTGTAAAACGTAATGTTGAGATAAAGTCTCCAATCATCTATTGAACACAGCTTCATTATTCTTGTAATGGTACATCTTTACATAACGTGCGACATTGTGCTCTTCATTTTTAGGCTCAAGGACAAGACAATAATAGAACTAAGCCTTAAAAGAAACTTTAACTAACACCAACCAAGTAAACTGAAACTTTCCATATTTAGAAGCACAACTGTAAATACGCAACTTGTTTCATGTCTAAACACAGCGAGCGCATTCCTCTTCCTGACGTCTCTCACTTGTTCAGTCTTTTAATCATTCTGAGTTTGTGTGGCCCAGCCGTAGACACGCCGTATTCTCATTGTAAGTATGCGATTTACTCCTAATTAGCATTTTATGTTTTTATTGAGTCGTGGGATTTATGCAAACATGTATGACATGAAATTGCAACTCATTGTCTTCATTGCTAGCCTCCCGAAAACCTCATGGACTGGAAGTGGGATTTTTATTTTTCATGGTACGAGGACAAGCGGTTTGGAAAATGAATGAATGAATGAACAAATGAAAGAGCGAATGACAGAATGAATGACAGAATGACTGAATGAATGAATGGATGTCAGTTATTGTTGAATTCATGTATAAGCTTTTGCCGCGATATCGATAAACTACTGCATTATCAGGCCGGAACTTTCGTAGCCCTTCAGTTTTAAGCACGTCAACGCGTGTGTGTGTGTTTGTGTGCAGCTGTGTGTGTATTTCGTGTGGAGACTGGAAGTCTTAGGCCAATAGGATTTCAGGGTTAGTCTGGGTCAAGCCAATTAGAGGTCTGCCGAGCCTTTCTCACGCAGTCTCTCGGCCAATCATGGAGGGGACCGCTACATGCGCCCTCTTTGTGTGTATATGTGTCCGCCAGTGTGTGTGTGTGCCTGTGAGTGAGTGTGTGTGTGACACAATTGCCTTAGACAGAAAAAGAGATTTGTTTTATCTTTATTTCCATATTGTACTCAAATATATATTTTACATAATAAGACACGTCATTAGATACAACTGAATGCTATCCATCACAATATTTACACTATTCTGGCAAACGCCCTCAAAGCATTTGATAAGTGCAAGAGTCGTTTTAATATTTTGCCCTTCACATGTAGCAACATAAGGTAATCACATTTTTAAAAACTGTATCTGGACCCAGAAACCACAGATAAAGTAAATGATGTACTTTTTCCCAATATTAAATAATTTGTGCTTTTGCCAGAGGCTATCAAAAAGAAAATGTTTGACGATCATCACATTCACACACGAGTAGAAGGTCAGCATCGGATCTCATGAGCACTCACGGTGTGCGGACTCCAACTGTGTTGATGGGATTTATTTACACTGTTTACAATACACACACACGCGCACACACACACACACACACACACACACACACACACACACACTTGTGCACACTGCAATTGCTGTGCCTTCGGATTCAAATTCAAACTCATGTGAAATAGTTTATAAGACTTAAAATTATAGATTGTAGACATTACAATTGATGTCACGCTTTTAGAAAGACAATGTTTTACTTTATGAATGAAAACTGAATACTTCTTGCATATTTTATTCATTTTTATTTTTGTTGAGTTTTGTTCTGCCATATTTTCAGATGGTGCCATAAAGTTGCAAGGTAATTCGGCAGATATGTTTAATTTGCGTTTGGAGTTCTGCTATTTTCATTGGACGACAACAATATTATTCCCCATTTTATTTAGGCCATCAAACCATGGGAATGTGATTAATGTCAGCCAGCCACGCACCAATGGCACACACACACACACACACACACACACACACACACACACACACACACACACACACACACACACACACGCAAACGCCAACACACACCATACACACATTGACTTGCTGTAAACTGAGCCCAATGTAATCATAATGATAAAGCAGATTGCCTTAACACACAGATGGGCCTCACAACAGCTCCGCGAGCATGCATGCGCGCATGCGAGTGTGTGTTTGTGTGAGCGTGCCTTTGTGTGTGTCTGTGGACAACGCTGATTGGATTGCAGATTTATAGAAGAGGATTACTGGCGGGGCAGAGAGAGAGCGAGAGGGAGAAAGAGAGAGACAGACTTTCAGACACTCACCTCTCATTAACTTCCACCCCCCTTCACCTCCGCTCATACACACACACACACACACACACACACACACACACACACACGCACACACACACACACACACACTTATACAGAAACAAACATACAGAGTGGAGGTCAAAAGTCAACGTATATTCCTCCCTACAAAACGTAAGCACAGATGCAGCAGACAGTGGCAGCGGACTCTCCAAACCTGATTATGAGTGGATGTGAATTAGATTCCTTAACAGATGGTCCGGACACCAAGCTTGAAGGTGCATGGGCCAAAGTGAGAGGAGGGAGGGAGGGAGGGAGGGACGGAGGGGGGAGGAAGGGGGGAGGTGAGAGTGCAAGGGAGGTAAAAGCAGCAAGATCAGGGCCAGAGAGGAGGAGGAATGTCAGCAGAATATGACCATAAAATGTGCTGCGGGCAAATATACTGGATGGTGGGTACTGGGTACTGGTGGACATTTTCTTCTTTCATCTTACATTCTTTACCTTCATGATCACAGATGTTCATATTGATTAATAATATTGATACGTTGAATGGCATCAAGTAGAGACCTTAGACAATCCTGATTAAGAACATCAGAAAAGTTTCCATTAGGAGTCATACATTAAATCACTGAGAAATTGAGAGAAATATCCTCCCACAAAAAAATGCACACGTAAATAAATAAATAAATAGATTTGTGGGCGACACCTAAACAAGCCACACACAAGTGACTGGCGGGACCTGAATGGTGGACACAAAGAGTAGGACTGACCAAAACATGAAACAAACTGAATAGAATCCAAATTTCTCCAGGTACTCCCGCTTCCCCCCACATTCCAAAAGTATGCCTGTTGAAATTATGAGTTAGTATAGAAACAGGTTGGCTGGAGGGAAAGGGTGAATATTTAAGCAGGATTTTGACGTTTTCGGGCCAGCGTGGCTTATTGTCCATCGTTCCTCTGGTCGTCATCGAGCGTGATGGATAGGTGTAAATCATGGCAATCCTGTCGTGACAGCCCAATTTCCTCCAATCTGATCTGCTTAAAGAATTCAGCTCACTTGTGTCTCCTCACCTCCATTTCTACTTATCCTCTTCTGCACTCGCCCCCTCCCCTCCTCATTGCCTCAAATGTACTCCCGTTTTTACTACGCGTACTCGGCTACCCGGCTTTTACGGCCTTTCTCTCTCCTTTGCCTCCACATTTCCTCCTTGTCGCTTCTCCACATCCTGTCCTCGCGCTCCCTCCTGTCTCACATTTGAAAGCCCTGTCATATTTACTAGAGTGGAAATCCTCTTTCACCATCTGCTTAATAAAAATATGTGCTTTTAATCCGATTCAGGATATTTTGGGGTTTTTTAAGTGCTTATTTTTATTATACTTTTGTGCAATTTCATCTGTTACTCGGCTCTCTATCTGTCCAAGTGTGAGGGAGCGGGAAGAGAAATGTCACGAGAAGTATGTGGGGGTGGGGGGGAGGCTGTTGCTCCACAAATACTTGTTGATAACGCTTTGAATACACACATATGCGCGAACACTAGGAGACGAACACTAACCTTGATCACTGACCTTTCTTTTCTAAAAGCACCAGCCAATTTCCATCCTTTTATGTATGCGCATTTTCTTCCACCGTCATCTGAAGGCGTGCACATAACATGTTGGATCAAGTCACTACTCATTTAAATCACTTACAGATATTTTTTTAGGACATGCAAGCTTAATCCTTTTCACAACGGTGTTAGTAACTCAAAGCGCATGTATCCCAAATCATCTTTCCCTATAGAAATGAATGGAAATACCAGTAAACTGTTCCAGGCTTTCCAAAACCAATCAACGATTTTTTGTTATAAAAATAGCACTCTGTAGTGTTGTTAGTTATAAAAACATGAAGTAAAAAAAAATGAAATTAATGTAAAGAGTTGAACAGTTTGGGCATCCGTTTTCATGCTTCAATCTAAATCATTGTGCGGCTCCTTCTAGTGTTCCCTCCGTAATCATACAGACACAGATGCATAAAAGTCATAGTTACTCTCGGGTATTAAGTAAACTGTAATGATAATAATAATAATAGTCATTATTTTCACAGTCGGTCAAAAATATATGCTTGTGAGTGTTGTTGTATCGTCTGCCTACATGTGTTGCTCCACCATTATTGTTTTGATATCGACTATTTAAAGTAGTGACAATCAATGCTTTCTGTTTCAAATTTTCTAACCCTCACACTCACATGAAATATGGTAAAACATTAGTCTCAATAAATTCCGTGTTCATTTCTCCTTTTTGAGGTTTTCAACACTGTTCACACAATGGACAGCCACTCTCATGAACACAATGACACAGCTGATAAAAATAAAAAAAAACAAAGAAGGAGGGGTTACCAAGGAAAAGGTAGTGGGGGGGTAGAGAGAAAGAGAGAGGGGAGGTGACAAAGATAGCAGCAGACAGCAACACATTTATCAGCTGGCGCTCACCAGAAAATGACCTAAATCATTATGATTCTCATCTGACAACGTTTGAACACCAAACAAGCTCCCCCTGCTCATGTGTTGACACACACACACCGACCGTCAAATCCAGCTCATCTTTTACTACACTCACGCACAAAGAAGGGGAATGTCTTCATTTGGAATGTCGAAGAAAGCCTCCTCAGTGGCAGCGCTTTTAACATGTGCATCGTGCGACGATAAACTCAAAATTCCTCAGTCGCTGGCTGCTGTTAGGAAAGCTCATAATTCCTAATCAATAGCGTTTGGCTGAGCTTGCCCTGCGTGTGTGCACACCCCTCGACTGCTCATCCATTCACTCGTGGAGAATGTGGGTGTGTAAACTTTACAAACCCCAGGATGCATCCTAATAGCCCCACTAGTGGGCCTCTTGTAAGTCTTAGCCTTCATCACAAATGCACTGTGTGGCGTCTACCTGCGTCTCTGTGTGTGTGGCTGTCTAGTGTACTATACAATTGTGTTTTTTTTGTTCACATACAGGAACAAGTTAAAAACATATTTTTCAGGTATTTTGGATCCTATATGCTCGTATTTTTTAATTCTCTTTAATTTTTTTTCTGCTGCCCAAGGTGTGCATACCTTAAAGAGCACAATATGGGGCAGGAAGAAATTTGTAGCAGATTCATTTCAATGGGGAAAGACAATTTGAGACAGTTGTGTTTATTTATGGAGAATCTTGATAAAAGTTTTGAACGCCTGTTTGGCAATTGGTGTTGTCAGGAAAAATGGTGCCAGATAGTTGCACTTTAGGTCATCTCACATTGTGCTTCTGAAACAGCAGCACCTCTGCTGGTTACACCAAGTAATGCATTCCATTGCTTTATTTATCCTGCCACTCGTTTCTTGCATAGTCTCGTTAGCTTAAACATTGACTTTTGACTGTGACTTTTGTCCATGTTTCCTTTTGAATGTGTAGTACCTGTAATGATTGATATTCATCAGCCAGAAAAATAGCGCCACACATGCTGGCTTTATTGGCCGACAGCCTATTGGGCAGAATGCGTGTTGGCCATTATGGCATTGATTGTATGTAATCAGGGGTTTACTCTGCAGCCAATGAAGAGAATTACAGGTTTCCTGCACGCCTAACACTGTAACAATTGATCTGCTCCCTGGTGTGTGTGTTTGATGTGTCGTGGCAAGAGTGTGTTTGTATGAGATGCAGACATGGCAAGAAAAGGTCCAAAAGATGATAGAAAGTGGACTCAGTAGGAGGGAAAGTGGTTGGAATCAACTCTCGCTGTTGGATTTGATTTTCCTCTATTCACTTTTGTCTCGTGTAACAACTATAATCATCTACACACTGTGACTCTATACAAATAAACAGAAGCTTGTGTTGTCACACACAGGCAAAATGTTGGTGTACTTTTTTTTGGGGGGGGGGGACAAATGATCCATTTGAGACTGCTGCGAAATAGGAAATATTACACTTTGGAGCTTAGGCACTCCATGCTATTTATTTTGACGACCACAATAATTTTCTATCCTAAAGGCTTTGCGCTCGCTCACGGGCAGCTGTAGAATAGATTTGAAAATTCAGGTTCTGATCTGTAAATTGCGGAACGGTTTAGGTCCTGATAACATTAAAGAATTGCTAATGGAATATAAACCCAGTAGTACTTGGAGGTCTGCAGACAGAGTTCAAGGCAAATATGGTGAAGCAGGATTTAGCTACGGAAGGGAAGTCAGCTTACAGAATGCTTCTAAATTATAATTTTTTTAAACTATGCTTGTTTCGGGTCTTTTAAAACATTGTTTAAAATCATGTCCTCCCCCAAAATCATGTTTTTGAGCTGTACATGCCATTAATAATTTTAGTAAGCTACTTTTGTTTCGGTTTTTGTATTGAAATATTTTTTGAAATTATCTTCTTCAATAAATTCTAAATTTTGTGCATAAAATCTTGTCTAACAACACATCATGTCCAATGGGAAACTTTGACTAAGACACTTTTCAGACAGTGTACAGTATACACTTCCCTGTGAACAAACACCATGTGCAGGTCGTATTGTTTGTGTATGCTGGCACCCTCACGCGCATCGAACTAAGCAGCTGACAAGCAGTTCAGCAACCCTGCCACATAAGCCCCTGAAAAGGCAATTCAGCTTATTGATGAAATCATTTTATTCAGTTGACTATGGAAATATAAAAGGACTTTCTTTGACTCCTCTCCTTAGTCCTTTCTCTAATTCAATGCATACCCCCGTCCGTCTTTTCCATTCCAAAGCATCGCTAGTATCATACAGATAGAATTGTGACAATTTTTTTTTTTTTTTTTTTGCTTATTGGACTGTGTGTTCTTATCAGCATGGCGAGCACAATGCTGGGTGTGATGGAAAGGTATTAGCCAGCCTGCGGTGGCGACATTGTCAGCACTTCTGCCGTCTCTTCCTCTAATGCTTTCTTCAGCCTCTTTTGCCTTGGCTTGCTCCTCCCCCTCCTCGCCTCCTCTTCTTCTCCGTATAGATTGGATTTTCTACTTATGTTTGTCAAATGTATTTTCCTACAAGTGGCTTTCATCGACTTACGGTTATGTTTAAACAAAAGGTCTACTGGAAGAATTTAGGCTCACTTGGGGTGCTTTCTCTCTATGGCAGTTAAGCATCAAAAGATCTCTTATCTGAATACTAAGAGATGACTATACTCTGATCTGCTAGCTTTGCGTGTCACAGAGGGAATTGCATTGTCACTAATTCCATTATGTGTCAAAAATATGTTTTCCCCTCATGTGTGAAGACTGAGCGATGCAAAACGCAAATCATCTTCCCCCATTAGAATAAATGAAAATGCGATGAATCCGATCCAGCATCCCCCCCAAAAATAGCACTTATTATATTGTCCACTATTGTCAACATACTTAAATATAATATAAATAATGAAAAAGTTTATACATCATGATTAATTAATTGCAATTGTGCTGCTCCTTCTGGTGTATGGGCCTTGGCCACCTGGTGGCAGTATAATACATTAAAAAAAGAATACATAAATAATTTAATGCAAAATCAGTGATGTTAAGACATTATCAAGCAACCAATCAGATTGTTCTGGTGTGAGATCTCATGCTGCTCACAGCCAAGCCATATCATTGTACCATTTGTATGATATCTGGAGATTGAGTTGATATGCTGTGATTTTCACCACAGCCTCATATTTTTTTCCTTTGGCATTCCTGCTCAACTTCTACAATTCTCAACACACACAATTTCTGAATGAAGAAATGCATTTTTTCTCAAGATGGTCTCTTTAACTAAAGGTCTCTGACTTGCTCAAAGTGATTTCTCCCCCCCCCCCCCCCCCCCCCCCCCCCAGTTCCTCGAGGTGGTTCACAAACAGTTTGGAGTTGTTTTCCGACTCACTTTGGAGGTGGCAGTCCACAGATTTCATATAATAAAAGAGTGTGTTCAGAAAAATAGAGCTCGAGCGGCACGGAGACAGAGTGAGGCAGAGTGGCTCTAATACGATGATTGTATGTTTGCCTCTGCCAGTTGTCAGGCCGCTGCATCAGACCGCCACTCTAATGACAGCTTGCTGGACCACCTTCACTCGAGACAAAACACTCGTTCCCTCCTGCCCCTCCGTTCCTTTTCACGACTCCAAACATCGCTCTGTTCTCTCTGTTACTTGCCATTCCCTCAAGAAGAGAAGGGTGATAAACAAACACGAGGAGGAGAAAATAACACAGCTTGATCAGGGAATGGAGACAAGGCAAGGCAGTCAGCTTTATAGTTTTGATGTGTGTGCATGTGTGTGTGTTGCCTCATACTAAAAGACAGATAGATTAACCTCCTGAATATATGACGTCAAAGTAACTTAGGAATTACGTAACATTTCGCGATATTTGAGGCACAACCATGAATATATACAAACTTTAAATCTTAAGGGGGAAACATAAATGCTAGTTATGTATTAAATCAGATCAATAATTTGGCTGTATCTAGTCACCTGAAATTTGGATGGCAGAATCGGTTGCATTGATCAATAAGCGTATACCTTAATAATGGAAATTATTGCAGTGTTTCCTAATGGGAAGCCCGTAAAGATTTGAAAAGAAGTGGTCCAAGGACAGACCCATGCGGGACGCCATAACTAACTATTTGATCAACCCACAGCATTATCTGTGAATATAATGTATTGTCGATGAAAGTTGGAAAATTCAAACAAATCACATTCAATTATTACCATCCCCACAGAGTCAATCCAAAATTAGAATTATTAAGACATTTTGGGATACATTTTTTATGATAGATATTTTGATGATCGCTGACTTTCCCGATAATTTATGAATGAAGCAAACTAAACCCTTTAAATGACAAAAGCAAAACATCGATACACGCTGGCCTCATCTGGTAATTCTCAGCTTGCGTCTTTGAACGCACACCTCCAGACCTCCCCTCTTCATAGAAATCTTTTGAAACACTTAAAAACATAAAGGAGCGATGAGCGCCAAGCCTTTCCTCCTCTTTTAACGTTCATCCGGAGAGCACACAGGCACAATAAGATTGCTCTTTCAGCAGTGAGCCGGCGCTACATAGCGACATAATTATACTGATAACATACATACATAAATGCATTCAACCTCTCGCTCGGCACAGTGCACTGACTGATTTCTTAATCTTCTTTCCTCCACTCCTCCACCTCCTCGCATGTCCTCCCATTCTTCTTTGATTCCTCCCCCTTCCAGGGCCATTATTTTTCATTTATAAGCAGAGAGAAAAGGTGCGAGTGAGGGAGAAAGGAGAAAAAGAGGGAAAAAATGGGATCTTTTGGCACTTAAACTCGTTCACTTAATGACACTCTGAGGGATTGACGTCGGAAAGGGAGGGGCACAAAAGTGCATAAAGAGCGAGATTAAATCATCGCCATCGCGTCATCTGCTTAAATGGCTCTGCTGCTTTTTTTTTTCTGTCATCACTGTGTTTTCACTTCCTTCAGCCGATGAATCAGAGTGATCCATCTCCATCCCATCACTCATTTCTGCCACCCTTTCTAACACCTTCCCTGTATATATACAGAACATCTCCTTTCCCCTGTCTTGATTTGCATCTGGAAACTTTTTTCCTTCATTCTTAACTAAAGGCCTGCCTGAGCATCAGATAAATGGATTTATGAGCATTGCTGGATAGCACAAAGCCTCCATTAATGGACCCGCCGAATTAGAAGGACTGGGGCAAGGGAGAAATATTGGATGGTTGAAATTAAAGTCCTTTAAGGCATGTTTCACCATTCTGCGGCCATTTTGGTAATCTTCAAGATTAGGTTTATGTCTATACTTTGACTGCACCTTAGTATTGGCTTTACTCCATACATTTTTGGGATGTGGTGTCAAAGTTGGCAAAATTGGCATCAAAGCAGACAAGGAAAAAAATATTGTCATTTGGTATTTCAAATTTCTAGTTCATCAGCCAATTTTCTTTCCTGATATTGACCATCTCCCTCTTTGGTTGACAGTCAGCCTACCTGCTTTCCTTGTCTATATCCACTCCGTGTCCCCCAACCCCCACCCGAGCCTTCTTTTTCCCAAGCAGCCCATTCTTCGCCAAGACACTGTCTGTGTTTTATGGGTCCCAGTAGAACGGGGATCTTTTACAGGCCGACTGGACTTTAGAAGCCCCTCGTTTAGCAGCATCCTGCCTTAATTAAAAACCCCTTTTGTGCGTTCTGCCTTTAACAATGACGAGCAAGAGGAGGGAAAGGAGGGTGAGGTTTAGTGGCAGAGTGAGAGAAAGAGCATGGCAATGCAAAGACCATGAGAAAGAGATAGATGGCAGTGAATAGGAGGTGATAGGGAGACAGGCAGAAAGATAGTAAAGTGGACAAAAGATGGGAAGGGGAGAAATAGACAGCCAGAAGATAGTTGTTAATTGCAATTGGCATTAACAACACTCTCCTCGGAGAGTATGTAAAAGATTTGGACCGAGAAAAGAAGAGGAAACGATTTGATCACCAAAGGAAATGTTATTGTTGTCTTTTCAAGTATTCTGTGCAGCTCTTAAATTCTTCAGTCACCAATGTGTGTTTGTGGGTGTGGATGAGTGTGTATGTGGCTGTCTTTGTGATGATGGAGCAGCAAAGAGGCTGCTTACTGATTACCTTCATGTTGAACAAGCGCCTATTGACTGGCGAGTGACGGATGAGCGACCGGCCCCAAGCATGCTCATGTGCTGCATGTGTGTGTGTGTGAGTGTGTGATGGTGCATATGGCTCCCTGCTGCTCTGTCCTACACAGGCTGCCCCTAGTGGTTCCCTTTCTTTCTTTCTTTTTTTTTTTTTTTTTAACCTACCAATGTTCTCTTTGTCAAATGAACGAGGTGAAAAAATCGTAACGATGGATGGATTTTTAAGAGCTTTGTGAGGAAGCATACATAAGCAGAGTGACACGACCTGCAATCAATTCATTAATCAATTACCGGATTGGTCTTAGGCCCCTTTGAATCTTAATTTTTTTTTTTATCCAACCAAGACATTTTAGACAAGTCTATGCTTCTTGTAACTTAGGAACTATTTGGAGAAGGATTTTTACGTTACGTAGAGTAATGGATGTCAAAAATAGCTGCAAAGATTTGCTTCATTTTCACTTAGTGGACTTCTAATGGCTGTCAAGCCAATATTTTTCATTTCATTCTAAACCAATCAGAACGGAAGAAAAACAAGGTTGGTTAGGAGGCAACTTTTCATCATAATTGCACCCCATTTAAATAAATTCCCCGTCTTTTTTTCTGATTCTCTCCCCAGGCTTCTCTGCAGAATGTCCAGTAAGGAGCGCCACCTAGAGTCCAACTGTCCGTCCTCGTATATAAAAACCGAGCCATCCAGCCCTGCCTCCCTGACCGACAGTCTAAATCATCACTCCCCCGGCGGCTCCAGTGACGCGTCAGGCTCCTATTCGTCCACCATGAACGGCCACCCCAACGGTTTAGACTCCCCGAGTCTCTACGGCTCCGGCGCTGGGCCCTTGGGTCCCGCCGGCGGCCCCGGATCAAAGCGCTACGAGGACTGCTCGTCAACGATCGGGGAAGATTCGCAGATAAAGTGCGAGTACATGTTGAATTCCATGCCCAAGAGGTTGTGTCTGGTCTGCGGGGACATTGCTTCCGGCTACCACTATGGTGTGGCATCATGCGAGGCCTGCAAGGCCTTCTTCAAACGCACCATTCAAGGTTGGTTTCTAATTCCACTTTGCTCTTGTCTGCATGCATTTCTACTTTTTAGACTTGGTACACTTAATATAGCACAGAAAGGACATTCTGAGGAAGGATGTCAAACTGGGCCTTTTCCTGGATCTTACACAGGAGTCCCTCAAGAATCCAGTTCGAATCCCCTCCTTTTACGGCTTCATTATTCTACAACAATGACTATTTATAAATTGAGCTACTGCCACCATTTTTAATTTTCTAGTATGGTCATGAATTATAGTTGAAAATGGACCAGACTCGAATTGAAGTCTCGTGAAATATACCCCCCCCCCCCCACCTCCCCCACATGAACAACAAACTGACCTGGTGGATGTCTATGATTAACCAGATTAGTTCAAGTTAGACAGGACTAATGGGCCCGTCAGTCAGTTGTCAAGTCAGCACGCTTGTCAGTCATTTTGCTACAGGAAAACTCTGTATCCTAGCAGTCAGCGATCCGGCCATCTTTGATCTATTGAGTCGGTCAGTCATATCAGACAGGATTCATCTATCTGCCCTTCCATCCATCCACCTGGCCGTCGCTGTTTTCTTTTGCTTCTGATAAGCAGCTTTCCCAGTAAAACCCCAGAGGGGTTGGGGGGGACGCAAAAAAAGGGGGCAAGACACAAGGGGGATGGACGCCTTATATCTACGAGATGCTCACAACCCGCAGATGACCTGTATGTGTTTATTATGGGATGAGATCAGGTCCATGCCCGACAAAGAGATTGGGCCCCACACGTGTCGAGATAAACGCACAAACTCCCACTTAAATAGACTGTCACACGCACCTCCCACGCACACACATACACATGACCTTGTAATCACGCCGTGTGTTGCTTTGACCCTTAATTCATCCGCAATTGCTGCCCTGTCTAAACTGTCCACGTGGCCCATTTCATTTGGAGAGCTTGTTAAAAGTTCAATAGGTGAGGACTCGCTTACAGATTAAACACAAGCGCACTGCCACTGTCTAGATATGATGCCCAGCTTATTTGGCAGTGTGACCTTGCGTGTCCGCCTAGTTCTTGTTCCATCATTTTCACTCCACTTGTAATCCCCACCCTTCCTTTGCTGTAGATATATGTTGCAGGTCAGGCTCGAGGTCACAATGCTTGACTATTATTGGGCCACTGTCACGAAAGGTTCGCATATGGACACTTCAGGTACAGCTGGACGATGTAATGGGATTCAATACAGAAGTTACAGTATTTAAAAAAAAAAAAAAGTAAAACGCAAAATATATTAAAAATGTAACGTTATTAATATTTTGGATATTGACTAAACTAGTTTTGATGTCAGGAGTTGTCGCTGCATCAATGTTTGGGGCTTGAATTAGAATTTTGAACCAACTTTCTAATTTCTGCTGCTTGATATATTATATTCTTTTTTTATTGTAATTTTTAGATGTTTTACAACATAAGGTTATTTTTCCTCGTTAAAAACATTATGGGATGGGGCTCAATTCATAACATTATGAAGTATTCTTTTTATAACTAGTCAACAATTTGTTTTCCAACCTATTCCTACAAATTTATGTAAATTTAGCTATCATTACAGTTCATATGTTTGGCTCGGATTTATTCTTAGACCTCTTGGAGCAAATGGGTCATGACATTATCATTGGCCACCGCGCAAGCCAAACTCTTCCACACAGTGTCTGTGCACGTTGGCGAGCATGCACGTCAGTAATACGGGTGTGCACATGTGCCCGTGTTTATGCACGAGTTGTGTGTCTCAAAGTTGTGTGCCTTGGCTGGATGCGGGGCCAGGCTCAGATGGGCAGTGGCAGCCATATTGGTGTGTTTCAAGCCATTAGCCAATAAAACCGCAGGTAATCACCAAAAAAACACCTCCAGCTGGACGGGGAGGAAAGCGTGGAGTAGAAAAGAAGTAGAAGAGGAAGAGAGCAAGCCTTTGAATAAACAATAGTTTTATAGAAGAAATACTGGAATGGAGATGATGGAGGATGGAAGCCAGGCACGTGGATGTAGAGTTTGTGTTTTCCATGTGTGCATGTGAGAGAGAGGAGAGAGAGTTTGTGTTTGTGTGCGCATCACAGCATGGAAGAAGTGACTGTGGCAGCTGCTGTTTCTGTGGCGTCAGTCCAGCAACACCTGACAACGAGCATCTATCACCCCCTTATTGAGAGAGGGGGGATGCATAAAGGCGAGTGTGGGTGTGGAATGATGGGATAAAATGAAACGAGAGCCACAGAACGAAAGGTTCAAAGCCAAAGATGGCTTTTGGTCCGACCAAGTGGTGGTAAAAGATATTGTAAACATGAATTCGACAAGATTTACACAACATGCAAACATTTTACATACAGCAAATGTATCCATCAAATTCATAATGGAAGGCTTGGTGATTTGCTACAAAATGAAAGCATAATTTATCACCGGCTGTATATTGCGCACTTTGTAGACTCAAGCATTCGTCTTACACACACTCAACAAAGGCGGTCAATTGTAATGCAGCATGTGGACACACATACGCACACACCTCAAAGGAGATTGCAGGGGATTTGAGGCCCTCATATACCCCCCCCCCCGGACACCGACCGTCTGCACGTTATACAAAGAAGCCTCCGAGAAGAATCATTGGCTTCTATAAGCCCACCTTCAGTGTCCAAGAAGAGGCATGTAGGCAGAACTAAAGACACACGCGCTCCTGTGGAGCTATTACTTCTTGCTACATTTTAACCTCTCTCCGTGAAGGATGTCATAGCATACAAAGAGCATCCAGCCCGCTCGCTACTAATGCAGGCCGATATAATATGTTTACTATGTAGCATCCTTCATGCAAACCAGTTTTGAGTCAAGGTGCTGCAAATCACCTGCTGTGAGTGTCTCTTTAGCGCACTTATTCATTTAGCTAGTCCGTGTGCGCTAACGAGGCCCATTACGAACTAAGGTTCGGGTGTCATTAGCACATCTAGCCTTAGCGCTAAATAATTGCTGAATTAATGTGCTCCACCAGTATCTTCCACATAGCGAGCTAACATGTCCCATTAGCGGCGTCTATTAGGTTTCCCTGGCGTTTAGCATGTTTAGCCAGTTACTTTCACTAACATGGCCAATTAACGAGGGTCTTGTTAGCCATTAAGACCAGTTTGTGCATTTAGCCTTTTCCCAAGCTAACTAGCCCCCTTAATCAGCAGAGTAATGAGAAAACATCCTCCCCACAGCAGCAGTCAATAGTAATCACTGTTTATTCTCTTTCACTGGGAGACACTTGAGCCTTTCTCGGCTACCGAGGCAATGTACTTAACTTTGGGAAGAAAAAGAACAGTTTTATATTCTTATATTATAGTTCAATATACCTCTTCAAGTCAATTTTGTAGCTTGTGTCTCCAAAATACATAACAGGTACATAACACCAAAAAATCAGACCTACAAAACAGAAATGATCGATATTGGCTATTAAGACAGAGCTGCTTGCTTCAAATAGATGCTCATTTTATAAACTCTTTTCCTAAGGTGTTTTTCTCTTACGGCATGTCCTGACGTCAAGCAACCACATTTCCCGAGTTTAACCCTCTCCTTTGCGCTTCCCTTCACAGGCAACATCGAGTATAGCTGTCCAGCCACCAACGAGTGCGAAATCACCAAGAGGAGACGCAAGTCGTGCCAGGCCTGCCGCTTCATGAAGTGTCTGAACGTGGGCATGCTGAGGGAGGGTAAGGGAAAAGGTCTCTTCCTAATCTTTCTCCGTTAGCTGTGAGCAAAGTAATCACGAGTGACGTTGCATTTAAATACAGAACAAGCAGAACTAACCAATAAATACAAGAATTAAGTCCTATAAAATGTTCATTTAGC
Organism: Syngnathus leptorhynchus; assembly: GCF_054491065.1. Taxonomy (NCBI): domain Eukaryota; kingdom Metazoa; phylum Chordata; class Actinopteri; order Syngnathiformes; family Syngnathidae; genus Syngnathus; species Syngnathus leptorhynchus. Next base: position 14,343,719 of record NC_141197.1, read on the forward strand.
TTCTTTTGATTCATATACATTTGAACCAAAATAAATAAATGAATTATTTGTCATCATATACTAAGTTATAAATACGTATTTGTATCAATTTCTACGAAATTTTCGACACATTCCAGGGATTGACTTTTTATGAAGATGCGATATGTAATGCAATAGATTCATTTCCTGTTTCATTGCTTTCATTCACTTGTTACACATGATTTATTGTCTGTCTTGATGCATTACACTCACTCCCTACACACACACACACACACACACACACACACACACACACACACACACACACACACACACACACACACACACACACACACACACACACACAAGTATGCACGCGGCACATATGTGATGTCTAAATGAGGTAACATTAGTTGCTCCAGCAGTGCTGAAAAGGAACAACTGATATGACTGCCCTGGCACCACTTTGATTAAATACACTCATTTCTCTCTTTCACACTCCCCTGGTACCTCTACCTCTTTCTCTGCCTTTGGTCTTCCCACCTCTGACCTTTCCACTCCCACCACACTTTCTGCCACGCAAGGAGGAAGAGGACGGCCGATAGAGAAAGTCTAAGAAACGGGACTAACGGGAGGGAGGAGGCTTGGGAGAAGAGATTGATTTATAGGCGCTGAGGAGAGGGGCCTGGGAGGATGAGAGGCAAGGTGGGGGGGCAGGGTGGCCGAATGAAGTAGAAAGTGTGTGTGAGAGAAAGCAGAGGGAGAAGGAGGGTCAAGGTTGTAATTGATGGGAGACCTGGACGACGCCCCCCGCCCTCCCTTTTCCCGGCCGTGGTCCGGGAGCGTGGCTCAGCCCGCCGCACGGCAGCCTCCTCGCCATCCATTCTTGTCTTTACGCCGCCCTCCTCTTCTCCCACTCATGCTTGTGCAACCACTTCATCCATCCACTCACCTCTACATTTGCGCTCCCCTCCATCCCGGTGTGGTGATGTGCACTGACCGGACATTTCATTAGGTACAGTATACCTTCAGTATAATGACACCCGGATCGAGAGAGTTGGAAAGGGATTTTTTTTTTAAATACTGGTAAAACTAGAGTTCAAACACAAAAGCTGTCAAATGTCATTTAAACAGAAATATTCACGCCTCAGGTCCCATCATCTCCATTTCAGCCAATCACAAATCCATACATATTGCTAATATTGCTTTGATTGTACGCATGAAGTCAGGATAAAATAATTTGGTGGGACTGACAGGCCTTAGTAAATGTCGGAAACAATCGAGTTAAGATTAAGATCACTCACAAAATGGAAAAAAAATAAATGCTATTCAATTTACAAACAATGGAGATGCTTTGGCATCAATTATTCTTGTGTTTGCAGTGAACTCCACAAAATAATGCCACTTTTTCCAAAATGCTATTTAGCAAACAAAAAAGGCAACCAACCATTGAAAAGACATTTCCTTATCATGCAGTGAACTGCAAAGCTACAAGCACACATAAACATGAGCACCTCTTGTGACAATTTTCTGATACAGCTTTTTGTATTGCCTCTTTGACATGACATAGTGCAAAACCTTAGCAAACAGCATGTAGATGGTGTTGTAAATAAGCAGAAGAAACGATATTTTTCCCAGGAGTGCAACAAAACCTTTCCCTCCACTATAAATGCCAACTCATCTCTTCTTGAGTCCCCCCCGCCCTTTATTCCCTCCCAACAAGCTGCTCCCTTAACGTTTGTTCTCCCAGTCAATCTCACATTGGCAGAAGCCATGTTTCATCTCCCGTCGTGTCCAATAAGTCTCCTTGCATGCACGTGCATCGGACCAATACACATATTATTGGCAGCTTCAACTCATATTATTTGTCTGCGGAAAGGTGAAAAACTCAACTTTTACAATCAATTTATTATCAAATGCTTTCATTGTATCGCATTGGAAAGAGGAAAACAAATAGCAGCATTTAGTGGCTGCACATACATCATTCACACACACACACACACACACACACACACAATACTAGGCCTATATATATTTATATATATATACAATATACATCAAGCTGACAGACCACAGCCATCCCATTTGTACCGGTAGGTCTGAATCTAATACACAGTGTCCCACTCTACATAACAACATGGCTCATTGAAGTTTTTCACATTTTGCATCCTAAAGCAGAATGGGAGGAGATGAATAGCACTTTAGAGGAAGTAAACATAGTCCTTTATCGTTGCTTTCATCTGTAAGGGATTACTGCAAACTGCTGTCTAGCCTGCAATCTACTACAATCCAACATAAACGCTGCAGAATAAATTATTTAGGACTAGCTGAGTTTACAGCAGAGCAAACACTGATAGTGTGAGTTTATTGCAATATTTTCCCAACTTTAGTATCACATAACTGTGATTATTTGATAAGTCCTATTTTTAAAGAAACCATCCATGACGGATGACTTTTATATTTGTCTTGCACTTAAAGCTTACAAAAATTTAAACGATGTGATGCAAAAATATACTCCAAAAAAATAAAAGGAAAATCTGATCATAAATTTGGATACATAATCTGACGCGTCAAAAAATTTTACATAGTAAAAGATGTTTTCATAGGTTGTCTGGACATAATGTGCAATGTTATGTACAACCCTGACACCAGCAACAGCATCGATCAGGTTTGACATCCATCCACTCATCCATTTTCGATGCCGCTTAGGCTCTCGGGTGAGCTGGAGCCTAAACCGGCTGACTTTGGACACTGCAATCTTGACTGCTCACCTGCATGGAAGTCAGGCGATTGACCCACTGCACCATCAGTGACCTTAGAGTTTATACGCTTGATCAGCGGTATCATTCAAATTCCAAGCACATTTAAAGAGGGAAGGAGGAAGAGGAGTAAACAAGCGGAGGAAGGCAGGCAGGCAGCGAGCGAAACAACACGGGGACGCCCACCCACCAATATGGAGCAGCTAATTTCTGGAGCGAAGCAATTAAAAAGCCTGACTTTATGATGAGAACTTCCCCTCTGGCAATGACTGTCTGTCCATTTTTAATGAGGTCATAATGATGCGTCAGCTGAAGCCCGAAAGGTCGTAGGGGCGGGGCTTAGGGAGAAGTATTTGCGTGTGGCGGGAGTGAGGTGGGGATGATTGCAGGTAAAAGATTGGCAGAAAATAATGAAGCAGACGAGGGCTAAACGATCACCAGGGGAGTCTGTGTTAGCTATTTGATTTGCTCCCTTTTAAACGCACTTTATGTGCATTTGGACCCCCCGAAAAAAAGCTCTGGCATGGAAATAAAGTGCCGTGATGTGAATACAAAACGCGTAGCAGACAATTGAACATGAAAGGTTTTGGCAGGAACGCCGGGTGCATGTGTACCGTGCATATGCCGCTATTGACAACGGTGCGGCTGGCTTTGATGACGCCACGTCACACACGTCCTGCTTCAAAGAGACGCAACATGTCCGGGCCGGGACCAGAGCCTTCATCTCTATCAAGTCGTAAACGGCCAGCTGGATTCAGATGGTCCACTAGCAGGGACACAAAACCACGCGCCGCTCATATAAACCCTGGCATGTGGCCTCACACACAGATACACACACACACACACACGTACACACACACACACACACACACACTCCCTGTAGCTCGTGCCAACTCTGGCCATGCTCCCCAAGACCTAATGAGGGAGATTGGGTGGAATGCCACAATCTGTGTATAAGACTTTCTTTCTGTGTGTGTGATTGCTGTCCCTATGCGGCTCCTGTTGTGAGTCATAACTCTTTAAAACTTTTCTTTTAAAATGAAAGTTGAAAAAAAAAAAACTTTTTTTTCACATTTTATTTATTTAGCTCAAGGGCGGCCATATTGCCTTGTACCACCACTTTGCTGTCAACTGAAAATGACATCATCGTGCACAAGGGCTCCTACCTGTCTTTTGGGTTTGGTCATGTGACGTTCAGAAGCAAGGAAAGTAATTGTAGTTCACGGCGGTCGTGTCCCGGACTAAAGCACAACCAGTTGGGTATCTTTTGACCCTTTAAGGCCACCATATCTGTCGATCCTGTAAGGGGAATGCCGATCTTTAACAATTTTACAGTTCTTTCCTTTCCACTTTTAGCAACTTAATGATTTCATTACCAGATCGTATTATTGAAAATTAATAGGTTGGAGGAAATAAGAAGAATGCATAGAATGAAAGGAAAAGGAAAGCAAAGGGATGCTGGGGAAGAGACAAGATGAAGTGAAGGAAGAGAGAAGTGCCAGACAACTGGTGGCGTCTGGTGCTTCCTCATGGGATGCATGGAGCTAAATTTGGCCTGTAGTCTTTCCTCACTAAGTGTGTGTGCATGCAAATGTGGATGTGTGTGACTGTGAGTATGCCGCATCTGGTTGCAGCCCATCTAGAAAGGAGCGAGCTCAGACTAAGTGGACCACTGTCGCACGAACAGTTGGTTTTATTTTTATTTTGGGGAGGGGGGGCAACACGAGTCAATGTACTGCAAGATTTGGGTCTGAGAAAGGGGGAAACATTGACTGGGGAAATGTATTTGTTTTTTTTGTTTTTTTAAGGGACCTGACACTGAACTCAAACACATGGCCACCTTCTTACACACACACACATATTCACTCAAGAGTGACCGCAGCCACCTGCCCGCTCCCTCAGGCACGGCTGGTCATATGTGATCTGATCTTTAGGAAAAAATAAATAAATGAAAAAGACACTGCGTAACACACACACACACACACACACATTCCTCACCGTGCCATAACCTCAATATTTCAATATCAGCTTTTTATTTTTATCTTTTAATTCAAGCCCTCCTTTACCTTTTGTCAAACTACAGCAGCAATAAAGAAAATGCAAATTCTGTCATCTTGAATGTCCTCAGCAGAAACAAGCACATTTTTTTAGAATATGGAGTTGCCGTGTGGGCAGATATTTTTTCTTCTTCTTGACAAAGTCAGAGGCTTTATTTTTTTGGGTCTCGGCATTAGCTAAGGTCTTCTCTCAGCCTGACTTCTTTTTCTCTCACTCACTGTCAGCACATTCTCATTGGACTTTTTTGTCACCTCTCAATCCGTTTGATTTGCCCTCGACTTACGTAACATCATCAGTCCGTTGAAATCACTCTTCTTTTATATTTCAGCATTGTTGTTCAACGGGCACATCATCAGCTTTCAAAAAAGATGCCAAATTATAAATGTTCTTTCTAAAGTCACATTGGTTCCTCTTATGGGCTGAACAAATTAGTCAACGTCACTATTTTGCATCGACGTTTCAAAGGTTGATGTCAACTTAATGCTAATCACGTTTTTTTTGTCTATTCGTTTTCAGATTGGATAATTTACAGAGGATTTTTCACTCACATGTTCAGGACAATAATTATTTGTGGAGTTTATCGACTTTAACGTCTTCCTCACATCTATATTCATTTGGCCTTTATTTATCCAGTTAAGAACAGACTTTTATTTCCATGACCACAAAAGAGCATTTACATCATATAGCTTCCATAAAAAACAATTCACACCATAATAGGTGATGCGAAATCTTTATCCGTCCTTCTTTTTAGATCTGTCAAGTAGAAGTGAATTGGCCCATGCTTTGTCCATCTGAGGACTTCTTCAGTCTCAATCCACTCTCATTATTCTCAACCTTTCATTTATTAGCTCTAACGTTCCCACTTTTTTTCTCCATCCTTTAAATGTTCTACTCCCTTTAACTGGGCCATCCATTACAACCCCCAACCATCCCAACCTTTTAATTTTTTTCCCCCCATCACAATCTTCTCTTCATTCATCTTTTATCAACATTTTATTTCCATTCGGCTCCCATAAACTCATTTATTGTGCTCTCCCTGGTGCATTCTTAGCTACCAGCCCACATCTAGCTTACATTTTCTTTCCGCTCACTTTCCCGACGCCATTCTTTATGATTTGAAGGCTCATTTGTTAGGATGAGCTAAAGCACTTCCACTCTCCACCCTTGCCTCCCATCCCCGTCTCTTTTTTTGTAGGCTTTGGAAATATAATTTTCAATTTTTAATTTGATTCATTTAGATTTGATCATTAATCAGCACCGGGGGAGAGTTAATTTGGTGGAAAATAGATGAGGTAGTTAGAGAAGGCTCTTTATGAAGTGACTGCTGGTCCTTTTAAGTTACAAGGGAGAGCGGGGGGGAGAGGGGGGGTTCAGCTCATCACAGTTATTCCGGAAGAAAGTGTTTCTAATTCTTTCAGATTAGCGTGCATCGGCAAGCTATTACTCCAAGATGAGCCCAAACGTTTTGTCCGTGCAGGTGCAGGGCTGTGCTGGCTGCTCGTGTGTCCCGGGTCATTGTAGATGCTTAGTGCATGTAGAAGTGCTTTTTGAACTCCTGCTGTTCAGAGTTTCTTGACCGTTTGCTGACACTGCTTCCCCACTGCAACTGGATTTTCAGACCCCCCCACCCCACTCTCTCTCACACGCACAAACATTTTTGAAGGGGTTAATTCTCGGGCATATTCTGTCCAAATTTAGTAGAACTTTTGGACAAAAAGTTTTCTCAGGGTATTTCGGTTTCATCCCATCAAGTTGTAATAGTTTGGGATTTTTCATCATAGATCTATTTTAGATTATTTTGGTTTGAGTGTTGAGGTTTTTTTTTTAATTTGGTTGGTTTTAGGTATTTTTTAGTGTTGTTTGTTAGTTTTTAGTATGTTTTTGTTTTTTGAAAATCATTTATTTCAATTTAGTTTGTATTACTTTGAGTAATAGTTAATTTTTTAATATAAAGTATTTGTTGAGTGCAAGATTAAAAATAAAATGGTCATTAATTATGGTGTAATAAAGAAAACTCCAATAGCAAGTTAAATACAATGAAAATGAACCTTGAAAGTTCATGTATGATATTAATTGATGACAATAAAAAGGAAAGACATATTCAATATTATTATAGTTACTTTTAGTCAGTTATATAAATGTTTATTTTGTTAGTCAAAAATGTTTTTTCAATTTTAGCATGAGTTATCTATATTGTATGTGTGAACTCTTACTACTAATTGCAAATAACACAACAGACATTTCCATTAATATTGACTCCCTCTTTTGTGCCAATAATCCACTAATTCACAATCATTGTTTGCGTGCCTTGGCAAAATAGCAAGTGCAGCTCTTCCACAGATTAGTTTTGCTTGTTAAACTAAGAAAGTAATCTTCACTGGATTATACTTAAAATTCCTTTACTCTCGTCTCTTTTTTGCGCACGCACCCACAAAAAGTAGAGTCTTAATTAAACAAATGCATGTGAGTCTTTTTAAAATGATTAGTTCTCATTTTGTTATCTTGGTAAGCTTAATTATGTGATTCTTTGGCTGTCGATTGTTTTTTTTTGTCTTAAAAACAGACACGTAACGGAAATACTTTGTTAAACCAAGCAATAGTGTTGGTTTGTATTTTTCTTAACAAAAACATCTGTTGAAACATTCGCCTTGAGATTCGAGTTTAATTTGTTCGGTGACCATACTTGGAACTCAAAGTTGAAATGTCATTTATCCAGTTTTAAAAAAAAAATAAAAAATCTTCAGAAAAATTGAATTCTGTAATATATAAAAGCATTCAGGAATGTCATGATTAAATAAAATGAAAAAAATAAAATCTTTTTTCCCACATCATTTGCTTCAGTTTAGGACATTGTACTTATTCCTTCTGGGGGAAATATAGAGACTTTCAAACTTTTATCAACCAAGCAATGGCTTGTATCTGGAAAGGTTTCTCAAGGTATCACTGGAACAATGAAACCGGTATCCAAAGGTCAATTTAGCAAAAGGTTTAGCAGTTTTGAGTCCAATTAATTAGTCAAAAGCCATGCAAAAAATATTGTTATTAATCCCATTACATTACCCTAAAAGGAGTCTTTTTTTTTTTCCTCCAGGGCACATGACACCTATGTCTTCCTTATCCATTTTTAAGTGGTAACCACGGTAACATCCAATACCCCGAGAGACAAGCCTAATTAAATTAGGGCTCCTTTGTGTCAATTAATTAAGGTGACAGAGGAAGAAAGAGCGAGATAGCAATTGGCCTCAGAAAAAGAAGTAGTCAGAGTGTGCAAAAACGATGTGTGAGTTACTTTTGTGCTCAGATCGATTTCTCTATGTGTTATTAAGAGCAGATTTGTTTGTATTATCTGCATATTCTACCCTCTACAAACAAAAACATTGACTTCACATGAAAGCAAACTTTTTACGTGTACTAAGTGATTGTTTTCGGTTTTGGTTAGTGCTGCAATTAACATTTTTTATTATATCCCCCGTTTTGTTTCCAGGTGTTCGTCTGGACAGGGTCCGCGGTGGAAGACAGAAGTATAAACGTCGGATAGATGCCGACAACAGTCCTTATCTGAACCCTCAACTGACTCTGCCTGCCAAGAAGCCATGTAAGAGCACACACACGTGCACATACACACACATCCAAATGCATGTACTCCTTGTCCAGGTTGGATTTCAAGGGTAGGAATTTTCATACCTGCAGAGGTCAACAATTTTTCCACTAATATTGCATGATTGCACGCAGGCCGTGTTCTTGTAGACAACAGTTGGACCGTTAAAAAAGGGCTACACACTCGCATACACAAACACACACACGCTCACACAAAAATGGACGCAGGGTGGTGAGAAGCCCATCTGTTTGGGACTTAGTTCATTTCCTTGTTTCTACAGCTACCAGTTTAGGGTCATAACATTTTATACGTGTCATATTTTACTCTAAAGATATTCATTTAGCTCTGGCCGGATTTGCTGTTTTTACTGTCAAGTCCACTCCTAGCCAGAAGCTGATGATTGGAAAATGAACAAGAGCAAGATGGGAGGTGAACCCAGAGATGGAGAAGAGGAGGAGCAGAGCACGCACGTTAGGGAGGGAGAGACCAGCCAGAAATTTAATCCGGATTAAATCCAATCTGGCAACCACATCAAACTACAGTTAGCTCTCTAGCTAACCGTCTGGTTTCACACACACATACACACACATGCATACATGCAGTGGAGATTGAGTGGTGTTTAGCAGCTTGCTCCCTAAAGCCCATTTTGCTTAAATCTGGAGCATATTCTGATTTAGTCCAATATGTTGAATGGCTGCATGAGAGTTTAGGCTAAATTCTGCACCACTAATCATAGAAATGAAGAGATCATTCGATTGTGGCCATGTTATTGTTTGAACAAATACACTCTGTTCAGTTGCTTCCACAAACGCAATGACAAACTTCCTCGACATATGCCAACTACTATTGACCCTCTGATTTTTATTGGTTTGATTAAATTTTGGTTTGAAAATTTTAAAACATTTTTGACAAGTTTGAGAGGTACTTATTCCTTCAATTCCCTCGCAGGGCTGAGTCACACTGACTTCTTGGAGGGTGGAAAAGTTTTTGAGATTTGGGTTGATGAAATACCACCAGTTTAGACCCACAAAAATCAGCAGCAAAAAAAGTAAATAAAATAAAAATAACACTCCATGTATATATTTAAGTACCTATTTTTCTCCTGCAGCCCATTTATGTCTAACCAAATCCACAATGCTCACATTGATTGTGTGAGAATAGGACAATAACTCAGTGTTTGGAAATGGTCTTGCATTGATTCTCATTAAGGAAACATTAAATAGAATTTATTTGCAGATATAGAGCTGTGGGCGTACATGTTTGTTAGCGTGTTTCTACCTTCGCAACACGAACAATTACGTGTGCATAAACTGATATTTTTAAACCATAACACTCAATTCCTTATTTGTTGTAACTCCTCTTAGCTCTTCTCTGTTGTCAATCCTCTGCTTGATTAGTCAGTGGATTCATTTAGGAGCAGGATATCTATGTTGCTAATGGCCATTGAGATCTCATCACCACATGTCACTATTACTGGCTGAGCTGTTTGCCTTTTACATGTTATTGATGATCGTCTTTGAGATGGGAAACGAGTGGCAACGCCACGTGGCCTTTTGAAGTATCGCCGCAATAATGATGATCTTTCTATGATAACATTGAATTACTTGAATTGAACCTTTATTGTCATTGCACAAATGGTGGTAAAGCAAAAATTAGGAAGATCGTTCTTGATTGGTGCAATGAAAGGGCAGATAATGATACCATTCAAACCCTATCAATATTAAATTACCAGAAAAGCGAAATACTGGATTACCAAAAAGATTTAAAATATAAACAAAGGTCCGCTTTTATTGAGTCAAGAGTACAGGAGTATTTATTGTTTTTATTTAGCTTCCTCATCCCAAAGAAAAAATCTGTTCAAGTGTTACTTCTTTTTTTTATGTATTATTTTTTCACATTATTAAATATCTGGTCAACCCATTCATTGTAGAAAATGCAATACAATATTGAATAATAATAATAATAATAATAATAATAATAATAATAATAATAAACTTTTTGACATAGTACACACAAAATCCTATCCAAGCCAATTTGTAAATCTGAAAACAAAAATATAATAAATAAAACTGGGTCTTTGAGTTTTGATTCCCTCTGCTCTAAAATGCACAAGAACGCCTTGCCTCCATTCCTAATGCTATGGTCGCCATTCAGTTCACATTATTGAATCTAATTAGTCTTTTTTACACTGTCTATAAAAATGACTTGAGCAAATAATGAGTGTTTTGCCTGAACATTTCATGGCTAATCAGACGCTCTTGCAATCATAAGCGGTGGCATATTTTACCGTGTGATTTGCATCTGAATGATTTTGTATGTATATGTTCAATGTCAAATAACCGTGTCATTTCTTTGAGGTCTTTGCATGCCACTTTTTCTTGTATTGATGATTTCTTAGCCTGCACTGGTGTGAATCATCTTGCTCAAATGTAGATACATATATATATTCACTCTCTCTCTGTCTTTGTGTCTTTCTCCTCGTCTGGTGGTCATGTCAGTTGCCTTTGGCTGCCTTGCAGATAACAAAATCGTCTCTCACCTGCTGGTGGCCGAGCCAGAGAAGATCTACGCCATGCCGGACCCGACAGTACCAGACAGTGACATCAAGGCTCTGACTACGTTGTGCGACCTGGCTGACAGAGAGCTGGTGGTCAACATTGGCTGGGCCAAGCACATCCCAGGTAGGAGAAGCCTGCTAAATTTGTGTGCATGCTGTGATAAAACACACACACACACACATACAGCCAATGCTTACTTGGTGTTGCTTACACTTATGATGTGACCTTTCACCCCAATCCCCACACCCAGACAGTTTGAACTCTTGACACCTCCATCTGGCCAACCAACTGCTTTCACATCGTTCACAACATATATATTCAATCCATATAAGGGTGGATGGATGGACGGACGGACGGTCTTATTGCATTGCAATGATACGCAGATCAGAATGAATATTAAACCGTCTCAATCAATTATGATGCAGTCAATGGCATTCCCAACAAGGCTCTCCGATCCAATATCGAATTATTTTTATCCATAAATGTGAAAATTGAAATGAATGGAGAGAAGGAAACAGAGATGAGAGATGAACATGGCCCGTATTGATCTCTGTGCAGACAGTGAGCAAGCATGTCGGTCATTGATCCACATACCCAAAGTTATTTTTGCATTTAAAAACTTGACTTCCTTCTTTTCTTTTTTGCTTCGTCCCTTTCTTTTACAAGACACGAGGCCAGCTTAACCTGGTTATCCACAGGCGTGTGAGCGGTTGTGTGCGCGCACAAAGCAACGATTGCTCGGCGCCGGAGAGATGGCGTGATTAGACGACAGAGCGAGGCAATCCACAGCTCTGTTTACAACACTGAACACTGATCTAATACTCACGCTCACATACACACAACACACGTGCACACACACTTCTCAAGTGATCTAGTGTTGAGTGGAAAGGTTTCTCAGAGCGAAATGCCGGACTTCAACATTTGTTATCCTCTTCCGTGTAAGATAAGAAGGTTAACTCATCTATTCTTTTCTTTCCAATCGAATAAATGCTAGTGTATTCTATTCATTTGCGCGAGTGTGCACGCGCACGTCGACGCTTTTCTTATAAACGCACACGGCGTACACACGGGCACGCACTTTTCTTGCTATGCTACAGTAATTTTTTAATCAAATTGATGGAGAGAGACAAAGAGAAAAAAGACAGAGGCAGAGTGAGGAGAGGTGAAGCCAATTTATGCTTCATGATATGGTTGCACTGCGCTGCTCACGCACACACACACATGGTGACACATACACAGAAGCTGGGAACAGTGGTAACAACGTGTCAAGGCGAGCGCCAGGCAGCTAATTTGAAGTCATTAGATGTCTGCCGTACTGGCAACAATTTGTTACGCTCACACATGCACAAAGGCCCGCACACAACAACACGACACGCGCGCACGCTGAGTTAAGAGCCGTCTGCAGATAGCGAGGAGGCTAAATTGTAAACTAATTTAAACATCACTCAGCGTTAGAGAGGCTGCCTGCGAGACAGGCCCCCGGATAACAAGGCCGGGCTGTGTGTGTACACGCGTGTGTGTCTATATGCGCTGCAAGTCATGTTTGACACACAAGCTCGTCCAAGCTGGTGACAACACACGCTCGCTCACGCACGCACGCACGACGCACGCACACATTGCTTTGATTGCTTCTTTTATTCCAAGGCTTGGTTTGTATGCCTGCGTGCATTTCCATACTGATATGGCCTATATGCAAACATTTGATATGTCATTAGAGGAGGAAAATGAGGTTTCAGCTAGTGTGTGTCTCTTGATATCCCGCAAAGAATATTAAAGCACACACACGTGTATGAGGAGAGAAATGTAATGGGATGAGAAATAAAAACAGCATTGAGAATTTACATAGATGCACGTAAATTCAGTATCACAGAGACAAACACTCAAAGTTGTGTGTACTTGACTTTATTTCCTCATTTAGTTACCAAGAGTGTTTATTTACTCCCTTGCAGAGATTGACAAACTTTTCTTCTTAGATTGGTAACTTTTACTCATCTGCATATTTTAATGCAATTGAATTATAATGGTGATGACAAGATATTCCAATAAAACATGCATCATTCTATGTCAGAATATCAATTCTTAATGAAACTCATGATTATATTTGTCGGCCTATAAGTGGGTAAACTAAAGAAGCGTGTTGTCGAAATGGATGAGTACAAAGTGTCAGTAAGCGATCAAGGCAGCAGCTTAGAGTCAATAACATCACAGTCTCCATTCTCCAAAATATAAATATTGTGATTTAAAACAATACTTCATAAAATGTATGATTAAGCAAGTCTTCACAGTAGCACACAATGAAGCAGTGAATTATGGCGATCTAATGTGTACGGCAATTGACTAGGTGGGTAATAACTGCATACCTGGTGATTAATTAAAGCAGAAGCCACAATTTGAAGAAATATGCAATGTTATGAATCCCAGGCCTGTGGTGTCCAATATTATGAGTTAGCGCAGAGAAGATCTCATTTTAATAGCTCTCCAGGAGACAACTGCAGTCAGGTATTAAACCGCATGTCATAGTCAAGTGTGTGCGTGTGAATGAAGGAGGAATGAGGAGCAGTCAGGTGAGAGAGGAAGCCCGGCAAATATTTAAACAGGAGCCAATGAGAGTGTGAATGAAAAGAAAAGGCAATTTGTCTGCTCTTTTCATCCACTGTCTCCCTCTCGCTGCATAATAGCTAAATGACGAGCGAGCGGCCAGTCATGCCGGTCGCTCTTATCTAGACATGGCCACACAAAAGGCCAAGACAGGCAGGCAAGGCGAGCACTTGACTTGACAGAGGAGCGAGGAAAGGAACAAATGAAGCAATCGGCCAACAAGAAGCTCTAATGCCGTATTTTAGCAAAACCTCAGGTCTTCAATAAGACCGCTTTTTTTTTTTCTTTATTCAAGTGAAGATATTACCTCCGCCCCCATTTACTTGCGTCACTATCTCCTGATACTTTTGGTTCTCCTCATCTTCCACTTTCTTTCATTCCATTTCAATTTTGACACTCTAGATAAGTGTGATTCATTTTGATTGAGCTGTAAAAATGGTTGAAGGGAATGTGAAGGGGATTTGTTCTTTTAAGTGATCTGCATGGGGATTTGGGAACTCTAAACTTTAAAATGGCCGCCTTGCTTTCTTGTACTATCTGTCATTTTGGCTTAACCCATTATTGATCACTGCATAGATTGTCAATCCTATGACGTTTAATCAACCACATTCTCTTTCAAATGATCGAAAAGTTGAAAACTAAAATAAAACCCCCACAAGGAAACTGACCAAAAGTTTTTATATGTTTATTAAAACAAGAAATGTCGAATGACTAAATTTGGATATGGATTTCAACCTTTTGCCAACTATGGACAGCAACACCTGTACTGTGTAAATAAATGGTTTAAAACGGACTAAAATTGATTCTGTGTGGCTAAAAAGCAAAGTGTGGAGAGTCTCTGTCACTAAAGTGAGAGGTCATTGGCAAGAGATTCTCGAATATCCCCAATACTTCTTCCTTGACAATTGCACCGGGTTGTTTGTTTTAAATTAAAAAAAAAATTCATCGTAATACTATGAAAAATATATTTTGTGTATTATTTTCAATTAAATTTATTACTTTGACAATGCTGTGATCATACATTGTGTAAAGAGAAATAGGAGAACACAAAGTGGAGAAACACTTTGACTTATAGCTCATGAATACATTTATGACCGAATGAAGCAAAGTAAATGGTGCTGTATGTGGGGGGTGTCATATACTTTAGCTCCACTAGCCCCAAAGTGCCTTTAACACAATACCATTTGACCTGATGGCCAAGTAGTCCCCTGCCAACTCTTCACCCGCTCATGTGACCTTCCTCACCCTCTCTCACTCCCACTTTGACCCTCTTCACCCTCTATTTTTAACCTCTTTATTATCAAGCCAACCTTGTTCCACGTTGGGCATCATGTAGCCAGGTCACCAACCTTGCTTGCTAGCTAGCAACCAATCAGCCAGTCAGTCAGTCAAGTGACTTCACAGTCAGTCAGTCAATCAGTCAGGCACTCAGCAAATATTGATTCATAGAGGTGTCCAGCTCCTTTTAGCAAATCAAATGTCGGGTCTCAGCAGACACACACGCAGATATTCTCATCAATGGCTGCACTTGACTGCGACACTGCAACCCCCTAAATTAACTCTGACACTCATTATGACATGAAACGTGCGGTAGTGATGTAACTTCTCAGCGAAGCCTGGGGAAGCTGATTATCAATCGCTCAACACATACACTACTATATCTTTTTAAACTCTTAAAGCACTATATCGTGACATCACTATACAATACTTTTTGTTGATATCTTCTTCTGCGCACTCGCACACATTTCATCTGCGAGTTGCGGCCATTGCTGTCGTCTCAGTGCCATTACCTCCTTGCAATAAAACGTCAGGTGTGTACACAACACGCACATACTATAAAGTCAGCGGCAGCTTTGGCCCCATTCTGTCTTCCGACACTAGTTCACCTTGACAATCACAGCATGCTCGGTGCCTCCTCAAACACGCAAACGCTCACCTTGACACACACCGCGACTGTATTTGTACACGCTTATTTTGTGTCTATTCATCATGTCAAGCTGTTAACACTTGGGCGGGGGTAAGTAGAAAATCAGTCGACACCGATTACTAATATATCTTTCATGTATGCAGTGCTTTGTGATAATCGACTTCTAAGTTCTCATATTCAATCCAAATCGGTTTTAATATTGCATATTAGGGTTTGAAATTGTATTTAATCTCGGCTCTGCTCTTCACTGCTTATCAACCTGGATGTGTCTCCATTTGCTGTTGATTTTCTCATAGCCTTGCTAGGTGTGTTTGATTTCCATTCATGTTCTTCCCGGCGCAGCGTAACATGTTTAGAGGCCGCTGCCTCGGTTCCAAATGTGTGCCTGTGTGTCTATTTGCATGGACGCCTTTTGTGGTCCATCTTCTTATCATTGCATTGGAGACGTCCCATCTCGCTTATTGCGGCCCACACAAACAAGGCTGTTTGCAGATGAAAACAAATATTGGTGGAATCAAATTAGCGTGAGAATATTTGATATCTGATCTTTATGTTTGGATTAAGCCGAGCTTGCTTTATTGGGTTAAAGCTTGAAGGTATTGAAGCACGTCATCAATATGAGGAAACAAAGGAAAGCATGTTCTTCTTTCCTTCCATTGTTATGCACTTTTTGGTATTTCCTTTAATAGTTAATTTGTGTTAGAATCTGTTTCTAAATGTGTTATTCTACATGCACTCTCTAGCTACAACAATGTGTTTAGATCTCCCGCTAAGACTCAAAATCGGACTTTACAAAAGTATCATATTATTTTATGCACTGATTGCAAAGCTGCCCTAATTTTGTCTCTGCACATCGGGTTATCATAATAAAAAAATGTAAAAAGAAAAAGAAATATTGAGATTATAATATATGTATTAATTCTCATGAATCATCGGTTAGGTTTATCAACAAATGTATTTTATTTTTTTTACGGAAGGGTCATAGCTACAAATTACAACTCATGTTAGAGTCCGTATTGCACTTGGTCAAAGTTAAAAATAAAAATAGCTTCAAAACCTGATGTGCTAGAAACAAGTTAACACATTTTTTTTTTAAATACACCCCAAAAATACTTTTCGGAACACTTGCCAGCTCTGATTAAAATTTCCTGTTGACCAGTTGTATGAGAAAACATTCGTTGTAGTTTGCAGTTAGTTTGTACAACTGCAAAGCATGCGCAGAAACGTGTGGCTACTTTTTGACAAGGTGAAAACGTGAATGTGACCAAGGGCCAGTCTGCCTCTGTTGTGTGTCTGACCAAGGGACACACACACACACAATGACACTTACCTTCATCGGGTCACACGTTGCTGGTGACACACCTTGAACATCTTTGCAGCAGTGTGAGCTGACACATCATACAGACACGCATATGCACGCATGACTCTTCCTTTCACACATTCTACCAAGTGCCACAAGAACTGTACTCACGTGTGTCGCACCAAATTCGATTAACTTTCCACACTGAAAATGACTCAAAAGTCACCTGAGCAGTAGTAGTAGGACTGACTTATATATAGCCCAAAGTTCATTCCACGGTATCATTGACAGTAAATGATAAATATTTCTGAATTGTTTATTAGGACAAACTGTTTTTTTTTTTTAACCCAACTTTGTATTTTCCACGGCATCTATAGCATATTCCACGCAAGTTGTAGTGTTAGAGCGATGAGCTCAGATCCCATTAAAAGTGCCGAGATTAATTAAGGTTTTTGTTTGTAAAAGTCAGGAAGCACTGTCAGTAGGTGTGTAAAAACCAATACTGCACTCAACGGCCCATTGCTGTTTTATCTTGATTACATTAGCAAACCAAATCCATTTATCTGTCAGCCTTTCGAGACCAAGCTCGCAATGCGAGCACGCGGGCTAATCTGCATCGAATAGTGTCTGTCACACATCCAGCGTGGAGCCGCTCACATCCAAACACACAGTTTCACAATATGTGACACGTGATGAGTAGTGACAAATAAATCAGCATCGGAGCCCATCATCATCATCCGAGTTGTCACTTGCAAACAGTCAGCTTTTACTACTTTCAATTTGTTTCGCTATGTGTGTGTGTAAGAAAAAGATAGATGATATGATGTGATTGGATATGATATGATGGCGGAGGGCATAAAGATAGATGATCATAATTACGCACGGGGCCAAACTCCATTTCAAATAATCCTCATCCTATTCTGTCGCTGCCGGCGTGCCGAGCATAAACACACATCAAAATCCATATAAAAGTTCACACATAAGTTTATTGCTCACCTATGCATGCAGCAAATGCGGTGGAAGAAAGAAAGGGGTTGTCATGACATCACATTATTTCTCCCGGTTCATGCAAAGTTCACAGGCAGCCATGAAATAGTTCTTCCTTCCCTCCCTTTTGCTTTTCTTTATCTGTTTACTTTTCCTCATTGTTTACCTGGCCATCATTTTGTCTCGTCGGCCTCCTCATTCATATTCTTTCTCTTTTGTCTGTCGCATCCCCTCACCCCTTATTTTCCATCCATTGTTCTTAAATAAGAGTCGGGATGATTCATCCATTCCATCAGAGGATAAGCAGGTCGTAAAATGGGATTAGAGCGTGCCTGTCAGCAGCTGAGGAGGACGTATGGTTTGTGCGCGTGCAAAACACACACACACACACACGCATACGGGGGAATCATCTAAATATCATATAGGCATAAAGACAAGAGATACACCTCATGAAGACACAGCTGCTGATAGGAAACAGTTTGGATAATTGTATGTGTCTGTGCCGGTGTTTTCGTAATGATATTGTTCGCTGCAATTATTCCGTTCACCAATTATTGTCACCATTATTGTTTATCAACAGTCTGCAGTATGTCACCTTTGTTTTTTTTTTTCATAATTTTCATAAAAGTACACCAAAAAAACAACACCATTAGTATCAGTCATGTTAATGTGACTTGGTTTATTAAAACAAAGGCTTTGTTTTTTTTATTGTAAACGGAAATGATGGAAAGATTTTTTTTTTTCAGACAGTAGATTAACTAAACAAGAAAGGGACTTAGCATCAGGCAAACTATACACCTCTAGACACCAAATGATTATTTTTATGTCAATTTATTTGACTCAATATAGCTCCATTTTTAAAAGTCCTCTTCACATCTTCAAAAAATTCTACCAAGCAGTAAATCATAACAAATATGCAAATATCATTCAGCAGCAAACAAGCAGTTGAAAGAGTCTTTTCAATATTATTGTTATGTATTTGGTGAGGTCCGGTCAGGTCACAATCATTGGTCCTCATATAGCCTTGCACGCTCGCTGGCGCGGCTCCAGCCAGCGTCCATAAACGCACTCGGGCACGCGCTAATTTACGACGCTAACGCACCATAAACCTTCTACATTTTCTTTGTGTTCGATCTGAGCACACCTTATAAGCATGCTGATGGGATGTTTCATCTGCAGGCCGCTATTGTAGCTACGTACCTTATCGTCTACCCAAAATGAATGTTGGGTTGTACTTTTGGGTATCCGCATGTACATTTGTCAAGTTATGTTCGGGCATTCTCTTTGTGAGTTTATTTGAACACGAAAGAATCCAAACATGTTTTTGTGCGCTTGTGTGTCTGTGTGCCGTCCATCAAGCCACACACTCAGCCGAAGCAAAGCATTGGCTTGCTTGCTGATGATGACATATGAGTTCCTGGCCGTTGTAATGGCTGTTAAATCTCATAATTACACGCTTCTTTATTGCAATGCATAATGACCCTGCAGCACTATCGGACAATTAATTAAGATTTTCAGCCGGGGCTCTTTTTTTTTTTTCAGGCCCAGATGAGAATGTAGAATGAGGGCCTAATGTTCTTGTCTCCAAGCTAGGACATTATGAGGCGCTTAGAAAGCTCCACGTGTGTCGGTTTTCATTTCTCTCATTTTGTCTGTCTTCAAATCCTCCCTTGTTGAGAATCCCCTTTTCCATGCTTATCCTGAATGATGATGATGATGGTGATATATTGGAGAGCATATCTCTAATCTGTGAATGCTAAATTAATCCCTGTGGAGTTTGTGTGCTTGTGGCTCTGTGGGAAGCTACGGGGGATTAGGAAGATAGAATCAACACCACCTCATAAACCCGTACATGGACACCACACTAGTGGATAGGGGGCCATTGGAATTGTTTTTTTTTTTTTTTTTTTTTACAATCGAAAGATTTTATTCACACATTCAACATGTGTTGATCAGATTTTGAGTAGAGTAGATTTAATAGCAGTCAAACATAAATATTTGTAATTAATTATATGTGCAATTTTCATTTCTTAGCTCTCTAACCATCCATTTTTTTCAAAGTGAAGACAAACTCAGAGTTCAGTGAAACATCAAGACTGCAGAATAAAATACAATGGGCCTTTTTTTTTTTATACTTGTGGGATTTGGCCTCTTCAGAAAAATACGTTATTACAGGAAATTGCTCCGAGCAGGTAATCCAGCAAGCGATCAATAGACAGCCACAACGCGGTTAATTGAACAAACTGGGAAATGTGAATTCATTACAGATCAAATTGATACATAGACAGCTGAGTCGCTTTAAAACCCCGTCGTCTGATCTCAAATCCTCTCGGAAGCTTCATCTCTTGTTTGACTGAATCTTCATGGAATTCTATTGTGTTGCACTCTATCAGCAAACAACATTTATGATTATAGTTATTACCCAATATTTGATGTCTGGCAATTCCCGCTGTTGAGGCCCAACAGAGAAACGATCAGTCTTTGGCACAGAGGAGTCTTTTTTTATTCATGTCCCAGCTACAGTTAAAACAATATTAGCGTTGTCATCATCTGATCAGATCATAAAAATTATGAAAATTGAGTAAGTGGATGAGTACTTTAAAACAATATATTGCCATCTTCATTGTGTGAATTATCTCAAAGAGAATATAAAACAAACTCAACTGTGGCTTGTATATGATTCATTTGTTCATAAATCCATCTCTTTATTTACTGTATTTTTTTTTTAAATCCATTTTATTCCTACTGTCTCTTTATTCTGGAGCTCTAATTACATTTTTCACTGTTCACCTTTTTTTTTTCCCGAAAAACTGTCTGTCAGCAGTGTCAGTTTGTGTGAGACCCACAGAGACTTAACACGTCTAAGCTAATACACACACTCACACACAGTGGTCATTCCTGCCTGCATCAGCATTGAATCATGAAAGGCAGTAGTAGGATGCAGGAAGGAAGAAGTAAAGATAAAAAAAGGAGTGTATTTAGTGTGTTCACTCTCAAGCCGAGTAGATGATTGTCAGTCGGGCGGGGCTCACGACTCAGTACGGAGTTCAGAAGACCCAAGTGGCACATGCCTACCCACACGCGCACATTATTTGACACAGCCCTGGTGGAGCTGGAAGTGGGTAATTAAAATGTAAATATTGATATTTTATTATTTGAAATGGCTCCACTGCAGTGCTCTTAATGTCACTCCATCTGGCGTCTCCGCAGAGACCCCGGCCGGCCTCCACGCTGCCCCCTCCGAGGCGACCCGGGCGCACCCACACCCCGCAGCCACCTCGATGCGGCCGCGTCTTTCGATTTGGCTCTAATTAACTATTAAATATGAGCGGCCGCAACCACCGAGGCAGCGCGCTTGACACACACACGAGCTCCTTCCTCACTGTTTCACACACACTCATATCCACTAAAGCAATGGGAAGATTTTAAGTGTTAATCTGCCAGTGCTGCTGATGGTGTCTAATGTATGCAATTAACAGTCAGCCAGGGCTGAGGGTTTGGTAATTAGCTGGCTGTTCACACTGATTAGAGGCCAGCGCAGCCCTATGACTGCTCCACTCTCCCTGAGGCCGCACACGCTCGGAAAGTGGGGAGAGGTGGCTAAGGAAATGGAGGAAAGATATTTTAGCCAACAATGTGAGAGGTGGTGAAGGTGATTATGTACATAATGAATGTGTTCCTAAGCAATAAAAGTGACTGATGTGGTGTCACTTTTCTCTCAATGTTGCTCCCAAAGTCATTTTATCATCAGAGTAGACCTGTTCATCTTTTTACCTCTCACTTTTTTTATTAACTGTAGAGGAGAGGGGTGAAATGTTTGTTAGAAAGTTCATATTCCAACATCGATGGGGTTTTTTGCGTCTTTTTTTAATCGAGCCCTCAAAGGTTTTTCTTGTTTTTGTCAACTGACAGCTATTTTGTATAGGGAGAAATTTGTGTCCGAATTATTCACACAAATACATCTGCGATGTTCACTTGTTCTTCGGATCCACACGTACATTCATGATTTGTTTACATTTTTCTCGTCTAAACAAATATATTTGCGATTTTCACGTGTTTTTTCGATACGCGAATACATTCGTGATTTTTTTATTGTTGCGTGTTTATTGTTTGTAAATATTCAATTTTGGGTGTGACACAAAGATTATGCCATTTTCAAGACATTGGTTTTACAAAACCTTTGAAATATATTTTTGGCTCGCATTTCGAACTCTACAACCTGAGGGCCGTGTGCATGTGTGGGTCTGTGAGTTGGTGTGTTTGTGTGTGTGTTACCTACACGCCTCTAAATGAACTGGTTCTCTTCGAAGATCCGTTTCCATCTCATTGCGCATCTCTGTATAATTGGGTCAGCTGGTGAGGGGTGTGTGTGTATGTGTTTGTGTGTGTGTACTTTGTTTGTTTGGGCTTGGCCAAAGCGATCACAGGGGGTCCGTGTTCATTTGGGCCGGCATCTGGCCTTATGGTACCAAACAGTTTGACATGCACACACACAAAGACACATGCCCCGAAATAAACGAGTACTAAGGGACTATCTTTCCATGGCATATATTAAGCCGCTAAAGCAAACTCGTACTATTACTAGAAAACATGTAATTTTGCGTTACTTGTATCAAAACTTTGTATAAAACTTTTCTTTTCATCTTCTCAATGTAAAAGCACCGAACCTGTTTTGTAGAGAAAAAGAACCTGTTGCAATTTTCCGCCTTTTTTAGAGGCGCATAATAAGCCTTAGCTTTCCTTACTGTAATAAAAGTCGGAAATAAGTGAATCATTTATATTTGATCTTTCTTGACTTAACACCCTTTGTTATTCTTGCTTCTTTTGTGTAAGCGGAAAAAGTCTTCAAACATGTTGCCAAATTATTTCTATTCCATAATATTGTTTACGATTTGTTCAAATTTCTACTAAATTTTGGGATCACATTCAAACCGATGTGGCTTGTCGTGCTTTTTGACTAAACTATTGAAGCATTGCTCCATATTCCCTTGAGTTGGATTGTGTTCCGTTTGTGTGACAGCATGTGAAGCACGTTTCTACGCTGCTGATAACTGTGTGAATCTCCGCGGCTTCATTGTTCAGACAGCCTGACGGACTTTTGTCTTATTGTATCCTGAGGCGGCGCTCTAATAAGAAAGAGCTCAGTGTCATTGTTAGCACAGAAAAGGTGCTCCAAGGCAGGATGTCTTTATGTACATATTAATATTTGTTTCCTATTTTTCTTTACACAAAAACCGGGAACTGCAATGGTTCTTGTTTTCTTAATGAGCATCCCTTTACATTATCCTGTAGGAAAAAAAATATTTAAAATAAAATGGCTGCATCTATTCGAGCAACTAAATAATTTTCAATGTGTTCATAAACTAATACTGTTCATAACTAATACTGTAAAAGAAATCCAGATACTTCTTCTGCTCAAAGCAAAAGCTTAATGACTTAAAATTGGTCAAAATTTAAAGATATTCAAAATAAGGGCCAATGATCAGAAGAGAGTTACAAGTGCTGAATAAAAAACTTCACAACAAGCAGCATATAGTAAAAAAAAAAGAAAGAACATTTAAAAAATGAAGCTATGCTGTTTATTGCTATTCCCAGTTTAGTTTCCACCTTAAAACAAAAACATTTACAAAATTGTGGCTAATAAAGCTAACATAAATATTCCGATAATACTGCACCAGGTGACCAATGTCCCCCATCCCATTATCATAGCAAATCTTATGCCATCCTCTGTGAACCAGAAAGTGACCTACTAACGTAAAAAAAAAAAACAGTTCACTTCAATCTGTGCTCCACTGAGTCCCATTCATGTTCTTGATGTGTAAACTAATGATTGCTAGTGAATCTATCAATACATCCAAATGTCCTCCAAGTGTCCAGTTCGGCGACAGCAAGTCATGTGTTAATAACTTGGACCAGATCACCAATGCAGCCTGTTTTCACACCTGTCACATTACTGCACGCTCACACCATCGCCTTCTTGGACGTACCAGCTATTGCCCGTGCACAAATGCACAAATGCACGCAACATCACACAGGCACACACAGTAACACATGGCGCACAAGAGAACACACACATACACACACGCAGGTACTTAGAAGCATCACACGCGGTCCTCACTGGTTCTCATTTGCCCTGAAACCACAAGAAAACAAATGTTGGTGAATTTGTGTGGCAACTGGGGCATGAGAGAGGCCTATCCTGTGTGTGTGTGTGTGTGTGTGTGTGTGTGTGTGTGTGTGTGTGTGTGTGTGTGTGTGTGTGTGTGTGTGTGTTTGTGTGTTCGTACGTGTTTGTGTGTGTGCCAGGCTGTTGTGCGGTCTCGGGTGTAAACGTGCAGTCAGGACTCATTTGGCAGACAAACAGGCCGCAGGCTGGCTGGGGAATCTACTTGTGTTTGTGTGTTTGCCTTTGCGGCGCGTGTGTGTGTGTGTGTGTATGTATGTGTGTGTTTGTATTTGATAGAGGAGAGAGAGAGGAGAAAGAAAGAAAAGAGCCTGTCAGAGCGAGTGGTGGAGGTTAAGTCTGCGTGACTGCACTTCAGCCTCTTTCTGTCACCCCGTCACACACACACAGAAAAACACACACACACACACACACACACACACAAAAGTTGGGGATTGCTGTAGTGTGCTGAAAAAATAAACAACATATTTATAGTGAAAAATGTATTGTCAACTTTATATAGAACATAAGCAGGCTATGACATCATTGCAAAGGGTTAATTAAAAAACAAATTGTAAGTGGTTACTGTACACAAACACAGCACGAGATGCCTTATCAACAACGAGCAGAAAGCAAATGTAATTAGAGCTAAATAAGGAAGTCCCTTTTGTCCAGTGAAGTCACAGGTATGAAAGGAAAGGGTATCCAGCCTTCATCCCCGTCTCCCTCCCCCCTAGTTTTACTTTCCCTTCCCTCACTCATCCCGGTGCTCTCGCTCCATCAATACCGCTCTCTCTCTCTCCATCATCAGCACTAAATTCCCATTGATGTTTCTTTTCTTCTGCCGTATCGATCGCTTCATGAGAAGGAGGCGGGGAGGTGAGCGAGGAGGGGGCGGGGGGTTGCGAGATGGCGTTATCTGTTAATTAATTTGTCCTGAAGCTGGCCACCTATTAATCAGACAGATAAGAGGCATTGGATGGCTGAACGGCGCAGACAGGCTCGTGAGGAGAGGATGTGGGGGGGGGGGGGGGGGGGGAGGAGAGTGGCTTTCGCGTTGGGCTCAGATTTGCGCACCGGAATACACACACACACGCAGTGTACAGCACGTTTTACCCACAGATTGAAAACATGCTGATGAGACAACACGTTATGCACATTCTCACCGGCACGTGTATTGTTGCAGTGGAACAAGCGCAGGAAGTGCCTCCACCAGATAAAAGTCATTGATGCACTTTGAGAAGAAACGCTGCACATGGCCTTGATAAATTAATCATGAGGCTTTTAATTATTGGTGTTTCCCTTTATACTGGAGTAAGCGTGCGTTTGTGGCGTATCAGCTGGAATCAGGAGGGACATTTGTTGACAGGAATGTAAGCATGTGTTTGTGTGCAGTGTATATATATATATATTTTTTTTTTTCTTTTTTTTCTCCACATTTGCAAATGATTACTTGATTACTTCTACAATGTCCCTAGACAATCACAATGTTCCATTTCTGGTGAGATATTTTTAGAACAGGCCCATGCATGTCATATTCCTATAGTCCTTGAGAGCGCCACATTTGCGAAACCTGCTCTGTTTGATTACGTACTATATCATCAAGTAGAAGGCACTGCCACTTGGCAATGAGTCGATTTCTTTTCACTGTATCGGTGTGTATGCATTCAGGGGCATTTATGTGTGTGCAACAATCTGAGTAAGCTTGGGATGTCAGTAATAGTTGTAGATGGAATGAATTGAAGCATGTTTCAAGCAACAATAGCCCGCAACCTGAACATAATGAGACGTCTGCCATTACCCATCAACACACCGACCGATAAGAAGCCCCCGAACGCATAGACACATGCGCAAACACACACACACACACACACATGCACTGGCACGCGGTCCCCCGTCTCGAGAGGAGGCGCACGGCAGCAGATGTTGTTGAGGAAATATCTTCCTTCTCATCTGCGCGCTCCTCCTGGCAGGATGTTGCATCCAAACACACACACATAGCGGAGTGCTGCGGTGCAGTATGACAGGTGCGCTTACGTGGGACACCTCTGGTATGAAAGACTCGCACGTACACACATGTGGTGTGCACACTCTGGCGCAGGTGTGGGTGGACAGGTGTGTGAGGTGAGGACAGCTGTGAGGAAGGTGTGAGTGGGCATGTGTTCCATTAAAGGGGAAGGGAGAGCAAAATGAAATGTTGCATTGGACCAATCAGGATTAAATTGTTTGACTATTGGTGTGAAGGATTGTTTGTCTTTACGTATCCTATGATTGGCTGGCGACCAATCCAGGGTGCACCCCGCTTCTCACCCAAAGTTACCCGGAAAAAGCTCCAACTCGTCTACTATTGAGAATGGATGGGTTTTCACTCCCTGTAATGACCAGGTGTCCCAATACTTTTGTCAACAAAGTGAATAGGCTATTACAAATTGAGTGGGTTGTCATTGAAGAAAGGAGGAAATTTGAAGCTACAAGTGCAATTAGAGAAGATGTTTGAGCAGTGCAGCAGCGATGGGCTACATTGATCCAGACGACTTGTGTCAGGGGGAGATAAGGCTTACCTGTCCCCAGAGGACGCCCCTGGTCACGGGGGAGGGTGGAAGGGCGGCAAGCCGATGAGGAGGAGGAATCCTATGGACAGCTGGGTGGATGCAGGGAGGAAGGCAGTTAGGGAGAGAAAACATTTTTGATCCTGTCCACCAGAATAAGACTTGAACCTTTAACCTTCTTATTCTTTTAGGGAGTATGGATCTCATGTGTCGATTTTTTTTTTTGCCAGGTTTCTCCACGCTGTCTCTAGCAGACCAGATGAGTCTTTTGCAGAGTGCATGGATGGAGATCTTGATCCTGCGTGTCGTGTACCGCTCGCTTTCCTTCGAAGACAAAGTTTGTATTGTTCTCTTAATTCTGGCTCTGCTTAAAAATTCACCTGAAGTTTCTTAATTATTGACGTTTGTGGCACTAGCTGGTGTACGCCGAGGACTACATCATGGACGAGGAACAGTCAAAGCTGGCTGGACTTCTGGAGCTGAACAACACCATCCTTCAGCTGGTCAAGAAGTACAAAGCCATGAAGCTGGACAAGGAGGAGTTTGTCACTCTGAAGGCCATCGCACTGGCTAATTCAGGTAACATTAAAGCTCTGTACGTTTGTTTGTGAAGTGCAGAGAGTTAATCCCAGGAATCTCCATTCCTGAGGGACTCATTTAAACGGAGCCATCAAAGAGCTCCTTTCAATTCTCTTCATCCAAAGTGAGTAACAGTCGCGTAAACAACCTGTGTAAAATTATTTCCACACACACATTCTCACACGGCCGCTTGTGCGACCTGTAGCCCACCTTGTACAAAGTGGCCTTCCTTTTTACAATTAGCATAGTCGTCTTTTCAGATGCCTGTTAAATAAGGTGAAATCATTCGAGCCCAAAGTCTGTCGATAAAGGCCCCCCTCTGATGTGTCCGGCTGCATCGACAGCTGACTGACACACAAACACACTCGCACACACACATATACTGAGGCGCGAGGCTCGCCCCTCCCCTCCCATGACCCGTCTTTTGAACTTTGTCTTGGATGGCGGCCAGCTCCTCAGTACTCTTTAATTACAAGGGAGAACTGTCAATACAATGTGTTTAAATGGGAGATGCAATGGAGGGAGCTTTGAATGTTGAGGGAGGGGCCTTTTGTTCCAATCCTGACACCATCAATGCACTGATAGCCCAAATCTGCCACTCACATACACACTTTCCAACAATTTAATCAGAATGAAACATACAAAGATGCCACTGAAATTTAGAATTAGCATTTGACATAGCTTATTGGTTTGTGGAGCAGTGGTGTGCATAGGGGGGGTTCCAATGGGGCGATAGGCCCGAGTGCTCTTTTCTTTTGTGCGCAGCGTAAAATGACAAAAGACACGGCTTGGTGTTCCCCAAGATGTATTATTTCAGTCCAGAAAATATTAGCCATTACACACCAATTCAGCTATGTCAGAATAGCTTGAACAGATCATATTCTGGAATAATAATAATTTTATTTCAATTGTCCATCAATTGTAAGAAAAAAAAATAAATCTGTGAATCACAACAACTTTGCATCACGGGCCAATCATTCCAAGTTTTCGTCAAGACAACAGAACGCTAGCATTAGCATTTTGAAGGGCACTGACACTAATTAATTCACGGGATGCTAATCGTCTGCATTAATGAAGCCATGCAAGCCTTAAGAAATGTTAACAAACGTGCCCCACATGTAAAGACACTTCAACTAGCCATGGGAAACACGAAGCATGTGTGTCGCAAATCGTATTCCATGTTGTAGTTTAACAGCTCCTGCTCATTAAGTCACGCTGTTTAGTTTGAGAGTGTACAGCAGCAGCCATGACTAGAAGGCAAAACACTAAACACATTAACATTAACTACACTTGTATCGAGTTAATCCAGCTGCATTTCATTTGTGTTTTATTCACAATTCCTGAATCCACAATTAAACGGAAAGAAAACAACCTATTTTAAATCTTGTGTATTGTCATGCAAATAAAACTACTAAACGATCTAGTAAATAAAATATGGGGTCGGACCACCCAGTCCTTTATAAACTGTGAAGATGCAAGCTGAGTTTTCTATTGATCCTTATAGGACAAACTCGAGTGGTCTGCTCCTGCATACTGATACTTGCATTACACTCTATAGATCCAGCCTTGTGTATATATGTCATCTGCGGCTGCTTTTCTATTTTATTATAATCCATTCGTATTGTAAACTGAAGGCTGAGACAATTTTACCATCAAAACAGATTATTTGTAAATATTTTGCAACACACAGATCAGCTAGGTCTAATACTGGTTTGTGGTGTTTATCCAGCCACACTAACTGGCAACGTACCGCGTGTGTGTAGTCAGGTGTGTTAGTGTGGGTGTATGGATCAGCAGTTGTCTTGTGATTATTATTTAACATGCATGTAGCCATTGATCAAATCCATTGATCAGAGGTCGGGAGCTAAAGGCCAGCTCACATTAAGACTCGGCCTCCCCAAGGGCCAATATGGAGCATTATTATTGAGGGACATTCTCAGCCTGCACACTGCCACGTGTGCTGAAAACGACACGCCACCAACAAGAGGGATTACGTCTGTGTGTGTGTGTGTGTGTGTGTGTGTGTGTGTGTGTGTGTGTGTGTGTGTGTGTGTGTGTGTGTGTGTACAAACACACACGCTTAAGGTGTTGCCCGATCTCTCCATCATCCTACAACTCCATCTTTTTTGGACTCCGCCCACCTGTCTGTGTGGCTGTTCATTCATCACGCCCACTGATCCGCACTTTTAAAGACACATGCTCGAACGAGCTCTGAATCTAAAAAAGCCACTATGTTCTGTGTTAAGATGCCAGATAACGTATTTGGAAAATAAAGGCAGTGTATTTCTTGGCCTTCACTGTGTACAGTAGGACCACTCATGTTTTGAATTCAATTTAAATGAAATTGCAAAATTAATACAACTTTGAGGCCAAAAAACAAACAAACATGACAGTCACATTCCAACATAACAAAATCCTCATTTTCTTCGTCAGATTCCATGCATATTGAGGACGTGGATGCAGTGCAGAAGCTCCAGGACGTGCTCCACGAGGCCCTGCAGGACTACGAGGCTTCCCAGCACCAGGAGGACCCCCGGCGGACGGGCAAACTGCTCATGACCCTGCCGCTGCTCCGTCAGACCTCCACCAAGGCCGTGCAGCACTTCTACAGTATCAAGCAAGACGGCAAAGTGCCCATGCACAAACTCTTCCTGGAGCTGCTGGAGGCCAAAGTGTGAGGGCGTAAAGTCCAAGCAACTATCTTTGACACACACACACATACGCACGCACCCAAACACACACACGATAATATGTCCCTTAAGTTCACCCCCTATGACTAAACAAGTAAGCTACTCCTCTTAACTTCAACCACTGATGTCTCTGATTGCAAACGAAAAGGCTTGGTTGACCTTTTGTTTTGGGAAGTGGGCGCTGACTGGCTTTGACCCCGCCTCCTCTTAAGGGGCAAGAGGATGACACTTCCTACTGATATTGTTGTGTGCAGAAACACTGACGATGGCACTCACATATGCATTTAATGATGACATTATCAATCGGAACTTGCTCCAATGAAGATAAATTCAAAAGGAAATGTTTGGAGAACTGATGAGACTTTCTCCCTTGCCCCCCCCCCCCCCATATAATTTTTTTAAGGGTTTAAGAAGATAAAGGGAAAAAATCCTAAAGAAGTATTAAAGACATTTGTAATCACATTATGTGTACATTGACATTTGGATGGACAAAGAAGAAGATGGTGAGGAGCTTTGCCTGCCAAAAGATGGAACTGCATTCAGCGGATGCCAGCAACTTTATGCCATTACCCCAAATTCTGACCTTTTTTTTTTTAATATATCAATTTGAGGCCCTGGACTGTTGTTCACTTTTACGAATGATTCAAAAGCGGTCTCCTTGTGCTGATAACATGCAGAGAGCAGGCGTGTCCAAAGATTGTATTTGGAATTGGTTGCCGGAAACACTTGCTTTCCAGAAAAGTCACCTGCTTGTGACCTGTTGGCACTTGTTGAAGCTGAAAATTCTCTCAGACATAAACGTGATGAATTTAAGAGCGGGGGAAAAAAAAAGTCGCTTTTCCACTGCATTGTACCAGCTCGGCTCACATTTCTGCTTCTTACTAGGTCAGCTGCTAGCTACGGAAACCGCATCGAACATGCACTGAATCTATCGGTCGAGACAAGCTAACGAAGGAAACTGATTTATTCTGAGACAAAGTCCAAAGTTTGAGATAATTCCACACTTCAATATAGCCCACCACCATTATTTAGAATATTTTGTGATCCCAACACAAGAATAAATGACTTATTGAACAAATTGTAACAAAAAGACGTAATAAGCACTTTGAGCCAGATAGCCACTGGTCGCTAATCTGAGCTCCCAAAGGCCAATTTTATGTGCTCATTCGCTGGCACCCACGTCACTTACCATTCAGCCCCGCCTTTTGAAGCACCACACACAGATATTGGGGCAAGCAACCCCAATTAGATAACAATAACACCTCCACTTCACATGCACATTTGGTAAATCATGAAAGCCACGGAAGTGGGTAGCATGCAGTGCCAAAGTGGTCAACGATCTGACAACTCCTCATATTGTCTTTGTCAATCTGCAGTATTTTCACCTTGCACGTATTTCAGTCAAGTGGCGCCTCAGTGCTTCCCTCCTCGTTCAGCTTCCCTCACAAGATCATCTTAACAAGATGGCCTCAGAGCAAAAGTTCCACAAGTGTGACGGGCCACTGTCGGGATAAAAGGTGACTAAAAAGTTGCTTTATTTTTCTTTCTTGGCTTCCATCTCATAATAATTGTAGCTAAGGTAACCAATACTAGGCTTGTAAATAAGTCATCCTGTATTTTCCTCTACCAGCTTGACCACCCTCAGTGGTCATCATGTATGTATAAATATAACAACTTATCATGTATTAACAAATCAAAGTTTATCTTAGGGGCTTCCAAGCAAGAGTGTATTGACAAGAGTGTGCAAGGACGGGCTTTAGGGAGAATATGTAGCTTATTTTTTCTCTTTTTGTGAGTTGGAAATTTATACATAGCAGTCATGACATTGTAGCATGAAGTCAGATTGTGATGGGCGTCAACATGAGCAGTGTTCACTTTATTCAACTCATGTTTGTAACTTGTCATGTGACCAAATGCAACATTTTCTGTAACATTTTCTCCATAGCTAAGTAGGAAAAGACGGGGACAGTTAAAAGCAATGGTTCCACCAAGTGCTACGGTTCACTTCTGTTCGGAACCGTAATTCTGATCTTTGATTATTTGTTCAGTTATTTCCAATGTGTTTTGTCGTTGAATATAATGCGAGGAAAGTCAAGTCAAAGTGAATCAATCAGTGATCGACTGCTGTTTGAAAATCACGCACAGCAATATCCCATTTTGGTTCTGTTTGAAATGAAAATCTTTGTTAGAACTCTGAAATGTTGGTTATGCAGGATCTCACTCTCGACTGATTTGTAGCACTTGGTGGAAATGGGCCATAAATAAGCAAAAGCGTATGGGAAACTGGGAAATGGTGCTAAAAAAAAATAGCATGCCTAAATTCACTGATTTGCCCAGTTTGCTATCCCACTCACTTCCTGTTCTGGAACATTTAATTTCTTAAAGTGCAATCATTTCAAGTAACAAAGATAAAAACAAAGGTTACAGCCTGTAATGTATGTTAACGCATTATTTGTTCCCTTTTCAAATACAACCATAGACCAGAGTTTGATCACTCATTATAGCTTTAAGAGTTGGGGATTTAAACATAATAATCCACATTATGTATGTAATTTGCAAAGCTGGATAAAAATATTTGTCCAACCTACTAGAAGCTGGCAGCTGAGGAGTTAAGCGTAGTCCATCTCTAACATCGCTCGCAAACATCATTAAATATTAGCGGCTATTTTCTCAGCCTTCATTAACATTGTATATTGTAAATACAGACAGATTACACTTCTAACATAAGACATTTTATTGGAAACAAAAGATTTTTTAAAAAGTAAAAAAAATGTAGCTCAACCTCGAAAGTTTCACCTTCCGCCATCTCTACTGCGGCGGGAATTTTTTTGCTTTTAATACGCCCCCAAGTCTTCCTTCTGTTTTGGCTCCGCCCCTCTTCCGCTGAGCAATCGGATGCGTGCCTGAGTGCTTCCCTTGTCCCGACTCCCGTCCTCGTACAGTGTGCAGAATCTCAGTAGACTAGAGGCCATGCGGTCCGGCTGTTGGATCAGTGCATCGTGGCATCGGGTTAAATTTCAGCACTCAGCTCTTACCTGACTACTCATACTTAATAAATTATTTAGTATCTAAATGCTAAACACAAGTAATTAAAAGGGGAAGGGTCATTTGTGTAACTTTGCTGTAGAACAAACAATATTCTGTATATCTTTTAAAAGACAGACTGACAAGGAGAACCTTTTGATAAGCTCGCTGTACATATACATAACTACCTTCCACTCAGCTTGACAACACCTCAACCATTTTGTTCATTTGTTCTTGAAATGATTTAATGCTGTTTTTATATGTATTTAATTACTTCTGAGGAAAAGTGAGGCCTAAACTCGTATCTTTTAATTGTCTCTAAGTCTGTAAATGTAAACTAGAACTCTTATAAGAATCCTGAAGTTCAACATGTAATGTAAAAGTACATTATTGCTTTTTTTTCTCTTTTATACAGTAAGACAAAAGGTGCTTTTAACAACAACAAAAAACGTATTTGCAGTCTAAATTGTCACCTGTCAAATTAAACCGAGAGAAAATACTTCAAAGATCGCAACTGTGCACTTGATGTGACTTCAAAGCAGCAATCTTTAATGTCATATTTTTTTCCTATGGGCCAATTCAGTTGATCGCAAAGGTATCACCGTTCTTGTCCAAGATCAATATGCATCAATATGCAGGATGCTTCAACTTTGTAAAAGTTTTTTTTTTTTTTTAGAAGCAATATTTTATTGACTGAACTCTTGACAAGTTGCACTTATGACCAATTATTGAAGTTTAAACCGATACAAATAGACCGTTTGGTATTTTCCATGAGGTGCAATGGGAAAAGGAGTGGGGTGGTTTGACCTGGTTGCACTTTAAGCACCATGAAAGAAATGTTCTTCTGTTACTCAGACGCATTAGCTGCAAATATTGTATGTAATCCATCTATGACTTGTGTAGCTGGAGCAGCAAAGGATTGTTTGTCCCTCCCAGCTCGACACTCATTTTGTTGTATTTAATTGTAGCCGCCAGTTGCCCCTACATTCACGGGCGAGGGCGAGTTTGGATAAAAACCTTTCGAGGAAAAAAAAAAAAAAAAGACCCTTGCCTTGTGAAGAGTTCCGGACGAAGGGGGAAACCCCCTGTATTGTTATTAAAAACATGTTCGTAGATTTTAGATGTGCTTCACATCATAAAATAAAAAAGGAAAAAAAAAACCTACCTGTATATTTTTGTGATGTGTATCATACAAGTGTGCTCCAATGATAATGCCCATTTGTGTAAATGTATTTATTTCACACTGTATATATTGTTCAATGCAAAAAGAGAGACCTATGATTCTGTAAGTTAAACGACTATTGTTTGAAGCATTACATGTGTTACTCCAGACTATGCCTTTCAGGATTATTACAGTAGAGCAATATCGATTAAAACCAGGCTTCCAGTTTTGAATCTTGTTCTCTTCCTCTTTCAAATGACATCACATTTATTCTGATACCATTGATGGATGGATGGATGGATGGATGGATGGATGGATGGATGGATGGATGGATGGATGGATGGATGGATGGATGGATGGATGGATGGATGGATGGATGGATGGACGGGCGGGCAGGTGGGTGGATGGAGTGACAGATGGAGAGACGGACGGACGGTCGGATAGTCAGTCAGTCACAAGTAAAAGTTGATTTGCCCTCATAAAATTCGGGTAGGGCAGGATGAGGTGTGGGCAAGTGTGAACAGCTTGCTCCAGTGGGTGGCTAACTAGTGTCCATTTGGAAAAAACTCGATCTTCTCCTCTTGCCAAGGGCACGGCACACACACTCAGGGATGTAAGACATGCTGCGTGCGGCACTAAACAGACGATAACATTCAGCCATGTCTGTTGTGCCCTCCCCTTTTTATTCTCTTCCCGTTCCCCCATCTAATAGCCAGCAGCAGTAAATGGGATGCAGAGGCCAAAGATTTAATGTAGCAGAGAGCCATGAAGCCTTTTAAGAAGCCTTCTTCTAACAGGGGGGGGTTGAGGGTGCGATCTGACCTGCAGGCAAATATTTTTCAACCAGATGACATCAGAAGATTTCACCATCATGAACAAGATTTTATTTGTATTTTTTTTTCGACAAGTTCCGGCCTTCTCAGATGACTCTCGAACATTTCCCCCACTCACGTCGGTCAGCCTGCTCAGCTCCGTGCGCATATGTCTCATTTTACTTGCTTGCCTTTTGGAGTTCATTTATTTTATTTTATCTTTGATTCATTATTATGATACGATAAAAGCTACTTGAGCATTTCAGCTGCCGAGGGGCCCTTATCGTTAACCTTGTGGAACGCGTGTGAGAGTGGGCGCCGCACGCCGCATCGCTAATAGCCGACTTAACTCCTCTCTCCTCCTGCGCCTCCTCCACCTTCTGGCTTCATCTACATCGCTCCTTCAATCTGCGTCTCCCGGCGAGCATCTCTTACTTTTCTTATCTCTCTGTCTGATATCCCCTCAATGCTCTAATGGCCTCTGTGAATTCTCACAGATTTTTTGTAATAGCAAAACACAATTGCCTAACCATTAAGTGCAAAACTGACCATATTCCCAATTTAAGGAAACCACACACAATTTATTAGATACATTTATGAACGTTATAAAACGTATGTATCATTCTAGCCATTGGGATGAAGCGGAACCCAAAAGGTGTCCCCCCTCACTTCTCACCCAGTCCGAGCAGTGGTAGACAGTCCCGAAGGATAACCATCTTTGTTTGAGGCCTTGGAAAAGTGTTAATGTGCAACTTTGCACCAGTGGCGCTAACGTAACCTTAGAGTGTGTGCGTGCGTGCGTGCGTGCGTGTGTGTGTGTGTGTGTGTGTGTGTGTGTGTGTGTGTGTGTGTGTGTGTGTGTGTGTGTGTGTGTGTGGCCTTGTATCAGTCGGGTGGTTCCCATGGGTTTCACATGTCGAGTGACATGGCCTGGTGCTGGTAATGGCCTTTCACGTCTCTTAGACCCCCTGACACACACACGCACACACAGACACACACACACACACACACGCACGGATAAAGAGTGATTGATTTGCACAGTAGACATAAGAACACAGACACACAAAAAACAACAGTTTATCTGAATCCATAGGAGAGATTGATGATTTCAAGTGAATTGAAATGATAGTTTTCATTAGCCCCACCTACCAAGAACGGCACTGTGTCCTGATTGGTGGAACACCCAAAATATAGTAATTGCCATAATTTAATATGGTCTTGTCAGAATTATTTTTCATCACATATCATTTGTTGTACCCTAAAATAATCTAGTCATTTTTTAGAAATAACCATCATAAATTGGTTCAGATCTCACAGACCAATGTAATGCAAATTACTCCTACCTACAGGACAGGAGGAGAATATTTTCTATTGCCGTTTTTGGAACATTCATATTTACAGCGCGGCTTGCCGTTATTCGAGGTCTGCACTTATTTTGAATGTACTTGCAGAGCCCTCATGATCTATGGTCAACCACACCCTCCCTCCATTAGCTTACATGCTATCTTGCAATTAATGTCCACACATTTGAGCAAACCTTCCATGATTGATGCGCTCGCTCTTTGCTCTCTTCTTTTATATGCCTTTTTTGACACTTCCTGTTCACTCTTTTTCATTCAATTCATCATCGCTATAAATTATCTTTGCTCGATTCTGTCTCACATTTCCAATGACAGCCTTCCCTTTCTCTTTCACCATCACCCCATTTTCCACCATTCCCTATCCCTTTACCATTCCACCTCCCGGGGTATAAAGCGGCATAGGTGGCCACACATCTGAACTGCATTTGCGAGCTATAAGAGGGTCAGATGTCTATTTGCACTTTTAACGTCTTAACTCTATACGATGGGCCATTTATTCTCACGCTCTCCTCCCTCTTTAGCACCCTCCATCTGCCTGCGAACCCACCCTGTACGTCTATTTCTCTGGATCTCTCTCGAAGGACACTAAATGTTTTAACTCTCCATTCTATGGGCCATTCATTAAGTTAGTGTACTTTAATAAATAGTCTGACGTGTCACTGGCCAGTGAATTAGTGGCACTTTAAATCCCCTGCTAGCGGCCCAGAGATAGCCGGAGCGTTTGATATGCAGCAACCACTTTTACTCGGCGAACCAATTAGCTTGCCGGAGATGGCAAGAACTTTATTAATAACAAAATCAAGACACCAAACATTAAAGCCGAGACTTATCTTTCACCAGGTTGGTTACCAATATAGAATATCTCAACTTTCTTTAGCATGGGTCACATTATAGAACAATATGAAAAGACTAAATACATTAATGGGCTAAAAGATTTGGAATATCACGAATCGACGTCTGAAAAAACAGCCTTTATTCCGTATTTGAAAACCTTCAACCATAAATACGATGTAAAAATTCTGCAACGTTTACCAGTGGACGTAAACAATGCTAATTGTAAAAAGGTCAGGCGATAGGTAGGTAACTAGCATATGGTGATGTGAGTGTGTTTGTGTGTGCGTGTGTGTGTGTGTGTGTGTGTGTGTGTGTGTGTGTGTTGGGGGGCGTGCATGAGAAGGGATGATTATGCGCATGTGCGTCGACAAGAGAGGCAGGAGGTTAATTCAATCCTATAGACACGCAGCATGGAGGGGATTGGACGGCAGAGCCCTGAGGGTCCCACTGGCCCCGGCCCCAATAAGGGGCACACAGTGTGCACACACAATATGGACAGTGTGACTTGAGGGTATGAAAGCCCAGGAAAAGCCAAATTGTTTTTTATATCTACTTTCTGGTGCATTTCATTTGGAGTTGAGGTGCATGAATGATAAACATGGATTAGAATATATTCATTTATGTCAAGAAAACGAGGCAGGAAACAGGGACAGAAATGGGAGCACGTTTAGAAAATTGTGAGGGATTGGGGGCATGGTGAGGTGCCGGTAGAATGGAGGAATGGATGAACAGTGCTTGTGGAAAAAGAATAGATTTAAGGTTTACTAATGTAAGATTTAATGCTGCTTGGGGTATGAATCGGAAACAGCATTTAGTTTATATGGTAACTGGTATGATATGAGTAAAAAAAATATATATATATATACTTTTTTATTTTTATTTTATTTATATATATTCAATCCAGTTTTCCACCCATCTAGCAAGGTAGAAGGATCATATCGTAAAGTGGAGTCCTAATCAGCCGTGAGGGCCAGGATGGCTCCTCATATCCATGTTGCTGCGGAGATTCAGAGAAACAATACATTTACTGCACACATTACCATATTACGCTTAATGTTATTAGACCGGCAAACACAATTTAATCAAATGTAAGTCATACATAAGTAATTTACAAAATGAGACATTATTAATTGGGTGCTCGTCTTCCAGTTTTAATCCGGTTTGTGAGATAGCACTTCTCTGGAATTTAATGCGTCTGGCTGAATAAATTAATGCATCAAAGTAGGATGAGAGGAAACATTTTGTCCCAATGTCTTGTGAGGAGACCGAGAGATATTTTGAGTGCCATCCATGCATCTTTTTATCCATTCACCCATTAGTCCGCCTGATCCTCATTCATCCAACCAGCATGTACAGTATGCTCCTATCTTTTCAATCATACACATTTGTCGTGCAACTTACAAAAATTTAAATGTTTTAGTCCAACCATGAATTCATTCACATTTCAGTCCAGATTTACAATCACCAAGTCATCCATTATTTAAAACAACAACAACAATCTGCTATCCATTATCAATGCAATCTTATTCATCCATTCATAGTTTTAACCATTATGCATTTATCGTACTGTATTATTCCCTCCATTCATCCATCCATCCATCCATCCATCCATCCATCCATCCATCCATCCATCCATCCATCCATCCATCCATCCATCCATCCATCATCCATCTATTAAATCATCCATCGTGTCCTCGATTCATCTATCCATGATCCCTTTTTCCACCCAAACATTGGAGCACTTTCTCTTCCAGCCAGTCATCCATCCACTCTTCATATCTAGGATATTGATTTCTCTAATTATATTTCTCCTAATTGCTCTTGGCTAATATTTCAGATCAAGTGTGTAGTGTGGTTCCGCCTGTCTCCAGCACGACCCTTCCATTTTTCCTTCCATCATCAATCAATTTTCACTCACCCCAACTTCCTCCTCCCCCATTTGCTTTTTCCTCCCTTATTTCCTCCACCCCTTTCCCTCTCTACCACTTCCCCAGCCCCTAGTCACCTCTTTCCCCCTCGCCCCTCCCTTTGCTCCTCTCTGGCTGCTATTGATTAGAAGGCGAACCTCTAATCTCCTTAAGGTCATTAGGAACACTTAATTAAAACCTAGTTAGAATGCTTTTGTTCCACCAAAGCAAATTGCAGCTGTTCAAACACGATTAGTATGATAACAAAACTTGTTAGTATGGCAAAATATTAGCGACAAAGACAATTTATGAGTTGAAAACAATCAGTTGGGTCAAATTGACCCAAGTTGAATTCTCATCCACGGTTTAGAGTCTATCCTGTTTTGTCAATCACTCTGCATTGTTCAAATAACCACTCAAAAGTATGAGACATAGTCCATATTTTTAATCAGTGACTTAATGCGTGACCATCCTTCTAGTGACCAGTAATAATCTCCGTTGCCTAGTAACGGCGCTGGCGTCCCCTCCACCGTAAGAGCCACTTAAGTGACAGCCTCTTCCCACACAGGTGGGCGCGTACCGTCAGAACATGATTGAATATGTTTAAGGAACGGCTGTCATTAGTGAGCGTTATTTTCTTTTTACCGCAAGTTACTAATACCAGAATATAGTGTAATATGTGAGGCGATCGTTATTTTGAAATGAGCGCGTCTTGTTGCGCCTGTGACCAGATGGCGGCTGGCTGCTGCTAATCTCCTTAGGTACAGCGTCCGCGTCCCGTGTCGTTTGTTTTGAATCAGATTGCACTGAAAAAGACGAGAAGAGCACAGGGATGAGTTGGCAAACCCGGATAACTTCTTTTTTTTGTATTGCAGAGTTCTTTTTTTTTTCTTCATAAAACCAGAAGTTGAGCCAAAGGAACTATTACGAGTTGAATTAAGGTCTACTCCGCCCCGCCCCCTCCCGTCTGGCAAGTGACGGCTATTTGGCTGCACGTACAGGTAGGTTGAATTAACAAATTGGATTTTTACGTACAGCGTTGTGCATCGGGAGCCAGCAGCAACAGGTGAGTTGCAAACTGCTTTTGCTTATTTGTAACAAATTTGTGACGGCATACAGCAAGAGTGAGACACCGTTATTAGATACACTGTGTCCATCCTCTCCAAGGCACATTATTGTGAGCGGGGTGCAAGTAATTCAACACTTGAGCTCGACTGCTCCGCTGGCCTCCTTTTGTGTGTATGTGTGTCAAAATGTGAAATTGAAGCTGATAAGCATTGCAATGAAGAGAGATTTTGACATAAGCCTCAATTTCCAGCAAACCAATGCGGGGGAAAAAAAAAAAGCCGTCGGGTTGTATGAGAACCTTGAGGCCAGATGCCAGGAGGAAACAGGGCATGTTTAATTCAATGGGGAATGAAGAAAAGGGGGGAAAGTGATGTAGCAGTATCAGTTGAGCCGTGCCTCCATCAAGCTGTACATGATAGTGTTGGCTTTGGCCAGGGAATAGCCTGCATGGCATTTCACTTGCCTCAGATTTGTCTCATTTTGGATTTTGCTCTGACCACATTTCTCTGCCGCTCTCCCTCCCTCCACAGGTTGTGAAATCCTAGCTATCATGCGAAGGCTTTGGTTGTGCTCGGTGTGTGCGGCGGACAGAGGCAGTGTAACCGACACCTAAGCTTTGCACTTTCACCCTTGGGGGCAGCGACCTGCAAAAGATGTCTCCCTAACTCGGCCACCATGATACCATGCCAGTCATCACTTATTCAAGCGCTGTTGGGAGGCTTCCAAGGTATCTCCAGCTTCTGGAATATCCCACTGGCATCAGGAATGTTCCAAAAACTCAGA
Source organism: Syngnathus leptorhynchus (assembly GCF_054491065.1). Taxonomy (NCBI): domain Eukaryota; kingdom Metazoa; phylum Chordata; class Actinopteri; order Syngnathiformes; family Syngnathidae; genus Syngnathus; species Syngnathus leptorhynchus. Next base: position 14,384,394 of record NC_141197.1, read on the forward strand.
TTCTACCATCTTTTAGGGTCGCAGGGGGTCGCAAAAATGACGAGAAGAATGAGAAGAACATGGCGCACAAGGATGGAAAGACAAGATCAATTATGGATTGACTGCAAGTGGCAAGTTGGAAAAGTTGAGGGAGAAGCTGCTAGGATTTCATTCATTGATGTACTAAGAGAAGATGATCTCCAACAGGACCAAAACAAGAGCAGAAGCCACAAAAATCCTGTAAAACATTGTACAGAAGAACGTGTTAAGAGAGACTATAAAATAATGTTGGTGATGAGGTGGCAAGCTATCTTCTTCTGTATATGCGTCCTCTTCATTGGCCTGGTTCCAAAACCTGCTTCGTCACAGGTAAGAAAAATGTTCGGCTTTGCTGGTGACTGTTTGGAACCCATTTTTAAATTGTCCTTTTTGCTCTGGGTTGTTTCTGGCTCGAATTGAGTCAGAGGTGGTGTTGACTTGGATTGGCTCAAGCACTTTTTCTGCAGAGTATTTACATGCATTTCAGTCTTCTTTCATAGGTTCTCTATTTTAAATCAATTTTAAATAAAATTATAAAAAATGTCTAAAATTATCAAATTTATAAAATACATATAAAATATAAAATTTAAAAAATAAAATAAATATAGCATCACTAGTTTGCAATAAATAAAATGTAAATGTGGCACTGTTTAATGGTAGTTCAACATTGACACATTTCACAGCCAATGGCAAAATATTTAAGATTCCCTTAATTCTACCTTTACTGTCAATTACAAATGGATTTTACAAGCTTAACATCTCAAATTGATAAAGCAAAATTCTAGTCCTTCCAAAATGCTAAGTTTCTTTTTTCTTATAGCAGTATTTGGTATAACTGCTTTAGACTTTCTCGTTTTTATATTGCTAACTAATCTCACACATTTTAAGTTCACGTGAGCAATTGCTCGGTATGCTTTTAAGACAGGCCATCCACCGGATGAGTTCCACATACATTAGTTAACGCACAAGCCGTTAAATTGCGTGGCTCCCAACGAGATTGTCATTACTGTATCCATGTGTGTCGGCTTACTGCTGATAAGAATAAGTACACGAGGTCCACACGAAATAGGAACGGTCACACTTGTTCAATCTTCTGTCATTATAACAGGGACATTTCCCGCCAATGGAGAACATTGGTGCCTTCAAACCCGTGTCCACCTCGCCGCCTCGTTTTAGCTGTGGGGTTCCGGATCGGAGCGTCTACTGCCGGATGGCTTCCTCACAAGCCGAGCTTTTGACGTGCCATCGGGCCTCCTGCATCCAGGAGTGTCCCTATAGAGACTCCATGCCACCTTATGCCCCACTATTATTGCCTGCTTACAGGTAATCAGATGTTTATGTGACTGTTTATGACTAAGACCAGATATTTGAGGCATTCTCGCTGATGAGAATGTTCATGGGAAAATATTGACCAATTTCATAATTTTTCTTCGAACCAGGGGTGCTTGCATCACAGAAGATGCTAAAGACATTCGTCCTATCCTCCGTCAGAGATCACAGTTGGACCGCTTGACCACATCGATGTCAAGCGGGGATTCTCGTAGTGTTGTGTTTCCTCAAGGCCGCCAGGAATGTCTGCTGTCTCCCCCGTCTCAGAAGATGGGAGCATCGGGATCCCTCACTCTGGCGTTGTGGATTAAACCAAACTCTCTTGGAGAGATGTGAGTCAGCTGTTTTCTATTTTTATGGTTAAATAGGTTAAAAATCCAGGTTAGCCTCACTTGAGGTTGATTGGTTTTGCTCTTGGTCATTTGTCTTGGAACGCTTTGATTTTTTTAGTGGAAATGAGATGCAGAGGCCAAAAAGTAAAGCGTTTGATTGACATTTCTGATAGAATGGTCGGAAGCTATTACACAGGTTGCATGTGTTGTTTCAAAAGTGAATTTACAATATATTCAGCTCAATGGCTTTTATTTTTTCAGCGTAACTGTCATTACGTCTGCCATATCTCATTCATGATTCGCGCTGAGTTTTTGTTTGTGCAACTTGTCTCCCTGGACATTCAGATGACAGGCAAGTCTTGTTGTCCTGCTGAACATGACACCTGTACCCGGCTTTCTCTCCCTCCGTGGCTTTCTGATGTTGTCGTCAACCGACTGTCTTTTGTAGTCGGTGCAGCCATGGCCGCCATCAAAGTCTCCAGATGAAAAGAGGTCTCAATCCTCACCTCCGTCCATCTCCTATTTTGTCTCTCGGTCGTTCGCACACATTTGAATGGACGGAACCAGCCACCTGTTTTTACTTAGTAGATTTATTACAATACCTAAAAGAGGAGACGATCATGAAATATAGCATGAGAAGTTTGCCATGACTTCAAAGTTTCAAAATGTCCTTTAGCAGTGTCAAACTGAATAAACAAGATGACATGTTTATAATTCAAGTTGGAAATCAGCAGAAAAAAATTGACAAAGAATTTTCGACTATATTTCCTGTGCTTCTTTTCACACTCGTACGCGTCACCCAGAAGCTCTTGTCTCATTCATCCATCCATCAGTGATTTATATGGAAGGCGTCCCTGGGTTTATAAAAGCCGTGATTTCCCATAAAATGTCACTGATGGTGGTTAATATGACACGTGGAAGGTGTTCGCCTGTGCGAGTCCGCAACCCGTGTAGCACCAGAACCCCAGTCATTGCGTAAAATATTAATATTACATGTATAAATGTCAAAATGAGAGACTGCGTCGAGTAGTGCTCAACATGAATGTTTTTGGTTCAAGTATTGGTGCCGAGAAACCTCTTCACACTTTCCACCGTTCACCCCGTGTCATTTCTTATTGATGTTTTTATTCTTTTGTTTTCCTTTCTCAGGATGTTGCTGGAGAAAAACTCGAGGGACCATTTAGTCTTTTCAGTGACAGTGTCGGAAAGGGTCGTCAGTATAAAGTACACTCAGTCCACAAGTTCAGAACCTCTGATTGTCAGCTTTAGAACCGAGGGACGACTCAGGATGGATATGTGGACACACATTGTTTTACAGGTAACAAAACACACACATACATTCAGAAACTAATTCTATGTGAATTATTTTTTATTTTTTTGAAAATGAATGGATGCACCAGTACTTTTTGTCTTCTTCCTGAAGTCAGCACAAAACCTTTCTCGAGTACAGACATACTAGCATCGGTTGGTTAAAACATATTGATGAGATTTCTTCAAATACGGCCAAGTGGAGCAAGGACCACAAATATCATTGTTTTCAAAGAACAAAAACAGTCTTTCTTTGGCCATAAAACCTCTCAAATGGCGCCTGTGAAGGGACGGACATTTTGAGGCTGTAAGCGACTCTCAGGATGTTTGTGCTTGGTGGAAGAGTATCGTTTTACGCGTTGCTCTGCTGAACAATCTCCCTTTCAGCATCTCTGAACAAGAACAAGGCGGCCATGGGAGAAAACGTGTTTCGATACCTGTTGCTGTTGCTTTTTATGCTTTTGGCTTTAAAATGTGATTGGATCCAATTTTGTTAAGTATAAGTGTCTTTAATCGATTCAACACTGATATAAAAGGTGATACTTCTGTTTAGCTACTTCAGTTTAGTTAGCTATTGTTTAACTAGTTTTAGGCAGATGCCTTACACATTACATTACTGCAAGTTAAATGTGTGCAGGTTCCTGTGCCTCCACAATGCCTGTGCATGTGTTGCGAACAAATATATGTGCTTGAGATAGCGCAACCCTTGTAGCCAATTTGCTACCAGGGTGTTATGTCTTAGAGGTGTATTCCTGTGAATCAGTCTCCCTTTTGTTTAATGACGTGCTGATGTGATCGGCTTTGACCATTCCGAGTCGTAACATAATCATCCTTGACATTCAAAACACCATTCGCATACTGCCACTCACATGCCTGCGCAAACACACACACAGACACTCGCCCAGCAACTTGCAGTTTAGGGATAATTTCTTGCTGTGTGTCAGCCGCAATACAGATATTTCCCCCATGAAGGAGATTTAGAAACATCCCCGTACACGTACACACACCAGTCATCTGTCGGTTTGAAAAGATCAAAACAGCAAAAAAGACAGTCTAAAGGAACACGGGTTTCCGAATGCCGGGAGCAATGCACACACATGCACGCACACAATCACATGTGTGCACACACAGGGCCAAGAGCAAGGTGCTGTAGGGAGGCTGCCGCTCCCAAGGTAGTTGTCTCATCTGATTATGATAACAATGTACGGAGTAGCGGAGGAAAAGGTAGCCGGGAGGGGACTGGAGCGAGAGAGAGAAAAGGGGGGGGGGGGGTAGGAAGTAGTGATAGTTCACTTCAAAGACTCTAATCTGTGGCTCATTTGAACATTGGAGCAGGATTTTGCCAAGGTAGCAACACATGTTCATACGTTTAGGTTATTAAAGTCCTCACTGTCTCATAGATGATGCCTTGGAGTTTCCTCTCGTGCATTGATGGGTTACTGGAGCCAACATTAGAAAACGTTTCTGGGTACACTGACTTGAAAACCCGTTTTTCCCATTGGTAGAATGCGATTGGAGCAAAAGTGAGGGCCGTTTTTCTTTTTTTTTTTTTTTTTTAACATTTTGTTTCGTTGATGTTTCGTTCAACTTCAGAGGTGTTTCTAAACCAACATTCTGCTTGAGTTTTCAATGTTATGAGCATCCCCAAACCAAATGGACCAGACCGTGTTTGCATACATGCGCTTCTAGTTCACCATTCTTTTATTCGTTAATTAAGCAATAGTTTGTGTTGACGAAGGTAAAGGTCCGTGTAGTGGGCATGACTGAGCCAACTGTAATCTGTGCCACTACAAAGAACACTCCTCGGATCCGTCCTTCCTTTCTCGTTTCTTAATTATTATTTTTTTTCAGCGCCCCCTCCTCATTGCTTCCTGCATTGAAAGAAAAAAAAAGTCTTCTAGACTAATGGTCTTTATTAAAAGGTTGGCATGTCACCTTATATATGCCCTCGATCTCTTTTTCCCCCCTCTCTGCTTCTTTCCTTTTCTCTTTCCCAGCCTCATCTATCTCTTCAAAGACCCCCTCCCGCCGCCAACCACCCTTTCATTGTCTCTTCGCCTCCACCTTCCGCGTCCTTCCCCCTCTGCCTCTCATTTTCTTTACACTCACACCCTGTTCCTCTCTCTCTCTCTCGCCCCTCTCTCCATCTCCCTGGGGACAATTTTCTTTTCTTAAATAAACTGTCATAGCTAGTGTTAAAATATGGGCCTTACACGCGGCGAGCGCGACGAGGCAAAGGCACGGGGCCCTGGGCTGGTATAAAACATGGATAATATGCTGTGAGAGGTAATTGTATCTTTTAGCACTGAGATGAGTAGAACAAATGTATCTCCCCCTCTCTTTTTCTCTTTTTATTCCTTTTGCTCCTCACCTCCGCTTCCTATCTCTTGCCTTGCACACCGCGCACGACGTAATACGATAGAGTGAATATTGGCTGTACATCAGAGCTGCTAACAGTTCATTGTGGCGATGGGTGGGGGGTGGGTGAAAGAGAAGCTCGGAAAAACAAGAGGAAGTGCAAAACAGGAGAGAGAGAGAGCGGGAAAGGTAAAGGTAAAGTGAAGATGATGCAATTGTTCTACGAATCACATTGGACTTTTAATTGTGTCTCAAGCTCAAATGATGTTAAGTTTATTATGATTAGTTCCGATGTAATGGCATTAAGGAGAGATAATCAGTGTTATAAAATTAAACTGAGGCCCTGAGGGTCTCTGTTTGTCTGGTCTTTTTTGAGGATGCACAAGGATAGGTAATAGAGGAGAACCAGTTCCCAACTTAGGCGTAGTGTTATTGAAATGTCTAGCTGATTTTACATCTTCATGCTCACTACAAATCTGGAATAAAGTGCAGACTTGCTGTGCATAGTTTTTTTTTACCGGCACGAGTCAAAAAGGGTGTTTGCGCCGTTGTGGGAGTGAATACAGCCGACTTACTTTCTAGCCAATGACAGCGGCTTTACTCATTCACTAAATTCAGCGACAGGCCTGCACAGTCTTTGACAAAGCGGAAACAAAAATCAACTCCCTGGAGTCTACGCAGAAGCTCAAAGCCTCAACAATCAACAGTTTTCTTTCTTTTCTTGTTCAGTTTGGCTTTTGTCAACATTGAAATCTCTCTTTTATTCGACCATTCCTTCCAGCATCCCTGATTCACTCCTCCCCACACCCCCTCCTTTATCTCACTGGCTTGCTCCTTATTGACAGCTTCCCTGGCTGTGTTAGTATTTGTCTTATCAGTGAGTGGCTTGTCACTCATTCAGTCACTAGTAAAGCCTCAGGTGGGGGTGAAGAGAAAGTGAAGACAGTCTGGAAGAGGATAGTTGATGTTTGAGATGAGGAGAAACAACATGCTGGTGTTTATACGAAACAAAAGTGCCACGTTTAATCAAAACAAGGCCAGTAGAGATTTTTTTTTGAAGAAATTGAATCCTCCTTTTCACGTTTGGCGGTTTTCTTTATAGATGAAATGTATTTGCTTTGTGTGCGGTGTCTTCGCAGCATTGCAGGCCTATTTTGTATGTAGAGTTCCTCTCTGCCGCTTCTATCTGTAGCTCACCGCTATCAAGTGAGCTTAGTGGGGAAACACTGTGGTCCACACTGTGTACTTAGCCACAGCTTGGCACAAGTGTGAAAATGGAGAAGGGCTTGATTCAAAATGCTCCTCTACAGATCACTAAAAGCTTTCCACTCATGGTATGACTTACATCGCTTTCACGGAGGCTTAGGTGCTTGCCGGTGTTTTTCTTTTTTTTTTTTTTTTTTTTTTTTTAAACGCCAAGGATGTTTTAACGGACCTTAGAACATATGCATTCCAGGTGGTGTCTTATTCCTCTTGAATATTTCTGTAAGTGACGGATATTGGCAAAAAATAGGGTGAGGGTCTTAAATTCAGTCCATCTGTGAAAAATTGATTGGACACGTGATGTTTCAGTTTTGTAATTTTTAATAAACCATCTTGAGAGTCTTTCTCCAGTGCCAACCGCACAAGGAGCCTCACCTGTCGGACCGCTACCAGAATGTTCAATCACGCCAATGGTGGCTCTCGCGCTGGTGCCAACAATAGCTACTCCTTGCCAACATGGCATCTTAGAGGAAACCAAGCAACTCAATATTTATGTGTGTTTAAAAGAGAAGTTCTTTTTAAACACGAGATGGATTAGGTACCTTCGTAGCAGTGTTTTAATCTCAATATAGATGAAATGGCATCAGTCGAAATGAAACCAGTTATGCCACTTAAAAAGTCGAGTAAAAAAAAAATACACTTCCGACTTTGTCAGAGAGTTCTAAAATTCTCCGGGTGGAGAGGTAAAGGAAAAATTTCCAGCAAAAGCAGATGAATCGAAGAAAGGAAATAAAAACTAAGTGTTTATGAGAGCTAACAAAGAGGACTTGGCTGTGTTTCAGAAGGGCACGTGGCTGCGAAGGAGGATGAAGCGCTTCATCATTCATTTACATCAGCTCTGACAACTGCCTCACATCTCCCCAAGAGCCACACGGCTCGGGCTTAAAGATTCTTAAAGTGGGCCCTTCTTCTGGTTCCCTCTCTCTGACTTTGCCTCTACTTCCTCCTCCCCTTCCTCCTCTTACTCCCATTCTCTCCTGAGCTCTCGTGCGCTTGCCAGTCTTCAATCAGCCATCATGAAAGTGTCTGTCTGCGCGTCTTAACCATCCTCTGAGAGGCAGACACTTGTCTGGGACTGCCTTCATCCCCTAAAGGCTTTTTTTTTTTTTTCCTTTCTTTGACTTATTTCCCTCCTCACACCTTTTCAACTTTCCTAGAGATGACAACAAATGAGAGCGACAGGGCAGGAAAGGAGAGCCAGTGAGAGAAGTGGACAGAAAGATATCACTTTTGTAAATATCCCTTTTAATTGTTTGAATAAAGGTGCTGAGGGAAAGAGAAGGGAAATAAAAAGTAGTGAAATGACGTAATGGACAAAGCAAGGAAGACCAGAGCAAATGAAAGATGGAGGATGAGCGAGAGGGTCTTAAGAATCACGATTATCAGTATCCACAGAGAGTTTCCCAAAAAAGCGGATTTGGAGATTGTGCAAAGGGAAAGAGTGCACACATTAAAGTTTTTCTTATGGAGGTATCTTTTTTTTTTTTTTTTTTTACCCGCTCCCTCCCGCGGGTTTGATGTGAAAGGGAGCCGCCGCTGCTTTGACAATGTTGTCGGCTGTGCCGTTTTCCATATTCATGCTGCAGATCGAAAGAGGACAGAGGCAAGAGCGCAGAGATTTTTGGTCAAACAGAAAGCTCATTTGCGCTGAGGCAGTTTAGCCCCAGGCTTTCCCGCTACTGGGGAAATGAGTTGGAAGATTAGTCGTATGCATAATTCACACTCGCACACTGGGTCACACAAAGATATGCAAAAAAAAAAAATGTTTGTCTACTTAGATTGTTGCACAGGTTGAATGCATGGACAACTTTTATGACGAAAGGAAATTGCAATTCGGAGCAGTGCCATAAAAAATTGTGAAGATGCCGGACAACTTCTATGTGTCACTCTGACTGGCTTTCAGGTGCACGACAGACATGCCAGTTTGTTCCTGAATGGGCTGGAGGAGGACGGGACACCTTTTGAGACCCAATCATTGCCCTTCAGATTGCATGACAGGAATGAGGACAGCACCATGAGGGTGGGACTCGGCTTCAAAGGTAACCACGGCACAAATATTGACAGGTGATATTTGGAGATCCGGTAATATTTACAACTTAATGTTAATATGATGTCAATGATATCACCCATTCTCTTTTGTGATTGATTGGTAGTGCCCGTGAGCCATCTCTAAGTCAATAGGAGAGAGATTGAGAGAAAAATGATATCCGTTCAGCTCCAGAGTGATAAACGAGTGTTTTTCTTCTCGTTTATCAGGCATTGATCTTTGGTTCACTGCAGGTAGCATCTGATAAGTTGAAGATCACATGAGAGGTTGTGATCAATACAAGTGATTGGCTCGGCGGTGTGTGTGTATGTGTAGCTGATCGTCGAACCCCGGGGGCTGTGTCTGGAATTTTGACCAGAGAATTGATTGTGCGAATGCTGATCAGATGTATTGATTAGCAACTATGTCTGTTGTTGGTGGGAGGAATCTGTGTCTGAGGAGTAACAAGAAACAAAAGGATCACGTGTAATTTTTTTTTTGCCTTAAAAAGAAACAAAAACACATATAGTCGCCGGTATCTGCTGTCAACAATTTCAACGAAATACATAAAAAGCCACTTGGCGATGCGGTGGATGACTGAAACGTGCAGTTTGGAAGACAGAGACCTCCACACAGAAGAGAGAATTAAGGCTTATACCTTGCATCATCCCACTAACAATAGGCAGAGTGCTTTACAGAGGAAGCCATAATCCCATTTCCACACGCTAAAGAAATCCTCAGCCAAAGTCTCAGGCTGCACAACCACACACTGTTCGAACGCACTTAGATCCCATAACACTCTCGTACTGTCTTTCGGTTTTCGATACACTCAACCACCTTGGACAGTGTAGTCGAGCCAAGCGCGCCAAAGCTTCCCTCAAATGCAAATGCGCACGCACATGAGCGTGCTCACGCTTGGACTTTGTTGGAAGACTCACAACCGCGCACATTCGGACAAAGCTAGATATGGCAGGGCTTCTGTCGACGCTTAGAGACGATATCCTTTTTCGAACAGTTGTTGTCAACTTTGTTGGACACCAAAACACCTGGGCTGTCTTTGGATCGACATCATTGCCCGTTTGTGTTTTAGTCTTTCATGTTCAAGCCAGCATTGTCACATTTAGAAGCTTGTGTGTTGAGATGTGTTCACTTCTGGGTTTGATGGCACTTCTTTGTAGAGTCCAGTCGTTTCCTCGCACACCGTTTCTTCTCTACATCAGCCAGCAACACACTTCATCGCAGCTTCTCATATGTGATTCATTCCCAACAGTTTCTTATGGCTGTAGCTCATTTTGAGTTGTTTGAAGAGTTTGTCGACTTTATGGAGCCTGTGATAGTCGACTATCAATTTTAAACTTAACTTAAATTTAAAGCCCAGATAAAAGTTCAGTTTTTGGTCAGTTAGCGAATTATAATTATTGAGAGAAATTATCAACATGATTACTTTCCTCTCATACGTAGATGAATATCATTAATTATCAATAACAAACCAGTTAATTTAAACCAATATATTTCTCTCGCAATAATCAATAATAGTCATGAAGTATCACAAGTTGAAAAGGATAAGTGGGCCCTTCTGTAGCTTGGTGTTTCTGTATGACGTCAGTGAAATCTGAATTATCTGGATGATGACTTTTATAGTCGCATGAGGTCTTAACAAACAACCTAGTGGTGTCGGTGTCACTAGTAGCGTAGTTTAGATCTTATTTGGCTGGCAGGATGTTTTGTTAGCCTAGGTCGCTTTGAACTCCATTCTGCCTCCTCTCTTTTATGGTGTTCCACAGGGATCTATTTTGAGGCCCTTGCTGTTTTCAGTGTATTTGCTGCCCCTATGTTGCATTCTATGGAAACATGACATTTTCTTCTACTGCTATGCAGATGACAGATCCTATTGCTACATGTGAAATATTTTGTGACAGCTGCTGTAAAATGTGCCATATAAATAAAGTTTGCTTATATCCTATTATATAGAGAGAAGTTCAGAATCCACACATCACATCTTCAGGTATAGAGTAAGAGCTGTGTGATAAACACCATGTTTCTCAGTAATTAATAGGTTTCTGGCATCTTGCCAGGCTAATGCAAATGCTTTAAAAGCCTTGCTGCTCCTTCGCGGCACCAAATGCAGACTGTGACTGATCTTTGTCAGCCTTGGATCATGAACCAAGCTTATATGAGCAGGTATATGGGCAGCTTCACTTAGCTGTTATCAAGAAACCGATAAGATAATCTACTAAATACTGTGAAATCCTCTCACTCTCCGACTTTAGTACAAACCCATTAACACCTTACCGGTGTTCTTTTCATCTCTCTAGGGTCCAATCAGTTCATGGGGCGGATGCAGGACTTTAGATTTTATCCTGCCACTTTGACCAACAGGTAAGGTGGATAGACACGGGCGTCAATGGATGCTTTTGTGAATGAATCGACAGAGGCCGTCTGATGCTGGGAAACGAAAGATGCGGATTAGTTTTGAATGATGAATAGTTGAAGGAAATGTCTAATCCGTACATCTTAAAATCCATACTGCTTCTGGAGGATTTTCCTTCAAAATTCAATACAAGACAATTAGTGTTTCTTTTGACACTGATGTAGATAGTAAAGACTTAAATGAGACAAATTATGATTATTTTGTGCTTTGTGTTCTGTCAAATAAAACAATTACCAAGTGCTTAAAGATTCTATTTTAAAAATAAAGACTTGGCGGCATTGTGCTAAACATTAAGTGGCTGTTTGGGTAAAACGGAGTGTCTTTTAATCATGCAGTTTTTCCACCTTATCAGACACTTTCTTTATAATGCTTTTTCATTCAACAGGGAAATAGTAGAGATTTATTCCGGTGTCCTGCCACAGCTCCATTCTCAGTCTGAATGTCGCTGCCCTGCCACTCATCCCAGAGTGCATCCCTTAATAGAAAGGTACACTCAATGTTTTTTCATAATTGTATTTATTTATTTATTTGTTTATTTGTTTGTTTTGTGAACAGATATTGTCTCCCCAATGGCATTGATGACACTACCAATGACAGAGTTTTAAGACTGAACCTGAATGCGCACCCACTGGCTTACATCAACGATCAAGACATGGGCACCGTGTGGCGTTCCAAGCTCATGACTACGCAGGAATTGGAGGAAGGCTTCACTATAACTGTGGATCTGGCAAATGGACAGTACCAGGTAATTCAATGTCAATAGTAATTTCATGTACCCCTCCTTTTGACTTTCTTCACCTCTTGTTGAGATTTTTTTCAATACAATTTTGGCAGTACATTTTCTTTTAACTTTTATTCCCTACTCTCCATTTCAGGTATTCTATGTCTTAATTCAGTTTGCTGGCCCGTTGCCTGAGTCGCTCTTGATCCAAAGGCAAAGACTTACTGATCAGCAGAACGGTACAAATGAAGAGCAGCCCTGGTTTGACTGGCAGTATGTGGCCAAAGACTGCAGTGTATTTGACATGCAGAACAATGGGCTGCTGCTGACACCGAACTCAGTCAACTGTCTACAACTGGCCAGGTAGACCCGACACATGCTTTTCAATCCAAAAGTTGTATTTTAAACATCTAATTCTAAACAAAAACATTTTCTATTGACAAATCATTACAAGCTACAGTAATATCGGAAAACTGTCATAAAATAATTAGTAATTAAATCTTAAATGTGAATTTGAAAAAAATAACACATTTTAAAATTTGATTTATGAATATCTAGAGGCACACTTTATTATGACTCACCTCACCGCACCTTCCTTCAGCCTTTGGCAGATTCCTTTTTCCAGGCCCTCATTTGATAGCAGGTCCACCAAACTTGGAACACGGTCTAACACATTTGTGCGCGCACACACTGTGTCTCACCGGCTACATTTTGGCACTTCTGCTGGTATCAAGGCCCGAGTTGGCTGGGGTCCCCTACCTTTGTGAGATCAGAGATTATGTAGTCGTTGCTCATTTTTTGCTTGACTGACAGACTATCACACACAACTGTGCCTGGCACACTTGCATGCACGAGTTAATTTGGCAGGAGAGCAGTTGAACCTCACATTGGCAACATAATAAAACACGTTCTGACCTTAGCGGCTGATAATCATATCAATAAAGGAAAGCTTTGTTTGATCTGGAAGATTTGCCTCTCTTATCTTGTTATATTTATTTAATCCCACAAGAGGCAGTTTATGTTTTTCTTTTTTTTCTTTCTCAATATATTCCAGTGAGGAGCACTACTCTGGCGGTAACATCACAATCAGTCTGCTAAGCCCAGAACCAAACTCGAGGCCAGGCTATAATGATTTCTACAACACCCCGAGCCTTCAAGAGATGGTGCATGCCACTCAGGTGCGGCTACGTCTGGGAGGGCAGTACCACACCAGAGCAGCCGGGGTGGACCACCGACACAGACACTATGCTGTCAGTGAAATCACAATCAGTGGCAGGTAGGTTACAAATCAAATCTAAATATTCACAGGAGATACTGACAGAGCCTCGCTGCTCATATATAGAAGAAAGCTGTGAAATGTCAAAGCATTTTCTCGAAAAATGTCTATATATTACAAAAAAAATGTTACTATTGATCATAATTTGTCTTAACTCAAAACTTAGCAGCGTTCTACTGTTCTAAATAATTTGCCTATTTTTATCAGATATCTTCAAAAAGTCATCTGCTACTGTTATTTTTTTATTATTAATTCAGCTTTGTAGTCATGACTAAAGCCTTTTTCCTTCATAGCATGCATGTTAAAGTTTGGACTCTTAACACAAAATGCTATTTTAAACGTGTTGACAGGGCAAACACAGTGTAAGCAATTATTATCAGTTGTACACAAGCACAAACGAGTCTGTAACTGTCATCGGAGTTAGTTTAACAAATTTTGTGTAATGAAAATCCACCCTAAATGCTGCACAACACATTTCGAGGGCAGTCACTCGGCTACATCAAAACAATATAACTTGTTAATTATGTAGGGAAAAGCCCTGGGTGCTGACATGCATCACATTCCATTAATCGAGCCACGTACTTAAGAACTGAAAAATGGCACAGAGGGAGCAAAAGGTGCAAGGATCCACAGAAGAAGGAATGAAAGAAAGAAAATCATCGGAATGTCTGAATGAATAATTAAAAAGGCTGTCTCGCTGCATGTACGTGCGAGAGTGAGAGAGCGAGAGTGTGTGAGAGAGAGAGAGAGTGAGATGGTTGTCTGCTGGATGTTTTGTTGCTCTGATCATTTTCAGCATGACATTTATAAATGTTGAATGGGATCTTCCTAATGGCCCTTCTATCATTCCATGAACGTACCGGTCAAAGCATAAAGCAGACAAAGCTTCTCATCTATTTGCTTTCTTACATCTGTAAGAGTCATTATTGATTGTGCAGTGTTGTCAAGTTCCTATCTTACGATACTATGCCTATCTTTTTTTTTTGTTCCAAGATGTGAGTGTCATGGCCACGCAGATCACTGCGATACCAGCGTATCACCCTACCGCTGCCTGTGTCTTCCTGAAAGCCACACTGAAGGAAACAATGTGAGTAGCAAATATTTTATAAGTAAAAGTTGGAGAAAATTTGGACAACTAGAGGTATTTAAATGCAAAAAAACGTAAAAATGTAAATAGTTCCAGAGGTCCAGTAGATACTCCAGGGTGATTACAATGAAATGGAAAATATCTCGTTTGCATTTTGAAATATATTTTTTATGACACCAGTCCTGGAGCTTTTCTGACTCGCGCCCAAGTTGGTCAGCAGTGAAAAGTTCTGTACGCCTGCAGCGCCTCACCTGAGCAATGCCTGCCTGAATTTATCAATTAAAACATGTGTGTTCAATATTTCTTTTGTTGATAAGCAAACATCAAAACTTCCCAATTGATTCCTTCCAACTGCCTTATGTGACTGTCGACAAAATTGTAATTTGTCACGTAAGGCACGCAATTAATAAAACATTGTCAATTAGAGTTTGTCATCTTGACTAATGCGCGTGAAAAAAAATCTCTTCTGCTCTTTCTCTTTTTACGCTTGTTATCTCTTTTAGCACGACACCCTCCGTCCTTTTGTCGACTGCTCCGTCTCATGCCGTCTCTCCCGGGTCTCACTTGAAATAATGTCTTAAATGGACTAGAACAATGACATTCCCTCAGCACGCATCTCTAATCAGATGTCTTTCTCTCTGTTTGTCTTTTGCTCCATTTCACTGCTCTTTTTCTTGAACGCTACCCAATTCACATTGCCTTCCGTGCAAGCATTTGATTCGTTTGAATCCATCTTGCCGCTGTCCCAGGTGTGGCGAAAGATTCCAATGAATTTGCTTGAGTCCTGATCAAGGAATATCTTTCATGTCATGAACATCATTCATTTTTTTGGAGACAGTTTTTTTCCCCTATTCTACTGAATTGTTTTTTTTCTATCTAAAATTCTGTAACTTGGACATAGTTTATTGTGCCATGAACATTTCTGTCATTGGAGATTTTGGTAAAAGACATTAGCGCAAATTGTGCGTGTGTGTGTCTCCCTGTGCACGTTTCTCCCAAAGCCTCTGCGCGTCATCCCTCACAGTGAATATTCAAGACCTTTCTTCTACCTCTGTAATAAAAGGCTGTGGGGAATATTAGCGTTTAATATTGCATGCGTTCTGTTGACTTGAATCGGCCCCGCACCATGACGGATGTTCAACTAATCTGCAGAATTTCCACAGTGACATTAAAGTGACAGAAATGCTCAGACATGTGTCAAGATGATCAACGGGGGCCTTGGAAGACACACACTTATAACTCGCGGAAGCTCAAACACACTCAAACATGCACCCCCCCCGCCCCCACCCTTCACTTTCTCACCGTGTCTTTTGATGCTTTCTTATGCGCACTCCGAGTCACACTTTATCTGTCATTCTTTCCCCTGTACATCTGATAGATTCAGTCATATCTGAAAACTATATCATGTGTTGTATTTCATATGGCACCATACCATATTATGCTGCAGGCCTGATTTAGCAAGATGCTTAAATGGCATGTTCACTCACGCTAATAGATAGCACTCATTGTGAGCAACAGGTGTAAAAGTCTTGTGGTCCGCCATATTCGAAGACAATTTTGGGCCTTATGTAGCGCTAATGGTTTTGCACAATGGAAAAAAGAAAAGAGAGAGCTCGGCAAGTGCAAAATTAAATTTGAAGCGATGGCATAATAGTGTTAGTGGAAGAAGCAAAAATAAATAAATAAATCATATCACTGAGTTACAGCAAAGAAATCTAATTTTGGGGATGCAATCTCCCTAAATTTTCTGAACCCATGTTTAAATACCAGTGTCAAATAGAAGACTGAAAGTTGGCCGACCAGTGAATAAAAAAAGTTGCTAATTTATTGCTCCAGAATAAACTAATATAGCAGTTTTAACGTTGCAGGCATTTATACATCTTGTGTTTAGTTGAATTTGGCACTTTTCTGTTTGCGTTTGCATCTGTGGGTGATGGATATTGATAGGCTTTGACGTTAAGAAGGGCCGCCCGCAATCTCTGCTGCAAACATCTGCTTCAACAGCAGATTTGCACCTAGGCAGGGGTTAACTGGGTTAACTTTAGATACACACAACACGAGTGTGTGCACAAACACACACACACACTCTTGGGGCTCGACCTTTCCAGTGGGAGCGTGAAATTGGTCATGGCTTTTAGGATAAGATGAGTTGCCCCAGCAGATTATCGCACACCGATGCTGTGCACGCACACACACACGCACACACACACACACACACACTTACACACGCACTTACACACGCACAAATGCTTGTGACAGGCCATCTGAATGTCCACACATCCATTAGAGCAGGTTTCTCACTCAGCAGGTTTTTCCAGAACATTCCCAAGGAAAATACAATTTACAATATATTTTCCTTTCCTACATTTTGACTTAACTGTATTCTTTCATCTGCATCAAATGATCTTTTCCAATAAATTGAGAAGTGACATTTCAAAAAGAGATTTTCTGAAATTGATATTACCCAGCATGTGTCCATGCATGCAGCACACAGTGTAGTGCTGTCAAGCCCTACAGCCAACAAGCACTTCCAATCAATGACCTCTTCTACATTAGATACATCTGCTTGGTCCAAAGACATCTACTTAGATTAGATAAAATAATCCTTTATTGATCCCCTGGAGGTAAATTCTGTGTAGTGGGTAAAGAAGATGCATGCAGATAAAGTTTACACAACAAATTAGAATAAAAGTATGTAATAAAAGTGTTATGTAGTATGGGCTAGAGGTGTTAGAAAATAAGAGCACCTCTCATTTAGCTACATAAAGTATATAATAAATGGTATGGCTGTGCCGTTCTATTTCACAATATACTGCAACCTCTGTAAGGTAATGGCTCTGTAGCATTCTAATCAAAATAGAGCTTCATTGTTGTAAGTATAATAGAGGACGTTATGTTTTTCGCCTTTCTTCTGTTAATGAACAAAAAAAAGAACACACGATGGCCTAAGTGTTCTCTTTATCATTTGTTATTGGTAAAAACTCAAAATCCATACATTTTGTTGAAGTCATTTTTAGGATATAATGTGACACTTTTTGTTTTAGAAATCAATAACTTTGTGAAAATTAACTTTTTAAGGATTAACATTTCAATCAGCCGTTACGATTTGATATTTGCATTTATATTCAGTAATAGCTGTACTTTGGGTTGTTTCTAGATATATTGACTAAAAGAGGCAAGAGGTAGAATTGATAACATATAAACCTTTTTCATCTACCATATATGGTTTGAAGAAAATGGAGCAGCGGAATCAAAATCTTTTGATATAAAGAAAAGAATGCAAGTGTGCACTCTTAACTCCCAAACACCAATCCCTCGACTAATTAGCAGGCTGCGAGAAAGGGAGCTTAATGCAACATTGAATAAAAAGAAAATGGGAGGGGGTCATCCCCATTTTCATTTGCTATGGTAATATTTCCTGCTCACATACTCCATGTAGCTATGAGAACAAGTTGTTGGGGGACGCCAGAGATGAGGGGGAAGGAGAGAGGTGGGAAAGGCTGGGAAGATGGCTATGCTCAGGTTGAGGAGACGAAAGGGGCATGATAAGGGAGAGAGAGACTTGTAAACTGGCTACGTCTTGCTCTTGAACTCCTTCCCCGGTGGATGACGCCAAGAAAAGGAAGTTACAACACGAGCTGTCTCTTCAAAGTACAGAGAGGAAAGTACTTGGATTCACTTTGATGCAGTTGGAGGACATTGAGATGTACCAAGATGGATAAAGAGAAGAGATTTGGGCATGCACGAAACAGAATGTGAGCATGCATCGCACCAAAATTGTGTGAGTACAGGGGTGTCGCTAAGTGGTGGCTAGGGGTGGTCGTGGTTACCCCTATTAACTTTTGAGGATGATTATGATACCTTTGACTTTTGTGCCTTTTCCACTTGGATGCAGTATTATTTGAGTCGTCAATCCACTCTTCTGCAATCTCTAGCAACCCACCTGTCTCACCAAATTGTGGTCATTTTCAACCCGGTGCATGAGAATTGCTATGAAGTCCTTTAGACGAATACTCATAATTAATGCTTGAAACTAGCCTGCAGTCGACACTGTCTTGTGCCCGTGACCGCATTGTACGAAATGTTCAAAGATTTAATCTTTCAGAGGAACTAAGAGGTCCAGCCAAGCTCTGATTGAGTAATAAGCTAAAACAAAGGCATCTCGAGAATTTTCTTGTTTGTCTTTTGTATTACCAATATATTCTCCCACTGCCCCACCTGTTTTATTAAGCAAAACGACAAGCTATTTCTTTACCTCATTTCTGTTCACACCAGTTTCCTTCTCGCCATTCTACATAATGGGGCCCACCCTACCCCCAATTTCCTCTCCGGTCCTCCCACAGTTCCCCTCCTCTGTCTGTCATAGCTAATAGGCCCAGTGCAGGTCTGCATGTGTCACATACGGGAGGAACTCCTGTGTTTTTTAATACATTTTTAATCCCCCCATTTGATGCCCCCCTTGTCCACCATAATTTGTACTGACTGCTGAACAAAATCAAAGGCCTTGTACTTGCTGTTTCTTGCCTCTGCTGCTGCACTCTGCAACAGAAAAATGCATTTTTTATTTCATACCCCCAACCCACCATGTGCCGCACACGCACACCTTGCTATGTTTATTTTGACATGAAAGTGTGCCTGTGAGAGAACGCTAGCTGTTGCAAGTCATTTCTCATTAGCGTTCTGATTTCCCTGCGCTGTGTGAACGAGTCAATTTGTGTGTAAATGCACAGGCTTCCTATTATTAAGGATACAATATCTCATGATTATCTGTTCAGTTGTGTATTCTATCACGCTTTGTATTATGATTAACAAAGGCCGCTGATTTTTGTCTTCTGTGTTTTTATGAACTGTGAGAAAAGGCCTTTGTCATTTACAATGTTTGATTTCATGCTGCCTTGTGTGTGGCCGGTGAGTTGACAAAAGCATTCTGAAAGATTCTGAAAGGCCGGAAAATGACAATGCTTGTAGCTAGTAACTAATTGTTGTCAGGGTTGTTCAACTGTATAACAATTATGCGTGATAAATTAACTTGCTTTCACCACATCCATTTTGGTAGTATGTGAGATACAAATATAATTCTATATTCTTTGCCAGTGCCAGCGTTGCGCATCCCTCTACAATGACAAACCCTTCCGACCCGGTGATCAACTCCAACCAATGAACTGCCGGCCTTGTCAGTGCCACAGCCACGCCCACTCCTGTCACTACGAGGTTTGGGCTGATGATCAACCAATTGAACGATATCTCGGAGGGGGAGGAGTCTGTGACAACTGCATGCACAATACTACGGGTACTGTATTAGCCACATTTGCCGTAACAGTCTTAATTCATTTTTTGAAAATATAAATAATGGAAAAAAAGTACCGGTACTTAACATCCTTTTGATTTTACATGTTTTAAGTAGCTGTACTTTTTATTCATTGAATAAATTATTGCCAGTGCCTTTAACCTTCCTCCCACCTGCTTTTTGTATCTGTCAGTTCTCCATTATTTATTGTTTTATCCCTGCAGTCACTTTTTCCACAACTGAGACAAATGAAGTTGAAACATAAATAATCTTAGCTACTCTCTTGATCTCTAAATGGTTTCTAGCTTGTCCCTTGATTTGATGGCTTTGTGCTTTTGCGCATTTTGTCCCTGTCTTGATTAGGTAGGAACTGTGAGCTGTGCGTAAGTGGATTTTTCAGGCTTGAGCAGTCAGATGCCACTTCAGTCCACGTGTGCCAGCCCTGTGAATGTCACACTGCTGGAACTGTCAATGGCATCACTGAGTGTTTCCAGGTAACACATCCACTTGCCATGACTGATATGTAATTGGTTTGGGAATAAGAGTAGAAGTTGAATCAATATGTATTTTACTTTTATGTGCCAATTTTTACCGTCACCCCCCTGCATTTCACACCTAAAGCTCGGAGGCCAGTGTCAGTGCAAGGCCGCTGTAGAGGGCCGGCGCTGCGTGGATTGCTCACCTGGCTGGTATGGTCTTCAAGCTTCCAATCCAGAGGGCTGCACTCGCTGTAACTGTAGTGGCACGGGGACCGTCATCTCCTCCACGGGAAGTGTTGCCAGCTGCAACCGGCATACAGGACAGTGTCAGTGCAAACTCCATGTGACAGGTACATTCGCTCATCAGCCATTACATTAGGTACACATGAGTCGTTTAATGAAAATAGAGGGGTATCTATATGTTTTTCTATATGTGCCCTAAGATTGACTGGCGACCAGTCCTGAGCAGTCCCTGCCTCTCGCACAAAGTTATCTAGGACATAGCCTCCATGTGTGAAAATGAAGCTTCAAATGTGCTTCATGAATTAGTTATTGTATTTTTTGACTTCTCGAGATAGCAGCGTTGGTTTAAATAAAATAATTTCAGAAGTCTTTTCGTCCAATGTTGAACAGAGTACTCTTTAGAGGACTGGAAAAATAGAACTGCTTCATAAAGCAACTTTGAAGCTTCGTTTCCCATCACTACGGCCATGACGTCAATGACCCTAATTAGAATAATGGCTGGTCAAAGTCTGAATCATCCAACACTATGTCCTGAAATGTCAATACGTCAACTGTCCCGTCATTGCCAGGCTAAAGCAGATAAACCGTGCATGCCCTCAAAATAGGCATGTGTGTATCCGCTTTCATAAACATGCACATCCATAGCCCAAAGTGTTATGCCAGCCAAAATAAACAGGCTTTTCCGCCGGCGGTGCTCGCAGCCGTTATGCGTCTCTTTGTGATAAATACTTTCACTCTCTCCCCCGTGTGTCTTTGAAGAGCGCGCTCGTATGAAATGCAAAACCGGCCAGCGCTCCTCAACTCAACGCAACGTGGTTATAGCTAAGCCTCGCTACCAAGGGCCCCCCTCGCTTGTGTGTGTGCGCGTGTTTGTTCAAAGTTGCTAATGTCTGTAATGTCCGTTAAAGCGTATGTGAAAGGGGGACCAAGTGGATGGGTTTATGCATTTTTTTTTTTCCCCGGTATCAATTTTCTGCAAGTTTCCTTTCACACCCATGTGTGGGTGTGAATGCATTCCATCAAGGACTAAGCTGCTATTTAATTCTCTAATTCAATGCCAAGTTGATTAAAACAAACTGCCGCGGCCCCTTGTATTTCCCCCCTCCCTCCCCCTCTTACTAGAGCTGGCCTTCCCTTTCTTCTGTCCTTGTTTGTTTGCTCGCTCCCACAGGTATTTTTCAGAAATGAGATTTGATTATGGCAATTTATTACCGCCAAGCTGATACTTTGAGTAGAGCGATGGCAGGCGCGGCGCGCTTCAGAGGGACGCCACTGGAATGCGTACAGGCGGGCACACACTCTTAGCGTGGTGCCAGGGTGCTCTGTGTGTATAATAGTGTTTGAAATGGTGATGCATGAGCCTGTTAACCAACTGGCTACTGATAAAAGGCCTGGGTCAGATCCTTAAAACACACACGCCCGTACGAAAACAGTGTCGTGCCTTTCTGCCTCACAGTCCAAAGCTCACAGGTTCGAATCCTGCATGCCTTTTTCTTTCCACATTCAAGTCAAAACCCTAAACTGTCCTTAAGTGTGATTGGTTGCCTGAATCCATGGACACGACTTAATAGTTTTCTGATATAAGATTGTAGTCTTAAATTCTGTAATTATATTGTCATTTTATTGTGAGGGTCCGGTACCATGTAGTATATCATGATGCAATTCTTTACATTAACACCACGCACATACTCGTAGTCACAATTTTTTAGTGGGTCTGTACTAGTATGAAATATGATATATGGCAAGAAATACTCATATCTATAAAACCATTAAAGTGGGAGCACTGGGGGTAATGCCAAGTGTCTGCCACACACTTTGCAGAACAGAACACACACACACATATTCACACCCAGCATATATGAACACAGGCTCCCTTCATAAAGGGCTGAGGGGACTGTGTTGCCCCCAGGCATCCATTTAGGGACAGATTGCCTGTCATGGAATACGTATGGCATATTCAAATAAGCACTGCTCACTCATACCACATATCACACTTTAACTAGCCCAGTTGTATTGCTGCGCTAAAACCGCTTCTAGAAGAATTCAGTCCTCTGCTATTAACTTATCACAATCTAAAAAAAAAAAATGAATGAAGACACGTTTTCTGTGTTTGGCTTAAGTCTTCCTACATAAGTACGTCTGATTGCCTCTTGAGATGTCAAACGGACCTCACCTCTTATTGTTTCCACACCAAAGTGGTAGTAGATTGTAACAGAGTGTATTTATAGGTACCTCCATCCATCTTTGTATCCCTCCATCACCTTCCCCCCCTTCCCTCCATTCTTTGTAGTTCCTTAATTTATTTATTTTCCTGCTCAGTGAAATTAAGTGTTTGGCCTTAGGTAAGTGATCCATCATATGTAGAGGGCCCAGCCCTAATGATGGCAGTTTTATACACTCAAACACCATTTCTCTTGTTCTCACTTTCCCTCATAGTATATGCATGCACAAGTGAGGCAAATCAGAGAGCAACTCACTCCCCCACCACCACACACACACACACCTTTTTTGTAATGTCGCTCCTTTCCTCTGCTCTCCTCACAGGTCTGTCTTGCGACCGTTGTGAATTTGGTTTTTGGAACCTGTCCCATGCAGACGGCTGTGTTCCATGTAATTGTGACCCCATGGGTTCCCTCAGCCCATTCTGTGAGCCTGAGGGGGGCCAATGTGAGTGTAAGCCCGGGGTGGGAGGTCAGCGCTGTGATTCATGTGGTCCTGGTTTGACTGGTTTGAGGCTGGAGGGAACGTGCACCCCCTGCAACTGCTCAAAAGAAGGAACCCTACCTGGGACAGATTGCGATCCTCACACAGGCCGATGCATGTGCAAGGCAAGTTAATATGTTTTCATTGTGCATTATTAATTATATCACACAAAATCACCATGTTGAGCAATCAAAAAGTCACAGCGGGCCACTGTTCAGCTAAATTAGGTGATTGTTGGAAAAACTTTGACTTTAGGACAAAGAATGTAGGTTTTTTTTTTTTTTCTTTATATCATTCCCACAGCCATGTCCAGGCTCTCGACTGGTATCTGATCTGCCACAAGATGACAAATAGCCTGAAACTGCTTCCCAGTCAGCATGATAGGAGATAAGACTATAAACAGGCTTATCATTGTCTTATGGTTGCCACACATGTTGGCATGTCGCTTCTGTATTTGCATGCGATCTCATCTTTCTTATGTTTATCTCCTTTTAGGAACACGTGGAAGGCCATCTTTGTGACACTTGTCGTCATGGTTACCACACCATGGAGCGCCGAAATTCCCTGGGCTGTCTGCCGTGTGCCTGTGACATCAACGGCACCGTCCCGGAGGGAGTATGTAATATGCGGACTGGCCAGTGCCCATGCAGGGAGGGGGTCGAGGGCATGCAGTGCACCGACTGTGCTCCCAACTACTTCAACACAAGTTTAGATATCCAGAGTAAGAAATAATAATAACAATATGGTTTGCAAGTGAAATTAAATATTGTTTGACTGTCCTATCAGATGGCTCAGTCCAGGGTTGTGCTCCTTGCACATGTGACCCAAGAGGAACAGTGGCTGGCTCAGTGTGTGATAGCTCGACAGGACAATGCATGTGCAAGCCAACACGCTATGGGAAAGACTGCAGCGCATGCCGACCAGGTGGGTATGTTCGACTGCTATGATTTCAAACGAGAGTGTAATTTTTTTTTTTTCTTTTCAGGTTTCTACCTTTCTCCAGATCAGAGTATGTGTGTGGAGTGTGACTGCCATCCCATGGGGGCAGTACAACGCAAGTGTGAAAGCCAAACTGGCCAGTGTATGTGTGCCTATCCCTCGGTGGGAGGGCGGCGCTGTGATCGCTGTCAGGAGACCTTCTTTGGTTTCAACCCTGGTCTAGGAAGGTATACTAAGAAACACAATATTGATTATTTCGAAAGGTGATGCATAAGTGAGAAGGGACAAAACGGTCTACAGTGTACGTGTGAAAGTGTGAGGCGGTTGGCCCGAAAATCACCCACTGCCCTGCCCTAGTGAGGGTAACACCATACGAGTGACCAACACACACACGATACTGTTAAGTCACACATGGGCACACACACCGACAGAGTCCAGTTTTTGTGAAACTCACTCACAGTCAATCACAACATTGCTGCCCTGTCAAAATGGACATTCAAGTGTATGCAGTATATAGTGAAAATTCTACAATATAACAAATTACATGAGGAGATATTTGAAGTATTTTCAATTTATTTATAACAATTTTTTTATGAATACTACAATGTAGTGCCATTAGAAACACCAAATTAGTTTATGCCTTCATCCTTTTTAATTGCATTATTAATCTTCAGACACATTTATCATATGATCATCTTGAACGGGTGTCATAATGATGCAATATTTTGTCTGTTAGCATTAAAGAGACGTGCTTTGATTTTCTTGCACACCTTTTGAATTACGCCCTCCCGCTGCTTGTCCAGATGCCAACCATGTGCTTGTGACCCGGTGGGCAGTATCAATGGCTCCTGTGATTCAGATTTAGGACTGTGTCAGTGTAAGCTGCTGGTTACTGGGGCCAAATGTGATGCGTGTCAACACGGAGCAAGCCTTTTACGTGCAGAGAACATCTATGGCTGTAGTAAAGGTCTGCTTTCCAAAACAAACACAAAACACATAAGCGGAGATTTCTGATTTTGTTTGACACAGTTCCTGTCTTGTCTACCAAATTTGATCTTGTGCTCTCTTTGTGTCCTTGCAGCCCCATCACAACAACCTGCCCCTGTAGCATTTGCTCTCGGTTTTTCTTCCATTAATCTGACTTGGCATCAGCCTGACTCCCCAAACTCCAACATACTCAACTACACTCTCATAAGAGACGAGCAGCCCGTGCACAGCATACAGCGTCTCTATCCTTTCGGTAAGTGTAAACACACTAGATTCTATATTTCCAATCATTTTGAAAGTCCTCTAACATCCATCCTCATGTCATCTTCAGGTGCTGAATCATTCACAGACCTCAACTTGTCTCCTTACACCAACTATTCCTACTGGCTAATTACATCTAACGTAGCCGGTGAGACAGTTAGTGCCACTTCTTACTACCAAACTTTGGCCGCACCGCCTCAATTGGACCAGCTGAATTTAAATCTTGTGGGAAGACCCGGCCCTACCAGCGCCAGCTTTAGCTGGAGTTCTCCACTGAATAACACTGGCCCAGTGGAGAGGTATGGAAGTCTCTCAGGAGCTAAAAAAATGTTGTCGCAATAATTGTATCCGTGTTTTGAGGGAAATGAGAAGAAAAGGAATTGTCACTTATTTTTGTTTGTTGATTTTTCTTCCACAGGTTTGTGTTGTCCTCGACAGAATCATCTATTGGAGCCGAGCCTGTCATCCACTACACAGGTTTATTGACTGAAGCAGTGGCAAGTGGCCTAAAAGCCTTCGCCCAGTACACTGTCACTTTAGAGGTGGGTCAGAAAACGGCTACTTTACAAAAACGTGCATTTTTATGGGCCGAGCAAGGATTGGTTTCAGCACTAAACGAGATGTTTCCCCTTCTATTGAAAGGCGTGTTCATCTGGAGGCTGCACTTCCACTTCACCCTTGTCACTGCTGACAGCTGCTGCACCGCCACAAAACCAATCGCCACCCAAGGTCACTGCCACTGGACCTCACACCCTGTTTGCTTCATGGGAGCCACCCATTCAGCCAAACGGTGAGTCATCGTCAACCAAACTACACAACTGTAAAGTTTCACGACCGCCTCGTGTACTGTTGAATCTATAGCGGTGACACAATCTCTCCATAAACGGACAGACTCTTAAAGTGTCTTTAACCTGAGGCAGAACCCGCTAAGGATGGCCTCCATTGTAAAGCATGGAGAATTTTTTTTTCATCTTCTCATCTACTACAAATCCACATAGACGACTTTACATTGTGTAGTCTTGAGGCAATGAAGGTAGAATGAATTTCAACACTTGGCAGTAGTCCAAAGTAGGTGCTGCACTAAAATTATTCCTAAATGCTTAGCATACAAATCTAAACAGAAATAAAATGGCAAAAGTCTTCTGTCACCACTTTGACTTGTTGACATGCTGTTTATTCTCATCAAGAACGACTCGACTGTGTTTGTCACTCAATTCTCAAAAGACCGCCCCCCCCCCCCCGTTTGCTCCGTTTAACAGGAATACACACAAGCGCAAGTGCCTTTGCTAAATCCAGAGGGCTTTGCGATGGCTCTAAGGCTCAGTGTCCTCCAGGGTTTTCACATCATATGTGTCTGTGTCTTTTCAGTCTTTCTCTGTTAATCTTGGTCATATATTACAGCGAGTAGCATGCTGGCCTCACCTTTGTATCGGTTGCCATGAGCACAGTTTATTAAGACTTAACCTTAACCCTTTTAACGGTGTTCTTCTTAACCGGAGTCAAAGACTAGTCTGGTTGGGGAGGGACATTGAAAGCACCCTCGCTCAGTTTATTTGTACAAAAAGTAATAGCTAGGCTTGTCTTCATTCTAATCTAGCTCCGTCATTTTCCTACTGCAGCAATTCCATTGAGATCGGACAAGCGCGTGATTCCCCTTTGATTGCAAAGCTGGCCTTGTCAGGACAGGCCTTCACTATTGACTCTTTATCAAAAGTCCAAAAAAGTCAAAGTCTGCTTTATTGTCATTTATTTTATTAAGTCTTTATGTATTGAATTGGGAGCAGAGGTAGGAAAAATTGGGCTTATTCCGTTAGTGCAATGGCAATAGAGTACAAAGTATTTGGAAAGAGTTGTTGCAGTCTTATTGTGCTGAGATCAATAATCTAGCAGTTTTGTCACGTGTCAGCGAGTGTTGTCGGTGTAAGAGATACCAGCACATAGTGAAAGGGGGGTGGGAGAAAAAAAAAACATTCTGTCAGGGATGGTTAAGTATTCAGCAATAAAGTGTCTAGACAGGTTCAGGGTGCGGTGCAGTTATCCACAGCCTGCTTTTGAAGAGAAATAAAGTTCACGTTCATGCAACGTTACTCCCAACATGCTCCCTACCTACCTCACATCTGGCCCGCACTGTTAAAAGCTTGTTACGGGTTCAAGCCAGAGCCCGATGATGCAAAGCTTTTTTTTTTTTTATGTTGCATACTACAACATTGAATCAATCAATAATGATGTCGGCATTTTAATCTACTCCACATAACCTTTTTAACTGCTCCTCTACAGGAGTTATCACAAGGTACGAGCTGTTTTTACGGGGACCGGTGGAGTCTCACAGCCTGTCAACTCTGACTGGTGGAAAGAGAATCTTTGTCAGCACCGGGTGGCTGGATCCGAGCGCCCCGTTCCAAGCGCAGCTCGTCAACGGAAGCAGCGCTTTGCCCCCTGAGAGCAGCACGGTTGTGGCCGGCCTACAGGCCTTCTCCACCTATCAGATGAGAGTCGTTAGCGTCAATATGGCAGGAAGTGTCACGTCAGAATGGAGCACTGCACGCACAACCGAGGGAGGTTTGTACCCCATTTCTGGCCCTGTTTACTCGTTTCCATCGAAAAATTGTTTTATTTTTTTGTGGGTTTTTTTTCGCTCTGCATTATAAACATTAATCATTGTAAAAAGTGGAAAAGTCACATGGCTGATGTATTATTAATGTAAATGATTGTCGTTGTATATTTTTGAATATTTAGGGGTAACATTCATTGGACTCACTTAAGGTTTCATGCACCCCCCCCCACACACACACACACAAGCTCAGAGCTTTGCTGATAAGGTAACCTCAGCAACACATTAGCTATCAAAATAAATTTTCCATTTGACTGAAATGAAAAAACAGTCATGCAACAATATTCAAGTCTTAAAATGACCAGAATATTTTTTTTTCAACAATAAAATTCAATCAAGTATTAAAATTACGATTACAATAAAGTTGTATTTGCGCAAAATAAAAATTGTAATTTCAAGAGAAATAAAATGATTAAATCCTAATATGAGATTTTAAAAAATAATAAATTTATTTTGAAGTACTGTGACTGTGTAATTGTTTTTAAATCTTATTCTGCCTTTATTCTCTTCATTTTTTATTTCTATGTTTTATAACATTGAAAATAAATACATGTTTGAGGGATAAAATTGCAGTGTGGCTCATCATCTAACATTCAGCAATTATCTATATTTAGCTGTGGCAGCATTTTCTCATTCACTACACTTGTAATGAAACGGAACGTGGTGTGTAAAAGCTCACCGGTACGAATGACCCGCTTTCAACAGACGCAATAAAATCCAATTTTTATTTAAAAATAACACAACAGACTGTTAGACATAATGTGAGTGAGAACAAGGGAAATGAGGGAAGAAATGAAAAATATGTCCGTGCGCGTGTGTGTGTGTGTGTGTGTGGGGGGGGTGGGGGGTTACATGTGTGCTTTCTTAGGGGGGTACTCATTAAGGTATTTGAATTTCAAAGAGATGATACGGCTCATTAAGACTAAATGATTGCCCCCCCAACATCACTCTGGGTAAAACGCATACGATAACATCATTTAAATGTGCCGTGTGTGTCACTGAATCTGTGCGCACATGTATACATGCTAGGCTGTATTCCAAAACCGCTTTGTGACTGATTCTGTTATCAGTCGGATCAACAATCTAAAGCCACTTATGTGTTTAGTTCCAGAGTTGATGGCTCCTCCGGATGTGACTGCGCTCTCCTCCACCAGTCTTAAAGTCACATGGAATACTTCTGAAGGTCATGGGGTCATTGCCAGAGGGCAGGTGATAGAATATCACGTCAATTTGCTGACGGAACAGACCAACAACACTTATGCTCCTCCAGTTGTCAGCCAGGTTAGTATTTCTATTCACTTTGATGTGAAGGTCTCTTGAAATAAATAATAAAATTGTCTTTTTTTTTTTTTTTCCTCGAAGGTCCTGCAGCGATTTGGAGCCTCTGCCCAGCCCCTTTACATAGCAAAAGGATTGAAGCCTTACCATGTGTACAATTTTACTGTGACACTCTGCACAAAGAAAGGCTGCATTACTAGTCTTGCGAGATCTGGACAGACACTTCCAGCAGGTAACACCTAATGTGTGCTTGGTTTTTCTTTTTCAAGAGTTGATACTGCGTGCGCTGTATTGCAGCAATATATTTGGCACTGAGTAGATAATTGTTTTTTACACATACTCATACTCATTACATTCGGTTGAACGGAATATGCAAAATATGTGACGTTCACCTAACGCCAGCTGAGGAAACACAGTCAGTCCTAGTGGTAGGCAGAGGTATTGCATACTTAAGCTTAAAATACACCTTAAAAATACATTTGCATTCATGTTCCTTTTCAACTTTATTTTGCCGTATTTGCTAACTCCATTTGTCATTTCTGTCTTTTAAAAAAATGGAACATGGTTGCAAAAAAACATGAATCAATCTTTATGAGAGTGTGTGCATTTAAGTGTTTTTTTTTTTTTTTTGTACTGTTGATCCTACCACATACTTTTCCATCTGTTCACTCTGGATAATATTACTTTTACTCCTCATTATATTTTGTTGTTGTGTTGTTTATCGTTTTGGGTGAGTAGACAGTGAGTGGATGGTCGAGGCGGACAAAAACAAGCTTTTGTCTATAAATAGTAACTCGGGGAGTTCAGCTTTTGAACGTAGTCTTAACAGCTACATCTGTCGACATAACCATGTTTTCAGTCCATTCGATTCTTAAAACGTCCTTCCTCTGCTTATGATGATTAATGATCCGTCGTATTGTAATCGGTGGACTTTTTAAATGTATTTTTAATGGCTACATCTGTTGACACAGCTCCAATGTTTGTTTTAAGCGATTCCAAAGACTTCTCTTGACTGTAATACAGTACAATACAATATGGCTTATTGTACCCAGTTGACTTTTTGAATGTATTTTTAACAGCCACATCTGTTGCCTCCATTTTGTTTCATCCAACGCCAAAGATGTCCCTTGTTTCAACTCTAAGAAATGATAGCGACATATGCCGTTTGCGAGTTTTTTTTTTTTTTTTCATCTGAAACAATTTGCATAGCATGCGTTATACTGTGTATCACTTTATTCTTGGTAGTTTAAAACTGTAATCATGAGGTTCCTCCACAAATGTCAATATTTAGATTATTCCAATATTAGTTGTGGGTTTTTTTTCCTGTAAGAGGTACATACAAGTTCTCAAAAGTCTACACACCCTTGTTCAAATGCTCTGTTTTTGCAATATAAAAAAATTGAAATCACCATATATTGTCTTCAACTTTGGTTGAAATACAAATGTATAATGTTCCACGCTCCGGGCATTTCGTTTCAAATGGAAACCTCTTGCATGTTTGGTTCAAAATCTCTTTTAATCATGTTAACATAATCAAATGCAACATAATGTTGTGTACTAAAGGAAACTATTGAGAAATTCCACAAAACGCATTAAGTGGTACATTAAGCGCAACTGCTAGTAAGGTGCACTTGAGTGTGTTACTGATGCACTAATAAATCTAGCATACATACGAGCGGGCCATTAGAGGCTGCTACCATCTGTTGTAAGTGAGCAGGCAGCATCTGCAAAACCAGCGGAGCTACAAGTAAGCACATGACCAAACATTAGCGTGCACGCTGAGACAGATGCAAACTGTCCATATGTGTTGAAGCATTTGCAATTGTTTCCATGCGCGCGTCTCTCCGGTAACTTATCGATCACGATGTAAAGTGAGTGGCTAATCAGGGGGCTGATGGTGATGTTTTATGTATTCTACAGCCATAAAGACTTGTTCTACAAGACACACACACACACGGAGACTCGCACACATACACACTCACACTGTAGCACCACTCAACAGAACAGGAACTTTATTGATTTCCGCATAATTGGCCTAAGGCCCTTCTTGAGGGGAGAAATATGCATGGTAAGCGATGACCATGTCAATAAGTTGCATGCTTGTGTGTGTGGTGTAACGGCGCGCTTAAGAGCCAGTTAAGACATGTCACGAGCTGCAAAAACAGAAAAGTCCAACATGCACTTTGGCTCCCGGGAGCTGCTCCACAATTTGGCTACTTCATTACAATCTCGGTAGCTAAAATTAACCTTTCGGCTGGACTCTTAACCTTGCGTTCGTAGGGATGTGTGTTAGAGGCTATGCCGATGAGGTAAAATTTTCATTTTGTATTTTAGTTTTATTACAACGAGTTAAAGCAATACCTGCAAGTGTGTGTGTGTGTGTGTGTGTGTGTGTGTGTGTGTGTGTGTGTGTGTGTGTGTGTGTGTGTGTGTGTGTGTGTGTGTGTGTGTGTGTGTGTGTGTGTAGGAGACAATGTCCCTAATGTCACCATAGCTCAATTTCAATAGACTGGTAAGCTATTGATTGGCAGTCATTTATGGTTTGATGTGCCAAGATGAGAAGCTGTCCACTCCCCTTTTAAGAGCTCTATTAGAAGTCGCAGCGAAGATGGCCGCACGCGTGTGTCACGAAGAGTTAATTTACGCCCACCAAAAACCATTTAGACCATTAGAGGGAGACACACACACTCCGGGAAACACAAGAATGGACAGACATTTAATGCACACACATCCGAACACGATTCCGTCACTGGCCGTTTCTGCTCTCCATTCTTAAATATATCACTGCTCAACATGGCAGCCAGTTTCGGCGTGATTTATTTAGAATACATATTGAAGCCGTGGTTCCGGTAGCACCCGGTGTGTTTTAAAGAGACATTTATTTCAAGATCTAAAGGAAGGGAAGTAAATTGACCCTCCGCTAAATGAAATCGTGACGCTCGCTAAGACTGTATGTTGAGAAACACCGGGGGTCTCGAGGAAACAAGATCATTTTATACTATAAATAACAATCAAGACACTTTATGTAAATAAAATACAATTAAATCAATCAACTTTTACTAATGGCTACCTAGTTTTATCAGGCTTATCTGTAGGTATAGCATACTAAAAAAAAAGTCTGAATATAACAATATAATGAAATTTTCTTACAATATATAGCATGGTTTTATGTCTTCTGATCAGGCATGTGGGGACCAATGTGTTTGTGAAATCCAATTAAGATTTTCGACAAACCTTTCAAAACAAGGTAGTTTATGAAATGCACTCAGAGGACTCAACATGAAGTACAGTTTACCAGTTTTGATTGAAAATATATTGATTTATATATTTGTACCACATCATTCTAACAATAAAATTTGGCCCTCACGGTGCTAAAGCCGAGAATGAAAATATTGTATATGTTGCGTAATTGGAATTCATATCCTAACATGCATTTATTTTTCAACTCAAAAGCAGATCTTTTTAATAGATTGAATAAGCATGTTTAGTTCTAGCAATTGAAATGTGAGCATTTTGTTCCCCCCTTTTGCAGCTCCAACAGGATTGTCTGCACCCCGACTATTCTCAGTCAACAAAAGTACCATTGAGATAGACTGGAATGTCCCAGCTCAACTCAATGGACCACCCCCTATGTACCAGGTATGTAAACAAGCCAATGTCGGTTTTTGCAGAATAATCCTGGGAAAGAGTTGTGCATAACAAGAGGGACAATGTGTTTGTCTATCACTAGCATGACATTCCAGGTGAGTCTCCAGTGGCTTTCAATCCATCCAGTGCAAACATGTACTGAGTCAAGCACAAACTTTGGTCGTCGAAGGTCACCATCACGGCGGCCTCATGAAACATGTTTTTTTCTCTGATGGCGCAGTTATTCATGAACCAATTACGATGATTTGAAATCTACGTCTGATTGGCTGGAATGGAGATTGTGTGTCCGGTGGAAGTATTGTTGTAGTCATTCAGTCATGCATTTTTTCCAGGTGGAAAGGACAGACGTGTCTCTTTCTAACCCTCAAGGTCCTTTCATCAGAGGTACTAGGTTCTCCGGCAGTGGTTACTACCAGTTTCCTAGTGACACCTTGCCCGTGAACACCGACTTCACTGGTAAGAATTCACATCCTGATTCACACAAGATGGCTGAGTAAACGCAACATAGCTCAAGTGCCACAATTTGATATATTTTAAATCTCAAGCTCTAGGAACTAAATTATAGTTTTATAATGATATTTTTTTCATTTTATTGTTTTTATTTACGACTAATTACTCTGCATTAACGGAGTCTTCTCGTGACAATTCTTTAGGATGACTTCTGCAGTCATCTTAAAGGACAATTATCTTTCTGTTTACCAGCATCATTAGAGGGTTGAGCTGCTCAGCCAAACATGTTCTGCTTCATCTGAGAACATCAGCCAGTCTGACGCTCATAATTAATGACTGCTGATACTAATCAGTGCGATTTGAGCGACAAAAGCGCTTCTCTGCCATCCGAAGCTTGTTCATTGCCCTGCTTGTATCGCAACTTTCATATTTTTAATACGGGAACGAGTATTTGACGAAATGTATGTAATCGACTTTGAGAAAAATTAGTGATCAATCCAACTTATCTCAATTACTTCACGATGCAATAACTCCTCAACTGGTCACAATGGGATTCCGATTCAATTCGATGTGGTACAGCTATCGCAACATGTAGAAGCTACCCAAAGCCCAAACTAGCCAAGTTGACTAAATTAAAAACAAATCATCAGCAACATCAAAATCCTCGACATATATTTGGTGTACATCTCTCATAAAAGACAATACGTATCTCGATACCCGATGTGTGATACGATTCATAGATGCACGGATACCCCGCCCTTGCCCTTCGGCCTTTTTCTAGTGAACACTCAAGGCTATGTTATTTTTTTATTTTGTCCCACCCATGCATCTTGATCACAAAGGAAACGTATTCTCTCTGAGTGGAATCTTTTCCTCTACTCCAATCTTCTTCTTCATAAAAGGTAATGGATCAGACAATCACTTTCAGACCGGATCTATTGTGGACCATCAATGTGTCAGCAGTCCTCAAACCATCACCCTCTTCCAACCATCAATACTAATAGCATCATCTACAGACAATTATTCCCATCGAAGTGCACGGAACAGCGAACAAATCAAAGCCAAATTGGATTATGAATGTAATGCAGTGTAATGCCCCCTCGAGAGTCAATTGATCACAGAGGAGAGAGTCGTCAATCGTTGATGCCTTGCGGAAACCAAGCAACTTTGTGCACCGACAATTGTCACATTTGGATTCCGTTATACTGGATTGTCTTTTTAATGCTTCTACACACAAAACTCACATCTCATTTGGTAGGCACCTTGGAGCTATGATTATTATTGAATCAGCAATATTTTTTTTCTTCTATCATTCATAATCTCTGATCGCCTTTCCAAATCTGCCAATTAAGGGTACATCTACAAGGATGCTCAAGTATGTACTCTTTACATCTGTACACCCATGTCTGATCTTTGACCTTGTCTTATGGCCTCCAAATGATTATTTTTGTTCAGAGTAGGTTGCTTTTATTGTGATTGGCCAGCACACTTCCATAAAAAGATTTTTTTTCAATTGTGATTAACAACGTCTCTTAATCCTGAACGAATCTGGGGTACTTAAGGTTACTATGTACCACACTGAATCTTACTTTAGCTAAAAGAGGATTATACGTATATGCAATTAGTGCACTGATATGAATACCCACTAAGTGCTTGTTTCCATAAATGAATGTTAGTCCATTCATCTTTTCTATGATGCGTCTCTACATAAAATTCCCATGATGTGACTTCCGACTTTTATCGTTGAAGGAATATGTGTGGAATATATTATACTGAGAGAAATAATGGATTTAAATGGACACCGGCTCTAAAACAGATTATGCAGTTCTCTCTCCTCATTTGTATTTCTTTGGTATTGGAGCCTGAAAGGGGCTGATTTTAATGCATCCTCATATTTCAACTAATCCAGATGTATTTCTTCAGCCTTCATTAAATGAAGAGAAATGAAACATCACAAACAGTGGTTAGGCCCGCCCCCCTCCCAAAAAAAAAAAGAATGAGTGGATGCTGGAACAAATAGACTTGGCTCGTTTCCAGTCACGTTTAATTCAGTATGGTCTTGCAGCACCGCTGGAGTGACTGAGCAGGAAAGAGGGAAATGTTAAATGATACAAATTATTTTTCCCTAATTAATATGATTGATTGCCAGGCATTGATGTTGAGAGGAGAGGGGAGAAATGTGTGAAAGGAAAGTTTGCACAGACATCATTAGTTTTTCCCCATTTAAAGATTAATCAGAAGAGGCTGGGCTCTTTAATTCTGTCATTTGTATATTTAATGGGCTGCAGCAGAATCTATGGGTGTAATTAGCTAGCTGCCGCGCTCTCATTAATACGCCAAGCTCTGATTAATGCCAGCAGAGAGCTAACATGACTGGAGTTATTCAGGTTATGTTGGCTAGATGATTACACACAACCTCGTCCGTTTACTGAGACAGAGAGAGCAGAAATATTTAACAACACAGGCAACAATAGGACCGACTCAATAACTGAATCGAAATGATTCTACATATTAAAATCGAAGGTTGTTCATGAAATATTATGGAAATATTGTGATGATCTCTAATAACATTTGTTTCCTTTTTGCGTTTCATTTTGTAATAGTCACTGAATCAGAATCACTACAGACAAAGAAAATTATGTCTGGTATGGTTTGGTGTGATGCACTTTTGCTTCACGTGGATTTTTAATTGCGGAAAAAGGAAGTGAATTATATGTGGTAGATAAATGGTAAAATGCTAAATCTAGTGCACTTAAATACCATCCTAAGTGCTTTGCAAATCAAAACTGGGGTTCAGTGTCTTGCCCAAGGACACCTGAACAGCGGACAGTCAACTTGTGACCCTTCGGTGACTGAACGCCAGCCTCTACCAAATGAGGCACACACAAAAGTGTGAAAGCACTCTTAAACGCAGCGCTCCCAGATACTTTTGACGAGACTCTGATAAGTCTTTTCCAATTAGCTGAATCCTTGTCCAAAACGCTTCAGCTGATTTGTGCGTGTGTGAGTTTGTGTGTCGCGCCTGTCATGATGCGTGCTCAGGTCTGTTTGTTGATGGCTCCAAAGTGGTTGTCAGTGTGAAGTAGCACAAGTCCTGGGGGGGAATCCCAGGGAAGTAATGCTGAGCACGAGTAGAGTGTTACTTAGCCGCTGTACACTTGGACCTTCCTGAGCATGTGTTGACAGTCCGTCCCTCCCGAGCAGACAAACACAATCCGTTGAAAACATGAAGAAAAAAATAAAGCTTTATTGTTATGACAAAAACCAATAAAGCATGATATTTAATTTGAGTTGTTCATTGTTTGTAATAATAATACTCTGTCAATATCTCTGCAAAGGAAGTTTTTTTTTGCTGGCAAGATCGTGCAGAAACCTCCACTGATTTCCTTAGCACAATGTGAAAGAATGTGGAGGCGGAACAAGGAACTGCACAATTTCCTCCCTAAATCTTTTGGGGCTGTATATTATTATGCACATATCTTACAGAGGTCTATTGATTGTCCTATTAATCTGGAAGAAAGAGAAAGTTTTCCACCAAGAAGTACAGTGGACGCAGCTCATATTGTGGTTCATTTATATAAGCATTTTTAAGGTGGAATGGGGTAGTGGGGCTATCCTCGATTAGTCGCGAGAGAAATTACTTGGTTTTCACATTTTTAGTAACATTGCCAAAAAAAAAAAAAGTTGGAAAATGATTTATTCTGTATTAGTGTCACTTTAATTCAGACAACAACTATCTTAACATACAGGTACGAGATAGTACATTGGGGGAAAAAATGAAACTCAAACAATGGAAAAATATAGCAATATATGGAAGACAGAGTGAAAAATGCCAAAGAGGTCAAGAAGAAAAGGGGGAAGGTTAAAAGCAAGGGGAAGAGATCAGGAGAGTGTCAGCCAAGAGAAGGTTAAAGGGGGCTAATGTAATGTCAGATATCTGTCATGACTTCACTCTTCTTTGCACTGACAAGGTCAGCAATGTAAATGACGTGCCTGCTTGATGTACACAACGCATGTTCGAATGGAAGGAATTTTTGATTACGTCTTCGATGCATGTTGTGCACTCTATATACCGTACATGTGCTTATAAAACATTCAAGAGAGAAACAAATCAGTCAGCACTTTTTTTTAAAATCTTTAAATGACGTATTGTGTCATGTAACTGGTTGGTAATTTCACTTTTCAATGGTATAAAACCACGCAATACTGCAGCCTATGAGAGAATGTTCCTTTTCAGAAAAATCTTCTAATCTATCTGGAAATGGTTAATCTGCGCTCATCTTGACTAGTCCATGTAACTGTT
This sequence comes from Syngnathus leptorhynchus, assembly GCF_054491065.1. NCBI lineage: Eukaryota > Metazoa > Chordata > Actinopteri > Syngnathiformes > Syngnathidae > Syngnathus > Syngnathus leptorhynchus. The sequence goes on from NC_141197.1 coordinate 14,421,732, forward strand.
TGACTTTTCTGCATGCTAAGTGAATCCACTCTTAATTATTTTGCTAAGAGCGGCTCGTGTTGAACCCTGAACATTTTGCATTTAACTCTTGAGCTCTTCCCACACTTGCGTTCCCTACAGAGAGAAACACGCACACGTTTGTAGACGCACCCATGAAACGTTAGACCTAGTCGAGGATTAAGATTCAATCTCGGATCCTTTGGTGCATGACAGCGCAGCATGCTGGTAGATTCTTGTGTGTGAACATGTCAAAGAAGACTTTTTATTGAGTACATTTTGGGCATTAGCGAGGAACTAGACATGTACTGGATTCAAAATCACCCAAAATTTTTGTTGGGGTGGCAACAAAAAGTATTGAGAGAAAACTATTCAGAACAGTTTGGTTTCAAAGCAAACCTGTTGGGTTTCACTTTCTGCGCAAGCACTGTGAAGGACAGGATGATGATGAGAAGTAATGTGATGTATTTTAGGTGGGGAGGAAAAGCCAAATATCTTCGGAGGATTTTGGTTTCATAGATAAAAGCAAGAGATTACAAGTGAGATCTGTTAAAATAGCGGAATCAAGTCCGTCCTCTGAGGCTCGTCCTCCGAGCTTCATGTTTTCCCAAAGTATCTTAGTGCTAAGATTATCCTCGACAGTTGGCTTATAGAGAAAATGAAGTCCGCTTAGAGGTTTGGTGTAATTGGGATAACGTGAACTTGATGGAGATGTAACGAGAAATATAAATGAATGTCTTTGTTTCCTTTTATCACAAAACTCTCATCTTACTTTTCTTCAGGTGTTGAATTGAGTTTCAAGACTCACTCTCCAGATGGCTTGCTGCTCTGTGCCTTGTCTCCTGGACGTCAGGAAGAATTTCTGGCTATTCAGATTCAAGATGGACGTCCCTACTTTTTGTTTGACCCTCAGGTATGGACACTCCAAATGTTTCACCATTAGTCACATAAGTAATAATAATATTTGTATTGGTGTGCATTTAAGTTTCAAATCTAATTCTGCTCACTTGACGTATTTTCACACCTTCATCAGCCTTTTTTTATCTTTTTCTAATTCACCTCCTCTTCAGTCTTCCCCTGTCTCTTTTTGTCTTTTCTTCCCTCGCTTGCTCTCATCTTATAAATGTGATCTGTAGCCCCGCTCATTGCGTTCTGTCAGGGAGATGGAGCGAGAGTGGGGGGGCGAAAAAAACTTTAAAAGTGTGTCAACGTTTGAATTGGACTGCAATTAACTCATTCCCTGCAGTCACCACGCGTGAATACCAATTGCAAGCTAATTAAGCTTTGCACCCTTGTGCGCACACACACACACACACACACACACACACACACACACACACACAGCGGCCTCTCTTCCCTTATCCATCCTTACAGACACATGTAGAGGGGTTGAAGAGTCAATGATTCGGATGATGAAAGCAATGATAGCAGATGATTGCACGTATTTCCATGTGGTGACCATCTAATTAGGCTCTCAAACAAAAAACATGCATACAAGCGCATACAGTATATGCCATCCTCATCCGTATCCAAATGTCTTAATCAAATTGAAGCTTAAGTGTTAGTTATATGCTGCTGCATGATTAAGCGTGTGTATGTATGTATGTGTGTGTGTGTGTGTGTGTGTGTGTGTGTGTGTGTGTGTGTGTGTGTGTGTGTGTGTGTGTGTGTGTGTGTGTGCATGTGTGTGCATGTGTGTGCATGTGTGTGCATGTGTGTGCATGTGTGTGCATGTGTGTGTGTGTTTTCAGCAACTCAGCTGACTCTTTTGTTTCGGGTTAGTTTGGGATAATTAATAGCAGGCTAGTCTCACGGTTTATTGGTGTTCCCCTAGATACATCCAGCCCGGCCCATTACTTTTCCCGATTAGCCTGTTGCGCTAGGCTAATGGGATTACTAGTGCACGGTGTGTAATTTGGCATGACGCAGGCAAGTGATATGATTACAAAGGGCCTACATGACAAACACGGCGGACTACAAAGTATGAAATGCCTGCTTAGTGTGTTTTGGCTGTCTCACGCTTCTCCTTTTTTTTTATCGTAAGCAGAAAAACACTTGAGTATCATCAACACAATTTGGGAAAAGTAATACATTGTCCTGATGAATGTTGAATAAAATCGGTGTTAGTTTTATCAAGAGATTAACGCAACAGATGGCAATGACTGCTTCGGTGAGCAAATCACTAATTTCAACGTGTTTCATGTTTGCAGGGTTTATTTTTTCCATTGATTTCTTTAGAAGTCTTTTAAAAGATGACTTTTGATGTTCGAAGCTGTTATTTATTGTCTGTTTTTGATTATGATACAAATAGTGGATTAAAACTTGGTGTGATTTTAAACAATTGATCCTTCTGCTTTGTCATTTCACGTTCGAATATTTTAGGCCTTAATCTATCAATCACATAGAGCTCGGCTCGTAGCGCAGTTAATTCTCGTAATGACTTACTCAAGGGCACCACCAGTGAGTTGTTTAGCATTTGTTGAGTATTTAATTGGCATGAATTTGGTCCGGTTGTGTGTCCCATTAAAAGAGTGAGGATGAGGCAGAGCACCTTTTGCCCCGCTGTCTTGTTAAGAAGAGCCAGCTCGCATTGCTTGTAAAGATGCCAGAGGCTGATATACTTTGGCATTCATACATTTATTGATCCCATCATTAAATCTTCATCACTGTTTGTGTGGGCCTCTGTGCTGTCACTGACTTTTTGTGAGCATTTACTGATCTGATGCTCATGTTTTACTACGTTACTTGTCTGGAACTTACTAAAAGCTGATCACAACAATGATGTCAGACTTAATGGAGACATTCGTCTTCAGCCTCACTCGTTACATGAAACGAGTGCCGTGTACACAGCCTGGATACACAAGAAATAGAAGACCTTAGATTGGTCCAGTCTGTAGTTTTGATTCACTCAACAATCACCATTTCAATAAAACTCTTATTTTAGTGTTGCTAACTGTGTGTCGCCAATGAGCCAAGGTAAAAGCGAGATTCCTGATTGACTCCTGATTTCACCAATAAAGTGTCTAAACAATTCTTTTACTTTTCATCTTCTTATTGGATGTTGTATTTTTAATGTAGGGCTCAGTCGTGGCTGTGAGCGCACAAGGGGACGGAGAACGGCGCTACAACGATGGAAAATGGCACCACATCATAGCAACAAGGCGAGGGGCCGTGGGAACAATCGTTGTGAACAATCAATACAGAGGTAGCACATTCATACCGACATGTATCGCCTGCTTGCGTGGGTGTGGAAGTGTTAATGCGAGAGTCCACGCATGCAAGTCTGGTAATGTAAATTGTGTGGGATGTTGAAGTAATTGTGTGTGTGTGTGTGTGTGTGTGTGTGTGTGTGTGTGTGTATGTGTGTGTATGTGTCTGCTTCATTGCGTGTACACTTTCCAGTTGTTAAGGTATTAAGCAGGTTAATCCCAGATACTCTTTGAGGAAACTACTGCTTAAGACGCACACACATAGACACCCACACACATGCACACACACACATGCACACACACACGCGCACACACACACACACCTCCTGAACCTTCTATGCCAGATCAGCTGGTTAGTGTACAGCGTGCGATCACTTTCATTTAAATTTATTTTAATCAATTCAATTAGAAGTACATTTAGAGCGGAGAATTCCATAGTAACTCAATTGCATATCAATCTTCACTAAATATTTGGAACCCAGAAAAAGTGGGATAGTTTTTTAATGATGATGTATCAACACATGATCATAAGAGAAAACTATATGATCGATGATTTTCATACTTTGTTCTATTGGTGATACCTTCATTGCAGTTAATGGGCTGTTTAAAAAAACATGTTCATCTTTTTATATTTAATACCATCACCCCTCAGTTCTTCCCAAAACATGTGCTCTACCAGGTAGTTCTTCAGCCTCCAGTGGCAGCACGATAATTGGTGAGAATACAGGAGTGTTCATTGGAGGACTGCCAAAAGAGTTTGCTCTGCGACGAAAAGATTCAGGTGAGTCAAACTCCATCCTCTCTTGGCATATGAATGAAATTAGCTGACATTTTGGAGGGGAATAATTCTAAAGGCTTTTTTTAATGTAATTGTCTCCTTGGAAACATCTGGTCATTCTAAGGTCGAGAATTTAATTGAATTGTGTCTGCACTTTGGATGCATATTTTAAGCATAGAACCAACATTGTAAAAACCTTTTAAGACTGACGGTTCAAGGTTTTGGGGTTTTTTTCCTCTTCTTGTCTGTGCCCACCAGGGTCTGTCCGGCTGATGCGACAGGGTTTCTCTGGTTGCCTGAGAGACCTGCGTTTCAAGATGACTGACAGCCCCTCGGAGCAGTGGAGATCTCTGGACTGGACAAAAGCCACAAATAAAATGTCAGCCTATGAAAGCTGGGAGGGATGCCCCATTCATACTGTGGAGGGAGCCCATTTTCTGGGTCATGGTAGGACAAACTTGATTGTTGTTGATAATGGTACAGATTTCTAGCTTGAGTGATGTTATTGTACTTGTCATTTTAATGCTTGGGGAAGCTGAGATTTGCAAGTCGGGAGTATATTAAGTGGGGATCATCAATCACATTTAATTCATCATCGAGTTTTGGATCTGCTCCCTCGCTGACTACTTAGCGTAGCTACTTATGTTTCAATGCTCTTCCCCTTTTGTGTTTAGGTTACCTGGAGTTGAATAGAGATGTGTTTAGTGGAGGAAAGGACTTTGACATTTCAATGGAGTTCAGAACAGATCAACTGAATGCACTTTTGCTCTTTACATACGATACAAAGACAGATGACTATATGCTGGTAAGTTTTTTTAAAGACAAGATCAGATTGTTAAACAATGGATAACATTGTGATAGTTCTGTTGATGCATGCGTTTAGGTGGAGCTGAAAAGCGGTCTCCTGTCATTCCTTCTTTCCGCCGGAGGTCAAGTGACCGAGCTTAGCATGTGGGCGGGGCTTAGCTACTGCGATGGAGATTGGAAGCGGCTCTCCTTGGCGAAACGCAGCTCGCTCATCTCGGCCGTTTTCGATGACTGGGCAGAGGAGATGAGGGGAGCGGGAACGGCGGGGAAGCTTCAGGTTGACTCACCGTTATACGTGGGTGGGGTCCCCCCTCAACTCAAACACAGGGCTCTGGACAGCCACAGTCACAGACACGGTGAGATATGTATGTCCAAGAGAATCGGCCAAATTTGATCACAATCATTTAATTATATTAGGGTCTCTTTCTAAATTGTCATTGATATATATATATATATATATATTTTTTTTTTTTTTTTTTTTTTTTTTTTTTTTGCATGTACAAGTGGACTCACATGATGCATAAGGCAGACCTGTAAAACTTAATAATAATAATATGAGTTGTGTCAAAAATATGAAATAATAATGCTCAGACAGGCATTAGTTTGCCAATAAATATGACCCAAATTATGAACTTTTCGAGATCTGAACAGTTATTCAGATAATTTTTTTCTTTTTTCTTTTTTTTGCAATGACTTGATAAGATATGTTTTTTTTATATTATGTGTCTGGTTACAAAGTGAATATGTGCAACTCATATCACTACATGTACAATATTATTGTGGTGTTAAACAGCATATAGATAAATTGACAAGGTGAGTGAGTAGGTGAAGTTCTAGGCCGATTCTATATCTGATAAAACGATGAATACAGAATACAGATGCAATACTGAGACCCAAACTTCATTCTTCTATCCTCTTCTCCTCTCCATTTCCCTTTCTCCCTTGTCCGTCCTCACAGGCTTTGGAGGTTGCATAAGAGGCCTCACCATTCAAAGTGATAAAACAAGCCCTCCTGTCAGTCAAAGCGTTAATCTTTCCATAGCCTCGGGACGCTCTGTTAGAATCTACCTCGACGGCTGTCCTAACAGTGAAAGTCGTTACAACTGCAGGGGGAATGATTCAGTGTTGGCCTTCACTGGTAGAGAGACACACGCCTTTGATTACAGTCTGCAGCCATTCACTGGTAAGAATTGCAAATCATCTTTTTCATCAACTCTTTCCGTCTGACCCGTAGACTGTATAAGATGAGTGCATTTGGGAAGTATGATGTCACACTTGCCCGCAATTACCGGTGAATCTCCTCAGTGGAATGTGAATTTCTGTGGCCAACATGTGATGCATATTTCAAGGACACCAACTCTTTTGACAACTGCAAGTTTTATCTCATACATGTATTACATCAAAACAAATAAACTGAATACGAGGTATGCACCAAGCCACTCCAGATAAATGCTGGAGCTTTATGGGTTAGCTGGGCTCCCTTGGTCCTCTGAGGGAAAAAAAAAAACCATCTGAACATCAGGCTTTTTCAGCATGACATTGGTCCATAAACATTACTGAGAGCGGAGATTTACGTGGCTTTCACAGACAGTCTCGCACACATACGTACATTTTCCAAAATTACATTTGACCTTGCGTGGGCTGTAGGCGGTGCAGTGCACTTTTTACTTTGCTGTGTTTTAAAATTGAAAATGCAAATTCAAATGTGTGGGGCAAAGTCAAGGGAAATGAATATGAAGCTCACCAAGAAGGCCGCTGAATTATGTTCAATGAGGGAACTTGCTAAACCTTTGCAGGGTTTCTGTCAGCAGAATGACAAATGTTTTCAAGGGACACGTACATAAAATTCTGACAATATTTTTATTTATAATAATAATAATATAATATTCATACCATGAAGATAAATAAATTCCTTCTAAATATGCACTGGTTTCCCTCATTGTTAAATATTTAGCTCCAGTATTTTCATTATTTTTGCTCAGTTTGGTCAGTTTTGTAAAGTCTTATGTACATTTCAATTAATCTTGTCATTTAGCTGTCACATCATCCATAAAACACCAGTGAGCCCATTCAATTAGCATCCATACATTCCGATGCCATCACATCTGACACATGATGGAATACGCTTATGATCATGGGCTGTTCCTTCCCTTAATATTTTCCCTCCCATATAGAATAGGACTATTTTTACATTCATGAAGATTAGTGTAACGAAAATCTTTTTCATGCCTCTCCCCCCCCCCCCTAACCTCCTGCTGCCATGTGCATTCACACATACATAAGAATACTTGTACAGAATCATAGCTCTGGGCGCAGGAGGCTGGACAGCTTCCCCTTGGCAAAGAGGACGCAGCTGCGGCAAAGGTAAGACAATATTATTATCTAATTGAACGACTTTTTTTCCATTCACAAATTCTCCTACAAAACAGTTTTAGTCCTGCTGTGACTCAAGGCAAACTATTCCCACCTGTTGCGGGTTCTCAAGAGATTTTGGACGGTAAAAAAAAAAAGAAAAAACACTACATCTTGTACAGTATGTGAGAGTCATCCCGAGCTAGTGATATTACACGCGCCTGACGCTATGAGAGATTGATAAAGCCACTATAAAGGGCATCCCAGTAAAAGGCTGTTAACCCAGAATGGCCCGACTTCTCCCTAGTGTAATATAAAGCTGCTCATTAGTAGTGAACGATACACTGGTAGGTCTGCTGTGCTGTGACCACACAGAGGAATGGAGGGGAGGTGCTAATAAATACATTAAGAAGCCAGGGAAGAGACGAGCCGAGAGGATTGAGAGGCAAAGGTGAGCGCTTATGGAGGAGGGACAGTGAGAATGAAAATGGAGGAAAAAGCTGCAAAATGATTGAGTAATCATGGCAGGAGTGAAAGTGGAGAAGTAGTATTGGCATCGGGAGGAAATTACTCTTAGGTCATAAAATAATTTGTGATTCTGGAAGTATTTTCCATTAAAGAATTGCATGTCAGACAGAAATGATGAAAGAGCTCCATGGTGGTGTTAAAAAAAAAAAATGTACACAATGTTTAGCATTCTCTTGAAGTTGTTTCGTCAACACATTGTAAATCGTCCGGGACGAGAATAGGCGACGACTTACGACAGATGTATAGAAACACGCAAAGATGGATGGAGACAGGAAGTGAAGAGGATGAGGCTGGTTTGACAGTAGACGGCCCTCCTGGCATGTCCCGAAAGGGAAGGAGAGTGCGGCTGAAAAGGAGGGAGGTTGATTACAGTGAAATATAGCCCAGAATGAATGGGCGGCTCTACTAAATCAGCGCTCAAAAAGTTACTACTCTCATAAATACTATTTATGCTAATAGCAGGCATGATTTAGTGGGCCTATTAAAGCATGTAAAGATGGGGAAGGCTTTTACTTTAACCTCTTGTACCTCCAACCTGTTGTTTTGCCTTTTTTTGCCTTTATTTTGAGCAGGATTGGCACCTAACGCCATTTCCACCACAGTGTATTTTTCTCTTGTTTCTTCTCCATTAATAGACGTAATTTTTTTAATTGGTCAGTCAGAAACGGGAATGATTGTCCCTTGTTACTTTTTTTGCTACCTTAAAATTAAATATTAATTTATTTTTATTTTTTTTTTGCTCCTCCAAAAATGAAACCATTTTATTGTATTTTTCAGCACATCAAATAATCGTCTCTATTTCTCTCGCTCTAGTACCGAGCTCCATTCCACCTCCCTCTGCTATGCAGAGTCTGAATGGCTTCAGTGCCAAGGTGAGCTGGGCTCCACCCACTGGTGATGTCAGAGGTGTGATTGACAGGTACGAGTTGCGAGCCTACCAAAGAGATCAGCCAGAGATGCCGCCGATCAAAACCGTACACCTGGCTAATGGAAACTTCACAGGTAAAATGTTCTTACATGTTATTTTCCCAACTTTTATTGTGAAAACACATCGCCACTGTCCTTTTCACTCACTGTGGGGTCTTCCTGACAAACGCAAACCCGTTAATGTCTCCTTGGCAAGCGCCCAGCATTTGCCGACCGTCTTCATTTGGAGCAAGACACTCAAGACTATCCCCATGATGTCATACCTTGGCATGGCTCCTTCCAACTCTCTCTCATTTTTCGATCTTTCCTCACTTCATCTTCGACAACGACGACGATGATGACGCCGTCCGCTCCTGCTATTCGTCGCCCGTCTCATCCACGCTTCCATGTCTCCGGGCAAATATGAAGATGAGCTTGCCCGTGTCCCAGTCGTTCTCAGCATCTCCCAATCGTCTCGATGTCCCCTCCCCACCCCTCGCTCTTTGCCAGACATAATGTCCATCCGTGATAAGGCTTCCTGTTAATTTATGACGGCCTCGACATCCGACTGTGGAATCACACCAACGGTTGGAAAACACAGAACGCAAATGAGGGTGTAATGGCAGTGGAGTGGGGCCCTGGCCTCTAATTGAATTAAAAGACGGGCGGCAACCAGAGAGGGAGAGTGAGAAGGAGAGAGCGAGGCTCTATCAGACAAGTAGAGGTTGACTGAGGATGAGTGGGAAGAACAGTGAAAAAGTGGATGGGGACAGAGAAAAACAATAAAAGGACACTCTACTTGCCAACTGACGTACTTCTACATAGCAACAGCGTCACAGAGCTGATGACCAAAGTACTTGGCGACATCAACCTCACGAACAGGACACACACGCAAGCAGAAAGCGTAATACATGCAGTTAGTACGTTTAAGGGAATTGGAATTTTACAGCCAAAGTCCAAAAGTATAAAAATATATATATGTATCTTTTGAATATTTTGTTTTATTAAGACACAAAGTCTTTTTTATAGGTTGTCTTTGAAAGTCACTTCTCAGTTTTAAGTCAGTGGTCCTCTTTTCCAGGCGTGTTGTCCGGTCTCACTCCGGCCACTCACTACGTGGTCACTGTAAGTGCTTGTTTTGCGTCTGGCTGCACAGAGAGTCTTAGCAATGAGCACTCTGATGTTACTGATTTGAGATCAGTCCTCGAAACTCCAGAGGAAGGTACGACCAAACACTTCACCGTAGACCGAGCACACGCACACACAAATTTGACATTTGTAAGACGAAAGAAAAAGATTTAACTAAACAGCAGAGGGAAAATGAGGATAAATGGAAGGACTAGTTAGGTCGTTTTGCTGAGTGGCACAGTGAGATACTTTTTTTTTTTTCTACATGAATCTGCCGTGGGACTAGCGTGTCTTGTTGGGGTGTTAATGTGACAGTTGGGGTCAGCGGAGATGTAGCAAAAATCAATTTGAAGTAAAAGAGGGAAAAAAAGATTACTATTGATCCACCTTGAGTCTTGAGTTAAGATACTGGACGGTGTTAAAGACAGAATATATCCATAAGGAAAAAAAATACACATGCATAAAAAAACCTCACTTCCAATTAAGATTAGAAGCATTTTTCTCAACTTAAAAAAAAATTAATAATAAAACATTCGGGATTATGTGAGGTTTTTTTAACGTTTTTTTTTATCAGTCTGGACACTGTAGGACAGCAGTCGTACAAAAAATAGAAAGTTCCAGGACCGGTGTCACATTGCAAATTGGGCGATCACACAGAGCCTGATCAAGCAAGTCGAGTGATTTCAGACACAACGATGTGCTTTTTGATTATCTACTTTTCGATACTCGGTGTTGTGGTGAAGCAGCCTCAAGTTGTCTTGCCACAATTCCGGCCTCTTCTGACACTTAGAACAAAGCAAATGTCCCGCATTGAATTAATTTGGGTTTGAAATATTTTTGGGTGACATCAGTCTTTGAACTTAACTCATATTTTAACTTTTTTATGTCAAAAATGAATATATTCATTTTCTTCATTGTCAGCTCCTGACGCTGTTTTTCTTCCAACTGCACTCTCCTCACCATCAGCTCTTTTTATCACCTGGAAACCTCCCGCAAGGTAACACAGACATCTGCATACACAGCGCTTACTTGGATACAGTACACAATTTCATCTTGGTTGTTTTTTTTCCCATATTGCGGATCATTGGCTTTCCAGGTATTTAATAGTTGGTTAAATATGTGACAACTGACTGTGAGTTTGCAGCAAATGCAGAATTCCATTCAGTACCTTGAATATCGCACATTACAGTGGAAACCCTGCCAAGGCAAAGCAATCCTAATTTAGATTAGCGTCACATTATAGGCATAGAGATGTCACCAGTATGTATTCAATAAAATTAAAATTAAGGGGTTCTTATTACATAAACAACAATGAAAATATTTTTAGTTGATGGCGCTACTACTACTAATAATAATATCCTTCACTACAGTATACTGCATACTATCTTCTGCCTATATTATTTTTTTTATCCTTTGGATTATTTTCCCAGTGTTTAAATGATAATTTTAAAGAATCTAAAAGCCACTATTTAAGACAGTATTAACTCGTGAAGAATGTTCCCCATCTGACTTTTTTGTGCCACTGATAGGCCCAATGGTATCATCACAGAGTACCGCCTCTATCAGAATAACCAAATGGTCTACAGCGGGGAGGAGGGACACCACAACATTACCGGTATGCCGAGAGCAATAATGCACGTGTGTGTGTGCGTGTGTCTGTCTGTGTGTGTCTGTGTGTGTGTGCATGTCTCAGCCTCAGGACCCAGCCGTAGTGTAAAAAAAAAAAAAAGAAGGCGGGAGTGAGGAATTGCAAAATGGAGGTTATTTGCATTTGAAAGAGCCAAACGAGAGCATCACTATTCTTACCATGGGGATAGCACTTTAAAAATACACACACTTGAAACTGCGGTAGCAGAGAAACAAAGAACACTACATAACGGCCCAATTGCCAACACACAGTTAGAAAATGTTCACATGAGATACTTAAAACGGGGACAAAACACATGATCCACTCCTGAGACATCGGATGCAAATAAAGACATAGTGAGACAGTGGTTATAAAATCCAGAAGCTCTCATAAGTATAAAAGCACACATTCTACACAAAGCAGAAAGAATGTCCTCATCTTTGATAAGAATAGAGTAAATTAGCCCCAATTATTACATTATACAGTGCGTGTGTGTCTATTTGGGTCAATGAAGGCAACAGATATATCATTCATACTGGTTTAATAATGTGTCTGATGTTCATGTTGATTGGAAGGATTATGGACATAGTAATTATGCAAGGGAGGGGCAACGGGAGCGCCTGTGACACACAATGAGAAACAACCAACCACAAAAAAAACCCAAGGAATATTTTGGTCCAAATAATCCGGGGGCTGCAATTTGGCCTGAGAGACAGTGGGGAAAAAATTCCCTCACAGGACACTTTGTTGGGTACAAAAGACATACAATAAAAAAGCAGATTTTTTTTTTTTTTTTGACGTGTAAATGCAATCTACGAGAACAATATAAACACTGCTATGTTAATATTTTGGTGACTGCATGAGTCAATACAGCGTTTTTATTTGGTGTTCCTACTGCAAGTGTACCTAATATTGTGGCTATGACGTGTCGCTTTCTTGTCATGCTTGGATTAGTTTTATGAAACGATGCCATCATTCATCCTCTGCGTCTGTTTCACGCCGCCTCGCTGTGCATTTCAGGGCTTGGCGTCTATACCGCTCACGTACTGCTGCTGTCTGCATGCACTGCTGTGGGATGCACCAACAGTTCAAAGGTCACAGTGTTGACCTCTCAGCTTCCTCCCGGCCCGCTACGAGCGCCAACTCTGACCTTGCTCGACTCGCGGACCATTCTGGTGGAGTAAGCGCTCGCTGTTGTTGACACTTTCTGAAAATTGCGACTGCATGAAGGGATGGAAGAGCGATAAAGGCGACTCATAGCTGTGCATATACTGTAGAAGGAGGGAAAGGGCAGCAGCGTTGTGGTGACCTTCTGAAGTTGTGTTTACCATGCAGAATATTCACTTGACACACTGCACTTGACCTTTCCTCTCTAGAGAGAGGAAGATAAATCTCTTACACCTTTTACCGTCCTGGTCATTTGGAAATGTCGCCGGACTTTGTGTACGTGTTTACGAGTGCGGCGCATCCACGAGAAGTTATAGGAAATGGAAAACACTTAAACGCAGGCAAACACAATATTTGGTTTCTTCCTTTTACATTATTTATTAGCAGACGCTAGAAGATGACGTTAAGAAAAATGTTTTGTGTACAATTGTATTAGTTACCAAAACTGCATCTTCAACACGTTCTAAATCTGTAAACGTCTTGGCAAATAGTAAAACTGGTGTTCCGCGGGTGATTTCGGCTCTAAATTCACCTGCTGTGGGAAGGAGTATGTATTGCCTTGTTAGCACATTGACAACAGACAGGGGTCAAAAGATCACACGTGGTCAATATTTCCCTATTATGTCTGTGAGAAAGGCCGAGGAAGACAGAAATGTGCAACATCTATGAGAAAAATGAAGAGGGAGAAAGGTGATTAATTGAAAGCTTGACGGGGAGGGGAGGAAATAGAAGGAAGTGAGTGTGAGAGACTGTGAGAAAGGTTGAGGGAGGCTCCGGGATGGGGATGAAGCAATATCAGCAGATTTATCCTCTGCCCTCGGATCACAAAAAAAGATATTTGCACAGGGAAATGCTAGCTTTCCTAAACATCAAGCTTTTTGAGTGTCGCTCGACAGAGTATTAATCTTTTAAAGAATGTGATATATTAGTCCAAGCGGCTAATTGTGTGCTAACACATGCTTATCAGTCATCCCGCAACTGGCGGAACCAGTTTAAAATTACCACCGCTTTGCAAACACCCTAAAGGGAGTTAGCCTCCTCAGGGGTTGACATGAATTTTAGAAATATGATAAATTGATGGATTATTGGTTTTGTTATTTCCTAGTCTGATTCCACAAAATACTTGACTTTATTGTTTGAAGCACTCTGAAAGGGTAAACTTGGTAACAAATGAATTCTCCCCATCATCAGGTGGTCTCGCCCCTCTCAGGTCAATGGTGTTCTGGAGTTCTATTCCATCTTGGTGTCACAGAATGGGGCGGAGCCTACCATAGTCCACAACAGTTCTAAACTTATTGAAGAGCACACGCTCCGCGACCTCACCCCTGGCACGGCCTACACCATCACAGTGGCTGTGAGTCTTTTGATTTGGTTTTCAATCCTTCCTTTCTTTTGAATCCTTGAACCTGTTTTTGTGTGTCCGCTTCAGGCTTGCACAGGCGGAGGCTGCACACGAAGCCCCTCCGCTCGGGTTGTCACTGAGGAAAGCACCCCGGAGAATGTCCCGGCACCACTGGTCACCCCTTTGTCCCCGCATGCTCTGCACATCAGCTGGACACCTCCTGATACTCCAAATGGTGAGGCGTATTTTTATTTTTTTGGGGGTAGAGACTTACATCAGTGCAATCATGATCCCCCATCCATGGTAGAACATCCAAGTAGAAGACATTTATGTTGAGACCACACATGTGGGCTAAAAAGCATGGTTGAATATGAATCATATGAATATGCATTGTATGAAGAGAGAGAGCGAGAGGGAGAAACCAGGAGACCATACCGTGCGAGAAGAGCACGCTGCCTTCCTTTGCTCCTTTAAGTGGAGGAAAAGTGCTCCCTTTTGACTGAGAAGAGAACTGCATGCTGGAGCGCATCTCCTTGCAGCCTTTCCTTTTTGGCCCCTTTTCCTCTGTCTGGTACTTTTTACTTCCATTCAATCTGTCCCGCAGCCAATTAAAATGTGCTGGATGCTACAGACCTGCTTTGTGTACTTTGATTGAGAATTGAGGCCACACAAGATTGTAGTTTCAATGCGCAATGTTTTAAATTACAATTGCATTTAAACTTATTTAGCATTGATTCAGTTAAAATACATTTTTAATTCAAATTCCACAAATTTTCACAGCATAAAATTGAAAAACTTGACACTAAATACATTATTATGAATTATGAGTTTTTATATTTTTTTGCACCCTTCTATGTTTGTCTGGCGTTGGTGTGTGAGTAAACGGGATTAGCAATGTTGCTTCAATGTTGTGACTTTCGGGTTTTCTATCAGGACTCGCCTCTATAAGTCACTCACATAGTTTGTTTTTATGCCGGATGGCCTTCCTGACGCAAACCATCACGGTTGTCTTTTTTTTATCTGGGCTTGTCACCTGCAGTGCCATAGTATTAGCAATAAACTACTTGAATGCTTTTCACATTTTTTTTCAACCAGAGTTTGAGTTTAGTCAAGAATTCCCAAAATATTTGGTTTCTTTCAAAACAAATTGTTTACCTCTGTCAAGATGAGGAAACTCTCTCTCTCTCTCTCTCTCTGTGTTTCTCTCTCTCGCTCTCTCTCCCACTCAGGATTTATGAATCCATTTCAATGTATGTATGAGATTCAGTTTTCATAACAAAGATTTCCTGTAGCTTTGACTAAAACCACTTAGCGCACAATACGCCGACATAGTCATGATGAACTGACTACAGTGTGATAACAAAACCAAATAAATGGAGTGAGGAAAACCATGTCAGGAATTGCCAGCCAATTTCACAGCTTCCAACATCCCAATGTATATTATCAAATGGTATTGCCTTGCTCGTTAACGTATGTGTAATTCCGTAATGTGTGCGTCCGCGTGCGTTGTGGATTGTGTGTGTTTTAGGCTTAATGCCACATAAGTGCTTTTTGCTCCATAACGCCTGTGACGTGTGCGCATATTAGCCAGGGTAAATTACTTAAACCTTTCCTCATCTGACGACAGAAATGTATAACAAGGGAGACACTTAATCACCATTACCTGACTTCCTCATTGTTAACAAGCTTTCAGTTATTAACTTTAAAAAAAAAAGGCAGAGGAGCGCAACGCCCTTTTCTCCATTCTCTTTTTTTTTTTTGTCAAGAAATGAAAATGACAATGGTAATGGTTACAGAGAAGTGAGATTTTGTATTATTTTCCCCTCACTTGTCCTGTCTCTCTCTCTCTCTCTCTCTCCCCTCCTTCTCCCCAATTCCAGGGGGATTTGTGGGGGATAATCCTCTCGGGGATTAGGTCGGGGCAACACGCAGACAAAGAGGGGAAATAAGCCTGTTATGCATTGGCTGCTTCATTTCCCAACCTGTCTTTATTACAGCCTATACTGATATGGGCTTATTCATACACACACACACACACACACACAAACATAGCGACACCCTCACATGCATGTGATTGGCCACATTAAGAGCTCCCCTGATGTAACCGGTGTCCACAGGGTTTTTGTGTCTTCATTTTCCTGATAGGTGTGTGTATCTGTATTGAGCAATAATAAAACCCACACATGATTAAAGCAGAGTAGACTCTTAGTTCTTACCACTGATCTTTTGAGCCCCCGCAGTATGCATTTTTATGAAGGAAAGGTACATTTGGGTGCCATTCTCCTTTTTTTTTTATTAGGTGGAGGTAATGTAATGTAATTATTGGGCTAGCGTCTATGCGCGCTTGGCCTAGTCTTGTATCTCGTGTCCGTGTGTAGTTTATATGCACACATACTTAATGGCACCAGTATGTGTGAGCAAGCGCATGGCATCGGTCTTTCTTTGGTTATTCTTTAAATCCCTCCATTGTGTTACTGCTGTCTTTGTCTTTGAATGACACGTATCAAGTCCCAGTTTATTTTCTTTTTCTTGACACAATCCAACTCTATATTTTATTTGCTTTTCGCTTCCTGTAGATAGAATGGACAGGTGTCCAAATACTTTTGCCCAAGTACAATCACCAGTATATCAAGCTTTGCATTCTTAAATCACTTTTTTTTTTCTCCTCAGGCATCATAATCAGCTACGGCCTTTGGATGGACAGTGTTCTTATATTCAACGCCAGTTCCTCCCAGAGTTTCTTTGAGGTGACGGAGCTTTCCCCGTGGAGCAGACACGTCCTGAGGCTGCAGGCGTGCACAGCGCGTGGCTGTGGCAAGGGACCAATGGTAAGTGAGATGATATTGGCTCACATTTATGTGTTGCTTCATGTTGTCAACAAAAATCTAATCTTTAAGATACTGGCTTCACTTTTTGAAAAATGTTTTGAATTGGAGACATACTGCAGATGTTGCCAAAATTCCTCCTCTGAATAAGGTTGACCAAAGTATGGGTCTTCTTATTGCAAGCATTATAAAACCTCTGCGCATTGATGTGCACGTGCGTGCTGCCGGGTGTCATAAAGGTGATCGATTCTCTCAGCTCAATAACGAGGGTCGCCGTGACGACACTGACATTTGCCGGCAAATGTCACTCCTTGCTCAACGATGCCTCTGACGACAGGCCGTATTTTGGGGCATTTTCCCAATACGGATGCTGTATCTAGTCAAACGCGGTCAAAGAAAAACAGCTGACGCAGGCGAACAAGTCAAATAGAGGAAAAGAGCCTAAGTTGTATAGCTGCACTTTTAACAGATTTTTGTTTTTTAAATCAGGTGGAAGTACGCACATTAGAGATGGCCCCCGAAGGACCAATACTGCTAGAATTGACCAATCACAGCTCTCGGTCACTACGAGCCCGCTGGACTGCACCACCTCGACCTAATGGCTATATGAGCTACTCCCTACACCAAAAAAGTCAAGGTAATTCATATATTTAAGCAGAATATTTACGTTTTCACCATTGATACAGTTGAATCTCAAATTGTAGATACTTCACAGGAAAAAAATATACTTTAAAGTTTGCACAAAATTTATGATGTCAAATTGCTATATTGTCAACTCGTCATGATGTGACATATTTTATTTCCGTTTCTGTTATTTCCTCTGAAACCAAAAAACGAGGTTGTTTAGTTTAACAATGCAACCATAACTTTTTTTTTTTTTTTTTTTAAGCTCAGTGCTTCAGCATGTTCAGCTTTTTCTGTGAGAATAAATTCAGGGCAAATAAGTAAAACACAAGAAAATGACTCTGTATACCAACACGATAACTTTGGGTGAAAGTCACGAAAAAAAAAAAACATGTTGCCTGATAAGAAGAATAATCAAATTGTTGTGGTGGTGGAGAAAAAACAGAGAAATGATTTCACCTGTGTATCTTGGGGAGAATTCGTGAGACCAAAGTAAATAAAAAACAGAAAACAAAAGTATGAAGATTGAGTGAAGAACAAAGTCAAGTTGCTGTAAAACAACAGGATGAGAGATTCCCGCTTCCATAGATGCGTTGGAAAAAGATTGCAAGTCGGAACGAAGCAACACATGACAAACAACAACAGTGGAAAGAGAGCCAACGCAAACAAGAAAAGTCGACAGAAAGGTGGGAAGAAGGAAATTGAACAAAATGAGAAAAGAACCACAAACTGGCACAGTGGTCCTTTAACTTGCACAGATTCATCAAGTCACGCACGCACACACGCACGCACTCTAGTCAGTGTTTGATCTGCGCCTCACTCAGGAACAGACAGATTAAAACGAGTGGAGGGAGGGAGGGATGGAAGAGATGCAGAAGAAAGAGAGATGGTGTCTCGCTCTAGTTCCCCGTAAGCCAGTCTTGCTTTGATACACGCGGTGCCTTCATCAGTTCACACAGGCCTGATATGTGTTTGTGTGCGTCTGTCCATCTAAATATATTGGATAGGCTTCCATTGTGGGATTTTCTGATCCCTTTTCTTTGACTATCCTTGCATAACCTCAATATGGAAACCTCTCTTTTGATCATTCCCAGTTAGTTTCGTCTCTTTTCAACCCTTTCTCCCGCCTCCGTTTCCCCGTTCCACGTGCGTATGTTTTATTAATCACATTCTCGCCATCACATGGATGACGCTAATAAATAAATGGCAGCGTGACCAAAATGGCTGTCGACGTCCTCTCACGCCGCTTTTCTTATCTGTCGTCTATCAGATGGCGACGCGGCGCTGGACGCGGGCACGGCTGCCGGCGGGTGGCTGACTTTGACGGACCTGCAGCCGTACACCGATTACAGTTTCTGGGTGGAAGGTTGCAACACTCAGGGGTGTGTCGAGAGCCCGACCCTTCGCGTGACTACGTCTCCTGCAGGTAGAGCAAATGTATAAAGCTTCTTTGGCAACTATCTGACTTTGCTTGTCCTCAAATCTCATCACTGGGAAAATTTGCTTGATCTCATTCACTATTCCCAATAATAACTTTCCATGTGCATCAACAAGTCACCTTAGTTCAAGCTGATCAGTCCAAATTGAAGGAACAAGAACACACATTTGCGCTTTAGTTCATATTAACCAAAGAGTTGAACACAGACTAAATGTACCTCGCCCATTTCTTCAACAACAAAAGACCCACTCAGGAAAAGTTCCAGTGTTCAAGTTCAAAACAAAGACATGAGAAAGTATAAATTTTAAATAGCAGACGTTTCCTCTCTTTCCAGCCGGCTTTCTACCTCTGCGCCTCTGGCATCTCTTTAGACGTCTTTAAGGCAAACTGTCTTGATGCGTCCTTGTTCCGAGAAAGAACAGAGGCGAGCGAGCCGTGCGGGAGACACAAGAGGAGAGGAGGAGGAGAGCAGGCCCAGAGAAGTGAACATAAAAGTGCATAGTTTAAAACGATTAGTGACACCTCTGATATTGTACCTGCTAACGCAGCATGAGAGAGACAAAGGCTCACTCGTGTGTATGCGTGTGCGTGTGTGTGCGTGCACGCGCCTAATAGCCATCCTTGTGCTAAGATGACTTGTGCAATCAGTGTGGTTGTAGTCGCGCCAGACCAGAGTGTTTGATTGAAGGGTCACTTCTTGGTACCCAAAGAGCGTCTCTTATTTTAACGCAGTCAAAACAACCGACGCACTTCTTTTCTCGTATTTGCATCCCGTCTATCCTCGGGTCCCCTCCTTTGCTACCAAGAGTGTGGTCATCACCCTGACTTGATATGTCATTTTCCAGCACAAATACTTTGATCACTCTTGAGAATAAAAGTGACCCGCTGAAGAGTTCCTATGTTTGTCAAATAGAGACCGCTTGTGCTGTCAGTTCATCTTTTATATGTTATTTTGGCTTATAATAATGTAGTGGGAGGCGAAATTATGTGAACTCTTTGGAATTCTAACATGAGTCCAAGAAATACCACATGCACTCACGGAGTACTCATGCTGTTCCTTTCTCTCGTCCTCCACCTATCACCATTCCTCTCTCTTCAGCTCCGGACGGATTGTCTACCTTGAGACTCAGTCATGCTACCAGCACCAGTCTAAATGTGTCTTGGTCCGAACCAGCCCGCGCCAACGCCCCGGGCCCTCTTCGCTACGGCCTTCAAATGAGGACATCACCCCAGAAAGCTATGATAAGGCAAGGTGGAGCAAAATATGTTGCATGCAAATAAATGACGTAAGATTGAACTAGATGAGGTGAAGACAAAAAGCCACCAAAAAAGAAATCGCAGAGCGCAGAGGAGACAGACGGGTACAGAACATGAGCCCGAATAAAGCGAGCGAGGCTATGCATCTGATATGTATTCATTACATGCTTCCTGACAACAAATTGCAATTTAATCCAAGAAGAGGAGGCTCTCATTCTGTGGTAATAAATAAATGACTAGGTACATGTATTATATATCAGACAAGCATGCCCTCCTCTTCTTCTGCTTTGCAGATCTCATTGTTCCCTGATTTATTCATTCATTCATCCCTTGTGTCCATCTAATGCTAAATGGCCGCTGGTCCCTCATTTATGACAAGGCTCTCTTACTTTACCCCGCTTTTTCTTCATCGTGTAGGAATACATGAGAGCCAAGCGGGTACCATGTGATTAAAAGCAATGAGGATGGCTCATGCAATTAACGGAGGGAGATACCTCTTTTACCGAACTGTTGATTGAATGTCTCGTGGAGCGCTGACAAATGTCTGTGGATTTTAATGAAAACTTGATTATCACCATTCCATTTTTTTCATACGAGTGCTCTTGCATTAATGTTGAGTTCATTAGAGGCTCTATGGATAGCTTTTCCACAATGGTAAAATTGATAAAACATCCAGGCATTATTTGTTTTCATTTATAACTGCTATCTTTTGTTTATTGAAGCAGGTTTATGAAACGTGTGCCATTGATGGTATTTGTTGGTTTGTTCACTATCAGGCTCCTGGAAAACGCGAAGGATACTTTCTCTTACAACATGCCGGGCTTTTCTCCGTACACCGAGTATCAATTCCGACTTGTGGTGTCACACACACATGGACAGACTGCAGGTGTCTGGGAAACCCTCCGCACAGCAGAGGACCGTAAGTACACAGTGATTTTTCTTTATGGATTTGGAGTAACTCAAAAAAAAAAAAGGGAAAAAGGGGAAACCCAAAGATGAGGAAGTTACTATAGTGACATGAACCGGCTGAACCTGACAGTGAGAAAGCGAGACCTGCTTAGTGTACTGTACAGTGTGTATGTGTGTGTATGTGTGTGTGTGTGTGTGTTTGTGTGAGTGACCTCGCCAGTGTCATTGTGGGCTAATTGTGGTAATAGAATCATATTAGCCACTGGTGCAGCCTCTTCTGTGAAAAGTTATATATTAATTAGTGGCACATTATTGCAGCATACATAATCATTAAGCGGCTGGGATTTGCATACGTTTGATCTGTGTGCATGTACGCAACACAAGATGTTTGTACAAATTCTAGTGCCGGTGCTCACGTGAACACAAATGCACCTTACACGCTGATGCTTTCAGGCTCACACACGCGCACAATTCGGATGTGCTATAGTGTTAAATTAGGTTCTCATTTCCCTCGACTTGGAATTCAGATTGACATTCAAAACACAAATTGTAACAAACAGAGCTATACTTGAGAGTGTGTGTCTTGGGGATGCAGCAGACTTCACAAGTGTTGGTTACATATTTGTGGGTGCCCATTATCGGGAACAAAAAAATGAAATATTGCAGTAATTTGATTTTTTGTCTGGCAACTCAAAAAAATAGACATCAAAAATATAACTCGAGATCACGTTTCATTTTAAGAGTGAAGAAGAAAACTATTGAGTGCAAATCCTTGACGTCACCAAACCTTTTCACACAAACTTAAATTCAATTGAGCATGAGTTTTTAGATGCAGTTGGTTGAGCAGCTTTTGCATATTCTAAAAATCATGATTATGGCGACCATAATCGCGAAACACACCTTCAAACACGCTCTTTGTGTTCAATACTTTTTCCATTTTGTTTAACTCCAATATAACTTGGTTGTGAACCGTAACCTTGCTGACCCATTTGTTATATATACTCTATTGTGGTGTACCAAATGTTGAATTTTTAAATTCATATAAACTATGTAATACAGGTTTCCATTCCCCTCTCTCCACATTCCTCACCTCTTCATCTCCTCTCGCCTCTGTCAGTATTCTTTACATTTCAACAGAATTCCACCTCTCCTACTTGACTGACTTGCCCTTTAACTATTTACAAGTGGCGATAGACAGAATAGAAGAAGATCAGAAATAAAGAGAAGATTGGAGTACAGAAAGAGAGCAAAGGTATAGAACAAGGAACGGCAGCCAAAAATGGGGGAGGGAAGAAAGAAGAAGCCTAATGACGGAACACAGAAATGGAGGGACCCACGTTTCCTCCTTTCCTTTTTATCATTCCATTAAAGTTTTATATCCATCTTTTTTAATGTAATTTGGTCCCTATGAATTCCTGCCGCTGCAGAACAGACAGATGGCTCCTGTGAACATAAACTCCGGCCGTGTCGGACAGCTCCCTTTCCTCTGTCTACTCGCATGTTCGCACCAGCTAAGTGATCTAAGAGAGAGTGTGTGTGTGTGTGTGTGTGTGTGTGTGTGTGTGTGTGTGTGTGTGTGTGTGTGTGTGTGTGTGTGTGTGTGTGTGTGTGTGTGTGTGTGTGTGTGTGTGTGTGTGTGTGTGTGTGTGCCTTGCTGTGTATTCAAGTATGAGTGTGTTCTAGCATGTTGGAAAGACTGATTAAAAGCGCCGTTTTGACAAAATGTTCTCAGCCTAGCAGTATTTGACAGCGTGCAGACGATTCGAGCGTATGTGTGAGGTAGTGGCCGTTTTTAAATTCACCAAATTGAATTGAAAGGAAAGAGTGAAAAGGAGAGGTGAGAGTTTCTGACACGACACAAAGAATCCATGTTGTTTAATGATGAAGTGACTGCACTAATAAAGCATTTTCATTTTCATGCTAGTCAGGCGCACTCTTTTGTCCGGTAGTTGGGTTTTCTTTTCATGCCTTATTGTGTTGAGTATCCAAAAGGATGATTAGGAAAAAAAAAAAAAAAAGAAACATATGATGAATGATTTGCTTATTGTGATTTTCTGGGAAAAGGGTTAATCCTTTAGTAGATTGCTGGTAAGGTAGAGTACGTATACCGGCTTTGTGAAAGGTTAACATTTTTAATCATCTGTAATCACTTCACTCGGTCAACAGTTTTGCTTTTCCTATTGTGGCGCCTCAACATTGTCTGCAAATCCTTTTATTTGCCCTTGTCAGCTATTTTTCGACATATATTTTGATAACATGAAGTTAGCCTACCATTATTTAAGACAGCAACATATAATATTTTTTTTTCTCAGAGAATCTTTATCCGTCACCTGTAGAAATGTGTCTTCCACTTCACTGATTTAAATTATTTCATGCCCTGGCTAAGACACACATTTGAGTCTAATGCCATATATGATTTTCAAATGTTTGGTTCCCCTTTTATATCCCACAGATTGGTCTGAAGGTTAGCAGGAATTATATAAATCCCTCTCAAATGTCAGCAGCTGAAAGTTCTATTGAAACAAATTTGAATGACTGACAACTCGGAGTTACTTGCTCAGTCGTAGTTCTTGAAAGGATATAATGCACATTAGGTATACTCTCCATGTCAGGGATACAAATCAACCTCGTGACCTTGGAAACGTATCCCGCCTTCTCGCTGGCTTCTTTTTCCGTCTCGTCTCAGCGTCTCCTCGAGCAACGTCGACATTAGGAAGTAAAGATATGAAATGCGATGTAAATTCCCACACTATTGCTTGTCACGCTTTGACACGGCTTCGTAAGCGTGCCGATAACGCTAAAGCTCCGTTCTGACTTTTAGCTGCTCCATCCACCTTCAGAAAACCTGTCACCCGCATTCGCGTGCAACCAAATGATATTGATACATATAGTTACATATTGAATTGTAGGCATACTGATATTATGGCAAATATAATAATAATAATAATAATGCAGCAGATATGCACAAAGGATTCCAGGACCATAATTCTATACGTACATAGATGCAAACTGTCTCCGACCCTCCCCCTTCCCTCGCCTCTTGTCACTTGATTGTGTTATTACTATGCTAACCAAATCCTTATAAATGTGATTTAGGGCTCAGTGGCCCCCACACTCCCGCTTTAGCCTTCTGCTACCATGTTTTACTGAAGAGAGGAGGTGTAAGGGAGGGTGAGGATAGAGGAGGAAGGTAAGACTCAGGGTTGTCGAGGTACGGGAACGGAGACGATCACGGGGAAAACAAGACACCACAATAAGTGTGGTGGGGGGCTTACCACACATTCCCGCAACGCCCCTTTCCTCCTATCCGGAGTGTAGTAAAGTGTCAGTAAAATGAAAAAAAAAATAAAAAAAGCATCACCTGCATCTTAAATGAAAATTTCAATTGAAAAACTTAACAGCCCTTCAAATTGCAGAATTTTACACGCGCCAGTAAAGCTTAAATAACACTCAACACTTGGAGGGGGGGGGGGTTGAGGAGAGGGAACGGGGAGGGTGGCAACGACGAGGGTTACTTTGTGTGCGGGCGAGGTTTGATCAAGGTGACTGACTTTCAAAGACTGTTGGATGGCCTGAAAGTTGAAATCCATGATTGATTGTTGAAATGAATGACTAAAAATGTGCCTGTATTGTAAACACAAGAGCGATGTTAGAGTAAAGAACATACCGCTCTCCCTAATTTTCTTATTGACTATGGCTACTCCTCCGGACAGAGGCATGTCTAATTATCCATATGGTTAGATTATAAAGAGAAGTGTCCCAACTTGTGGAGATGAAACTGCAAGTAAGAGAACGACATGCACCTAGAAGACAGTCAGCAAGACGGGCTTTCGCTTATTCGTGGGGTTCACTGGTCCTTTGCTGGTAATTGAATCAGTGTGAGTGCTGAGTAGAGCTAGCATAAAAACCTGTTAACCCAAAAGGTCAACTCGCTGCATTGTTTATTTAGCAGGGAGAGCAAAGGGAAGAGAGAGAGAGACAGACTGGGAGGGAGGTAGCGCGAGATCGGGGAGTAGTTAGAGTTTTTGCATTATTGACAACTGTCAGAAAACCTTCAAGTCAAAAAAGATCTACTGT
This sequence comes from Syngnathus leptorhynchus, assembly GCF_054491065.1. Classification (NCBI taxonomy): domain Eukaryota; kingdom Metazoa; phylum Chordata; class Actinopteri; order Syngnathiformes; family Syngnathidae; genus Syngnathus; species Syngnathus leptorhynchus. Next base: position 14,446,703 of record NC_141197.1, read on the forward strand.
ATTTCAAAACCCTAACTACAAAGCAACGCTACATAACATGCTTCCTTTTTTTTCTAAAAAAAAAAAAAGATTTAAAGGCTTTAACCTGGTTCAAGTGTTTTTTATACTTCACTGCAGCAGTTCACTTTGCAAAATCAAGGTTTCCTTATTCTAAGTATCTTCAAAGATTGATGATTAAGGATATTAAAAACAAAGAAAAAAGTCATTATGGTTCATTCCAGGTGACCGAAAATGGGGACATACTGGTACAACACACACAGCCAATGGCATATCCATACACATGTGCTTGATCTCGTACTTGACTCCTCAACCAGTCATACATGTGTATTCTCGACTGCTCATCTTCTTTCATACTTCCCCTTCTAGTATGCATGCACACAGAGATCTGCATCTGGGAAATCCGTTAGCATTACCACTTAGTGGCGCAGCACGCTTCCTCAGTCAGCTCAGTCACCTTGATTTGCTTGCCCTTCACAGAGCCCCATTATTGCTCTCTGCATCGTGTGTGTGTGTGTGTGTGTGTGTGTGTGTGTGTGTGTGTGTGTGTGTGTGTGTGTGTGTGTGTGTGTGTGTGTGTGTGTGTGTGTGTCTGTGTGTGTCTGTGTCTGTGTGTGTGTGCAAGTATGTGAGTGCATACAGTACAGTGGCATGTAAATGCCAGAGGAGGTGTGGTGCAGGCCCTGTGACGGAAAGGACGTAACATTTTCACAGGTCTTTTGGCACACATAAAGTATACAAGCCAGTTGCACTTACTGGATTCTTGATTAGGTACATTTCTTCAATCTTAATGAAAATTAGGCAGAATGTATCAGTACGATGCGGCAGTAGAGATCGAAAACTACAAAACATTGTCATTCACTGCGCCACAACTTAGATCTGCGCCAAGCTGATCTACTTTAAGTCACTAAATGATCAGTTGTTCCAGGAGCGATTAAAGAAAAAGGAAAAATGTGCCCACTTGGTGCAGTGCAGTCTACAAAAATAGAGCCCAGAGTACTTATTTTAACTTTTCAATTAAATGCAAAATAGATTTGTGAATGCCTTGCTTATTGTATAAGAGAAATTACTATATTCTAAGATGTTGATACTGCTTTCCAATTGTGTCCATTTATTTTGTCTCCATTTTCCCAACAGGTCCAGGTCCCCTTGACCCTCCGACTGTTGCACTGGTGCATTCTCGAAATGTGACAATCACATGGGTCCCGCCCCCGCAGCCAAATGGCATGATAAGAAGTTACAGCCTCTGTCTACATCCTGGCAATATGTCTGATTTAATTCACAAATCTGGTGCCAATTTGGAACCTAACTCGAGCTTTCGTTCTAATCCAAAAACTGAACAGAATCATCTGTACTCAAGTCAAAACTCGGAGCCAGCATCAAATGTTGCCATGCTTGGATCAAAGGGCAACCAGACAGATTTTTCAGAGGTGTATCAAAACCCAGCAGTGACTCACAACGGATACGCTTCAAGCAGACCGAATAGTGAACGTTTAATCAATCAAGATGTCCTCCATTCCACCAATTCATCAAACCCACTCACAGGTTTTAGTCCATCCCTTTCATCAGTTAATGTTTCAGGGGACACCACAAACTACACCTTCCTTCACCTCCTGCCATACCACTCCTACCACCTTCAGGTAAATAACGGCTCTCTGACTATGGTGGAACTTCTGTTCAACTTGATAAATTTATCCTTATTCAACTGTCTAGCTGGAAGCCTGCACCAGTGTTGGTTGCACCGTGTCCAAAGCTCTGCACTTTCGAACCTTGCCAGCTCCTCCTGAAGGCCTCCCGGCACCTCACCTTTATTCTGACACCCCTACCTCGGTGCTTCTGTCCTGGGGTGCACCACAAAACCCAAATGGACTTTTGGAGCGGTGAGACATGATCATATATATTATACTCTGCAAACATGCAACTCAAGCATCCAGGAACAATTAGAATTTAGCAGCTCTTGACCTTGACTATAATTGCTGGCTGAATTTCTGATCTTGGCAAAGGTGGCTAATTGAACGGAGAGTTGCTGGGACGGAACAGATCTCCACTGTAGGCCATCTTCCTCCAGACCCTCTTCCTCTTTCCTTTCTGGACTCCTCATCAGCACTTAGTCCATGGACACGTTATCACTATAGACTTGTTCTCCAAAATCAGGCTGGCACTTCCACAGGTAAGATTGTAATTGCAAGGCATTTCATAGTAAAAAGGTAATGATTCCGTATCCCCGTACTTTCAGGACCTTGGGTGGGTATCACCACCAGACCTTCCAGACCTGCTGGTGTTACTCCGCCAAGGGTCAACGTGTTGGGACCGGAGTCACTACAGGTGATCGCTAATTTGACGTAACCTTCATTAACTGTGTCTTTGTGTCTTCAACTGTAGAATACCCAAAACAAGAAAGTGTAATTGTGCATCTATCCCACTCTCTCTGAGATTGACAGTGTTGAAAAGTCAAAGCAATGTCACACTCATTCCTCTGTCTTTGCTTGTCGGGATTTAATGAGAAAGCAAAAACATTCAACTCAAGGTCCCCTTCACAAAATGGGCGGGGCTGTGACCCTGTCGAAGACGGCTTCCTTCCTGTCGGCCATTTTGAAGGAGGGGCCAGCGTTAAATTCCAACTCTGGCTAATCCCACATCAAGGCCTATCAAGAAAACACATAGACACTAAGGCTGCCTCCACACAAAACGTGCACACACACTTTCACGCACAGCCTTGCACTAATGCTAACAGCCAAAAAATGCTAATGCTTGTCATTATTCCAGAACCACCCCTGTCATCTCTCCAGCTGCAAAGCTTTAGGGGTCACACATCCAAGAAGGAAAATGTTCTTCCTGGTTGATGCTAATTGGACAGGCAGGCCTGCCGCTTCCTGGTTACCAATTGACCTTGACAACAGAGAGGATTTAGACTACTGTACTTGCCCTCATTCTCTAAATGCTCTCTTGTTCTGGATTTTTCTACACAATTTTAGCATTTGCTCTAGATATATATTGCAGAATCGGGTAAAATTAATAAATAGCTCTGTATTTTGGGGGCTATTTATCTGTTTAACATTTACGCTGAAAATCAGAGAGATCATTTCCCTCTTTCCTCGTTGACCTGCATACTCAAGTCATTGCATTGGCGCTTGTATGTTGAAAGGAGAGAATTGTGCTGTCAGCTAAAAAGCACTCTCCCAATGCTTTCTTTTGAATATAATAATAGCATGATGCTCACACACCTCACTCACCACATTATCATTTGGCGCTCTCTTGCTCAAACACACACACACACACAGACTGTACTGGCCTTAGCCCCTGTGGTCCGTGTCAGCCGAGGGTCTGCGCTGTCTTCACCATCTCCAGATTACATCAGGCTATTCAATCTGTAAATGACTTCTAGCACAAAGCGCAGCCTACACGCACTTTGGGAAATGAGCTACCTAACTCAACATGACCCTGCCCATATGCAGCTGGCTGTGTGTATATATAAATATATATATGTGTGTGTGTGTATGCAAGTTTGTGGGTGCGCAGGTGTCCTGTATCACCTCACGGTGACACTTGTTAAATGAATATCAAGGTTGCCTGAGAAATAATTGTTCCTGACATTCATTCATAATATTCTCATCAGCATTTGACCACCTAATCACCTACACTCATAAGTCTGAAGCGTTTCTGAACTGATGACTTATTGTACATGACAGTTTGCGTGTTAACACTCGCAGTCTGTTAGCATAAAGTAGAGTCGCAGGCGGAAGTCAAATGTATAAACACACACACATTTGCGGTTGTTTTTATTTGAATGTATTTAGAAAACACATTCGCACAGATGTCTATGAATTTACGCGAAAGATTCAAATGAGTTTGTGTGTTTTAACATTTGTGTGTACCACTTACCTTCATCCTTTGCCCTAAAATGCTGACAGCCTGAACAGCTTCCAAATCAGATGCACCGCTCGGCAACTGCAAGCTTTTGTTTTTGCATGCGGCAATTCCATTACCGGCCGCCCTTTCATTATTTTAGCATGCCGTTTGTGCATGCATGCGCGTGCATCTTTGTACGTGCGTGCGTAGACACAAACACACACCGTTTTAAATGTGATGAAAAGAATCGTCCGTCCAAGTCAAAGTCAGGTTATCTCTCCCCACCAGAGATTTGATTGCAGACGCAATGCCACCCACAAGACAACACTTTGTAGGATTCTGGCAACATGCTGTCCACTGTGCCCACACTCTGATCAAAATACTCTCTCTCGACACACACACACACACACACACACACACACACACACACACACACACACTGTGCCGTGACTTCCAGTAGTTCATCCATCTAAAAGCTTTCTGCTGTCCTCAGCAAGCTAAGAATAGTGGTACCTCTATGGACGCTGTCGAAACTCTGATTTGTTCATATTTTGAAACAATCTTTCACTTGGGAAATAAGGTAAAGTGGATTTTTTGTGTCCAGTGAGATATTATCATGATAAAAAGATGTTCACGGAGTGTTTTGAGTCGTATTTTGAAATATTGTAATATCATTAACAGGCCTAGAAATTGCACCCGGTTTTGACTTGAGCTCAGGAATGCTGACTCAAGAAATTCTAGCTCATAAGAGTCATTTAAAAGTTAACCTACTGTCTTGGGTTTATATAAATTTCCAATTCTAACATTCTCTTCCAGGTCACATGGTCTCCACCTTTGATTCCCAACGGTGAGATCGAAGGTTACGAAATCCGTCTCCCAGAGCCTCGCATCTTCCACAACGGCGGCAATACGTCTGAGCTTGTCGTGACAATAACGGACCTAATTCCTTACATAAACTACAGCGTCAGTGTGCTGGTGTGTTCCAAGGGGGGTGGATATGTTGGCGGATGCACAGAAAGTCTGCCCTCTCCGGCTACCACATTAGCCACCAGCCCTCAAGGCCTGGCACCGCTGTCAGTGGTGGCCGTCAGTGAGTCCTTCCTTGCGGTCTCTTGGCAACCTCCACACAGACCTAATGGACCAAACATCAGGTAGTACTGACACACAGGAAATGTTTCATTCATTAACAGTGGAGTCCTACAAGTATATTGAACATCGGTAAAAAAAGCCTCCTGCTTGTTATGTACTCAATAAGATCTTGAAAGGGTAAAAATATTAACGTTGACCAGATAATTGTGCTGTTATCTGTTCTGACAAGTGCTTCTGCGGCAACAAGTCTCAATGTAAAAGTCAGTTGTTCATTCCAGGCAATTAAAATGCATGAGCCCGCCTCTATGTTCTGCACAGCTCAGCTCTGCGTGTTTGTCTAAGTGGCTTGCTTAAAAGGTGGCATTAAGCCCTTCTTTTCTGATTACAGCAGAAATTAGCATCACTGTGGGGAGAGGAAAACACAAACCCTGCAGAAAAAACACGAGAAGGAGGGAAGAATGTGCAGTCGACATAAACGGATAGCAAACAGAAAGCAGGCAGAAGAGGAAGAAATTAGTGATAAGGACATAGCTAAAGTTGTTTCTTTGTTTTTCCAGGTGTTTAGCCACATTAGCACGTATGCGCTCAAACCAAAGCTGTACTCATGTTCTATGTCAACACACTCCTGAACATCTAATCCCGCATGCTTTCTTTTTATTCATATTTTCCCTTCAGATATGAGTTGCTGCGACGTAAAAGCCACCAGCCTCTGGCTGCCAGCATGGTCCCCATGGTAACAGCCCCATCCCATAACCCTTCCCAAGATCTCCATCGCTGGTTCCATGTTTACTCCGGCACCAAATTGTTCTACCAAGATAAAGGCCTAAGCAGGTGAGATTACTGAAATGAGCTCTAGAGCAAACGCAGCCGGCCGTGTGTGCAGAACCGATCGGCGAGCCGCGGCTGATGCCGATCTTTTTAATACCGCTCAAAGATACATTAAGCAAATATTCCAAAGAATTAAATTGTTTTTCACGCAGCGCCACCCTAATCTCGCTTTGGCACTTGGTGCAAGATGATGTATTTTTGTTGTTGTTTTTTGAACTCTCACTTTGCTCACTCTGGGTGGACTTTTTGGAGTCTACGTTTTGCTTCAAGCAATCAAGGGGCATAGTCTTTGAACTCATCAGCACACTGCTTGCTTTTTTCGTATCTTAACACTGAGGTGTAAACATACTGCTGTCATCTCTCGCCAGATTTACTCAGTACCAATATCAGTTAGTGGTCCGCAATGATGTGGGCTTCACTTCAGGAGAAATTGTCACCGCGGTTACCATGGCTGGGATTCCTCTCCAAAGTCCAACTCTTTTTGCATACGCTGTCAATCATACAGCGCTTCACGCCAACTGGACACCACCCTGTGAGAGTAACAATGACTCAAACATTGTTTAACAGGCTCACTTATTTTTAGGTACAACCTGCTTGGTCGAATACAGGAGGGTCCAAGTATGCTGGTTTGTAGTTTGGTTTTCATTTATTTTGTAACTTCCGTGTCAAGCATCACAGCAGTGTTGTAGCGCACCGAGGTAATCAGGGTGTAATGATTTTATGATTTTGATTTTTTTTTCTTAGATTCATCATCTGTTTTCAATATCCCAGCTGACCTTGCACTCAACAAATTCTCAATATAAATGTAATACTAAAAGTAAAAAAAGTAAAAAACAATTTTTAAAAAAATCTAAAAACTAATCCTGAATATAAAAATCAAATCAAAGTAAAAAAGAACTAACTAATGAAAAAAAATCCCAAACTATTCTAACTTTGAAATAAAACCATCTCGGAAAAAAAAAAAAAAAGTGCAGCTCTTGTATTGATCTCAATGGATTGAGCAGGTGTACCTAATGAAGTGTCCGATCTGTGCCACATAATAATCACAAAATAAAATAACCATTGAATTGATCATTTTAACCAAACTCTCCATCCTTCCCCAGCGTTGCACAACCTGCAGGGTGACGTGGAGTCCTACTTTCTTTCAGTCATCTCTGCCAATTCCAGACAAACCTTTGTCTTTCCCCCAGAAATCCTCTCCACAGTTGTGACTGACCTTTGGCCCAGGACCACCTACACAGTGTCAATACAAGTGTCTAATGGTGCTCATAATACAACCCAGTCACTAGTTAACGTCACCACAGAGGATGGAGGTGTGTAAATGTATGCATGCTTTCAAGTCTGCATTATTAATTTTCCCATGTTTGTGTGTTAAGCATATATCATTTCCAAGTGTTAACGTGAGTGCTGCTATTGCACCAAGTGTGTAAATTCAATACACTTTTGCTAAGTGTCTGCGTTAATGTGCATTCCGCTGTGTCTCGGTGCTTCAGGGGAGATGTTAAATACATGTTGCCGGGCATGAAATCAATACAAAGTGTGCATGCGAGGCAGATTTAAGGTGTTGTAAAAAGCTTGTGCACAGACGGAACACACACAAAATACACACGGCGCTTGACGACAAACATGGCAACCCAGCTCCTGTTACTTTAGCTTTCTGTCAAGGTTATTGTTTATACATTTGAAAAAAAAAAAACATAGTCAATAATAATTGGTATTTACCAGCGGCCACTACATTAGGTGGAGTACTTTTAAAGTACTGAGGATTTAGTTTACAGTTTAGAGCCATTTCAATTATATTCATTGTACAGAGCAATGTGAGCTTTACAAAAGTAGCTAATAGTATTTATTGTCATCACTACAGAAGCGATTTTGTACTTTTTTTTACTTAAGCAAGTATTTTTTTTTATTAGTTTCAGCAATTTTTTCCCAGATAATAAAGGTTATCTTGTCTTTCCTTTCCATTGGCTCCAACCATCGTTTTCTTTTTATTACCCCGCTGTCTTTTTAAGTATAATAGCACGGAGATGCCTTTCTTTTCCTCTGTAATCTGTGCAGTCGACTAAAAAGTGCATTAAAAACATGATCATTGGGCGCCAAATGCAAAGCATGGCTCGTTTAACTGAGAGGAATCTCGGGGTAATTTTGGTGGGTTTTTTTTCTTTTCTTTTAGCATTAAGATGTCATCCACACACATCACCGAGTATAACTGAACCAAAACGGTCCAAACCCAGCAACTTTATTGTCATGCAACAATAGTCAGTCGATTTCTTTTAGGAACAATAATATGCTGCCTCTGTTAGCTGTCAAAAAATCACTCAGCAATCCATTTCCAGTTTTATTTTAAGAATTGGACCAAAACATTTCAGAGGTGGACCTAAACATGAGAACTATTATGAGTTGAAGAGTTTGCTACACTCTGTTGACATTTTGTTATAACTCATAGTTTTTTGACAATTTTACAAGTCTGGCCTTATGATCTCGAACCACAGAGCAGTTCCAAGGCATTTTAAAGTTTTACCACTGTGGATTTTGTGTAACGGTTTATATGCGATGTCATCAAATCAGTGTGCAGTGACTATGTGACAAAAGTTGCTGCATGGTGCTGTCCTTGTTTCGACTGACTGACTTTGCCTGAGCTCATTGAAGTTTTTGGGTCTGTGCACCAATCTTCAGAGCCAGATGGGATGTCTGCCCCAGAGGTGGTTCCGGTTAACGGCAGTGCTGTTCGCGTGCTCTGGTCGCCTCCTCTCCAACCCAATGGAGTCATTACTGCTTATCGAGTTTACGTTGACGACCGCCTACATGTCAGCGTAGACAACAGCTCGGGGTCCTACCTGCTGGGCAATCTGCTGCCTTTTACTGTTTACAACATTCAGGTACCCATATTGAGAAACACAAAGTACTGTCTTGTATGTTTATTAATTCGTTTGTATTTAAGGTGGAGGTGTGCACTGTTTATGCATGCTTGAGGAGTAATGTTACTCAGACAACCACCGTGGAGGATTTACCCGCCGACATGACCGCACAGCACGCTCAAGTATTCAGTCCGAGGTGATGCTTAATATATTTTGAATTGTCGGTCTTTGGCTCAGCTCACTTTTGTCATCAGCATTTTTGTCTCCTGCCAGGGTTGTTAAGTTGGATTGGTCACCTCCGGGCCGGCCGAATGGCATCATGCTCGGTTACGAGGTCTTAAGACGCACCTCGGGGTCATGCGGCTCAAGGTCGGCGGAGGTCACGCCCTATGTGAGGAAAGAGTCTGGAGATGCAGACGGCGTGATTTTCAGATGCTCCTACTTGCAGTGTCCCGCTACTCATCGTGTGTGTGGCACGTCTTGCTTCCACCCTGACCAACAGGTTATTAGCTCCGTATAGATTTTGTCCTCTTCTTTTGTCTTAATATCAAAAGGTCGCCTTTCTATACTCAATGCAAGGTTCTATGTTGTACAAATGTGTGTTGCAATCACATTCAAAGCGAAGGAAAAAAGTATAATTACAAAAAAAATCAAGTCATGTTTGTTATATTATTTATTTCCATAGTTTGTAGTTTTGTTTTCACTTTTAAATTTCGGACTTCTCAAACAACATCTATGTATAATTTTGTTGTATTCTGAGTTTCCAGCATTTTTACACGTTTGATTATTTTCATCAAAATTTTAATCAGGTTTGCTGCACTGGAATATTATACGAGAAGATGCCACATCATTACTGCTGTGCCGGGCACTATCTGAGCTTTACTAATTCTACCAGTCCAGTTTGCTGTGATGGCAAACTGTTGTCAACTCTGCCTCACCACCACTGCTGTGGGGGATACTATGTTCACCTGAAAGCTAGTAAGTATCTTCCGTGGGATTTCCTTTTTTTTCCACTTTTGTTTGACTTTACAGCAGTTCCCTTCATCCGACCTTGTCTCTGTAGATGAATACTGCTGCCCCGACCACTCGCAGGGCCGTGTCTCAGTGGGGCCTGGGGACAGCTGCTGTGGGGGCGCTCCTTACGCCACCAAAGGCGGACAGCTGTGCTGCAGTGGGAGCCTCCACGATGCTTACGGAGTCCAGTGTTGCGGAGGCCACATTGTAGATGATGCACTCGTCTGCTGTGGAGGACAAGCGCATGCGTACATTCCAGGTGAGAGAATAAAGAACACAACATGCTGTCACAGCAAGCAAACACAAAAGGCAGAGAAAATGAGATTTAAAAAAAAAAAAAGATATTTTAAAGAGGACACCAAATTGCATGCATACAAAAAGAGTTTGGCAAAACTTTTTGGACGCAAACCAATAACATATAAGATTGCAGTGTCCCCCTAAACAAGCTGCTTTGTGACTATTGCATGAATGTCAAAATTAAAATTATTCAATGCTGACCCACATAAGAATGACCATGTCTGCTATTCTAATTAAATCTGTAAAGGAACACAAAAAAAAAAGACCGTCAACTAGAGAAAATGACAGAGAAGAATGTAGCATCAGGGGAAGAGGTAGACACATGGTGCAGGAACGCGGGGTCCTTTCCCTTTCTTTCCTCCTGCAGTGTCCCGACGCGCCCAGATACCATGGCACAGATGGGACTGTGTGTGTGTGTGCGCTTGGATATGAATACACACGCATATAGGTGAATGTGTGTGTCATTAGACATCTTTGTCATGGCAGATGATGATGAAACACACTCTGGATGGCTCAGTTGAAGGCACTGCCAAGCACACAGCAGGATAAATAACACACACATTCTCGCTCCCATAATTTCACACCTATACCTATTACATGCACACACAGACACACACGCAAAGAGTCAACAGGGTACGCTCTGCGGGGTTCACTTTGTGTTCAGTGCCAGATACAGACACATGGACTCAATTCATCTCATATGAGCAATGGCCCCATATGAAGGGGCCTCTGGTTAGCCTAGAAATTTTCACACACAAAAGTCAAGAATCACTTTTCCATAGATTGGCTATTTCATGTTTTTCCACTGCTCCATCCTCTGGCCTTGTGTTCCTCGGGACTCATCTAGGCACCTTTTCTTCCTCTTCCTGCTCTTTCCCCTCCCTCTCCCTTCCCAGCCACTCATCAGTCATTAGCGTTAGCTTCCCCGTTGAGAGCATATGGTATGATGGATCGCAGGGCTAGCGGCGCTAGCGAGGCTAAGGGCCATTTGCCGGGTGCGCCGCGGCGTAGGGGGAGCCCTGGGGCCGGCGATGCAACCTCGACCCCACACGTCTGTTTCAAGACCCTCCCAAACACAACATGTTCACCTATTATAGGATAGTCTGCTTAACCTTGGCACAGGTCAATCGTGATGCTCCCTGGTAACATGCTGACAAATTTGTCACTTTTATGATGGACAAATGAATGACAGATGTATTCAAATCCATGCATTGAAAGAAGTACCAAAGAAGTTCCTGGTTTTTTTGGGGGGTTTTTTTGAATGACAAAAATGTATGCAGCCAAATTTAAACGACAGGTCCAAAAGAAGAAAGTGTGCGCTAGCAAAGAACTAGATGGAGCAGATTAAAGGAGGAGTGAAGGGTATCCCATTGTGCCCAGCTGATAGACTAGGTTAGGCTGATGTGATTACGGCGTCCCTGAAGTGCGATCTATCACACATTACCGTCCGTACTGTCAACAACCATACAGACGCGCTGCAGGGGAACGCCAATGCCGGGAGACAGCCGTCTGGCAACCGATACGTTGGCCTGCATGCACATGTGCGCGCACGGAGATGCTCGCACGGTAACACAATAACTATCAGGGTGTAGATATAAAGTTAAAGCAACACAATTACTGGGAAAACAGACGGTAATGTGCAATGTTTTTTGTCGGGGGTGAATCGGGACAAATACAATCAGAGGAAATAGAATCAGGGTCAGAAATGTCAGCATCCCACCCCAAGATTCTTTTCAGGCTTGTCAGCACTTTACGGCGGCAATTCTCAATTGTTCTTCTTCAATCTTTTATGCATTGTCGCTTTTCGAAAGCAAGAATCCTGTTGATATTGGAACATCTAATAACGTCCATCTATTTTCTCTGGGGGCTTATCTTCATTAGGGTGGCGAGTGTGCACATTTTATTTTTAGTTATTTCTTTTTATTTTACGGTTGTTCTTTCAAGGTAAATTTAAAATTGAATTTTCTTATTTGAATAAATACTAAATTTTAGTGAGTAATTATTAATAATCGCCCAGCCTTACTTGATAGTCTATTTTGTATGGGGAAGGAACCAAATCCCTTTTGAATACAGTATCACCTATGCCTCTTTGTCAAACAAGTTGTAGAAAATATTGTTGCTGTTTTTCCTACACGTTGACCTGTGTGGTTTGAGTTCAAGAGCAACTTTGAAAATTCTTCTTCTGCCCCCTTTTTCATCTCCTCGAGTTTGCATGCTAGATGTTCTTGTAAGATTAAGGTGAGATTAGATGGTGTTTAAAGATACGCATGTGGTGTCTATGGCCTCCCATTGACTTCGGTCTCCACCGCAGTGTGAGCTCCGCTAATCATTTCCGCTTCACACTTACACTTTATACCGTGCACTCCTTCACTGACCCTTCAACCCCCACTTTTACCCATTTCTCAGTGTGCGCGCGCCACTGTAAATAGCCTCCCCAAGTTCACGTCTTTCTCTCTTCAAAAAAAAAAAAAAAATCCCAGCGTTTCTTTAACTCCTTCACTGACTCCCTCCCTCTGTCCCAGCCCAGCAGGCCCCATCCAAACGTTCAAGGACAAATCTGAATATCCCTTTTCACCGTTTAAGTGTTAAAAGCCTGGCGGTGGCGGGGTGTTATCTTAACGCGCCTTGCCGTGCCATCATCAGTGCGCGTGATGAAAATGGCTGTGATGATGCTAAAAGAAAAAAAGAGAAGGGGGAGAAAAAGTAATAATCAAATATGTTTTTCAAGGGCACAGTGACCATTTGCTGGGGGGAAATTATCCTAGTAGTTAAGCTTGCGCAGTCTGAGCCGAGTGGAGTTGGGAGAGTGGATGCGTGTGTGTGCTTGTGTGTATGTGTGTGTGTGTGTGTGTGCGCTTGTGTGTGTTGGTGTCTGTGTGAAGCTTATTTTTTGCATGCGTGCTTCCATATGTTTTGTTTTAACTCCTTTCTGCATATTCTGAATATATTCACGTAGTTTCATGCTATATAGCTAAACATTATTTTATGGTTTCTGCCAAAATAACATAAATGTCAGTCAGTGTGAGAGTGTGCATACGTACGCCTGTCCATGCAAATCATTGCCAAAATTCCCTCATCAATGATGGGTAGCAAACGGCCAACAGTGGTGGATTCCAAACAGAAGCGTCTGGGTGATTTTTTATTATATTTTTGCAAGATAAAGTGCTCTTTGAACACAGGGAGACGTTTCTCTCTCTGTTAATGTACTTATGATGATGCATTTTCTATTACATTGGCTAGCGAGAATAAATCCAGAGGTTGTCCGCTGCATACAGTAAAGGACAGTCAGCCCTGTCTTTGTTTTACATTTTACTTTTGTTAATCTGTATATTTTGTATTTAGTTTTGTTTTAGAAGAAAATATTTGCATATTTTATTACATTTGCCTGGCAGCGCTGTCGTGGTATGATGAGTATGGTAAGCGATATTATAGATCTACATACCTAAATGTGGCGTGCGGGAGGGCTTCATTCCACTAATTAGCATGGAAAGCCAGAAAATGTAATTTATTACAGTACTGGACGCGTTTGGATAACTGGTAATGTTGACAAGATGAAGGACTTCATTAAGACAAGAGGACAAGTCGTCACGTGGGACATGTGTACATGTACATTATGTTGTGTCCTTGCTGGCCAAGCTTTCCGTGTGTGTGTGTCCACTGGGAAACTTTGCTTTGTGTGATCTCACATGTCACCCAGTGGAAAGAGTGTACTGTCGCTCAAAAAAAAAAAAATAAAGGCCATATTTTGTGCAGTAAACATCTTTCAACAGGAAATAGTTGTCTGATATGACCTTTAAATGCGTCACACCATTTTTTTCCCCACCATTTGTGTCTATATTTTATTTTTCCCTGTGCCAATGCCATGGTAATATATTCAGGTATTTAAAAGTGTTTGATTTGTTTAAAGTTGTGGAGGGGTTTTAGTCTCCTAGAGAGCCCGGATAACCCTAATCCACAACACACATTTTTATCAGTAGTTCATTGGCAGGGCTAAATATTGACTTATCATTAAGTGGAATGTGGAAACCCCTAATAATAATTCACGTTGTCTAAGCACCTTGTGTTGATGCAGCGCTCCCGACGCTGCTAATGAATGTATGCAAATCCAGCATAAATCTGAAGATTAGGGCCCAAGCGTTCCGCGATGCTACAGAGAAAACAAGAGGTGTGTGTATGTGTGTGATAAGTCGCTGTCAACACGTACACAAACACATATACACAACCAGGGCGAGAAAACGCGATGCATGTTTCAAAACGTGAACACAGATAATGCTCGGGATTGTATTTCTGTTTAATGCGCGATAATATGAAATAAAAGTTGAAAAGCACAATAGTAAACAGCTGTAGTAAAATGCTCGAGGAACTTTGTGACATGTATTCTGTGTTTTTGTTGATTGGAAATACAGTTGTGTGCTGATAACCATGGAGATTATAAATGGCAACGTGTCACGGAAAAAGTTTGAAGGGAAAGTGACTTAATTATTAACGTGTGCACTCTATCATGGTAAAATATCAAGGGATTTAAAAAAGAAATTTGAAATACATTTGTCAAACAGAACATATCTTATGCTACGTGGTTATTAATTCATTCACTGCCATTGACGGCCATAGATGTCAAAGATCCATGAGGAATTTAACCAATATTATTTTTAACAACTCAGCATCAATTAATACGCTGAAAATGAAGTTTTGTGTATTTTTAAACTTTTCTCAACCGCACATAATATGGTAATACTTTCTCATCTATTTTCAGTTTTGAATAAGCTGTGGCATGTTTTGCTCAGACTAAATGTCCTTCAAAAGAAAAGTTTCAAAGTTTCATTTGACCCTCCCTTATTGAAACCTGATTGCTTTGTTGAGCGACTTTTACGGTACATACAGTATCAATTGGAAGATGCCCAGTGTTTGCAACCATAAATATTCCAGTTAAGGAATATGCCCCCCCCACACCTCCATATTGATACCTCTCCATAGTCATATGCAGACGGTGTCGAGGTGTAATGTCGAGCGAGGGCTGCCAGTGCCGAGAAGAAAGCCCGGCGTAAAGGTGACGATGGCGAGAGGACAAGCGATGAGTGTAGAAAAGCTATTTGGAAAAGTGTTGAGCTGTTTATTTGCTCGTCATTGAAGCTGAAGTAAGTCGCTGAGGGAATTGGCCGGCGAGCCTCTGCTCCGCAACAGCTGCCGCCGCTAAGTGAGTTACCGGCCGTCACACTGCCTTTATGTCACACAATCACAAACACGTCCACGCGCGCATATTGCGCTGTCACACGGTGCCCAGGTTACAATGCGCCGAGCAGGGGATGGGTTTCTCTCTGAATCCGATTTGCATGAGGAGTTAACACTGATGGAGGTGTTAGACAATAAGTTATTTATCACGCCGCAACTAGCTGCAAGCCCCATTAGAGGACAAGGCCGTGACACAAAGCAATGACTTGGTGTTTAATGTCGGCTGTCAAATAAAATGAGCTCCACAGCTGGAAGCGGACGCCACCGCGGATCAGCATGTCATCAACCGTTAGCATACACTTACTAAATACCTCATGAAAGTTGCATTATTATAACCAGAAGCTCGAGCTTCTTATAGTTTTACCCACGTTGATTTAGAATGAGAAGCTTTTATTATTTGACTCTGGTTGAAATGCAATTTGTCCTTTAAGCACAGGAAGAATATTTAAGTCGTTGTGTGCGTCGCTCATTTCCATTTCCAATGCGTCCTCACAGCAGGTGATTTGCTGACTCAGCTTTATAACAGGACAATATTACGGCCCTAATCCACTGAAAGGCCAGAGCATGACAATCCCTTCAGCTAAGCCGTGTTGATGTCTCACTAACCTGATTGCCTCAACCTGGGTAATTACCAGAGCCACAGGAGAGATGCGGGACCATCTTCAGCTCCCTCTGACTTTTGTTTCACCCTCACATCTACGACCTCACCTTTTGCCAACACACACCAATGTCACACACAACTAACAGGTTCAGGGAGTGTAAAAGAGGTTCTGAAAATGGCTGGCATTGAATGAATTTTCATCAGCTTTGTTTTATTTTTGTTTTCTTCCTCAGGTTTTTCCTGCTGTGCTCAAGAGTATATCAACTCTTCCACATCTCTTTGCTGCATGGGCAGTGATGGAATTCCAACGATACATCCATCGGGCAATAGTACTGTCAGACTGAAGTGTTGTGGGTCAAAGGTTGTGCTTCAAGAGCAAGAGTGCTGCAATGGAATCGGTTTTGACCCGCAACGACATGTGTGTGCCAGCAGGCCCACGCCGGGCCTTTTGATGGAGGTTTGCTTGGTCACTTTTTTTTATTTTTTTTATTGTGCTTAAAAGTTTTAACTGCACATAATAGCATTGGATTTTTTTGTGATATTGATTTCTTCCCCCCGCGTCAAGATAACAGATAAACAATATAGCACAAAGATCATAATTTATAAACTGCCTAATCGGATTTCGTCATAACGCTGCTCCGAGCACCAAAGAAATATTATCATTGTATCTGAGGTCGGCATGGTTGTCTCACCAAATTTTCCTGATCAACTATTGTAAAACTTAACATTCGATGAATCAATGTGTTAATTTTATTAACCAATCGAAATGACACTGAATGGAGAAAGAGTCACATCGAGTTAGATGAGATCAACCCTTGGAATTGGGGGCTGCTCCGTCTTCCATTCATCATTTCGGGTCATGTGGTGTCAGCATACACACACACACACAAACACACACACGGACATGCACACTATGATAAGAGCACAAAGGGTGGCAACCCATTAGCTGTAATGATGTCATTAAGGTCATTGCATCACATACCTCAAACAAACACTACATGAACAAAAGTATGAGGACACTTTGCCATTACACTTTCAGGGAGTAAATATTCTCTTCCCCCTTATTTCCCAGAGTGAGTGTTTCCAGGGTGCCCTGTGTCCAGTGTCAGCATCCTCCACAGCCTACTGTGGTTCCTGTGACATTGACCCATCTACGACCTCCTGTACATGGGTCATGTCTGCACATCCTGGTGCTCCCTCCGCTTCATACACACCTACAATGGACGCCACATCTGATGCACTCATCACAGGATCCCCCCCACACACAAACAGCAGTCATCTCAACAATGGCGTTCTGGGGAATGAGCCGAGTTTGTGCATGTCGCATGAGGAGGTTGTGTACAGCGGAGATGCCCAAAGATACACCTATACAGGTATTTTTATTTAGGTAGTTGTTAGATCTGAGCTCTCGTACATTTTTTTTTTTTTAGGCCTATGTGGGTCAAAAACCAAAATGTCCGCCCAATGTGCTTCTCTGTGTTTCCGTTGCTTTGTGTGTTTGTGCATGAGGTGGTTAAGATAAGTTTCGAGACGATGCTGTGACACCATCTGGGCAGAGGCACATAAAGCTGTCACCACCCGCCATCCACCAGATGTTACGCATGCACACACCGGCTATCATGCTATACTTCCCTTAGATAGAAACATGTAGTATCTCACACACATGCTATAAATATGTATCATCCACTCACACACACACATGTCACATCTTAATCAAATACATAAACAGTTTTGAGGCATGTGTCTATTTATGGGGGCACAGCCTTTGTTTCATTTGCATGTGCATGTCATCACGTGTGTGTTTTTGCAGCCTGGGTTTTCATCGTAGTAAAGACAATAGTCCCAGACTGGTGGTTAAAACATGCTTTCATTTACAGCGGCGGTCCCTCAGCTCTCCTTAAAAGCTCTGCCACATATGTGCGCGAATGTTGGCAAGTGCGTGGGTCTTTATATATACTTCTGTACGCGTACCCCCGGCAGAAGGGTTGTAACAAGGCCCCCGTCACCGCCTTACATTTACAGCTTGCCGAGCGACCGGCGCATTTATTTGTTATATGTTCGTGTCATGTCTGCTGCCATTGGCAATGCTCCCTTAGTGGTTTACACAAATTGAACTGCTGTTACTGTAAGCACATAATGTTTAGGGCCTGCACATTAACATGCTCCCTATGTTATACTTGAGTGCGCAATTGCTTGGAATATTTTGAGGGCTTTGACAATATGTTGTTATTGTTGTTTGTAATGTAGAATAATGCACGGGAGCAGACGGATTTTTTTGCTCACTTTATTTCGCTGCAAATGATTGAAACTGTGCACCACTCTGACTTATTTTTCATAGATTCAGGCTTGGAGCCCTTCACCACCTACGAGTACAGAGTGAAGGGCTGGAACAGTTTTGGCCGATGCTCCAGCGATGTGATCACGGTCACCACCGCTGAAGACAAACCATGGGGAGTGCCCCCACCTCGGTGGAGACGCCTGGGTGAACGTAGTGATGTCATCCAGTGGCGTTGGCAAGCACCTGCTAGACCTAACGGTATGTGTTCATGAGGATTTTTAGCACATCAGTGGTTAAAGTCACTTGATTTTTTTAAATCTATGCTTATAATTTTTCTGCTTTTTGCTAGGAGTCATAACCCACTATGTGATACTACGTGATGGACAAGAGCGTTACCGTGGCGATGAGAACAGCTTCACAGATGTGGGTGGGATCAGACCTTTCCAGGAATTTAGTTACCAGCTGAGGGCTTGCAACAGGGCGGGGTGCACTGATAGTGCAAAGGTAAGACTGTGTTTGTATGATTTTTATTTTTTTAGAATGTGACAGAATATTTCTTCTTTTGGGCTTTCATGTGAAAGTTTATAATCATCAATCTAAGTGAAAATTATTTAGGCCTTCAATTTCTTGCGCATTCTTGAATGATATCTGACACAAGAGGGCCAAGATAGCAGCTCTAATGGCAAATTAGTTGAATTTCCTTTCCTTGTGCTCTTATCTAATCTCTTGTTTAACTTATTGAACTCAAGGTCCTCGCTTGATTTCAGTCTCTGTCATTTTAAGGTTGTCCGTGTACACCATTTACAGCTTTGCTTACTTTCTAATGTGATCATTTCCCGCTTTATGGATGCTTTGCTGTTTCCATGTCAGAACATGGATGCCGCTTACGCTCTCCCCCCCCAGTACTGTATGTGAGGCTTTGGATTTGCTGAGTCCACCTGATGTTTGTGATAGCATCCATAATAGCTTCACACAGTAACTCCCCTCCGCTATCTCTTGAGCTGTAGCTGAGCTGATATCAACACAACAATTAATTTCGCCGGCTTAGCACAGATGAAAGCTCCTGTTGAAAAGTGTCTGTCTTGCTTTTATAGCTGACTGAACATGTATTATTATTTGGCAAAAAGTTATGTAAAGAGGCCAATGCGTCACCAGGAGGCCGACATGGAGGATAATGAGGGTCTTATGGAACTTTTGTGAGCTTCAACTTGGGTTTCTAGAGAAATTGATGACGAGTTGATAAATCCTTACAATAAATGAGGAATTGGAAGAATGATAACGTCGATGGTCATGGGAGAAAGATTAGAAGGAGGATAAATGGTTAAAAGGATAAATAGTGAAAGATGCATCAATTGGAATGTTCCATTTAGTTGCGCTCATCTTGTGTTTGGGTTGAGTGAGTGCATTATTGCTTCATTCTATGTCCCCCATAATCATCATACAAAATTCCAGTCATGAATCTATTTAAAAAAAAAAAAAAAAAACTTCATACATTCATATGTCGCATGACGAGACTTCTTGCAAAAAGCAAACCACTGTCACACAGTTCAGTCATCCTTGGATGCTTGCTGATCTGATGTCTCTGATGTCAAGCGTGGTGGTTTGGAATTCAAAATTTTGAATCATTAGAGATTGACAATCTGATAACTTCGCACGTAACCGATAATAAACATTCTATCATGACATAAAGGTGAAGCTTTCTCCAAGTATCCAGCCATATGACCACCAGGAGAGCCCTGGATCCCCCCCCCCCCCCCCCAAGTAACCAAGCACAGTTAAACAACAAACTCAATATCTGTCATACACACACAGAGCGCACAAAACCCAGCACACACAATCCCAGTAGAGAGTGGAAAGGGAGTGACTTGGATTAGTTTGTACACCAGTGAAAATTGGCCAAACATTCCCAATTATGGGACAAGGTGGGCTAACCTAATACACCAGCGCAATTACCTGGCATCCACACACACCAGCAGACACAGACGCACACTTGAACGCACGCCTGCCGCGACAACAGAAGGTGCTGATCTAATACGCTTGGTCACTTAGAGAGGTTGGAAGAGCGATTGGTCCTCCTTTGTCTTGAAATGCTCATGTCCTGTTGCCTCTGCTATTTGTCTGCTGTCATTCCTGTGATAGGAACGTCAACCTCCCCCAGGTGCTGTCCTTACTTTGGTTTCTTCCCTACTCCCAACAATGCCCCTTCTAGCCACTCTTTGGACTTCTTGGTGACAATCACCCCTCGCCCTTTTATTTTACCTCATTTTCCCGACTTGCTGAAATTCCACTCCTGTGACTTTATGAGCAAAATAGGAAAAGTACAAACTTCATTACAGTTGGCAAACTTAATATTCATTAATGAGTGGATATAACATGAAATTTAATAACACTGTTTTTGTCTGTTGTTTCATTATTAGAAAATCAAGTTAAAATATAGTTGGGATATGCAGTAACACACATCTATAAAAGTATAACATTTCTAAAGGATTATTTTTGTATATTAAATTGACAACTTGAAAGAATAAATTCATCTTTTAAATTGCATTTATTGAATATGCAGCCAGATTACTGTTCGGTTTGCTTTATTTTTAAAAATATATATTTTTCAGTTATTTTTATCATGCATTTATTTATGTATACCTTTTATTTCCTTGGGGATGCCAATGGCAACATTTTGCTGGAATGGACCAAAAAATGGGGGGGGGGGGGGGGGGCGTGTATAAAATTGGCACATGGGCAATAGAAGAAAAAAGTAGTTTATTCTGATTCAAATTTAATTTAATGTTGTCTATCAGCGCTATACTGCTACCATAACAAAAAAAGAAAAAATATATCTTTCCATCATTGATGTTTGACTTTTTTTTTTTTTTTAAATCCATGCGTTTGTGTTTGTGCGTGGGGCGCACGAGCGTCTCTTTAGTTGTAGTAGCAGTGTTCTAATTGCATAGCACTGTGCGGGACAGGTGGGGGAAGTGTCCGTGACAGTCTATTAAGGCAGGATATCCCTGTTGCCATTAGCAGCAGATTGCCCAGCCATTCGACGCTCTCTCTTTCATCCGCCAGGCGACTACTGATACCGCAATCCGTTCATTTTACTACTTGTTTGGCCAGTTGTTAAGTTATGATTGATGATAAAGTTTTAATTACAAGCGTGTATAGTCTTAAATCCCATTCATAAAGTTAATATCGCTATAATCAGTACTTCTGTGGAACTTTTTCATTTCTATATTTCTACTTAAAAACAAAATGACCAAAATCTCAGACATAATTATAATGCATTTTAAACCAAAAAGACGATTGTATTGGAAAAACTCAGTTCCAAGTTCATCATCAATATTCTTTCTTGTGTGTTTCCTGTATGTATGCATGTCCTCCATGTGTTCAGATGGTGGCAGTAACAGTTCAAGGAGTCCCAGAGGGGGTGCAGTCTCCAGTGGTAAGAGCTTTGAGCCCCTCCTCTCTTCACATAAGCTGGGTCCGACCTGTGAGTCCCAATGGAAGAGTGCAACGGTATCACCTGAACCAAACGGGTCTTGGCACCATATTTACACACACAGAAGCACCCGGAAATTTTACACTGACTGGTAAGAAACAGTTATCATCATCTTGTTGCTAACTCATGTTCGTTTTCCTTTGGCTTGTCTGTCACGTTCTTCTTTTGTAATCGACCTCTCACTAATTTGTTTCCTTCAGCCTCTTTTCTTGCCATCTCTTTGCTGCCGCAACGCAAACTTGTCACTCCCCTTAATACTCTTCCATCTTCCCTTCTTCCCTTTGTCATCTCCAAACCGTCTCCTTGTCCATCACGTCCTCTTCTCCCCTCTCTTCCTTTCTTCTCCTTTATCTTTGCCATGCATTTATGTATGGCTGCTCCTTGGGTGGAAGCCATCTAATGACCGAATATACATCTGATTTCCGCCACGCTCACTCTCTTATCCAGCCCACACGTGAACGCAAAGCACAAGCAAAAATTAACATAACACAATCCAAAAATCAGAACCCTCAAAAAAAAAAAAAACATGGCAGGTGCATATTGAAGTTGCATGAAATAAAAAACTACCATCTTCTCACTGTTGATCAGGAAAAGCAACACATAGGCCCTTTATTAATTTTTAGCTGTTAGGAGTTATGACATTTCATAGATAAAATTAAGCTCTACTGTTCAAAGGTACCCCATGTGAATCGATATTAAGCATTGCCATCATTAGCTTGCAATGAATGATTGCCTGCAATTATATAGATTATGGCATTAATCATGTGTTTAATTGGCCTTTTGTAGGCTCATTATTAATTCACATCGGCAGGGAATAGAGTATGTTCTTTTATTTATTCATGCTTTCTGTCTTTTTTTTTTATATATCACGGGCCGTTGTACGCACTCTGATTGGTACGGGCTCCAAAGTGTGTATGGAGAGAAATAAGATGGGAATTTTTCTTCCATCACAATCAGTGATGTACAGTGTGTAGCATAATGAAAACACATCCAATTCCATGAAAACCCCCAAATTATATACATTTACATTTAATAAACTTTTTAAAAATGAATTCAAGCACATCACACAAAATAAGCGCATAGAATAACCTTGGAAAGTTGTATTCAAGAATACTCAATTCATTTATTTTCTGTACATTACAATTTAGATTCACTTTGCATGTGCTGCTCTTCTTCTACATCCAAACAAGTTGGTGTGTGTATATCTGATCTCAGCATTCCGATGAAGGCACACAGACAGGAAGTCAAACTCTTAATTATTTAGAAGAGGTGTTATCAAAGCACCCCTCCCTCTTTGCTTCCTCATTCTCCTCATCATGAGTTCACTTATTCTGGTCGTGATGATTTCACTCATGATCAGAGTAGCTAAACTCACCTACTTGCTGTTCCTTACAAAGAAGCATAAGCAAGTTACGTGACTCTCACTGAGGCTCCTTGCGCTGACAGTTGGTCCCATCATCTTGTCATATTCTCTGACGCAAACAAGCAATGGCAAACTGTCAATAAAATTCCAGTTTGGATCAGTTACTTTTTTTTAATGCCTTCTCCTTCCCACGACACAAACACACAAAGTTAGCCAGCAGCCTCACAGTATGCAGCATGTTCTCAAAGTTCATCTCTCACAAAGGCACACTTTGGGATGACGATCTCGTCTCGTCCCGCCGCCATCCCACTGCCCTCCATTCGCTTTTCACTTGCTGGTGATCACTGTTAAAATGATTGAAGCTTCCTTTCCCTTTCCATAATCAGGCATATAAGCACATGCATGTACTGTATGGAGGAGAGTGCATGTAGGTGCACCTTCATCTGGATACACAAAACACACACACACATACCAGTTGTTCACCAGAAGAACAACACTGCCCTCTTTAGGATGAGTGATAAAGGTCATCCTTGTGTGTTGAGTAGACGGCACAAAAAATGAAGTTGATAAGAGTTTTAGCGTAATTGTTTGATTTTAGTGACTTTGTCCCATATATTTACTTTTCACACTGTCTACATATTTTGTATTCCAATTTCTGCCATCTTTGAAACCCCTTCCCAAGCACACTCTATTTTCTTGACATTTTATACTTGCCGAAAAATGATGTTTTAATTTACCGACTTCTGTCGGAATGATTCCCCGCTCGCTACTTCATTTAGCATTGAACCCCCAGACATTTACCATGCGAGCATGCGCGCACGCTTACTTACACACATCCTTAGCGACGCGATTAAACAGTGCATCATGGCCTTACAATTCAACCCTGGCTGACAGATTTTCTTTATTTAACCCAAACACAAGCAATAGTGCGAACACACACACACACACACACACACACACACACATGGCCATTGATCAGTGGTTGTTAAGCACGGAGGCCCACAAGGCATGTTAAGCAGTTGCGAGTGAGGGAACGGCGCTGTGTGTTATTCGTGCAATCGCACAGTACCGTCTCCTTTTCTGTCCTCCAAACTTGCACCGAGGGAGAGGACCAGCAGCAGGTCGGTTAGATTATTGACTAAATGATCGTATTCCAATACGTTATTGTTCCATTCTAATCAATATCACCATGAATATTAAAGTCACTTATTAGATGTTTTCAAGCCGAGAGTCCATTTTAAGACATTAAAAAGATCATCCATGTTTCTAAACCGCTTGGGGATAAAGAATTGATTCACTGTGTCTGTATACATCCATTAGATCAATATTATTTATAGCTTGACATGAATATATGTATAATATATGTAATATTCATATTTCTAAAGCACATATCATGGCAGTGCCACAGTCTATTGTTGGAGTCATCATTTGAGCGAAAACAGTTTTACGCCTTTTCGTTTGTCGTGAATTTGATTTGCAAGCTGTTGTGTGCAGTCAGCTGCTAAGTGAATGACCATAAAACATTCAGTCAAGTCTATCACACCTTGGAACATTTGCATTTCGCTCTTTTGGGTCACTGTGAGGAATGAATGAGAAAGTTTTTTTGTATTGAGTTATCTAAAATAAAATCATACAGTTAAATTTTCCAACAAATAAATCTCACATACACTTAAAGATCCACTCAAGTGGCTGTATGATTTTTTTAAGAGTGCGTAGCAAGGGGGGGCCCATAAATAAATCATGTCAGGACGCCGCAGCCTAAACGCATACCAAGGTATCATAATTATCATAGATCAAACGCTGATGACATTACAGCGTCGGACCGCTTCCATCCCGTGTCAGCGCCGCAGCTGCCCGTCTTTACGTTGTTTCATTATTGAGTTATGGCATGCATAATTTAGCGCGGACAGATATGGATCCATCCGTTGAGAGTGGCAAGAACGAAGGGAGGGGGAACTCAATGCGAGAGGACGGATATGTTTGGAAAACTGTTATTTTTCCTACTTTTGCAATCACGTCACCTTATTGGGCTTTATGCTTTTTTTGACTCATTCGCATAATTAACCTTTAGCTTCCAAACTGCTGGGGTCAAACCTGACAGTCTGAATCAAAAACTGAGTTAGAAGTATGTAGTTTGTATATATACACTGAAAAAAGTGGTGTGTTGAATTTGCCCAATTTGAATGTATCAACTGGATAAACTAAATAAAATCATCTGGATCCAGGTATAATTTTAAAAAACATGTATAGGCTACTTAAAAAAAAGTATCTGAATCCAGATAATTTTATTTTTTTGCAAATTGAGTAAGTTGAACAAAAAATTGTTTCTATACTTTCTGATTTTTATTTTTTTTATGCTGTAGGTTTGCAGCCGTTTACAGACTACACTTTTGTGCTAGTGGCCTGCACAGCTGTGGGATGTGGCATCAGTTCACCTTCCACAGGACGCACCCTGCAAGCCTCCCCCACTGGTACACACACACACACACACACACACACACACACACACACACACATTGTTATTTTGGCCACCCTTTTCATGCTGCGTTCAATGTTTTTAGTGACTCGTTTGTCCCTTCACACCCCTCCCTTCGCTTATTCCGGTGTCTTCATGTCACTGACGGCACCGCCACATAAATCAATCACATCAACTTAAATTAATTAAAACTGTGTAATTTACAGTAACCTATTCTCTGTCTAAGACACGCGGGTTGATCATGAGAAAACCGTTTTAATTGGAAACTGAAAAAAAATGGACTGACATCATGAAAATATCATAAATTATTATCTTTTTTGAAAGTCCGGAAATCCTTCAGGAGCGGATGTGATTTACTAGTTGTCTCCCTGAGCTCCTGGAAAATAATGTCTTGTCTTTTTCTGTCATTCAAACATAATGGATTGTTGCTTGTGTTGTTCAATAAACTGCACTTTGTGCATAATTAAATGTCACAGTATAAAATATCTAAGTGGGGCAATTCTTGGTTAAAAATGATGTCTGGCTGCACAAAAAACATTTTTATTGTGGGAGTTTAAAAGCATTTATTTAAAAGCCTGTGCTTATTTACATCAGCGGGGCAGCGTCATGCAATATGTATTAAACACACGATGCTGTTTTGTATCCTCTGTGATTTTGTTTGTTTTTAAAATTTGATGTGCTGGATCAAAATCTCCAATCCACAGCAACTAAAGAATAACTTTCTGTGCTTTCTATCCAACCGGAGGTGTGTGGTCGAGGCCAAGACACATGATCGTCAACACATCTGTAGTGGAACTGTTCTGGGATCCGCCCGTCAGACCCAACGGACTGGTCACCCGGTACAGACTGCGCAGAGGCGGTCACACCATTTTTACCGGGGACCACCGTGACCAGAATTATGCCGACGTTGGCCTCCTGCCAAACCGCAGGTACATCTGATCGTAAACACGGGCCCTGCAAAAACCACACTGCATTTGTAGCTTCGTTGAGAATTAAATTCCAGATTTGCATGCATGTTTATGCGTATTCTTAGTCGGGGTTATCCCGCTCGAAAGGTTCCGCTCTCTGTCCGTCCGCATCTCCCTCTGTGGACTGCACTCTCTATACGTCTGTTTGTGCCATTTAATGTGCAAATATTTGACGTGGCCCATGATGCAAACACACACACACATACACACGCTGCCTGTGCAGTGAAATCACAAATCTGATCTGACTTTTGCTTGCCGACAGCAACGAAGCGTAGATTTTGATGTATTTGTTTATTTTCATTTAACCTTTATTAATTCCGGGATGGATTTGCCGTTTTTAATTATAGGGGGGTGTAAAGCCATACATTCACTCCCACTACCTGTTTTCCCCTCATCTTCTCTGTGTTTGTGGATAGATGAATAGTTCAAAATCATCATGGATGTAAGAATGTAAGGACTGTACGTGTGTGACGTTTCATTTTCCCTAATTCCATACTGTCTGCCAGAGGGCATTCCCAATATCCACTTCACCTCCTCCCATTCTCTCACTCTCACCTCATTCCCATCCTCCACCTCCTTCTTTTCCCAATTTAGCCGTGCAACGGAGAATTACACCGGGAGCAGCGGCCCCATTATCGTGTGTCCAGGCATGACTTTGTGCACGTGCACGAGTCTGCACCAAGTGGCCATTGATTATTTATGACAATGTTGATTAGCTGTCACTTTGCTTCGGCACTCCAGGAAGTGTCTAAGATGACGAGAGAATTAACCTATTCCCTGTGGCGGGCCCCACAGGACACACACACACTGATGCAAATAGTCCACTCACACGCGTGTCATTTTATTTTGATATGTCATGGCGATGTTTGCGTTTAAGCGATTATCTTGCTGTGATGTTTAGATTTATGCTCCATTCTTTCTTTATTAATTCTCTTTCCATCACTCTTTGGTATCGTGTCGACTCTATGTTTCATATTTTTATGTGTGACCATATGAGTTGTTTTAATCCCTTTTTTCCTGACTGGCTTCTAACCCGCCGCCGAGGTGCTAATGGCCTTCTGTTTAAAACGCTCAGCCCAGGAACAATAACCCAGCACCGCCACCTATTAATGCATGTGTGCCTGAGTTTATAGCAAATTAAAGGCTTTTAATGTTAAATGGCGGCCCACTTACACAGCTAATGTAGGCTTTTGCGCCAGCCGGCCGCGCGCTCTTAAAAGGTAAATCTATCTTATGATGTCATGACCGAGAGAGGTAGCGAGCGTGCCGGTCGAGGTGGCGGCGGGACGGATGGAAAAGTGCATGAGGATGATGAAGAGAGGGATGTTGACTTGATTATTTTTGTGAAAAATAAAGCTTTATTTACATTGCTGTTTTCAAGGGACGGTGCCATAAAAAATAATTGGGGTTGAAGCAAATAGAGAGGAAAAATGTTAGAGGGTACAATTAAGATTGATCTGTGGTTATTGTGCAAGAATGATTTATTTTAAAAAAGAGTGTTGCACTCTATGAATTGAACGAGCGACGTGAAGGTCCCAATGTTGCCAGGGGTGAGGTTATATATCCCTTAAGGGTAATGAACAGGCTCTTCTAATTGACTCCGACTTCTGCAGCTAGTGGAGTGAAGAAAGAGCAAATGTAATGTGGGACCCAAGGCTGGTTCAAGTTGAAAGTATTACATTTTGAACCAACTTTCTTGAATATTTTAAAACAGACATTGTGCCTTTATGAGTTTTTATCCTTTAGATACTCACTGATTTGAATTATCACAAGATAGTCGGAGATCTCACATTTGACTGAGAGACATTTTTAAAGGCCATTTTGCATGGTTTCCAAATAGATCCACATTTAAGGCATTCGAATGTTTAAATGGCACAGAAATTGCCTCAAATCAGACTTGATCAGACTTTCTCAGCAGAGAATATTTACAGTATGTCACAGTGATGTGAGAAGAGCTAATCAACTTAGCCTAGTAAAATCTTTACCATAAGAACAAGAGTGGCTCAAGAACAGAACCTTGAGGAACACCAAACTGCAATGTAGTCAATAAGGGCACATGGAAAAAAAAAAAAACATGTTTTTTTTTTGGTTTTTTTTTCCCCTCACCAAATAATATAGCCATACAGGTCATGAGCCTAAAACACTTCAGGAAAGGATGAAACATGCACTTTGTACATAGAGATACATTGTTTTGTGTAAACATTCTCTTTAGTGAATTCCAATCATGTCTCCCGCTATTTCCTTTTCAGATATGTTTATGAACTGGAGGCCATCACAGGCGGCGGCTCTGGTTTGAGTGACAAATATGTTATAAAAACACCATACTCATGCCCCACTGGGATCCCAGCCCCACACAACGTGACAGTCACCGGCCCCCATTCCATCTCCTTGGCCTGGGACCCTCCTGGTGAGTAGCAGTCCAAACAGATGGATGGTCATTTTCACAGCGTCTTCATCAAAATGACATGCAAATTAGTCACCATTGTCACTGTGTTTAATGATATAATTAACTATAAAATACATATTTGTCTTATCATGACAGGCGTGTGTGCGCGTGCATGTGAAGAAACATTGTCATAGACGCCATTATTTAACACCAATAAGTAAAAAAATTAAATATGTGAAATCAGAACAATAATAATAGGATGCTGAGCAGGGAGCATTTCCGATTTGAATCATTTCTTCCTCAGGTCAAGCACAAACAAAATCCCAAAGTAGTTTACTAGTCACCTTCTGGCCTCTCGGGACCTGTGCACACACTGCTTGCATACACTTTGGTGGCATGAGTTTCATGCTTATGGGCTACTGATTGTCTGCCCTAACCCATCTATCGCCGCTCATTAAGGTCTCATTAGCATGATTTCCTATCTCGGAACCTGCTTATAGGGCCAACCAGCACAGACACTTCACTTTGTTCAGCTTTGTGTGCCGTTTTGCTTGGGTATATTTCCAGTGTGTGTGTGTGCATATCACAGTGGAAATATTTCCATAGGCAGGTCTATTCTATTGTCATTACGGGTTGATTTTAAAGGTGAGGAAATATCGTCTGGGTTCTCACGCTTGGTTAACTCCCAGAGTCTGGAGTGTCTCCAACGTGTGTGTGCGTCTGTGTGTGTGTGTGTGTGTGCATGTGCACCTTGCTCTCTGACAGTGTGTCTGGGTATACATACATGTGATTGCATATGCATACATTAACAGTCAAAGCGCTGACGTGTGGCCATTAATATGACGAAATAAATGTTTTCATCGGGGTTGCATTTGTGTATACGGCTATGTTTTGAGAAAGAATGACTTGAAAATCATACGTCAGATTTATGTTGGGAGAATGTGGCATATTTATAAATATTTTTTGTGTGTTTGGTCTGTGGTTGTGTTACTATTAAAAGTCCAGAGACACAAGTGCAGAAGTGTGTGTTGCACCTGTTGGTGGGAGGGTGAATAATTGAAGTCTCTCATTTGTCCGGTAATCAGTTCCTTCTCAAAGATATCTAGAGTTCATGAATGTTGAATTACCCATCACAATACAGTTGGCCTGAATTATGTAAAAACCTTCAGGGGGAATATTAACGCTGTCTACGAGTATGTGTGGTCAGTGTGTTTCTGTTTACTTTGGTGTGCTTGTGCCGGGTTGTGAGCCCACAGTTAAGACTTAGCAGTTTTCATATAATGCAGAATTTTGTATGGTCAAGTTGTGGTCAATATTCGCAAAGGGGACTTGGTTTATCTGTAAACACAGAATCAAATTAGCTATGAAATGTTTAATCTTGACTTTCTTTAGAAGCTCTGCCGACAATAACATTTTTGCCAATGGAAATTGAGATCGGGATTATAAAAGTGGATTGATGATAGTATTGATTGTGTGTGTTTGTAATCTATTTTTCCACAGCCCATTTCAACAATACCCAGCCCGTCAATTATAACGTCTTGTTGAATCCCGGACGTGAAGGTGCCACAATGCATGCTACAGGCCAAAAGCAGAACATCACTGTTAAAGGACTTCAACCATTCACTGCTTACGATGTCCACGTCCAGGCTTGTCAGAGTGGTAAGTGTACAATGCAGATATGTATATATATATATGTATTTTTTTCTTTTTTGAATTTTTTTTATTTATATTATATTTTGTGTCAAGCTTTACCAATCGCACGATATCTAAGTCTCCAATGTGTTAATATTCCATTGTGAATGGAAAAAATATGAACCACTACATGGGAAAGAAAATCATTGATGGTGCCTGCCATACACCCAAATTGATATGCTAACGTCTCTCAAGATTCTTCAAATATTTTAAAACAGCCTTGTGGCGCTTACTCAGCAATAAATCCATATTGAGCCTTTTCCTGGGGTTAAAGTATTGAGTCACTACAGTCTCTTGTTTAATCACAGCCAGGTTAAATGGCGTTGAGGTCATTATGCCGGTTCGAAAGGTCCTTCTGTAAGCTCTGTACAACTCTTGACTGTATATTTGGAATTATTGACTTGCTGTTTGTAGATGATTTCTTGGTATGACCTTTTCAGAAATGTCACCAAACTGTCTTGTTTTGTCCCGTGTAGGGGGGTGCGGCGTAGGAGAAGCTGCGCATGTTTGCACTTTTGAAGCTGCGCCTGAACATCTATCACCGCCCTCGGTTAAAGCAGCCGGTTCAAGTTTCTTGGAGATCCGTTGGTCTCCCCCAGAAAAACCCAATGGTATCATCACGTCCTACCATATATACAGGTAAATCGGTTGACCTCATATTTCAATGATGGCCTATTGCTTTTTAAGTGTATCGCAGATGAATGGAGTTCAGATTAGCCTCGAGGTTTCTGGAAAGATTCATCTTCAAGCAGAGCCTTCTCTTATGTGTGTGCATGTGCTTGTGTGTGTTTTTAGTCCCATCGAAGGTCGCGCTCTGCTTGTTGACCAAAGAGTGTGTGATCTGGATGCAGGGTCAGATTGGACTAAGACCTTTAAATCCTCAGAAAACATACATTAGCATAGAAGCACACATAGGGACTCTGACACACCTGGCATGAGGACACTTAGCTTGACAGCCACAAAAGTAACGATAATTCTTTACGTTTTAAGTACGTTTATTTTATTTTATTGACGAGTCCTTCAACATTTGACATAACGGCGAATCATCACATGTCAGAAGTAAATGTCTTTGTTCACAATTTTGTGTCACTGTAACAAATTAAATTTCATTTATTAGAATTAATAGCTATCTGTGAATACTCAAATAGTGATCTGTCTGAAAAAAAGGTGGTGTGGAACATCTCTATGGAAAAATAATATTGCATCAAGTAAAAATCAAAAACACCCTAAAATAATATCCTTGATAAAGTCTGGTTCGATTTAGTACCTTGATTTGATCTGTTCTACCTTTAAATTGTGATCTGTCAGGTCCCCAATGGAAACGGTGGAGGAACTGTTGGTTTTTATCTGGTCTAGCGGACCACTAGAGTTTTTCGACGCCAGCCCCTCCTTGCAGCCGTTCACCTACTACCAATACCGGCTTTGTGCCTACAATTCTAAAGGCTCGGTTCAAAGCCAAAGCACGTCAGCTCGGACCCTGTCAGCACGACCAAGAGATATGACCACCCCTGCTGCCACACCCACTGGTGAGTTAAATTTTATTCTTTATTTATTGAACTTAAAAATATCTCATGATGAGCCTGTCGTTCACAGGTGCATACTCTATCCACCTGAAATGGAGTGAGCCACAACAGCCTAACGGTGTCATTTCTCACTATAAACTACTTTACAAGAAGCACCAGCTCGACCCGACATTCAACTCACCTGCCGCGCTTGCTCTTACCGTAGAGGTAAACGTTCACACTCTCAAATATCTTCTTTGATACCTTCTTCTTCTACCAAATACCTTCTTCGCTCAGGTTCTACTGGTTCTGTTCATGTGTATGTTTGTGTTTGGATTCCATCACAATGTTCCTTTGTGGAGATGACATGTAGGGCTAAAGCAAAAGGCCCCAAGATAATTGTTCGAATATGAGCAGTCATTCGATAATGAAAACGGAAAAATGTTGGTACAGAAGTAAAAGAAGCGCTTCGGACCTCAAAAAGGGTGAGGCGGGGTAATAGATCAGTGAAAAGAGGGAGGAGAGTGAATGGAGGAGAAGAGATACAAGTAGAGATCTATATTCTAGACAAACGTGTGGCCTCTTCTTCTCCCTCCGTGACCTTTGGCTTGTCACTCATAATTAATACAAGATGTAAATGGAGACCTTTCACCTTCTCATTGATATGGAACACTGTTTGTGTGTGTGTTGGGGGGGGGGGCTCATTGACATGGCATAGACTTATTTTGGTGGCAGTCATTTGTCACGCACCTGCCGTCATCGCAGATGCTCTGCACAGACACACAAAGGATGTCAATGAAGGATGGATTAAAAAAGGTTTCAACATGGATTTACTGTACTTGCTTATAAAATGCCATTCAAGACTGATGGGAAGTTGTTAAGAAGCCACTTGGAGTTTATGAGGAGGTTTGTGTTTAAGTCAGAGTTAGCAAAAAAACAAACAACATGGCTGAAATATGATAGCATTGACTTTATTTCTAAGAGTCACAGATTTGTGAGTCAGCACTCAGAGGAGCAGCATTCCAGTGCTGTTCTGAGGTTGTGCGACTTGTGCAGCCTTCAGAAGCAACAAATAACAAATTACCCCAAAACCACACACACCTTTAAATTGCTTCTATTCACATCCCTCAATTTGCTGCCAATGTTTGTGTGTGTGTTCATGTACACGAATGCCCTTTGGCCCTGTATGTATTTGTGTGTGTATTGATATGGAGCTGGGTTTGGGAACTTTGCTCTGTGCCAGCCCGGCTGATTAATGGGGTCGTCACGCCAATCGGACGGAATGAGGGTACGGAGCGCAGGCGGCCTGCTTTGCTAGCCCCCGACACGCTGTTTGGCACTCTCACACACACACACGCACGCACGTGCAATCTCACAACGCACATTTTCTCTCGCCATGCCTCGCAAGTCAGTGACAGACGTGTTAGTCACTCGGACATGGCTGTCAGGCTCACTTTCTTGCATTCAGGCTCTATTTTTGGACCTCCTCTTTTTCTTCTCCGCTCTCCAATCCGATTCGATATCTGTTGTTATCTTTGATGAGGACGTTGTAGCTTGCCTGTTAGCAGAATTTCACCAAAACAACCATAGCAATAACCATTTCACTCATTTTATGTGATTGGTTGAGATTTTTCCATATGATGTAAACTATAGTAAGTCTGTTGCAACATCCTCTGAAGTTGAAACTAAGCACAGGAAGAACAACTCGGCAGGTCCTGAGGAGACGGACAGGCTTGGGTTTGTTCAGCCTTGGCGGAGGTCTAGGCTCTACTGCGTGCCATTTTGCTTCTTCCGAAGCTTTTCTCCGTCCTTTTTATAGTTCATTTCCACACTAGAACGATTCTCATTACTCAGGTTTAATTTTTGCTTGATCACCACATTTTGAGAGCTGACTTTAGAGGACAAAAGCCACACATTTGTTTAGTGGAGCTTGCTTCTTTCTTTCTTTCTTTTTTTTTTTTCATTGATCAGCTTTCTTAGTGCTTCCAGCTCCTCATCTCAATTGACCAATAAGGCCACTTTCTCATCCGTGTCTGGTCGCATTACTTTTTTTTCTTTTTTTTTTTTTGTTCCCTCCCATTATCTCCTCTTTACTGTCCCGTCCTCTATATCTCTCCCTCCCTCGGCTCCTCCAGATGTTTCACTCTGGCCCTCGGGACCCCTTCGGGAAAGAAGATCATGTGTATGTATGTGTGAATTTGTGCATACTTTTTTTGTGGATACACTCCATGCGCTTATGATGTTGTGTTCACGGATGACTTTTTTTTTTTTTTTTTTCCCGTGCATCAGTATTTGAATGTGTCTCTCTTATGTGTGCCATATTAATACATGCCATTGATCAGAGCAGGACCCCTGACAGTCATCATCCCTGAGAACCATCTGGCCGACGCCTGACGCTCCCTCACCCAAACACAAGCTGACACCCTATTAATCTGCTAGCGGCATGCATACGTACGTGTGTATGCGTACGTTTGTATGTCGGCGTGTGTGTGCCCGTCTGCGTGAACCAAGACATTGTTTAATGTGGATGTTAGAGATTAAGTGTAAGTGTATGCGCTTACATTTTCGCCATGCACCTGCCTCTGCGCGCGTGTGTGTGTCTATGTATGCTTGCCGTGCACACTCATGCAAACGTGCACACACATCATCCGCCAACAACAGCCGGTGCGGAAGGGAGCTGAAGGGTGCTTGGAAATTAAGGTTATTACACAAATTGAGCCATATGGTCTAAATATTTCAGAGCTGAAATTTACTAGGCAATAAAAATGGCCCCTACCTCGGTAATGGTGTAAATTACAGCTTAACCACCAGCGCTAATGATGTCCTTCTGTACGCCCCGTAACCAACCGTACATGAAGGACACATTGTTTAAAAAACACCCCAGGAAAGGCGGTGGAGAGAGAGAGAGAGGGAAAGAGGGAGGGATGGGCAAAGGGGCAAGAAGGAAATGGGGAAGGAAGAGGTGAGAAGAGATGAAAGTGGAGATGGAAGTGGAATTAGGGAAGAAAAGAGGAAGAGATTGATGGAGGGAGCGCTAGTTGGAGAGCGAGCAAGCAGCATGTTTACAATCTGTTAGTTTATCATTAAGGGCCCATCAGAGAGCACGGGCCAGCCAGCCAAGTATGTTTCAAGCCAACATGTGCTTTCAAATATGGCGCGCCTACACTTCATCATACACCCTTGGAAGATGTGGCAGGGAAATAAATGATCGTGATAAACATATGCCGTACAAGCACGCAGGGTGGATACCATCATTTTAGTGCCACGCCCACCTGAGAGTTACATATTGGAGATGGCCCACCAGACGTGGGTGAAGAAGGGCGGATTCTCGGGCTTTGCCCTTGCGTTCCTTTTTTAACGAGCCACGGACAGAAAGGAGTGGGGAGAAGAGGCGGCGAGGCGAGGGATGAGGAGGATGAAAACAGGTGAAGAGAGGAGAAGGGATAAGAGGACTCGCATGCAGAGTTCATTAGGGCCTCCGGCCTATCGGACAACTTCGTTAGAGGTCTTCAACTCTGATTGGAGGGCTCTCGGCGTTTTGCATAAGCGGCCAAATAATCAGGCTGCTCCTCTTTGCGGCAATCGTCTGGTGTTTTCCCCAACTCCTCCCTCTCCGTTTCCGTCTTTTCTATACCTCACTTCTAAATAACAGTTGTTATGTCTTTCTCCTCATCCATACCGCTCACACTCGTGCAAGTGATAATTTCTCAAGAGAGGTTTTATATTGCTTCTTTGGCCAGCTCGTTCGCTATCTCTTAGTCCCGGTAATGACAGGTTGGGTGTTATTGTGTCTTGTGAAGAGCCTGGACCATCCAGTGTGCTGCCCCTCCACTTGTCCTAATGGCAGCCACTATATGATGGTCATCACTTCATAGTGTGAGAGTCTGTTTGCTTTTTTTTTTATTTTTGGAGGAAACTGCTACTTGTCTAGTCTAGAGGAATAATAATGCCTCCAACATGCCATCACTTGGAATCAAAACAAGAAAGTTAAAAAGCAACATGCACACATTACAGAACATCATCTTCAACCTTCTACTCTCATCTTACCAGACTTGGATTGATTGATCTTTAACCACGTCACAAGTAAACAGGCACTGTCAGAATAGCATGTAAATATTGTGTTCCCGCGGTTGGAATCCGCCAAAGCTAATTTTGGATGTCGCTGTGAAGTGGACATGCTTGGTCCAGACCCCTGCAGTCCCTCGCTACCTCTGTGGCGCATGCCTAATGGCACGCTTTGGGTCTGCTTGCGTGTGTGGTCTAAAATGTGTGTGTGTGTCATAGTTTGTCTAACTCACGATGACAGGGCATTTGCAAACATACATACGGCAATTGTTCCAGCAACATCGAATTAGGCATGCACAAATAAATGCGTACACACACGCACATGTGAAGGAAGCTTGCCAGCTTGGCATGGGGCACCAAAGAACAGCACGCAGTCAAAGTGCTCTCACCTCCGAAACCTCCAAAAACAATTACAACGCCGCTCACGCCGCAGCTTGCGCTAATCGACCCGACGACAGGACGCGGTTGAATTGAAGTCCAATGTGATCCGTGTCTCCGCTTTGCCATACAGACAAAGAATTGCGACACATGAGCAGAGGCGGGCCGGCGTGGTGCTTTGTTATCTCTCCGGGACTTAATAGAATGGAGCAGGGAGGGCAGAGGTGGCCTGTGGAGCGGGACATACCCGAGACCCACCAGTTGGTCCACGTTCACCATTCATTAGACACGGCTCGCTCTTGTATGATCGCTCACTTGACTGCTACCTGTGCACGTGTCAGTGAGAGAGACAAAGAGAGAAGAAGAGTACACGTGTGAGTACGTGGCCATATGCTAATATTGCTCTGTCCCCGTGTCTCTGCAGGGCCCCGGTACTGGCTGGGGCTTTTGTGAGATAATCAGCATAATTCTTTTGACAATTACACATGGTTACTCTTAATTAGTATCACACACTTGTCCCCGCGGCTGCACCATGCCTCTCCACCTGAATATCACGCACACACGCAGAGAACCCAAAAAAAAACAAGATGCGCGCGGATGTCGGCATGCCCGCAGGTTTATGAAAAGTATTTTGTGCGCCAGTCCAGACACACCAAACAGAATGTGGCATCGTTCTATATTTTCTCGTTGGTCCTTTTTTTTTTCCCCCTCTCTGTGGTCCCTCTGCATTTCTCTCCCCCTTCCCCCTCCGTTGTCGTGATTAACTGGAGGTTGTGGTCATTCCCACATACGTGTGCTTTTGCGCATTGATTTTAGGTTAACCTGAACCTTTCTTTTCATATCTCACACCAAAGGCAGTCTGGCTTTCTTCACATTGACCTGCGATCTTTGATTCTAATTACCATAAGTGTAACTCACTTTATACGCGTGATTAGATAGGAGACTGTGGAACCTCGACGCTTGCTTGTAAACCCATTCCATCCGATACACATTTTCCCCTATGGAATAATGCAAATAGAAAATGTTCCCAGGCAAGATTGTTGTCATTGAACTAAACCAAACATTGGAAATCGGAAAAAAAACTGTGTTAAAAATAGCTAGAACTATGACAAAATTGTCTTTTATTTCCATCTTTTATATTAATATCATACATGAGCGTTCAGGGTTCATCTTACATTTATTTATTTGGGTTTTGCTGTACGTCCGTACACAAGAAGGAAGGTCAAGCAGTCCATTGTAGACATTTGAATGAATACAATAACTCATATTTAAAACAAAAAAAGAATGAAAAACCCCAAACTGCAACCCTGTTCCCGGGTCAAACTGTCACCATCATAACTTTTAACTGATCAGGCATCTTTTCATACAGTGTGTGAAAAGACATTTAGGCAATTAAATGTGTACACAATTTTGAGGTTACAAATGGTACACAGTGCAAGAATTTGTCATCCACGTTCCAATTTAATTACCGTAATTTTCGGACTATAAGCCGAACCGGACTATACTACTAACTCGTGATTTCGGGTTCAAAATTTGCGAAAAAATCGCGGCTTATAGTCTGAAATTTACGATAATTAATCTAATAAGTGAAGGTTTACTAAAGGTACCGCTATAACACATTGACACAATAAAAAACTGCAAATTGCATGCATGCAGCACTACATTAACAAGGAGAACCTCTTTTTGTGTCGTCCTTCACAGTACAGTTTTATTTCCTGTTACCTTGCGCACCTTAAACCTTGTGTTACCTCATCTTGTTGATTTCTTCAAGTGTTTGCCTGCATGTGCGCGTCTGTGTGTGTTAAGGGACAAATTATTATGAAGGGGGCTGTTAATGGAATGTAATAGTAGTGCGCTTCCGAGTTAAAGCGTTTGATTACAGCCTGCTTGTGTGTGTGTGAGCAGTTAGCGAGCTGATGTGCTCAATTTCCTGGCGCGCGTGCAGCGAGGAGGCCATTAATGCGAAGCGTTCCAGCGATAAAGTGTTTGAATGTATTGCCATCTAGAGGCGTGTAGGAGAGTCTCGGCGCTCCTATAAAAACGGCCAGCGCCAGATGCTGCTATTGACAATGTGCATATGTTAAGCGCTTTATAGGCCACATGCCTCACATATTTCACTAGCTTTTAAGGTGGAGAGATCTCTCATTCGCGCTCACTTAATCCGTCTCTCCCTTTTGTAACATCTATCTCTCTCTTTCCCTGCGACTCTCTCGGGCCGGCCTGCTCAGTCGTTCAGGGTCTCCCTCCCCTCCTTCCGTCTGTCGCGCCGCTTTTTATTTGCTTCACCTGTTATTTACCTACTCAGCTCTTCGCTTTTTTTTCCCCGCTATCACTCTTGCCTAATTCCCTGCCCTCAATATCATTACTTATGTACTTTGTTTTATTGCTCTTTTCAAGTCCCTCTCTCTCCTTTTTCCGCTGCAAACTTGCAGGAGGATTTAGCGTGCGTCTCGGGTGTCCGGGGATTTATTAATCCTATTTTACTGCGTATGACAAACATGTCGGCTGGCAGACATGGAGACAGTCAAGACATGTATTGGGCTCATTGTTCGGGCACTTCATCCTTGGTGCCACGGCACGCTGATTTGTCTGGGTTC
Organism: Syngnathus leptorhynchus; assembly: GCF_054491065.1. Taxonomy (NCBI): domain Eukaryota; kingdom Metazoa; phylum Chordata; class Actinopteri; order Syngnathiformes; family Syngnathidae; genus Syngnathus; species Syngnathus leptorhynchus. The sequence continues at coordinate 14,485,663 of NC_141197.1, forward strand.
TCCTTTGATTCCGTTTGAGTCGGAGCCATTTGGATTCCCTCGCCACTGCATGGAATTGGCCTAACAGCTAATCTCTTTATGCGAGCGGCTGAATATATTTAAAAATAATGATTTATTATTTTCTCCTAAACGTCTACACACATACAAAAGTTGCTTTCGATCTCCATTCCCAAAAAGCATCTCATTCCTTTTCAAAACGACAGCGCATTCCTTATCAATGAATAAATGATGTTACACACACGGCTGTTGGAGCGAGTGCCAGCTTTTTTGGTTTGAATCCCGTTGCCCGAAGCTACTGGCAGACACGCTGTGTCTCTGTTTGTTTGCGAGAGAGCTATGAAAGGATGCACGTGTGATACAAACACTCAGCAGGCTTTGAAGGCAGCCTTAAGGGACGAGCGTCTGCCAGTCCGTCGCTGCCGCTTCCTACTCGTTCGGTATGTTGTAATGTTGATATGCCAAATCCCCATGACACATTATTTTAGCTTGTCATTGTTCCAGTCTTTCCTTGTTGTGGGAAAATATTTACGCTTTGTTTGCGTGACTATGACAGTCTGCTTGTTTTTCCTTTTTCATCTTCAGGGTTTAGTCCTCGAAGCAACCATTTTTGGCCTTGAGCCCGACAGCGAATATAGTCTACAAGTGGAAGCTGTAAATGAAGCAGGTTGGATTGTGACGACTGAGTTTAAAATCTTTTGCAAACATCTGATTCGCTTTTTTTTTATGTTTATTTTTTTAACTCCTTCAGGGAGTGTGTCAAGTCGATGGGTTGGTGCGAGAACCCTGGAGGCTTCTCCTGCTGGACTGGCTAACTTCAGTGTGGAGCAGAAAGAGCAGGGCAGGTCATTGCTGCTCAACTGGGATCCACCAAGTTCTCCAAATGGAGTCATCACGGTATGTGCCGCTCAATATCCAGACATGTTAACGAGACAAGTAAACCTTACCGCTTCCTCTTCTCCATCAGATGTACAATTTGTACAGCGAGGGCAACCTGGAGTTCAGCGGGCTCTCACGCAGCTTCCTGTTTCGCCGCTTGGAGCCTTGGACGACGTACACTCTGACTCTCGAAGCTTGCACGTCAGCAGGGTGCACACTTAGCCCACCTCAGCATGTCACCACTGCTGCAGCTCCACCCGCCTCGCAGCCCCCACCTGCTCCCCTTTCTGTCAGTTCAGACCACGTGTGGCTCACCTGGGAAGGTCCCGCTCAGCCCAATGGGCCCATCGACGAGTACCACTTATTGGGAAGAAATGCCGATCAGGTGGGGAGGGGGAGAAGCAGAGAAGAAGATGCTAACAGAGAAAAAGTACGTGGAATGGTTCCTCCTGGTTGATTTTGATTTCCTTGACGAAGATGTCATTTGCTATCTTTGTCAATCACCCAGGTGCTGTTCCGAGAATCATCCCCACAAGAAAACGACACTTTCTCCTACACAGTGATCGGGTTGCGTCCTTGGACTCGGTACGAGTTCGCCGTACGTTCTCACAACCCCGCCGGCCACACTCAGAGTTCCTGGGTAACGGTGACAACCAGGCAGGCCCCGCCTCGCGGCCTCGCCCCGCCGACCGTGAGTCACCTTCAGGGCAGACCCAGTGAATTGGTGGTGTCATGGGCACCTCCTCTGGAACCCAACGGCGTGCTCCAGTCTTACAAGATCCAGAGGAATAATATCAACTTCTCCTTTAGTTTTGACCCAACGGTACTAAGCTACACCGACGAGGATCTTCTTCCTTTTGTGAGATATAGGTGAGGCCTTTTCAAATGAGAGATTAAAACAGCATACGAATGGAAATACACAGTCAGGACCAGAGGTCATACCGAGGTCAAAACCGTAAGATCTGCCTATGTCAGAAATGAAACAAATAAAAACACTATTATCCTTTTCTCTGAGGTTGAAACATCAATTGTCAATATCAGACTGACTATTAATACATTTTGAATGTCATCCATAATTCAATGTTGACAATTTTGGAGGAATTTTTGGGCCTATGTTAAAATTGCGCCTGTAAAATGAACAGCCTGCCATGTTTCTTTTTCACTCTCCTCCAGCTATTCAATCACAGCGTGCACATCTGAGGGCTGCATCATAAGCCCTCCCACCAACATTACAACCTTAGAGGCTCCCCCCACAACCGTGGAGGCTCCCACAGTGACCTCCATTACATCCCGCAGTATGGACATTTCCTGGACTCCACCACCCACCCAGAATGGGGAGGTGACCGAATATGTACTCGAGGTGAACAATGAAGAGGCTTATCGAGGTAGAGAACTGAAGACTGCGCTGGTAGACCTTCATCCTCACACGCCCTACCAGCTTATCCTGCTGGCGTGTACCAGCGGTGGATGCACGGCCAGCGCACAAACATCCAAAGTGACCGAGGAGGCTCCTCCTTTGGACATGCTCGTCCCCACTCTAAAGGTACATTAGCATACATAATCAACAGTTGGCTGATGCAGCAATTTATCAAGAATCATGATGCTTAGGCAGATATCCAGCCCGTTGTTGTTCTTTGACAATTAGCAATACATTCTGAAGGCCATTGGAAACAGTTTTCAATGCGACCTGTAACTTTTCCACTGAAGGTCACCGGTCCAGAGTCAGTAGAAGTAAGCTGGGCACCACCACAGAATCCCAATGGCATCATCACAGGCTACGAACTCCGCAGAGATGGCCAAGTAATCTACGTGGGCTCGGAGACTCATTACCACGACTTCACTCTTGTGCCCAATGTGGAGTACAGCTACTTTGTCAGGGCCAACAATAGCCGAGGAGCTGTGAGCAGCGCTGAAGCCTCAGCCAAGACTCACCCAGCCGCCCCTTCGGGTGTCGGGCCCCCGTTGCTGTCACCTCTGGGGCCCAATCAGGTTAACCCAAACGCACTGAGTCGCCATTCAGCTTATCTTTCTGTTTAAAAGTGTTGACCTGTGTTTTCTGTGTCCTGTCTAGGTGAAAGTGGAGTGGAATATTCCCGCCCGTCCTAATGGAGATATTATTAGTTACACGATATATCACAGGGAGCCCGTCCTGCTCGGTGGGAATAACACCGTGTACACTCCAAAGGACGACGCCTTCTCCGAGAGACACACCACTCTGCGGGGGCTCGCTCCCTACCGCAGGTTTTTGTGCAATTGTTTCCGATATTATCAATATACTGTTAGGGAACTAAGTTGGTTGGGTAATTCTAAATGAACTTCACACATGATGTGTGTCTTTTAAGCTTTTTTTTTTTTTTTATCCTGCTGTCTTGCATTTCTCTACAACAGCTCTAACGCTTTACTTGCTTTGGTTATCGCTCCCCACAGTATAACAAAATTACACTGAAAATTCCATGGACCAGAATGCCCTTCACGATATTGGATCCCAAATTGAAATTGCTCATGCAAAATAGTATGTGGAGCATAGAGAACTGCTGAATCAAGCTAAAATTAAAACACCTTCCTAGTTTTGTTGGATTTTATAGCCATTCCCCAATAAAATTTGGTATTTAATGTCGCAATATACACTCACTGACCACAATATTAGACTCAACCAAACGTGTCGTTGTTGTAGTTCGCAGTGCTGCACAACAAAACTATATCAAATGTTTCTATTATTCTGGTTACCTTGTCCAGTCTTGACTTATACAAATACCTCAAACCACAATTATGAATATCTTCAATTAGTAACACGAGTGCCTCCACACAAATGACTCCATGTTGAATAACGTTGCAGGTATGAGGTGAGGGTGGAGGCATGCACGGAGCTGGGCTGCTCCTCTAGCGACTGGGCGTCCATTCTCACGCCAGAGGCTCCCCCCACCGGACAGACGGCGCCACTGTTAGACCTGCAAGCCGACCCCCACACTGACCTCCAGACCACCTTCCTGCTTACCTGGTCCCCTCCCGCACAACCAAATGGGAAGAACCCACGTTACGAGGTGTACCGCAGACTGGAGCTCACCGCCGATAGTCGCGGAAATGACGTGGCGACTCTTGTCTACAATTCTTCATCCACAAGTTGCAAGGATGAGGGGCTCCTACCATTTACCGCTTATGAGTACCAGGTATATGGAACTTTATGTCCATACTTTTTTTGATCTTTTTTTTAAATGTAGTTTGGTATGCCTTAACATTTTTTTCGTTGGCAAACGTTGATCCCCACACTTGCATGTATTCAGACAGGTGGTAAATAGAAGGCTCCATATTCGTCCTGTTGTGCTCCGCGTTGATATGTTAATTGACAGGCAAGCCCTTTGGAAGCAACAATAACATTAGCATCCCCGCCTGTCAGATGTACGAACCGAGGCCAGAGAACCTGCGTAATTGATTGAGTTTGCCTGATTGCGGTGCTGTTTTTATTTACGAGGGTCTTAATTTATGACAGGAGGAAGGAGGAGCTCTGGGAGATGACGGGCGGGCAACGGCGCTATTAATCACGCCGCCCTCAGAGCACCCCACTTCCTGATTACCGGCCAGCCAATCGAATTAGCCGTTAGTCCCCTTGGTAACAGTGCTTGTATTGGAAAGACCTTTTAATGGTGACCGCTACATGTCCCCTGGGGATTTTCCGACAGTGGGGACGAGGTGTCGCTATGTTTGTGTTGTCCACGGTCACATGGGCACCCAGAGGTGCCCCACGTGAGTGCGTCAGAGTCGCACCATAAAGTTAAACAAATGATCTTTTTCCACATTTGTCACATTTCTTCATTGGCACTCAGCGAGAAATCCTGATAGCCACTTCGACGTCGCCGTGTTTACTGGCGGTTACCGTCTCTGTCTCGGTGTTTCAGGCGTACACAAGGACGATACGTCAGCTCAGTTTAGCCCTGCCAGAGAGAGAAATCATATTAGGCTAATTACACTGGGTCATAAGCTCCTATTGACAGCTTTATGCGTCGTTTTAATTACTGCCCACTTTCACACAACTTAGCCCCTTCACCCCAACTGGATGCACCCGCCAAGTCGTCCGTCGGCCTATCAGAGCACTCCCACGCCGCCTGTGGTCCAACGGGCCAATAAAAGCACTCAAACTCAGCCGGGAAGTTCCCCGTAGTCCTTTGTTGCCATGGCGGCAAACGGAGTGTATTTTTATTTTGTGTCTAACAAGCCAAATGGTGGCCCAATAGGAGGAGAGAGTACAAGAGAGGAGTGGAAGCAGTAACAAGTCTGTTTATGATTTAAGGACCTCGAGATGGATCAAGGTGAATGTGATCTAGCCCGCTCCGGGTTGCAAGTTTTTTTCCTCGCCGTTTCGTCTGCGTGACAGCAACTTTTTAATCACTTCTTGCAACGCAAGACGTTTTAACAGTGTTGCTGCCTACCTCGGAGCATTGTTGTTGCTGGGCAAACTAGATCAGTAGTTTTAAGATATGAGTTCATTGAAAAGAATCGTGAAGTCACGAATCAACCGTAAGACCGAATTCTATACACAAAAGTGCAGATGTTAAGAAACTCACAATATTCTAAGCATTGTTCCAAATTGAGGGTAGTGGGCCTACCTAGTTGTAGTCATGCTTACATGCAACCCAAGATGACTGTTGTACTTATTTCAAAAATAAAATTGTACTTTTAAATGACAAAAAAAACTCAGAAATTCTCAACTTTTTAAGAAATATTTTACAATCAAAATAGTAATAAGCATATTTTTAACTAAAACCTTTCTACCAGTGCCAAGTACAACATTAGTCATCAGTTTAAGTGTTATTTCATGTTTATAATATTTATCAGAAAAGGTGCAGCAGCATCTGAATAAATCCGATTAGGGCCTTAATAACGGACATGAAATGAGCCCAGCTAAAAGAGTGCACACACTTTAATGGAGTGAATCCTTATGGAGAACCTGGGAGCACAATCACACAATACACAAGATCCCAATTTATATTTTATTACATTTTATATTCACTATGATATCCCAACTGGGCGTTCATAACCAAATGTGTCTCGTTTTGAGTTTATATCAGATTCCAAGGTTAATGCCTATCTGCAATTACTGCAGTTTGACCACTACGTAGTAACAGCTCGGGTGATTTCAGTGAATTTACGTTTATTTGCTGCTGTTGCCCATGTTAAGCAATCAAAGTAAATTGAAGTGTATTTAAAATGTTTGTTTTTATTTCTATTTGCCATAAGAATATCTCATAAACCATTTTTATGTGTAAGCACGTGTAAAGATGCAACTTGTTTCGCTACTAAAAGCAATCTTATTTATTGGTTTTAATTCTGTGTGCAAGTTCGCTTTGTTCAAAAATATTTTGGCCACTCTTCCCCCCTCATTTCCAGTCTTCCCATCCTCCCGCCTTCTCTTCCTCTCACTTCTCAGTCCATCTGTGCTGTCACTTAGATCAATCACTCTGATTGATCACACCCTAATTGACTATTATTGAGGTTAATTCGACTCTTAACATGATGCGCGCGCACATACACACGCGGGCCTCGCCGTTTCTGTCCACAAACAATACACACGCACACATACACACTTTAAACAACTCAGCTCAGACCCATCCATCTGCTTGCCGCACTACTTCTGACAGGCTACAGATGACTTACACATGCAAATCTCCACCCTGCGTGACCCTGCGCTGTTTACACCCACTAATTGTGGCCAACACAAGCACACAAATAAGATTAGGTGCATGTGTGTGTGCGTGTTTGTGTGTGTGTGTGTGTGTGTGTGTGTGTGTGTGTGTGTGTGTGTGTCTAACTCCTTGATGAAGGTGAAAAGTAATTGTCATGCAGATATGTTAGCGATGGCTCGCATGGTGAAAAGGTTTCGCTCTCACGCCCGATGCTAGTTTTGATGGATGATCCGATACATTGACTTATATCCTGTTGCATGTGGCCTAATTAAGAGACACTTTGATTAAGAGCCGATAACATGCGTCTGAAATTCTAATGTGTGTTGTTGACCGGCAGCTGTGGGCAGTGAACTCGGCCGGCCGTTCATCTAGTCCGTGGGTCAGCGGGAGAACCGGCCCCGCCCCGCCCGAGGGGGTGGCTCCGCCTAGTTTACGACACGTCTCGGCAACCACGGCCTTGGTGGAAATGCGTCCTCCGGCCCGGCCCAATGGCGTCGTCAGCCTTTACCGTGTGTTCTCACTGGACCGTAACGACCACGTCACTCTGGTAAAGAATAGACTGCTCTCTCCCCTCTACTTACTTGCTCAGCAGTTTGAAACCCTAAAGTGGTCTGAACACAAATGCCGTTCGGCCTTTTTTTTTTTTCCACAGCTCTCAGAGGGAACATCCCATCAACATACACTTCACGGTTTACTGCCTTACACACAGTACAGGGTCGGAGTGGAGGCCTGCACCTGTTATCAGGTAAAAACATGAAACATGGGAGTCAGACTTTTAAAACTCAAACCAAACTACCCTAAAAGAACTCAAGTACGAGTGATTTTTTTTTTTTTGACCAACGCCTGTGACTGTAGTGCTGTAGCCAGGGACCTGTGGTTGAGCTGCGCACCCTGGCCGCACCCCCGGCTCGCCAACCACCTCCCCGTCCCGTCACGTTGACCTCACGCTCTGCTCAGCTTGCCTGGTTTGAGCCTCTGGAACCCAACGGAATCATCGAGAGGTGAGAGGGGGGGCTAGAACGTCAACTGTACTTTAAAGGGAAGTTACGACTCGGGTTAGCGATGATGTCATCTCACTGTCCGTCGCTCCGCTTCGGGTCCTCGTATGCAGTTGTGAACTTCATCGTAGAACAGCCTGCCCGCAACCCCCCCAGCCTGTGAGCCAACCTTGTGTCACTGGCCCAGCAGATATCACGTTCTTTGGCAAGAGGCGGAGCTACAATGTGACAGGTTTGAAGTTACACTGGAAAAAAATGCTAAAAAAAAAATACACGTTTGGATTCTGCAGTCAAATCAAATATATGTTTTGATTTTCTGTGATACATATGTGCAGGTCTTCAGCCATATTCCGCCTATGAGCTTCGAGTTGCCTGCTTTAACAACATGGGCAGCACCGCCTCCAACTGGACCACCGTCGTTACCCTCAGTGAAGGTTTGTCACGTCTCTGCACTCTCTCGTTAGAGAGTTAGTGTAAATGCAAGTGTGTCGTGTTTTTTCTTTCTTCGCAGCTCCTCAGTATGTGTCTCCGCTGTCGGTGGGTAGCAACCTAACGGTCATTTGGCTTGACTGGACCGGCTCCTTCTCCCTGAACGACTACCTGAGGCAGTATACGGTGACGGAGAGCCAGCTCAGGATCTACAGCGGCTTCCACAGCTACCTTCACGTTCTACGCACATCACAGAAAAGTCAGAGCACTTTAACGACTTTGCCTCACAGTCCTGAGGTTCTGGGTTTGAATCCTGGTCCTTCAATCCTTCAAAATAATATGAAATATGCTTTTATGCTTTACCTTTTAACCTTACCGCCAAAAAGAGACACTCAAAACACGAGCATTCCTTTCGGATAGACAGGGTCGTGTTTTGGCTTCTGTTTTCCCAAGGAGGATTCGTCCCACCTTGTGTGTCATTCCTCAAACCTGTAAAAAACAGCTTTATTCACTCGAATTCTCAAACGACATTGTCTTTCTCCCCATGTCCTCCGCAGCGCTGTCATTTCAGGTGACTTGTACCACAGACAGTGGCAGTGCCACCACTCCCACTGTCAGATACAGCCCCGCTTCAGGCCTGGGTAGAGCACTCAAACACAGTTTGACATTGCATTAAAAAAAAAAAAAAAAAAAAAATAATGACACATATTTTTTAGAATTGGCCAGTCGTCCCGATACTTTTCTGGCATTCTACCCACAGGTCCCATTGATCCAGAGGACGCAAGTAAAGAGGGTGCGAGCATGCCAGCAGCACCAGTCTATTCTGAGCTGTGGTTTATTTTGCTTTTGGCGCTGCTAGGGCTCTTCGTGCTCGCCGTCCTGTCGGGCCTTCTGTTGCAAAGGTATTCTCACCACCACTCTAACGTAAAAGCATAAGAGGTTGAATGTTTTTCCCCATCATTCCCAGAGCTCTGAGGAAGAATCCATCAGCCAGAGATCGCCCTCCTCTGGTCATGCTTCAGAAGAGCAGGAAGGCTGGAGGAGAGGCATACACGGTGAGTGAGTGAGAGAGCGAGACGACAAGAGATAGAGAAGGAATTTGTATTTTTTGTAAATGATATGGCATTTTTAAATTGAATTTTATTGTTTTTATTGCAACTTTTGCACGTTGGAATGGCAATTTTTTGTCCAGACAATTTACTTTACCGCCACTAGAGGGAGCTAAAGAACAACTACCCCTCTCAAGAAGGCAATGTAGTTGAATTTAGCAATTAAAATGTTTGAAATTGAAATGTATTTCATTCATAAAAAAAACTCACCCTTAATGAGACTAATAATATTGCCATACAGTCTAAAAGTAATGTAAAGAAAACTATGTTTAGCTGTTTAGTTTATTAAGGGTGATTCATGTTCAGTGTAATTAAAAAAAATTAATAATAATAATCTCCGGATCTGTTGACAGATTCATGGATCTGTTGACAGCAATTTATTCATGGTTACCTATGTCGTCTCCATCATTTCCTTTTTGTATCATTCACTGAATTCAAACACCTCTTCCTCGTCACCTCCTCCATCTTTCTCCTCTTCTGACCTCCTTCTCTGTCCCTCCCTCAGAGGCCTCATCCCGACTTGTGCTCTAAACATCATTCCGGCTCTGTGCTTCATCCCGATCGCCTCACAGTAAGACTTTTCTTCCCACTGTGGGCTAACCCTAAATGTCCACTTTATTGTTTCCCTCCCCCCCCCCCCCCCTGCAGTTTGACACTGTAGCAGACTGTGTTGAGATCAACAACGTAACACTTAAAAGCTACACTGTGTATACTGAGGTACTGAGCGAGCATGCTGTGTGTGTGTGTCCATGCTGTGTGTGTCAATTAGACAATATTACTTTTTGTGATGTTTTTGTTCGGTGGTGTGCCTTGACATTTTCCCCATGTCAAATAAATGCCTAGATTGAGAAACCACTGCTTTATATATATCGAATCCAAATATACATTTCAGGGCCTGTCCGACACCAAGATAATGGGCGGCGCCTCTGGATTCAACCCCATGTCCGTCTTGAGGGTCCCCAGGCAATCGGACCTGAGCCAGGCCTACTCCCATCATCCTTTGCACCACAGCCTGAGCCAGCTGATTGACAGGAAAGCTCTGGTGACGGAAGAGGGCTGCTGGGACAACCCTCTGGGGCCGGCACTGGTGAGATTGATGTCCGCTCGCCACTATATAAATCTTAAAATATATATTTTTTTAATTGAGTAGACTCTTAGTGTACATTAATGGTGAAAAGGTTTGATGTTGTTGTTTCAGTACATGGAGGAAGACTTTGCAGATACCATCAAGTCTTTAAGTTGTGTGAGAAAGGAGCGTGCCACATTCACTGACACTCATCTTTAAGGAAATTGCACCCAATCAGGTATCACAATGCTCATTCATGCTTGGAAGGAATACACACACAAAAAAAAGCTCTAATTTAAAAAAAAATTATGTTTGATTTTCTTGCCGTTAGCTGCTTCTTCAAGTTACTGTGCCTCATTTAAAGACTCACCAGTCGCCCCGAAGATTAATTCTAAGGCCTTGTTTTTATATTACTTATTGAATGCCAACTATTTCTGGGATGAACTGCTGTTTTCATTTTGCTAAAGTGAGGTCATTGTGATTGTGCACAGGTTTTGTGTGAGTTTAGTCTTGAGTGGAGCATACGGTGCAGTTAGAACTTAGCTGTGACTCCAGGATTTATTAGATGACTTCTTGTTCTGGACAAAACTGAAGCCTAATGTATTATGATATTGTTGTTTTTTTGTTTGATATTGTGGCAGTATTATTTATGTTTGCTGTAAATTAATAATGTGTAGATGAAAACAAATATAAGTGATGTGGCCAACACGCACTCTACTCTTTTTTTTTTTCCTTTTACGGAATGCACACACACGATAGGAAATACAAAAACAAGTCTTCTCCAGGATAGTAGTGAACAAAAAAGATATTTTAATTATATATTTCACAGGTTATTTCAATGTTGCATTTTCATTTATAATTCATATTTTATTTCATTTCGTATTTTATAGTATCTCAGGTACGTTGTTTATAAAAATGTGAATAACGTAATTGCTTAGTTTAAATCTTCAATTTTCCACATTCTCTTGATATTAAATTGATTTAATATAAAGATTCAAGATACATTTATTGATTTTTAAAAAGTTTGTTGTGTCACTTTAATGTTTTAGCCATCATTTTAAAATGTTTGAGGGCATTTAAGTAATGGGGATCAAGGACAAACTTTAGGAATAATCTATAATAGAGCAAATAAATTAACACTCTCTACTAGTATATCAATAGAAATGATCACTTTTTTCTCTTTCCTGGTGACCAAACCTGCAAGTTTTTTTTTCCCCCAAATCACACTCATGATGTTTTCTGCTGAGTTCGCCAAGCAACGGCTTAGTTCACATGTGCACCGTACACACGCATGTGCACAAACACACACACACACACACAGGAGCCTGCCTCACTATACGAAAAGACGCAGCGTTAATTTACTTTTTGCCCCTACGTCCCTTCAGGGAGCATCAAGGCAAGTTGGAAAATGAAGAAAAGTGGCAGTGAGAACGACGGCCTCACTCAAGGTCGCCAGTCAAGGGCACACACACACATTCATGGACATTTTCGCAGCTACTGTCAGCCACAGAGGGAGGAGAGAGAGGTGGTGAAATGAGAGCGTGTGGCGTGATTGTAAAGGACAATGTGGCCCTGAGCCACACACACACGCACACACACATACACAAACGCACACTAACATGCACGCACACTGTTTTATTAAAGTCATAAATCATTGTGACGACACACACCGTCTCAAAAGAGGAGACTGTCTGAACGAGGAGGTTAGTGAAATGAAGACACACCCACCCACCCCCACAAGTTCATATAGAAATTCAGCTGATTTGATTTTGGGGGGGGGGGGGGGGGGGTGTTGTTGGTAAACTGCGTAGTTCCACAGTGTACTCTGAGATGAAATAAACACCTTTGGGCCTTGCCTATCTTCCAACAGAAGTCGTTCAGAATTAGTGGGGACTCTTGATTGTGGGGAAAAAAATACAACGTATTGGTTAGTCATTATATTGTTATTATGTAGTCATTTATTTACGTTTATATTTATTTCTATTATATTTATAAATTGTAATATATTTTATTGAATCTGTTTTTATTGTCACTACTTTTAATTATTCACCCAGTTTTTTCAGTCTTAAATAAATGACAATACTAATCTTAAATAAGGTACATTTTAAAATGTTATTGAAATTATTTTAGTTTAGTTTAGAATAAATACACAATAATAATACTAATTTTATTAATGTAAATAGTTTTAAATTGATCAAACTATCTTTTATTATGTTAGTCTAATTTGGGAACACAAAATTAGCAATACAAAAGCAATATTATATAGTATACAATAAGGTCATCACTGTAAGGAATTTCTTTTTGCACACAAATGATGTAACATGACTTCAAATTGGGCCAAGCATAGAATAGAACAAGACACACTAACCATCTTCTTAACCAATGACCAAACAAATGAACTGCATGACAAGTCTTTATTAGAGTGTCCAAATGTCCACTTTGGTGACACAGCTGTAGGCAAATGGAAATAATCTTCCAATATAACATTTCAAGAGCAAGGATTTATTATCATAACACACACACAAGGTACATTTCAGCATGTAAACACGGACAAGGAGCAACTTGAATGCTAACACATTGATACATTTAGTATATACTTGTATATAAAATAAAAGTATGTGTTCATAGTGCAAATGGCAGGTCCAATAGCATCAGTTCTATAATGTGTGTGTATAATTCTCAACAATATAAAGGACGACAAAACATCACAGGTATGAATCCATCATGGTAGGACTTTGTTTTTTTTAGTGTGCGTTTCAAGGATGCCGCACATGACCCTTGACTTTATGACCTTGTATTTAGCCTCGTCTGTTTTCCAGTATGTTGCCAGGCTTTATTTAAAAAAAGCAGGCGCGTCATCTCGACGGTTCACATGCAGCTAACTAGAGTGAAGACGCGCCCCAAGCCAGTTTCCAGTTCCAATTGACTATTTACAAGACTAATTGATATCAATCACTTATTTAAAGTCGTCCGCTGATGTCATTCCATGACGTGACGCCTCATTGTCTTTTAAAGCAACGGGCTGATAGTGATAAGCGTTAAAACAAGTTGAGTAAGGCACACACAAGATGAGGCAAACATGATAAAGTGATGTAGTGTAGGATCCTTGTGAAATTGTAAAAATATAAATAATTTGGGTAATCTTGCAGAGGCAGGCATCACTGTGAAAAACATTATTATTTAAAATCATAATAATAATAAAGCGTAGTTAAAATAATGTAGCGTTATTCAAATGGAGCAAACTTTTTTTTAGTATTCAATTTTCTGAAAATGTTTTATCAACTTGTGAGTCACAATACACTTTTTCCTGTGTATTTTTTTTTTTTTTTTTTAAATGATGCATGCTTCGCACATGCATTCAATGTACTGTATGTGCCTTTTAATGCAATGAAGCATGAAAAAAAGGAGTGATAAAACAAGTGGAGAATGCAGACAGGAAGCAAGAAGCAGACATCTTGGCAATCTCGTTGCTACATGACCATCTCGTCATCTTTGTGTGCGCATTGCTGATGTGCATCTTGGCAGCTACAAATTCTTACTTGACTGTACTGTCAGTAAAATCCTTTTCACGATTATTACATTGATCTAAATATTCACTTTAATGGGAATGTCTTGTACCATTGACTCCAGTTTGTTACTATATGTTGCTGTTTCCATCAACAGGGGCTCATTCAATTTGGGCTCTCAGGAAAGCTGGAGCTTTACCTTGTTGGATTTACACTGCAGGTCCAAGTGACAAATTTTGACTGGTTGACTCCAGACTATCTTTTGGGACAGACATTACAAGTACATTTGAAGTCATCACATAAATAATACAATAATTAGATAAATACATAGTGTTAAGTTGGATACACTCCATGAGCCACTGTCAGCAATTATTTTGCTTGTTTAATGATCAAAATGTCTCTAATGAACCATATTTAGTGTTCTATAACGTGTTCTCTAATGTCACATATTTAGACCACAAGTATGCTTTCATTGTAGTAGTTTAGATTTAGAGCAGCTGTTAATTTTTGTTGTTTCAAGGAATATATATAGTATATTTCAATTGGAGTTTGAAGTGTGGCAATTAACTAGCAAACATCCATGCTAACTAAAGCTCCTACAGCGATCCTTGTTCACACGCAAAGACATAACAGTACGTTAATTGAAGGTACTTGCATATATCTAGCTATTAAGAGCCAACCTTCAATCCCTTGTTAAGTCTCTCCTTAATTCCCATGAATCCAATTCCAATTTTAAAAATGAATGGAATCATCTCAGCCTAGTTTTGTCACCTGAGCCATGCAGTGTAAATGCATTCTGGACTGATAAGCTGTCACTCCGGTTTTGTACCATGGGAGAAGTCTGTCAAAGGCTGCTGTCCTGATTGGACAACTCAGCAGTAAGCTTCCTGTGTCGCGGCGAGGTGCAGGATGTCAATTTGGTGGGAGAAGGAGAAGCGGTGGCGGATGAGTCACTGCCGCCGCCTTCGGATCCCGAGGAGAGGAGCGGGACTGGGGGCGCCCTCTTCCTCCCTAGAAAGCCCACCTCCAGAACTCCCCTCTTCTTCGCACCTCCCTCCACCTTCAACCCATCTGGAGCAGCTCCTGTGCCATCCCCCTCCTCGGGCTGCAAGTGCACCTTTCGTCTAACATCAGCTTCTCCGAGGACGGGGCTGTCCGGGGGCTGCCGGGGAGGTTCCTGACTCCCGCCTTCGGCCTTCGTCCTTCCGGGAGCAGTTAAAGCGTTTGCGTTGTTGCTGCGGCAGGTCCACAGCTCCATGGCGGACAGCCTCCTCTCGCTTTCCTCGGACCCAAAATCACAGAGGGAACGGCGGATGTCTGCGGGCTGACTGGAACTCTGCTCTGTGCTGTCCAGGAGGCCACGACTCAGACTGAAGTCCTGGAAGTCTCTGTGGACAAAGTCAGAGGTAAAGCAATTTCGATCGGGTTCGCTGGAATGTCAGAAACCATGGATAATTCAAATTTGAGCTAAAGTGGCGTGGCTTAGACAAGCTTTCAAATCAACAAGGTGTTTGCGTTGTCAAGTTGTTCACCTGTTGCTGTGGAAGGATTCTGTTCTTCTGGCCCGGGCCAGCAGGGGACTCTCCCTGTAGGGCCGCACAGCTCCGTAGGTCACCTGGGTGTCGGGAATGGATTCCGAAGCCTGTGACTGCACACTGACGGATGACAGACGACACCGGACCGGTGATGTTGTGTCCGTTTGTAAGGTGGCAGCTTTTTATTTGGTGTGATCTTTACCTCGAGGAAAAGTCTTTGAGGCGTGTTTGGTGAAGCACCGAGGGAGCGGGGCTAATGTTTGGAGTGGCGCAGCGGGACGTGCTCAGGTCACACTGGTCCAACAGCTGCAGAAGTTCCTCCTCTGTGGGGCCGCCGACTTCTACGCAATAAAGACGTCTTCAGTCGTCATATTTTTAACAAAGAAAAGGTTGTTGTTTTTTTTCCAAGGAGCATCTGTGTTACAGCTGGCAAGTATGAGAGCCACACGACATCATAGCAAAGCAAGCACCACTAAATGTTATGACACTTGCCGTCTTTCTTCTTCTCCTCTCCTTTGTTGGCAGTGTCCATGGCGGTGGTCAGGTCCCACAGTTGGATGCTGCCATTGCCGTGACCGGTGAACAGATAGCGGCGAGGTCGCGAGCCCATCCGGCTTGAACCTTCGCACTCCCGCACCATGAAGCAAGAGATGGTGGTCCCGTCCACTGACTGCACTTCACAGATTCTATGACACAAAAAGCTCAGGTTCAAAACAAGAAGAAATAAATCTCCAACAAAACATTTTAATAATCGACTTATCGCACAGCCAGAACGTTTCCTAGTTATTTAGTACTCTTCTTTGTCCTATTAGATATCGATGCACTGTGGCGCCATACTGCCTCTCACAGGTCAGTCGTAGTGTGACCTAGTTTCCAATCGGTGTAGTTAGATTACTTTTAATGATTTATATATGACAAAAATAAGAATATACTTACTATATTCAAAATTGTTTATGATGTTAATATTATGTGTATATTGACGTACCTTTTCCCAGTGGATGAGAGTCTCACAAAGAGCTTGGTGGTGATGGGAACAACCTTCTGGATAAATACTTGTTGATCATCTCGTTCTCCAAACGGACCTGAGAGCACAATGCGTCTTACTCAAAGAAATAATAACTGCACCAATCTTCAGGACACTAGGCTGGTTCTCACCGATGTCGTTCCCTGAACAGTAGCTGCCGTGGCTCTCTGTTTCCTCCAGGGAAAGTATTTTGAAAGAGGCCAAGGGCGTGGAGCCCGGCTGGGTGGAAATCATCCCTCGGAAGCGGGTCACCGTCCACGTGCGGACGTGGTTGTTGTCGGCGCACACTGCCGCCAGTAGAGAATGAACAAGAAAGGATGTAACAGCCGTGACCCTCATCTTTCATATATGCCTTCTCACCTGAGACCAGGTGTTTCTCAGACAACATGATTTTTGTGACAGGGCTCCTGTGAACGGTGAAAGTCTGAAAGAGCTGAGGGCCCGAGCCCACCGTCTCTGGATGCTGCACGATGACTCTCACTGCGCCGCTGCTGGTCCCGTAAGCGATCTCGATCCAGTTCCCACTCACACCTGAAGAAAATAAAACAAAAATCAACTTTCTTTGACTGACCTAAATATCTATGCTGTCACTTCCCATGTATTTTGAAATTTACTTTGAGCATTCCATCAACTCTTGAATGTATCTATGGTTGCACCCTGTCCAGCCTTTGTGCGGTTCTTTGAAATTTTCACAAAAATTGAACATCTCTTGACCTTGTAAACTGTAGGTGCTTTGAAGAAAAAAGAAAACAACCTAGTATTCTTTTTTTTTTTTTTTTTCGCGCAATTGTAATACTTTACGACTGACTGGTTTTAGGCGTGAGGTAGACAGACAGTGCGGTGATGGCGTCGTTTGAGGGATCGTGATAAAGCTCCGTCACCAGGAGATCGTTGTCTTTCATCCTCAGTGGGAACTTTTGCATATCTGGCAAAAGGAGGAAAATAGATTTATGTATCACAATTCAGAAGACGATGTTGGCATCTTGTCAAAGAAAACATAACATGTATGTGTGTACCAATGTAGTAGATGGAGCCATTGTTGCAGCCCAGTAACAGGAAGGACCCGGCCGTGTCGCAGCTGGTGATGGGAACGACATCTTGAACCTGGGACATGAGCAGCAAGTACTTTGACTATAATTGTCTTAAAGTAAAAGTCATTCCACAACAAAAGTAAAAGAAAAAAAAATGCTAAATTACATTTAACCAGATTGTGCAGGTCCACGACACCCCGGGGCCGGCGGACCACCGTTTGTACAGCAAATATGCCATTATTTGTCTTTCCAGGACACATACGAGTCAAATGTGTGAGCAGCACACAAAGACCTCTTCGCCACATACCTGCCAATGCTGCGTTACAGCATTCCACACTCCGACCTTCCCCGTGTGGCTCGTCGCCACCAGCTGGTTTCCGATAAAGAAGAGATCATCCACGGGCACGCCGAGGCTGAACACTCCTTGTGGGGGCAAATAAAACACAAAGTCAGTCCCCTTTTCGAGCAGCGTTCATTTCCTGCTGTCCGCTCGTCTACCAATCTCGTTGCCGCTGCCTCCGTCCTGGATGCTCCAGAGGATGATGCTGTTTTCGGAAGCGGCGGCCACCATCTTGTCCTTGTCTCCGTGCGGACCGCCCACCACCTTGGCGTTCAGTGCGATGCGTTCGATGGTCCAGTCAAGACAGGGAGAGGAGAACACCTGTTGCCATCCGGTAGATTCCTTTATCCTGTCAGGAACATTTTTTTTTTTTCACCCTGGGGAAGTGAACGAGTTACACTTCTGCTGCTGTGACAGAATTACCTGTAGCAGATGACAAAGTGTGCGTACGCTGCTACGATCCAGTTGTGGTGTCCCGCTATGATGAGCACCTTGCGGGGGTCTGGTCCTGAACAGGAAAAAAGACCCAGGTGATATGCCTCACGTGTAAACAAACCTTATTTGAGTCACTCACCAAGTTTATGAGCTCCTTCTAAACCTGGTGAGCAGGGGAGGGGAGGGTGAGGAGGAGCACCGACGTAGCTGAATCCCTCCGCTCCACTGGGACCTGCACGCTCATCAGAGGAAGAGGCGGAGCTTGGCTTGCGGCCAGGGATAACTGAGAGAGAACAACACTGATGTGTCAACTTTTTTTTTTTTATATTCTCAAACAGGCTCAAGTTGGTTTTACCTGGAGGTGGAAGGTAACCATGGAAGAGAACGCTGCCACATGACGAGCGGTCCAGTTCTTCACACAGTAGAAGGCGCCGCACTACACGTACAAGCATTACACAACACATTACTAGATGCAGAAGATCACAGAAGAGTTTATATATTTGAAGCAGTTCAGTTCAAAAGGTAAAGTACTTTTCTGAATGCTAATTCTGACCTCATTTCAATATTAAACCATTGCTTTTTGAGTAATATTCGTCAGATACAAATTCATGTAAATTCAAGTGCGTAATTTATACGAGTTTCACTTTTTGAATTGAAACACCAAATTAGTTTTCCACCATATTCTCATTTATGTATATTTGAACTCGACGATGGCTCCCCGTAAAACACAAACAGGATGATTTCAATCATATACTGTTGAGACATGTAGGCATGTTCCTTATTAGTGCCCACAAAGGTTACCTCTTTTATTCGAGTGCAAAGACAATGGTGGGAAGTTCCGACGGTGAAACGGGAAGTAAAACAATCAAAGAGGTCCTCTCTGGGAGTCCTAAATTCACTTATTATAAATCAAATTCTATCGGGCTGTTGTAAACGTTTTGACAAATGATGCAATGAGAGCATTTCGACTGCAGGAAAGCTCTCAACAAATGATGCGCCAGTTTTCTTCTTCTTTCTTACCTAAGGGAGTTATGCCGTAGAATTCAGCCTCATGCCGCAGAACGCTGATGTTGACGCCGCTGCCAAGAAATATACAAGTAGATTTATTTATTTGATGACATGTGAGCATGACGTTTGATTGGCCTTCTTACCGCAGGTCCAGTTCTTTGGTTCGGAGGAAGTTTAAAATTGGTGCAAAGGCTGTGGGGTCTCGGTCAATAAATATCTAGACAAGGACAATGAGAAATTGATTTATATTATATGATATGCAATTTAAACTTGTTTTGGAGTATCTACACACAAAAGATGTTTTGATTATCAAGCACTCTGAGTTATGTCAGTATGCTGCATCATAAGAAAAATGATCTGTCCTCATTTTGAATGCATAAAGAAAGTATGTCTTACAGCTCCAGTTTCATCCCGAAGAGTGGATATTCTTCCACTCAGCAGACTGCAACACACACACACACACACACACACACACACACACACACACACACACACACACACACACAAAGCAGTTAACACAAGCTTGTATCCATTTCCATGCACCAGCACTTTTACAAATATCTTCAACACTGATAAGCAGAACAGTCCTGATTTTTTTTTTAAATGTATCCCGCTAACACTACTGGCAAATGAGCACATGTAAAGCAGCATTGCTGTATTTCACTAAAGAGACTTTTAACAAGCATTTTTGTAATATCTCCTTGCCTGAAGTCTACACCAGTTTACTTCCAGCTGAAGTACATGAAGTACTTTGAGACCGTCTTGGGGCCAAGGATCCATGTTGGGTTTGTATTGCATTTGTAAATCATATATAGGTGTAACTGATTACTATTTTTTGCATCATCTTCCCAGCAGCAGAGCAATTGCGGCCAAAAGTGACACATAAAGCGGGACAAAGATGAGATAATGGAACATGTCTACTTCTCTGCCATAATACAACCGCTTGACTGAGCTGATGGGCTGTTTTCTTTTTTTTTTTTGTGGGAGTGTGGTGACGTCATCTGCTTGTCCTCACATAACCCACAATCTCCTTGCATTTCCAAATAATAATAATAATGGGAAATGAATGTTGTTACCTCGAGAAGAAAGAGTCAGGGATCCACATGAGGGTCTGTCTTGAGGTGCTGAACCTACACAACATAAAAGACAATGTTACGTTGTTGTTATTACTAATATCAACCAGCAGTGATGTGGCTAATGCAGGATGACATGCATGCATGAACATGCTCCAAGAAGAGCGGCACTTTATTGCTGTAAAGTACAAATGCAATGCAATTATGTGTGCAAAAAGCATCCATGCACATCTCATCTTACACTCCATTTTCTCAAATTACCCCCACGGTGACCATCGTGCCCAGCGAATAGGACTTACCGCGTCCCACCCACGTTCAGCTGGATGATTTCCCCCATCCCCGTCGTCAGGTCGCAGCCGTTGGTCGCCATGATGTGAGCCCGGGCGAGCAGTTCAAACAAGATCACAGTCAGCGCTTCATCACGTCAACTAGCATGCTAACATCACGCTAAGATCGGTTAGTTCAGCTGGTGTCCAGACTCCGCAGCCTGACACCCTCCGCCGCGTCTCTCCGCTCCATGAAAATACCCCTAAAGCGCACGAATGAAATGTAGACGACCTTGTGTTAAGTTTTTTTTTCTATTCTAACAAACAAGGTGGAGCTTTAAATTCCAAGATTGTAACAATGTAATGGGTCTCTTATCGCCCACGGATGCGTTCGCATCACTGCCAGGCTTTCGTGTTCATCGTAAATAACATCTTGCGCTGCAACGTGAACCAGCTGTGCCGAGAGTACATATCGAGAGCGAGAGAGGCATCTCACAACACGTGAACCAGCTGTACCGAGAGTACATATCGAGAGCGAGAGGAGCATCTCACAACTACTTCTGCTTTCGTGTGAAGACACTTCCGCGTGTTTTCTTATACGTACTTTTATGTTTATAATACCAGTTTCAATTACACACCGAACTTTTACATCAGTCAAGTCCTATAATTGTTGTATTATTTTGGCCAATTTACTTGTGTATTTTTTTAATTGTCATTACATTATTTACATGAACAGTTTTAGTTATTTTGTTGTATTAATTAATGCTGATTTATTTTACGTCTGAAAAATAAAGCATTTCATGCGTACATTTAAATATATAGATTACAATTACTATATCAATTGTACATTTAATACGGATTTTAAAACGTATAGAATTGATTAAAAATAAAATTAGCATTAATAATTATTTTGACATTTCAGTGAACGGCTTGACATCTAACATGTAAATTATAAAAGCTGTCTTTATTTATTTAGTTATTTAGTTATTTATTTAAAGAAATAGGCACCAATGGTATAATATTTATTTACTTATTTGTTAAAAATAGGCACAATAGCACAATATGTATTTATTTAATAAAAATAGGCACAATGGACATCAACAATACGTGGCTAAATTCGGTGGATCGTGTTCTCAATGTATTTTAGTTACACAACCACTAGACTGACTGTCAGGCAATTTTTTTTTGTGTGAATATGTTAATTTACAATTAATTTCAAGTCTTAAATCGTTGAAATTGTCATTTATTTATTTTTTTGCGTTAGTGGAGCCGCTGGCGTCACACTGCGCCTTTTTGCGCAAAGAGTAGCTCCTCAAGTGCAAACCTGCCCCTCCCACCCCGGCCACGGCAGACTTGAAAACCAACAGTAAATTTCACGACAAGTCGATTAAGTGTATCCTTTCTGCAACTTTTACTGCCTTTTCGCCGTCGTTTCCACCAACATGTAACCCTGCACTGCTTAACGTGGCGTCGACTCTGTGCTACACGGTAAACTTCTTCGTGTACGGCGTCCTAATGGCATGCTAGCGTGCTGTTTATTTACCTTTTATTGGCCTGTTAGCTGTGTAAGTTAGCGAAAAAGTACGTGAAAACGTCTTAAACGCTAAAGATGGGAGACTTCATTAGGCAAGAGATTTAAGCGAATTAAATGGACTAAAGTCTAAACGGGTGCACGTTTTAAAAGTTATCTGTGAGCACAGCTCGCACTTTTCTCTCAACACGCTTTAAAGGACCTCTAGAGTTACAGTGAAGTGGCTTATTTTTGGTTTGTTTTTTTTCAAGAATCTCCAGCCACTTTAATGAAAGTGTCTTGTGTTTGCAGCCCCGTGGAGTCTCAATGCAAGACTTCTGAGAAGATGGACGTGTGAGTAACTCAAAAGATCGAGGAGCGCCGTCACCCCACACAGCTCAGTAGCAGGAGGCGTCCAGTCTGCAAAAGTGGTGCCATGATTGCGGAGGCAGAGGGGAAAGGATCCCCGCCTGCAGAGGCGAACAAAACCGAGTCTGCAGCGGTGGGGGTTATGTCTTGTAATGCTCAGCGGGTTCAAAGTGGGACCCCGACACAGCCCCCTGCCTCCAGCACCACTGAGGAGGAAGATGAAAGTGAAGACGAGTTTGACATTCTGGAGGATAGTC
Organism: Syngnathus leptorhynchus; assembly: GCF_054491065.1. Classification (NCBI taxonomy): domain Eukaryota; kingdom Metazoa; phylum Chordata; class Actinopteri; order Syngnathiformes; family Syngnathidae; genus Syngnathus; species Syngnathus leptorhynchus. The sequence goes on from NC_141197.1 coordinate 14,508,173, forward strand.
CCTGTGGCCGTTGGCAGAAGCGCAGAGAGGAGGTAAGTCTCTAGCAAGGATGGATAGGAGAGAGCTGATGCCAAAGAAGCATCAAGTAATGAATCTTTAGCTGAAGCAATACCTCAGTGGTTCAGGCAGCTTCGATTTGCCCCTCACTATCTTTAAGAGGGTGGTGACAGTGTGATACTTCTACGATGGAAGAGATTGCCGCATCGCCGCAATCCTGCCATTGATTGATTTTTAGGTGAATCAGCGGAACGTTCCCGGCATCGACACGGCATACTTGGCCATGGATACAGAGGAAGGGGTGGAAGTTGTGTGGAATGAAGTCATGTTCTCAGAGAGGAAGAACTCCAAACTGCTGGAGGTAAGGCTATGTAAAAAAAAAAAATATATATATATATATATATATATATATATATATATATATATATATATATATATATATATATATATATATAGTATCTAACACATTTGTAGGTTTAATAAAATGCAAATAAATAAAAGCACGATGCTCACCAGTCCAATAATATTATTCGAAAATCAAACGAAGCGACGTAAGTTTGCTTACTGTGTTCAGGAGAAAGTCAAGACTGTTTTTGATAACCTGATGCATTTGGAGCATGCAAACATTGTCAAGTTCCACAAGTACTGGATTGACACTAAGGAGAACCGGGTAAGCTGTGTCGACTAAATACACATGCATAAATACATTGGGTACCTTATCTGTTCTTGATTAAAACTTTCTCACAAGCATCACTAAGGCATGACTTCTTCTTCTAGGTGATTTTCATTACTGAGTACATGTCATCTGGAAGTTTGAAGCAGTTTCTGAAGAAGACCAAAAAGAATCACAAGGCCATGAATGAAAAGGTAATTGCTGGCTGGTATTGCACAATCTGATTAAATTCTGCAATTGTTCAGAAAGTATAACATGAGAATAAGAAACCGGTTTTGGCATGCGAGTTAATCTGGGCCATTTTTTTTTTTTTTTACCTGAGGGTCTCGGTGCAAGCACAGACATATTTACAGCTATTATGTGCAATATACTCAATGCAGTGATTTTCTTTTAGAGTCTTCGAGTTACACATTGCAATAGGTGAAATGTGTTCCACTTTCACCAGACGAATGAATGAAAATGAATTTTGTAATTATGGTGAATTTTAGTATAATCTACCCACTTAATATATTGTTTTAATAAACAATAAGAAGGCTTACATTCTTTTGGGTTCAAGTGATAAATTGCAGATTCTGATTGTGCTTCTGTCAGGCTTGGAAGAGGTGGTGCACACAGATCCTGTCAGCTCTCAGGTTGGTCTGATGCTCCTCCGTTCTCATGGTCACATGCACACAGAGGGAACACGAGTCTTTGTTGTTGTCATCCTGCAGTTATCTCCACTCATGTGACCCTCCCATCATCCACGGCAACCTGACCTGTGACACCATCTTCATCCAACATAATGGTCTCATCAAGATCGGTTCAGGTATTTAGACCAGTTTCCGACTCCTCAGTTTGTTCTCAAGCCAAGTGACACTCACATTGTTTTTATTTGTTGCAAAACAAGTTTTCACATTGCTTACACATGTGATTAGGAAATCTATTTTAATCTGATCATACGTTCTACTTTAAAGACGACGCTGCTACGTCTGCTTGTGCTATTTTTTACCCAACTCACTGAAAAAAATTTTTATTTGATTGATCCTTAACTTTTCCTTTTTTTTCATTTCTAATTTTGTTGCACCACAGTTGCTCCCGACACCATCAACACCCACGTAAAGACATGCCATGAGGAACAGAAGAACTTGCATTTCTTTGCCCCAGAATATGGAGGTAAAATATGACTAAACAACGCTGTATTAAATGGTACCGATACTGAATGAGGGACAAATCAAACTGGATTGTGTGATGCTCTCACACAGTGTGAATGTTCACACAGTTAAGGCAATCAAATAGAAAGGCAAAGGTGGATAAATTCCATTATAAGTTTTGTTTTTTTGAGCTCTGTGGTCATTTTTGAATGCTCTATGTGTGAGGCTATTGGAATTTCTGTATAGTTCCACCACCAGAGGGTGCCAGAGAAGGATTTACATGTATTTGTCATTGTAAACCCACAATAGGAAATTTAACTCAAATTTAACACTGTTGTATATTTGTGTTGCACACACATGCAGGCATCCCCAAAAAAAGACATTATAGGCAAAGGGCTGTGCAAAGACTACTGGGCCTCTTATGTGCCGTGTGAGTCGATTGGTGCCTTGCTCAAGGGGAGCTGGACACTATTCGGGAAGCAGACTAGAAGAGGTTTCAGATGAGCGTGTACTATTCCAAATTGTTACATCATTCATTAATTTACCGTCCTCGTGACAATGTGCTGACGATCTCCCACAGATGTTTGGCTTACGATGAACATTTCGGACTCTAATTGTCTTCTCCCTTGTCTGCTTGCAGCTGTCACTGACATGAGCACAGCTGTCGATATCTACTCATTCGGCATGTGTGCCCTGGAGGTGCTGAAGTTAACCCTCAAACAGAATGAACAATAAGCCACGCGCAAGATGTTCATCTACTATGCGTGCCTTTGCAGATGGCTCTTTCGGAGATCCAGGGAAATGGGGAGTCTTCGTATGTGTCCGAGGATGCGGTCAATACTGCCATACAGTTGCTGGAAGACCCTCTACAGAGGGTAAAGCTCACGTGGACTATTGAGAATGGATGCATGGGTGCAGGATGAATGCATTTTACATCTTAGATTTAACATTAGCATCGAGCCGTGATCATTTCCCAAGAGCCATCTACTCAGGACTCAAACGTTCATTTACCTACATAAAGTTCCGCTGCTTTCCTCATGCAATGAAAGGCAACGATATTGTTGTGTGCTTTTTAGGAGCTAATTCAAAAGTGCCTGGATTGTGACCCGTGTACGAGGCCCACCGCCCGAGAGCTGCTCTTTAATCAGGCTCTGTTTGAAGTGCCACTACTGAAGCTGCTTGCTGCTCACTGTATTGTCAGCCATCAATGTGAGCCTCTGACACACTGACTGTGTTTTGAAAAATGTAGTTGCGATAAATAACAAAACAGTTTGGAGCTATAACACCTTTTCAGGCCTCTTTTAACGACATTGATTGTTGATGCCTTGTAATTGTCCAGACATAATCCCAGAGAACGCCCTGGAGGAAATAACCAAAAACTTGGATTCTGAGCTCATTATCGCTGAGAAGAAAGATGTTCAGCTCAAGTAAGAACCCCATTTGATCATCTTTGTCATTTCCTGTAAGAATAATGACATGGAGTTGACCATTGAATGGCAGTTAATCAGCTAATAATGCACCACAAATACAACCAAAGACTTCATTAAATATACAAACAGATCATATTTCATATCCTAAATTTGTTTGTGTGTTTTCCTCTAGACTGTCACAGTTTCCCGCCTTGGAACTCGATAAATTCCTGGAGGACGTTCGGTAAAAAAGAAGAGTCTCTCTATGTTTTCATAAGATTGCATCTGCTCAACAAAGATGACTCTGTCCCGTTTCTCCACTTGGGGGCAGAAGTGATCTGTTTTGTGGACCCTGTTGTCTTTTGTTATCCTCTGGTGCCCTGACATTAATAAGCCTCTATGCCCTGCACTCATATCATTTATTTTCCCCTCCTTATGCCACTTTCGTTGTATATTGTTGCTTACAGGATGAGTTGGATTGTGCAGAGTCGTCTTCTGCATTTTCAAACCCTCTGTAAGCTCATCTCTGTCCCCATCTCTTTCTCTTTCTCTCAATCAGAAACGGGATTTACCCCCTTACAGCGTTCGGCCTTTCTTCGCCGAACCAGCCCCCACGGCTGAATGTTAAATCTCCTGTTGTCGTTCCTGTGGTCAAGTCTCCTACGCCTGAGCCTGCGGAGCTGGAGACACGGCGGGTGCGTGAGACGCAGTGCCTGTATTTCTTTATTGGAGGAAATCAACTCCCATTTCTGTCTGGTCTCCTTCAGGTCATTCAAATGCAGTGCAATGTTGAACTCGTTGAAGAGGGACCCAAATATCATGTAAGCTTTTAAACCCTACACAAAATATTAAATGCTACAACACTGATAACATTGGCAATGCATGTTCTCTAGGTTGTTGTTGTTTTTTTTTTTGTTTTTTCTTCCATACAAAAATATGATTTCGAAATGTAATGCTCCCAATTGTTTCTGATTGTCTAGCTGACATTGCTGCTAAAGCTGGAGGACAGGCTGAACAGACATCTAAGCTGTGACATGTTACCTCGTAAGACCCACGCCGCGACCACACACACCAAATTTAATACCCAGAAGACTTTGAATGTAAATATATTGAAGCAAAAAAAAAAAGAATGAGCGGTTTTGGTATATTGTGGCTACAACGCCATTGCCTATTGAAATTGTGCTCACATTTTTCTAACCCCCCCCCCCCCTTTCCCACTCACATTGTTAATATTGAGGATGTGTCCATATGTGTGCACTGAGGCATGTGTGAAAGTGAGCGTGAGATGCCTGACAGAGCGTGCTAACTATTTTCAGCAGCGTCTGCCCGCCACAATTTATGTTTCAGCAGATTCCAATGAGAGAATTATTTTTTCTCATTATTATTTTTTATTTTATTTTTTTATTATAAAGGCCCAAATTGAACACATCTGTTTCAAACAGTATATTTGCCAAAAGCAAGAATTCTCGTGCGTACCCACATTTACATACTACGTGACATTCTGGCTGAGTCCATTTGACAAGCGGAATGGAAATGACAGAATAATTTACAAGGTAGCAGTATTAACGGTCAGAATAATAAATGTACTAGCTCACGCAGGTACATGTAACGTGTAACGTTAAAGTTTGCATTGGAGAAGCCACTCCCAAGAGGAGACTGCAGCTGACAGCTGTCACCTCTTGTGTCAAAATTGGCCGTCTCTTGGCAGCTTGCATTTTCTTGTGTGTCACTGACACACTTGGACATTTAATCTCCTCTGCTTTGACTCATACACTCTTACTTTCTTACACTGCACGTTATTACCGTAAACAAGTAATTGATTACCTTCAGTGTCTGTGTATAGAAATATACTATAGAAATACGACTAAAATATAAATACAAATCTCATTCATTAAAACCTGAGTAAAGTAAGATGAATGTTTTGGGGAAAAAAACATATGATCCCAAGTCACAACTGTGTCAGATGCCTCTGTTTTACAAATGTAGATTTTTAAGAAAGCAACATGTGAAGAGGATTTTCTTAAGGTATTATGTTTCCTAACTGCTGCTTTGGGTTTCAGAAGAAAATGTTCACAATTTGGCTGGAGAATTGGTGCAACTGGGCTTCATCTGTGAGGTGTGTAGACTGCTTTTAATAGATTGACACTGACTGTGTGTGTGTGTGTTTGGTCGGTACTGTGAGGAAAACGACTGACTGACTGCACGTTATGCCCTCTAGAGTGTTGCACAATTGCTATTCCTTATATGTACACTTTCCCACCCACACGAATGGATTTTTCTGGTTTTATTTTGTCTGCGTGTTCTGTAATCATTTCTGTTGTTCTCTCCGCAGATGGACCAAACCAAAATAGCCTCACTCCTTCAAGAAAGCTTGCGTCAAGCTCTTAACTAGCACTAGGTGCTCCACCACAAGTCTGTTACATTTTTCCCTTTAAAGGCACTCAAAATGCTGGATTCTTAAAATTGAATGTGACCAAAAAAAAAACAAAAAAAACAACAACAACAGTGTACGTTTCTGTTACAATCAGGGATGAACCTCACAAGTGCATTTTGGATGATACCAAATGAGCGAGGCTGTGCCTTCCTGCGTCGGCAATTGACGTTATCCATCCCGTTGATTGATTCTCATTGGTCAATTTTGCTTTGACAGCGCATTACCAGCTCTTTGTTCATCCTGTCAGGTTCAATGTTAAGTATTAGTCTCACAACTGTAGGTGGAAAGCGACACATGTAAATGGCTGAATGCTCAGTTGGTTAGGAAGCCTTTGGAACAAGAGCCCCCTTTCCTGTTTTTGTGCACGCCCGTGTGTGTGCTGACAATCTTGTATCTGCAAACTGTTACTGTGAGGGGCTGTGAACTCAGTGTTACGTTTTTTTTTTCTCTCTTGTTCTTTATTTTTATATGTTCCACTTTAAAAACCTCTCATCTCACTTTGCATCTTTTTGTCTTATTTGTTGTTTTTACCAACAGTACTTATTGGCTGTGCCTTTTACACTGATGCCATATACGGATGTTTCAAAAGCCTTTTCCTTAACATACAACCGTTTTCAGGAGAGAGTTTCACGCTTTTTATTTATGTTGCATTGTGTGTGTGTGTGACGTGTTCTTGCGCTCTTGTTCATAGTATGCTTTCACACCATCATGGTAGGTATCTGAGCCACTTGGAAAACTTTTGCCCATATTTTCATTTCATGGCAGAGACCTTAGTTGAATGAAAATTTAACCTCTTTGTTGCCCCAGATGTTTTTTTTTTTTTTTGACAATGTGCCTTGCACTTTCTATCACTGCACAGTCTCATGACAGGCATCAAGAACACAGAAAACAGTATTAATGATCTCAACAACCCCCCCACCACACACACACACACAATCGGTTACAAATTATGTTGCAGAGTCATTTGCAGAATAATGTTGAAACAAAACTGTAATGTACTGAATGTAGTCACCCTTCACCTTGAGACACAAAACGTGCATTGTGTTATTTTTAATAATAATTCTGTTCTTGTTGACTTTAGCCATAGTGAACTGATTGAACAAGACCGCAGACTGTACTGAAAAACCAAGCACGGGGCTATTTTGCACAAGAGAGTCTATATTTGAGTCAGTAGATGTTGCTTAGATAGTTACTTTCCAGTGTACATTCCGATCGACTTATCGTTTGGCAATACGGTTCTGTACGAGCAGAACACAGATAGGCAAAGCACTTTTCAACATCGCACAAAAGTCTCCAGTCACCAGTTGTACACTTATGTGATGACTTCACTCAAAATTCTAAATCCTCCCCCACACCCCCCTCTCAAAAGAAATGGAAAAATGCTTTACTCATGGAGATGGATGGCCCTTAAGATTTTACTGAGCTGAAGTCTCATGATAAATCCAATTCCAACGTTTTTGCATATTCCTCAGAAATTGTTGGTTGAATTCCAAACAGTTCGGCCATTATACAGTAGATTATTGGCTTTCAGAGATTCCATTGTAGGTGCAAGTGCTCAATTTGATGAGCCTCTTCATAAACACAGAATTGGAGAAAAATTAATGATTCGTGAGTACTTGTATTCATGTTACTACAAATAATATTTCTCTGTGTATTGATGATGTAAACATTCTTTTTTTTCCTCTCCAAAGGTTATATTTGGGTTTTGTTTATGACAAAAATGTCACTGTATTTTCTAAGTGCATTTTGATAGAATGTACAAATCACGACTGCTTTTGAATAAATGTCTGAAAACCTTCTTGGTTTGTTAATATTTGATGCAATAATACAGTCGCATCATATTTTGAGGATATAAATATATATATATATATCATTTAGGATTTTGGAACTGAAACTGAAGTCTACCTCTAAAGATTATAATCCTGAGCTCAGTTTTTACCACGTTATGATAACGTTATGCTGTTGTCCAGTAAATTCATTTTCGGCAGGTAAGCGTCAGGTGGGCTGTGACGTCATTCCGGAAGTGGACCCAGCACTAACAGGGGGGAAGCTGGTGGGAAAAGTTGCTCGTAAACTAAGGGTGTCATTACTACTACATCAATTCTATATTCAAAGCAACACACCTGGCCGAGAAGAAAATATGTGTATTTTTGGTGAGTTATTGTAAAGTTGAACGTGTCATATGGTTTTTGACGCTTTCGATAGATTATGCCCGCCTTGTTGACGCCCAGGCCTACTGCATGGAAATAACTGTCAGTGAATGAAACGACGTTACATGATTTAGTCTACCCGATTCATAGGGTGTTTATATAAATCCGATCATTCTACCTATTACAGTAAGTATACTCAAAGGCACATTCATGCTCAGACATGTACGGCAAGTCCCCCCCCCCGATGAAAAAAAAAAATTAGTTCCCCCTCAGGGAGTCAGTGAAACGACAAAGGCTGTAAAAACAAATGCGCTTCACTGTGGTGAAACCTTCACATCTCATTAGCACTCATTTCTAATGCGAAATTAACATGTGGATTCATGTAACATAATTGGCCTACTTTCAAAGAGGGCATGGGGTAAGTGAGTCACTCTTAACTTCAAATCTAATTCATATATTTGTTTGTTTCTATATGTATTGAATACTGCATAACTATTTTGCCCCTTGGAAGTACAATCTTTAGTTGCCTATTGCAAAACTACAGCAATAAAACTAATGTAAAAGTAATATTTAATTTTAATTCATTTGCATCTCTATGTATGTTGAGAGACAATATGATCTTTTTTTTTTGTAATTCCTTGCATGTATTGTATTTGCAGATAAGAAAAAGGGGCCGGGGAGATTGATGCAAAAGGGCTTGGCACTCATCCTGGTGGCCCATATTAACTTCATCCTTGGCGCTATCGTCCATGGCAGTGTCCTGCGACACATTTCCAAACCCAGCCAAGAAATTACCACCGAATACACAGCAGCTAACATCATTTCTGTCACCTCGGGTCTGCTGGTGAGGTCAAGTATTCATTCCTGCGCTGTTTCAAAAACGATGTACGCAAGTGGAACTTTTCCTTTTACTGAAGTGGGAAAACCAAGACAGAACTTATTTATTATCAGTTGTTTCCACAATATATTCAATGTGCTCCTTTACATCAAACAGAAAGTAATCATGATGACACAATTACCAACGATATTCAAAGATAATACATCTCATATGAAACTGTAATAAAAGTCAAGTTTATTTGCCTAACCAATGTTTTTGTGTATGACTCATATTTCAGAGCATTGCCACAGGGATCATCGCCATTGTGGTGTCAAGGAACCTTCGCATCTTCAAGCTGGTAAGACTTTTACTGTACCTGGAATCGCAGCTTTCATTTTTTTCGTTACCCCTGATCACATTTAACAAGTTGTCTTTGGATGTTCCCAGCACATTGGACTTCTGCTAGCCTCATTCCTGAACACCCTGCTCTCGGGGGCATGCTGCGCCGGCCTCCTCTTGGCCATCACTGTGACGGTCGCTCATAACGGTCAGGGTCTGATGCGAGGGTGTAACACAACAGTGGTGCCCGCCAACGCTCGATCTCCCGTGAGCGCACAATGTCCGTTCGACACCACGCGCATTTATGTAAGTCTCAACTCTCCTTTCAATGTACAATGATTAGCCCCTGCTTATTATTATTATTATTATTATTATTATTATTATTATATGCTGTTCATCTTAGGACACCACTCTGGCGATATGGTTCACCAGTGCTGTGTTGGCAGCAGCGGAGTGTGGCCTGTCTGTATGGTGCTTTATCGTAGGACTGACTCTCCGGGGGCTGCTGGCCTGTGGAAAGACCTACTACAAAGAACAGGTGTGTACTTGTGTGTGAGCAGTGATGCTGGAGTGCTGTAAAGTCCTGTGCATATTTTTTTCTCCTCACACATTTAAGTTCCTCATTGTTTCTCTCGCACAGATGGAGGAAGGGGAAGAGCGCTCGCCACACAGCACACGCTTGATTGGCCCAAATGTCAACCCTGATGCCTGATGGAAGGAAATACTGCAAGTACCAACACTCCATTGTTTCACATCTGTAAATCTTGAAGTAGTTTGGAGATGAGCGGACTGATTGATTTTGTTGGAGAAAACCAAGAGGAAATGCATTGAAAGTCTTTGATACGCAGTATTCCTGTATTTACAGAAGGGCCACTTTTTATGTGTAGTAAGTTTGCTTTGTCTTGTCAATGTCATTTCATGCTCAAACTGTTGTTCAATATGAAGGAAACTATTGTACATTTTTATTCATCTTGATGTCATTTTTCTATCAGCTTTGTTAACCATTTGACATGTAACAGATTCATTTTGGTGAATATTCTGAACCAACCTTCAAACCTAAGTCACGTTGTTTGTGTAATACAGTATATTATGTGTACTGATAACCAGGCTGAAACAATATTTGGCTGGAAATTAGCTTGGACCTATTTAATTGCATTTATTAGACATGATTAATTTGAAAGTTTTGGTTAAACACAGCCTTTTGTTCTGAGGCCTGTTCCTCAGAGATTTTATTTTGTCGACAATTTGAATTATAAGATAAAAACATTTCCATCACTTAATAATTTTGGTTTGACTTGCAAGCCTGAATCAACAGCACCTCTTCTGTGTGAAGCCTCATAGTGCATTTCATTTTGCCAATTTTTATTAGCAATTCACAATTGATAGATATTAGGTTTTATTGTTACGTATTATTGTATATTACCCATCCCTAAAGTGAATAAGTAAAAAGATGATCTATATGTTCAGCCTGCAAAGATCTAGTTGAATTTGTGCATGAGCACATACAGTGGCAATGATGTTGAGTGCATGTGAGGCCTCACTGAACATTATTTTTCCATATTAAAAGGCTCGACCAGTATGTGGGCCAACAGTCTTAGCATTCACGGACCACACACACACATAAACACACACGTATGCACACATCCCAGTGACAGAGAGGATCACATCAGAGCCGCCAAACAGTTAATCTAGTGCTGTGCTCAATCGTGCGGAAGGGAATCATAGCACGCAGCCCTAATCCTGATTCCGTGAGGGATAAATATTGACATTGTGCTGCCTGATACAATCACTCAGTGACCAGTCTTTGAGGCCCGTGCCATCAGGCAGGCTCACTTTGAGGTCACCACATAGAGCTTTCTGTGCTCCTTGTACTCTCAGGACAATTGAGTGATGCCCTGTAAATATTTTTCCAGAATCTTGAGCTCCTGAAAATGTGCATGTGTTTGAAACTTTTTTGTTTTTTTTTAAATCTGCATTTACTTGAGAATCAAGTTAGTGGGCAAATGTGTGAATGTGGTACATTAATTTTGAAATTGATTTGCTCCGCTGAACTGATGTTCATTTCAAGTTGTTGACAGGCTATGAGGAATATTTTAACTTTTTTTTATTTGCACAAAGAAATTAGCATTCTTAATTCCAATCCAGAGACAGCTCCTGTTGGACCATTTTAATAAAACTATTTTTTTGATTCAGTTTCCCCCCCACCAATGCTTGTCTTGTCAGAGAACCCTGTGCTTTTTGTGCAATATAATAATAATATAGATACTCCATGTGTAGAATGAAAGCATTGCATGTTGGATATAAATCTCTTTCCCTATCTGTAGTGCAAGATGAAAGCTACATTTTGGAGAATATAGAAATGCAACAAATGTAAGATTTTAGGTTGTAACCTTTTTGCTGACCATGACGGTCTGCCATAGTAACACTCCACCATATTTAATATTGATTAAACAAAATAGGCATCAACGAATAATGGGCAAAAACCTATTAGTCCAGTCGACCTCTTTCGACGTGTGTCCACTACAGTGGGGGCGTGCGCGCTCACGTTGATTGCGCGCTCTCGCTGCACGCGCTGCAGCCAGGCAGGCAAACAGCGGCGGACAAGGACTGGAGCGCCGCAGTGAACAGGAACAACCGGACCGCTCTTTAAGCCCCGCCATTGCCAGGTAAAGTGCATCTGGTAGTAATTTATTTCCGTCAACTTTGACTTCGCAAACGCCATTTGAAATGGTTTTATGCGCGACGATGACACGTTCACACGACAGCCACCCCCTTATGATTGATGTGGTTGCACACGGAGAGCGTGCATGGCTTGTCAAAGCATCCAGGAACCGAGTGCCATCGTTCGCCTTTTCGAACAAGTCACGTTGAGCGATTGGATGTTAGCGTAGGTACGTGCAGGGCGGGTAGCGCGTTTTGCAAAGGTGTTCTTGTCATTAGCATAAAGGTAGCTAACTATCTGGACAAGTTGTTTCGCGCATGAAGGTCTACGGAAGCCTGCGTGGCGCTGGTACCCTCTAATTAACAAGCGTTGCAGAATTATGGCATTGCTAAAATTAAAAGTAAAAGGTTTCAAAACGAGCCGTAGTGTCACCTGGCCAACCTCAAACAAACATGTGAAGGGAATTACACAAAACCTGCTAAATTTCATTTTGTGTTCTAAATCGGTGTTTGTATATTATTGATTTGGGGGGGGGGTCTCATAAGTGATTATTTTTTGCACGTTCCTCATCCCATGATTTTTTTTTTAAACATGCAATAAATTATTATGCATCCCATTTCACGATGACTGTATTTTCGATATATTCTGCAGTCACAAACATAATGTAAATCAATGAGTCCATAAATTGGGCTTCAACAATAATGCAATCAAAGCCAGATACTTTATCCCTTCAACTTTTCATGTTTTATGAAACAATGTTATAAAAGCATTGATAATTAATCCAATAAACATAAATATGAATCCTATATACATGAAGCTTTTTTTCCCAGATTGCAGCCATTACCAATTAAAAAATGCATTCTTTACATTGCGATGTCGATTTGAATTTGATGACTTGTTCAGCCCTAATATTGACAAGGACACTGCAACCTGACACAAAGCCCATTCAGCTTGTTTGATCATTGAGCCTTCCTCTCTATTTGTGTGTGCGTGCTTCTAAACCTGCAGAACCAGCTTGAAGAAGCCAGAATGCGAGAGACCTTGAAGATAGAGAAAAATCATTCCAAGGTGGAGGAGGAGGAGGCGATGGATATCACGGTCTTGTGTTGTTTTGTTGAGGTTTTGCTGGAGGCGAGGGTGACCAGACAAAAGAGGCACTGAGAACCCAGAGGAGCTGTTTTCTCTCCCTCGCTGTCACCATGGAATAAACCAGGAGGTGGAGAATGCCGCAAGATGCTCTGCAAGCCAGTAGCAAGCGTCGGCGCAGTCTGAAGGCTGAAAGTAAATAGTGAAGAACAAGAGGCGGCTTCTTTCCTGCTGCTTTGTCTTGGTGCGCCAATCAGTGGGGCCTCCATCTTCCTCCATAATGTGCCTCTTATTAAGAGGTGGGATTCTGCTTTTTAAATCCCCACCGAGTGTGGACTTGGTTGCCTCCAATGCGAAGAAGCCTTAAACCAATTATCAGCGACGCTCAAGGCGACAGTTGATGATAATCTGGCCTCTCTGCCACATAACGATGCAGGAATCATTTCAAAAAGAATGTATCCCAGACCACAAGACGTCACCCATGTCCTGCAGACAGACTGCCTGTTTTCCCCGTTTCCCCATCCCACTTTTCCTGCTCCTCTTATTCACGGCTCCTCCGGCCGGGACCATACACATGGAGGTCATCGAGAGCCACAACGAGTTCAGTTGTGAGCCCATCAAACTGCGAATGTGCCAGGATCTGCCTTACAACGCCACCTTCATGCCCAACTTGCTCAACCACTACGACCAGCAGACAGCCGCGCTCGCCATGGAGGTACGTACGTGCATTGTATGCTTGTATGAAATTGGATAGCCGCCGCAGGGTATTGTTGGGGGGGGGGGCGGCGGGTGTAATTACAGCATATGAGCAGGTTTGTTGAAAACTGTAAAGCAACAGCCTGCAATGTTGCACGTTGTCGGGTTACCCACCTGCGAAAGGGAAACAAAAGAGCTCAAGAGCTCAAATGTGATTACGCATGTGTTTGGGAGGGGGGGTGGGGGGTCGACTCAACAATGCAGCCACTACCGATTCATAGTCGACAAATTGGTGGGTTCGCCTGGAACGGCCGTGTTTGGTTTTCATCTCTGTATTGATCTGTGTCATGAAGCGTTGTAATGTCCTCTGAAAATGTTATTAAATCATCCACCATTCATACTTAGAGAAAATAAAGATGCTTTGCACAGCAAGAAAAGGCTGAGGATTTATCCGTACAGTAGCATTAGAAAATATATGTTGCACACAGTCCTGCAAAGAAGTGTCTGTCTGCACAAATTGTCCAAATTTAGTAGGAATTGTGGATTCTTAAATATGTGTGCACATATAAAGTATCATGAATAATTGCTCAAATTACTCATGAAATGTTATCACTGTTTTTTTTTTTTATTTCTTATCACATTAAAAAATGAAATAATAAAAAAAAAAGTCAGATCACTTGACTGTATTTAGACAATGAGGTAAATGCTGTTTAACCTGGACCAAATTTCACTAAAAATTGGGGAGAAACATTGTCGGCCATTTTTTTTATGACAACATAATTTTGGAGACTGCAATTGCAGATATTAAAAAGCATATTTCAAATTATTACAAACTTGTGCATGTCAGGAAAAAAAATATTTGCCTTCAAATTGAAGGTTCATGCCAAGAAATAAAAATTCCATAACATTTTGTTGGTTAAGACTATCCACGTATACTCAAATTTAAAAAAAATGACTTTTCAAATAAGACCCTTTGGTACCAGATTGTGTTTTAGCATGTTCCCCCACACTGAAACAGTTAGCACAATGTCTGCAACAGGATACATGCAAGGTGCGCATGCTGTACAGGTACTTGTAGTCAGGCATTGAATATCAAAGAGTTAAGAGCATCTGATCTGCTCTCGTCATGTTACCCTTGTGTCTTCCAGCTACATGTTACCCTTGCCGGAGACACACACGGATGAATGCGTGCAGTCACCGAAGCACTAATGGTTCTTCTCGCGTTGAGAACTAACCAAATGTTTGGTGTTGTCAGAGCTGAGACTCTGCATGCAATCATAGACGCACCATTCATCCGTATCATATTACGCTCCCTTTTCTTATTTCTTTGTTAGTCCCCGGAGACGAAAGGTGTAGATGGAGGTGTGGCTGATTTAATAGTCACTAATTACTGAATGTGCAGGAAGGATTTGTTTACCCAAAAAAAAAAAAAAAAAGATTCTTTTGAGACTAGAGACTGTATTACAGTTTTCGTTTGAACCAAAACATCATGCTTTCGTGGTTCTTATGAGAGTCTTCATGTCGGTCCCGCTGGCTTCAGTTGAGGAGGTCACAAAATTTGGGTTCTGCTGTATTTCATGCGTTGTTTGTTCACTTTTTGTCAAAGACTTCACTCAGTAAATGAACGCAGCCTGGCTAATTCCCCAATGGCATGTCCAAACATGGCTGACTGGAGTCTGTGAGGAGCATCTGTTAATGAACTCCCTTTGACCCACATGACGAGACGACGTATCTTTGTAACAGACACTCTGCGTGGCCCTCCAGCCATAGAAAGACGGCGCTCTGGAAATGGCCGAGCCGCAACTTGAACCCTGCGAGCATTCCTCTGTTCAGACCAGAGGCTTGAGTAGTCCTACTGGGAGAAATTCAGTAAAGCCAATCCGAGCAACACAACAGCTAATGTGTTGTGTTAACAAACAGCCATTTAACATGGCTCAGAATGGTTTGACTCGACTTGATTTTGATTTGCGGTGACCTTGTGTTATTGGACTCTTGTTTTATTGAACTACAGAGCGTGCATAAACAACTATAGGACAATATATTGCGCTTTGTCACAATGTATTGTTGCGTATTCATGAGCGAATGGTAAAGGTGGCAAGGAATTTAAAAGCCCGATTCGCAAAGTCTTCTTTTTTTTTCGGAACTGAGGCCACTGATGGCGACTACAGTCGCTTTGTGGATGCGATGATGGATTATTTTTGTGCCGCCGTGCCATGCTTCACCTCCTGGTAAAAAAATAACAGAGTGTTTTATGTTATTCTCCTACCATGTTGCAATAATTGGCCAATTATTTCACCACAACTATGAATTCGAAACAATACATATTAAATCCTTACAGTGTTGAAATAGATCATTTCTCAATTTAAAATGTTAAGCCCACATGAATTTAGCATTTATGCATCTTCATGTATTTCCTGTGTGCATGTGTGTGAGTGTGAGAGTCGGGGAGGTTAATGGTGCCAGCTGCCGTCCTTCACTACTGCTAACTAGCTGCTAATCTCTTGCTCGCTTCCACAATGACGACATTGATTTTTACCAGCCAATCTGCCACAATAGTCTTAAAACCTGAGCTAAAGGGGTGCGAGAGACTTTAAGCTAAGTGCCTCTGTAATGGCGGCTGGCTGTGCAAATGAGGAAATTCTGTCTTTGGGAATACGTCACCACGGTCAATCCATCCATCTGCCACGGTATTTTATGGTTCCCAGTAGATGGGCAGTAGGTTGGGACAATATTTCAAGGCTGGAGATTTAGATGGATTGTGTTTCATTTTGTTTTGTCTGATTCATTCAGAGAAAGTAGTATTTTATGGGAAATCAATGATTTTTGGATTATTTCATAAATTGAAATATTTTTTGTCGCCACCCCAAAAGTCTGATGACACAAAAAGCTTCTACATACTGCTGTTTAATCGTTAGCAGAAATATAGAAAAATGTTTTTGATTTTACAAATGATGCTTAATTAGGTTAGTTGTCTTTAACCTTTTATTTGGCGGTTGTTATCAAATGCATTGGGTTTCTCCTGCACTTTGGTTTGGTGCAACATGAATAGCGGAGTAGCTGTGAATGAAAGTAAAATGCAGTCATTTCTGAGCATACATTATGAAACTAATTCCCTACTTTCATGTCGTAGTTGTTAGGTCACTCTAATGGAGCTTTAACAAAAGGTCTTAAAAGGTTTTTATACGAGAGAGCTTGTTAGCACTCGCCAAATACTGACACATACTAAGAAATGATATTCTCCCAAGTTTCTTTTTTTTAATAGAAATCCAATCTTGACACCTCATTGTATGCCTCTGCAGACAGACCTCCTTTTCCTTGAGGTGGTTTCTGCTTCCATTATGCACAAGTATCCATTTGACAGTAATGGCATGCTAATGTGGTTTGAAAGAATATGATGCCCCATTAGGACAATTGAACTGAGCAGGTGCTCGTTCTATTGCACTTTAAATTTGACAGTTCTCAACCCAACTATAATATATAACAACCTAACGATAAAAAAAAAGATACAAATGGATGATTGACAAGGGGTCAGTTATGCAGTAAATGAGTGTTAAAAGACACTTCAGAGCTTTTCTGATCTCACAAGACCACCCATGACCATTAACTCCGCCTACATAAGACAAAAGAGCTCAAGGGATCAGATTTTTCTCAAACTAATACTTTGAGCAATTTAGAAAACCGCAATCATCAGTCTATATACAGCCAGTGTCAATATTTATTTCAAGTTTAAAGCATAAACTAAGGTATTCTGTGAGTGTGCGCCGTCGTTGAATAGTAAAGCGTTCGTTGTTGGAAGTATTACAAAAGTCTGAAAAGATTTGTAAGGGGGGAAAAGGACAACGTTGGACCCGAAAGTGAATTTAAGGAGAAAACGGTGGTAGAGTGACAGGTTGTGTAAAGTTTTTCCAAGGCCTACTGTCTCGGCTGTTTGTCTTTCCCCCAGCGTGGAGCCTGTCCTTCAAAATCCAACTTGCTAGGCTTAAGAAGGGCCACCCCGGGGCCACGAGGTCCCCGCAATAGACAGAGCGCTTGTGTGAGAGAGTTCACGACTTGTTGTGCTGAAGTGTGGTCTGCTGTGTCTTTTATCCCATTGTGTGCCAAAGAATCGAGCTGGAGAGAAAAAAAAAAAAGTGTGAGTCGTTTTCTTGTGGTACATCTGAAGAGGCGTGCTATTCACCGAAGCAGGGACAGACAGGTCCTCATCTCGTTTAAATGTTCCTGTTTATTCCCGTTGAACTCTTGATTATCATGCTCATTCTCACAGAGTCTATTGAAGCTGCCAGCCCAAATGAAGCAATCATTTATTTATGCGTGGAACAAAGGCGCTGCCTGGTGCTGCTTTTTTGGCAGACTGTTCCCATCGGGCATAGCTGCCACTGCCGCTTATCCGGCTCCACAATGGCAAGTTAAGCGAGATTTAGGGACGCATTGTTGAGCTTTTTTCACGGGTGGAACACCGTTCCGCCGCTCGCCGGGGACCCGCTGTCAATTACTACTTTGCAATGTGTGTGTGGACTTTCTGGAATCTCCCATACTGTACGTACAAGCGTGACACTGACACATACCTTGTGCAAGAGGATAACGACAATTTCAACTCGCCAGTATCTCATATTACATTTATAAATGTGCATCGTTTCCCCCGAGGGATTATAAAATTCCTATCATTCCAATTTAATAGCTGTTCTTCCATAAAACATAACTTATTTGAATTAAATTACATTGGAATAAATTCTTGAAATGGAGTGCCTAGCTGCCACTGTTACTGGTTGTGTTCATGATACACTTATTATGATGAGCAGCTATCATATTTTGGTGCAAAATGCGTATGCTTTGATCTTTGATGGCTTCTGTGCTGTTGTCTGCTTGAATCTACTGTAAGTGCAGTCCTGCAGTATTCAGCTTTGGTTAAACACATAAATATAGCTTATCCATGTCTTATGGACTTAATCTTAACCCGTGACCCGGACTGGAAAATAACTGTGAGTGTGGCTGTGCGTGCGTGCCAGTGGGTGCACTGGTGAGAGATGTTTAACCCTTACAGGTAAACCCAGACTGTCATTTTCTCACACAAAACCAGTCAGTCAACAAAAGGCAACTGGAATTGAGTTCTGCATCTTGGGACGTGCTCCATAATACTTCCCCGGTGCCGCGCCATTTAATCTTGGACTTGGATTTTTTTTAGCTGAAATGTTTTTACATTGTTTTCAGTATGACAAAAATGAAAATTGATGCTTGCAAAAACAAAACAAAAAAAACTAAGTTTGAAAGCTTTTTGTGGTCTGAAGAAATAAACAAAATCCCACAAGGGAGGGTACGAAAATGATCATTTGTTTTCATCACTCCATTTCAATTGGAAATTGGATTTTTATGAAATATATATTTTAAGATCATACCACCCCTAAAATATTTCCACAATATAGTAATAGTCACACACTCAAAATCAATATCTTAAAGGAACTGAATATTGTTTAAAAAAAAAAAAAAAATCTGCAACAACAGCCCTCAATACAAGCCAGCTTTACAAAATAATAAATTGACTGGATTTCCAAATAAATGTCAACAAAGAAATTATTCCAACTGGTAATGCCACTCAACACTTTCTATCTTCCTTTCCCAAAGACAAAATGTCGATTTTTATCAGCAGATGGGCTCACTGAGGCAACTTGTATTGTGGCAGGATATGCGTGGGCGCTAACAAATTCATCTCCATTTTTAACGTCACTGCTCTACTACATCTTCGGAGCTGTGCGCATGTTCGTGTGTGTCCCCCCCCCATCCTCCAAGACACAAGGGCCTGCCGGAGCTGCCACATCACCTGTTGCCATGGCAGTTAAATAGGCAGAGAAGGAAGGGCAGGAATGGAAGAAGGCACACATGCAGGGAGGGGAGCAGCGGAAAGGAAGCGGATAATGACTGCATGCCCAAATGAAATGAAATGCTCACATGAGGAGAACCAGAGTCATCATTTCACTTGATGGAAACAGTAAGAATACGACAAATTGGAAGACCTGCAATGTCATTTCCACCAATGTGACATTGGCCGCCATACAAAAATGATTGAGCCTGCTACATAAAGACCTTAAAGCAATATTTGTAAATCCACTAAACAGAGAGGCAAAGTTAATGAAAGAGACACGTGAAGGACGTGGATAAGTGCCGAGCGAGAATAATTGCGGGGGTAAATGGGAGGCAAGCAAAAGACCAGATGAATGAAGAGAGAGAGAGAGAAAAAAGATGGTACCAGAGGAGGAGGAGGGGAAATGAACGTGAGAGGGAATGCCATTATCAGCTTTGTCCGGTTCCCCTTACTGAAGGCTGGATGGACACGGATAAGGGAACAAATGAATGAAAAGCAGACAGTGCCAGAAGAAGCTGCTTCTTTGCTAACTCTCTTTTCAGTGATTAGTGCGGCGAGTATCTCGACAGCCTCGGTTTGTCTGTTCTCAGTCGGCACCGTGTCCACAGACCGTCATTGAGAAGGCAACTTTGAGTATCTTGTGATTTTTAGTCCATGATTAACCACGTGAGGCCTGGATAAATATTGCGGTAGACCCAAGAGGCCACAAATGAAATAATTGTCATGCACTGATGTGTTCATGATGTCCAAAATGGTTAGGTAGGAATAATATAATAGAATGTGAGGTGAAGCCAAGTTTTTGGAATCCCTCCCAAAAGAAGTGCCGAGGCGCTAAAAGCAAGTGAACCGTCATCCAGAATGATGCGGCCATGCAAAGTGAGGTGTGTTCTGAGACCATTTGGGCCGGGCCGCAGGGCCCCACTGACAGATTTCTCGCCCCACGCACAGTGTGAGTCCCTGACTTGTAAAAAAAAAAAAAAAAAAAAAAAAGAGGGGGGGGGGGGTTGTAATCCAGATGGTCTCTGCTGAGGTTTAGCAGCAAAAAGCTCACATTCTCCTCCAAAATATGCACTTTGCATTCAGTCATTTGAATATGTGCCTTTAAGGGATTACATTTCAAATTTCCGAAACTAACGTTTAAATGGATCTTCACAAAATTCAATCAATGGCTCTTAACATGGAAAAATGCACAACATAAACACTTGAACAAAAACTAAAGCTTCTTGTCAACAGATAAAATGATCCGATTGAGTTTGTTTTTTGTTTTTTTTTGCTGCCAAATCAGGATTTGTTTCTTTGAGGGCTTCAAACCAATCGTCTGTCTTCCACCAAGCTGCCAGCAGCTTTTAAAAAGTGTGTGTGTATATCATTCTCACACTCTGAACACCTTTTCCAATCCATTTGACTCCCTAATCCACTGGGAAACTACCACTTTTCTTCCCCAGTCCACTTTAGTTTGCTTTTTTGCCTGTTTTGTCACTCGGCCCTTCTGCTTGATCCCTCCTTCCGTCTTTTCTTTTCTTTTTTTTTTTTTTTACACTTGACTTGTGTGCTTGCGTTTGTACTGTGCTGACAGATTGAATTTTCGACGACGACAACTCATCGCGCACTTAGTCCCAATAATAGTCCCTCGGGCTGAACAAACTGTTCAAGTACATAAATGTGAAACAACTCATAAGATCTCTTGTTTTGAGTCGATAGAGCATTCCTCTTCTCGCTACCGTGAAGATGATGTTGGTAGAAGGTGCTTCACAATATTGACGAGGGGAAAATAAAGCAGGGAAACTCGACTGTTGTGTGTTGGTGAAAAATAGCTGCTAGCATTTTTTTTTTCAATACACTTCTAATCACTTAACTGGCATCTCTCCCCTGGATTTCGCTATTCGACTTTTAATTATGTGCCCGTGTCATTCTCTGGCTTTCTTTCTTTTCATTTTTAGGGTGGTTTTTTTCCTTCCTCTGGGGGTTCCTCCCCCTGAATATTGTAGAGCGCAGGAGTAAAGAAAAAGGAACGTAATCCTTCCATTGAACAGGAGTTAAAGCAGTCGGGGGCTTTTTCTCATTTTGCTCTGTCAAAAAAAAAAAAAAAAAAAACTGCTTCTCATTCTAAACGCTCACACTTGCCCCTCACCCACACACACACACACACACACTTTGTTTCTATTGCTTTTTTTTTCCCTAATTCATTGATTAGCTTTATCTATAATTCACCCCCTGATACAAGCAAATAATTAGGAAATGACATATCGCTCTTGGTTTTACTGATAACATTATTATACGTACCTCTTTGATTTACTGGAGCAGTGACTAAGTGGTAAGCGACTAATGCTCATTGTCCAGTCGAGTGCTACTAAAAAATACTGTTGGACAGCGAGAACCGAATAAATATGCAAATGTGTTCATCTTTCACCTCCTTGTGTCGTACTTCTAATAAGAAACACTAAATGAATCCAAAATATTGACGTGAACATAAAATAGAGTTCTAGTTTAATTTCAGTCATGTTAGCGCCTTGACACGGGAGGGCAGAAAACAGAGACAAGCAGTTTAGAAGCTTGGATCAAAGGAGGCTGCCGGAATAGATTTATGTGATCCTTTTCTCGCTATCCCCTGCTTCATCTTTTCATCACGTACTCTCCCCTCAGGCTACGTTTAAGGGATTTTATGTCGTTTTACATTCTCGGTTCTTCCATCAGCAGCTTGCGTTAAAATGTCTGACAATTCATTTTTTTTTAGCAGAGTCGACCCCACCCCGACGAGGATAATTGCCCTCACTTTCCGCTTTAAGCATTGACCTGTGTACGCACGCAATCCTTGCGCACTTGGAGGCCCGCAGAACACCATCTGCAATCCCGTTTGGAGAGCCGTGATACAAAACGAGCAGAATGAGGACGCACAAAATGGAAGTCACACACATTTTTCCACTGCTTGAGTTAAGATGAGCAGAGATGAACAAAAGGTCCTCTCTCCCTTCAGCCAATAAAACGCACTGATGTACGAAACGTTAAGTGTCGCCTGAGGCCCAACGTCGACACGCGTGGACAGACGAGATCGGATATATCTCAGTGAAAATTATTTGCATCATATGCTTGGGAACAAAAAAAAATGAACAGTCGAGTGTGTACTGTTTTGAACGTTTGCAACTTTTTCTTGCCTAAGCAAAAGTACACACCTTTTTATACATATTGCATTGAAATCTCATCAAATTCAACCTTGTCTTCAACTTTGTGCTTTGTTTAAAAATGTGTTCTTTGAAGGTTCCGTATGTTCCTACAACACGTAGTGTACACGCTCAAGGATTGCAGACGTGTAAATTATTGAGTTGAAGATGAGCGCAGTCGTGCCCACACGCAGTCGTGGTGTTGCATGAGCCCAAAAACTATGTCACGCCGATCACGCACCGCTGCACCCATTTACTGGTGGAACATGTGCAGATCTGGAACACGGCAATTGAGAACGATCAAAACATACACACAAAGCCTGAGCGCACAAACAAACACACACAAAAGACGTTCACAATCACACATGGATGAGTCTTTGCACGAGCGCACTTGTACCCTGGAAGCGCGTGCGGGGGGCTTTTGTTGCCGGTCAATGGAAGTGCACTGTTTTTATCAAATATACTTTATACACACAGCAGTGTTGCATCCCAGTCGGCGTTCTGTTTTGTTCACCGATTCATGGGACCTCGAACGCAACCTCAAATTGATCTGGCTCACAGTTCCAAGTCAAGCCTGACCGATCAATGGCTAGCTATTGCTTTTAGGTCCTTTTTAATTTGGCAAAAATAGTCCGATTTTTCTTTTTTCAGGATTTTTCTTTCTTTTTTATTTTTTATTTTTTTTATTTTATACACACATTACACTATATAAAGATAACATAGAAGCACCCCTCCCCCATAAAATAATTATTTATTCATTTATTTATTTGTTTATTTATGTATTTATTTATTTAGCTAGCCTGGAATTCATATATTTTGTCGGACAAAAAAAACGGACCAAAAAAATGAAGTTTGTATTGTCTTTAAATGAATCTACCAAGTAATCGGTTATCAGAAATTGCTTCTGCCACATATCGGCGTCAGCCTGAAAAAACTCCCATCAGGTCCTAGTTGCAAGCCAATAGAAACCAAAGTCGTCCGAGGGCAGCTGCTGTTTGTCCAAGCCACTGCAATCGGCAATTTTCCCTCAAGCGCCGTCTGCCTTTGCTGCACCATAAAGATGTTTGCTTATCGGAGTGCTGCTCTACATTTTTCATGAGCTTCTAAATGTAAATAGAATACTAAGTCTGATCACACTTCAGCCCATTTCATTTGCAGAGCAAATATATTCAGACTTGTTTGTGCTTTGATGCAAGCTTGGGTGCACATACCTGTGCGTGACATCTTTGTTTCTGCGTCACAGCCTTTCCATCCGGTGGTAAACCTGGTGTGCAGCCCTGACCTGAGGATGTTCCTGTGCGCCCTCTACGCCCCGGTGTGCGTCGTGTACGGACAGGTGTCCCTGCCGTGCCGCGCCCTCTGCTGGCGGGCCAAGGACGACTGTCAGAGACTAATGGACATATTTGGACTCGCCTGGCCAGATGACATGGAGTGCAGCAGGTTATTAAAACAAAAATAACGTCATCTCAAAATACACGCTGGATCCGTCTGCCTTGCCCACCTGCAGGTTTCCCGACTGCGACGAGCCGTACCCTCGCCGAGAGGACCTGCAGAAAGGTTCCGAGCCCACCGACCGATCGCCCATGAGCGTCCAGCGGGATTACGGCTTCTGGTGCCCCAGAGAGCTAAAGATGGAACCAGAGCTGGGTTACTCGTTTATGGGCAGGAAAGATTGCTCCGCTCCCTGTCCTTCCATGTACTTCAGCCGACAGGAAGTGACCTTCACGCGATACTTCATTGGGGTCACCTCCATTGTCTGCCTGTCCGCAACCTTGTTCACTTTCCTTACCTTTCTCATCGATGTCACCAGGTGGGTAGGACAAAATGTTTCTTCTAAATATGACATCATTCATCTATTTTTTTTCTCGTCATTAGGTTCAGGTACCCGGAGCGGCCTATCATCTTCTACGCTGTGTGTTACGTGATGGTGTCGCTGGTGTTCTTTTTGGGCTTCGTGTTGGAGGATGCCGTGGCGTGCAATTCCGTCAACCACACGCAGTTCAAAGCTTCGACTATTACGCAGGGCTCGCACAATAAGGTGAGCGTGCTCGGCCATTTCTTCTTCTTTGGATTTTCGTAGAGCAATACCCGAGTAGTGGTGGAGGATTTTTGAATCACAATGATAAAAAAAATTAATTAAAAAAAAAAGATAATTTCTCATGATACTAATCGTTGATTTAACAAAGTAGCAATAAAATAGTAAGAGTCCCACGGTTGTGGATTTCTTCAGGTCTGATGGATTGATGTTTTTCCCCTCCCCCGTCCTGCAGGCGTGCACCTTGTTTTTTATGATCCTCTACTTCTTCACCATGGCCGGCAGTTTGTGGTGGGTCATCCTAACCATCACGTGGTTCCTGGCAGCCGTGCCGAAATGGGGCAGCGAGGCCATCGAAAAGAAAGCGCTCCTCTTCCACGCCGTGGCCTGGGGGCTTCCGGGGGCCCTCACCGTCGCCCTTTTGGCCCTGAACAAAATCGAAGGCGACGGCATCAGCGGCGTGTGCTTCGTAGGGCTCTATGACATGGACGCCCTGCGGTGGTTTGTTTTGGCACCGCTCTGCCTCAACGTGGCGGTGAGTACGCTCGGGAGATGAATGAGTGTGTGTGTGTGGGAGGATGAGAGCTCGGGTGAGAGTCATAAAAGATTAGTGGGTGGACGAAATGATACGTGAAGCAATATGATAGATGGGTCATTTGTCTCTCCGCCTCGCCAGGTGGGCGTCTCTCTTCTCTTAGTTGGCATCGTGGCTCTGAACCGCGTGCGCATGGAAATCCCCCTGGAGAAAGAGAACCAGACCAAACTGGTCAAGTTCATGATCCGAATGGGGGTATTCTCCGTGCTCTACCTGGTGCCCTTGCTGACCGTGATCGGCTGCTACGTGTACGAGCACGCCTACCGCGACGTGTGGGAGACCACCTGGATGGAGGAGAACTGCCGCCGCTATCACATCCCGTGCCCGTACAAGGTGGGTGACTGTTTGTGCGCGGGCGGGCGGGCGGGCATGTGTGTTCTGTTGAATGAGCAGGTATTTAAGGAGTGGACAGTATGCATCACTAGACCGGGTAATGCGCTCAAGACCAAAGTTCACAACAACAGCGGCAGTGTGTGTTGTCTTTCTTTGACTCTTGTCTTTCAGTGTGTCCTCTGGTTCCCACACTGGTTCTTCTTCCTCCTCCTCCTCATCATCATGGTCGTTATCCTCCTCTACTCCCACTCACACACTTGCTGCTTTTGCTCTGGGCTTGCTCAGTCATGCTCTGCTTCCCCAATTCTATAAGGTCTTTGTGTTGTTATGAAGAGCGGTGTATTTAGACGCCACTGGCTTTCAAAACGGAATCAGTACGGAGACGTCAAGCATCCACGGCAAACTTTGGCTAGTTACCGGATATGAGCTTCACCAAGCGCTAATTATTTTCATGAAGTGATGCGTCAGCCAGTTTGTGACGGACGCGGTAATTGGAAAAGGGTGGCGGCAGGTGTAAGTGCTTATGTTCCGCGCGTGCTGGGATTGCAATGTTTTTTACGCGTCACTGGATCTTCATCTCATGGTGTTGCCAATAAGTGTCTGAATGTGGTATGTTTGCTTTGGGATCATTTCATGAAGTTAGTTCTCTTTTGTTCCTAATGGCAATGATTAACAGCCTTTTCCCTCTCCTTTAAAATGTAGAATAAAAGAAAAATGTCATATTTTGGTCATTTACTTTTGGTAACATTTTTGCTTATGCGCGTAGAGGGTTGAGTTTACAAACAATTAACATAATTAACTCATTTGCACCGCAATGTGGGAATATAATCGTTCCACAGCATAAAGCATGCCCACTTTCTCCCTTCCTTCTTTTTCATAAGGATTTTTTGTCATTTTGATCTAACTACTCCATCTGCTTAGGTGACATGAGTGTCCAAGTCATAAAATCCAACTGCACCAGTTGACCAATTAATATACTGCCCCCTGGTGTCAGCTGCAAAGAGTCAAGAAGCGCTTCTCTCCAATCGTCCACAATTGTCAGTGATGAAGTTTGGCATCTATTATTTCTTTCTAAATTGTCAACCCAGCCTCCGTTTTATTCTCTTGTCAGGTGGAGCAGACGAGTCGACCGTCCGTGGCCTTGTTCCTCATAAAATACTTGATGATGTTAGTGGTGGGAATCCCCTCTGCTTTCTGGGTGGCCAGCAAGAAGACCTGCTTTGAGTGGGCCGGCTTCCTGCATGGACGCAGACGCAAAGAGTAAGCCGGGGCTACATATTTGCGCCTCCATTTTGAATTGTATGCTTATCATCGCTCATATTAAGACTTTTCCAAATGTCTCCATGCAGTAGTGGGGTGAATGAATCTCGCCAGGTGCTACAAGAGCAGCCCGACTTGGCCCAGTCACTGCTGCGCGAACCCAACACCCCCATCATCAGGAAGTCCAGAGGAACGTCCACTCAGGTTGATTTTTTTTTTAACCAATACCATACTCATCCGTGGGGGATGATGTCAAACATGGTGACACATTTTAGAATTGTTGTCCTCCTCTTTTAGGGTACTTCCACTCACGCCTCCTCCACTCACCTGGCTGACCTGGACGAGCCACTCGAAATCCACCCCGCCCAGCCCGCCTCCACCAGGAGCAAAGCCGGCAGCGTCCACAGCAAAGTCAGCTACCACGGCAGCCTGCGACGCTCTCGCGACGATAGGTACGCCCAAAAACAGGAAGCCGTTGAAATAGAAGCGGCCGGTGACGTCACTGCTCTCCTGTCCTCTGTAATTCTAGAAGCGACGCGGTGGTCTACAGAGGCGTGGAGCAGCGCAGTTTCCACGGCAGCACGCCGCGCCTCGACCACCCGCTATCCACGCACGGAAGCTTGAGAGACGTGAGCGAGGCCCCGCCCACTCTCATTATTCACGGATCGACGGCCAGTGAGGGCCAAGTCGCCGACAATGACGGCACCAACGCCTAAAAACGTCAAAGTAAGGTGAAAGAGGTTTGTTACATGTTGAGACTGGATTTCCTTTTAAGCACACACACGCACACACTCACACACATTCTTGCTCTTAACAATCCTAAATGGCTTGTCCACTAAATTCTTAATGACATTAAAAATAAGTCTCGCACCAGACTGAGACTTGATTGTTGGCAAACTTCTTTTGTACTTGGACCTAATGTGAACCTGTGGACCTCATGGTGTGTTACTTCACCTATTTTTTGTACTGTATAGTATGTGTGTGAGTGGACAAGATTCAAACTGTTGAGTTTTATGAATCAGATTGATTGATTTTTGCACAGAGGCATTTGCATAGTAAATAAAATAGGTCCATCTAAATTCAGGATGTCCTAAGTCCAATTCACTTCATCTTTTTCTCTTAACATAACGGTAGATATGGCAACAAAGCTTTTCTTTTAACACCAGTAAAACGGAGCAAGCAGTTGACAGCGTTCACTACTACACTTTGAATTATTGAAGTTGCTGAAGTAGGTTTCTTTTGCCTGTCTGACTCACGACTTGATGTAAATATGACTCTTTTTATTTTATTTTTTTTCTCCATGTGACCCTACCTCGCCTGTGTGATCCACATTTTGTGCTCCTATCAAAAGCCTCTTTTTTTTCCCTTCACGTAACACACACGACACACTTTGTACTACAAACATTCTCCATCCTCATCAGTAACAAATTTGCCTTCTGCCTCTCCTGCCTGTAAATGCTCTCTCACTGGTCTTGTTCAAGCTTCTGTGTTCTTACAGACCTTGGGAATGAGACGTCTCACTGAAAGTTGTTAGTAAGCACAACTTAACTGAAATGGACAGATGAACTAAAAAAACTCTTCTCTCTGCCCTAACTGCATTTATCCGAGGCTGTGAGGTACTGAAACATTTGTTTTTCAGATGTCATATTGTGATGCAAGTGATGTGTGCAAATGTGGTGGGCATTCATTTTGATATTGTAAAAAAAAAAAATGAAAAACCTCAATTCTGTTTGTGTTTTAATTTATTTGCAGTTTGCAACTGCTTTAACTACTTTTACAAGCAGTCTAATAAACTTTTTTTATGGACTTTAAGACTTTCTTAGTTGTGATTTATTACTTAAATTTGTCTCTTCATTTTTATGTCTGACAGGGTTTCTCTGAATAAATAAAATAATGACCGAAAGTATTGTTACATACACAGTTTGAACACGAGTTGTGTTTTATTCTGGACTCGTATTTCACGCTCGGTGCTTAACGTTTCCTCGAGTCAAGACCAAGTTCCCGATCGTTCCCGCTTGCGTCGGACAATTGCGGCGACGTCTTGTTTGAGGGCGGACACGCTTTGTTCCAGCTGCTCGGAGAAGTCCTTCAGCAGACCGCTGTGCTCGTCCACAAAGAGACGGAGTCCCATCAGGTCACAGGACTCCTGCCAAAAAACAAACAGCTGCTCAAAGGGACCCCATAGGAGCGTGCGTGTGGACGTACGCTGGGCCTGTGTCTGCGCAGACTCTGCAGCTGAGCCTTGACTGAGGTCATGTTGTGGTAGAACTGCTTCAATGAGCGGGCAAACTCTGCGTCACAACTGGGCCGAAGAGAGCGACTCCGCCCGCTGTCACCGCCTACTGGAGAGATGTGACATCTGCAGAAACAGACTGATGTATTTGTGTGATTGCGTTACCGTTGGTGGTCACGTTGAGTTGTCCTCTTAAAAGTTGATTCTCCTTCATCAGGTTGTTATTGACTCTTTTCTGTTCTTCAAGGTCTCTCTGAAGTCTCAGTGAACTGTTCATCTCTAAGCAATCTGCAGGCTGCACGTTACATGCAACCATTCATTGTGTGAATGCTGTAAGTATGAATCGTGTTATTCTTTCTTTATATTTCACTTACAATAGCCCTGAGCCCTAAACCTAGCCTTAACCCTAGCCCCAGCCCTTAACCCTAGCCCTAACCCAAACCCCGTTAACCCCAAACCCTCGTTTGAAACCCTAATCCGTGTTTGAAGTGCAAATGGTTTTCGCCGGTCTGATTAAATTCACTTTCCATTTCTTACCAAACTAAGTCTTTTAATGATTCATTCAATGTGATGGCAACACATTGTTTGCTTTGCAATACTGATTTCAGCAAGGCCGTGGTAGTGGAGACAAATGAAAAATTGGACTCACAATAGTATTAACCGTGCCAGTCTCATCAATGATGACAACGCCCTCTGTGTTCACTCGATCGCCTTCCACAGATGATACCAATTCTGCACAGCCCTCTGTCAGAAACACAAATTTTCTCCGTTACATACATGTCAACGTTCTACAAAAATCAGCTTTTGGGTACAAAACAAATTCTAAAATCTGGGTTTTGTTTCCCTGAGTGACTTAACCGCCTTGTCACGCTCACACCTTGAAGCCCCCAAAGCTCCAGAAGAACAGCGCTGCTCTGAAGGTAGTCGAGTAGCTGTTGGGAGACACGAAGGGAGGCAAAGTGTACTTTGTGATGCAGCGCAGGATTGACGTTGTGCCAAGCAGTCGGCGTGTACAGACGACCTCCGCTGTCCAGAAGACTGAAACTAATTCATGCAAACACAAAAAGAAGCCTTGTAATATCTGGTCATCTATCATTTCTCCATCTGTGTGTCATGAAGCAGACCCAATCTGAACGCCTCGACTGCGAGCCTCCCTGATCCAGCGCAAACCGAAGCATTGCTCCACAACCAGCTGGACGTCAAGACGCCGGCCGAGCAGCTCAGACGGGTCGATGAGGATGTCGTCTTCGCCCAGAGGCCTGCCGAGTCAGAAAGACAAATGGAAGGTTGCGAGATTGTTGGAAGTTGTGCAAGTGTGTTGTACAGTACAATCCGTCTGCGGTGCAAGGAATCAGCTTAGCTTGAAGAATGGCCTCCTCACTACCTTCAGACCCAAGCACCTACACACACACACACATTATGATTAGTGTCATCAGTGTGATAATGAGACACGGCCGCAGTACCTCCAGTTGCTCGTCCACGGGAATACGGAAGGCCAGAGACTGCAGCCAGAGGTGAGCAGTGCCCAGGAGCAACGGCTCTACTGGATCCCAAAAAGGGTCTTTGTCTCTGGGCAGGGCAGCAATGGAGAGGCTTTCTCCTGTCTGGCAGAATTTTATTAGCTTTGTGCTAAAAGAAAGAAGTTGACGAAATTCATGTTTGAAATTACAGGTTGGCCTTTCATCTCTTCCAGATGTTGCTGGTAGAGTTCTTCCATCAGGAATTTGCGGTTCACAAATTTTGCCTTGGACCATATCCATACCTAACCATGGAAGAATGAAAAAAATTATAAAGGCCTTTATAGATACTGGGAATGAGATGTGAGAGATTTGTGGAAACCTGTTTGGTGGGCTTAGAGGTGACTCTGCAAACTATCTCTTTCTCCAGGTTGTGTCCTTTTGAGTCGGACAGCACCAGATTCTTAATCTCCAGTTTGAACTCCACGTCCTGCAGACCATCATCGATGTGAGTTTCCTAAACGTCATCTTGAACTGTTTTTGGAACTATTTGTTACCTTATTAAGTTCCTGGCTCATCTGATTGGCTTCAGCCACCAAGGGCATCAATTTGATGTAGTCATAAAAGACGGCCAGCAAACTGGGATCCGTCTGACTGGAATCTGAGCTGCTTTCACCTAAACATAAATGGCCTTCGCTGAGTGTTTGTTCAAAAAAATACAAAATCAGGTTGTGTTTGGTTCACCCAGGTGGATGCCCTCAGCGGCGGCCAACTCAGACAGGAAGTAGTCATAGTCGTAGCAACTCCAGTCGTTAGCCACTCTCTCAGACGGAAAACCGATATAAAGGTAAGTGCAGTTGGACCCGAGAATGAGTCGGTCCTGGATGGAACCCGATGAAAATGATATGCCCTAGCATGGACAAAATGTTTGGGAACCTACGTGGTGACACTCACCAAGTGCTGCAGCTCAGTGGTCTCAGAAACCGCTTTTCCATTGATGGTCACCTTGGAACTCTTCAGCGGGGTTAGCGTTACACGCCGCTGGTTGTTCTTCAACACAAGATGGCGCTGTTGAATCCTGACACACAAATGCACAATGTATATTCCACGATTGTTGTCTTTTATGCGAGCCACGGTGTGAGCATCATCTGTACCCTAAACCCTTGATGGTGATGGATCTGGGGCTGCCTTCACTGAGGCCAATGTCCCACTCACCTGAAAGAACCACATAGGTGAAAACTAAAAGACATCAATACTGCTCGTGCATCTATGCTAGAGTGATAAATAAAATATGACTGACCCTCTTGAATGAACAGCTTAACCACACCGGACAGCTGAGCGTCCTCGTTGATGTTCAGGATGTAAGGATACATCTGCATCATTCTCCTCTCCTGACACATGCACATTAAAAAAGGAATGGGAAGTCTTGGGAAATTTTCATTTTGTACCCAAACTAGTTCAGTTAAAACTAGGGTCAGGGTTTCAAACTAGGGTTAGGGATTCAAACTAGGGTTTAAAACTAGTACCTGTGTGATGTTGGCATATTGTTGCTCCCAGTCCCGAAGCGCCTCCTGCAGATGTTGCTCCCACAGAGTGTGAATGGTTCTGATCTGGAGCTCATTGTGTGTCAGCAGCTGACGGATCTCCTCTGAGCATCCGTGCGCACGCAAACAATCACCCCACTCGTGAAATTCTATCACAATATAGTCAACAGGCCAACTGGCTTACTGGTTTCATCGTTGGCGCTCCGGCCATCCTGGCCAAGTCGACTCAACCGTTGCATCAGCCTGGCATTCTCAGCTTTGAGTTCTTTGACCAGACGTTCGGTGGGGCGCTCGTTCACCACAGGGCGGTTCTGGATGTGCTTTGCCCTAAACAAAACGGTAACTACATGACTCAAATATTTGGTTTGACTGTATTTTGAGACTTAAACATGTTTGAGTTGAAAAAATCAAAACCATAAGGTTGATCACTGGCACCCAAAAGCTCCTCAAAGATATTTCCATTGTACCTCTCAGCAAAGCGTAGTGTGGACAGAGACTCTTCATAGCAGATGTCCGCAGGGCTCAGTGTGGCAATCTAAAACGTGAATATGTATCGTACCCACGAGTAACGTATTAACACGGTGATGATGGGTCAGTAATCACCATAACAGTGCGGCTGTTTCCCCCCAAAGCAGACTGCAGCAATTTGGTGAGAACCGAATCTCTGTATGGAACGTGCACCACCTTCCTCCCCACCGCCATGTCAGCGAGGGCACTACAAGCGAGAAGAAGTATGTCAAAAAAAAACATAGATGATGGAAAGAGCAGGCCGCGCGTACCTGATGACATTCCCCAGAGTAGTGAGGCTCAAGTTGATGGCCGTGCCCTCTTTGAGACGGTCGGCCTCGGACGACGCCGATCTCTGACGCTCGCTTCCTGCCAGGTCCACCAGGTTAATGTTGGACTGTTTGGTGACGCTCTCTTCAGACAAGATCTTTACAAGAGGTTCACGTCGGCAACAAAGAGCTTGTTAATTAATAAGCAAACCGGGCGTCTGTCAGCATCACTAACTAAATCTTTACTAGTGACAGGAATAATCCTTACAAGCATTTCATTTGGTGGTTTGTCACCTGTTTGAGCTGTAGCACAATGAGCATGTGTGAGCGGCTGCTGTTTGCGTTCATGTGCGTGGCGGCCGTGGTTCTGGTTCTGGTACCTTGCTCCATTAATTGCTCCACCTACAGCATTTGTAGAATATTACATCTTGAGTATTATTCTTTTTTTTTCTTGACAGTAGGTTGTCTCGCTACCTGTGCTGCACTATCGCAAGGAACTGTTCGCAGACCCTCAACATAGAAGCCCCTGTGCTGCTCCTCACGGACACGGAGCCCCCCAGGGGGACGAGAACCACGAGACAGCAGATCTACCACCTGGTGAGACGTGAAGGTGAAGAGCGAGGTTATTCACTAAGATGAAGAAAAGAAGAAAGAGGATGATTATTATTACCATGGCAACATCATGACTTATTTTACCTGCTCATTGTAGATTTCCAACATACTGAAGAAGACCTGTGAGTATGTCAAACATGAGGACATTTAGAACAAATGTCCACATCCACAAAAACAGAACATGTACGTACATACCTGGCATTGTCTCATCTCCTGGTTTTCTTTAATGGCTTCAAACAGTCGCTCACACAGTTTCGGAACCAGGCCTTTATTGGGCCTGTAGCCCACCATAGAGTAACTCTTTCCAGAGCCTGTCTGTCCATAAGCCAGCAGAGTGGCATTGTAACCCTACACACATATCGGCCGACAGCTCGAAATGACATTTTTTACTGTCTCTTTTGAAAATAAGAACCTAACGGTTGGTACCTGGAGTGCATTTTCCAGTATTCCCTCTCCAAGGTCCTGAAAGACACAGTCCTGGGGGGAGATGACATGGCAAAAGTATTTACGCACTATACTTTGGCTTTTTTTGAAGTTGTCGCGTTGCCGTCTGTGAAGATTGAAAAGATTTATTTCTGTGTCGATAGTGTTGCAAATAACATTTTTACAAAAATACAATGTTAAAATGCAATCCAAATTTTCGACATACCTATTTTGTGCTGATTTTGAATCTGCCTTTATCATTTGATAACATCATAATAATCATGCACTTCTAAATTTGCTTCTGTTATGCCCCCCCCTATGCTTACCTGGTCCGCATAGCGCCCGCCTGCCTCCTCGGGCAGGTAGAGGCCAGTGTGGTCCTGGATGATGTAACCATTGTGGGACCAGTAGGCATAGTCAAAGCAGAAGGAGCGGCGGCACTGAGAGTCACGCGGGTCCTGGATGCTGATGGAGCTGGCTGCCATGGCAATGATGCAGCGGCTGCCTGCATCCCGCTCTCTCTGTCCACCAGGACCGTGAGCAACACCAAATGGCCGATGGAAAAACGATGCTGCATTACTTCTCCATTAGGTACCTAGAACTTGAACTAAATGATGACTCATTCATTGACTTCAGATTATAATATTGTTTGCCTGTCAATCACAGGGGCACTTTTAGAAACAGACAACTTAATTATCACAAGATATGTGATGATGGCACATGGGTCAATAAACCTGTACAAGTACAAAAGCCAACTGTAGAAAATGTAAGAGAGAATGAAAACACACTGACCTTGTTGAATGGTCGGACTCTGATGGCCACTTTGACACAGTCCCTGCCGTGCATGTCTGGTGCTTATCACAGGAGGAATGACACAGGCCAGGGCAGAGAGAGAGAGAGACACACACACACACACACACACACACACACACACACACACACCTACTTGTGTCGTATTACATGCTGTATAATGAGGCACTGTAATGTGCAGGAAAGAAAAGATGATTTGATTTGAAATAGTTAACAGTACACAACAATTACCTGTGCAGGTTGTTTTTCTAGTATTTCCTCCGTTAGTATGCTATATTGCTTGTTAGTGAAGTTGAGCAGGAGATCAGGTTTCACTTTCACCTGGCCTGCCGGCTGCCACCATGAATCATTCAAATGCACGCAACATTATTTAGCAGGTCATTCCATTTTAGGGGGGTCATTTATGATAAAAATGATGAATGCATGAAAAAATGAGCACATATTTTACAAATGCGTTTTTCACATTTGATTGGTTTGTTAAGAAATACAATCTAAAAGACCATGAAAAGAAAACTGATAGTTTTGCTAAATACAATCTAAAAGACAAAACGGATAGTTTTGTTATGAGGTTTTATGTCAAACTGGATGATTGGAGTCTTCCAAAATCATCTTCAAAAGCATTTTATCAAGAACATTTCACTTGAAGACCACACAATGTATCAGTACTCGGGATATGAATTATGAAGCCGGAAATTAATGTCATAACTCTTTTCAACTGCTCCCATTTTTTTTTTCAATTTGCATACGATTTAATACTTGACCTGATTTGTGTTAATATTTTTTATTTCATGTTGAGTGATAACACACATTTTGTCCCGTGTTTGTGCGCGGACATGATTGTGTGGAGTTTGACTTTGAAAAGTTCAACAGTATGACATCATGTCAAAGCATAACATACATATTGGAACAAATATGTATGAATTTAGTTTTAAATCTCTTCTGTCAAATATACATAATATGTGATATGTCTTGTCACCCGTGGTATCTTTGTGTGTTTTGACATGTGATGAAATTGACAATAAAGCAGACTTTGACTTTGATTATTATTATTATTTTAATAAACATTTATGTTAAATTGATTGTGAAGTGATTTTTTTCCCTAATGAAGTGGCCTGTGATTAGGTACACGTGAAAATGGCGGTGTACTAAATGGAGTGTTCGAGTGACGTCACAGATCAACCAGCCAATCAAAAAGTGGGGGGTTGTTTGGGTGTGGCACTTTTCACTTTCACTTAAACTTTTTCCCTAATGAAGTGATTAGGTACACCTGTGTCCGTGTGACGTCACAGATCAACCAGCTAATCAGAAAGTGGGGGGTTGTTTGGGTGTGGCACTTTTCACTTTCCGTTAAGCTTTGGCCATGATTTTTCCCTAATGAAGTGGCCTGTTATTAGGTACACCTGAAAATGGCGGTGTACCTAATGGAGTGTCCGTGTGACGTCACAGATCAACCAGCCAATCAAAAAGTGGGGGGTTGTTTGGGTGTGGCACTTTTCACTTTCTGTTAAGCTTTGGCCATTATTTTTCCCTAATGAAGTGGCCTGTTATTAGGTACACCTGAAAATGGCGGTGTACCTAATGGAGTGTCCGTGTGACGTCACAGATCAACCAGCCAATCAGAAAGTGGGGGTGAGGGTGGGTGTGGCACTTTTCACTTTCACTTAAACTTTTTCCCTAATGAAGTGATTAGGTACACCTGTGTCCGTGTGACGTCACAGATCAACCAGCCAATCAGAAAGTGGGGGGTTGTTTGGGTGTGGCACTTTTCACTTTCCGTTAAGCTTTGGCCATGATTTTTCCCTAATGAAGTGGCCTGTTATTAGGTACACCTGAAAATGGCGGTGTACCTAATGGAGTGTCCGTGTGACGTCACAGATCAACCAGCCAATCAGAAAGTGGGGGGTTGTTTGGGTGTGGCACTTTTCACTTTCACTTAAACTTTTTCCCTAATGAAGTGATTAGGTACACCTGTGTCCGTGTGACGTCACAGATCAACCAGCCAATCAGAAAGTGGGGGGTTGTTTGGGTGTGGCACTTTTCACTTTCCGTTAAGCTTTGGCCATGATTTTTCCCTAATGAAGTGGCCTGTTATTAGGTACACCTGAAAATGGCGGTGTACCTAATGGAGTGTCCGTGTGACGTCACAGATCAACCAGCCAATCAAAAAGTGGGGGGTTGTTTGGGTGTGGCACTTTTCACTTTCTGTTAAGCTTTGGCCATTATTTTTCCCGAATGAAGTGGCCTGTTATTAGGTACACCTGAAAATGGCGGTGTACCTAATGGAGTGTCCGTGTGACGTCACAGATCAACCAGCCAATCAGAAAGTGGGGGTGAGGGCGGGTGTGGCACTTTTCACTTTCACTTAAACTTTTTCCCTAATGAAGTGATTAGGTACACCTGTGTCCGTGTGACGTCACAGATCAACCAGCCAATCAGAAAGTGGGGGGTTGTTTGGGTGTGGCACTTTTCACTTTCCGTTAAGCTTTGGCCATGATTTTTCCCTAATGAAGTGGCCTGTTATTAGGTACACCTGAAAATGGCGGTGTACCTAATGGAGTGTCCGTGTGACGTCACAGATCAACCAGCCAATCAGAAAGTGGGGGGTTGTTCGGGTGTGGCACTTTTCACTTTCACTTAAACTTTTTCCCTAATGAAGTGATTAGGTACACCTGTGTCCGTGTGACGTCACAGATCAACCAGCCAATCAGAAAGTGGGGGGTTGTTTGGGTGTGGCACTTTTCACTTTCCGTTAAGCTTGGCTATTTTTCCCTAATGAAGTGGCCTGTTATTAGGTACACCTGAAAATGGCGGTGTACCTAATGGAGTGTCCGTGTGACGTCACAGATCAACCAGCCAATCAGAAAGTGGGGGGTTGTTTGGGTGTGGCACTTTTCACTTTCCGTTAAGCTTTGGCCATTATTTTTCCCTAATGAAGTGGCCTGTTATTAGGTACACCTGAAAATGGCGGTGTACCTAATGAAGTGTCCGTGTGACGTCACAGATCAACCAGCCAATCAGAAAGTGGGGGTGAGGGCGGGTGTGGCACTTTTCACTTTCATTTAAGCTTTGACCATGATTTTTCCCTAATGAAGTGGCCAGTGATTAGGTACACCTGAAAATGGCGGTATACCTAATGGAGTGTCCGAGTGACGTCACTGATCGAACAGCCAATCAGAAAGTGGGGGTGAGGGCGGGCGTGGCACGTTTCACTTTCCGTTAGCTTTGGCCATGATTTTTCCCTATTGAAGTGGCCTGTTTATTAGGTACACGTGAAAATGGCGGTGTACCTAATGGAGCGTCCAAGTGACGTCACAGATCAAACAGCCAATCAGAAGGTGGGGGTGAGCACGGTTGTGGCACTGTCATTTCAGCTTTGACCATGATTTTTGATTGATTTATAAAACAAAATCAACACTTTGGTATCTAGCGAAGGAGTTTGACAGCTTGTTACACACTTTTCGGTTTGTCTCTGTTTTTGGGTGGCAGTGACGCAGTCTGCGCGCTTTCCTTGCAAGGAACGCGCCTGCTTTTCCGCAACGCTGCAGATCCAAGGTCACAGTGAGACACAAAAGACAAATAATTTAGCACTTTTAACTGCTGATTAAAACGATTCAATTGTATCCGTTTAGGAACAAGCTGCACCCGGAAAGGGATTCACGTGTGCATTTACAGGCATGACGCATCCAAACGAAATGTACTGTGCCCCCTTCCTTCTGGTCATTTGAAAAAGTTTTTTTTTCTTTCTTGTTTCTTTTGCTGTTATCTGTTGAGAACACTCATTCAAATCGGATTGTTACTCTTTCAATCAAATTGCGATTCATTTGTTTGTATCCATGTGGGAATTCCAGGTATTTATCTTGTGCTATATGAATTGTTTATATCCTCGAGGCTCAAGTCAACATTTGTTTTCTCTTATCTTTGCACACTGTACAATATTTCCTACGGGAAGAGTCCAACCTCTTTGGCGTCCAGCCCATCAAATAAAAAATTAACACTAACAGTGTGATTAGATACAGTAATCCCTCGTTTATCGCAGATAATTGGTTCCAAAACCACCCCGCGATCAGTGAAATCCGTGAACTAGGGTCACCCCCTCATCTGTACATTCTTTTGTGTCAATAAATGTATATGAAACCATTTAGGTGCATGTTATTATTAGAACATTAAATAATAGTTTCAAACATGTAAATAACTTATTAATAGTATAAATAACACGGAAAATATTGTACTAATATTAAAAATTTAAATATTATACGTGTGCGTAACATATGTAGATGTGACGTTCTGTTGTAAACCTTGGTTAGACAGAGACTTCTAGTGGTTACCATAGCAGCGGTATGCGCATTTTGTAGATGTATATTTGAATTATTTTCTTTCTTCATGTGACATTTGTTAGTTTTTTGTGCTAAAAAAAAAATGTAGCTAAAGGATACATACTGTAAATATGAGTTTAGGACTCTTATTATAACAACTTTTTATAACAAGGTACAATACTGTAAAAATGTTTTCAGAAGTCTTTTAATATAACAACTTCTTTTATGACAAAGTACAACACTACAAATATGTTTTTAGAACTCTTATAACAATTTTTTTTGGGCTGGAAAAAACTCCACGATGCAGTGAAGCCACGATACACGAACCGCGACGCAGCGAGAGATCACTGTATTAAGCAAGTATGGGGGTAAAAAACTTCCAAATCAACATAACTATTTAAGATTCATTATTTAACTTTATTTGGAACAAAAAAATAACCATTTACACGTTAGAAACATTGATTGCTTTTCTTAACAGCAGTGTTTAAAGATATTAAAAATCAAACAGCTAAAATGTAAAAGTGAATAGATTCAAAGCCTCACAAGAGGCAAAGTGACACCTTTGTCTGGTACTTTTTAACAGGAGCCTCTGTGTCTTAAAGCAGCCGATCACTTTCAGGTTCAGAGCAAAACAAAATTGCCACTGATGCAGGCTTTGAACACCCCCACCCCCTAAAAAAAACCAAAACAAAACTGAGCAGCACTTTAAGTTGAGACATCTATTTTCAATCAAAGGTTCTTCCTGCGTGTTACGGGCTTGGTGAAAATATTGTCCATGATGCGTTTACGACGGAGGTTCATGCCGTACGACGTCCGGGCTGGCTCTTTCTTTGCTCTCTTCTGGGCTTGTGGGGCCGGATTGGCCGGGCTGGGAAGCGGCGAGATCAAATCCACTTCAACTAGAGGAAGCGGCTCTGCTGCAGATCTGGATTTTAAGGTGGTGTGTCGAGAAAGAAAAAAGGAAAAATTAAAGGATGCTAATGGGATGGGCATCCTTGAAATTTTAACAATGCTGTCTATTAGAGAAAATTAGACTGCACCTATGATATCCTAAAATATATCAAATTTAAAAAATGACAGAAAATGTACAGAATTTTTTTTTAACTTGTTAAAAAAAAAATTATGTTTGACTTCTGATTTAAAAAATGAGTACAAAATTGTTGACCAGAGTAAATTGACATAAATCTATAGTAGTCAAGGAATAAGTCCAAAGCATTTCTTACTTGGCTGTCCGTTTGGAACTTTTTCTGCTTTTGGAAACTGCTTTGGCCTTTCCCGTGTCGTCGTCATCTGAAATCAATTCTTTCTGAAAAGCATGAAACAACTGACGTCAAAATAGGTTCGTAATCTGACGACACTATCAATGGGCAAACCTTTGTCCTCTTAAGGGCCACATTTGAGTTTCAAAATGGATAGAAAGGCAAGGTCATCCACAGATTTTATTTGAAAATGGTAAATGCTGACCTTCGAAGCACCTCTTCTCGTATTGCGAGTGACGGCCACTTGAACATCTTCACTGGGGCCTGCAGACTCTGGAGACTCTGCTCTGCCGGCTGACAAAACACACAGACACACTCGTATGAGGACCAGAATGGTTCTGAACTATTGGTGGTGAGATTGACATAACTATCACCTTTTGTTCGCCTCCGTGAGGGCAAGTAGATAAATGAACGTTCTCCTGCGCGGTTCTCGTCCGTCGCAGAATCCACCATCAGGACATCTATGGATGAAGTCGTACTCCAGGTCCTCGAGATCTTTCCGACAGCTCCTCCTGGGAATAATAACAGTAGCCTATGTGAACATGTAGTGCACTAGGTCATGTTTTGAAAATGGCGTTTCACATCGTACCTTTCTGCTTCTCCTCTTCGTCCTGGAGCCTCTTGATGAGGGCGTCTGCTACCGCCGTTTCCGAATTCACTTCCAAAGGTGTAACCGGTAAGACCGTGTCTTCCTCCGGGTGGTCCCACAGTTTTCCTCTGGTTCTCCGCCGTTGGCTCTCGCGACCCGCTGCGCTGTTCACTTTGGGCTCGTGCAAGTCATGGCTGATGCTCGCCTCCTTTGTTGCACTCTGAAGGAGTTGGAGATGTCATTGATTGACCGGCAAAATATGACATCACAACCGATCGCCAATTTGGCACAACATGAAAAAATATCCACCAGTCCAGCCACTCGGATCTGCGTCACTTCTTAAATTTACAATTTGTAAATAAATCCACAGACCTGAATTTTCTTTGATATGATATCGTAGTGGTACTTGTGTTCATTTTGCAGCTGTAGACCTTGAGCTCCTGCACTAGTGTAAAGTCACATGAGAGGTGAACGCACGCATACCTGTGGAAAGACATTCAAAGTGTTGCGCCTGGACTGACGCGTGGCTCTCGAGGGGCTGAAGTTGGGCTGCGTTCCGTCCTCTTCCTCCTTTGATGGTTTGAGCCTGGTCTTTCTGGTGCTACGCGTGACCGTCGGTGGAAAAAGATCCACGTGTTCTTTGTCCTCCTCTGTTAGGACTTCCAGTGTTGTTGTTTGTAACACCTCACTACTGTCGAGGACTCTCCGACTGGACCCCCTCGGGGTGTCTGTCAGCGAGCTCGTGCGTTTGGCACGGGTGGAAGTCCTGGTGGCTGCTTTGGGAGCAATGTCATCTGGTTCCTCCTCTCTGGCATCCGGCTTCCTTCTAAGGGGAGTTTTTACAGGCGCAGCTTTTAGAGAAGCTCGTCGTCTAGAGGGAGAGGCGTTAGAGTATATATGTAAAGCTGATGTATCGTTAACATCCATCCCCTCCTCCTGATCCTGGGCCTTCTTTGGACTGTCCTCCTGGACTTGAGGAACTTTTCGAGAGCTTCTCCGAGGTGTATCGGCTCGAATTTTGGCTTCTTTCTTTCGAGCCGTTCGACTGGGTGAGGCGGCGACTGCTTGGTTGTTATCGCCAACCTCCGGTTCCTGGGAGACAGGAGTGATGAACGTAACCGTTCTCCTCGACCGTGTAGTCATTCGGGTGGGAGTGAACTGAAATGTCTTCTTCTGAGAAGTTGAGGTTTCTGAGACATGCTCTTCAGTTTCATTGATTGAAGTGAAACCTTTTTGAACCGCTTCATTACTTGTTTTGATCTCACTTGGACTCTCTTCCTTATTATCAAGATGTTGCTGTTGTTCCTCTGAAGAGCTCGTGGTCTCTGCATGGTTGACAGCCTCTTCCATCTCAGCAGGCTTGTTTTCTTCAGAGCCCTTCTGGGTCTCAGCAATTTCAGGTTCCTCTTGTTCTTCAGAGCCCTTCTGGGTCTCAGCAATTTCAGGTTCCTCTTGTTCTTCAGAGCCCTTCTGGGTCTCAGCAATTTCAGGTTCCTCTTGTTCTTCAGAGCCCTTCTGGGTCTCAGCAATTTCAGGTTCCTCTTGTTCTTCAGAGCCCTTCTGGGTCTCAGCAATTTCAGGTTCCTCTTGTTCTTCAGAGCCCTTCTGGGTCTCAGCAATTTCAGGTTCCTCTTGTTCTTCAGAGCCCTTCTGGGTCTCAGCAATTTCAGGTTCCTCTTGTTCTATCTCTACATAGGCATCATCTTGCACTATCGCATAATTCTCGCTTTCTCTGTCCTCCATAGTTTCTGCAGCGTCCTGCAGCGGGGTGGGCTCAGAGTCTGCTGGAACGTCTGGCTCAAGCTCTTTAGCAGCGAGATGTTCTTGAGGGTCTTCAACATTCAGTTCTGCCTCAGTGTAATTGTTCTGTGGCTCGACCTGCCTATGGATTTCGTTCTGTGGCTCAACCTGTCTATTGATTTCATTCTCATCTTCAAGTTCCATTTCGTTCCCATCATCTTCTGGTGTGACCACCTCAGACTCAAGCACATCAGGTGCCAGAAGGACAATATTTGGGTCTGTTGCAAGATCATCTGAGGCTACATCTGTAAGTTCCGGTGGCTGAGGACAATACTCGGTGGGCAAAACATCCGCCACCTTATCTCCGTCTTCATCCATGTCCAGCACTAACGAGAAAGCGGCATGAGTTTCACATTTCTGCTCGTCCGGTGCGACGGGTTGCTGCAGGTCAGGCAGTTGGAGTGGCACGCTGTCCATCTCCTCCTGTTGATCCTCCATGAGCTGGAGCGGAACCAGGAGAGTGGTGGAAGGTTTGAGCTCCATGTAGGACGACACTGGCCCCTCACTCTCAAGTGCCCCTGCCGCTTCCGTATCGGCGCCAAGTCTCACCATTAATACCTCTCCTTCCATTTCCTCTCCGACCATCTGGAAGCAAGAAAACAAACAGTACTTTTAAGCCCAACACTGACATTTATTTGATTTGGATTTTCACTTGCACAATACCTTCATCTCAACACCTGGTGGTAAAAGAGAAAACTGGGCAGCTTCCTGCTCCGAGAAAGTCGATAAGAACTCATTGTGTTCTTCATGACCAAATGCCGAGCTAGCTGGGAGGCCTCGTAGCGTCCCGTTACCGTGGACCTCCTGAATGATCTCCACTTCACTACCAGAGTCCTCCTCTTCTTCCTTCTCTTCCTCATCAGATTCCTCCTCATCCTCTTCATCCTCATCCCCCTCTTCAGACTCAGAGCTCGAAAGTTCTTCGCTATCATTCAAACTAACAACCGCTAAGAGACAAGGAAAAAAAAGCATGTGAGCATTTAAATGGGGCACAGGGAACCACGCATTTTCCTCACAATGGGAGTCTGTGCCCGTCGACTCGGAAGATGTCACTGAGGCGGTGGATTTTTGGTCG
Organism: Syngnathus leptorhynchus; assembly: GCF_054491065.1. Lineage (NCBI taxonomy): Eukaryota > Metazoa > Chordata > Actinopteri > Syngnathiformes > Syngnathidae > Syngnathus > Syngnathus leptorhynchus. The sequence continues at coordinate 14,551,695 of NC_141197.1, forward strand.
GAAAACGTGGGTGGAGCTTCGGCGCAAGCTTGCTCTTCCTCTTCTACCTCACTGAAATAAAGCAAGGGGGAGTTATTGTTTCATTTTAATAGCGTTTTTGATTTCTGACAGAAAATATGTCATTTGTAATCCACGAAGAAAATAAACAGCAAACTGGCGCTAGAATTAATAGAATTGATCATTCGGGTTATCATCCATCATAGTTCATATCAATGAAATTCTAGCTCCCATGCCTTGTATTGGTGATATGTAGAGGGTAAATCAAAACACATACCTGCTGGCTGTCTGTGATAAGGTATGAATTCCAGACCGAGTCAGAGGAGGAGACAGGCCACTACCAAACAAATGCCGTTCCACAAACTCAGTCAAATCTAAAGGATGAAAAATGGAGTGGTTATTATTTATTCATCAAAATAAAATAATCACACAAACATTCAGGTCACACCTGTTGTTTGCTCCAAATTCTCAGCTGGGTCATTGTCTCCACATGCTTGTGCATGCTCAGTGAAGGCTGGAGCTTCAGTGTCTCCAAATGCATTCATGCGCTGGATGAATTTCGTGGCGTCGCCATCTGCATATGAGTTCACATGCTGCGTGAACGTGACGGCTTGAGCGTGCTCTAAAATGGCGGTGGACTCGAGGACTTCTGACGGCGCTGTGTTGTTCTCTGCGATCTGAGAGTCTGTTTCTGGGGCAGTGTCAACCGGGTCACCTAGCAACAGAAACATGTGATGTCAAGTCACACAATGAATGAAAGAAGGCATTTGGAGTGTGCTTGATGTGATGAATCCAATAACTAATTACCTTGACGGGATAATTGTTCTTGGTCTACTTCAGCAAGTTCTTGTTTGCTCCCTGATTCAGTGTCAGTTTTTTTCTCCATTTCCCATTCAACTTCTTGTTCTTTGACAATAAGCTCAGCATTTTCTTGTTCGCTTCCCGACTCGTCGAGTTGGTTCCCCACTTCTACTTTGTTGTCATCCTCTTGCTCCGCAGCGATCTCTATAACATCTTCAAAAGTCTCTTGATCCTTGAGCTCCTTGTCTTCACTCTCAACATCATTTGATAGCTGCAGAGAAGCTGGCTCAGTATCTGGAATAAAATTCTGCTCTGGTTCTTTTTCACTGAAAAACTTGAGGTTCACAGTCACGACGTCATCTTTATCCGGGTCGATATGCTCATCCTCCTGATGTTCGTCTGCGTCATAGAACTCCAGAGTGGTGTCTGTCATCTGACTTGTGTCAAAGCTCAAGCTAAGTGGAGCTTGCTTGGAGTCCAATGGGTTGGTTAATTTTCCAGCTTCTTGGACTGAGAATGATTCCTTTACAGTACAGCTCAGCTGCGGTGAGGGAATACCACCTTCGGGAGGCATGAACTTCACATGGGGCAACTCCGCTTCTTCATTGTCATCAAGTTGTGCAGACCAGGTTTTGCGTGTGCGAGGCAAACTAGCTCTTTTGGTGAGTAGGCTAATCTCACTGTCTGCTGCCATCTAAAGAAGAAAATACAAAAGATACAATTGATCCCAATACAATACAAAACATAGTTTGTTGACATAGATGAGGTCAATAAAGAGCACTGGTCTTACGCCATTGGTCCAATGCGTGTCATTTTCCAATGCAGCAGATCCGGCGACTTGGGTAAAAGTGATCCTGCTGTCTTTGCTGCGAAGCGGAGGGGTGACTGAGCGCCCTGGTGATGCAGAAGGAGTGGCCATGGGAGTGGGCCTCTGGCTACTGCGGAGGATGGACTGAGGGGTGAAGTCTGAGAAGATGGCGCCAGAAGCAGCCAAGGCACGAGCACGCTGACGGGACACCAAGTGAAACGCATGTTAAAATTTGACAGAAAATGACCCAGATATGAGTTTGAAAGGTGACAAGGAATCAACAATTGGTTTCACCTTCACGATCTGTGGTGTTTGTAGCAAGCTGAATTCAGGGACCTTGGTGGTGCTTTTTTGAATGGCCCAAGAGGGTCTGTCAGGGCTGAGAAGAGGTCGAGGGGTGTGGCAGGAAGGATGAACCATAAAGTCCACCTGCCTATGTCAAATGTGAGATGAGGGAGGAGGAGTGTGAAGCAAATTTTGAATAGTGAACACAGAGTAAATTTTTTTACATTTGATTGAATCGTCTGATTTATGGAACAATGCTTTAGTCTGGCTTTTAAAGAAGTACCTTGACTTTCGTTTCGAGCTCATAGTTATTGGCGTTCCCAGGAATGGTTCCATTTGAGCTTGAGATGCAGGCTTAGGTGGTGGGCTCAGGAATCTGGAAGTTCTTGAACAGACAGGCACAATTTGACACGAGTAAGCTAATAATTGAAAATGCTTTATCTAGTTTGTTGTCAGCTTACCTCTTAGCAGGGGAAGACGGTGGGGTCTCTCCTTTGGCCAACCAAACCTCCTCAATCTTGTTCAAGACATTGTTGATGAAGCCCGCTCGAGACATCACTTTCTGATTAGCAGGACGCTTACTGATGGTTGAGAGTGGCTGTGGACGAGTCACTGCACCACAATGGAGAAAAGTAAGATATGCAAATGAAAAAATGTATGTGAAGGCTTTCTCTAATTTCATGCCCATGTTACCTTCTTTGTAGATGGTGCTGGGATGTTGATGATAGGGTTTGGGCCTCTCCATCGCCAGTTTCCTCTGAACTCTGGGTAGAACTTTACCGTACTGCTCCAATATAGAGTTGCGGGTTTCTGATCGCTCTTTAAGCTTTGGGTCTCGCTCATTCTAACAATAAAGCAACAAGAGCATATGGTTGTGAACTCATCTGTATACGTAAATGTACTCAAAGAGTTTGTGTGTCGTACCACGAGCTGCATTTTGAGGCTGTGGTTGAGTCGCAAGGCCGGTATGTAGTTAGCTTGCTGAAGGTAATGAACCATTAGTATTTCCCTGTTTTGGAGACCGCCTGTACCTTGTAGAAAATTTTCCAAAGCTTCCTAAGAACAAAACAAATAAATGATGGTCAACTAGACAGCTCAGTATCTTTACAAACCAGCTTTAACAGCTATTAAGATAAAAGTGACCTGCTCAGTGGGGCCAAGTGGCAGTTTGAGCAACTCTTTGATGAGGCCCAGTTCCTGACAGCTCTCGTACACAAAGCCAAGCAGCTCAGCCCTGTTGAGAAGATTGGAGTGTTGCCGTAGCAATGACAATGCCTCCGTGAGACACCTGGGAAGTGGGAGGGAAATTGGGAAGTTATTGAAGCTACACAAGCATGTTGGAAAGTAACAGCCGTACAAAATAAAAACTCAACTACTGCTGTATTGTTGGTCTGCTTACTTGTTGTGTAGCAGTACAGCCAGATAGAGTCTGGCCTGAGAGATGGAGGAAACCGGCGGCTTTGTGGCGTTAAAGTAGCGGAGTGCCATGGAATGTTGACCCTCACACATTAACGCTTGCAGGACACGCTCGTGCAGCCACTCAAATTGACACCGAGAAGTGTTCGGATTCAGCAGCACTTCAAACGAACGCTGATCAGAAGAGATAGGGAATAGGAATAGGAGAGGGGGGGAAAGTTAGCTTAAATTATAATAGTCATGTTGGCAGTTGATTTTTATTCATATTTATACACGCAGACCTGGTGGTCACGGTGGTCCAGCAGCCAAAGGCCTTGCACTAGATTGAGTAATCCAATAGGGACGTCAAAAGCTATGGGGTAAGACTCCACTGATGATCCCTCCTCATTGGGAAATGACCACATGACATCCAACAATAAGTAGATGACCTAAGAGCGAGTCAAGGCTAATCAGACATAGATCTATGATTTTGACATACTGATACAATGAACCAGAAAGGTATGGCCGACTTGTGTTTGTGAAGGATACAATTGCATGTTTGGCAGCCTCATCAACACTGTCCAGTAGATAAATATCCAGCAAAGCCTGCAGATGAGATATTCATAATCAACTGTTCATGAATGGTTTTGCATCACATACGTATGGTGTGTTTTTAAGATGTGCTACGCTTCAGCATACATGAAGGCTCGGTGGAGGGTATTGTCCTGTTCCACCTTCATCCCTTTTCCACAGATTGGACAAACATTCACCACATTGGCCAACCAAATTGTCAATCATCAGGCAGTCGGCACACCACTTCCCCCTGTGACAAAAGTATCACATCAATGGAATAAAGTTTGGGAGAGGGGGGGAAAAAAAATCAAATAAAAGAGCACTCACTTTGCCAAAGAGGTGAGCTCCTCCCTGCGAATAGAGTAATAGTTGCTAAAGACTGAGTGACTGAAGAAAGGCCTGGAGATCTGCATGGCATCAGCATCTATAGAGAAAACAAGTTATAAGCCGCACAGAGGAAACGCATAATGAAAATGTCTCTTCCCAAACATGATTACCTGATACTTCAGGCAGCAGGCCAGTGCGACAGAACCAGAGGACCACTTGAGCGTACTTGGAAATCAGACTAGAAGCCACATTCTTGTTGATGAGTCCCACGAGACCTGCACAAATCAATAAAGAGCCGCAACTATTAATTACAATCTACTTAACTGTAAATATGAAACCGAGGTGAAGATGATCGAACCTGAGTGGCATTCCTGTAATTCAGTAGTCATTGTGTACATCAAGATTTTTCTCATGCATGAGTGAATAACTATTAGCCAGAGTATAAACAGATTACGTTATAATTGGCATATTGACTCCAGTGGGTTGCATTCTGAAACCTCTGGCAGACTATGACTGAAAGCAATGTTTCAGCGTGTGGTGAAATGTGTGCACCACCTTTCTGCGTGAGCTCCTGAGCTTCAGTGAGCAGACAGCGGAAGATGGTGCCGAGGTTCTCCAGAAGTCTTTGATTGTGCTGCAGCAGCTGTATAGTCTGAGGATCCGTGAAGTTGGATGAGCTGTCGAACAGAGGTGCACCTTGGGCGCAAACACACAAGTGACAATTTATGGTACCTTAAAATTTTCATTCTTTTCAACATGGTGTTCTATTGCAAATGAGAATGTCCAGGAACATACAAATGCCATCCAGTTCCTCCTTGGTTTGGGTCACTTTATTCCAGGCCCAATCCAAGATATAGCGAAGGTTTAGTGCGGAGCCAGGTTGTTCTGATAGGACATAATTAAAAATAAGTATCAAAGTGGTGCCAAACAGAAAACAAATATCAAACTTTCTGGAGACGGCCTCTCACCCTCTGTAGTCCACTGCTTGATACAACCAGTGATCAGTCCCAAAGTGCTGGTTTCTACTGCAGTCGACAGGATGGCATCCAGCTGCTCTTCCTGTAAACAATTGATAAATGTTGCAGTGAAAAAATTTAGCTTCTGTAGAAGACAATAAAAACTGTTCAATGACTCAGTCATATACCAAAGGCCCATGGCTTGAAAGAATAAAGTTAGAAAACCGCGATAGAAAGCAAGAAACGCACAATTACATAACACATTACTTGGAAAAAAAAATAACGTGCACCTGAGAGAGACTGGAGGTGTGTGCATCAGCAAGACGAGATGATAGGAGGCCTGACATGAGGCAGCGCGAGTAGTTGCTGGAAATGACATCACTGGAACACGGAGCAGCTTTCTTCAAAAAGCTCAAGGTCTGAAAGTGGAGGAGGAATGCAATGGAAACATTCAGTATGCATTCAGTCAAGGTGTTCTTCAAAAAATAAATGGACAGACATTTGTTGTATGAGTAATATAACGAATGAGTCACAAACCTGTTTTTGATATCCAGAGCACATTGAATGAACAATTCCAGAGCTGAACAGACAAGTAGCATCTGTAAAAACAACAACAACAACAACAAAAAAGTTAAACTGACTGACATTATTATAATTTATTACAAAGAAAAGTATTAGACTGATTGAAAACCTGAGCCAAAACCAGCAAACAAAGTTTAAAAAATAAAAAAAATGAGAACATGTAAACAGATAACACATTTACCAAAGTTGTATGCGGTCGGGTTAAAGTACTGTTCTGGTGGGGGAAAAGTTAAAGGTAGGCCCCGACTGAGACTGTGATCATGCACAATCACATCTAGTAAGATCTTCTGAGCAGACATTTGTATCACTGGGTCCAAACACCAAACAGCCAGATAGGGGCAGTTCTGCAGCGATTCACCCATTCTGTAAACAAAAACAAACAAAGCAACTCAAGTCACTGTCCCAATGAGCTGATTACAATTAGCACTAACTGCGCAAATTATAGTCATTATCCTATGAGGTATTCAATATTGGTCATTTTTTTGCGATTTGAAAGCATTTACATTTTAAAAGACATTTTAGGAGGATAACATCAATCAAGTTTTGTTTATTCCCAATTAGAGGCACAGAGAGTTGATTCATCTTTTAAAACTGAAGTTGCCAACAATCCACACAAGCTCCACAGTACCTGAATGAATCCGGCATCTGTGCATGGTACCAACGGTTGATGTCAAAAACCCCAATGTAGGTCGATGGCGTTCCCTCTCCGTAGGCCTTGACTTGCCAACTAAAGATGGACACACTGGTGTCTGGAGATGCGACTGAAAGATGGAGGAAGGAGGTTGTCAACTTGTGTCAATAAAACACACCAAGTTAAAAGTATATGAAAAAAGAAAAAACAATGAGTACCAACTCCACACATCTTAATGTTCTAGTAATGGCAATGTACAAATACAAATATCTGTCAGTAATATCTGACCTTCATTAAGGCTGTCATTCCTGTCCGGGTGGGGTCGGAATTTCTCAATGGTCCGGCAGCTCAGCAGACGGGTGTTGGTGGTCTGGGCTCTGAGAGGAAAAGCCGCACCACTCAGCTCCTGACTGTAACGCTCCTCACAGTACTCTAGACCCTGAGCAGCATAATAACAGGTAAGGAGGCAGGCGGGGACGAGCACTTTTCTTGGACAGAAGTCGCAATGTTCCTCACACCTCATAGAGGATCCTCCCTGAAGCGAGACATTTCCGCTCACTGAAAGCCATCTGTAGCAGACGGAGGCTGACCGTATCGCCTTCTCTGTGTGGATATGAAGGAAGAGAGAGATGAGACTGAGTGGATCTAAAAACCCGCAGGAAGGATATTCTTCCAAATAAACACGGTTGGTCCACGTAATTGTGTTGTAAAACTTACTGATCTTGAGAAGACTGGACAGCCCAGAGGTAGCAGCAGTTCCTGGGGTCATTCTCCGGCTCCTGGAAGGTGAAGGCATGAACGGGCACTCTGCCACCATCCAACTGGGAGTGGTATCTAAAAATACAACAAGGGCATTTGTATACTTGCTTTTAGAATATATTTATACAATATTGCTCTGGAGTAGTGTCTTCCACAAGTAAGCATCTACTGTGCACTGATCGAGGCGCATGGATGTTAAAAACATTGCCCAGCCCTAATTTAACTATAGTTCAAATTTAAATGTGGCTGTGGCGAAAGAGCAAAGCGTAGAGTCTCTGTCACCGAAATGCATAAAGAAAACTAAGCTATGCTTGGCAACAGTTTCTTCTTTTTTGACAATACAGCCATGTTGTTTACGGTTGCATAAAAATATGCAGTACAGTGTAAACAAAAGAATCAAAATGTTTTCCCAACAAAGAACACCGGGGTTCAAAGTTATTCCATTGCATTGCAGTCGGTAGATGAGTGGCGTGGAGTTACCGAAGGTAATTGGCGCAGTCGGTTACACATTACTCTGTTAGCCCAAAGACTGAAATAGGCATCTTTTGAGAAATGGGAGAAAGTCTCACTCTTTTCTGAGAGACTTCAAGTTCCATAGTTGCAAGTAGCCATCAGAGAAGCCCACGGCCAGTTGGTTTGTTCTGGGGATGTACTGCAGGGCTGTAGCGGATACACCACTTGGCCCGTTGAGCTGGAGGGAAAGGTGTCTGCCCTCTCTGTGGCTCACTTCTCGGAGTCTGGGAATCTCTCTCGCAGTTTTGGTCACTACTTGTAAACCTGTGAAATCCAAGACCGGGACGACAGACTTAGAATGAGACACTCACTACACAGGGGGAACCTGCCTCATTCAATGTGGACGCAGCTCACCTGAAGCCTTCAGCTCGCTCTGGCAAAAAGACATGTCATCCAGACAGAGGTCTACAAGCAGAACATGGCCGATATCCGTTACTACAGCGGCGATGCCAAAGAACCAGCGAAGACTCTGGTGGAGGTGCTGGGTGGATGTGCTTGCCCCACCATAGCTCACTAAAGGCTCAATGGCTGTAATCTACAGTCGAGCAAAAAAATACAGGCAGAAAGTGTTTTTATGTAAAATGTGATTTGTAAGATTGAGGTTGTGATGTCATTTCACTAAATAGAGCAGAGGAAACTCACACTGCCTGGTATAACCACAGCCTTTGTCACTTTGGACAGTCCCAAGTCATACAGACACAGCACACTGCCTTCTGTTTCTTCCAAGCCCACTAGCAATCCAGACCTAATGTGAACAAGAACATTATTAGAATCAGATTTTTCCCACAGCAAATGTATCCATCAAAAATAAATGATCAGTGAGCTTGTTTCTGACTCATGACAACAAAGACACATACAAACAGCTGTGAATTTCTTTCCTTTGGGGTTAAAAAGTACAAATGGGAAGAACGCGACACTGTCATCGCTCTGACCTTTTCAGCCAGCTGAAGTCCCTCACAGTGAGGATACTGGGCGGGTGATCTTCTCCACCACGAAAGCGGTATGCAGACATACGTTCAGCTGTAAGTGCGTGGACAATCTCAAGATGGGGGCCGCTGGCGAGCCAAGCATGTCCTCCGCGGCCTTCATGAACCCAGAACACAACAAGTTTGTAGTCAGGTTTCTTTTAAGTAAGCATTGAGAAAAATCTAACTATATATCTGGATGACATGAAAGAAAGATTGGTCCTCCACCCACCTACGGTAAACCTTCCGTGAAGCACAGAGTCCTGAGTGATCTCATCCTCTCCCACTGCCTCGAGGGTCACCGCAGGGAAAGGCAGCAGGCTGCTGGTGACCTGGGCTGTCAGCTCATGCATGGCTCACTGCAAGAACAATGTACCTTAAAACATGGTATATTTATTTTTCTCCATTATATTAGTGGCATACAATGTTCCCCAAACATCTTCCTCTTAAAGTACCAAAATGAAACAGATTCCCCGCAAATTCAACCGTAATGCATTGTCATAACATCTAAATATACTGCCGATAAACTGTCTTCTTAGTTACTTGCTACCATGTGGTTTGTTAAAAAAAAAAAAAAAAAATCCCAGTTCCAAAGTACAAAAGACTCTTTGTAAAAGCAGTGGTGGCCCAGTTGTTCAAACTATTGGCAGTGTGATCAACAACAAATGATACGGACACATATGTTTATTTGTGTCAAGAGTAGCTTGTGGTCAAAACTGAATTTGTAAGTCATGTTCGACAGTCCAAAAACACATAAAAGAAGTGCAACAAAAAGATACACTTGCCTTCACTGTACCACCACAGTTACTACCTAAAAATGTGGAAAACTGCAGAGTCAACTTTGTACCCTCAATCTGTGTCCGTGTTATACAGAACAGTGGGGGGAAAAAAAGAGAGCAAAAACTATGCTGAAGCAAAAACTTTTACCAACTCCAATGGTATTTCATTTAGGTGTGGCAAATCCATTATAATCACAAGAAATGTATCTTAACATAAGATGTTTGTTGCGGAAGAAAAAATGCATACAAGACACGGAGACTATGGTTTACGAAAGTTCCATCCCAAATTTGGCAATGTCAAGCAAATTTTCGTGGCATGCTAAAGTATACCAGTAAAGTTATAACCATTAAAATATTTGGAAGAAAACCACTTCTAGGTCATGATCAGACAGATGAAAGGCAGTAATTCACCTTGGTAGTCTGAAAGCCAGTAATTCACGTTGGTATTTACCAATTAACAAATAAATGCGATGGAATACTGCACAGAAAGGACGTGCCCACAGCACTGCTGTGGGATATGAAGTATTTGTTTGACAATCACTGATGCAAAGTACAATATTAAACGGCGCCCCCTAACGGTCTTGTGGAAAATAACAAAATTGATTCAAGCGGACTCCCGCGCTCCAAGGCTGACAGTCGGGAGTAAACATTTATGAAGGAAGCATGACACACGTTCTAAACAACTATAAAACACACTTTTAGTCATCGTGACAGACTGATTTATTATCCAACTGAGGCAATTTCGATGATTAGACTTAGCTTCCCGAAATCTAGTCAAGCTTTTATAAAGACAACCTAACTGGCTCTTAAGCGTGCAAGCCTCGAAGTCAACGCACAAACAACTCCTAAATGAGGTCGCCGGACATGCAAAGTATGTGAAATGTTCCGTTACCTAAAATGCTCATCTGCGGCTAAGGCGGCGGAGCACCGATCAACATTAGTTAGCGCAGAGCGTGATGTAACCAAACAGCTGTTCTCTCCGTTGCTTTTTTTCACAGCGCCCCGTGGATGCATCACGCGAGGTAACATCACTTGTAACTTGTTTACACATCACGTCACAAGTCGCCTACATCCACTTTGGCTGAGTTATCAGGCTGCAAAGGTCACGGAATGATAGCGTGCAACTAAAACGATTAGGGGAAGAGAAAAAAAAAAATACTTGGGCGAGCTATCCAGATTCCGTGGTATGGTTAAATATTGAATGTTGTGTAAAATTGGCACATTTTCAACACTATTTGGGGGAATCACTGCCAGTGGTCATTGCAAACAGCCACGCTCGTCTTCTTGGTTGCTTATAAAACTAAGTGTTAAGGAAATGGCATGAACAAAATCCCAATTTTAAGCAGCTAAGCAGTAATTCGAAGTGTGGTCTGACAGGACTAGCATAGCATGTACCTTAGCTACTAGATGCATCGAAGTTCGGTTTTACTTAACGGGCAACAGATTGTTTTCCTTATTTGATTCTGTGTACCGGGTAAGAATAAGCAGATGAAAGAAGCTAGGTTCATTCGGCTAGCTTCTAGATAGCAGTGGAAAACGTGATGCAACGTGCCGCCAGCTAGCCGCTACAGCCGTTGTCATTACGTTACCTTGCCTCTTTAGGATTGCTTTAATCGGTAGGTCTCGTTATCCTTGGCTGTTGGGCGTCATAATCAGCACGGAACGAATGTTGCTCTTAAGTCGCTTGGCGCCTCTAATAGATGACAAGTCTAAAAAGCTTCGAAGGAACTTCAAGCTTCGGCATCATCTAGCGCCTTTTCTAGTGTGTCTATGTAGGAAAGGGAAAGCGTTAAGCAATTGTTCTTCGGCGGCCTGTTTACAGAACATAGACCCAGAGTTACTTATTGCCACCCCCTTTTGGTTGGCAGATGTATTACATGCCAAGGTTGTAGCACAATTATTCATTCGGATCAACTTTATACACTTTTTTCAGGAGTGCCCAACATTTTTTGCCCTTAAGGTCACATTTGATTTTTAACACTAAGATTGACCAGGTCATTTGTCGATGAGATTTAATTTTTTTTTTTTAAATAAATCAACTCTCTTCTCAAGTCCAGCATCAGTTGTGATTCTTGTTTTTAAACACTCCAACAAATCATACTCTATTGCATTATTGAGTTCATAATGTCAATAACATTATGATGATCATGCCAAATGTGTTTGATGCAGGATTTTCTCAATACTTTTATAGAGAAAGTTTCTTGGAATCTCTGAAGGAAGTACAATTCAAGTACAAGTGAAATTAAAATGTTCTTTTTATTTTGTGTTTTGTACAATGCTTTTACTGGAATGGTTAGAAGCTATTGCTGTAACACAAAGCAGTGATATCAAAATAATGATTAATGTACAAGCAGGCAATTAATTATAAAGTATTGAATAATTTCATTAAATAATTAGACGTGACATTCACATCTGTTGTGAGACGTATCACTTTCAGAAGATGTAACATGATTCATTGGAATGCTGAGTCACCCAATCTGATTGGGTTTGAACAAATTACTTTAAACTTTTTTTGTCTTTTTCCAATTTGTTGCTTTGTTTGTTGTATGAACTTAGATGTGGCACTTTAAAGCGTTATGTTTTCTTTTTTCTCTTTCTAGGTTTTAAATATGTTCAAAATAAAGATATCAATCAATACATTTGTGTTGAAATGATTTCTACAAATACATACGCAATTTCCAATCCACAAATATAGAAGAGTGCCTTCTGTGAGTATCTGACACTCAGTGTTCAGCTGCTAGGATTTTCTCATACTGAAGCGCTCAATCATCAAGTCATACTCTTGTATTTCCCTACAATGACAGAAGAAAACAAACAAATCATTCACAACATTTTCTTCCCTTAAAAAAATGGACCCAAGCTTTCTTTACCTACGACTTAAACCGCGTCCTTTGATGTACTTTTCTTCTGCCTTTTTTATAGAGATACTGTCCATTGCAGCAATGGCATATGTGATAGCCTACAAAACAAACGTGTATTTAAAAACATTGACATTTCTAATAGGCCCAGAGCAGTATGCCATACCTCAGGAAGAAGCACGTCCAAAACAAATGGAATGCGCTTCATGTTTTGGGCCACTATCTTCCCAGGAGCTATGGGCGCAGCCGTCTCGTAGAGCTCGCTCAGGTAACTGTACATCTTGTCCAACTGCGTTTTATCTTCCAGGTAAGTCTCCACTCCAAAATGGCTCCCGTTAGAGCTCTCAAAATAGCGGCGCCACCGCGACGGCGCCTGACCTCGAATCACAGCCTGAGGGAGCGCGGAAACAGTGTTCAAATGTTAGCTGACTTTGCAAAGTACTAATCACGGTTTTAAGTTAGCAAGATTGCACAAAACAATCATTTCAAAAAACATTCTGTCAGAAAGAGGGACAAAAAATATATGAAGAAACAAAAAAGAAAAACTGAAAAAAGGACAAACATAAATCAAGAAAAAAAAAAAAATATCAAGAAAAATGTAAACAAGAAAAAAAAAAAGCAATACAGCAATGATGCTAACAATGAACCACGATTTAACATTGGAAATAAAACAACAAAAGTGCATCAAATGTTTCAGGCCTTATCAAATCATACCAGCAGGCGTTCTTCCACCATGCGCCGCTTGGTGATAAAGTGCACAAGCCTTTCGTTGGCCCGGTTGTGTGCAGCTTGGGTCCGGTCTGGAAGCAACCTTTTGGCACACTTGTTGACCACCTCTTGCTTCTGCTCTTCACAATCTTTACTGGGATTCACACACTGGTCCTTTTCCTCTAACAGCAAATCACTCACAATGGTTTGTTGCTCTGAGGAGGCCCACGGGCGCTTTCTCCTCACGGGATAACCTGAACGAGGGTTAGACTTATCAGGACAATTCAATGGTGCAATGTGAATTTATCTAAGCGTGATTAAACTCACTCATGCCATGATTAAAGTATTCAAGGAAGGGGCCACAAAAGGAGCCACAAGCTAGAAAGAGCAAATAACAATTACAATCCTGCCAGAATGTCATCAAAGTAAATTCTGATAAGAATAAAAAGTATTCTGATAAGAATAGAAAATAAAAATACAAACACAATTACCGATGCGTATTCTGTAGTCTGCTATTAGCTCTAAGACCCAATGCATCAAAGCGGCATACTTTTCTTTGGCTTCAGCCTATGAGAGTCAGCATTAGAAATATTTGTCACCAGTGTAGATGTATATAAAAAAACAACAACTTTTGTTTAGTGTTGATCATCCTACCGCCAACTCATCAGCTCCTTCACAGTCAAAAGGCTTCAGGGATTTCAGAGGCACAATAATCCTTTAACATAGGTAATATTAGATTCTGACACATAAGCAGCAAGCAAAAGACAACTATTAAGAATAGCTAAATGCACACCCCCGTTTTTGTTGACTCATCTGATCATCAATGAAAATAATGCTGGCCTTTTTTGCCTTGTGATTTACATGTCTCACCTGCAAAGAGGGGAAAAACAGTCAGATAAATACTTTTACATAAATAGCCGCAAAGTGGTTTGTGCGGAATTTCGCGCACAGGGGTAGTTGCGGCCACCCAGATGCCAAAGTTGGGAGGAAACATGAGAAACAAAAGATCCATGCGTGTTTTTGCTCTCACCAGCGCAGGCCATGTAGGAAAGTGTCTAAATTTACACCACACAAACACTCCCTCTTTGACAGACTCTGGCCCTGGAATACATTCAGTTTTCAAAGTAAACAATAGAGTTTGTTTACAATCTATACTGACGGTCACACAAATCTTACTTGTCTGCATCAAGAAGCTTGGCAGCTCCTCTTCATCATCACTTTCCTCATCTTCCAGGACTGAAAGAGGCAGCAGTTCCTCATAGTCACCTAACTTGATGGACAGATCAGGCAACAGCACAGACTCATCTGATGCAGAAGACAGAAGCAGAGTAAAAGATAAAAGTTAGCACCAATTACCTTAAATAAAAAAAAAAAAACTCAACATCAATTACAAAGGAATTACACGAGGCCTAATTCTGTGAACAGCAATATAGCAACACAGAGCTGTATTACCTTCCTTTAGTTCAAATCTTGGTCTTGAGGGTTCAACTGATGAAGCAGTGATAGTCCCTTTTTTCAAATTCTTGGAACAGCGATGTTTCGGTGAAGACAAAGCGGCTTGCGTCATTGGTAGTTTTTTTCTAAGTTGTCTGGATTGGGTGGCCCCTATGCTTCTCTTCCTGCTCTGGGACCTCAACGTGTAGGGTGGTGACGCAACCTCTGATGTCTATGGCACAAGAGGTTTTCGGAAAAAGGTTCATGGTTTCCCAAAGCCCTTGATTCAGGTGTCACTTTTGTTTCTTTTTTTTTTTTTGCTCTTCAAGCAGTCATACTTTTAAGGGCACTTCATCATTGTTTATGTACATTGTATCATAATATTTAAACTCAAAAGAATGTATCATGAATACCTTCTCATTCCTGCCCTTTGCTTCGGAGACATTGTTGCAAACACTGGGCGGTCGCCTGGTGGACAAACTGTGCAAAGGCGTGGACGTCAATAAGGCTTCTGGTGTTTTTCTTGGGTGTCTCCTGCATCTTTTTGGGGTGGATTCACATTGTAAGGAACACGCAGTGAATTGATTTTCAGTGGAGGAATTACTGCTTGACACAGGACTCGTTTCTTCTGTGGCCAGGGAGGGATTATCACTAATGTTCCATTTTTGTCTTGAAGTCTTAGTTGGTTCCCCTTTGCATGTTTTCCTTGGTCGACCTGGAATATTACAACATGCTTAGTGTGGGATTCATTAAGAACCATGAAAAGCCGTATTAACAGATATCCATTTTAGTACGTACGAGTAGACTATGCCAAACGAAACACTAGTAGAACTTTACTGGTAAGACAGTTATTCAACTTTTTTTGTACATGGCCCTTTTGATATGAATAAAGTAAACAACAAGGACACAACAGAACTACCTCTCATTGTCGTTAAATCATGAAAAGACTTCACAGAAGTCTGGCGATATCCTCATCTGTTGAGGTAGAGTCCTTCCACATGTGGAACACAAACATACATACAGGTGGAATCATATTTACAGAACGAAGAAGGCAAATTTGCAATTCGGTTCAGTACAAATACAGCAAACTTGCCACTTACTACGACATTGGTTATTTACTATCATAGCTGACAAATAAGCACGTCACACGAGCAGCGTGATAACATTTTCCACGCGAACAAGCTTTGATATTCGTATTGCTATCTTAAATACAGCCATAGAATACGACGTGATCAAAAACTATCTTTCATGCCCCCACAACATGAGCAGCAAGCTAACATTTTCCACGCGAACATGCTTTAATATTTGTATTGCAATCATAAAATACAGACACAGAATACTATGTGATACAAACCTCTCCCCAACATGACAGGGAAGCCAAATACAAAATGCACGATGACGTGCCCAAACAAGCAATAGCAAGCAGTCTTCTGGTTCAGGAAGACGGCTCGTGGGTGTAACCTAATGGATTCTAATCGTTAGGGATGAATTTGCTTTAACGTTTGTGCAATAGTTTTTTATATATATTTTTTTCATTTTTAAAGCTATACTAACATTTTCTACGGGCGCGAAGGCGAATTCAAGTCACAGAAGCACCATTGCGGAAAGTGGCACTTTTGCAAATTCCCTTTATCGCCCCCTAACGTTCGGAGGGCATTGAGTCACATGACTCGACACATGACAGTTAACAGGCTTCATCGTCATCCGTCAATCATAATAATGCATAACTCAAAGACGATTTACAGTGGATACATTATTCATGCACTCACACATTCACAGCTGGTGGCAGCTGTTCCTTTATTACTGGCGTCATCTGCCATGTAGGCTATTTAATTAAATGATACATACGCAAACAATGCCTAAACATCGGATATTAATATTTTTGTAGTTCTTGAGCCTGTGCAGATATTATAGCTACTGTACTATATTTTGTTATTGTTGTGAAAAGTCATCCTCGTTTAAGACTGAACAAGTTTCTCTAAGGTGCAGTAACACAATCCAAACTGAAGAGAGCAGTGTTGAACCGTTATAATACACTACAGTATTCTCTGAGCTCAATTATCAATTATCAATTATTAAAGCAAAACGACTTGATACAGGTGCAGTAGAACTGCAGTACTCTAGGGCCAAAACTTTATTCAAAGGTTGATCGAAGGCAACTGGGCTCTTCTGATATATATTTGCGTGTTTTTCTTGTTTTCCAAAACATGTTTGAAAATTACTGGGAGAAATTATGCAAAATAAATGGACAGGTAGAATAATCACATGCACTTCCTTTGGAGGGCAGAAGGTGTTTAACTGACCATGTGTATCCATTTTTTGTGACTTTTTTTCAAATGTGAAATATATGGATCATTAGAACTTGGGAAGCGCATATTCAATATTAGAAAACGTGCTATCCCCAAGGTCGATGAAAGCATCGCATAGCAGAATTACCAAATTCATTAGAGCAGCGACGCTCCGCCTCCTCATCCAGATGTGCGGCGCACCGGCGTCTTGCCAGTGAGCGTCTGCCGTCTACAGAGCGCGGAGCTCCGTACAGTCAACAGGAGGCAACCGCTCCGAGTACCACCTGGATAAAAAAAAGCAAGCAAACCGCGGCGTTCACCCTCGACAGAATCCACGTCGTGACTTTTTATTCTTGCTTGGCAGTGGAGTGCGTCCTCAGTGGTGCGTGGTTGTACCTGATGAACCTGGTGCGTAAAAGGATGAGAGAAGCAGACCTGAGACAGATTCAATTACAGATCTTTTGATGGGTTCTCCAAAGGGAACTCACTGAAACTTTTTATTTTATTTATTTTTTTCAGACAAAATGTGGAATACAAGTGGTTTCCACCTTGGTGACGCAAAGTCGCCTTTACAGTAAGGAGCTCCAAGTGCACTTTGCAGGCGCGTGTTGTTAATTGAAATCGATCCCGCGGTTTTCATCCTCCTCTTCGCTCCTCTGCACACCTTCATTATGACTTCACTATCTGGTTCCAAGGAGAGATCCGTGGCCGGCCGGGGCAGAAAGTACACGGTAAGAAAACATCAGTTTAGTAATTTATTTAAAAAAAAAAATCCAGTTCACGTTAAGGCGTCCCACAGATCCAAAGCAATTTTGAAGAAGTAATTTCCTCTCAGTTCTCATTTTGGATTTTATTCAGTCCTAAAATGATTAAATACCGTATATGACTGCATGGGAGTGGTTAGCTGCACGTCTTTCTCACAATTCTGAGGTTTGGTTGCATGTTTTATCACTCACACTAATGAAAGACATATTTTTGTATAGGTGTAAATGTAAATTGTACTTATATCTATGATTTATATACTTATATTTATGATTTAATGTTCTGAACACAATTCTGCCCAAAACTCATTGAGCCAATTGACAGGAAATTCAGTGGCCATGTCTCAAGCATAAATGTGTTCAGGAATTAGGCATGTTGACTTGAAGCAGGGATTCAAGGCAAACTGGTTCTCAATCACAGGTCCATGGCCACGTACTGGACCATAGGCCATTTGATACCGAGCCACACCATTTTTTTTTATTTTTGGTAATTTAAGTCAACACTTCCGCCGCCATAGACTATTTTGTTTCTGACAATGAATATACATCAGCATCCAACCCCTGTGAGACGAATCGTTGCCAATTAGCAAAATATCTGTCCGATCCTGAAACCGTTCCTGGCAGAAAAAAACGTTCGGGACTTCTGTTCTAAAATGTCAATACGTGTCAAGGTGAGTGTGAATGTCTGTCTGTCTTGTGATTGACTGACGAATAGTCCAGAGTGTTTTTTTTTTTAATTTGCCCAAAGTCAGTCACTAGGATAGACTCCACCGGGAAGCGCAACAGGACATTGATGAATGGATGCTTCTCAATACATTTGTATTTTCTCCATACAACATATCTCTACCTTTGGTAACGCCGTTATTTGTTTCGTAATCGGCCAAATGGGGTGCATACATGCAGAATGTCTCCCACGGGACTCTCGAGCTCTATTAGTGTTGTCATTGACTGTCACATGCAGTGTCACCATCAAAGCTCTAAATTACTTTCAGCCCCCCCCACTAAATGAGAACCACACACAGTTATCAGTTGTACAGACACACACACGCGCACGTACACACACACGCGCGTGTCTAGCACCTAATAACAGTTACAAGATGTTACCCACCCCCCCTTCACTTGTGAGCATTCCCTCATGTCAGTCTTTTCAGCTCACTTATTATAGCTCTTATGAGAGATTTTAGGAGCCACCGTGCCACCACATCAACACCCCCGACTCTTTGTGGCTCATTTGATGTTCCCATTGGTTTGAGGAGTAGTCTCGGTTGAGTATTAATAACACACGTCCATGAGCAGAATCTGGCGTCTTGACTGTTGTGATTTGCAAAAAAAAAAAAAAGTTTGAAAATGATTTCTTCAAAGCAAGCACGTTTGCTAAATATACACATCATTAGGAATATTTTCCCACTTTAATGCATGAGCTGTATCAATAAATCTCCCTTTATTGAAATAATCTCACTCAGTTTTAGTGTAGCTTTAGTTTGAAGTGGTCTTCTGTAATCAAGGCTGTTTCTAGAATTTCACAGAGTTAATATGACTTTCATCATGGCAGGAGGTTGACACTGGAACATATCAAATAATTATTAGATGAACATTTCTAAATCTGAATATAATAATGCAGGTTGACCAGCATTGCAGAATAAATTATGTTTGACCCCAGAGCTTCTACTGTTGATTAAATCGAATGAAATTCTATATTATTATGTGACATTTTGAATTTGGCAAAACAACATACAAACAATTGCATATGTGCATACCACCTTCTACCGTTCCAATTTAAAAGCAATTAGCCAATGAAACATCATCCAGCAACAGTTAATAATGGTGCCACAAAACATTTACATATATTCAAGTGTTATATTTTTAATCTAAGTTATTCTCTCCATGGATTTAGTCCGTCAGAGATGATAAATGCCTCTTCTCCTATGCTCCTACAAGTCAAGTTCTCTCCTGTGTTAAATGTTCCACAGATACCCGACACTTCCCCCACCAAATCAGCTTCCTTTTTCTCTGACACATGGTACCGAAAGGCTTACGAGGAAACCAGCCGGTCCAGCTCTCGTCCCGCGCCTGAAGGCGTTGGCTCCATGCCTAGCTCAACGGGCACCCCTTCTCCTGGCTCGGGGATCTCCTCACCGGGGTCCCTCTCTGGATCGCCAGGGACCATCTCCCCGGGGATTTGCACCGGATCTCCGGGTTCTCTTGGCGGCTCTCCGGGTTTTGGGACGGGCTCCCCGGCCTCGGGCAGTGGAAGTTCCCCCGGGAGTGAACGAGGGATTTGGTGTGAGAACTGCAACACAAGGCTAACGGAGCTGAAAAGACAAGCGTTAAAACTTCTCATCCCGGGACCTTATTCCAGCAAGGTACGTACAGGATGTGTGTTGCACATAACTCGCCCCTTCATCAACTGTGACATTTGGACAGTGGCTCTTATTAATTTGCTTACCCGTGAAATATTGGGCCTCCCATCATTACCTTGCCTTAGGTGTAGCTCTGTAATGTGGGTTATTGTTCTCATAAATCAAGACGATGCGCTGATTTATCCAACACTCACTGACCATCTGCACTAGGAGAGGAGACCCAAATGCTGTTTGCTCTCGGATTGAGGTGTTCATCCATCACGCACACACACACAGAGACAAGACTAGTAGGATTTTTGTGCTGAACATCCCTTTTACCTTATTGATCACATCACCTATACAGTAAATCAATTTCTCTTATTGCATGGTGCTTTCCCATCTTGTTGGATTCAATAAAATAGATGAATTGAAAAAGCAGAGCATTTAGAGCACATATTAATCCTTAAAGATTTGCTGTTTTTTTCCATTTTCTTTGACAGGTGCTTTAATTATACATATACATGTATTTTTTAATTGTCTTATGGCTAATCTATGCAATCGATTTCAAATGGAGCGGTGACTCGCAATAGGAACGCCATGAAGGCTGGGAGTTGATCGATAAAGGGATTCAATTGTAACCTGCACACATTGATCACCATGCATGAAAATCATTTTTTTACAATGTCATCTGCACACAGTCATTTGCTCATTACAGTTTTTAGCGTGTGGACATTTTACACCATCTGCGCCACAACTTAGACCTCCTTTTACCCTGTTGCGCCTACCGACCAAGCACCAAGATATATAAATATATATAAAATCAATTTATTACACAGGTTGCTCATGTACTGTCCACAGAAGAATTGCAATTACACTGAGTTATTGAGCTTCCAATGGCATAATTTATGCCTTTAGGTCTTCCGCTGCAGCTGACTGAATTCCAGTTAGGAATACAGCAGGGTCACACATCAAGCTCAGAGTTAATTGGCAACCTATAAGCATGTTTTCTGCATCATTGTGGGAGCAATAAACTATAGAAACAGGGGGTCAGAGAGGAAGCAGCAGTCAGTAATGAACAGTGTGGGAGCTTGTTAAGACAGTGACAGTCGGAAACTGGAAAACAATCAGACCAATGTAAACCGTTCCTGGGAAGACTACTAATTAGAATGTTATTTCTACAGTTGGATTTGGGGGTCTGACAACTATTTTCCTCTATGTGGTCAAACATAGTGTTGTAATTGGTTGAGGAAACAAATTAAACACATTTTACTTGCCCAGCATGAGGAGCTTTGCGCTCGCCGGGCCCTCAATAAAGTACATTGGAACAATTTAATGAGATTCAATACAAAAGCTTAATAGCAACTGTAGAATACGTGGTTGCAAACTATGGCTACAGTAATAAACATAATGTTGAGGTATTAATCAGTATACCTCTGGCACTGATTATTATTTTATCCCACTGGGATATTTCATTTTTGTGTGTAGAACACGGTTCAATTGTGATGATATTAAAAGTAGTCTTCATCTAGATTCAATGTCTGAGTCTAAATTCTACTTTAATTGATCTTAACAAAGTCATTGTCTATTGCCCAAATAAGAGAAGTGACGATAGTTTATGAAGAACAACACTCCGAAAGAATATATAATCTTATTGTAGGTCAATATCTGGCTGAATGACCTTTTTTTTTTTCCCAGTGAATTAAAGTTTGAAGGTGCTGTGGGTCAAATAAAAGCAAAATTCACATTCTTGGTGAAGCGACGTGACCGGATTATCCTTTTCCTTTACCAAAAATGTCAGTGAAGCAGTTTAGTTTGAGAATGTGTGTGTGTGTGTGTGTGTGTGTGTGTGTGGGCTCATTTTGTGTTTCTGTTCCCCCAGCATGAGACTTCATGTTATTCCCACAGGATGTTGAGACATACATGACCCCCACACTGTTAGAACAGTCCCCCCCACACTTCGTTCTAGACCTGTCTCTAATTCACTGATATGAATACATTGAGGAATCAGGTCTGACACACACATGCATGCGCACACACACACCGACGCACTCACAATGGTGCTAATAGTATGCTAATGATGACCTTCAACAGTGTTTCGATTAAATATTTTGCAAATGGTTTGTCTGCTGTATATGTGTATGACTGCTCACTTGTGCTGGTTGAGAAGCATACAAAAGAGAAGTCTGCACAGCAATGTTTAAATGCCAGGTTTTTATGATGTAAAAAAAAAATTCAACAAAGATAAATCATTTTCAGACTTTTCATGGTGGAGGAAATTATGGATTGGTCAAAGGAACAGTTGGTATTAGCCCAAAGTCATCAGATTTATGCTAGAAAGGGGGGGAAAAGTCATGAAAAGCCTACTAGAACATCTAAAATTTATTTTGGCCTCGTGAAAAGCACTTCAAATATGTGGTGAACTTGAGTTTGAACGTGACTGGTTAATTCTGAAGACAGCCATTTCCCATTTATCGGAGGGTGTGCTTACTATAAAATAACAAAAATAAAAACATTTTATTTTTAATAAAACGTTATAGGTCACGTTAGTGGTGAGAATGATTTATCGTGGTCGTGTTATTTCAATATCCCAAAAATATGGCATTTGAGGGGTGTGTAGACTTTTGATAACTTCTGCATACCCTTTAGCTACTTCAAATAAATGTTCATTTGAGTAAATAATGACTTTAAGGGGAACAGCACCCCTTTGAATTCACTCAAAACTTCAGAATTGGAACTGCTGTCATCAGGCAACATTTCATCACCAATTTCATCAACACTTTGGGCATCTCTTTTCCTAGATAGCGCACATGGGCGTGGGCGTAAAATCTGCTGCATTTGGGTCGGAACATATTTATATTTATATTATTTCCCGTGGAATACAATTAAAAAAAAACCAATGCAAACATGATCCACTAGTTCCCCAGATTGAATTAGTAACCATCAAACAGTTTTGCACAATGCAAGACATTAGAATGCACTTGGAGAGGGATTAAATTGAACAGTGTGTGCGTTTCACTATTTTGATGCATGACACTTGTGACCGCAGGACTCTGACGCACATCTGGCAGGGGCAGCTGTGCTCACTTAAAGCTTGTGTCCATGCGGTTGTATTGCTGTGTGTCTGTCTGTGTACTCACACACCCCAGTCATAAAAACTCATCTGTGTGTGTGTGTGTGCGTTGGAGTTCGGCTCAGGAAAGTGGGTCACTATTTGTGTGTTTTAAAGGGACAGTATCTGTTTCAAATCTTCTATAAGTCTAAATAAAGTGCGTTTATAAAACCAACTATATACACTTCCATTTTTGGGATGCCAAAACAAAAACCATAATAGGCCATGTTTGGGAATATATTCTCTTCCCTCTCAATAACACTTGAAGATTTACTGACTTTACTGATGACATAGTCGTGAGTCGTGACTTTGAATTCTTATGAAAATCTATTTCGCATGCTTGCTCTTACAGTGTTGATTTTAGCAGAAGTAATCCAAGGATGGGTCATAAGAAGTAAAACCCTCAACATATGTGCAAAGTTTTAACACTTTGTGGATACTTATAAGTATTGATGGATATATTTGATAACTTGTCGAACCAATGACTATACTGCACATGTAATCGCTCTCATGCGGTAAAACAAACAATAGTCCTTTCCCGTCACAGTATTCCGTAGAGGTTGGATTGTCCTTGAAAGCATTAACCGCCAACCCACACAAATCCTTTTAATAACGATCCAATCAGAAGATGATCTGACCTTGAGCAGAATGTTAGGCAGAGATTTGACTTGTGTAACTGCACTTGCCAGCTCCCAAACACAAGAGGTCAAACCACTTGCGGTCCAATCAGCTCAAACAATCCCCTCTATAAACAACCAATATATTGATCATTATTTATCTACTACTCTCTACTCAAACTCCGATTGCCCAGCTTCAGCCGATTTCAGTCATCCAAAAATATGCTTCTTCATGCATGCAGGTACTGAGCTTCCCTGTAATCAGTAAATCCCCAAAGACTACAGAGGTAGGCCTAGCGTAACCACGGCAGCTGGTGTTGCCACGGCAGCGACGTGTGACAGATGTGAGCAGCATACATATCTCCATCAGGATCAATGGTCTTCTCATAGGGTTGGTGAGAGACAGGAAGGAAATACTGTATATCACTTTCGTGTGTGTGTGTGTGTGTGTGTGTGAGAGAGACAATGATAGTGAAATCGAGCATGCCCTCTTGATGCCTTCAGGTGTGAAAGACATTACCATATAGAGCAAGACGGTGAGTGGATGGACCTGTGAGAAGCGGGGTTTGCTTAATTGAAGAGAATTGAAGCATGTCTTTCTTATGTGTGTGTGTGTGTGTGTGTGTGTGTGTGTGTGCGTGTGTGTGTGTGTTTTGTCAGCTATGCATTTTGACCAATACTTGCAATTGAATCTAATTTTGGGTGTGTTTATGGTAGAGTAGTACTCCTATTTTAACTTCTCTGGCGACGTTTTTTTTTTATCATTATGGTAGTAAATGTACGCAAACCGGAAATACAGAACAAACTCAATGAGGTGGGAAAAGAAGTCCAAAGAAGAGAACATTTATGTTGACTGTATTTAGTTTATTTTCAGCATTTTCAGGCACGTAATGACATGTTCGAAGGCATATTATTTTAAAACGTAAACTTAATGTAACATATTTAAGAAATGCTTCAAAGTGTAATGTGAAAATAACCAGTTGAAATATACGATTATACAAACATATGTTTTTGATCATTGTAGAGGGCACGACTGTGGGCGAGTCTTTAGCCCATATACCTCACAATCAAGGGTTTGAATTTTGTGTGTGCGTGTGTATGATTTCCATGGGAACAAGGCATGTTTAAGAGTGACAACATAAGAAATGTGGCAGTACTTGTTTGAACTTAAAATGAACAAACGATGGCTTCATAATATTTTGTTGAGTATAGAAACAACATTAGAGATCTGAGATAATCCTAAAATGGTGCGTAATGTCGTGTCATAGCTTTTCATGCCGCTATGTTCCCGACAAAGTAACAACTTTAAATGCCAAAAAAACCCCCAATTCTAATCGACTTGAAGACGCAGCTCATCTTTTCCCAGACAGTTTCAAATGAACAAGATAACGTCTCGCGAGCATTGAGACTTCAGATAAGAGCAAGCGTTTCCCCTCTGCTCAACTTATCGAAACCACGCATCTCATTTTGCTGAGCTCCTTTGGGATAAAGTGGAACCATCAGCTTAAAACCTCAAAAGAACAAAAGTCTTTCATTCCACGGGACACCTCGCTTTGTTAGCACGGCTTTGGAAAATGTACGTTATCCGTGTGCAATATGCAAGATATAAATCCATCCATTGTGATACTGTGCTGAAATATTAATTGTGCACATAAACCACCCACACCCACATTGATGTTCACCTTGCTGGAAAATAGCCTACTTGTAATATTAATTATTCATATGATTCTCTAATAAATTCTTAAAATGATACCATTATTATTGTTCAAGCATTGACCCGGAGCAGACGGCTAATTGGTCTAATTACACCATAAATGCCAAAAAGCAGGCTGCCTCAGAAGAAAGAAGCTGCTATTGCAGGCGGTTTGCAATTCACTCATTTTATTTGTTAATACAAAGATAATAAAAAGCTAACGCAATTCGATGACCAAAAAAAAAAAAAAAAAAAAAACTATTCAGGGGGATACAGACTATTTGTTGACACAATGCTTTGTCACACCACAACAGTCTATGGATAAGGAGTGTGATGTGTTTTTTGCTTTTTTTGACCCAGGTAAATAAAGAGAATTATTCTTGCCTGACTGGTCTGATAAGAAGCTCTGAGCGGGGCCAAGGCTTCTCTTGTGCTTCCATGGCCTCAATTGCAGCCTCATTTCCCATTTTTCTGTCAATCAATTTTTTCTCCGTTGAAGAAGCTAATGAAGCAACATGCATTCATGTGCAAGTTCACTTATGAAATCAACATTCTTATTTAACATTCAATGAACATTTATCACATTTATAATTATCCCGCCTGTTCACAGACAAAAGGGACAGAAAGCTAAAATGGGATGAAAATACACTCCGGTGGATTTCATTAACAACAACAAACTGCCGTACACTGCAGAGTGGTATTTAAAGCACCTGATGCCTTGACGTCCATCGCTACCATGGCAACTGCCTCTCCATCAAGCATCAGTCGCCTGGCCGCATTTTCACACTACCTGTATGTGTGATACATGAATTGAGATGTCTCCGATACTACATCTGTGCATAACGCCTATCATCTTCCTGGCCAGCCATCAAGTCTGACTCTTTTTTTTTTTTTTTTTTGGCATTGGGCTTACTTGTGCTTTTAAGTCTGAAGATTCCAGCAATGGAGCCAACATGAGAAATTGTAGCTCGCCAAATGTTTCTCTAGCATCATGTGCCAGTTCCTACCCTCCGACTCTGTGAAGTCTCACTCACTGATGGGTTTATTTGAAGACCCGCTAACTGCGCTTCAAACACGAGTCAGAAGGCTGCCATCCAAGCTCACATAGACTCACTGTCACAGGCTGTCAAAGAGAAGACATTCATCTTCAACTCATCACGCTAGGTGTCATGGTGAGGGAAAAGTTGTGTATACTGAATGTGAGTGTGTACTTTGAGTTAATGGACATTGAGTTTTTAAGTCATTTCCCGCATAAGTATGTTTTTTTTTTTCAGATAGAGTAGTATATAAAGTATACCATATAATATTTGTCGTCGTGTTTATATGAATGCTGTAAAGAGTACAACGAGTATATACATACTAGAATAAGAGATTGTGGGCCCTATATTCTTCTGCAAACTAACTTTGTTTCTTTCTTTTGGCATTTGAGTAGAGGGTGGCACAAGTCGCGCCACACACACAAATTGTGGATTAATTTACAACTGGGGTTTTCCACATGTGGCTGGATGAATTTACATCGGTCTGTGATTGATCTTGAAAACGTCTGAGAAAGCAGTAAAGATTAGGATAGATTACACTATAAAAGTAAATCTGTTTTTTTTGTGTAAATCTTGTGTTGTGTCTGTATTGACTTCATTACAGATATTCTTTAATATCAGATCAACAAACATAGCAGCAAAAACACTATTAAGATCTAAGACCAGATTTCCAAAGAGCATTATCAGTTCAGTCCCCCTCTCTCAATGTCATAAATGCATTCATTTAACAATGTTTTTTTGTTGTGGTTGCATTGCATCATTTTGAATATTACATTATGTTAGGTACATCTGCACCAATTTAATTGACAAAAAAAAACTGGAATTAATTTTCTGTCTGATGCAAAGCATTTCTATACCACTGCAAAAACAAAACCCACAAACATAAACATATTGCAAAATGAATCTCTAAATCAAAACTGAGTATTTTAGCACGATTTATCAGCGTGTACTTTCTTTGAATATCTATCTTTTATCTGTGCAAAGCGACATAACTAATATCCTCATGCCATTCATCCTCACTCCTTATCAGGAACAAGGAAGTAAAGAGGACAAATGAAAGAAAGTACAAAAGATAAAGCTTAGCAAGATAGAGTGTGTCTGTGTGTGCATACATGCGTCAATGTGCGTGTGCACGGAGTAAAGAGAGAATTAAATTGGCTGTTTGTTCCTCGCAGGCGCCTCAGTCAGACACCGAATAGCCTCAAGCAGTTCAACTTTCCAATTACCTCGAGCAGATGGAACCCGTGTGGCTCCATTTAAAAGCTCTGAAATTATTGTTGTTGTTTACCGTTATCTGCTATTGACTGTACATCCGAGGATCCATTTATGCAGCCCTATGTATCCCTCTCATCCACTCTTCCTAACTCACTCGACATCCTCCTGGACATCCAATCAAAAGCGCCACGCCGGATCTTCCCGCACAGCAGGAGACGAACATCTGTTCGAATATGCTCAAGACCCACGGGTCGAATTTGTCAGCCGTATGGAATTATAAAGCTATCTGCGCCCGATGTCGAAATTATTTTTAGATGCTTGGAGGGATGTCAGCTCCAGCGAATCACCGGAATTCTTAACAATCAGTTATAATCCTTATCATTTCCGTATGATGTTAGTGTGATGTCTCGATGAGTGTCTAGCAATCCCTCGTGGAGCCAAGCTAACGTTGGTACACAGTGGTTGCTTTCAGGAGGTCCCGTGAATGAATGGGTGCTACTGTGTGAACATGACGCCTGAAGGCAAACTCACTTGGCGCTGACTCGGACCGTTTGGAAGGCATTTTAGTTAAAGAGGCTCTTAAGATGGTCCAAGTGCACACTCAGAGACCAGGGGGTATGTTTATTTAGTGTTTTACGAACCATTTTGCACACACTTATTGGCTTCCCATCTTGCTTTAGCGCTATTCAATGTTTTTGGGCCATTTTAAGTGCATAGAGGTGTGAATGACTTCATGGAATTTTCAGGTTGCTTCTCAAATTATGAGAAAGCCTTACTTGCCTTTTCGCCAGATACAGAGGTTTGATGCACTTATGCCACATGTAAACTAGAGTTGTCAGGCAGATCGACCTCTTGAGCATCCCTCACTAACCTTGGGATGGAAGGATACTGGAAGGAGGAACATATGGATGGGAGAAAGAGTGCTTGGGGAGGAGAGTGCGACTGTGTTCGGGTTTGGGACACGGCAAGATGGATTACCTGAGTCGACAAACAATACATCAATGTCAGAGACACTTAAAGGGAGCGAGAGAGAGAGAGAGGAAGAGAGTGAAAGAATCCATTCTAGGAGCTGTGACCACTCCCACAGCCCTCCCACCATTGGCCTGTCTTAGTCTGCAAAATGACCAACATTTGGTCTAATCCGCTTGGGCACAAAGTTATGTCGCGTGCCGTGCAGGATTTACGCCGCTCACAAACATAAAGCATTTGGTGGTCAAAACAGTCAGAAACAAAGATGGAGAGTGACACCGAGTTCCGTTCATTTTAAGCTTGGGCACAGACATAAAGAGTTGCTTGCTATATGGCGCATCTGTTTTTAGTATTTTGTACCCACTTTGAAAGTTTATCAACCCACTACAAACACTCACTGGGTCAAGCCGTCCTATTTTTGCTACCCCATGTGTATGCGCTTACAGTACAAAACTCTGTTTTTGTGGCGAGCGCTTCACCCGGGTTAATCCCTAGTAGCGTTGACCCAAGCAATTAATTATGGCTGTGAAGCGCTGCATGAAAGTAGCCTCCGACAAGCCGAAGCTTGTCATCAGCATCATTGTCGGGAAGGCTGTTCAAAGACACATTTCAAGGCTGCGACCATCTTGGACGATGCGTCCAAATCTGACTGAGGGACGACTTGCGTGGATTACAAGGAAGCGCAGGCAGCTTTCATAATTCAACGGCTGATGCGTGTGTGTTTTTGAGGACGTTGATGCATTGTAGAAAACACTTGCAGTGATTTATAGCAGGCCGTTAACATCGCCCGAGTTTGGATTCAGATCAAACACGGGAGCAGTCCGTCGAAGGGCTGCCACGCTGCCTTCTGGAGGTTCGGTTACAGTCAATGAGCAAACTGTAATTAGAGTTCACACAGCTCTTTAGTTAAGATTGTGTTTGAAGACATGTTAAGATGACAAAAATTACTTATTCCCAAATGACCGTTTGGGGAACGCTCTGAGGCACGCACACATGCAAACGTGAAGATCCAAACACAGCAGAAATCTCAAGTGAACAACAATGCAGCGGGTTATTAACATTCCCCTGCAGCTATTTAGGTGGGCATGCTAATGAATTTTCACGTCGCCATGGCAATGCAGACATTACTCCATCTTTTTCTTTGTTGCAGCGTGTCAACATTACAAGCATGTCGTTTTCTTTCATTGCATGTTGGTGCTATCATTTTATTTTCACATTTGTTTAAGGGGACGAAACCGGACCGACAGGCAGTCATTTCAATTTACATTTCACTCAAATACCTTTCTTACGTAATCACAGTGTCATTTTCTACCAAGAGCAAAGCAAATCAAATGTAGAAATTTTTGTGAAGTAACATAGAATAAGGTCAGAGTGTTTCCAGCAATGTCAAATTTGACCTAGATTTCAAACAGTCATTTTTCTTTTTAAAAAGTATTATGTAGTATCTGATGAATACCTCTCGGACAGTGTCAATTAAAACAGAACGTATGAAAGTACTTAGAATGTATGTTTTTTGTTTTCACTGAGATGTTTATAATTTCTAACGAATGAAGACTATATTTTCATAATTTCCTAAGAAAGTATGTAGTATCAAAGCGTTCCAAATCTGCTTGGATGCTGATCATTGCAGCTTGTGGCAAAATTGTTATTCTTAGAATTAACCCTGTCTGTTGGCCAAGAGAATTTGCTATGGTTCTGTATACTTTCTCTCCATCCATCCATCCATCCATCCATCCATCCATCCATCCATCCATCCATCACGGACCTCAGATGACCTCGGGTAACCACTATACAAATGAAATTAAAAAATTGTTTAGAATTAGTCGATTTTTTTTGTTGTCATGATTGGCTGAGAATGACTTTTACCTTCGAGTGGGACGGCAAAACACACAATTGATAATTGCCTGATACAAGCACGCACAATAAAAACAAGATTGAAGATTCTTGTGCATGTATGCGGTTGCCATGTCTGTAGCCATTTATAACATATATCACTGACCTTGATTCGGTACTGAACTATCCACTCAGTCCTTAACTCATAAACACACTGTAACCCTCCATCATGATATCATATGATCAATGGCGTTCCTACTTGAAATTTATAGCATTTTCACACTCTCTTAACTGTTTCCATTTCTACTCCTTGCTCATCCCTTTATCATGGCTTCACACTCCCGCCTTCTGCCTTGCATGCATGGGTGTATGTGTGTGTAGTGTGAGGTGCAGGAAACCGTCTGTGTCTCTTCTGCATGAATTCACCCATTCCAGACCTGCTGGGGAATACGCCATCATGTGTGTATACCAGCCAGCGCGTGAAAGTGAGTAGGGAGCTAAATGAGTATTGGAGAGCTTTGTCTTTCTTGCTTACTCAACTGGAACTGATTATATTGTGTTGCAGAAACACTTCCATGCTATTTGCTTCATAAATTTGAATTTTTTTTGTTCGTCTTCCTTTCTTTACAATGAGAAGTAAAAGTGTTAGGGGCAAAACAAACAAACACAAAAAGCAAAAGAAAAAGCAAAATATTAGTTTTAATCATTTAACGCTCGCTCAACTGAGGTCTCATGAGATCTTACATGTAGTCATCATATTACCTCAACATCCCACTGGACAAATATAAATTGTGGCCCATTTTACCTTGCTAAAAGCTGTCGGTCAGTATATGCGTGCAAGTGTGGGTTTGGTTTTTGATTGACAAGTCCATGTACTGCAACTACTGAGTGTACCTCCAGTGTGCACACATGCGGAAAACATACTGAGGGTGTAACACGAGCGACTTGACATCTCCCATCAAATTTCTGTCTCCCTTTGTGCCAAGTCTGCATGGGCACGCACGAACATTCACGGCACCAGTCAACGAGGTCAATGTTCCGTCTGCCGTTTCGGCCTCACAGCATTTTTTCTGTCACTCCCTCACGTCCTGCACACGTCGTGTTTGTCTGCCCTTGTCGGAGGAAATGAATCAGGCCCACATCGACTATCTGGTGCCGAGACTGATGCAGTCACCCTCCGAATACTGATGAACTCAAAGACTGACGATGATATGCAGGGAACAGACAGCAAGATGTTCTTATTGAGCCACCACTGTGTTAATATGTCTAATAAGGCTGATAATCATGTTTTGAAAGCCTTTTGGCATTGTTATAGGAAAATAAAATTTCCCATCAAATGACTTTTTTTTTTTCCAAATTGATGCTGAAGCTTGTCTGCCAACATAACAACATGATACTGGGCTGATTATGGTTTTTGGACCAGTGGAAAGCAGGCAATTCTATAAAGTTACCGCTGTTTGTACAGATAAGTGACTAAACAGGTTTGGAGTGGAAAGCGGAAATGTAGAAGCACACAAGAGAGGAAAATAAAATGTTTGTGAACAGCCCACATTAAAATGCTTTCCACTCTAGAATGACCCCCCCCCCCCATCCCAGCCAAACCCACAGCTCTCATGTTCCTTTCTACACTGAGGGAGCTTGGCTACTGCCCCAATTTCTATAATTTGGTCAAACAAAACCTTCATCTCAAACATTGAACACCATGTCCAATTTATTGCTTCTTCAGTGTGAAAGATGAATTGCTCCAAAAACATGCATTGATGGAATGCTATGAAACGGACAAATCAAATATGCACTGATATTTGATGTGCTTTGTTTGGTTTATCGTATCTAGCACATCCACACACAGATTATTGAGTTTACAGTGAGAAGTCATGACATGCATTCATGTCACGGGCAATTCTGCAAACAGTCTGCACTAGTCAGTTTTAGAGGCTGCATGTGTGTGTGGTGTGTCATGCCAGTCAGGATTATGCACTGATCGGATATTTGGGAAGAGTACACCTGGGGGATGACAACTCAGTGCAATCGGGGGTAATTTGTTGAAATTCCCTTTTGCACTTCAACCAGGTTATCAAATTGGTACAGACAACACAAAATAAAAAATTCAACAAAATAAAAAAAAATATAAATATAAAAATGTCTATTCTATTCTACTCAAATGTGCTATATGCAAAGAAACACACACAAATTACTTTAAAGCAGCCAAACGTTTCTTACCAGCTGCCTATGTGGCCTGTGTCTTTGATTGAACAAACATTTCCAAACGGTTCTACCCCTTTAAATGATTGACCTGTCTGTCACTAATTGAGTCCCATCAGAAACATGTAGAAGAGGAAATGTTCCCCAGTTAACTGAAACCTAACCTAAAATTAATCTGAATTGAACCAAAATCTCTGAACATGCATGTTTGGACACTTGCCTGCTTGTATGTCAATGTTTAGAGCTGATGTTTTTTGTCAGTTTGTCAGAGTAACAAGGTAGTTTTTATCCCAATGTACATCGAGAGTGTGTGTGTGTTTGTGTGTGTGTGTGTGTGTGTGTGTGTGTGTGTGTGTGGACAAAGCCACATTTCATCTGATGTAAAAGAGCTGCCTGTGTCAACAAACCACAGGTACACACACACACACACTACATTCATTGAGCGAGAACGTTTACACTATGAGGCTTTTATATTTGATTAAAAGATGCCCGCTTGTCCGTATGTCAGACATTGACACGTTTACCGTACCAAAAGGCCACCAAGACTCACATCAACCACATAAACAGCTCCAGTGTAAAACACACATTTGGATCTGAAAGGTCTTGAGTGAATGGTTGTTTGTCTAGATGTGTCCTGTGATTGGCTGGCGAGTGGCGACTACAAAATAAATTGATGGATGGGTTTAGTCCTTTAAGCATAATCAATTATTTTTCTCCGTTTGAGCCAGTCGGTTCAATTCCGAATTGTTAGCTGGACAAAGTCTTTGAGGGACCACAATATTCCAAGTGCCCTAAATTGGGTTAATGCTCACCATTAGTCAGAACTGCTGAGACCTTCAGTCGATATGTCTGAATTCATCATCAAATTGTTTGAAGAAGTATTTTTTTACCCCATTTGCTTCACTTGGCTGAGGCTGACTGGCTCCCTTACACAGGCCCGAGTCATTCACTGTCTGATCTGCTTTCTGCCTGGTTTACCGCTTCATCAGCTGTCGCTTTGATGGATGCGTACAAGCGGGAATACGAGGCCATCCGCGCACATTATGTACCTATTGACGAGACGCTCATACAAGTGAATCTCAATACGTCACGTATCGATCGGACTTCAACGGAGAGTTCATCAATTTGATTCATTTTCTTCCTGCCGAGCCTCCTCGCTGATGATGAAGTATTGACATGTTCCGTCTGAACCGAATGTCTCTAGTGCGCCGCAACAAGTGATGTCTTTTTACTGGCCTTAGCACTTGAAATGTTCACTTTAAGAACTGCTGACCAAAGTTAGTTTCAGAGTAAAGTTTTTTGCCACAGTCTAATCTGTGTTTCCTTCTTCCTCCCCCAGGATCCATCCTTCCCCCTCCTCCTCCATGATAAGCTGCAAGTCCCCAACAGTTCCCGGCGGGCATGGAATGAGCGCGACAGTCGCTGTGACGTGTGTGCAACTCACCTCACGCAGCTCAAACAGGAAGCGGTGCGCCTGGTGCTCACCTTGGACCAGTGGGATTTGTCTCCTTCCTCATCCCCGCCTCCTTTCTTTGGGCGCTACGCATCCCAAGGAGCTTCCGGATCCAGAGAATGGCCCGCCTCGTTTCTCCCCTCCTCTTCTTCATCATCCGCAGCTGCCGTTTCACACCTCACTCGCCCCTCATCGCCGTCGCCGAGTCCCAACCAGACCCCGACACCAAGCCCCAGCCACGTGGCGTCCGCCTCCGCTCACGGGAGTCCTTCTGCCGGACAAACGGGCTCCTGCGCACCCTTGAACCAACAAGTGCACAGACTGGGCTCCAAACCCAGCTCACTGGGCCTCGGAGGTGGGATGGAAAGACGGAACGGGTCGCCCGGTTCTGGAAAAACGGCCGTGGCCCAACAGCAAATTGTGAGTGCAGTGAACAATCCAGGGAATAGCAGCACAAACAGCAGTAACAACACAGCAGGTCATCAACACATGAACAGAACTAATGGAGGAGTTACGCTCTATCCATACCAGGTAGGCTATCTCGAGAATAATCCTTCAAATAATGGCCAATAGCCTTAATTCACTCAATCTCAGAGAGGGCAAGGCCTATTCGAAAGGAGGTCTTCCGTCAGGATGGATCTACACACTAATATTGGTCATCAGAGTTGGTACTGGCATTCCATTTGAATTGTCTATTTTTGGTTCCCGGCTGCTAATGACGTGAAAATTGGATGGGGAGCAAATAATTCGCTACTTGTTTTTGATGTAGCTCTGGTTATTTTTCGCCGACTATTTGTTCAAGTGGCTGGCGAGGCATATATTTGGGTGGAGAATGGTATTTAAGAAAATTGGGTGTTATTGAGTATATTCGCCATCCAGTTTATGATCAAGGGGGACCCCACCCTGAACTAGTTAGCAGTTAATGATAGACCACCTCTGGAGACAGACAACCAGTCAACATCCACATCAACACGGAGTGACTATGATTTGACTAAGCGACAGAACATGACTGGAGGGATTAGCTCAAATCGATTTTGGTTCGCAGGATTTCAGCCAATGGCAACAGAAGGGGAGATAATCGGCTTTTATGGGCAGGTAAAGAGCGACCTAATGTGTTTGGATTTGGGATTAATTAATGTAGTGTGGACTCATTAACTGAACACACACTTGTCGCTTTTACATCCTTTTTTTTTCTTTCAGTCTCCCATCTTACGTGCTTTTCTTTTCTGCTGCATATTAAATGACCACTTCATTGGCTCAAAAAAGTCTTTATTTAACAATATGTTGATGGTTGAAATTTGCAGTGGTGTAGAGCTTCTACACCATACTAAGAGCACACATCACAGTATGATGACAAAATTGGATCTCAAGTCAACACCAACATATTTTTGTCGCCAAGACCACTGGAGACTGTTAAAAATGTCATCCGAGAGACTTCCCAACATGCCGAAATGGTTTAGTGGCGACAGGAAGAGAGGGAACAAGAATAGATAAGGGAGGAGGAGGAAGAACGCCCGCAGTGATGAGCAGTCCAGAGGTGTATGCGAAGGGACTCCAGGGAAGATCCTGAGGTTTGTGTGTGTGTGTGTGTGGGGGGGCATGCAAACGTGTTCTACAGATGTAATAATTCATACAGTGATAATTAGAACTCTAGGGACTCTACGTCACCCTCCCTCCCTGGTAAGCCACGCATTTTACACTCATCCACTGTCTCTCTCACACACATACATGCACATGGCAATTTTTCTGCACTTATTTCCTATGCCAATTTATCTTGTCTTCCTCAAACGCTATCTGCTTCATATTAATTAAATCTTTGCTGCTTTCCATACTTCTCCAATTGATATTCAGTGCAGGATTTGAATCCGATTGTGGAATGAAATCACAACTTGGTCTCGTAAAACAATACAATGTTATATTTGCGATGTTAGTATACTTTTTGGTACAATATTAATTTCCTCTGAACTCTAATTTAATTCTCGAATTTTGACTTGATTTGTCCGGTTACACAATGCGATGAACATTTTCAAATTATTCATTCTTATAATTATATGATTTTTTTAATCACTTGTAGCATTTCTTTCTTTTTTTTTTAACTGTGGCCCAAACATTTTCAAAACAAAAAATGTTTGATTGAAAATACTTGACACTGTCTTATATGAGCAAAACAATACGCACCAGAAAAAACTACAACCAGAATAAGAAAACATCTTGCTGAATTATTTTCCTTTCTGGCAGCGCTTCCAATGAAGTGTCCAGTTTCCATTCAATGTGGTGGTGCATGTCTTTGTTAGTAGTTTGTGTCTTTGGTGGGAGGTTCGCAATGTCAGTGTTTCAGCTATAAATTTTGACAGTAATGGCGCTTCTCCAGCAGAGGAGAAATAGAGCAGCATCATAAATCACCAGCATTTAGACTTATACCCCTGAGAGACGGGAAGCTAAAGGGGGAGGAGCTGCCAACAGTGATGATCGAAAGACGCTTTGTCAAGTGTAATATGGGGACAGATTGCAACAAAGTCATGTGG
This sequence comes from Syngnathus leptorhynchus, assembly GCF_054491065.1. Lineage (NCBI taxonomy): Eukaryota > Metazoa > Chordata > Actinopteri > Syngnathiformes > Syngnathidae > Syngnathus > Syngnathus leptorhynchus. Next base: position 14,588,107 of record NC_141197.1, read on the forward strand.
AGAGATGCGGAGGGAGAAACAACAAAGAGAGATATTGTTCGTAGAGTTTAAGCAGTCCCTTGGGTTCATGTTGAATACATTTTTCTCATCATAGTAGGATTTTGTCGACGTGGAACTACAGCATCTCAAAATGACAAATAATAGACTTTTAATTTGAGTTGTGTTCTGACAATGTCATAGGGCAACATTGACAAGCTGCCACTGGAACTTTTTGTTCAGTACATTTGGTTCCTTAGCACAGCACGCCATCCGTGAAGGTTTTCACTTCTGCTATCAACTCCACAAAACCTCTTCAAGAAATGTCCCCCTTAGCCAATGTACCCAAGTGAAGTAGGGCACATTGTTATATGCTGACTGTTTCCTCCGAAAGGGCGTGGAACTGCCAGTGCTTGGAGCCTTTGGATCTATTTGATGATATGGTTAATAAATTTCAAGATGACGGACAGGCACTGTCAAACTTGAGACATTTGCTGCAGAGCAGATCCATGGCCTCCTCTTTCAATTTTCTTTGAACAATAGCCACCAGGCCATTTCTCTTCCCTGTCGTGATCGCAGCAAACGTCTTTCATTGGAAATATCAAAGAGCTAGATCCTGAGCTCCATCGGAATCACTCACAATTGTTAGTGGTACTTTTTTAGTGCATCACCGCCTCCACTGCAGTAAAGCGGTTAGATTGGTTTCAGGTGGATCTGGTCCCATGATAATAGCAGACAAGACCACACGCATGCAGATGAATTACTTTTCTTCTTAAATTCCAGGCCAGATTTTTGGGTGCGATAGTATGGCCCGCTTTTGGAAACAAATGGTAGAATAAAATAAATCTAAGAGAGACAGATGAGGAAGGTGAATGTTTTGGAAGTTTGGCTCATAATGAAGATGAATGAGTGCAGTTTTTAAAAAACCCAAAGAACAGAACAGAAGGGAGGAAGAGGAGGGTTGATAGAATAAGCATGCGTTTTTTCACTTTCACTTTTTGACCTCCTAGGAATGTTGTCACATTCATCAAATCCAGTGCCGGTTCACGATATTGGGAACACCTGCACAATTTCAGTGAAATGATGTAAGAAGATATCCAGCTGTATTGAAGCATTTTTAAAGATATTAATGTTCAGTTTTGACTGACTATGTCAAAAAATAGTTCACAGAACAATCTATTTATTATTGTGATTGTCTAGCTTGGCTTGGTGTACACTGTACTGCATCCTGGTTTTCATTAGACTGTGGAAGTGGTCACAATGTTGTGGCGAGTTTGCGTTGAGCAACTTTATGATGTGGTGCACATAAATACTCGACAGTATCATAAAGGTCGGTCATCTACAGTCATTTACTGTATATTTCTTGTGCAACTCATATTTGATCTGATTATATTGTGCAGGTATACCTAATGTCATCGGTGACCATATTGTGCCATATTATTACATTATTGCTTACGGTTGAGCAAAAATAAATAAATAATAATAATCATAAAAAAAATGCCCAATACTTTCCCATTCAATAGCACAAAAAAGTGTGTCCAAACATTTGACTGGCAATGAAGGCTCCACTTAATATTATTGCAAGCCACTGTAACATTACGCATTTTGAGCATTAACAATGTAGGAGATTAAAATAGTATTTTCGTGTTTGTCGTTTCCAGCTAAAACATATCAGATCAAATTTGGCCAGGGTCTAAATCTTTTCAGACTCAACCATAATCTCAATGTAATGTCATCTGTGCCCAACTGAACAAAGAGATTCCATGCCGTTGCCAAATTGGAGTGTAGAGGACATTCATTACACAAACACAATCTGTGCATTATCGTACATATATGAAAATCAATACAGTAATAGAAAATTCCTTTCTTCTCGCTGGACAAGATGAATAGGCTTTGCTGGTTGGTCTTCCACATTGCCCACCAGACCTGTTTTCTAATAAGTGGTCACCACAGCTTAAATAATGCAGAAGTGGAAAGCTCAGTGAGCGACTGGAAATGGGCGTGTGGTATAAACTATAGAGGCATCTCATTTACTAGAGGTGATTTATCAAGACAGCAAGCTGCATGCTTGGACCCTGTGAACCTTTTTGCAATAAATATGCACACACACGAGCACACACACACACATGGATTCAAAACTAGCTGCCCATAGGGATAATCCATTTATATGCTTGCAAGAAAAATGACCTTTTATGAGCGCAATGGAAGCACAATAATCAATAATCCATATCTGCTTTTTTTTTTTTTTTTTTTTTCAGAAACAGAATACAAACACACATTGGCTGACTATCTGGCAAACTGATGCTTGTAATGTACGTTGAGGTTCATGCTATCACACAATGGTCACACCTTACATTTTTGCTCACAAGTCAAAGCAAAAAAATAATAATTTACATCTCCCGGGTTGTCTTGGAAACCGCATGGTGGCTGTCATACAATACAATAGAATAAAAATGTATTTATATAGCGCATTTGACAACAGTTGTAGCTGTAACAAAGCGCTTCACATATAGCACATAGACTCATTTTCTTGGTATGTAGCCTTCATACCTCAATCCTTTCCCTTTCATTTTCAAGTATAAAACCACAATTTATTAAAAGTGGTTGTGAGCAAAATGAACTCTCCTCATCCTTTCTTTCTCTCTCGTCTGTAACTTAGATCTCCCAGATGGTGTCAGATGCATCCAGAGAAGGTTTGAACGAGGCTGCCCTGAACCGCTACAACACACACTCCCCTTCACACAGCAACTCAACATCACACACAAACTCACCCTCACACACTGCGGCGACCAACACCACGTCGCAGACCACCAGTTCGTCTGCAGCTTCTTTTTTTGCCAGGTAAGATGCACTCAGTTCAACATTACAGATAATATCACTTTATAGAAATGAAGCACAGTATCATCCTTCAGATGTCATTAAATCTGAAAACATCCATTGTGACACACGTCCAATAAGACGTGACTGTGGAGGATCAATTATTGATGACTAAGGATGGGAAGCTCAAAATGAACACTAAATAATAAATGCTAACAAAGGCGATGCAAAGGAGCCACTGTTAAATCCACATTGAGCAAGTAATACAAATACAGTTACAGGTCACTCTTGTGTTTATTATCCTTTTTCGCCCCATCCATATATATTACTAACACACTCCTCCGGTGTTACTTTCTTAACCCTTAAAGTGTCACGACCAGCTTGTAAATTCAAGTGGAACTCACACAAACATGTAATCATGTCGTCTTTTTCGTTTTTCCTTCGCTCACCTTTGAACCGGGAGGCAACCAGGACATTTTACACAAACACAACACACATCTGGCTCACATTCCAACTGTGCACAAGCAGCTGTCTTTTGGGATCACTTACAAGCATCAACGTTGAAAGAACACATAGTTAGTATAATGCTGCAGGTGTCAAGTGTGTCGTTGTGTATTTGGCTTCTCTTTGTGGGCGTATAATTGGATTGTGTATCTTGTGATGCTTTTTCTTAAGAATGTCAAAAGGGACAAAGTGGTTCCTTTGTTCCAGGTGTGACCTTCATACACACCCCATTTGCTGTACGCATCAAACACTTGTGTGTGTGTGTGAGACACAATGCAAATTTTGAACACGAAACTGTTTACGCAGTCCTTTTTGCTGTTTTTGTGCGTTCATGGTAGATGCAGCCATGCGGGGCTGCTAAATCCCATGGCTGCCATGCTCTTTAGCCTTAGACGTGAACTGCATGCAGACACCCCTATTAGACACACACACACACGTACACACAAAATCCCCATGTCCATTTTGTCGCTCTATGCCATTGTCTCGCCTTCATTTCTCTTTTCCTCACTCCCCGCTTCTTTTCTTCCTTCCAAGTTCCTCTCTAAATCCTCCTGCCTCCACACTGACCTCCATCGTTCCGTTAATACGTGTATGACTAATATCTTTCATTAGTGCCAATGGCGCCGTGAATATGTCACTCTCAAACCACGGTGGGGCTTTTTACCCCCCCCCCCCCCCCGTGGTGCAGTGGCCCTTTGGGGACGCTGGGTAAAAAGATGGAGACATGCTGTACATGTGAGGTCCATGTGTGTGTGTGTGTAGGTGTGTGTGAGTGTGTGTGTTCCTGCTGGGGGAAGGGAGTTTCTATCAGTGCAGGAATTTTTTACTGCATGCTCTGGCGATTGCCTCTTTGGGGATTTGTGTGGTTGGTGTGCGTGCATAGCCGGAGGTCCTAGAGTAAATGAATTGGTCCCAAGTGACTTAGTGAATTGGAAAGGTGTTGTTATTTTGGAAGGAGAACAGCTAATAGTGAGAGAGAGAGAGAGAGAGAGAGAGAGAGAGAGAGAGAGAGAGAGAGAGAGAGAGAGAGAGAGAGAGAGAGAGAGAGAGAGAGAGAGAGAGAGAGAGAGAGAGAGAGAGAGAGAGAGAGAGAGAGAGAGAGAGAGAGAGAGAGAGAGAGAGATAGGCTTTCTTTGTACTTCTTACTGTCATTAATCCCTTAAGACCAAAATGACACTTAGTGGCGAATTTAGCAAAGAATCAGAAATGTTGAAGATAGAAAATCTTTAAATGGATTGCCCTTACTCAACATCATGTAACATACAACTGGACATTATAATAAGAACCAATGCAAGAATCATATTCTATAAAAACCTCCCACATGTCAATTATGGTATGTTAGTCTGGCTGTAATGCAAACTTTTGTGTGATTCTTTTCTTCATTGAATTGGACAAATTCTACGATTAATCGTTTCAGTCCTACTTCATATATTTTTCAATTTCTGAATAGTACCAACATTTTTTTCAAGCTCTTTTCTGATTGTGAATCTGTATGGGCATTTAGACAAGTCTAATACAATAATGTGTTGTGATATACGATCCGGTCCTCAATTTTAAAATCATTTTTGTATTTATCGGAATGTACTTGCAATTTCAACCTGAGCGTGACGTTTAATATTTTTGAAGAGCTGTTGCACCGAAGCCACAAGAGTCACTGAGGGGAGGCGAGACGAGAGGATAAAGAATAATTGGCGAAAGCGGATTAAAATGCAGAGGTAGATCTGGTGGTTGATTACGACGTGAGAGGGATTGAAGCAAAAAGGGGACAGCAGAGAAGTGAAGGATGGGGACGAGTGGAGGAATGAACAAAGGGAACCCAGGGCTGGAGGGTTATATATGAAAAGGATGGAGGCTGGCTGACAGAGAAGGTGCTGATGGATGGGGGGGAGGCAGTCGATGGATGGAAAACAAGTACCCTTCATTTTAGAGTCAGATTGGAATAGATCCACTCAGCCAAATCCCAGGCCACTTGTCTCCAAACGCTGCCAATTAGATGTCGAAGTGTGTGTACGTACACCACACAGAACACACACACGCACAGTCATAGAATGTCTTATGACAATTTGTCAAACTGATGGATTTGACAAGGGGATTATAGTAAAGTGATGCCTCGACGTGAGGAGGATTCTACAGTCCCGCGAGCGCGTGTCCATCATCTTACTGCAACCATTTAATGTTGCAACAATATCAAATATCAAACTGTAGAAGTCAAAGTCGCTCGTGTGCGGGCAGCGTGGGATCAATTCCCGCTCCTAGGCGGTGTGCCTATTTGTGTGATTGGTTGTTCGTCTCCCGGCTGGCGACCACTGCCTTTTCCCCCGATGTCAGCTGCAAATTTTGGTTGCATCCTGTACACAGTAAATGTGGTCTTTTTTTCTCAAAATGGTGCACTTCCCCAACGTTATTGAAAAAATCAATAATGCTTTAAATGGCTAACCTTCAATTTCCAATCAACATTGCTCCTCTCGTATGGCCCCTCCATTATTTCCACACTATAGCCACCTTCCCATCTCCTCCACCTGGCACGCACCTCAGTAACCCGCTGCACTTAATTGAAAGCCAATGATGTGAGATATAGCTCTTTGACCGAGTGTGCACCAGGGCAGGAGGTCCTCTCGCTCGCTCTACCCTCACGTTAATACAGTATATCTGAAGAATGACAAAACGCAGGATTCCGACTGCTTCAGAGCTCAATTACTTGGTAATAATGTTCATTTATTTTCTGAATTAACTCCCACAATTAATTCAGCTGTGCATGGAAAATATGTAATTGAATAGCGCTAATACACTATTATGAAGCAACTCCACACAGAAAGACCACAGAAAGAGTCAAATCCAGAACCATAGAATTGTAATGGAAGTGTGCTGCTTTAAAAAAAAAATAAATAAAATCCCACCTTCTATGATTATGCACGATTGTGCTCTCATGGGGGGAAATAGTCAAGAAACGATAAAAACGAGTGAATAAGGGCAGCGGAGGAAGAAGGAGAGATTGGAAAGTGGAAGTTAAAAAGAACAAAGGCGCGCCTGAGTTGGGAATAGATGCAGCAGAAATATAAATATCATTTTAAAGTGGCTCCCTTTGAGCACAACGCCACAGGGAATAGAGCAACAAGAAAGCAAATGAGCCACTCCCCATCCAGATGTTGCTACTTATGTCAACAACGCTGTGCGTGTGCACGTGCGTGTGTGTGTGTGTGTGTGTAATTTCCAGTCTGCAATTAACATTTCTGTTCAACTTTAAGAATGCAATTGTAGATCCTTGTTAGCAAGCAGATCTTCATCCAATAAAAACATCAATTTGTGGATGAGGGAAGTAATAGCAAACTTTCATCTGTTATTTCCTTGTCAGAGCTGCACAGAAACTAAACCTAACATCCAAGAAGAAGAAGTTGAAGGCTGCACCATCAGTGCCGCTGCCCGTCACATCGGCGTCACCATCATGCGACAGCCAATTATTCCCAACCAATTTCAGCTCCGCCCTTCTGGTCGCCCCGCCCCCGGCTCCTCCCTGCCTTCTCCGTGCAGCCAATAAGATTAAAGACACTCCTGGTCCCGGAAAGGTAAGATATGTATTTTTTTAATGATAAATCTTATTCACTTCAATTTTCATATTTCTAATTTAGGAAAACAGTTTAAAAGTTGTTTTATTTTATTTTCTTCATGTCCCTGGATTTTTTTTCTTTACAAGCAAGTTTGATGTCTAAAGGTATATGGAGATATTTTCAGAAAACTGGTCAGGTTAAAGTGGTTACCTAGATTTATTTTTTTAAAGATGAGCTTTACTTATAGTACTGCAAGTTTGAATTGGTTGCATGTCAGTATGAGAATGTTTCACAACCCTGACCTTAAGCTGAAAGCTTTTCTTCGGTGTCACCTCTGGCGTATCATACCAAAATATGCCTAATGGTTACCATGGTAACATAGCTCAAGTTGACAAAAGACATCTGTGATCCTAGCCTGCGCTTGATGAAATGTGTGCATGTATGTCCTGTGGATGTGGTTGGAGAGGCGTTCATGCTGCTGAAGTGTGTGCAATATCGATTGTCCGTGTAATGAGTTTTTAGTGCTCTAGACCCCCGCCCCCCCCTCCACGAACAGTCAATGGGCTCACTGACTGTTCACCCACAAGGTTGGATTTGTATTGGCATGATAAAATGACTGCATTTGATCAAACTAAACAGACATGAAACAGACCCTGTCTATTGTGATACGGAGATATATCGTAAAGGGTGTTGTCTCTATCCAGAGGCCACAGGTGTGCATCCAAAAACTAAAATGAAAACAAACAAGCTTTACTTACTCGCCCTGCAAGGTTTTCTCGAAGCATCACAGTGCTGAGCCATCTTGTGGTCAACAGTATTTCTCTACTTTATAGCCCAGCATTAAAAGTTTTAATAATGAACGTAAATCCTTTTCCTGGGCTTTATTTTCTTCCTCATATACGGGGACAGGGGTCACCAACTTTGTTCCTCCGGGGCACCTATCCACTGTGTTTTGGACGTGTCCCTCCCACAACATGCCTGATTGAAACGATTGCTGAGGAGCTGATCACTTGAATCAGGTGTGTTGGGATCCATCCAAAACATTATGGATAGGAACCCTTGCGTACCCGAGTTGGTGACCTCTGAGGTGCACCTGCCAAATAGAATTAGATATAATACATCACTGTATTCACCAATGCTCAGTTTTAATTGACATGGTCGGAAAGCATAATAGTGTACATAAATTGTGCCTGTATTTAATTTTAGTTCTGTCACTCTGCTGTCCGTAAGTCAAATTAGGCACTAAACGATAATTCTTAAAGAATTCCGTTTTTTTTTGGTGCAATCAATGAAGGCTCCATCCCGGGTTTATCTCCATATGAAAGTGACAGATGTCTCCTCAGTTATTAGGAAGACACACACACGTACACACACACAGTCTGCCTTGTAGCATCTTAATTTAACCAAACTGGCTCAGCCTGTTGTTTCGTTTTCATTATCAGAAAAATCCATCCATGCATCCATCTATTTTCTATACTACTGTTGCCTAATTCAGCCTAGAAATAATACATTATTATTAAAATCAATTTGTAGACTGAATTGGCTGTTGTGCTCATTCCATCCTGGGTTCGATTTAAATAAATATATACTAAAACTAAATTACTCCCTTATTTAGAGCCCATATCTGCTTGCTTGGGTATATTCTCAAATTTCCTGTATCAGCAGTGTGCTCGAGACCTTACTGCTGTGATGTGAAATAGAAATTGTAGTGATTCTCAGCGAGAACCATATCCTGCTATTTCCCAACATAACAAGCCTGTGTTATACAAAATCAATCACATTTCACCGAGAGCTAATCAAATACACATTCGCATGCTCCAACGTGGGGACCAAAATGACCGAGGTGACATTTCTCCAGGAAAAATGTCACCGGCAGTGGGGGTCGGCTTCCCTTGCTGCAATGGCATTTGCACACATTTCTCTCCCCACCTTGCATTTCAAAGGTTTACATTGTACATTGAAAAATGTACAATGAGCAAAAAAAAAATCCCCCAGTGGAAGGCTGCATGATTCATCTTGTGCTACACGCTTAGTTTGCTGGCCCCAATGTTAATATGGCAGAAACCAGATTGAGACGTCACACTTAAAGCCGGGGGGAAATCAGCCTGCGCCGGGCACGTGTGTTACAAGGAGCTGAAGCCTGCTACCGTCCAAAGATGTCAAATTAATCCAAAACCCTTGGAGGATGTTCCTGAGTGGCGTGTGTATCTCACCTTCCCTTGTGGTATTGTTACGCTCCATTCATGCTGTCTTATAGGTCGTAGGTGCCCCCTCCCATCACTGTAATTAAATCAAACAGACGGGAGACTCATTGACGAGCACGGGGGGGGGGGGCACACAAATATCAGTCAACGAACTTCCATTTTACAATTTGACAACGTAACAAAGTGACTTGTCATGTTGTGCAAAAATTGATCCACTGTTTTTTTTCTCCATTTTTTTTTGTGATCAATTAGAAGTCAAAGCCTGACACTTAATTTGATAGTAAATCTTCATAAAGTCCCTCATAAAGTCAGAATGTTACACCAGCCTATTGAGTTTGAGTATTCATATCACTTGCTTATTTGACATCTATAATAATAATAATAATAATAATAATAAAAAACAAAAAGCTAAAGGGTTAAACTCCTTCATTCTTTCATTCTTACCCTCAAGCTTGCTCCCAGTCATCCTTTCATCCAGGCTCATCTCCATTTCTCAGTGTTTTCAATGACTAGAGGACAGAGGAAGATTTTTTTTTTTATCCCATCTCATCTATGCACTCCACATTTTGCATGCACATGCGGCTTGAGACTTGACCTTGGAGGGGGGGGAAGATGATACTATGACAGCTAATCAATTTTTAATAGCTGTGGTGATCCCTCTCAGGCAGCAAATTGTGTGTGTGTGTGTGTGTGTGTGTGTGTGTGTGTGTGTGTGTGTGTGTGTGTGTGTGTGTGTGTGTGTGTGTGTGTGTGTGTGTGCGCTCTCAAGCCCTTAAATGAATAAGTGAGTCTGTTATGAGACTGCTGTATTCCACCTTGTGGATGAAATATTAATATACTCAGTGCTGCCAGAGGTGGAGCATGTTATTGACACATGTACACACAGATGTTGAGATTTTTTGGGCAGACTTTTTTTATTAAAAGAAAATCCAGCGGGGGCGTTTTAGGATCGTTTTTACTCGTACCCCTCAAATGCAGGTCAGGCAACTAACTTGCACATCTACAGAGACTGTTACTTCATTCAGAGACAATAGTTGTGTCAGGATAGCTTCACTACTGAGCATTCACAGTTCCTGGCCAAGAAGAACACGGTTGCGCTGGACCAAACTCGCAACTCGGCCAACCTTATGATTATTTTCCTTTTACCCAAGGTCATGGGATTCGTAGATATGATGAGTGATGTCATGCGGAGGATGTCGGAAGAATCCATCCAAGAATTTATGAAGGCGTAGCAGATCCGTCTGGGAAAATGCGTAAGACTGTAAATTACTACAAACCCCTCGTAAATCTTTCAAAAAAACAGTTTGTCAGGATTGGCCAATTTTGCAAAGCATGCCTTTCAAATGTCTTAGAAAGAGAAACTAACTCTAGACTACGCCTATTCATCGTGTGGAACAGGAGAGGAAGGAGGTAAAACCATCGAACAGATATCTGGGAGAGCCATTAGTTCCGAGTGCTGTGAAAGAGAAATGACACAATGGTGAAGGATAGAGGGAACGTCCATTTTGAGCGAGGGATGAAGGGATGTGTGGAGTGTTGTCTCACCAGCACTCTTTTTTTTCAATAACCACAACAAAGAGTCCATTAGCTTTGTGCTCTCTCATCAACAAAGTGTGTCTGCATGAAATTGGCTATGGTGCTTGGCTTCACATACTGTATTGATCCATACCAGGCTGGAAGTAGTCCAAGGATCCTTTGAGAATACTGCAGCCATCAGAACACACATGCAAACACAACTTTGCTCGACTCTGGTTTAAACGCTCAGGACCATTTGGTGATTTTGTCACCAATTAGGTTGATCGTTATGGGATACAAGGGGGATACTATAGATTCGTACTCCTTGGTGCATGGCTTTATTTGGCATTTAATGTCTTTTGGAAAGACTTAGAAGATGGATAAATCTTCTGGCCTATACACGCTTGCTGGATTTGTGTTTCTGTGAAGCTATTTCTCACCAACTGTTTTGACAAAAGATCAAGTGGCAGAAGTTGGTCCAAACGCACACACAGAAACAGATCTGGCAGACGTTGTGACATCTCTAGCAAACTCAAAGGCGGAGTTTGTCGTGTTGAAACTGCTTGCAAGATTTCAATGCAGCTTTAGACTAAAACCACCACACACCTCATTAACGTACACCAGAACAATTCAGACTCAGACTGTGGCTCAAACACATTTCGCTATATAGGCAGCCATGCTTCTCTCAAGATTTATTCTCAATCGCCGTCATGGTAACGCAAAGTTGTACCATTATTGGCACACAGCATTGTGAGGAGTTGCTCATTTGCATATCACAGGACCACCCTCCTAAAAACAGGGCTATTTAAAGAGATTGATAATTCTTTATTGTTAAGATATTTTGACAAAAGCGTATAAAGACATTTGGGAACTGTTTTAATTTGTGGAAAATTGCACAACATGTCTCCTTTAATTAAACAAAAATGCCCGGTGGGATACAGTACCGAGCAAGTGTTTCTCATTACTTGAGTCAAGGCAACGTTTTTGATGCAGCGGCGGTTTTGGATTTCATTGGATTATGCAGGTGTACCTAATTTAGTGGCTGCTGAATGAAGCCTTATAATACGCATCCATGTTCGCCCCTCTCTTCACAGCAATTTATCTCACAATTTGAAGAACCTGATACATCGTGGCCTCGTGGAGTGTATACACCATTTATTTACTCACTCACTCTCAGACAAGAGAAGAGAAAATGCTCTCAAGAGGAGGGAAGATTTTATGAGTTACGCCTTGTAAAGCATGCAATAGTAAAATCCTTCCCCCAGGCTCTCACTTATGTGATGGGCTCTTTTATTGGGGTCACGAGAGGGCATGTGGAATTCAAGTGTGTGTTGGAGTGTGTGTGTGTTTGTGTAACGTGCAAAGTGTTGACCTGGCACAGAGCCACTACTCAGTTCACTTGGGTCACCAAGGTTGCATATTTATTCTTTCACAGGTGAGCGTGAAGCAACATTTTGAAATTGATAATTATTTTCAAACATACACAGCCATACACACATAGTCACGTGCACACACAGTTTATTGAACCAACTCTCTTAAATGGCCCATGGTCATTTAATGATGCAACCAAAGGAAAGCCTGTTAATATGTTATTAGATGTGAGTGAGAGAGAGCGAGAGATGAATGCGCACATAAACAGCAACCCACTCTGCGCTAAGACCTCTTTGGATTTTATATCCGCCCTTCTACAACATGGGCTACATAATATATTTTTATATTAGTTACCAGGCATCAGAGAGGCTTTTATGCTTTTACACTTCATAACCCAGTTGTCATTTAAGATGGGGTTGCTCACTGAAGCGTGACCTTGTTCGGCTCCCTTATTGTTTTTGTCCCTTGGTCGTGAAATTATGTGTTAAAAATGAATCAAAGGTTTTGTATTCATAGGAGGTAGCCATGGGCGTAATGGTTGATTATAATTGATCGTAATTGTGTGGAAATAATTGTCGATTCTTGATTCTCAATGCTGTTGATTTGAATATTCATAATAATATGTAATATAGGAATTTGTCTTGGGATATTATGAATTTAGGGTTAGATTTAGCAACAGGTGGGATTTTTGGTCTGAAATATTCCAACCCAATGGAAAATTCATCATGTACAAGCTTTAGGTTGAACTTGAAAACCAAAAATGAAAATAGAACACAAACCTCATGTGCTAGGGGGAAAAAAAAAGTAGTATTAAGAAAATTGCAATCCGAAGTGATGCAGCGTGTTGCGGCCTCTGCTATCAAAGCGAACAATGGGAGCTGTCAAGCCCTTAAATTGAGGCTGCTAACAGTTTGTGATGGCAGTGGGAGGAATGGAAATGCGGTTGAAAGAGGATTCTGACATTAGGCAAATAGAAGCGAAGGGGTGTGGAGGGAGAGAAAAGCGTGGCAAAGAATTCGGGGAAATATTGAATTCAGAGTGGCTCATAGTAACACAACAGCCAATTTGTGTGTAGCCTCACATTTTGTCTTCATAATCTCCTTACTCCATAAAATATTTACAATTTGAATTATATTCCCAAGTGGCAAGAGCATGTATCCACAGCAAAGCTTTTCATAATTAATACCTAATGATGTTTCTTCTTTAGGTGAAAGTGATGGTGCGTGTGTGTCCAGCGTCTCAGTCGGATGTGGCCGAGTCTAGTTCTTTTCTCAAAGTGGACCTGAGGAAGAAACAGATCATCATCATGGACCCGTCAACCAATCAGACGGCAAGCACCGCTTCCCAGAAAAGAGCAGCGGCCAGCCAGGTCCCTCCCAAGATCTTTACCTTTGACGCCGCCTTCCCCCCTGATGCGTCACAGGTAATTAGGCTCGCCGAGTAATCTCCATTTTTCGATATAGCAACATAAGTGTTCAATGATAACCCAACATCAGGTTTTGACAATCTCTTGACCTCAGCTCTAATTGGTTCTTCATAATTGTCCTGCCTTACCTGTTGCTAGGCGGAAGTGTGCGCGGGAACGGTTGCCGAGGTGATTCAGTCAGTAGTGAATGGAGCAGATGGATGTGTCTTCTGCTTTGGACACTCCAAGCTGGGTAAGACATACACATGCGTGCACGCACACACACGTGCTTGACAAGATGTGCCTTGGCTGGCTCTCATCGATCAGAAAAAAAGAAAGAAAGAAGGGGATTAGTATGTCATTCTGGGCCTGCATTGTCTCTAGCTACCTAATCCTCCTGAGGGCAATCCTAAAAGGGTCGGGACCTCTCACTAAAAACTAAAACATGTCACAACCAACATGCGATCAAAGCCTAGAAACTCCTAGGAAACTTGAAGTCTCCTCTAAAAGATTTCATGTACAACAATCACGACCGAGATAAAATAGTTGTAGGCCTTAACAGTTCTAAAATACAAATTGCAAATGTTTGGCAGTTTAAATGTCATTATAATCGTAATTCGGCAGTGATTCTTTCCTGCACCACTACAAAGATTACCACAAATACATTTTGAGAATTACTCCGCTCGAATAGAACCCCCGTCGTGTTCAGACAATATGTGCAAGGCGCGCAGAGACGAACTCGTGCTTGTCACTGCTCAATTGTACTTGATAAATGATAAGTGAGTCATTTTATATCACGGACGAATCCATCAAACAGCAGTAAGCTTGGCTCTTTCAATCAATATTCCTGTTCTACGAGGTGATATCGCACCATGCCGACCTCCCTCGTTGGAACGGCCGTAACAACAGACGAGCGTTGATGTAGTCCCCCTACGGCCATCCATAGTAATGAGGCTGCATTACAAGGGCATTAACTTTTTCACTAATTAAAATAGGGAAAGTAACACACGGAGCATTTATGGCGGGCACTGTGGCTGTTGGCTGTAGACACACGCCGGCTTACACAGTCTGCTTTCACAAAGTCAAATTTTCAACGAACATGGAGAAATGAGTAAAAGTCCAAATGTGACTACATTTATTGGAGGACCTTCAGGAATGCAAATGATTCCCTTTTGCAGAAATGATGGTCAAGTCTCAATTTGTAGGATGTTGAATACATTTCTATCAACATGTGAATAAAAAGTGAGCATTAGCTTTGTCAAGAATAAAATCTCATCTCATCACCCTCATTATGAACCTTTGATATGTTGAGGTTTTGAGGTGGATTAGTTTCTTTCAACAAGAGGAAAAAAAATGTAACTACAAAATTGGCAGACATTTCATGACTAAATAAAAAATCGGAATAAACCTTACCTACTCATACAAAATCATTGCTATACTCTTCTTTATGTGACAAATATATTAATGTTGTGACAGTGAGTCACAACTCTCCGGGAAACAGGAGGGAAGAGAGAACATAGTAAATTTACAGTGCCGCTGACAAGGACTTGATCCTCTATTGTGTCGCAGAACAAATCAGACACATTTCACACGACAGCCTATTCGTGCCCTTATAAGTCTTCAGGAGGGTGTCACACATTTTTGTGTGCATTCTGATCTCCTGACAGCCACAGCAGGTCTGTGTGTGTGTGTGCCCAAGGGGAAAAACACACTTCACACACATTGAATTTCACACAGTGTGTGTCTGTATGTCTGTCTTATCTGATCCAGGCAAATCTTATACGATGATTGGCCACCATGACTCCCTCCAGACGCTAGGTATCATCCCATGTGCCATCTCCTGGCTCTTTAAACTCATCAATGAGAGGAGGGAGAAAACAGGGGCGCGCTTCTCTGTCCGCGTGTCCGCAGTTGAGGTTAGTGTTGCTCTTTGAATTTTTCGAAATACTCCAAACATGCACACTGACTACTTTTTAAATTTCATCAGATGTAATGCATCCTCACCAGAAATGAGATGTGTTACTATTTCTTTGTATGGATGTGCTTGTGAAAGGTTTGGGGCAAAGAGGAGAACCTGAAGGACTTACTCTCTGAGGTAGCCACGGGCAGTTTACAGGATGGACAGTCTCCTGGAGTCTACCTGTGCGAGGACCCCATCTGTGGCATGCAGGTACAAACATGCCACATATAAAACACATTGTATTAACTTGTGTGTACTCATGTGTTTGTGTATGTGCATTGTGCGCGTGGGTGAATAAACCAATCACAGGGCAGATATAGAACAAGCTAAAGAAGCCAGAGATTGCAAATCTGCTGAAGCACGGAGAGATCAAGATGATTTAATTATACCATTTTATTTATTGCGATTATCCTGTTAATTATTTGTGGGAAACAGAGTACAAATAAAATTGTGTGTGTGTGTGCCCAATGCTATATGGGATTAGGGGTTGTGATACAAGAACATCTGTGTAATCCCCCACTAATCTGACATAATCTCATCAGTAATGATACCCTGCAGTAAATCAAGCATGCACACATGCATGCACGTGCGCACCCCCCCCCCCGCTGGGTGGCGTGCATCAATACATTACCTTCCCCTCTTGTCTGGTTGTACTTTCTTACAGTCTCAATCTTGTTTTCTCTCACTCACCGCAGCTCCAGAACCAGTCCGAATTGCGTGCTCCGACACCGGAGAAGGCGGCCTGGTTCCTGGACGCGGCCATTGCGGCCCGCCACAGCAGCCAACGTCCCGACACCACTGAAGAAGACCACAGGAATTCGCACATGTTGTTTACGTTGCACATTTACCAGTACCGAATGGAGAAGACAGGCAAGGGAGGAAGTGAGTTCTTATGTTCCCACCAATCAAATACAAAAATCTTTTCAAACGTTTTGGACCTAGAGCATTTGCTTTCTAATGCTAATCTTTCCCCTTGCACGTCTCCTCAATTCTATTTCCATTATTCCACCTTGCAAGTGTCTGGAGGTCGCAGTCGCCTCCATCTGCTGGACCTGGGCAGCTGCGACGTCGGTGTCCTCGGAGGCGGGGCAGCCGGGAAAGGCAAGGAGAGCTCTTCGCCCAGCTCGGCGCCTCTATGCCTTTCCCTGTCAGCCCTCGGCAACGTGATCCTGGCCCTGGTCAACGGAAGCAAACATATCCCGTACAAGTAAGCTTCAATGTGGAAATAAACTCATTTGGGTCAGGCTGTGAACATAATACAAGACGAGTAGAAAATAAACATTTTTTGCAAGTAAAAAAAAAAAAATCTCTATATTTTTTAATGTACTGCAATAACAGTGAAGGCCTGAAACGTTGAGATAATTCAGTATAAAGTTAACAGTCGAATAAAAGAGAGAACCGGACTGGCATGAAGAAATAAAAGTGGCATTTCATATTCCAAGGTTTTAGTCAGTGTCAGAAACAACACCTGCTGTTGCATATTCATCACTGCGGTTTTGGGATGAAAGCTACAAGGAGCGAGAAAGATAAAGTTGAAGAGAGGCAAACAAAAGGCAGAGGACAAATGGGGAAAAAGAGCAACAACCCCAAAAATTTCAGTATGCATTAGCAGTTGTACACTATGCAAATCTCCCTCGTTCTACCTTTCCCTGAATTCTGTGTCCTTCTTCTACCTTCCTTCCTGCCTTCTTTTTGAGGCTATGTGCGCCTTGCTGGGTTAATTAAATCACCAACACTACATGCTACAAGCTCATTGAAGATGGATTCTTACTTTGGGTGGCTCAAGATAATGTGGGATCGGGAAGGGATTTACACGCCACAAACCTCATGAGAGCACGCGTCACTTCAAGGCTATAGTGTGGGATTACGTGATGGCAATTCATTTTGAATGTGTTTGGTGAGGCTTTGGCCGTGTTTGACAGGAAGCCACATGCATACAAGAGCTGGATTGAATGCAGGAAGAGACTGAAATCAATCATTCAATGTCTCCTGTACTCATGTATTTACAAATGTAATAGTTATATATACTCTGAGCAGGAGAGAGATGGATTGGTTTAACCCAGGGGTAGTAAACAGTGGGGGTTAAAGAGAAGAGGTCAAGACGAATGTGTTTGAATGCAAATGTGTTTTCAAGAGATATGCCCGCAGGTTGCGTGTTTTTTTTAAAAGGGATAACGGCAGAAGATGTATGGTCATGGCACACAAATTGTATACACGCCAAAAAAGGCATGAATAGCTTCAGTAGCATACTTCTTAAACACACCGTATATTTTCAGTCTCCAAGTTTAATCTCCTAAATGGAAGATAAACTTCCAATATTAGACTGCTTAATATCCGCAGTGCTTCTCTTAAAACCTTTGTGCTTGCTTGCACTAATCCATATATAGAACAGAATATTAAGCATTAAATTTGCCTTTCTAATCTGTTCTGCCTCTCAACTCTTATGTATTAGCACAATCTACTATTTTAAAATATTTGTGACTGATGCTATTAATAACCCTTGTTATGATATCGTCAACGTATCCAGCCCATAGCGCGTGCTGTCTTCTGTGTCTGTCTCAAGGGACAGCAAGCTGACCATGTTGCTGAGGGAGTCGCTAGGCAACATAAATTGCCGCACCACCATGATCGCTCACATCTCGGCCTCGCCGGCGGATTTTTCGGAAAGCCTTTCCACCATCCAGATCGCGTCCCGTGTCCTACGCATGAAGAAGAAAAAAACGAAGGTCACCGTGGTGAGTGAATACGACATTTGCTTCATTCATTCCATTTGCAGTGCACCACACAGAACACACAGTGCCCTTTCTTTGCTATTCAGCAAAATGTTTATAGAAATTATGGGGGTTTGTTTACGTAGACAGCAGTACGCTCAGGCGTAAGAACTGAAAAATTGTCATCTTTTGGAATTCAGTGGACGGTTAAACCGAGAGCATTTTCTATAAAATGCACCTGACAATTTGGCAACAGAAAGAAGACTCGACTTTGATCAGCTAAAAACAGGTCTAAGTTGTGGCGCTGAGGTCTAACACGATATTGGTGGATTTCATAGAGAAACAGGCAAACATATTTTGCGCTCCGTTGATGTGTTTGATGACATCGTATTTCATCTATCTGTGTCGGTGCTGTTGGACGATAAACCAAAATAAATACATTTTTAATTTATTTGAGTTTTTATTAACATGAAATAACAGTGCTCACCTCCCAATAAAAGTTACTCAATAAAATAACTGAAAATGCTAAATCCAACTTTAGTCCAAAAATAAACACAAAATTCAATCGCTGTCATCAGAACAAAGAACATTTTCTGTTCCTAAATTGGGATGATAAAATGAGCCATAATGCTGCAACACTGTTTAGACATTTACATATTTCACATTCTTGGGTGACGAGTCTCAGAAATAGAATTGTTCCTTCTTTCTCTGTCACTCTCCCGAGAAGCACAAATTGAATGTTGTACAAAAATAGTATTTACTGTGTGCCTGTCGTCAACATCTGTCCTCAGCAATACACCTCCAGCTCGTCTGGAGGAGAGAGCTCCTGCGAAGAAGGTCGCATGCGTCGGCCCACTCATTTGAGGCCTTTCCATCACCGCGGTGACCCCAACTCAAACGTGCCGCTGCTGCGCCTCTCCAGCGACCAGGACGAGCAATACTCAAGTAGCGAGCAGTCATGTGACACCGTCATCTATGTTGGTCCCAACGGGGCCGCGGTGTCAGATCGAGAGCTGACAGACAACGAGGGTCCGCCGGAAATTGTGCCAATAATTCCTGCTCTGCTGCGAGCAAAATCAGAAACGCTACAAAGTCAGGCGGTCCAGAAGGTAAATGACATTTAGGTCCTAATCCAACATGAATGATCAGATGACTGATTCCTGAAGTTCTGCTTCAGCAGGTGCAGCCTGAACCCGAAAGCCAGGATCAACCAGGCGGTACATCTCAGGCCCAGTCCGCTCAATCGATACTAGGACAGCCATTGGCCACCGTGCCTGAGGAGGGGGCTGAGTGCCTAAAATGTAACACCTTTGCTGAGCTGCAGGAGAGACTGGACTGCATTGACGGCAGCGAGGAGGTGAGGAGTACCGTCATATTACACCGAAGCAAATTTGGAGATAGTGTAGGAACATTTTGAGTAGCGCACTTTCATTGCAGCATGATATTTTTCTGTAACCCATGCTGGGCACCACCTCTACTTCAGTCTACCGTACCATACTGTGGGGATCCAGAAGACTGAGTGAAGTACGGCAGCTTGGAGAAGAAAAAAAAATCGAGAAAAGCAGCTTATTGTATGGGGTGTATGGTTATAACAGGACTAAGAGTATTATCAAGCTAACGTTAAATGTTGTTTGACATTCATTCTGCTCAGGTGGCAAAGTTTCCCTTTGAGGAGGTTTCGGTCTGCAAGCAAGGATCCAAAGAACCGTGTTTCCCCTCTACGGACTTAATTGCTCCTGCTGAGAATGCATCTGCCGCTCCATTAAACACAGAGGCCAAAACAGGTGAATTATTTGCATTCAAATAAATAGGGTCATTGAAGTCTTTTTTTTTTCCTCCTCTGTATCCTCATCTTATCCAATACCAAAAGTAACTCATGAATATCCTGCAGGCGGTGCAGTCCAGCTCTCCTCCTCCTCAACAGAAACGTCCAGAAGGAAAACCAATGATGAGCAGCTGCAAGATATAAAGGAGGTGGTAGAGGAAGCAGAGCTAGCTCAAACCATGATCCACATTCTGGCACATAGTTCCGGGTCCACCCTCGTGTCTGGGAGTAGGAATGTTGCAGGAAGCACCGTCTCGAACCCTCTGCACAGGGCCAAGACCACACAGCAACATGATAGGTGAATCATTTCAACTTTGAATCACCACTACTCCAATCACAACTCAAACTCCAACCACCAAACCAATCAATTTTAACCAAAATATAGTTTGCTTGATTATCCTTTTATAATTGATCTCATTGAGGCGTACACAATTAAATCACCTAAGGTATTTTGTCATTAAAAAAATTATCTCATCTGGACTGTCGTGACAGTGTGACCATGGGAGTTAACACTGAGGGGAAAGCAAGGCCACTCGGGTCACCGCGCCTTGGGATTGCCAGTCTGACAAAAACATCAGAATATAGGTGAGGTTCAATTTTAAAGAACTAAATTTTGTGTGATGCTAAAGATGCATATGAAATGAAAACGTGGTAAACTCCTGGGTGTCTCCAGGCCTCCGTCCTCCCCGTCTCAGCGGTGTAAAGTGTATACTCAGAAGGGAGTGATACCAGCAACATCTCCACTGTCCTCACACACTCAAGATGAACAAGCAACAGAAGCTTTGACCTCAGACAGTATGTTTTTCCACACATCTTCCGATGATGTGTGTATTACAAGCCCTTAGATTGATTTAGTTGAAAATTCACATATTAAAAAGTCAAAATATTCATAGTTTTTCTTATTAGTTTAGAAAATTACCTCAGGACTGGTTGCCGGTCAATGGTGGGACTGTACTACATAAATTTAACGTGTCTTCTCAATACAGACAGTCTGGCTGCAGACAGCGGTCGTTCCTCCACAGAGTGTCCACTGTCCAGAACATCTCCTGTTGGTATGAGTCCACAAGTCAAAGATCCGACTCCATCCCTGTCTACCAGCTTGGGGTCTGCAGAAACACTCTGTGATGATGACGTCCCTCCGATACCCTTGGATACACACAGGGATGGTGAGTGAAATACTTTTTGGCTTTTACAACTGAAGGGAAGATCTGAAATGAAACACACATGACCACTGCAGGACTAGCTGGACATCACTTGCTGTGTGAGGAGCTATCAATAGATGAGGAGGCACTCGATGACACAGCTCTCATGATGACGCAGCGTCTAACCTGTCGACCACCGAGCATTATCAGCTTCAATAGTGACTGCTGCTCCGTGGACGTCCAGGCCAGTGGAGTGCTCACAAGCCCTGCAGAGGATGGAGCTGCAGAGAGCTTTCGTGTCATTGCAACAAGCTCTGAGGTTACAGAGGTTGTCACCATGGCAGAGGTAGGTTGACACAACGTTTGATATTTAGGTTTGAAATACACCTTGTGAAAAGCTAATGAAATATGTCAGTCATTCCATTGCTGCCAGAATTTCTTCCATCCAAATATACGTTGTAGCACAAACTGCTAGAGCCCAAATGTAGGCTAGTTGCTAGCATTACTTTATCCTTGTCAACTAAATTCTTCTACAGGTGGCAATGGCCAAGCTCCGCATGGACGGGGATACGATTGTCTCAGTGATGACTCCTATCTCCTCCTGGATGAGTGATCTGAGTGCGTGCAGTGAGAGTGATCACTCACTTCACAGCTTCAGCCAGTCTCAAAGTCATCAAGGGGAAGCCTTGGCTGAACCCAACCAAATTTCCTTGGGATTGGATGGGTCAGGAGATAATGGAAGCAGTGGACGTTTTAGAAGAGGGAGTCTAGAAGGAGCGCTGTCAGAAAACAGAGGGGAGAAGGGAATGGCAACCAAGGACAGATTGAGAAAAATGCCTCCATCTATGGCTAAAACGACCATCCAGTCTTTGACAGCACTTGGAAACCTGTCTACCTTCAAGAACCCAACCAGTACTATCAAACAGATGGCTGTGCATCAACCAACAATCTGCTCCTCACCAACTAAATTTAACACAGTGCAGTTAGCTTCCATTTCTAGTGAAATGAGCTTTGAGGACCCCTGGTTGATGCGTGGTATGGAGGATGGGAAGCCCAATGAAGAAGTCAGGCCAGTGAAGAGGGAGGCGGAGCATCCAAAGAGCCAATCAGGGCAGAAGATCGAAGCAGCTGGAAATGGAAACATTGAGAAATTCTGCAGGGATGGTGAGAAAATACCCATTGTTTGCCTCGACTACTCACAAAATGAGAAGTTTTGCTTTGTTTAAATTTTATGGGCCACTCGATTAGTCACCAGACACAAGAAATAGCCTTTGAGCTTTCAAAAGAAATCAAAAACATAATTAATATTGCAGTTCAATATTGAGAGAAGTCTATTTTGATCATTAATAATATTCATGAAGCAGATTATGCGTGGAATGTTGATTACAAAGTGAATAACTGATTTTCAATTCTTTTGTCAGCCATTGAAGATCATGGTGGCGCTAATTCAGGCGCAGAGGTGATATCATCTCCAGACTCCTTCAAGAGAGTGGTGGATGGCTGTGAGATGGTCACTAGTCTTGCTCAAGGAGAATGCTTGGTTGATAACTACAAACCAGAAATCCATCGAACTGCCAGTCTCCCTCGTGCCTGGCATCGGCTGAACCGCCAAGATGGTTTAGATAACACAGCGGAGTACAGGAATATTGGTACCACCTCTTCAACTCCCTGCAGTCCACGAGCTACACTCGACCGTCGGGGTTCGACTGGAAAACAAGGATTTTTCTCCCACAAGAAGGGAGGGATGCCACCTTTGCCACCTGTACGCAAGTCCAGCCTTGACCTACGCAACAGGGCAGCCAGTCCACTCCACCAGCCCATCCATGAGGTCTCCATACCGGGCAGTTCTACAGATGATCCATGTGGCACCAGACAACGTGGCTCCAGTATCGACAGTAGTAGACTCTTTAGCGCAAAGCTCGAGCAACTTGCAAGCAGAACTAACTCTCTTGGTCGAGCTAACAGTGGATCGCACCATTATGACTGCTTGTCCCTGGAAAGGGCTGAAAGCCTCCGAGGGGGAGGATCAAAGGGAGATGGTACCATACCTCGTACCGGTCGCAGCCTCACTCGTGCCGGAAACGGCACAGGAGGTAGTCCCGGTACGTGTAGCGCTCCGCAGTCGCCTGCTAAATCAAGTGGTCAGTCAAAGATTTCTGCTGTCAGTAAGCTACTGATGACCAGCAGTCCCAAAGCCCGAAGTCTGTCTGCCTCCAGCACCAAGACTCTCAGCTTTTCTACCAAGTCTCTGAGCCAAGCCTCAAATAGAAGCTCTAGCCTTCCCCCAAATGGAAAGGTATGACTTTATCAATGCACTGATACCTTGACTTACAATTGTGATTCACTGATTGGGACAAACAGTCCGAAACACTAATCAAAAATGAAAACACTCACAAGGACATAGAGAAGGCCAAAACCTATGTCCAGATGCTCACGTTCAGACTAAGCTTTGCATCTCCTTCCACAGCCACAAAGCAGCATTCAAGTTCCTGTGCAGCAGCAGGGACCCTCTCCTGCATCGTGGTCCACGCAGTCTCTGAGCCGCAGTCGAGGAGGAAGTTTGGCTGCCAAGCTTCCCCTGCGGGCTGTTAACGGCCGTATCTCAGAGCTTCTCCAAGGGAGTGGCGGTTCACGTTCCAGGAATCATGCCCAGGGAGGAGGTGCAGATCCAGCAGAGGAAAAAGTCACTGGAGGGGCAAGGTTGGCCAATTTGAACCTATCAAAGATTGTCTCTTGAGTAGCAATAGAGAGATCTTTTGACAATGTTTTGTGACATGGCAGTGGAGGGGCACTGGTAGCAGGTGGTATTGCTGGAGGAGGCACAGCCGAGGAAAGAGCACTAGCAGTCCAAAGCCTTCCATCTCCCTACAGCAAGATCACTGCTCCGAGAAAACCGCATAGATGCAGCAGTGGCCATGCCAGCGACAACAGGTATCCGTGCAGTCATACTAGACTTCGTGTTAAAGACCTTTCACCTTGAATCTGGAGTGCAATGGCAGGGTTAACTTTTTCTTTTTATACAAATGCTATTTTCTAAACACGGATCTTATTTTGGCATCTAACAGCAGCGTACTGAGTGGCGAACTGCCTCCGGCCATGGGGAAGACGGCCTTGTTCTACCACAGCGGAGGCAGCAGCGGCTACGAGAGCATGCTAAGAGATAGCAGCGAGAACACAGGAAGTACTTCCTCGGCTCAAGACTCGCTCAGTGAGCACAGCTCGGCCACCACCTCCTCCAGACGCAGCTCCAAGAGCAACAAGAAAAGCAGGAGCAATACTGGATACTTAGGAGGTGAGGTCTTAGACTGCTTGTGGCAGGATTGGGAAGGGAAAAAAAGAAAACGAAAAATATGAAATTTGCTAGTGTGCAAACATGCACCCTTGCATTTGAGTTTTTGTATCTACAAAAAGATTATCGTGAGAAATTGGCTTTTTCTAAAGGTCTGTTTTTTTTAAGCAAGCCTTCAGTTACATCCCCTTATTCTTATTAATGACATTTATATTTTTACATTTGTGACTTGCTAAAGTACTATTTTGTATAATCAGTATTTTCTAACCTCTCAAATGTATCATTGTAATATTCGTACTTTTTGCATCTTCTTAGGAGCAACGCTAACATGCTCACTCAGCAATTCCAACAGCACAAAGAATTGCACTTGCGACCAGTACTTCAGACGATCTATTGAAAGCCGTAAAAGTCCAAAAAGTGACAAAGTGTAGTCTTAGGGGTGTCAAAAGCGGTGTCAGTAGGAATAAAATGTGTGCGTGTGTGTGTGTGTGTGTGTGTGTGTGTGTGTGAGTGTGCGGGAAATATGCTTGCACAAGGAGTCAGGTAGGAAAGGTGACCTGGACCAATCATGTGTGAAATGGTAGAGGGGAACTGCTGCTGCTGGCTATAATGAATCTACATTCACCAGCACATTACGCAGGAGCCTTTAATATGGCTGCCAAATCACAGGCCACTGCTTGAGCATGACAATGGATATGTGCGTCAAATCAGTTTTGACACAGGCAGCTCAGCAAAGTGCGCGTCTCATTATCGATATAAATTGGAATAACCTTTTCGTTGTGCTACTGGAGTGTAGAATTACCTCCTGGCAGGTGGATTTGTTGACATTTTGGAAAGCTTGCTCACTGTCAAGAAAGTCTGCTCCAAGGTATCTTTGCCATTTTTCGATATATATTTAGGTCTCCAGCGTCGTCGTCTGATTCCGGCACTGACCTTGGACTCCTCCACGTCTCCTCACCGCTCGGCCAAACAGGCCGCCACGTCTTCTTCTTCCTCCTCCTCCAGCCCGGGGGCATGTTGGGTGGACGGACCACTGGGGCCGCCCGCCTCTGCAAACCTACGAGGTCCGGGAGCTGCCACAACGGAGGCCTTTGAGATCAAGGTGTACGAAATCGATGATGTCGAGCGCCTGCAGAGGAGGAAGGACAAGGTGGAGACCAAGGTGGGATGAAAAACGACATGAATTATATTTTAACGTATTCGTTTTTTGAAGCAAATGCGCCACACTGAATGCCAAATACAATTTATAATTGAGGGGTTTGGCTGCCACACATTAATCTGACATGAAATGATGGCAGTGTTTCACAGAAAGGAAAGCATGAAATTAGATTCCTCTGTAGGTTTCTTCTGAGAAGCACTTAAATTTCATCTGCGCCTGTTAGGCTGCTCGGTGCCACCCAGTAGACAGCGAAGCTCTTGAGGGGTTTGTGATTATGTGAAAGTATGCGAGTACTGGAATAGATTGTGCACTCATTTTGTGGCTGTGTGTTTATCAGGTTTACGTCAGTGGCAAGCTTCGCCTGCTGGAGCACCGTCAGCAGCGCATCAGCGAGGTCCGAGCCAAATACCAGTGCTTGAAGAAAGAGCTGGAACAAACCAAACAGCACCTGATGCTGGAGCCTCAAACATGGACCACCGAGTGTAAGTTTCCTATATATATATCTCAGACGGTTTTAATGATGATGTTGAATGGCATATTTCATGCATTTGAAATTTGTTTTCCCTTCTGCTGACTGAACAATAAGATCCATCAGATCCTGTGAAAGCTCTCTGACATAGCTCGATTAGTGGAGCCTAGCTTTCAAAGCAAACATGGTGATGTGGCATTTAGCTGCACTGCTGCATGCAAATGGAACATTTATCAACATACGCAAGTGAAGTGAAAAAATTTGCTCTGACATCAGCTACATCGCCTTCATGTGTCAGATGAAGAGCAACAGTCCAGTAAGTCAGTGGTTCCACGGAGATCATTTAAATTGTGATAATGAACTCACTCATCATTGTAAGCGATTAACAGCAACCACATAGCTATCATTATGGGTGACAACTCAATAGAGAATCTTAATGAGATACTTGGGCAGAGAAGTGTGATGAATGCGGCAGTATATGACTTTGCATGAGGGTTCAATGTGAGGGCAACAACGTCAGGGCTCACAAACTGGATGTGCTGCTTTTCCTTGGATGAATGAGGATGGCAATGTTAAGAACGTGATGGGACTCTGCCAGAAGCTTCTCAGTGCAATCACATAAAGAGGGACATTACAGCAGGGTTAAAGTGCATAAAAGCCTCATTACTAAGATGAAGTGGTGCAAAAAAAAAAATATATATATATATATATATAAGCAGTGGCCTCCACTGATAAGAGTCATTACAAATCAATACAAAGTAGCACTTAACGCGGTGATGCAACACTCACTGAGAATCGCTGATTGGTTTGATGTGCATGAAAATGTTTGACGCTCATCGGATCTCAACATACTTACTGTTAAAGGAATTCGAGTCACTCGCTTTGAACCTGAAGCTTGATGTTGTTGTTTTTTTTCTCCTCATACAGTCGAGCTGCAGCAGGTTTACGAGGTGGACTCGCTGGAATATTTGGAAGCTCTGGAGACGGTGACGGATAAACTGGAGAATAGAGTGAACTTCTGCAAAGCTCACCTCATGATGATCACTTGCTTTGACGTGTCATCCAGACATCGGTAGATGCACGGCGAGGCGGCTGAACACCTTTTTCTGTCAATGTAGAAACCGCTGCCAAATAAATACTTCTCGTCTGGGATAATTGAAAGAAGGGTTCTCGTGATGGACTGAGCCAATCTTCTTCACTTCTTCTCCACGTGTAGGTAAGCGGGACAAGTGATGGATGAATCAATTGGAGATGTACAATAGGTAAATGGTCATTGGGGAGAGCCTGTCTTCATCTGGAAGGACAAAATAGCTGAAGAAGCAGTTTACCAAGAAGCTTTCAAACCACCAACTGGTGGCATATGACCCATATTGCCATCTTTTTTTAATACAGAATTTGGGGCTCACAGCATGACCCTTTGTTCAATTCTTAAAAAAGACCAAGAAGTAGTCAGGAGTCAGAAGGATAAATAAACTCAATGAGAAAAAGTGCCTTGTTAACGCTTCAACAATACCAAGACTCTCCTTGACTTTTTGTCTACATGGTGCTAGCATAGGAAAACATACAACGATGAGCATCTTTGATGGATTCATCGCCATCTGGAAATGCGATGTACTTCTTTGTGTGGGTTCAAGTGATGTGTGAGCCAGGCCCCCGCCAAGTACACCTGAGCTGCCATAAAAAAGTGAATTCAGCCATATGTGGGGGTCTTTTATGATTTATCCATCTTTTGTCTATAGTGATTGTCTTTGTTATGGTCGAAGGTGAGATAGAGCCTAATCCACCAGTCTCTAAACTTAAACAGTGTTGCCTTGAGATTTTAATTGACTTCCTTTAAGACCACCTTAGCCACTCGAAAAAAGGTTGTATCTTAAATCGTCTTTCCATATCGAAATGCCATAAATCTGTTCCAGCCTCGGTTTAATTTTTAAAATAGCACTCTATTTTCTTGCACTTTATAAGTACATATAGTAAAAACCATAAAATGCAATGTCATAATTAATTTTGTGTCGCTTTCTTTCGACAAAGACATTATCTGCTGTGATATTCTGCTGGGTTTATATTTAGTTTGATAGTAATTCCCCTGGGAGTCATTAAAAAGTTTGAAACTTTTTACATTTTATTTTCACTCGTATCTCAAGGCAACACTGTAACGTGTGCAGAATATTAAAAACGCCAGGGCTCTACAAAACAAATGTATTTGTTTTGTGCCACCCTGTCAAGCTTCTAACTCAAACACTTCTCATACAAGATATTTTATATGTTGAGGACATTGGCCAAGAGAGCTAAATTAAAAAAATACAAAAAGAACAAATGGAATCAGGTTATTTATAAAAGTAACAAAGGGACCAAATATATGGTGGAACTTCAGTGTTTTGTTTTTTTTTTTAAAAAAAAAAAGCAAATTATTATTTATTTTGGTGGCGTGTTGAGCTTGACTTTCTACTCTCAAAATGTCTGCGCTGCTCATGATGTGATGGCTTTTCCGTGTTCACAAAGCAGCACAGGAATGTTTCATTCCCGTCGGAGCATCCATCGATCGACACTTGTCTGTTATTTGTATCCGTGTCGTACGGCTCTAATTGTAAAGAAACTCGATGACTTGTCAGTGTGTGTGTGTTTTATACTAATGGAAGGCAATGGGACCATGTAGAGATGCTAACCGCATTCGGTTTTACTTGGGGGACACGAGACGTCTCACGTCTGCGATTCATTCGAGATGACAGTTTTCTCGACGCTATGTCACGGATCTGCAACGATTCAGCTAATGAAGCCTTCACACCGACGTGAAAACCTCAGCGACACAACATTTGACTGAGAGCTATTGGCCATGGAAAATAGAGCTTACTTTTAATTGAACAAAGCCTTTATTGAGATAAGTATTACAATTATTACCGGGACAACGTTGCAAGTTTTAATCTAGAAATTTGAATAAGGAATTATGGTCTCCAAAAAGTAGCAGTAGTTATGGCTGTCAGTACAAATATTCTAAAAATGTATTCATATGTAATGACATCATCAAAGGATTTAAATTAGGGATAAAGTTGAAATTCAGAGGCAGTGATTTCTGCTGGGTTCCATGTCTTTTACATGATTTTATATTCTTCTCTATGGTGCTTGAGATGTTTATGCTCTAAATGTTTGTACAAATATAAATTTATGAAAAAGTGATTTGTGTCAGAAATAACCTTTAAAAAAAAATATCTTGAACATCACTACAACAGCTTCGATGCTTCACAAGCCCTCCTCCTTCTCCTGAGCAATTTGTTTCTCAGTGTTCAATGGATGCCAAATTGGAGGAGATAACGTAACAGAGTAGCAGGATATAAACTGTGTGAGCTTTTGGACCTTTTCATGGCTGGCTGACTTAAGTGAAAGTCATTTATCTACACATGCAGAGGCAGACTGGAGGTAATCTCCTGGGAACAGAAAAAACGCTAATGTATGTTTGATAAACTGGCCTTTCCATGTGTTTATACAGAGAGTACAACATCAGAATGTTTCTTATTTTCTTTCTCATAGTGGATCAAAGTCTATTTATTTCAGCTATTGATGTGTATTTATTTAAGCCTTACGATGTTTAAAGGTTACTATGCATTTAGGATAAAAAATAAAAAAAAAGATGACTGTATATACTTTGCCAAACACACTAAATATACTAAATATGTTGTTAATGCCCAAAATAATTCATTAGCCATACTTACTGTTAAAGTGGGTCTTTAAGCTAAAAAAAATATACAATGAAGTCAACTGATGGTAAAATGTAATTGAAATAATGATAATTGAAATTATATGCTATTCTCTTTTTTTTTTAAATTTTTTTTATTCAATTTGGAAAACATTCCATGTTCAAAATTAGTTCAATTTGGCTAGATGTTAAGATGATGCTTAGGGTACAACAAAAGATTGAAAAAAGAAAAAAATGATGGAAATATGTTTCATGTCTTTTAACGGTCATTTGCCAGTTCCCGTGTCATTTCCAGTCGAAACATGTCCAGGGTATAAATAATTTGAGGTTTAACTGTATATATTGTGCACATCACATTTATACTCTCCTATTATTCCTTTTGGTCATGGTTGAAGACAAAACTGAAAATAGTTAAATAAATCTTAGTGTATGTAACATTATTTACACCAACCAGGTAATGGTAATGTTATGGAAATCCCCTTCTTGAGGTGGGTCAATGGCCAAAAAAATGTGTCTTATGTTTGTGGATGTGAGAGTTATCATAACGTTACATATCAAAAAAGAAGATAATTTGTTTGTTTCAAGTCTGGGTTTTTTTTTGGGGGGGGGGGGGGGTTGTTTCAGTCATAAGTGCCAATCTGCAGAACAGATGCGCAAACAATGTCATAAAAAATGGAAATCAGTTTGAAAATTCAGAAGCGCATCAAGTGTGATATTCTCTGTGCATGATTCAAGGCTGGAACAGCGTGCTGATGGACAAAAAAGATGGCCGAATGTAAATAAAGGAATGTACTAAAAAATTTATCGTGTGTTTGCTTTCTTGGAAAAGTTCAACTATGCTAAACAATCTACCAGCGGTACGCAAAAGCATAGCAGAACCTCTAAAAAACAAAAAAACAAAACAAAAAAAAAAGTCTCAAAGTGGTGTGCTGGCTCTCTCTAATAGGACGCAAAAGAATCATAAATGTGTTTTTGTGTTCGATGCTGCAGAATTTTGATGTTGGAGCAACAGTTTGACAAAGAGAGGTTATGACTATAATTTGAAGTGTTGGGCGAATGACAGGGGGAAAAGTGACAGGCTGTGAGAGTGACGACAGTAAATCTGCTTTAATGGTCTGTGCCAGTTGATGGGAGAAAGAGGAAAGAGGGAGATGTAGTGTGATGTTTCTATTGTTGGACCGTCTTTCGTCAAATTAACAACATAACAAGGTCTGTTCAAATGGAATTAAATTAAATGCATTTTAAAAGTAAGATGATGTTAATTTTAATATAATAATTAATCATTTAAATAGTAGGGACCCCCCCCTCCAAAAAAAAAGCAATGGCCCACGATGCCATTGTCTGAATTTTTTTTGGCCCACGTCAAAAAGTAATTGCCGACCCCTGAACTAGGCTTTCAGACTGGGGTTAGAGTTTCCGACTAGGGTTTCCAACCAGTCTTGGGATCGCTAATTAGGGTTCCAGACTGGGGTTAGGGTTCTCGACTAGGGTTTTAAAGCGAGGTTAGGGTTTCAAACTAGGTTTTAAAAGTAGGGTTTCCAACAAGGGTTTCAAACTACAGAATTTTGCATTTTATGAAGTCTACCTCAAGCATGATTACTATTTAAGGATTTTATTGATTTTTTTGAAAAGGCAATTCTCCAACGATTCCTAAAAAAATCTTGAGGGCTTTATTTTTGAAAATGACAGTTAATCCTTCAAGCAGCTATAGTAATTGTGGAATAGGATAAGCCAAATATTAACATATAGAACTGGAAACTGCAACCTAATGAAATCCTGTAATCCTTTTTATTGAATGCTTATTCGTAACTGATAAGGGTAATTGGACTGATATAGCTCTTGCTTCATATACTATTGGAAAATAATAATCTGAACAAATATGGTAAAGTGCCAGTTATTCACAGCTGAGTAATCGACAAGTCTTTTCGATGTAGATAGCGAAAAGAGTCAGAAATGCAAAACCTTTTATTTGTAAAAGCAGACAATGTCACAGTAATCCTTCCATAACCCATAAACACACACTTTACGCTCCCAGAGGAAATGTTGTCATCCTTTTAACAAAGAGGCAACTGTGTGTGTGTGTGTGTGTGTGTGTGTGTGTGTGTGTGTGTGTGTGTGTGTGTGTGTGTGTGTGTGTGTGAAGCATGACCACATTGCCACATTCCATCACAGACACTCTTCAGCCTTAACGCACACTGACAGAATAACCCACACAATAACAGGGATTATCATGGGAAGTGTGTGATGGATATGTGGTGAGGGGAGGATGAATGTTTTGAGAGGTTGCCTTTGCTATAAACACACGTACACACGTCAAACAAAGTCACCGCAATGGAATCTAGAGATTAGACACGAGAGACAAAAATCTCACACAAACGGACTTGAACTGTTTTTGTTGTCAGGTTTTGCACATCTAGCTGTTAAAAAAAAGAGACATTTATTACAGCTTGCCTTGAATTACATCCAGTTGATTTATCGATTAATCTCTAAGCGACATTCTTCCATTTTGACCAACAAATCAGTCACCAAGGGGTGATCAATTCCATGGGTGATTTTGAGGATTTCAAAGGCCTGGTGGAGAGATAAGAAAACACTTTCAGTTAGTCATTTTCAAAACAAACTAAAGGTCAGGGTGATTTGACTTTTGGGTGAAATGTCAGGATGAACTAAAAACTTACTACAAACCTTTATGGGGGATTTTTTTTTTTTTAATCTACAGTTGTCGTACAAACCTGTTTGAAAGTGTCCAGTGCATCTTGAATACGCTCCAAATAATGCTGGAGCTTTGCAACTCTCATCAGCTGGACTCCGTGGACGGGATGGGGATCAGGGTAGTAAAGTCTTCAGAACAAGAAAAGCGAATTAGATTAAAGCAAATATGACCTTGAGAAGCTGCAACAAGAAATTTTAGTCTACAATTGTTAATTCTTTTAGCCATATAGTTTACATTTTTGCATCTCTCATGGATTTATTTCTGAACAGCTGCAACAGAAGAATTTGCATACGCATACTGTTAGCATTCATTTTGAACACATGAAAGATGGCAAGCATGTACGATGCAAGATTTTGTTTGTTTACCTGGGAATTAATTTGAATTTGTTTAATGGTGTCAAACACAGCCTAGATCCGTTTGTTCATACCAACACACACGTACAGTACAACTGTGCATAAATAAATGAATCATGAAATATATGGTTTCATAATTTATACACAGCAGCCTTAATGCAGGAACATTTTTTGAGCCTGAGTATTTATCCTCTATTTTTTCTCTCCTATCATGCTCCCTGCTCGCCTCCTTTTCATTTAAATTCGTGCAGCTAGTTGCAGGGATTAAAGTGGGTGACACTCTGCCTTCTCCCCTCTCCTGCAGTCTTCCTTCATAAGCCTTCCCTTCCATTTCCTCCTCTGTCCCCCAACCAGGCACTGTCTTGATTATCCATGCCAAATGATTCGATGTAACCTCGCTAAAGCCGCAAGAAAATGCTCCAGATGAAGTCGAGTGAGACTAAAAACCCTCTCTAGGGTCGGCTCAAACTCCGCTATAGCTGCGGGTGTGAATTCTGTGCAGCAGCTTGAATGGGACTTATTTGATTCTAAAGAATATGAGGCTGAACAATAACACTGCACACACAAGCAAACTGGATATTGGCAGAATTCTTTTGTAGGTCAAGAGAAGCCCTTTGACAATATTGCGTCAGGTCATGGGCACCTTAAAGGAGCTTGGTGACACTGTTAAAAGTCGACATTGCGGGCAACTTTCATCTGAATCCTTTGCTTGTGAAATAAAGCCAAACTCACCAGTGACGTGTTTTTATGCTGTAATTACTAATAATTAAATAACATGTGCTCTATAATTGAAAACTGCAACACAGTTTTACATTATATTCACTAACAAACCAAATGTTTTTACCTTCAAGGCTAACTATCTGATAATCACAAAGCCAAGCAATTACCAAATTCCTTGCCCCATCATTAAATAGGAAGTTCAAAGACTAAATAGGTCTTAGTGCTGAATGAATAATAAAAAGTTACAATATTGATTTAATTAGCGAGACGGCAAGTCAAGCGGCCATGTCGAGCAAATAAACACACATGCAGAAGCGACTCCAATTATGTTTCATCTTTGTATGCACACACTGGCAGGGATTACAATTATTTCATTAAGGTCCCCCCCCCCCCCCCTTATTTTCCTCCCCGGGGAGTAAATAGGTTTATGTGGAAGGCAGCTCGTTAGAAGGCCACAGCTCTGGGCTACGAGAATGAGAAGAGGGCACCGAGGAGACGTTGACACTTGTGGAAGGAGGCACGCATGCATTTCCAGGGAAATCCAGCGGAAAATAGAATTCATGAGATGTTTGTGAGAGGAAAGCAAGGATTATCTTTGTGAATGCAAACGCGGAGGAGAGATTAGTTATAGTCTGCCTAATTGTGTTTTGTATTCTAGCCAAAGCTATAATGAATGCAGCTTTAATTTAAATGAGCAATGCCGTACATTCATTCTAGCAAAAGTCCAAATGGAATACATTTGCATGATATTCGCTCCGTTACTACATTTGCATTGTTTGCGCAATATGGTCTTCCAAGTATAAAACAAAATAGAAAACGTGATATCATGTGAAATATGGACACAAGGCTCCCCGTTTAAAGCAAGAAAATATTTGTAAAGTGGAGATATTCTGTTGCAGATATGCAAGAAATACACAACAATGCCTCTAAATTCTAAAGTGAAATTGGTGGAAAAAGTCAAAGTGGAAGAAAGGAATACAGAATGTGGGCAGGATGAAAGAT
Source organism: Syngnathus leptorhynchus (assembly GCF_054491065.1). Classification (NCBI taxonomy): domain Eukaryota; kingdom Metazoa; phylum Chordata; class Actinopteri; order Syngnathiformes; family Syngnathidae; genus Syngnathus; species Syngnathus leptorhynchus. The sequence continues at coordinate 14,622,475 of NC_141197.1, forward strand.
GGAACGTTGCTGCAGCAACTGGAGCAGCATAGATAAAAAGTCAAGTTTAAAGAACGTCACAACACACATTTTCCAACTCGTTTTCATTCCAGCTCCTATTTTAAGATCTTTCTCACTTGGGATCTTGAAAAGTTATTTTTCTTTGGCTTTTTTTTTTTTTGGTGATGCTACCACAACAATGTACCCGTGATACAAAGAAGAGAAAATATGTGATGATAACCACCGATAAGAAATGGAATTATTTGCTTGACTTCAATGCATCCAAGTATTTCTCTCTCCAATGCAAAATCTCCAATACATAAAACATATATTACATTTTTTTCGGTGAACATTTTTGTTGTTTGGCACTGCTGTGGCAAAACAAAAAATCTCATAACATATAAACATTGCGCTTCTGCTCACCTGTAAACTGGAAGTGTCCTCTCCCCGTGTCTTGTGGCTTCTTCCCATTGAGCGAGGTGAACGGCACAATCCACAGCCATATCGGTCAATCGGAGCTTGTAGAGGTTGTCATCAGGCACGTCAGCACCCACGGTTGATAAAAGACGTGTACAACTCTCTCCAAGGCTTTGCCAATCTGAAGAGTTATTTGAGAAAATAACTATTGGTACTGAATTACATGTAACATGCTTGGATTTAAGAGGAGCCGAATTTAAACTGTCATTGAATTAACATTAGTGCTGAATGATACCTGAGGCTGCCTTCATTTCTTCTAATTTGGGTAAAGCCTCCTTCAACTTTAGCCACGCTGTCTGTTCACCAGACTGCATGAGTCTGTCCTGGAAAAGATAGGAAACCAAGATATTCAATTATTCTCTATATGTGAACAATCTAGTCATACAAAAGGAAAGCTTTGTCAAAAATAGCCAACAGGCCATGAAGTAGCAAATACTCAAATTCCTTCTCAAAGAGGACAAATATCTGCAGCGACTGTCAAGGCTAACCCAATTTTTCTTTTTCAACACAATCAATGGCACGTTGGCGGAGACGCAAGGACGTCAAAGTTCACTCGTCTGAAACCTTGAAAGCTTGCACCAATATCATAAAACTGCAAAAAGCTATTTTACAAGCACTGCGGTTTACCGTATTTTATGTGTGCACACAAAAGCACCTTGAGCGTATACACACACACACACACACACACACACACACACACACACACACACACACACACACACACACACACACACACACACACACACACACACACACACACAAGGTTTGATGTCAACTCTGGGTCACAACCCAGCAACCCGCCATCATCATCGGAAGATTAAAGAGAGCGGCGGCACGACAAAAAGCCGTTATGGACCGTCGCGGGCAGAACAAAGGCGGATTAAATAAAGTCTGAGGGTGCACATGAGCGTATGAAAGATACTTTAAAGTGCATGCATGTTGCATGACAATACAATGATAGTGCAAGTGGCAAAGTCAGGCTAAGAATGAGATGGCAAGACACTATAATCCAAGGGGGGGATCAGACAGATGAAAAAGAAAAGGCCAGGTGAAAGCTTTTTGGTTATTTTTTTTCCCAGAAGGCAGTCAGTCAGAAGAGAAGGCAGATGGCCAGCGAGTGTGACAGAGAGGAAGCAAGCAGGAGACACCATAAAATGAGAGTGTTCTGCTCTGATACGCTCGGGTAAGAGTAACATAGCTAGTGGGTGTGTTTTTTTCTTTTTTTTTTCTTAACACTTTACACATCCAAGATGGTGGAACATTTTGGCCTTCATTCAAAGAGGGATTTCTGGCACAAACACAACAACCAACATCGTTCGTGGTGGTGGCGGTATCGTGCATTGGGGTTTATTGGGCCAATTTAAAACTAACAGTTAGTGATAGCACAAAATTAGGTTTCTGTTAAAAAAAAGGAATGTCAAATAAAGCCTACGAGGAAATCGGAATTTTATTTGGGGTTATCAGAGGTCCTTGAAATGTGGCAGGGTGGAATAGGATACCTGAACGTGCCAAAATAAATTGTGAAAAATGTGGTGTTTATTTCTTAGCATAGCAAACTGCAGTTAAATAATTCTCATACAAGACAGTGAACAATTTTACGCACCAGAAAAATATCAATACAATTTTAAATATCAATACAATAGTAGTATTCAAATGTATTAACATCCTTTGACCTAAACTTATTGGGCAATCTTAAAAAGGAAATCTGCAAGATCCGCAAGATCAGAACTTTTTTCCACAGTTGAATATTCAAAAGTCTTACTGTGTCTTGAGAGTTGCATTTCTGGCAGTGACATGTGAAATGATACTGGTCCTCCAGCTGTTTCTGACGTTCTTCCGTCAATGACAGCGTCTCTATGTAACTAATTGTTAGCTAAACACAGAAAACAAAAACATTCAATTCAACATTCCTTCATTCCAGAGCTCAGTGACTCTGTGGAGTGTTTTTGTGCTCTTGTGCACTCAGTACCTCCTCTGCCGGTTTGATATCCCGAATAGCTCTCAGGTGTAGCTTCGTTCCTTCAAACACCATCACACAATTTGGCCTGCAGTCGTGGTTAAGCAACGATAAACTGAGATGACATCATGACGTGGGAAGGGAGATGTGAAGAGTGAGGAGAGATGGTTTGAGGGGGGGAAGGAATAGGAGATAAGCCATGAGTTAGTGAGAATCACATATCTGTCTTTGCATCTTCAGTATAAAATAAACAATGTTTTAGTTTTTTTTTCCCCCATGTGTTTTTTTTTTCTCAACAGGAACGAGAGAATGGTGCCACTGGGCAACTCTAAGTAGTTGTGACTGTAGCAGCGTGGTGAGAGTAAAGTTAAGTCCATTTATTGGTTGTATAGATGTCCAGTATGAGGGCCAGTCTCAATAAAAGTGGACTGACCTTTAATGTAGGCTATCTATTTCCACTTCTGTGACAGGCTGCCCCAGTTTTATTAGCCATTTTAGCCCGCTTGCAGTCATCATGTCACTAAATTCACCATGCTGAGGAAGCAACAGCTCATTTAGACAATGTTAGGAAAGATGGACCTGTTTTAATTGTTTCCACTAAAAAAACAAACTATAAATTGTTTTCAGGCATTTATGGATGCACTTCTTGGTCCATGATTCTGATGGATGCCACAAGGCTGACGGCTCAAATGATCCATAAAGTCAATAAACAAGTTGATGAAATGCAGACAAATACACATTTGGGTCAAGATGAACGCTATGCTTCCAACATAACAAATGTCACTCTTTATTTTTCAATCTGTCTATTCAAAGTCACTACTAGTGCACACAAGCAAGCCAAGAGACATTTACTCCATTTCTGTCAAAACAAAAGCTTATTTCCCATATGCATAGTCACATTTCAAAACAGTGTCAACAAAAAAAAACAACAACACTTGATTGACTTCTTAAGGAGTTTTTTTTACACAGCTTTTTTTATGCTGTCAGTAAACTGATTATGGGATGAATGGAATAAATATTACGCATAGTGAATTCGAAACATGTCACAAAATAATGTAAAATACAGATAGGTAAGACAGAAAATGTGAAAAGGCATCTTCTACCCACAAGACAAGAAAAAAAAAAGACCTTTGTGTTTATGATCCCCCTTGATTACTGTTCTCATTATTCTATTCCTTGGATATATATATGTGTGTGTGTACCTTTGTAAAGCCATCTGCAACCTGCTGGCTTTGTTCTACAATCTACAATAGCGGCGATCCAGGTTGAATATCAACTAGGAATCAAGAATTTCACATAATGCTTTTATCTGATTAAGCGGCACCTCCTTAGCATACTAATTAGATGAATGAACTAAACGGCAACGAGCATTACCAGTGTGTGCTGGCACTCCTTGAAACTAACTGTTGCTTACCATGGTGGCCACATAGCCAAACATAAAAAAAACATGTTCTTCAAGAGCTAGTTTACTATTACGATACAGCTGCACGCTAAATGCCACTTTTTGTTTATCAGAACTCTTGCCTGATATTTAAAGGTTAAAGATATCAAAGGTTAAATTTAGACAAACTGTTTATGTTATTTAAACATGCCTGTAACAATTTAACATGGCTCCAGGGGCATAAAAGCATTCAACGAGTACAAGACATAGACCTACACGGAGCAAGGTTTTTTTTTTCATTTTTATCAGCAGACTATGAAAAAAGATGGGACTGTATGATTTTTTTTTGTGAGGTTCCTGGAGTAAAATATTGGATGGAAGGTAAATGAGTTAGCGTGCTGTTATCTGGTTCAGAGAATGATGTATTAAGTTAAATCCAGAGTACAGATAGTGTGCTCGGTCTTTCTGGTCCATAGGAGGAAAGTTTCTTAAAACCCTTTCGTGCTGTCTTTTTTGGGAAATGGCTTTTAACGACCTTTTTTTTCTTGGTCATTGTTCTGTTTGACAGAGTGGGGGGTAACATTATGGTCTCAAAATTACATCAGAGCTGTAACAGAGGCAGGGTGTGATCACTTGAAATAATGAACAGAGCCTTACCCATGTAATCCTTCTTTCCTGGGTGAAACCACGGTTGCTAGGCAACACAAAATATGAATAGGCAGGGGACCATCCCGACAACAGGCCCATCTTTAATGGACAACTCACACACACACATACACCGACACACATGGTTTGGCTGAGCTGTGATAAAACTACTGTGACCATCTGACATCTCAACACTGGCCAGATAATCTGGCTGGGATACCTGCAGTGTGTGTGTGTGTGCGCTTTGTGTGTAAAAGCTCCAACATGCCAATTCCCAGTTTATTCCCCCTCGTCTTGATACTGGGATTACAACGTGTCGCCCCTTGCTGTGTGTTGAGTCACAGCAGTTGGGAGTCCAACCTCGGGTAGATCTCCATGTGTCCTCCCCTTTCCAAACCCTCAACACAAGCTGTCAAGTTTTCAACTTTTCTCCTCAAAACAAAAGAGGGAGAATAACATTATATCCTCAGTTATGTGGACTTCAAAAGACTGTCAAGAAAATGGCCGTATGGACGCATCCGCAAGAGAAGTGGGTAAAAGGGTATGCGGGGTCGTTTTGGTTGATGTCAACTTTAGAATAACTAGAGAATTGCATTTGAATTTGATGCTAATGTTTTGTGCGTAATACGAAAGTCAGCACTGAGAAAATTAGGAGTTATATTGGAGCTGAAGCTATTTAGTTAGGTATTCTACACATGAGGCCCTTTGTGCATGTGTGTGTGTGTGTGTGTGTGTGTGTGTGTGTGTGTGTTACCTGGGATACAACCCAACTCCAATCTCTTGCAGCTCTCCATCACTTATGGTGAAACAATTACACGTCACCTGAAGGACAAAAACAGGGTGAAACAAGAAGATAAAGAAAATGAACAAGTTAAATTGCTTCAGGGAACAAAACATTCTTTTTATCGTTTGTTTTGATCATTTTCAAACAGACTTTGGCACCTCTAAAACCCTTTATTGGGTTTGACTTGGCAAATGTTATATTCAGATAAAAAAAAAACTATGGCAATTTTATGCTGGGATTTTTTTTTTTTTTTTTACTTCAAGGAAATCAGTTCAAGAAAACACTACATCTGCTGATCAATCAACCATAATATTGAATACAAAGCAAAATCCGAGGTGCAGAACTGAGGAGGGCCAAGAAATTAAAGGCTGCCAACCGCAATCATCAACATATCGTAATTTTAATTGCAGCCAATCAAAGCTGACGATGAATATCTTAATAAAATCGGACACTTGGTTGTTGACATTATTTTCCCAACACTATTTGTCACAGCTGATCCATTTACGCATCCACCTCAGTATTCATAAAAACACTTACAAGGCTCTAGTGTGACTTTGTAAGGATTGACAACAGCGGAGAGGATCCTCTATGAGACATCTGGGGGGGCTCTTATCAATCAATCTTAACTCAATATATATGTATGTACAAAGTTTACAATGAAATAAAAGGATCCCGAGAAAACAATAAAACGCACATTCATAGCAGCAGGTTTTCATTGCACATGGATGTGCCTGGTAGAATTTGATCTGCCGTTCACAATAGACATCATTACAGAGTGCTGGGTCCGGCACACAACATATATGTTCTCTTAAGATTGGGTGAAAAAATGATGGATGCGAGACGGAAGGGTGTGGTGAGAAGCCTGCGGAGTGAAAAATAGGAGAAGGGGGGGCATCCCGGCTGGAAAATATCACACAGCGAGGGGGGAAGAAAATACTAAATGTCACATTTCCTTGCGTTTGATACATTTTTTGACCTTATTCAGCAGGTTCTGAAAATGGTCACAGTCGACGGTTTTTAAAGCAGTAAATGACACATCTTTGAAGTTGAGTTTCAATTTGTACTATGGTGGAACATCATGGAAGTCAAGCGCTCTTGAGGGCCGACGATTCCGAAATTAAATTCTCACAAAAACCTCAGTTCAGCGAGTAGCTGGTCGACACTCGTCAATGGGTGACCATTCCCTGACCGGTTCAGGAAAAAAAAAAAAAAAAAGCTTAATATATTTGTTATTTAGCTGAACTGTACTGTACTGATGAATGGAAACAGATCTTAAATGTACTTACAAGTATTCTCAGGCTGTTCTGGAACATAAATCGAATCTTACAAGTCTGTCGTTGGATATTTTGTAAACCTTTAAAGCATCCCCAAAGGGTGGTTTTAGCTTGTTTTCTCCAATTACATGCATTACCAAAAAGTATTCACGCAACGGTAACAACATCACGTTATTGACGTTCGGGAGCTGCATATGGGTGTCCCACTTCTAAGTAGTAACTAGATGTGGCTTGGTTGATGCTGAGAAGCGATAGAGAGTCGTCTCATGTCGGAGCCGCTTTGCTCGCTTCTGTCATGTCTGTTCAAAGAACTCGCGGGGTGGATGCTTTATGTCTTTAATGGGACTGGAACTGGGAAGCAGACCTACTTCCTGTCAATTTGACAAACACTACAAAGGCCATTAGACACGACGAGCGGTTGTGTGTGGCGTGCGCGAGCGCTCTAATAATGCTCCGATAAAGTATTTATGACTTAATCATTGCTTTCTCTTCCCTCCAAAGACATACTAACATACCCATAAACAACAAAACAAATCATCATTAAGCCATCCTTCTTGTACGCTGTTGCTGAGCCACAACAAAGCTTTTTCTTTTTTTAAATGTATTTTAATCATCGTTAACGTCTTGCTCCTTTTCCGCTATCAGTTGTGTTGACTCCCTGTCATTCTAATTGGGCCGCAGTTCCAAAATAAGCACATTATTTTTGCTGTCTCTATAAATAACTTTCAATTCTGCTTTTATTTCTTGAAATAGCTCTGGAATGAATGTCACTGTAATATATTTGGGACAATAGTGTCACTTTGGCTTTTTTTTTGTGTTTAGTCAAAAGAAAGGGTCAGCTTCAACAAGGTACTCACAGTCAAAGCAATAAGACCAAAATACAAGTGGAGTGTTTTGTTTGTTTTATCTATAAGTGGCTCAATTATTTCGACACTCACAAATGTGTCAAGTGAGTGATGAAAACGTCCTTCACAATAAAGCTTTTTACCCAAACGCAGTAATGTGAGAGGACACAAACATAAGGTACATTAAACACTGATTATTATTTATGAGCAAAAGATATTACTCAACATCACTTGGGCCTGGGGCATATGTGACAGAACACAAGATTGTCCCGTCTTGCTCTCGAAGGACTCATTTCCATGTTGATACTGAATCATCTCAAAGAATAAACAGGAAAAGAAAACTGCCATGTTTTGTCAACTTGGTACTTACCAATGGCTGAATGAGCCACACACACACACGGATGAACAAACGCACGGCCACACACAAACACCGCAAACGCATAAATCTCAACGGGCAGTTTATCACTCATGTTCATTCGTAGTCACGTTTCTCCCCATATATGTCTAATATAGGTTAATGCCCAAACGATATAGATGAGTTCAAAGCCTTTCACCCAATTGTGTTACTAATTGTGTTAACATGATCCCACATAATCAGACTATCCTCCTAAAGGTCACATTCTGAATATCATTATCAAGGCTGTGTGCGAACTTGCGGGATTCTACAAATGAATCTTCCCATCATGTTGGGGATATTTTCTGAAAAATATAAACCTGCAAAACAAGTATGTGTGCACAACCTTAGCGTGTTCAGGGAAAGGTACAATTGAGAAGTATGAGATATGACTGAAGATAATGTAAAGATGTTATTGTTTTGAGAGCAGCGTTCTATGAGGTAATCTTATTGTTCTGCATGACTGCTGCCGCGTTGTCTGAATGAAAAGCTCTTTCATTAAATCCGAAGGCAGCACTCAGTCGCTCGCATCCGTGGCGTGGCGTAAGCTCCAACACGATCTCATCGCTACAAAACATACAGAACATATCCAGCCTCGGTGCGATTGAGTCGCAGCTGATATATGAAGTGCAAACACTAGTCCCTTTTCCCACTTCCAATAAGGATGAATTATAAAGGAAGCTGAGACCTGGAAGAAGGATTTTCAGGATATATCTGAAAAGGCAAAAATTACCTCAAGGCATGTTTGAGGAAGTTAAAAATATTCAGCTTTTTAGAAAAGCATCTTCTTAATCTACCCTTATTATGCATGCTATTTCAATGTATTTTATATGATTAAATGAATACTTAATGTATAATTTGGGATTTTTTTTTATCAATTGTACCAAGTTCCAATAACTTTGTAACTTTGCGTCATATTCCATTTTATTGTTTCTTATTTAGTGTTTTTGTGAAAACTAAATAAATGACAAGGACTTGCTATTCAAAACTATACACAAAAATTCTATATATGTTTTAGAGTGATGGGCATAATAATGATTAAAAAAATTTTTTAGATTAATATTGCCTCAAATCAATTAAAGTAAGGTAAAATACACTATTCGGCTACATCAAGGGTTGAGAGACGTCAGATCCAATCCCAGCTGACTAAGTAAAATTCAGACGACAGCCAGCATTGGTCGCCGATCAATTGGAGGCAGATCACAAATCAAGACAACCATTTCCACTCACATACACACTATCTATCACGGTGAGGTGAGTTAATCACTACACCAATAGAGATTACCCTCAATTAATTTGTGGTCTAACAAAGAGCAACATGACACAACCTCTGGGAAGCAAAACTACATCCACACACATCTTTTGCTCTCACACAACTCCACAACTGAATGATTGGCATTTTCCTACCATTGCTCAAGGACATTTCAGATATGCAGACATAGACAAATTAATGCATAGTCATAATTAAGATATCATTATAATAATGACACACACTCTCTCATCCCGGGTTTGCATAACTGTAATTACAAGATCTCCCAAAACTAATAACATGAGCACTAATGCCTTCTCCCAGCGACTAATAGGTTCACTTCTTTGTTTAAGTGTAGATAAAAACGATGCTGACTGCATAGACTGTTATCTTGACGCCAAGTCTGTCGGTATCCTTGAGTTTTCCAATGAATGTGCTCAGCCAACCTCTAATTTAATGGATGCCATTTGCCATGGGAGCTCTCTGTCAATCATAAGGTCGACAAACCCGCATTTATCTATAATCTGCTTTATTTGGGGGGGGGGGGAAGCCAATGAACAAATTTAAAAGGAACACGGCTCTGCATGAGAAAGACATGAAAACTAGCGACTGAGACCAAAAACTCATTAGATACCTGTCAAATGGAGTAATGAATTAAGTGAGAAGGGCATACTATTTGCAAGCAGTGGATTTCGCCTGCCATCTACAACGGCCTCACTTTTTCGACCTTTGTATGCGACACAATTTATGAACTGCGGTCACACTCCATTGAACTCAAAACAGAGGAAGACATTCGTTAAAATCACCAAGGCAGCGCTGTGTTGAGGAACTTTCTAATGGGTAAAGGAAATCTTGACTACCGCAAAAAAAAAAAGGGAATTTGAGTGAGTCTTTCTGCACCACTCTATGTATTCCAAAGGCCAGGTTATTATGGGATGACTTTTTAAATATCAGACATTTGTTGATAAGGTAACCTTCGTTTGGACTCGATTCCCTTGAGAACTCATAAAGTGACACTCACCAACCTGAGTGTCCTTCACACAAGAGAGTCATTAGTGTGGAGACAAGCAATTGGAGAATTAGCTGAGGAGTGAATACAAATATCTCCAAACGATAACTCAGCACAATTTATTCGTGACAAAGGCCACATTGAAGTTGGGAAACCAAACATTGGTAAAAAAGGAGCCTTGCAAAACATGTTTTATAGTTCAGTTTAACTCTTGGAATCTTGTGTTACTCTTATACGTCGAAGTGACGATGCAAATAAGAAGAGCTGCCATTTTTAAATGCATGTTAATACCCTTTAAACATGTTAGGATCATAAGAACAGTGGTTTAAAATCATCCGAGTAGGTTGCTTGGGGGTGACTGTGCAGTGTAAACATTAAGCGAGTCCAAACAATGAAAATTGCTCTCATCCATCTTTTTAAGTGCCCAACTTCGTGACATTAAAGCAATGACAACTGTAATATTATGCAATGGTTGAACGTCTTCAAGGTTTGAAAACAAAACATGAGTGTTTTTAAATTTGACTTTATAAGCAGCGACTATTGTGCAACTAAGTAAATAAGCAAAATGTGCATTATTTATAAAGCCGCAATGCGAGTTTTGTTCTATGGTGGTGCTATCCCATTCAAAATTCATGCTACTCAATAATTCATTTATCTATTCAAAGTTGGCTTATTAAACTCCGAAGAACAAATGCAACAAATAGAACTAAGCTCTCACTGATTGTTACCCTGGGAGGGACACACACTTTTACTCCACACACACTCACACAACTGTTAATTAGTGGAAAGTCACAGATGATATTTTTGTCACAGGAACAAACGGTGAGCCCTATGGGCAGAGAGGAGATTGGCGAGAGTGTGAAAACAGATGCAGGCTGTGATGAACAGAAAAGGATCGAGAGGGAGGGAGGGAGGGAGGCATGAAGGAGAAGAAAATGAAAGCTGTATTTAAAAGTCAATGGGGATGACTAGGGGAACTCTAAAATCTGAATGAAAACAATATTGGCAACATCTTGCCCTGTGCCCCTTCATTATGTTTGTTTGGTTTTATATCGTAGGACTGGCAAAAGCTTCCTGGAACTCCAACAGGTCTGATAGTTCAGAGAAACTGCAATTTGACTTCACTTGTTCAACGCTTTGAAAAATTGGGAAAACTTAAACCGAGATGGCTATATTGTAATTCTTTTTAGTTTTATTTGTAAGCTGAAATGCAGACAATCTTTAGGACTACAGTTGGTTTTGCTTCTAAACCAACATCCAGCTCACCCATGACACTAATAAGAATAAGCTGTACAGAAAACGAATGATAAATGGACGGGCAAATCTCAGAATTCAATTAATTTTCTCCTTCCAACATTTTCTGACCACCCGCTGTGTTGTCTTAACAGAATCTGATTTACTGTCCTAAAAAAAACGGCGCCCTACTGGTATAAAATATCTACTCTACATAAAATCTGCTCTGGTCATGTTTCCAAAAGAAAGGTATCGTTTGTAGACATTCTAGTTCATCCTGCCACTGCAGAATATTATAGTGGTGTCAAAATAAAGCAAGGGAAAAGAAAAAAGAAAGGACTAGATGATCCTGCTTCAGGAAATATGGCTCACACACACACACAAACACACACACACCTGCAGGGAGGGCTTAGACCTTTCGCTACCAGTGGTTAGAAGAATAATCCTCCAGTCTCCGCACCAGAGTCACAGCCCCAATCCTCTTCTGGAAAATAAAGACTCTACGTCTTAGTCACCATCTCGTGTCTTTGTCAACGTAATGACACTGTCTGTCAAGTGGTAGAGCTCCCAATACAGAACGCCTAGCAATAAAACATGAGCAAAACAGCCCACACAGGAGCAACTTGTGTATGTGTGTGTGTGTTGTCGGTTGGACCACATCCTAGAAGATCCTTTTCTTTCCTGCTCAGTGGAGCTCACGCATAGCAGCTGCACAATTGCCCCGGCAGGTTAATCCCCGACACCACTAGAAATGCCGGGGTAAGTGCGCATGAACGTGTCAAGCATGCTCACGTCTGCCCGGATGTTTTATTTTGAAGTTGCCTTAGGAACTGTTGGTCTTACCAAAAGCAATAAGACTCAGGAACAAGCGGGGGAAAAAAACAAGAGGAAGAATGATGAGTCATGAGGAAAAGTCCTTTTGAAGCTCAATTTCCCATAGCTGGTCGACAAATCCACAACAGACTACTTTTTTTTTTTTGTTCAGTGCATACGGTAATGATGAATACGCTAGCCAAACAAGCAACTAGCAACGGTTTGTGTCGTTTTTATCGTATCTGCTCGACATGCTTGGACCTGGTTAAAAAAAAAAAAAAAAAAACAACATCAAATTGCCTAACTGCACTTATCTTTCTCATTCTCTCCTGTTCCCCTCGAGCTGTACCCTTCATCAGCTCATTGCGGATTCCTTCAGAGAGGTGAGGCCTTCAATAAGCACTCTGCACGGCATGATGAAAGGACGAGGAGGAGGAAGGGAGCTGAGGAACTTGGGGGATGGGCGTGCTGAAAATTGCCGTGCGGAATAAACGATCGCAAACTAATCGGTCAGATGTCAGATAAGCGCTTGAGTGCGGGGAACCGCCCACGCAGACGGGAAAGGGGGCTTTTAATTTTATATCCCTGCTTCAAATAAAATGATTTAATGAGCTTCAATTGGGTCCATTTTTTTTTTTTTTGCCTTTCATCATCACGGATGACCTTGGTTGATGAGAGAGAAAACGTTACCATAGAGTAGCTGTGAAGCGAGGAGATATCCTTGACCAGCAAGGACGACACTACAAAGTGTTGATATGTGTGTTAATGTGCAAGCAAAGAAAAACTAGTACACGGTAGCACCTGCCTGGCCATCTGTCATGCTTACTCACTTGTGCTCGTTCCATCTCAGTATGATCATCACTATGAGTTTCAAAATTGGTTTACCCATGGTCAAATGACACCACGGATGGTGCACTTGAATACTCACAACTATCTTTGAACATTGATCTTGACCTTACCTAAAGTTTTAGGAGAAGTGATGATCAAAATAATAACTCTTGACGTATCAAGACGTATACAGTACATGCAGAAAGAATTTGGTGTTAAACTAAAAAGTCTGTGTGTTAATCTGACTTCAAAGTTTCACATGGTCAGATTAAGGTGTTCCTTAAAATGAATTTTAAAAATTTGATTTCAATGAATCAAAAAGAATTGCTCAGATTCCTCCAGTGCATTAAAGGCACTGATTGTTGCGCTTAGCAGGAATACGCTCATTAGTTTCTGTTGACTACAATCCCAAATGGACGTATCAAGTATTGATTGACCTTTAACCAGGGAAAGCTGAAAATCAAGCTTGGATCGAGTCAAATAATGTGGAAAAACTAGCCACTGACCCAATGTGATGACTAATGGCGCATACATTCGTGAACAGCCATGCAGGAAGAAACATTTGTATTCATTAAACAAAAAAAAAAAAATACGCCCTAACCGAGATACATTAGCCTTGCATCACAGATGTGATTTTCACTGAAGCAGCAGTTGTTTATTAAAGCATCTTCTCTCAAGGGAGGATTATCTCGCTCTCTCTCACACACAAACACACTGCAGACTCAGGGGCTTCGCGGCGGGAGTCAATTAGAAGCGCTCCCTACTGTAATTACACCATGTTAGATATCCCACCCCACAGGGACATTGGTGCTAGAGTGTTTGTCCTTCTGCTTTTCATCTTCCCCAACTGCGATTAGTTCACTTTCATCAAACAAATTTCTTCTTCATTCATCAGAGAAACAGGAAGAAAATGTGTTGTGGCCAGCACACATCCACACACAAACAAGGTTAGACATGGCTCTCTATCCATCTGCGCAATACTCCATTCATCTCACTATCTCGTCCTGTTGGCTTTGGATCAGAAAAAGTGCTGACGACATCCAATGTGCTCTGCAAGACTGGGTCGATACAAAAGGGGCAAGAAAAGATGTCTCGTGCACACACACTGTTAAAGGAGAATTAAGAGAATAGTTCAGGACAAAATATACACACAATCTCTTTTAACTTAGTAAAGTCGTAGTTTCTCGTGGGAATACGACATAATGTGCATTTAGGAGAGGAAGTGAGCTGTTAGGATGAGAAATTGTTTTGACGCTACAAAGTGATGTTGAGATGTAACATCATGACTGAGCTCAAAGACAAATACTCCATCTCCAGCTCCACACAACCAGCAATCTGTAGGCTCGGCTTTTACGTAGAAAAACGTCGACAGCTGGCCTGGCTGTAACCCAACAACAAACCCAATTAGCAGCAAATCTAAACGCATGCAAATGAAAGCGTTATAAATTAGCTGCAAAACCTTTTGGTCATCACACCAAAGTTGCCAGGTTTGGCATCCACGTCCCAAAGAAAACCAAAATTTGCTGTTTATGATTTTTGAGCTAGTCAGACTAATGAGATTTAATAAGACTAATTAGATCGACTTATTGCTGTTGGTCTGAGGATGACGGCCCATTTGGATGGAGCCAGACTTGTTGGTTGTAGTCTTGGCTGAGTGGCGGCGTGCATTGCCAAATTGGGCGCCTGCTACAGCAGGAACGTGTAAATAGGAATCACACAAATGGTGTTACACATTTGAATATTAATTCAGTCAAATAAAGAATAGTAATTTCTGGCTATGTGTGTCTAATAAAAAGAATCAGAAAAAAATCTGGATAAAAAAAAAAAGACATGCAACACAAGTGATGCTGGTGATACTCCACCATCATTTTTAAGTAGTGGAATTTGTAGGAGGAATGACGCAAAGCGAATCCGTTCTCAGAATGTCAGTGATGCGTAAATAAAGATTTGACCCCCGCTGACGAATTTGACCATGAACAGTGAATTAGATCATATTTTATTCACATCTTCATCGGCACAAAGTCACGGACCTGACATGCTTATCGAGAGGTTAATAACTGAATACAGAAGGCTATGATGATGTTTACATGAACGGTGTTGAAAAGACCAGTGGTCGCTTGGCAACCTCTGCGATGAGCAACTCGGGTCAAAGACCTCGCTGTGAAAAACTTAAAATCCCACTCAGTCAAGTGGAGACCTCAGTCAAGGCTGGGGATTAGATTCAAAGCAAGTGAAGTAGGCTGCTAAAGGTGTGCTATTGAACAATCCTCGCAAACTACAATAATGAAGATGTAGAAGAGTAGCTATCAATAAAATATTCAGGTCAGTTTAGTGTGAACGGTAAAAAGTTTACAAAAAATACTTAAAAAAAAAAAAAAAGTTCAGTGATTTGCTTTATAGGCTCCAAAGCTTCACAAAATGCATTTAGTCTTTGTTTTCATGATTCTAAAACTGTTTTGAGTCCTTGATAAAAAGCAGCGTCATTACTGTTTGTTTACGTGAATTGTACGGATAAGATAAATAGAGTGAGAAAAAACACAATGTAGTAAAGAAATCTCTTTTTGACATTTTCCTTTGGAAAACATTATGGAAATTAGACATAATAGCAAACATTTGCACTTTGTATTATATCAGCCTCTATCCGTGTTTCCATCCATCCAAACAAGTGCAAAACAGTAATCAATGCAAATGCTGCAGTGAGAGAAAGCATATGCAGATAAAATCCGTGGGAGGACAAAATGAGACGAGAGAATGTGGCAGCTGGAGTCAAAATCTGCCCATTAAGTGAAATGGTGCTGCCAAACACAACACAACAACGCAGGAGAATCGAGCCTGGCATATTGCTGATGAAAATGACTTTGCAGAACTTTGGAATGACACCCAGATTCACTCCTACTTTTTTTTTTTCTTCCTCTTTTTCTCACCTTCACTCTTTCTTTGTAAGACCGCACGCAAGCCCATCTAAATCCCTTCTGGTTATGTTGTCCGACTTAATTGATGATGGACAAGCACTAAGCCGAAGTGCGCGTGGCTACGAGTGTGCGCCATTCCGTAAAGCCTGAGCTAATTAGGGACAATGGCAAAGCCGAGGAAATGTTCATGAGATAAGGATGAGCACGAACATATTCACACGGGGATTACTGTAATAAATTCACACACTGACACGAGTATAGACACTAGCTGGGACCGAACTGTTTGCTTTGATACGGGCCGGTGATTTAACAGTTAAGTTGTAAAGGGTAACAAAATAACTTTTTGGGTACAATTTGGGGTCTGTGGCGCCTTAAAAGTGTGGAGCAAGACAATAGCTACAGGGAATTTTAACATCTGTGCAAAAAAGGAAGACAATAAAAACCGAACGGGATGAAGATTATTGGTGTATTTCATATTAAAAGATTATTTCTTTACCATTTTACACTACATTCAGTGAATATCTGATTTCAGAGTGGGAATGTAGAACATGCAAACTAGGAATTTTGGAACTGGAATCGAGCACTGCATCTCTGAACTGTAAGGCGGACGTGCTAAACAGTGTGCCACCGTACCGTCCATGGTGATGCTCTTCACAAAAAATATAAAATAATAATAAATAAATATGAGTTCTTCTTAAGAGAATGATGACCACTTTCCTATTTGTCGGGTTTGAGTGTCTGCATTCTATTTAAGAGCTCAACAGCTAGCAAATACTTGTGAAGGGAATAAATTACTCCTCCGCACAAACATTAAGTCACACTCACAGATCGACTCCACATCTGTCGGCAGAATGAATCACGCCCACACCGAGATGTGCACAAGCTTTAAGATGAGAACGCAGAATTAGCTGGGAAGATGCTGCTTACCCGTGGGAATGTGTGAGCATGTGAATGTGAACTTTGACCTACCTGTGCTGTGCATGCAGTTTCGCCATCTTTGCTTACAACAGGGAAAACAGGGATTGGATGTTTTCAAGACATGTTAGAAAGCTCTTGTTGATAAGATCATGATTAAACTTCTGTTGTGTCCGGCATTTTTCGATAGACGCACCCAAAGAACCTACGTAAACGGATTTGATATCTCCTATTTTTAATTTCCGCTCGACTGGGCGCAGGAAGTGTATTTTGGAAAAAAAATACAAGTGGTCCTTCAAAGCAGAAAATGATGTTCCAGCTTTTAAACGATATTAATGAACTATAACTAAATGTTAATGGATTGATAATGAGTCAGCAGCAACTGGACTTGAAAGCCAAAGTGTGAAGTAATCACTGATCACTTTTGTCACACAACAGATTTTAACCGTCAAAACTAGACATCAACTGCACAACCGTAAAGAGATTTTGTACAAATGGCTTTTTCTCATTCTCCCATCAGTCTTTGTCAGAGATGTGACCGCAGCGTCCCGACTCTCGGCCCCGCCTGGAGAAAGGAAATGATGGCGTGTCAGTGACGTAGATAAATGACGGTCGGACGGAAAGGCTGCGGCAAGCAGACAAAGAGAAGACGACACGGAGGAGCTGCTTAGGAGCACATGGAGTCGTTTATATGTGAGCTGGTTTTATGTGGCGACATGCGAGCTGCCGTTAGTGCCGAACGTACTTTCCTAGCCTTCTCAGCCACACCTTCATGCACACTGGGAAGGATCATCACAGTCATCTTGATGTCGCCCAAGTTGTCAAAAAGAGGACTTAGTGATGAATCCTTTAATTTTTAGGAAAATAAATTCACACAGAAGTATATCTTTTGTGACACCAGTCCTGGAACTTTTTTCGAAACACCTCATACATACACAAAAATGTGTAATTCAATCATAAACATGGAAACTTGTACACTCCAAGTACACACACACAGATGTCACAAGAGGGGACGTAGCTTAAGGGAAGCAATGAAAAATTCTTCAGTCAAATCTCATCTGTCAATGCATATTGCAGCATTAAAGTTTGCCGAACAAATACACATTAGCGTGCACACGCACGATGCCAATGTCCTACGCGCAAAAGAGAATCACTCTCACTCATTACACTTATGGGATTACAAAATGCAGTAACGATGCTGTTGTATTACTCCATTCTTCATGTCAAGAGTGTGTTTGAGATGCAATATACGACCATTGGTGAGATGGCGACCATTAGCATAAAGAATGATTTTTATGGTACAAAACCCTGACAGTCATACATTACTCACTGTAACGACCTGCATGGTTAAGCTCAGTGAATAGTTCAAGTATACAATATTAAACTCCTCATTTGTTACCACATATCCAAAAGGTGTGCCGTGACGACTAACAAGAAGGGAATGACAATTGATATTAAAGGGAAGTACTGGGAAGGCAGGATAAAATAAAAAAAGTCATAATCAGCAGACTTCCTTTTCGACAAATCGATGCGGTGGCCAAACACCATTTACAAGTCCCTCTTACCACATTACAGATCACAGTGAGACTATAAACATGGCATTTGAAACAGCTCGTGTAAATGTCCCTAAGGTAATTGTTTTTTGGACAGTTGCTATGGTAACCACACATAGGATGTCAATTTATCCCATTGTTGGCACTTTATCACCAAACTACCTGTGTAGATGTGTGTCAGTGTTGGCATGTGTCGTTTAATGACTTCATTCTACACTACAATGAACTATTTGGAAAGGACGAGACGCGGCTTTCAGCGGTAGCTCGGCAATCTGCGCCGCGGAAAAATACAGGCTCCATCTATATTTGATGGGAGACATGTGTACGGGCGGTGCACAGAGCGGTCCTGCATATGCAGATCAGCAATCGTAAAGAACAGTCGCTGTGTCAGCCTGTCAGAGTGCGCAACAGAAAAGTAATGGGTCGTGCCAGAGAGTCGGGAAAGCCGCATATGCAAGGGCACGACGACCTCAGCCGAGATATAAACATTGGGCACGTCTCCAATCAATGAGCCAATGGCTTTGATCAATGTTTGTAACTAAAGTATGGATAGGTTTGTTTATACAACTTTGATCGGGGACGGACGGGCAACTTAAACGATGGCTCATAATTTTTCATCAATGCTACTGGGGGGGGGGGGGGGGGGGAATCACAGAAGACTACGGACTTCCCAACCAAAAATGCTATTTTAAATATGGACAAAATACATGCTTGCATGCAGAATACATGAGCTTAAGATATTTCTTTTTTGAATGCATGTATACAAGATCCAGGATCTTAATCCAACAAAGAGTTTGAAGCAAACTATATGCCTAACATTATAGATAATTAAATACATAAATAAATAATTAAACACATAAATAATCAATCAAATCAATCAATCAATAAATACATTAATAAATAATTAAACAAATAAATAATCAATCCAATAAATAAATCAATATATACAGTAATAAATAAATCAAAGGGCTCATCGCGTAGTATAGGAGAGTTTAAGACCCAGCGTATGAACTAAGACCCATCTGCCATCTAGTAGTGATTGTTGCTATTACAACTAAAAAATAAAATCCTGAAAGAAGGATTTAGACTCGCTTTTTTCTCCATGCTGAGAAATAAGAGGCATGGTGACATGTTAATAGCCTTAAAGGGCCTATTAATAGCCTTAAACACTTAACACAACAATGCATATGACTCCACATACACATTGTACACACTGCGAGTTACTGAACTAACAGCACCAGCAGAAAGTTCACAGCTTTAGTAATAGGATTATAGAGCGCGGAGGCTCGGAGAGATAAACGCATCAATGGGGGCTCAGAGACTTGGTGGGATTTGTACGACTGACCCGCAAACGTCAGCGTGTGGTGGTTCTCCACGTGGGGATACACATGGACGCAGCGCCAAAAAGAATATTTGCAAATGCTGGCAGAAGTTCCGTAAGGCCTCTCTGAGCACGACGCCACTGACATGGTGAGGACAACAAAAAAGTCCAGGGTGGACTCCGCCTCTCACCTGAATGGTCGGATAGGCTCCAGCACAGAAAAGTAGTTGGGCCAATAATTAGTTAAATGAATTAAAATTGAATTAAATGAATCACACAAAGTTTAATGTACTGAGGCTAACTCTCGATGCTCGGATCGTCCTTTGTGATACTTTGCGATGCCTTGCGACCGATTTTCCTGGTTGCCGTTTTTGGACATTCAGTCGTCAGTCTATTATTATCATGATTATATTATTATAATTAAAAAGCATATTTACTTGGGTAGACATCAGATGCGTGACTCAGACAATTAGACTGATTGAGAGTGATTCATTTTGCGCTTGTGGTGATCTGCCAAATGTTCCGTGGTCACCAAAAGCCTCTTTTAAATACGGAAAGCAAGCTGCCTGGGTGTTTTTTTCAAACAACAAGCAAGGCTGCAGTCCTCTACGCCTACAATTCCCTAATAAAGTGGCCGTACGGGTAAAAGCGCCTCTTCCCGTGAGTGCTTTGTGTAAACATTTGAATTTGACTCATCATGAAAAGAAAACTGAGGATGTACTTTGGTGAGAACATTTCAACCACTAACTGATGTCTCATATCCACTGTTTGGCCTTGCAGCCTTATTTTAGATCTTTTGTCAAAGGCCATGCAAGTTAGTGCCTGCTATTCGAGATCTTAGTACCATAACTCTTTCCCTACATGTGATGTTGGGGAATAAAACCTCATCCTTGAAGTGATCATCAGAAATATTTTTCATCTTCTGTGAGAAATGGTTGAAAAATTGCCACCACCAGCAGGATATCAAACCTCTTATTATTATTTTTTTTTACATTTCCAGTTGTGAGACACGGTTTCCTGCTCTTTGAATAGCTCTGCCATTTCTTGTCCTTGCACATTCTTCATCCTCTCTCTCTAAACAGTGCCGTTCACTCCTCACCTCCCTCTCAACCAAATACGGCACAGTTCCCATCGGAATGTCGAAACGCATTTAATCAAGGTATTTTCCTGCCGTCACCATACACAATAACTCCATATCTCACCCGAGATATTATGCAAATGCACGTTCACCGTCAAGCTCCATGATATCCAATCAATTAGGGAAGGATGTAGAAATCTATGCCCGGTTGTTGAGGCTACACGCTGCGAAGATGTTGTCGGCGACAGCTCTGTGAGCTTTACTTCACACATTAACAAAAGTTAATTCAATTGAACACGTGCAGCTATTAAAATTGTAATTGTATACGGCTCCAGGTGTTAAACAGCCACACCACGGAGCTTGCGGCAGCCCTGTTGCCCGTTTGGCCGCTTCCATGCTAACACTTGAATTCACCTGGCTGCTTTCAATTTTTTAATTATTCGTGTGCATACAAGCGTTTCGAAGTTACAACGGTCTCGTGTTTTATTACAATGGCCCCGCGGTGGTAAAAAATGTTAGAGTCTCGCAAGTTTGCCGATGATTGAGCAGAGCCAGACAAACACGTCTTTGTACATGTAATGAAATGTGGTTTGAATTCCAGTGAGGAAAAGACCCCGGGTTGTGCCGGGAATACGCAGACGCTCACAAACACGCGGAGGGATCCGATGGCAGATGCAAGCGTGATCATGGACATATGTTGGTGTGCAAGCCAAGCTCAGCAGGGAACACTAAAGACAATAAACAGTTGCTTGTTGCGGTTCTCGCTGGGCTTGTTTAGTGCTTCTACGAGGGACTTGCTTTGTTTGCGAGCCGCACAGAAGCTAACAACTCATCGAGCCTTTAGCTCACCTTTGCGATCAAGTCAAGGGGCTGCGGCAGAGCCGAGGTCATTTCCAGAGTCAGTTCAGGCGCTTCCTGTTGTAGGTACATCTCTAGCATGGATGCCAGCTGAGACAGACCTTGTTTCTTCTCCTCGGACATGGAGCTCAGGTCTGCGTGCGCACATAATTGGGTTGATTAGTGGCGTGTCCGACAGAGACATTTGCACGTTTTAGGGAAAACATACGTGATTCATGTTCGTGGAAAGAGTAGAGCTCCTCACTGGCGTTCTTTGCTGGATTCATCTACAAGATAAGAGTTAGAAAGCAGTTTTATTTTCGCAGTATCCGAATATTCCCATTTTCATTTCACCCAGGACGATGTTTTTGTGATACGAACAGATGGGCCCGTTCGAGTCGTCTGTTGTAGTGCAAACATGACAGCGACAAAGCAGCCAACAGCGGCGAAATGAACTGCAAACTAAATGAAAATGATCACCTCTGACAGAGTCGTCCATCTGTTAGGGAGGTCCATTAAAACAAAACTAGTATACAAAATATTACCGGGATCAATGCAGCCGTGTGGTGATACGTCTTAAATTTAATTATAAAGATCAGCAATAATATAATATAATATAATATAATATAATATAAATATAATATAATACAATATAAAATAATATATTATAATATAATATATTATATTATAATATAATATAATATAATAATAAATAATTCCAGAGGTGTGCGTACCAAAGCAAAAATTAGTCTTGCAGCCAGTCGGACGGAGTCGGTAGGGATTCTGGGAAGGATGCTCCGCAGACATTTACACTCCCTCTTATGGTCAGACCATGCTTGTTTCTGTATGATAGAAGAATTTCGAAAAACACTCCAGAGAGCACATGCTCACGCACATACGAGTCTTATACCTGACAGGTGATGTTGCAGTAGCGAGCCATCTTGCACTGGGAGCACCGCAACAAGGTTTCATGCCTTGACACGAGAAAGAGACAGAATACACTAATTATAGTCAACTCAGCTCCGAGATGAGCGCAACAGTGATTAGAAAAAATAGATTATTATATACAATGATGGATAGACTTCGCGTTAGTTGTATACACATCCATTAATTTTGATCACGGGCCACATTGCGTTCCCTGAGAGGGTTTTCAAGACTGTGAGAATCATAAACGTATCATCACTCGTCGTCCACTTCATCATTGTGCCCGCTGACTTTTGGCCATTTCCTACAAAACGTTGATGACATCACCCCGTTATCTACCAAGCTAACTTTCAGATTTGAATCTTAAAAGCAATCCATGAGATAAGCACTTCCGCATCACTCCACTCTGATGCTTATTTTTAGGTGTTTTTATTGGCGGCCTTTCCAGGATGCTTGTTAGTCTGATAACAATCCAGAGCAGTGCGGTTTTTGTCCACTCCCTTGGGCCAAGTACGGGCACTGGGGAAAAGAATCATTCAAAAGCACACACAGTCTGAGTCATACAAAGTGTCAGGAATAGGATTGACTTGTAAAGTTGTGTGAAGGCTGCAGTAAGATGTAGCTACAGTATAGATCGACACAGATATCATGCTTACAAACAGTGGAACATCTAAAAACAAAACATCCATTGGGTTAAAAAAATAAAAAAAAAGCATTAAAAACAATGCTTACAAAGTTGCACTAAAACTCTGCTGTGCAAAAATGTGTTTTTCTTTCCTTGGGGCTTTTTTGTGGGTTTTCGGATTTACGGAGGCACCACAGAAAGATAACAGTGCAGGCAAAGTGGAACAATAGGAGAAACGGGATTTGTTTGGTTGCTCTTGGAACTAATAATCTAATACTTAATCCAATATGGTCACCTCACAGATAAAATGATCAAAGAACAAAATACAGGTTAATTACTAGCATCACATTATTTGACTCCGGAACAGATTATTAAAGGGGGAATTATTGATTTTCATTTTTTTTTTTTTTTTTTGTTATCTTTGTGTTGTAAACCAAACAGTAGCACATTAATTAAATGATCTGGAGGGAAAAACAATGAATGACAACTTATCTGAGTCTTGTTTGCTTGAACCAAATACATATTTTGAAGTTGAAGGCTTATCATACAGCATATGGTTTAAACGACAATAATAAGAAAACATTCTTCATTCTTCTATGCCAGTATTAGTCACATGACTAGCATTTCCTATGCGGGCCTATCAGTGTGGGACTCGACTCGGGCGCCGCATTCGGCCCCCAGAGTCTATAAAAAAGAAACTAAAATAGCAGCATTTTCTGCCCCCCCCCACAGAATGTCACTTATCACCATCCTCCATCCATCTCCTCCTGTCCTCCCTTTCCAATCTCCAATTTTATAGACTTCAGCTAGGACGAAGGTACTGAAAACACAGCTATTCTTGTCGTGCAGAGCCAGAAGCCACCCATGGTCGAAGAAAGCCACAGCGGTAGCGTGAGACGGGGGGGGCAATAATAACAACAGATAGAGAGGCGAGCCAGAACCAAACTCAGCGGCGTTCTGCTTAACTTCAGCGGAGCCACAAGTTTAAGTTACACATTTAACGTCCGGTCATATCACAAACGGAAATCCCACCATCAGGAAGACTGATGTTGACCACAACCTTATTTGGGGGAAATGTTTCTACTAACACACCAGACAATGTGGGAAACTAACCACATTTAGAATAATGCTCAAATATGTACCACCAAAGCAAGCACTGGCCTTAGAGAATGGTCTGACCCCATCGACAGTCACGTTGCACCGAGGGGAAGGAAAATGTGCTGTGTCAGCACGAATCGACACCGCAGTGAGAACAAAAGCCGAGGAGGTGCCACTCACGTTTAACGAGGAGGAAAATCAATGACTCGCCCATGTTAAACGCGATTAAAGGGAGATAAAGGTGTAACCTAGCAACAAAGGCAGAATTGACGATTCATTCATTGATGTTTGCAATTAGTCCAAGTGGATCAGCTCTACCAGTAAAGATGAGTAGTTTATAACTTTTCCAAGTTGCCATTTCTTAATGAAATATTTAAACACTGAAACATTGAGGACAGACAAAAATGCAAATTTATTGCAAATTTTTTTCATTTGTTTTTACTAGAAATAAAAAAAAAAATCATTTGTTTTTACTAGAAATAAAAAAGTTACAGCTCTAAAAAACGAGGCGACACCAGAACTCAACGATTGTTAACTTTCAAGACAAAAATAAAACTGAGAGGAAAAGCTTAACAAATCAGAGGCTGACCAGCATTTAGGAACAGATTGCTTGTATAAATAAGCACAACTGAAGCAAAAACAGGAAGACAAATATAACAGACGACTAAAAAAATAAATAAACTGATGAGCATCACTTTATATTTCTATCCAGAGCCTGTAATCATTTCTAATGGCGTGCATCGCTCTCACCTTCAGCCATTTTTCCTTCATTACGCTCCCTCTCAAAGCGCTCCCTTTTAATCTTTTTTTTTCCCCTTCACTTCAATTCCCTCCTTTCTCCCCCTGGTGCTATCCTCTTCAGATGCCCTGTGAAGTTGACGTCTCGTGCATGGCAGGTCCAAGGTTGAAACGCTGGCACGCTATGAAAACTCATGAATAATATTAAATGGCTTTCATTACCAACACTGAATTATAAAGTCAACCATCATCAGCCTGCTTCGTCATCTTCCTTTCAGTCTTCAAGCTGTAGAGTGAAACAATTAGTCAACTGGAAATTTAATACAAAATTGAAAGAGCTCAGAAAAAAATTAAACAAGTTGCTGGGGGGAAGGGGGGGGGACTGGAAAAAAAACATGACAATAACAAATGGGATGGACATTCAGTTTCGGCATTAATGTGCAAGTGCTTAAAAGCGGGCACTTAACAAGAGTACATGTATTTTATTTTATTTTTTTAAAGTTCATCCTATCAGATGCCTAATTAGCGCTAGTGTGTTATGTGCATGCTGCATGGTAATTAATTTCCCCAGAGTACCGAGCGCAGTAATGTAAAAGCCGTGAGAGACTTCTTTGCATGCGCGTGTTTTAGATGATTAATTTGTGTGGTGTTTTTTTCTAAGCTGTCCGATTGCGCTTGGGTGGATTTTCTGCATCATGCTGCGACTTTCACCCACACGACAGCCATATAATACATGTTCATTAGGAACAAACATAAAGTTTACTCATGAATCCTACCATCCAGTAAATCTATTTTTTTTTTTTGTACAGTCTTGACTTTAAATATAACAATAAATGCACACGAGGTGAATACTTCAGTAAAACCAAGCCATAACAAAATGATACATTTTTGGAGACTCTGTTCTGTGAATGGATTCTAGTTCTGGTCTTCACAGCATCGCACCATAATATACTTCAATCTCATTGTACCTGCGCCGATGATGAGATAAAGGCTGATCCCTTCACTCTAAAGTACGACACCATTAAAATTGACTCCGTGTGTGTGTGTGTGTGTGTGTGTGTGTTTTCAGTGAAGAAAAAGACGCCAGCTGTGTGGCATTGAGAGCAATCTTACTGAGTTCTTAATAGCTGTTTGAAAGATGATTCACTACCACCTGAGGGAATTCATATGGGGTTGTGTTATATCATAATGACGCAAAGACAGCTTAATGCAAACGCACACACATGCACTTAAAGACCTAACCTTTAAAAAACGGGATTTCCTCCCCCGTCCCTCGGTGTTTATTAGCTGTAAGGTATGTTTTTAAGTCCTTACGTATGCCTTGATCACATCAGAAGATTGAATCACTTGATTTCGAGCATTGCATCTCGCAATACGATATCTCTGTATGCATTAAGAAGTCAGAAGAAGCGTTTCCAGATTGTCTCTCTTTTTTTTTTTTCCCCCCAACACGATAACTCGACTGATCTTAACAGAGCGCCTTAGCCCGCTTGGCCAGGCACTTCAGTCGTTTGCCATTATATTTCTTGTTACTAAATCATATTACATTTTAAGTTCTACGAGAAGCTGTCAAACAGGAGGAATGGATTGTATTTACCCTGAGGGACATGTCATTGAATAAGCCGTTCATGCAAAAATAGTGTATGTTCGTCAGTGCGTGGCTTTACCACAATAGACTTAAATGCAACGACTTCCTCTAGTTCAGAATATAACACAACAATGTTAACGACATTCCTGGATATTTAGATAAGGCCCACAATTCCCCATTGTGGGATTGATAAAGACCCTTCCTTGACACCAAATGACTATTTGACGTGTGGCATCGGAGCATGCTATAGAAAGAGCACAAGAGCCGCAAATAAATTTTCCAGCAAATAGCTGTCCAATACGAGCCACAGGAAAAAGTGCCAATTGGTGAAATCGTGAAGAGCCAACCGTGACTTCAC